>NC_087136.1:7500000-8750000 GCF_030705265.1 Helicoverpa armigera | reverse complement strand
TATAATTTTCGAGAGTTGCACCCGATTTTTTTATGGTTTCCATATCTAGACCGGATGACAAAGGAACCACTTAGGAAGTAAACCCTTTCAAACAATAAAATATTTGTTTAAATCGGTTGGTAAACGACGGATTCATTTTAGGAAGCCGGTTAAAAAAAAGTTGTCGTATACTATAACTTGTCATTCATTCATCAATTAATATAATTCAGTTAAGGTAATAAAAGTGGAATAGTTAAGACTTCGTTTGTAAGCATATTTTTCAGAATATTGAATAAGAGTGAAACCAGTTTATCTCAGGACTCCTGGGGTAGATTTCGAAATTCTTTGGTCTGGGACCTAATATAAGCCTATGGAACATTATACACTATGCAGTTACTGTGGGCAAAACTTGAGCCCGACTACTATACAAAGAATAGCATTGTCCTTTACACATGTTACAAATACATAGACAGAGACTTAGAAAATTGACATAATTCAAACATAACATCACGACTTTTATTCCCCAAAGGGGTAAGCATAGGTTAGAGAAGTAAAAGACAGGAGAATATTACAGTCCACACAGTTATTAATCCCATTGTTATGCCTGTTGTCGAACATTAGGCACTATTCCAGACTCCGTGTTATGAGAATTTCGAAATTGAAAAACCCAATAATTATTGCTCGATACGGGAATCAAACCCAATACCTTGTGGCGGGCAGTCATACTCGCGGCCCCTAGACCAACGAAGCAGTTCGAACGTTAATTTTAATGATTTTTCAACTATAATTGAAAAGCAGAGAATCGTATCTTATTTTT
Organism: Helicoverpa armigera; assembly: GCF_030705265.1. Taxonomy (NCBI): domain Eukaryota; kingdom Metazoa; phylum Arthropoda; class Insecta; order Lepidoptera; family Noctuidae; genus Helicoverpa; species Helicoverpa armigera. The sequence goes on along the minus strand of NC_087136.1, from coordinate 8,749,204 downwards.
TTAACGGAGCATACAGACGTATGTCTATGATACGTCTTTATACTTTTATTCATTGTTATATTTAAACCTCGCATATGGTCTTAAGAATAAGTTACGACTTCTAGAATTAAATTATTGAGTAGTATAAAGTCGTAACTGACCACAGTATACGTATGATTACAGCGCATAAAGTCGTAACATAAACGTTTCGACGTTTTGCGTGGGACGGCTAGAATACGACGATTGACATACGACGTCGGTACTGCGCTCTGATTGGCCGTCCTCGCTCGAATCGATCAGAGCATACAGTCGGAACTATCCGCGCGACTTTATGCGCTGGAGAACATTGTTGTTAAGACCATTATCCATTAAAAAACTCACTATTTATAGAAGATATTAAAATTTGGATTTTAGTAATAGGTAATAATAATTAAGATTATTGTAATGGTGCAAAAAAACGATTTTTGTAAAAAAATGTGTTCCGACCTTCTGCGTGGGAGGCGTCGAAATGATTACAGGTAACAAGACCAAACTAGCAATCGACTGATTGAAATAAAGCCGCATACACAATATCACTAAACACAGTGGTCCCAGGGGAAATCACGGGACGTCGACAAATCTTTCCCGCGATCGCATAAAAATACCAAAGGACTGATAATAAATTCAGTTTATTGCGACCACAGGCTCTCTTCTGTAGGTACGTGATTTTTTTAAACAGAATTATGTGCACCTAGCTTTACAATACAGATGGGTGAGGATTAATTGTCTTGTTCGAGTCTGCTTTTTTGCTTCTGTTCAGTTATTTATGGGCGAATTTTAATCAGTGTTTTACATTTGTTGGAATGTTTTTCGCTAATCATGTTTGGGGTGATCCCTTTGTGAGTGTTTTGGGTAATCGGTGGTTTTTTACTTATTGGGGTCTGAGTTCATTCGGTTTTTCTTTATTTTAGGAACAGTTTGTAACACCTTTCACATGTACCTGTACTAATGTGCAAATGAATCTTTTACCTTTGACTTTGAACAAGCTACAAAACATAAAAAAAAACCTATCATTCTTCAATCGTTTTGAAAAAAATACCGAACTTTTCCACCAAACAAAAATATATCCCGATCGTGGAATTTTTTAGGGTAAAATAGCAACTTCATTAGCGAATCTAATCATAATTAAAAATTAAGGCGCTCTTATAAAAGCAACAAACTCACATTTATTGGGAGTTATCCTTATTAACGAAATAAGAACCATTTAGCTTACAATAAGGATTAATCATGTTTATTGTATAAGTTACGATTATTTGTCCTGTGCTTCAGTTCTTTTCCCTCCATTATAATATTTTCACTTATTATAAATTTACTTGCTTTTTTTTCAGTGATTATGAATTTTTCTCGACCTACAATTCTATGACCTTTGATTCTTAGAAATATACTAGCTATGTATTTTAAATCATACGCATGTAAAACTTAAACATAATAAACCATTAAACTTCCATATATCAGCTTTTTGAAAATGCTTTTCCTCATAGGACTTCTCGGCAGGGTATCAAAGTCCGGATGAATGCCTGGTTGACGACAATAAACCCCAATTATTTAGCAAAATGCTGGTATGTATAGTACACGTCTTTTTTTCCTTAAAACCCACAAGCTGAGTGAAGGTACAAGATTGCGTTTATACCTGAAAATCAATCACTATAAGTACTTGCTCTAAGTTCTTTTGCAATTATCTTGGTCTCTTCATATCACTAACTGGCATACCAAAAAGGAGGAGGTTCTCAATGATTATGTTTGTTTTCTTCTACGTTATTTAAAGATAATTTAACAATGCAGTCGAAGGCCAACTTTGGCCACGGTGGCTATTCTCATATAAAGATTAGCCAGCTACGCAGCACAGGGTGCACGAGCAGAAGTGAAAATGTACCTACATGAAAATATATAAAATTACATTTAAAATTCACAAAGCAAACATAATTAAATAATTCATCGGTATATTATTATTACCGTCCACATTCACAGACCACTAGCCGGGCAAATTTTACCCAATTTTTGGTACAGTAAAAATGCAGTAAACCCACAGTACATAACATAATGTTCATTTAATCCTTTTAAGCGGAACAATAAGCACTATTTTAAAATATTTCGGTTAAAACGCGGGCCTTTTGTGATGGAATAACTGCATTAATACTGATTAATGAATGAAAGAAAATGAGATATTATTTTTGTTATTGAGTTATAATGCAATGTACTAAAAATATCAGTTTATTTTTTTTTCTGTTGAAGTGGATTTTAATTGTTTTATTAATTTTGAGAAGATGCTTACTTTAAACCTCAAAAAATACTACAGGATCGTGAAAATAATTACACTTGAGAGTTTCTTCATTTTCTTGAACTAGCTAAGTAATCTCAGAAACAAATGGGCCGATTTGCAATATTCTTTCAGTGATCATGCATCGAGGAAAGCTACCAGATCACTTCTTATCCAGATACGCTAAGTGGTTCCCAAGGCACGCGGGCGAAACTGTCAAAAAAATCAAGTAAAAATAAGTCCCAAAATCAACCAAAAATAATACAGAGCAGAAAACCACAGCAGCGACATAGTACATACACAAACAGTCATAATGGCGCAAAATTGTACGTATACATAGAGTATGAGATACGCGTTACGGTGCACGCTATCTGTATAAATCAACGTTGTGTAAATTGACGGTCCACCAAGCGAAATACGCAGCTGCCTCCGTCGGTTTGCACGGAACTAGGAGGGGAATTGATGTGGTATATGAAAAGGCTAAAATTATGTGCTTGATGATAGTTAGTTACAGCCTATTTATCGTCCCACTGCTGGGCACAGGCCTCCTCTCACACGGAGAAGGATTGAGCATTAATCACCACGCTTGCTCAATGCGGGTTGGTGATTTCAGACTGGTAAAGAAATAAAAATGTATGTATACATACATGTACAAAATACTTAAGAAGTTCAAACCTTGCAGATACCTTCGTTTATGAACTATCATTGACTCACTTCGTTACCAGTCCCGACTTTGCTTGATGCTTGCCAAATCATCATCTGCCTAGCTCTTGTGCTAGCTTTATCGTCGACCTCCAGTCTTTCCAGATGCAAATGACTACCTGGCTTTACATGGTAATGCTAAACAAATGTTATTTTCTGTCTAGGAGTTGTAACACCATATATGAAATCTATCGTTAATCAATTGGCGCAGAACTGCATCCAAACTTTATTTAGTCAACCAGTACGGCAGTAACTTTGTACAAAGCTATTGTGTTGCTCCCAATCTGAGCACACTAGATCCACCAAACCACCCTATCCATTTTTATCTTCCCTTCATCACTCCTACCATTATATACTTGTATGTGTTGCGAACAAAATAGCATACGATGTTCGTTGGCAGTACATTATTCAAGCAGTAAATTTGATTGTCCAACTCTAAATAGAAACTCGCATCATTTAGTTACGTTTCCACAAATGGCTCGTCTAGATGCTAAAGATTTATTTTCGAATAAATTCTGTCTAAATTCTTAGTGTCTGTTTGGAAGTTATTGGGAAATTCTTTGTTATTTTTTGAAAGGAGAAACTATTATGAGGAGTTACTATTTATAAGAAACAAGTTGTGTTTTGATTTCTTAGTACATGGAGGTACATACTTACTGCCTGAAATTACTTCACGAGACGGGATTTTTCAGTTTTTGCTTTTCCCAAAATCAGTTAATTTCTGGAAATTATTAACACCTGTTTATTAGTCCCAACAGACAGTTAACGATGTCATCATTCTTCAAGGCAAGTACACCGTTGTTCTATTGTTTTTCATACAAGAACTAGTCGTCTACTTAGGATAATTTAATAACACCAAAAACACCCAACTAAACAAAAGCAAATATTTTCACTCATGTTATGCATATTTCATGATTTCAATTCCATTTTGCACTGCTAGTTTCAGTGATTTCCCCCTATTTGTAAGGAGGAGGGAGTGATGACTCGCGACTTTAGATTTAGCTCGCAAAATTCTGCTATCGTGCATTTATTATTTGACCGCTATTGAAAATATGTGGGTTATATTTTGTGAATGAGAGAATGGTTTTGATGTAGGTAATAATCATTTGTTTTTTCCACTTTTGGGAAAACAAAAATCTTTACTAGTCTAGGGAAAAAATAAAAGGCAATAAAGAGTTATTTGGAAGTAAGCACAACAATTATCAGCATTGATTTAAGGTAGGTACATTGGGATGCTTTTTCTTATTCTGTCTCTCTCATTTTATTAATTTATTTTAGTATTATATACATTGTTATTATACAAACTATGTTCACCTACAATTACATACATAACTCCTGATCAAAGCTGTAGTTATATTAAAACAGTCTAAACCAACGCCACGAAAACACCATCAAAATCTAGACTAAGCTACTGAAAACCAACTAGTTCCCGCAAAAAAATGAACGTACGTAAACAAAACTTTTGAAAAGGGCTTAAACACTTCACAGCAGCGTCGGTGTTAAGAAATGCCAATTTCTAAAACCAAAGTTTGCCTCAATAATCCAGAATGTTCCATTCACAGCTCCACTTAAGCCTCTTACGTCGTTTTTGTGAGACTTCTCTCGCCAAGCTACAAAATGTAAACTAGGAATTTAATCTTGGACCTTTACATTTTCTGGTATGAAAGTTCAAGTTTTTAGGAGTAATTAGGTGTTAGAGTTGATTTCTAATTTTCTTATTAACACATTTATCGTGTTTAATCATATAAAGTCATTATAGCATTTAAAAACAATTGAGATCTATACTATTTCCTTAATATAAACCATAGCCTGAAAACGAGGTCCAATATAACCTACCATTATTATTCAGTATTCTTACGCGTTCCGTAAGAACGACTCCGCGCATCTGAATAACTGTAGCCTATAAGCTTTCCTCGTTTAGTGGACTATCTGCCGCTGAAAGAGTTTCCAAATCGATCCCGTAGCACCTGGGATTAGCGGACACATTCAAGCAAATAAAATATTCATTTTTATAATATTAGTATAATAGGTACATGAGCATTAACTAAAGTACCACTTCTACCAACAAACCCTCAACCAACATTATCTTCCTGCCACACAATATTCATTTCAACATCACCAATAAAGCAATTTGGCTGAACAGACCATTAAAGATTCCGGCTCAATACGTCCCCAAGACGAACGCCAATGACGATATCGGACCATTCCGGTGATAATTGGCGTAGATAAACAGCCTGACAGCCGGATTGCACGGTAGATGGACAACAGCCTAATTGGCGCTATAATCACACACGGTTGGAACACCCAAAATTCGAGACCCGAATGACGTATGAATACCAAAAACCCATGGAGAAGAAAATGACTAACGGAGGTGTTATAACGAAAAATCGGCTAAGAAATAATGATTAAAATTTGACAAAATAAAACTTCCGAGGACGAGGAATGTGACTAGCTCCCCCTTACGCCTTCTTTGGAGCCGACCATTTTTTGTAATACCAAAAATAGCAGACAAATGTCTGAAAGAACCCGAAAGCTTCGTTAGTTCTCTCGATCCTTTGGTCATGCCCACCGCACGAATTTAACCTAAAAGAAAGCTCCTGACCTACCTGCATTATGGTATCTCCGCTCATCCTTTCTTACTCCTTGCAAAAACCCGAAGAAAAGGGGATGTTTTGTAAATGTGTGCTGGTTTAGAAAATCATTCGCTTTGAAATGGGTGTTTGGGATTTGTGTTGACAGGTTTGACGGTTTTCCCTTTTTTCGAGGAAAGTTTTTTGATCCTTATTTTTGTGCTTCTCATTTAACAAGCTCTAGGAATTTGGACTCCAATTTTTGACTCCAAGGGCGTAATTGGATATTCGACAACTTTTTCTTAATTAGACCATAGAAAGCATTAATAGCACCTAAAATACAAACCGGTGCCATCTCCAAGAACTTATAGATGTAAACCTACGTGATTAGTGTTGAGTGAAACATGAACTGTTTAACTTACGCCTATTTAATTTTCGGTCCTCTCTCTACTTTTCAAAGCGGAAAAACAATCTATTGTCAAAACATCAAAAATCTCTTCACGACACAAATAAAAAATCGATCTTAAAGTAATGCGTATAACCCTAAAAATAATCGCCGAAATAAAACGCTCGCTTAAAGAAAAACCAAGACATCGAAGGGGCTGTATCTCGTTACAGTCATTGGTGCTATAAACCAGAGGGCTATAACTTAGGCTATCAATCCACCATAAAATTAACTATCTATAGGCCATATAGGTAGGGAATTCTGCCACTGTTTTGTTTGTGTTTGTGACAAACGACGGCCCTTATTTATTTTGGAGTTCGTCGACATTGCTAGCAAATTCGCTCGCTGTGCGCTTTGCTCAGAATTAGGGTTACCACGAAGATGGTACTGTTTAATTGGATGTAGATAGAGTTTGGACCTCTAAAGACTCTTCTGAAAGCATGTAACTTCTGGAATTTATGATTGAACTGCTATTCGTTGTTTACGATAATGATGAAGATTCGATAAAAAGTGTTGATGATAAGAATTGATTGTTTTGGTACTCCACTTTAAATTATTTTTGTTGCATAATTAGTACAGCTATATTATCAGACGTATAAAGCTTTTATTAGAAAATTATGTTTTTTGGCTAAGCTAGAAACTTGTTAACATATCTAAATCATTACATCTTCCTTACAACACAACGAAACTTTTTTCTAACATTAATTTATCAGTACCACAACAAAAATACCGATATTCCATAAATGATTCATAATAAAATCTTCAATAACTCACAAATATCACCCACACATAATCATAAATAAGCACTATCAATGTGTGCGAATAAAATGTTATGACGTCATAATTTGAGTGTTATCTTTAAATCCAAGATGGCTACCCTAGTACGATCATGGAGAACAAAATGACTAGCGGAGGTGCCATAACAGAAAATCGCCTAAGAAAGTAGCGCGCCAAAATGCGGGTATGTGGTGGACGAGCAACGTTTCTGTTTTCGCCTTATTTGGTCCTGATTATTTATTGTAATACCAAAAACGATTAATAGATGTCTCAAAGAGCCCAAACCCCTCGCTAGTTCCCTCGTAACTGATCGTTTTAGTCATGCCCACTGCACGAATTTGACCTAGAAGTAGGTGCAATACCTACATGCATTATGGCATCTCCGCTCATCTTTCCTAACTCCGTGAGTACGATAAATACAGACTGTTTGCCGAGTAAGGAGGTTGCGTACAGTAAGTTGGCAATACAATAGTTTGTGTTGTATGTTTTATAGTCGATGGGATTTCGAGCCTTGTCCTTTTAATGTAGGATATCTAGGAGTATCACAACATTTGTTTAAGTTGCAAAAAACAGTTAATGTAATAATGTATACGCACATTTTCGCGGAAAAAAACTGTCATGTGTTTCTAGGCAACTTTCGTATCAGTAGAAAAACTGAAAGAATCGTATAGTGTATTTATGACTCTATTAGAATAATGAAGGAAAAATCCTAAGATCCTATATAGATTGACTGACTATAGAAAAATTACCAAATAACTAGTTTTTCTACAACCTGATAAGGTCTCCTTAGGTAAAACATACCTACTTGCCAGACATGTAGATACAAAGATATAGAGCTTTGACTAAGTTGGCTTACTACACAGCAGAGCAACGAAATCGGGCTAGCTCAAATCTACATAACAAATATATTTTAATGGTTTAACATGAGTGGTTCAATGAAAAACACTGATACTCAGCTGTATACGGTGTGACTTGATGCTGACCCCAACATAGTTGGGAAATACGGTTTAGCATGAGATGAGTGCGAAGAATTAATTATAAATACAAAATATGAGGTCTGATTTTTAATGCTAAAGCAATACGCATCCCAAATTAAATTATACTTCGAGAAAAAAAAATCTGCTATCTACTTATACTTCATTTAAAATAACATTAGAAATTTAAGTAAACCTTTTTTACTGTTTGTTCAACCGATTTTGACTTCTATTCCGTAGACAAAAGAACGCAGTTGAAAGCAAAAAAGTGGTTACAATACCAAGTATTTACTGCAGCCGCCGTTAATCATACTACTAACGCAATAGAAGTCAAAATCGGTTGAACAAACAGTAAAAAAGGTTTACTTAAATTTCTAATGTTATTTTGAATGGAGTATAGTAAGTTTTAGATGACGATAAATAATAAGCAGTCTTAGTGGTAAGACTATGAAAACCAACTGTCTTGCTACCCCAATTTCCCTGCTCTCTAGTATACTACTTACTAAATACACCTTCATGCCTACAGGCAATGCCCGTAGGACTTCTATACGTAGCGAGTGGCGCCATCTGTCATATAGAACATGAGATATTGGCGCAACGTGCGCGATTTGTACCCTGAATGCATTCTGCGATCTTACTTAAGGTAAGTGAGGTCAATGACTTATGATGTATGAATATTTGTGCCTGTTTCTATGGAGAGATTATGTTATAGAATAAGGATAGATGGAATCCCAAATGTGATGAATCCTATGCTAATAAAAACTGGCTATTATAAACCTACGTGATCGAGCTAAGGACACATTTTTTATTTCTTTTTAACTGAGTGGTTGCTTAAAATATCAAAATACTGCCTATCTATACCAGAGTGGCTCTGATTTTTAGTAGTTAGAGGACCGTTTCTTTCAAGTACAACAAAAAATTGTTGGCCAGTTAAAAAACAAATTGAGGAGAATCCTGCCTGAACTGTAACTGTGATTGTCATAAAAGCATTCACTCTAGGCAGACGAAATATCACACCAAAGTTAATCTTAAGACAGAGAAATGTGTAGGTAGTTTAACCCGCGTCCTTTGGGAGCTGCTCGTACCTAGATGAAAAGAAGCCTAGCTTTTGTCGATAAAAAGGTTCTCAATAAATCTAACACAGAAAGAATTTTTCAAATCTTACAACTAGGTCCTGAGATGAACGCGTTCAAGCAAACATATAGTTCTGCTTTATAATATCTGTATCTATACTAATATTATAAAGAGGAAAACTTTGTTTGTCTGTTTGGTTGTAATGGATAAACTCAAAAACTACTGGGCCGATTTTAAATATACTTTCACCATTAGAAAGCTATATTATCTAGAAGTAACATAGACCTAATCTAATCCCAGTGCGGGCAGTAGCTCCCACGGGAAGTGGGTGGAACCGCGGGAAAACGGCTACTTAGGTATAAAGTTACATCTGCATAGAGTATTAATATTGTACATTTGTAAAAACCACTGCATTTCTTTGAATTCGCCCCAGTTAAAATAATACTTTATGTTAATTTGAATTTCACAAAAGAATTTTACCACCTAATAATTAAATTAGCCACCGACTTCTAGCATTAATTCTATTAACACTTAAAGTATTTTTCTATATCTGTATCACGTATACTCCTGAAATGAATATGCTTTGGTATTAGCAACCGTAACTGCAAATACTTAAAGTGCATATTTCATTGCAAGTGTAACCCTGTTAAGACGTTTCAACAGTGTTTTGTTTTTCTAAACTCAACTTAATGTGTAAGGCATTAAAGTGTATATTCCTATAAACAATGGTTACATTTCTATTTTCATATTGGCTTTTAGTATAAAAGTGGTGTTTCCTTGTGAATGTAATTTTCTCTTTTGAGCGAATGTGTGGTTTAATTAGATGCCGGCCGACGCTCAAAGCTGACTGCGTTTCGAAAAATTAAAAGCAAGTGCAGTTGCAGTTTTTGCTTAAATGTTTTATACTTATGTTGTTGATACAATATTTCCTTTAGATTTAATCACATTTTATAAATTAACATATTGAATGTTTTTTTTTTATAAATTAACATATTGATAGTATGTTATATGTATTTCAGCCGAATATGCGACCAATCTTTCTGCCTACCCGAATATATTTTTTGTTTTATTATATTTTGTAAATCTTATCATGAATTCATATATGACCCAGCAATATCAATAAATACTCATCATATAATTTTATATGTTTTCTTTATACTATATATCCACTCAAATCTCGTGACATACACATCATCATTACTTCCTCTCCCCCTCATACCTACCTATATTTATCAAAAAAATACTTCCCTTAAACATCCATACATCGATTGAAATCGCTCCCCCTCCCCCTATTTGAAAACAAAATGGCCGAAATTCCAGATTCCATTCATTAAGTATGGCATTCGTCTAGACAGAGGGGGACTACATTATTTACTCTCAATATTTCAAGCCTACGAATGTGGCGTTTTCAGTCTAACCCCGTTTGAATTCAGGCTCTAAAGTAGATTTCCTTGTAAGATTAATTATAATGATTGTTCCAGGGTTCTCTTTATGTAATTATTTCTAACGAACCTTAAATTCTTGCAGATTCTACAGTTATACTCGAATGTTACTAATCTTATTACTGGATTTGAATCTGAACTAAATCTATGCTATTCAGGAATAATTTTGGATCCGTGAAAATACGAGAATCAAGCCAATTATTATAGAAATTTCATGAATTTAGTGTGAATATATTAATATGTACCTATTAATACAAGCTCTTCACCAAAGTTATTGAATCTTTGCGCAAAGTATGCATCAATTACCTTCCTAGGCCGCTTATAAAATATTGTAATGACCTCGCTAAAGGTCACAGGATAAAAGCCACAGTCTGCCTAAACGCCAGTCTAGCATTTTATCACGTAATTGGGAATTGAATTTTCATGTCGGCTTCGGCCAAGGCTGGGGAAATTTTGCTGTAATTTTTGATTTTGCCAGACTAACTTTCGGGGTCGTTCGGATCGCTTGACAATTAACACCGTTTGGAAAGTGTGTTTTGAGATTATGTATTCTATTATTAGGTAGTCGATATGGGTAGTTAGAAACCAGAAAAACTGACTGCATGTCTTGCCAAGGGGCATCCAGTTGCCCGGGTAACTGGGTTGTTCAGGATAGGCAGTCACTCTTTGTAAAACACTAGCACTATGCTGGTCGCTTTGGTGAAAATAAGTTGTACGATAAAACTGCCTTATCTTATCCTGAAAGGAGCCATATTTTTTGTAAAATGAAAATGCATCTTTAAAACCGATTCAGAATTAATTTGTATTCTAAAACAAGAATAAAAATCTTCAATTTCAATAAATAGAAAAGTTTAACTATTCATAATCGGCTAACTCATAAATAATTGCAACAGTGATTCGTGCTTTTGTACTTAACAGCTGTTTTACAAATGTAAAGATTTGTACAGACTAGGAGTTAAAATCGTCACATTATCATTTACACAAGAAAATTCATTCGGTCTGACTGATTCATTTTGTAGTACGTACGTAATACCTTGCGGAACATTCTAAAAGTTGTGTAAACTGTATAGCAAGCTTTAGAAACTGACAACAAACCATCAATACCTTCAACAAAACCTTACAATAATTACAAAATATTATACAAAAATAAACTACAAAACATCAGCTACATTAATCACCCAGTCGAGAGCATCTGGCTTCTCACGCGTGATGTTAAAGTCAGCTAAGTGAGATGGCTCGCTAAAATATTCATACACAATCTTAGTGTTAGAATCACTTAGGGTAAGACATTTTAGTGGCTATGGTAATAGTTTATGGTTAGGTTATTTGTCAAATAGTATCATAATCTTGTCTATAGTTATGATATAGAGCTTAAGAGTGTGGTTGAAGACTGTAAAAGGAAATACTGGTAAATGATAACATTTGAAAATTCAGTAGCACCGTGGATGGAAATTGTTACATCAACTTAAAATATAACAAAACTGGTATGGATGTTTTATATCATGTAAGCGAAGTAGAAGACCTTATGAAGGTCGCCGGAAGACGCTGGATACAGGTCGCTTCCAACAGGTATCTGTAGAGATCAAAGGGGGAGGCCTATGTTCAGCAGTGGACGTCCTATGGCTGAGATGATGATGACGATGAAGGGGGGGATGTAGCCATACTTGTGTGAGTGGTTACCAAGCACATTGGCCTTGTACTCGTATACTCGTAAGCTCAGGAGGGCGTAGTATTGGCCGATTCACACAAAGACAATGTTCATGTACAATGTAGGTACACACACAAGTCTGATTCACCCGCTTTCGTGAAATGAAATTCATGTGAACTCTAGTTGCCTTGCCGTAATGTATAGAAAAAAAAAACTAGAATGAGGATTCATATTATTCGGTCTACAGCTCAATAAATAAGTCAACGATACTAATATCATTACCTACTTAGTTTAAAGCAGTATATAGCTTACGATTTGTCTAGACAATTGTTCAACAATATTTGACGTGGAAAACTCCAACTTTAGAAACTGCGGACTAAAAGTTAAGCAGAATGAATTTAAACCTAACTCTAAAGTTAGAATTTAATTCGATAATGTAATATGATTTAATTTTGAATGGTTTCAATATTTTAGTGCACCGCTCTGTCAACATAAATCAATTATAATTTCATTTGAGTTTGCTTTCGCTTGTTTTTTTTAATGCATGTTATTTTTTAATATCCAATAAATAAATATTTCAGAATTCAGCCAGCCTAAAACATCTGTATTCCTGACTATCATTTTCATATTGGCGGATTTTTCGCAGTGTCACACTGAAAATCCATACTTACTCCTTAAAATGGTAAAAGCATGCGCAAAAAAAACATGAAACATTCACAAAAATATATTTTTCCAGCTAGTATTATACCTTTACCACCAGTACTATAAACAAATTAAAACCTCATTATTAAAACGTAATATGCGTTCGTACAGCGTCCACGCTCCTGAACAATAAATTCTGGCTGAAAAACTACACGGGCAATTCTCTCACGCTCTGTTAAACAAAGATATTTCGTACGGCCACTACAATGATAAAATTTAATATCACGACCCAAGCATGGAGGAAAGAAAGACATTGGAGATGCCATAATAAAGATAGGTCAGGACTAAGGAGCCTTCTTGTAGGTCAAACTAACGTACGGTAGGCGCGATCAGATACTAACTATCAATGCGTTCAGGTTCCTGGTCAAGACAAAACCTGCCAAAGCTATCAAAGATTGGTCTTGATTGATTGGTGATTTTATTTTGAAAATAATGGGCGGGTTCCTCGTCTCCCGAACACCCATATTTAGGCACGTTTCTTTCTTACGGCCAATTTCTTCATCAAAAGTAATGTCATAAAGTAAAAGTAACGGTCAAATTAGTTTTTTTTATTAGTTTTGCTGTTACTTTAGCCTTGAAAAAAGGAATTTGACCGTTTCTTTTACTTTATGACATTACTTTGGCTTTTACTTTTGATGAAAAAGCTGGCTGTTAGGAGATTTCGCATTATGACATCTCTACTAGTCATTTTGTTCTCCATGCACGGCCCACATCGTGGTTGGTAATTTTTGCTAGAAAGAATTCTATCCCTAATAACGCTTATTGGTATTTTATTATTAGAAGTTTTTCTTGGTCTTTTTTTGACAAGAATTCGAAAATGATTGTACTTTTATTTTATTAGAATTGGTAACACATTGGTCACGAATGTTTTTCGTTATTCGTTTGTTATGATTTTTTTTCATATGTAATGGTAGTTCGGTGTTATTACTATTTTTTTCTTTTTGATTTTGAAGATGTTTGGACTTCTGTCTAGCAAAAAAGAAACTTCTTAAAACTTTGCCTAAGTAGCTTAAACACCTAAATGAATAAAATTTAACATGTTTACCATTTATAGCAGTTCATTATAACACACACAGAAGCTAATGTTTCCGTCACAGCAAGAACAACAATAATTAATAGACAATACCTGTAAATATCCATAACTTATTTAAACGATTAACAGTTTAATATAATATTCAGCTATAAAGCTAAATAAACAGAACTCACTAGAAGACGGTCAGTATCAAGCTATGAATGCTACAGTCGGGACTTCTAGCCGCAAAACGTTTAAATCTTACTGTTCTCGTTTAGCTTAACTGTGTGCGTGTAATCAGACTGAGAGCTGTTAATAATGTTGATTAAGAAGTATTATTTATGAATGAAGTTTGAATGTGTTGAATATATTTTTGTTAAACACTGTATCATCCTCCGAGCCTTTTTCCCAACTATGTTGGGGTCGGCTTCCAGTCTAACCGGATGTAGCTGTGTTTGTTAAACACTGTATCTTCGTGGATTTGTCATTTCGAATTAACTTATAGTGTACACAATGCTCCTCATCGTCTGTCATTGGGACATCTTTAATAGTCGTTAAAGGTAGTCAGAAGCCAGGAAGTTTTGCGTTTCCCGAGTAGCTAGTTTCGGAAGGTCAGATAGGCAGTCACTCCTTGTAAAACACTGTTACTCAGCAGCACCCGGTTAGACTGGAAGCCACCTGACACCAACATAGTCGGGAAAAGGCTGGTGGGGAGATGATGAACGTTCATCATCAACCATTTGTAGTATACAATGTAGGACACGGAAAAATAATTGAAGTCTATAATAACGTAAACTTAATGAATATCAAAATGAACTGAAAACTTATCAATATAACCCGAACAATTCTATACGTTAACACACACTTAACCTTCGCGCAGCTCATATACCCGTAGATTTATCACCACATAACAACCTGTAATCGCTGTTGATTGATCACGGCTGTCACTGCCAGTCCCTAGTCAATCAATCAAGCTTTTTGTCAAGTCCCATCTATTGTTTCGGTGTTTATCTAACCCTGTGGGCACTGTAATCTTTGACTTGTCATGTGAAGTTCGATTTTCAGGGAACGATTAGCGATGTTTCTTTTTTGTGGGGTCTTTTGGGTAATTTGGGGACACCTTTTCTTTGAGGAAGTGTTATAATGATGTTGAGGGTGATAACAACGAAGATATTCTAGTTTTATGCTAGATGATGAAGTGAAAAGTCTGAGGGAAATGAGATAATTTTGATCCATGCTCTTCTTTGTATGAATATTTATGTAACAAGTCTGACACAGAAAATTTAACGAACGCAATTTGTGCTAATAAGACAGGCACACCAATAAAACGCAGTCACGAGTAATACCAAAAATTAACTCCTTACCTGCTTAAACCGACCTCAAACATACCCCATTATATTCGCAGAACACAATTACATAAGACCGTTTGAAGACTCAGGACCATAACTTTGGCGGGTTCGCAAGCACCGTGCCAGTTGTAAAACCATCGTAAAGACTCACCGGCTCTCGCTACGGTAAGGTTCCGTGGGTAATGAACCATTAATCCCCTGTAAGAGTTAGTGCACTTACTCGGAGCAATTGTAGATAAAGCTCGCCCATAGTGTTTTTCGGGTCGTTTGCTGAGGTGTAAAATTAGATAGTGGTATTTTAATTTTGGGTTTTCGATTTGTCTTTTGTGGTTACAGGTTGACTAGAAGGCTGCTACTTGCAATCTTGCAACGAAAGTACGGCCCAACCTCTACATTACATTTATTTATTTTCATTTGCAGGAAAGTAAAATATACGAAATCCAATTTTATTAGCGGTACAAAAGAGCAAAATTAACGCCCGTCAGAAGAATTGATGAAATTCGTCATAATAACCGGATTTATACAAAAATATGCAGCAAAAGAAATAATTAATTAGGTATTTCTAGGAAGCTTACAAGTTATCCAAATTAGAATCAGAGCCGTTACCTAAATTAGAAAAGACTTAAACTTTTCCGAAGCTTCAAAAAATATTCATCGCTTTACAAGAAAACGAAATGCAAAATTCATAATGAAATAAGTTTTCCGCGATGTAGTAAAAGTTTAGAACAATTTTATTTATTAGAAAAGTTTTAACAATATGCTCAAAGTTCACTAGGTACTGTAGTTTTAACTATTTGGTAAGTTTTGCCGATTGAACTATGATTTACGCGATATCTGTCACCTTTGGAAACTTTCAAAGTGTGTTTTTGTCAAACATGAATTATATTTTTGGTAATGCTAACTTTTGTCGTGTATTGTGGAGTTTTATTTATGGCTACTGAAAGTATGTGCACGATTGCATTTGTAAACGTAACTCTTCTTTGCAGTCGGGTAATATTTTTTTGTAGTTCTTAGAGCGATTATGTCTGTATATTACGCATTGATTTACTAATTTATTATCATTCAAATTAATTAGTTAGTACTTGCAAAACTTACCGTGCAGCTGACTTGACCTTTCAAAAAAGCTTTCATTAACAATTGTTTTTGAAAAAAAAAATACGAGTTTTTAACACATATCATAACTACCTTTTTTTAAAGTCAAAATTCCCTAAAAAAACACTCAATTACAAACACCCAATCAAACTAACCTAACACAAACTTTACACTATCAACACAAAAGGACCAACTGTGCACAGTGCTCAACCGTGCAACATCTGGAAAACGGTGAATTATAAAAAAGTGTTTACGATCTCTGGTCCTTTGGACCGCATTGCGGTGAAGCGACGTCGGTAATTACCGGTCTCGACTAATTCATTACGTGAACGGTTACCGCACATTGCATTTGATCAAATCAATGCAATGGAATCGGTGTTTGGAGACGGGAAGATGATAATTCGTTTCTTTAGAGTTTGAGTTAGTATTGGCGATTTGAGTTCAAGTTAGGGTCTGAGTGTCTTTAAAGCGTGAGACTTTATTCAGAGATAATAAAAAAAGTATTTTAATTTAGCCTGTTGCAAGTTAGGTTTCCAAAAATAAAGGACACATAATTTAAAATCGAATACCTTAGCAAACATGTGAAGTCTATACTAAGGCTAAAATCTATTAAATCTTGTATTGTGTAAGTATTTAGAATGGATTCATTTAATTGATTCTTTTGATTAATCACTGCATCTGTGATATATTTGATTAAATTACGATTAAAACCTTCAAGTCATTCATGTTCTTTGTATCTAATTTTCATTCGCAAATAAAAGATTTTAATTTCGTTGGTAAATAAAATAATGGAATGGTACTTAAATAAATTAACAGTGAGTACTTAAAATGCAATTAATTTGCTTTAATTAATAAAAAACTAATTTGAGATAACGAACGTTAAGGCTATTTGTACAAAGATAAAACTGTTTAACAGTCGTGTAATAATTAATTTCGTCTTCAAATTAAAGAAATAAAAGAAGAATAATTAATACACGTTATGAATTTTAGGTTGTGTTTTGTTTTTGTTTCTTCCCATTCTTTCTATGTATAATTTTTGATGATTATGACCGTGAAAATACTAGTTTATGTACTAGATGTAAATAATGTACAATTACATATACATTGGTTAACATAGTTCTAGCGAAATTTTCTGGCGGTTTGGAACAACTTTCCAATACGTACGAAAGAGCTACGGGCCACATGCACATATTAGCTGTAGGTAATCGCAGGATAATGAATTTATCGCATTATTTATCGCAGGATAAACCATGGCTCGAGATGTCTCGGCATCTGAGACCAGCCGCGCACCATCCGCGGCCAGTCTCTTGAGGGATAGTGACATCGTGTCGACCGATTTGTCCGACACGGAGTCACAAGTGAGTGAAACGAGCGGCGTTGCAACCCGCCAGACGAGGAAGAGGGCCTTCCTCAAGCGGGGCTCCGAAGGCTCATCAGACGCAGCTGAGAAGCCGGCGAAGCGGGCGGTTTTACAAGCCGACTTGGAGGAACAGCCGGCGCGAAGATGCAGAGCCAAGGCCAGCCACGGCGCCTCCAGCGTCCTCTACACGGACCACACAGTGGAGGAAATGGAGCGCATGGCTCTGGAAGATCAGATGGAGATCTTCGAGGTGGCCTCCAAGTCCTCCAACTTGAAGGGGACCTTGCAGAAGGCCCTGAAATGCCGAGCAGCGAGCTTGCTCGGCATTGTTAAGGAATTGGCGCAGCGCACCACCTCCGAGGAGACGCGGCAACTGCAGGCGAAGGTGGATCGCCTGCAGAAAGAGGTGTCCGCGCTGCACGCGCGCTTTGCTGAGCCCACGTCTCGGCCCGAGGAGATGTCGGAAGGTCCAGGACCTATGCCTCCCTCCTCCAACCTTGAGGATATTATCCGCAAGGTAGTCATGGAGGAGAGGGCCTTCACCAGGGCCTGTTTCGCCGGCATCGAGGACCGGCTCCTGCCGGAGAGGCGACTACGCCCTCCACTCGCGGCAGATAAGGCGCCCGGACTGATGCCCATCGCACCGGGGCCCTCAACGGCTCCAGCCCAGGCTATGCCCCAGGTGCTAAAGACCACCAAGGGCAAAGGAAAGGGCAAGAAGACGTCACCGGCCCCGACTCCTCCGACGGTCCCTCCCGAACCAGTGAGGGAAGACCCAATGCTGCCCTCCACCACACCTTCCAACCAGCCTTGGATTAAGGTGGTACCAAGGAAACAGAAAGGGAAAAAGTCGGCTCCTGAGCCCCCTGCAGCCAAGCCTGCAGTTTCAGCGGACAAGAGGAGGAAGCTCGCTCCTCCTCCAAGAACTGCAGCCGTGTTAGTGACATTGACCCCAGAGGCAGCGGAACGAGGGGAGACTTATGAGTCCGTGCTGCGGCGGGCTCGTACACACGTCGACCCTGCGGAACTCGGAGCTGGCAGGGTCACGTGCCGGAAATCCCAAACAGGGGCCCGAATCTTCGAGTTCTCGGGGTCCCAACGCGGCACCAAGGCGGACCTCTTCGCGACGAAGCTCCGAGAGGCTATCTCGGATACGGCCAAGGTCGTGAGAGCCGTCAAATGTGTGACTCTTGAGGTGACCGACCTCGACGACTCGGTCACACAAGAGGAGGTGGTGGCAGCGGTTGCGGCGGCGGGGGGCTGCCCCGTCGCATCCGTCAAGGGCCGAGCCATTAGACCTGGTCGCAGGGGCATGGGCACTATGAGATTAGAGTGCCCGGTCGTAGTTGCCAAGGCGGTTCTGGCAAAGGGTCGCCTCCCGGTCGGGCTTAGCTCGGGTGGGGTCCGAGTGCTTGAGGATGCGCCGATGCGCTGTTTCAAGTGCCTCGGCATCGGGCACACCCGGCTTCTCTGCCCGTCCACTGCTGAGCGTGGGGAACTATGCTTCCGCTGCGGAAAAGCGGGGCATAGGTTGGCCACCTGCGAGGCTGCCAACACTCATTGCGCAGTATGCGCTGCCAGCGGTCGTCCAGCTAACCACGTGATGGCAGGCAGGGAATGCCGACCGCCACCAAAGAAGGGCAAACTGCAGGCACCGATGCGGCCTGCCACTGCCGCCGCCACTGAAACTTCAGTTCCAGTGCCGGCCACCGAGGGATGCGCGATGAACACCGACTGATGGCTGGGCATCGACGACGTGTTCTTCAAGCCAACATCAACCACTGCAGAGCAGCCCAGAGCCTGCTGGTCCAAACCTTTACGGAGTGGTTGGTGGACGTGGCGGTTGTCGCTGAGCCGTACTCTATCCCTGGCAGCTGGCTGGGAGACGTCAACGGCTCGGTTGCATTGGTTGCGCGGTCTTCTACGGATTCCCCTCCCCTCTCGCTCTTAGATAGGGGACCGGGATACGTAGCCGCCGCGTGGGGTGACATAGCCCTTATAGGGGTGTATTTCTCCCCAAACCGCCCTCTCACGGACTTCGAGGACTTTCTAGAGGTCCTCGCCAGGGTGGCAAGTGGAGTTGTGCAGCACCGAGTGTTGGTCTTGGGCGACTTCAATGCAAAATCTGTGATATGGGGTAACCCAGCCACAAATGCCCGAGGACGAGAGGTGGAAGCCTGGGCCGTGTCGTCCGGTCTGTCCCTGCTGAATAGGGGGACAGTTCACACCTGCGTGCGCCGGCAGGGGGGCTCCATCGTGGACCTCACCTTTGCATCCCCTTCTTTGGCGGCCTGTGTAGTGGACTGGCGGGTGGAGCTGGTGGAGACACTGTCCGACCACCGATACGTGCGGTTTGATGTTTCCGACCCGGGCTCCCAGGGGACCCAGGAGGGTCGGTCGCACTTCCCACGGTGGGCACTCTCCCGCCTAGACCGGGAGGTCGCCGCGGAGGCGGCTTTCGTCCAGGACTGGCTGTCGCCTCCTGTAGTAGTCCGGGATGTGGACGCCACAGCGGCCCAGTTAAGGGTCTCCCTGACCGAGGTGTGCAACTCTAGCATGCCTCAGTCTCATCGTCCACCTCCTAGGCGCGCCGTCTATTGGTGGTCAGAGGAGTTGGGGGTTCTTCGGGTCGCCTGTGTGGCGGCCAGGCGGGCCTACGCAAGAAGCCGGCGGCGGCGAATTCGCGACCTCGACAACGAAGACCGCCTCTATGCAGCCTACATAGAGGCCAAGTCGACATTGACAGTGCGAATGGGGACAGCCCAGGATCACGCGAGGGCGGAGATGCTTGAGGGTCTGGACATGGATCCCTTTGGGAGGCCCTACAAGGCGGCACGCAACAAACTGCGCCCGTACGGTCCCCCAGTTGCCGAGACCCTCGAGCCGTTGTTACTAGATGGGGTTGTTCAGTCCCTGTTTCCGCGCAGAGACAACTTCACTCCACCAGTGATGAGCGCCCCACATGGTGCGGCTCCATCGGCCGAGGAAGTCCCGCCGGTTACGGAGGACGAGGTGGAGAAGGCAGCTTTCTGCCTCAGGGGGAAAAAGACGGCCCCAGGTCCGGACGGCGTCCCCGCAAAGGTGGTGGCCATCGCCACCTCCCAGATGGGAGAAAGGTTTCGGGACCTCTTCAGTGCGTGTCTGACGTGTGAGAGGTTCCCAAAGCCATGGAAGGAGGGCCAATTGTGCCTTCTTCGAAAGGAAGGGCGGCCGGTGGACTCCCCATCGGCATACCGACCTATCGTTTTACTGGATGAGGTCGGTAAAATGTTTGAGAGGATCCTCGCTGCCCGTATCACCAGGCATCTGGGCACAGTCGGCCCGGATCTAGCGGACGCTCAGTTTGGTTTTCGAGCTGAGCGTTCGACAGTGGATGCCCTGTCCCGACTCAAGGGCCAGGTGAGGGAGGCGATGGATGCGGGAGATGGACTGCTGGCTGTGTCATTCGACATAGCCAACGCCTTTAACTCAATTCCTCACTCCACCATACTGGAGGCCCTCCGCTTCCATGGGGTGCCCCCGTATCTGCGGGGACTTTTGGCGGACTACCTAAGGGACCGTACAGTCCTCCTTGTGGACAAGTCGGGCCAGCTCCGACGTTACGTCGTCGAGTCCGGTGTCCCGCAGGGTTCTGTTCTAGGGCCACTCCTGTGGAACATCGGATTCGACTGGCTTTTGAGGGGCAACCTCCCCCGTGGCACGTCTGTAATCTGCTATGCAGACGACACCCTTCTGACGGCCAGGGGGAGAAATTTTGGAGAGGCAGCCAGCTTGGCCTCGGCGGGCGGTTCTCAAGTGGTGGACAGAATCTCCCGCCTAGGGCTGACGGTGGCGCTGCACAAGACCGAGGCCGTGTTCTTCCATGGGACTCGGCAGCACCAACCACACGACGCCCATATCCATGTGGAGGGTGTCCGCATTGGGGTGCAGCCCCAGATGAAATATCTGGGCATAGTGCTCGACAGTAAGTGGTGCTTCAGAGCACACTTCAGCGGCTTGTCGACGCGCTTGATGAAGACCGCGGGCGCCCTCTCATGGCTCCTCCCTAACATCGGGAGACCCGGCGACCAATGCCGACGTTTATACGCCGGCATACTCAAAAGTATGGCACTGTACGGGGCCCCAATCTGGGCAGACTCACTGTGCAGTAGGGTGAACGCCACTGCCATCCGCAGGCCACAAAGGGCCATTGCACAGCGGGTGTCGAGGGCGTACCGCACGGTGAGCTTCGCGGCGGCGTGCGTTCTGGCGGGTACTCCTCCCTGGGAGCTCGAGGCTTGGGTACTCGCCAGAGTGTACGACTGGACGGCGGGGCAGAAGGCGCTAAACCGGCGCCCAGACCCGACAGAAAAAGAAGAGGTGCGTGAGGAGGCAAGGGAGGCAATAACTCTGCACTGGGCCGAAGATCTTGCCTCGGCAACGTACGGTCGCTGGACGCTGGATGCCGTCGGGCCTGTCCTGAACGGCTGGCTCGATCGGCGGCATGGGTGCCTTTCGATGCGTCTGGTGCAGGTGCTGTCCGGGCATGGCTGCTTCGGATCGTACCTGCACCGGATTGGGAGGAGGAGACCCACAGTGCCACCACTGCGAAGCTACGGTGGATACGGCAGAGCACACACTTCAGGTGTGCCCATCGTGGGCTGAACCCCGCCGCGCCCTGATGGAAGTGGTCGGGAACGACCTCTCACTCCCCAGCGTGATTGCTTCCATGCTGGGAAGTGAAGAGTCATGGGAAGCGGTAGCCTCCTTCTGCGAAGACGTCATGTCTCAGAAGGAAGCGGCGGAGCGCATGCGGGAGAACGACCCTCGCGGCGCCGCACCGCAGACGAAGAAGGGCAGAAGACGGCGAATACAACGTCCGTCCCCGTCCGCCCCGGGGGGTGATCAGCGGGCGACAGGCGCGGGGGCGCCACCGCCTGCATCACAAGGATCAACCCCTGCGCTCCGGCCATTATAAGGACCCTTCCCCACTAGGGGGAGGTATGAGGGGCCTGCCATAAGGCGGGCAATCGCAGGTGGGGGACTGGATGCCATGGATTCCCAGACCCCCTCCACTCAGGCGAGGTCGGAGTGCCGCTGGGCCTTTTTAGTGGGTATACCGGGAACGTCTTTACCGGGGAGTCCCACATACCCCTCTCCCGTCCCCCGATGGGAAGGGGATGCGTAATAGCATTTTTAGCCCAGCGACAACAAAAAGGATAATGAATTTGTTGAAAAATGTGTTAAGTAATTATAATTATTTGATACCTGCTACGTGACCTAATAATTAAACTTAAAGTTTATTTGATTTAGTCAAACCACTATACTATACTATATTTAATGAGTATCCACTAAGTTCGTTGCTATTTGTTAAATATCTACGGAACTTATATTTAAAATTCTCAATTCACTGAAAGATAATCCTGGCAGTTGAATTCTTAATTAATGTTGACTTTTTAACTGAAATTCTCCATGGTCATCGCTTGCAACGTAGCTCTTTTTACACGAAATACTTAATTAAAAATTACTTTAAAATACATGGGCATATCAATGAAAGTTTGTATGTACATATTGGCTTCTGTCAGCGGTGTCACCCATATCCCATGGGAAGTTTTGCGCAAACCTAGATACAAAGCCTATGCCTTCCTCGATAGATTGACTATCCAACACTGAAATATTTTTTCAAATCGGACCAGTAGTTCCTGAGATTAGCATGTTCAAGCAAACGGTCCAGCTCTTTATCTTTATAATATTAGGTTAAATGCATCTACCTATGTATGGGTGTTTGTTCCTCTTTCGTGCAAAAAATACAGAATGGATTGTCACGAAACTTGTCAGTAATTAACTAAGGTCCGGTTGTTCGTACGTCACGGTAAAGTTAAAGTTAAAATTTTACCGTTGTCAATTTTGACCACGGTTAATTTGACATTTTTGCTATGAAATTTTAACGTTCAACAACGCTTTTTGAATTTAAACCCTGTTAATTTTACTGTAACTAGAATTTAACCCTAACCTTGAATTAACCGAGCTTCGAACAACCGGGCCTTACACATCAAAAGAGCATAATAATATAAGTTAAATTTATCTTGTACCATGACGTAGATCCTTTTAAAAAGCGCGGAACCCCACTAGCAGAACCTTCTTAAAAATATCAGGGGCTGATAACTGTATTCATATGCGAATAAATCCTTTGACTTTGAAAAAAGAGTAAACTAAAAAGTACCTACTTTACTTAGTATATAATTTTCTTCAACTACTTATTCCCGTTGTATGCTGGATCTACGCGAGACTAAATTGGTTTTCCATTGTCTATATTGGTTTTCTAATTACCGACATTCAAGCAGTTAAATAAACTTTGAAATAGGTATAAAAAAGCTCAATACCAGCTTCTATCCACATATCCAGATATGATGCTAACAAACAATTCCTAGAGCAGAATCCAGGGAAAACCGAGTGTTCAGACACACCCATCATGAGACTTAACGCCCAGTGCTCCGTGATCCCTGATTTCCCAAGAGGCGTCATACCGTTGGTAACAGATCCAACTACATTTGGATACGGTATTCTTTCTTCTTTGTTTATTTCTCTGCTCGAACTGAGCACAGTGTTTTGTTTTCTAATTAATTTGCTTGTGGATGTAAAGTGTAGTTTTGTGTTATTTGGTTTCGTGTTTGCTAATCTGTGTTTGACAATAAATGGCGATTTTTTTTTCACTTTGGGAAATATTTTGCTGTTATTTTCTGAATTGCGGTTCATAATAATTGGCACCTTTCACATAGACAGAATTGTGTTTCTGCGGAGTTTGTGCCACCATTTCTTCTTCTCAGAAAAAACATATAAGAAGTTGTGAAGGGTGGGAGTTTTGGAGACCTTTAAAAAGTGCTGATTTTCAGCGTACTTTGAACAAATGATTTTTTATCTTTCTTCCTTCGTAACTCTATGGGATCATGAAATATTTAATTCCGTCGCGCATGACGAGGGCTCTCCTTATTGCGTTTGCACTTGACAAATTATATTAGACACCAAAGCATTTTGATTTTTACGGATCACCTGTGTATGTTTAATCAAATTCCTACCAATCCGAAATTGGATAATATTTTTTTGGAAAATAATTTATGAGAATGTTTTCGAAAAATTGTTCTGAAAAGTGACGTCAATCGTAAATAATGTTCTGTTCATAGAAATACGTTGCATTTTACTTAGAATATTCGAGAAAATAATTAATTTAAATGAATTAATTTGTAGTACGAAATATTTAAGTTTACTTCTAGGAATTACAAACTGGGATTGTTCTATTTTGCTCATTTTGCTAATTTATATTATATTTTATTTAATATAGAATTTTTATTGCTATCGGTGAGAGTGGACCAACAAATAAAAATTATAAATGCTGGTCCAGTAGGTAATTGTTCTGTACCTATATTACTTACTCTAGATTCTTTCTGAATGCATTTTGATTTGGTTATTTGTGGTAAGCATCACCTAAAAGTTGCATTTACTTGAATAAAATCTTGCCCCCGTGTATTCCCAAGCAATGTTTGTTTCACGTGCATTCTCAATTTTCTTTGTTTTAAAATTCTGCACCCTCATGCCTTCAGTTGCGACACTGATATCAAGTAAACCTACGGAAACCTTCATAATTCCATTACCTTTGCCGCGAATTTAATCTCTAATAACCCAAAGGGTATATAAATTATGCATCTAGGCTAACCATTTTTAAAATTGAGTCCCAACGCAGAACTTACAGCCATCCCTTTCCCACTAGCGATAGTTTAAAGAATTTTAAACATACCACTGTCTCTCTCACCGTAATCGTATTTAAATTTGCATATTTAAAAAGATGCCAGGGAAAGCTGCAATATCCTCTCATTTTGTATGCGTTTCCTATTTTAGATGGGGAAATATTTTTTACTGCAAAACGACGGGGGTGACGTTTGATCTCCTGGTCGAGGACGGTTTTAACTTCATTTTACATTTCGCTATATTTTACTGTGATTGCGGAAATATGTTTGCTAGTTTTTAATTTAATTAACTTGTCTTTACTTACTTAAAATATATTTCTTTTCACGACAAAAATTGGTAAAAAATACATTTGTAAAAACTGCAAACAAAAGTTGAAATAAAATCGAAAATACGCTAAATTGGATGAGTTCCATACAGTTTTTCAAATGTTCCAATCTGTAGCTGCAACAATAACTTCAATCTATGGAGTTTTGTGGAACAATGCAAAAATTTACTCGTATCGTACAATACAGACGGGCTCAACTTTGAGCTGTATTCAATTTCGTTCAATACATTAGGAGGAATCAGTTACATCTACTATCAATGGACTGTTGAAATACTCGTTTTTAGTTCGTCAGTTGTTTTTGACATGTTTTTCGACTGTATGAACTCTGGCAATGAATGTCGTATAGTTGATCAGTAAACAGAACGCACCTATTATAGGTAAGTACCTAATTTTGCCATACATTTTTGATTGAATGACTTTCTTTAATTCTCAAGTTGCATTTAAGATTGTGCTCATTGAGCATAATCAATGTAGTAGTTAACCGCTTTTGTGACCTGGAGTGTCTGTCACAAAATAGGTGTAATTTTAAGTTCTTTAGCGAAATTCCTCAAATTTTTATGAATATGAATTCAGGTAAATCAAAATTTTAAAATAAAGTTAACGATCGATTGCAGTAATATCTTTAATTGGTCCACAAATAAGTCTTCAACTCGGAACATTCTAAAGGACATCTACCTCTCTAAGAAGTCGTAAATTCAAAGCGATTCAACAGACAAATCAAAGTAAAAATATTAAAATTCAAAATGAAGGAAACACCAAGTTTCCGAACGTTGCATTTTATTTTACAACGAATCGGGACTAACACAGGTTTTTTCGAGTTTCACAGAGAAATCTTTATCCACAGAAATTATGGGGCTCCGGTCGAATTATGGAATACTTTGGAGTAAAAAGCAAAATTTAACTTCTCCTTTGATAATGTTCTACCTTGATCTGTGTTTGGGTTTGTGTCTGTTTGTATTTGCGTGTGTATCTATTGAGCATTTTGATGTATGGATCTCTTTTTTGTTGTTGCTGCTAAAAATACCGTTTACAGCCTATACTGTTGGAGAAAGCGGCTTCTTTAATGATTATTATTCCAAGTATCAGTAATTTACCTACAGACTTTGTTCTTTCTGCAGCCCCTTGTGTACCAGAACCATGGAAAGTCTTTCAAACAAACTGGCTAACCTAGCCTAGCCCACCTAGTATGGTAAATCATCAAAATCATTCATTGATTCTATCGTAATATAGTTACCAATTGCTGAACAGATTCTAATATTTTTTTATACACACTTCTAAAACCCCTTCACATCACACACAAACTTCATAATTGACTAAAAACAGTCCAATTAACAACGCAAATTGAATCACTATCATGGCTATATTCTTTAAAATGTTCACTATATTAGTAAACCACTAATGACTAGTGACAGTGGAGGCCGAACACTAAATACGATGTGACTAATATAGCTCACATATCACATTAATTATAGATAGCTTTACCTATAGTCTTTTTCCCTCCTTTATCTAGCTAAGTAGCTAGCTTTTGCTAGCGGGCAAATTCACTGGCAAAGGCTAGCTAATAATAAAGACCTATTAGGTAGATACTGGCTGATCAGATTCAAATATAGATACCTACTTCTAAAATCATTTAACAGCCCAATAATTCAATAAAAATAACACAAATTCAATCACCATCAGGCTGATATTCTTTAAAAAGTTCACTGTGTTAGTAAACCAGTAATGACTAGTGACAGTGGAGGCCGAACACTAAATACGATGTGACTGCAGCACTTACCGGTACCATGTGGCACTATAGAATATGTTGGTATGTGTGTGTAACATGGGTTATGGATTCGTGGATTGGGCTTTTAGTTATTTTTTGTTGTTAAACTATTGTGAAATGGGTTACATTCGTACATGGGTGTTCTATAGAGACATAAAATTATAGAAGCAAACTTTTCCGTTTACTTTTATATGTGTTGAAAGTCTTGAAAAATGCGTATTTCCATTCTCTGTGTATATCCACTATGAGTGACAGACTCTT
Source organism: Helicoverpa armigera (assembly GCF_030705265.1). Taxonomy (NCBI): domain Eukaryota; kingdom Metazoa; phylum Arthropoda; class Insecta; order Lepidoptera; family Noctuidae; genus Helicoverpa; species Helicoverpa armigera. The sequence goes on along the minus strand of NC_087136.1, from coordinate 8,721,709 downwards.
ACGAACTACAAGAATATTGAGTGTCACATGATTATGTTAGGAACAATCTTGTTACACTATCAGGCACTAGATCCAATAGTATGTAATAATATTGATACTAGCCAGATATAAACTTTAATAAAAATGAAACGAATTTCAAATACAAAACATTAACTACACACACATACAAAGCTAGATCAATAGGCAGCCCGTAATAAAAACAAAAGACAATCTCATTTAAGCATCGTTAACTGGGCTAAAGTCGTCAAAAATCCTCCGGCAATAGTTAGAAGTTTATTAGAATTCGTCAGAAGACCTGGTACAATGACCGTCCGACCGTGTAATGGAGACAAAATGAAAACGACCTTGTAATCTCACAAATTGGGTACTTTGCTACTCCAAATGTATTATCTGCTCAACTTATACTTCACTCATTCCGTAGTAATGAGTTCACCGCAGAATTAGGAGAAAAACTGCTGAAAATGTAATGAGAAAATGTATTAAATTCTTTCAGATCTTCTCAACTTTGAAGACCACATTTTTGCTGAAGAAATGTTCTACAAAATTAATGAGTTACACGGATTCGTTTTTAAAACGGCTTTTTGTAATGATGTGGTGGTATTTTTACTTTGATGAGGAGCTTTGTCTAAAGCTCATATTTTCAAATATGAAGTAAAAGTTTTACTACTGAAAATATTAATGTCATAAACTGAATTCAGTACTTATTGTTTTCTATGATATTTTCGCGTATTGTATGAGAAAAATGAAGTATTGAACATACTTAAATATCATTTCAAAACAAAAGTTAAAACAAAAGAAAGTGCAGAATTACACCAAAAAGGTTTCCAATTCCAATAATGTCAATATAATATGTTTAACGTGTATCGCTTTCAATACACTAATGGAACAAAAAGGGACACGATACATCCAATATGAAGTGCTTCAACATCTGCAGGCCTGATCGACCCCTGATGATGTCTTTTAACGCCCAAAACCACTTAGTAACTTACCAATATTATAGCAACCTTCATAGTTAACGCCGACCCAAGGCTAATCTCTTATTAATTCTAACAAACTTAACAAACACCTCCACAAACGATTATAGACTCTATCTCCTTAAGACAAGGTTGAGGACAACTGCACGGTAAACTTTGCACAAAAGTCACGAACTATGAAAGTGTCATTGTTTTAGCAGTCCCTTGAAAGCGGAGAAGTTATGGCGGAACGCATCATGGGAATGATTCAACTCAATACTTCGGTAATGGTTTTTTAGAAAAGTTAACAGACTGTTAAGATTTGGAACGATATTCTCTTAAGGGCTGTTGTTACAGTTGGTTCTGGGAAAGGGTCGAGGAAATTGAATTTAATGGGAATTTGTTGGCTGTGGACGGTCCTGTACTTATGGAAAATATGAAATTCGTTTTCATTATATTACAGGCTGCAACTGTACTGGTAATAAACTAACAAAATTGATCAAATCGTCGAAAATCCCTCCATTGCATAATAATTTTGAATTTGTTTACTTGTTTGCTTATGTATAATTTGCTGCAGTACATACCTAACTACATGAAAATCAAGTTTGTTATCCTTCCATGCTAATAGGGGAAACCGATTTTGCTTGAAGGTTGTCCGAAGACAGATGGGAGCCTAGGGACCATTATAAGCATCTCTTAATTATAATGCAAAGTTGAATAAGTTCCTCGTTATGTAAGCGACATAACACGCATTTTGTGAGCAAAATACCAAAAATCCTATCTTCCACATACCCAAACCCTTCACCTGATTACACGATCTCAAGTTCCACCAATTACGTGACGACAACTCGATCAAATCGCACGTCATCAGCCATTCGGATTTCACCGTAGTAAGCTCAGCAATATGTCCTAACCGACGCCCTTATTCGTCGGAATGACGTTTTCGACGGCCGACGCCGGCGAGCGCTCAAGTGTAAATGATGTGCCAACGCCGGAATAAACGTCAGTTGGCTCCGATCTAGCCAATGGTGAACGAATAGATTTCCATGATGAGTTGATTCCATTTTGTTTTTGGAATGTTGTGGTTCGGATTTTGAAATATGTGAAGTTTGTTTCTTTTCTTGCGTGCGAACTTTAGGGCTAGTATTTTCTGCTTAAATACTTTTTATATTGAGTTGTAATCACGAATGAAGGAAAGATGATCGGAGATGCCATAAGAGCGTCAGCTGCCTTCTTGTAGGTCAAATACCTAACATATAATATGACATTAGTGACCAAAACGGTTAGTTACTAGTTACTAACGAGGTGTTCAGGAGGATATGCATAACTTTCCCTTATAATTTGTAGATAGCATATGAAAAAACGATCACCATTGCCTACAATAGGTACCTGTCATCCAACAGCGAAGACCGAAAGGCTTGATTTACTCTAAACTCATCTAAACCTACTACCTCCATGTGACAAAGCACACTCAATTTAAATTGTTCGATTTGGAATCACGATTTCAAACACTCGTCACAGCTCGTCACAGCTCGTCACAGTGATGTCGTTTTTGTTCGGCCAGTATTAGATAGGAATAACATAGGGTATGCATGGTCAGACGTAGGTATGAAACTTACTACGCTATTGCCTACTATTGTATGTTAGATAAACTATATCCTTGTTCCAGTAATTGGGTATGGTATACACTGACTTTTCTAAAAAAACGAGGAGGTTCTCAATTCCACAACTTTGCATACAAAAAATTTCGTTGATGCATAAGTATCTTTAATTACGTCAAGGGGATAAACGACTGAGCTTCTATGGGTAGGTAAAGTTAAAAAAAGTTTGGTGTGGAAACAGAATTAAAGTTTTATAGAATTAAACATCATTTTATACAATGCTCGAACACACCAAATTCCCCTCATTATTTCATCAAAAACTTTAAACTACTAACTTTCAACTAAACCTCTAACAATATCTTGAACATTTAAAGAACAATAACCTGGTAATAATCCTTTTTATTGAAGTTCTAAGTCTATATAATGTCTCAGGATGGCTCTTTAAGCAATAACTCAACTCTAAAATGGTCTAGACGGTGAAATAATGACTTGGAAACTTAAACGAAATAGTGCTTTACAAAATTGTAAATTTAAGTACAAGATGGACCGTGGTGCGATTATTAGGTGTGAATTATTGTTATAAAAGGTGTATATTTTAACAAAATGGACAACTTCGTTTCTTTCGGTAGACTTAATTTAAAGAAGTGACGTCCTACGCGAGTGAGCCTATGAGTAATTTATAGTATTGGGTATTATCATCATCTACCTTCCCTAACTAAAATATGTATCTGGGTTATTGCATGATTTGACTACATGATTGTTATTGCAAAGCATGTCTTCCCCTTCTATTCTTCTCTAACCATCTTTCTTGTGTACGGACAAAAAAAGACATCCACAGAAGTATACATATGTATAAGAAGAAGACATACTTTGTAATTCATAACACAAAGGACATTGTTCAATTTTGGCCTAAGAACCGATGTGAATATAAATTATACTATAATTTTTATTTATTTTTATATTGTTTGAAACATATTTTAGTATTCCACGGACACTTCAAATAAATAACTTCCAAATAAAAAGTTGGTTCACAATTATTGATGCCTTATAAAATGTTTCCGTCAGCCAGTGCTGCCAGTTTCGGAAGTTTTCGCGATTTCGGTAAATACGGATCGAACTGAGAACCTCCTTTCCGAAGTCGGTTATTCAATTAATTAGTTCGTAACACTTTATTCATTTAAAGACCTAAACTGACTAGCTAGAAAAAACTAGTATTCTATATGTTTTAAGCGAAATCGCGAATTTCTAGCTTGACATTCGAGTAGGATTATAGTTTTCGTAATTGGCAACACTGGTGTACTTCAGTCAGTTTGCTAGAAGTCAGTTTGATTGCTTTGCGACTATCGTTTCTTTTGTGATTTTCTATACGTTTCATGGTTTTATTGTAACAACTTTGGCTTGATTACGGACTCCGATTAGATTGCGTACTTGGTAGACTCGGCTGTGTGTAAAGGACTGGATTTTCCTGGCATTTTCGGATATTGCCCTGTCTGTGATCGAATTTAGTTGTATTATAATTACAACAATGGATGCAGAATATAGTACCTATATTGTATTAATTGTGGATCTGCTGGAGGTTCTTTGGTATTAGAAAACGAAGATATACTTCGTTGCATACAACAATGGACTGTTCCCCATATGGTAAGTGGTCTACGAAAGTGTTTTTCTAAGTTTGATAAGAATGTTACTACCTACTTATGTTTTCATAAGCACACAATTTCTCGGTTTTCAAATTAATTGCCACAATTGCAAGTTACTTGACATTTACTAATGTTTTATTGTATTTATTTATTACAGGTTGAAGCTCATGACCTATATGTACGACGTGTTGGTCTGAAGCAGTCGAGCATAATAAGATGCAATGCACTGTTGGACGCAATTGTGTGCTTTGTAAGAAGCTCCTACCATCAGGCATTACTGTTGCAATTGTATCGTTGGGCGTAGAACAGTGGGCTGTTGTGCCCACATAATGACTATTATCTGGTATTTAAGCTGGGCGAGATACCAAAATTCAATTGAACCCCCTGCTCAGTTCTTAGATAATATATTATTAACAAATATTGATGATTAAAATATGAAGTCAGCAGTGGCGAAATCGAGATCGCTCTGTGACAGCTCAAAAATGGAAAAGCCCCTGGCGAGGATGGCATTACAACAGAGCTATTAAAAGCAGGAGGAAAGCCCGTACTGGGGGAGCTCCAGAAGCTTTTTAATGCCGTCCTGTTTGAAGGGAGAACTCCAGAGGCGTGGAGTAGGAGTGTTGTCGTCCTGTTCTTCAAAAAGGGAGACAAAACCCAGTTGAAGAACTATCGACCCATTTCCCTCCTAAGCCACGTCTATAAGCTGTTCTCAAGAGTGATCACGAACCGACTTGCGCGAAGACTCGACGAATTCCAACCACCGGAGCAGGCTGGGTTTCGGAGCGGATACGGCACCATAGACCACATCCACACAGTGCGGCAGATTATACAGAAGACCGAAGAGTATAATCAGCCCCTGTGTCTAGCATTTGTGGACTATGAGAAGGCCTTTGACTCGGTTGAAATCTGGTCTGTTCTGGAGTCCCTGCAGCGTTGTCAAGTAGATTGGCGATACATCCAAGTGATGAGATGTCTCTACGAAGCCGCTACAATGTCCGTCCAAGTACAAAATCAGCAAACAAGGCCCATACCGTTGCATCGAGGAGTGAGACAAGGGGATGTTATTTCCCCGAAACTGTTCACTAATGCAATGGAGGATATGTTCAAGACGCTGAACTGGAAAGGACGTGGCATCAACATCAATGGCGAACACATCTCTCACTTGCGATTTGCTGACGATATCGTCATCATGGCAGAAACGCTGCAGGACCTACAACAAATGCTGAACGACCTGGCTGAATCTTCTCGCATCGGCCTACGGATGAACTTGGACAAAACCAAGGTCATGTTCAATGAACATGTTCTACCGGAACCGATTGCGATACACGGCGCCGTTCTCGAAGTTGTTCGGAAATATGTATACCTCGGGCAGACATTGCAGTTAGGTAGAAACAACTTTGAGGACGAGGTGAATAGGAGAATTCAGTTGGGTTGGGCTGCATTTGGGAAGCTACGTCGAGTCCTAACATCGTCGATCCCACAGTGCCTAAAGACGAAAGTCTTCAATCAGTGCGTCCTACCTGTCATGACTTACGGAGCCGAAACGTGGACACTGACGGTACGGCTGGTCCACAAGTTTAAAGTCGCTCAGCGGGCTATGGAAAGGGCTATGCTTGGCATTTCTCTGAGGGATCGCATCAGAAATGAGGTAATCCGTCAGAGAACCAAGGTCATCGACATAGCCCACCGAATCAGCAAGCTGAAGTGGCAGTGGGCTGGCCATATTAGCCGAAGAACCGATAACCGTTGGGGTAAACGAGTTCTAGAGTGGAGACCACGCCTCGGCAAGCGTAGTGTAGGACGTCCTCAGGCACGGTGGAGTGATGACTTGCGCAAGACGGCTGGCAGGAGCTGGATGCGAGTAGCCGAAAATCGATCTCAGTGGCGTGCACTTGGAGAGGCCTATGTCCAGCAGTGGACTGCGATAGGCTGATGATGATGATGATGATGATGATGATTAAAAACCTTTTATTGAATATAAATATTGTTTTTATTGCACATCCTCGAAAACCTCTTTCATTGTTATTGGTAAACCTTACTTTAACTGTTAAATTATTTTGTGTAGTAATGACATTTTAGTATGGTCTGTGCCTTCTTGGTAATAGACCGCGGGTTCGATTCCCGCCTTATGGCATGTAGATAGCTAGGTAACCGTCTAATATAAAAGTAGTAACAATCATTTAAATAAATAATTCTCCATCGTAATAATATCGATATTTTATGAATTGTGGTGAATGAAACTCTTTCATTTTGGATATTTATGCGTTTTATCACAAATCCGAAGTGGATTCACTATATATATTAAGAAACGTAACGTTGAAAGCAAAAGCGTTTAGGTAGTTATTTTTCATAAAAAATCTAAGCATTTATGAAAACTAGTCACACGCCCCGTCTTCGCACGGTGGCAATGTAAAACCTTGGTGTAAACCTCCCTCTTGACCTACTCTATCTATTAAAAAAAATCGCACCCAAATCCATTGCGTAGTTTTAAAGATCTAAACCATTCATAGGGACAGACAGAAAATGCAACTTTATAAAATGATCATTGTCAAAGAATTATCTTAAACTAGACTAGGTACTATCTCTTTTCCTAGTATCTAGTAGAGTAGTCTTTCCTAGATCTAGAAGAGAACATATAGAGCTGTACATAGTATTGTTGATATTTTGTATAGTGTAGTTTGATAATACTACTCTGACATTTCACGCAAGCTTGGTTATTTTTTATTTATAACCTCAAAATATTAACTTTTTTTGTAATTATTTTAGTTTCCTGAAGTGTCCGTTCGTGAAAACTTATTTCATAGGATTCCATATAATTTTAAGAGTTTATAGAAGTCACTTTCAATTCGAACGGTTCTTAGGCAGAACATGTATGGAGCCGGAACAATGTCCTTTGATCGCTAACAAAAAATATGTAAGCATTGGCCCCAGTCCATAGCCAGCCTATTTGCGCATCAAGGTGCAATATTGTGACCATTTTAGAAAATTCCTGCTACAGCACGTTGACCACCAGAAAATATTTGTGTCCGTCTCAGGACTAACTCTGGATTCTCGCCTTTACGCTACACATAAAGCTCAGCACGAAAAGGACATTTATAACTAAAGGTACTACAGTCCAGAGCATTCTCAAGCTATTCTCATATACTTAATACATTTTCCATTAAACACTGATTACTTGAGAGCTCTTGTCCAGTCACGTACTAAAACAATGCACTCTTAAAGGACCATTGATCATGTGTACATACTACATGTGATCTTTTGAAGATGACACGATGTATCGAATGGGTTCGTGAACTTCGTACTGGAAATATCTTGGTTGTATTGATGGAAATTTGCTGTTTGTCTTTTTGTTTGACAGAGAGATAAGGTCAAAAATAAGCTCGATTTTTGATAAGGATTATTCTATCACGTAGCTTTACAAGGGTACTTCTAAATTATTTTTAAAAACCGGCCAAGTGCGAGTCGGACTCGTGCACGAAGGGTTCCGTAAATTACAGTTAAATCAACCTATCTCAAAAACTATAAGAGATACTTTGATCAAACCAAAAATCGTTGAAAGAGTTAATTAGCATACATCACCTCTATTTTTTTTAGAATTTTATACCCCGTAGTTATAAAAATAGAGGGGGGGGGACATACTTTTTACGACTTTGAGAGCTGATATCTCAAAAACCGTTCACTTTAAGAAAAATGTTTTTTAGAAAACTTTATATCATTTTAAAAGACCTTTCCATTGATACCCCACACGGGTATGTACATCGAAAAAAAAAATTTCATCCCTCAGTTACATGTATGGGGGGCCCCACCCCCAATTCTTTTTTTTACTATTTAGTGTCATATTTTTGTAGCGGTTCATACAACACATATTCCCATCAAATTTCATTACTGTAGTACTTATAGTTTCCGAGTAAATCGGCTGTGACAGACGGACAGACGGACAGACGGACATGACGAAACTATAAGGGTTCCGTTTTTGCCATTTTGGCTACGGAACCCTAAAAAGGCCAATGCAAGGTATTGAAGGTATTAAAACTTCTCTTGCATCATTATTATCTAACTGTACCAAGGAGGGTTATGTTTTTCAGTTTTTGTATTTTCTAAGTTCATTTAATGATCTTAAAGTTTATGAACGTGTTTTAATTTACAAGTTTTTATGTAATGGAAAACCCTGCAATCATTATTTATTGAGAAGATCTCCCAATTTCACACATTTTTCTTTTAAATAAAGACAAAAACTATTAATCATAATATAAAGCAATTCGCTCGAGTCCTTTCTTATCACTTCAATATATTTTACTCTTTAGGCACAGTTGACTAAACTTAAATTGAAGATTGATCCAATAACGAATCTAACCCATGAGGATTTAAACATAATAAAAAAGATGGGCCAACAGAAAATCATATTCTAGCCGTAAGTTACAATTTCACCCGCGTACCAACGGACTTCTAACTTGACCTAAGTATCTTTATACAATAAAGTCTATAACCAACTTCAAGATGTCAACATGTTTTTGTACCGATATTGATATTAATTTGTTCAGTAATAACAAACTTACTGCTCTACCGTTAAAAATATTCAGCTGCATCCCATAGGCGTCCCATGGGCCTTCCATGGGCGTCCCGTGCGTCCTAACTTTGACACACCCAAACAAAAAGTGGCCTTCTAAAAGAAACTTTTTATCAAATCAAACCAGTACTTTACTACAGTTCTTTAGCTTTATTATTAGAACCTATACTTAGATAATATATTTTTTACTTTTTCTCCCCTCTCGAACGTAAACCCACAATGTTATTAATGTTTAAACAGCATTATCAAATGAAACCGTTCGGAGGGTTAGAAAAACGCTATACCCGTAGTACTAACAGTTAGTCTTGTGGCCACGTACTGACTTAAGTGGTGAATGTACGTGATCGCGTACTTTTAATGTACTTACTACTTATACTTACTTAGATGTACGGTATGTGAAGTTGGCTGTATGGTATGGTGGTGAATGTGGAGATAGTCGGCCTATGTTATTATTTATACATCGAAACTATTAAGTATTATGAATAGGGAAATTGAATTTTCCTGTGGTCATGTTATGTAGAATATATGACATAAATAAAACCAAAAACTGCTGAAATTATGAAGAATATCATTTCACTGTTAGTAGCCCAATTACCAAGGATATAATAGGCTTTATATGTTTCAGTGATTTCCATGAGAGAAGGTTTCATATTGGAACCTACTAAGTTCCTGAAATAGGCGCATTAGACCAAACAAACCATTTACCGTTTAAATATGAGTAGGTATAGATTGAAACATAAACAGAAGACAAACACACACAATAAACTTATTCCGAATTCAAACTCGCGTATCAAGACAGTGTAAAGAAGACTTCAATTGATCAATAAGAAACACATACGTTTCTATTCACATTTCAATCGTCAGTTGAGACAAATTGTTTTGTCTTGCCATCGTGGAACGAAACACAATGACAAAATAAGATGCGTACAAGATAGGCTGTTGTTGCATGAGTGGTTTTAGCCATGTGTGGAAAAGAGTGTTATGTTTTGTTAGGAGGTAGTAATGGTAAATAAAGTTTTTTTTTTAACTTTTAATTCGTGATTAGTAAAATTAATTAAATAATCTTCACTTATATAAAAGAAGAAAAAAGTCTATCGCAATAATTGAAACGACTTAAGCCTTTAAAAATGATAGTACCTAATAGAGTAACAAGGAACAATTTTATAAGTATTTCGTCTTTTATCAGAATAACTTTTAGTTTTTGTAAAATAATGTTAGCAACAAATTTCAAATTAAACGTTTATTACTCTACCTATAAAATAAGTTTTTCATTAGTTAATCTGAAATATGAAAAAATCACCCATCACCCAGGCACTGATCATGTATAGTTTTAATTATTGATCACCTTATTACCCGACTGCCAAGAAGGGTTATATTTCTATTCTTTGGACAATACATATGTATATGTATGAGCATTGCTATACAATATGTAAGGGGCAATTTTGGACAACATCCATTTTTAAAAGCCGTTTTTCGTTTGTCGTCATAATTTTGATTATTTTAAAAACGTAATTATACTTAGAGCAAAAGTCTAACAAATCTCGAATTGTTTTCAACTTAGAAAATAATCTTAATAAAATCCGATGGAACTTAAGAAAAATTGTTTCTTATTTTCTAAGGTAAGTTATAAAGCTAATAGAGCTTTGTCATAAGGGACATGACATTTAGGAAAGTCGTCAAACAAATCTAAGAGTAATGGAAATACTACTGAAATAATAACGAGAACATTTTGATGAAATCCAGCCCATTTCTTTATAATTGTAGGTACTTTTTATGTTTTTGCTTAAAGAAAATGTGTTGCTGGTATTTCTTTTTCTTATTTACTTGCGTATGAAAATGTGTAGTCTTTCATATTTAGCATCCTACTTATTAGATTGTTTTTGTTTTTTGTACTTCGTAAACAAAATTTTACAAAATTCTCAATAGGTCTTTGAAATCTGAGATAGAAAAAAAATAACCCAAAGGCACAGCAAGCAAAACTATGATGTACCAATGATCATGTAAAAAACATCGGAATTGATACCGCTTTTTGCGAAGCCAGTTAAAAATACTACAAACCACAGCAGAAAATCTTCACAAATAAGCTGACTTCTGTACATAATCGATAATGCATACCTAACTTAAATGCCCATACATTTGGCGGACGCGACGCCAATATCGCTTAAACCGCTTTTGTGCCGTCACGGCTGTCGAAAACGTAACCCGCAAAATGGTAGTCATGCAGCTTACTGCTTACTACACTAAATAATAATGAAGCTTACTATTAAGAGTCAGTAGAATGTGACCAATAATATTATAGATGTTTCTTACTCTTCCACGTGAGACCTAATGTACTGTTTTTAATGAATCTCTATAGTTATCGTCACGGATCTTGAGCTCTGACCTACATCTGCGCAGAAGTGATTTATAAGCAAAAAACCAATCCCGAGTGACGGCTATGGCGCGATGCACTGCGGGCCAATCACCGCTTTAGTCTGCCCCCGCGCCTCACTTCATACCACAAAAGGGACCCAATAAATTACTTCTGCGCAGGTGAAGGTTAGATCTCAAGATTCGTGCCGATGACTATGCCGTACCTAATAGCTAGATTGGAACAAATCTTTATGATTACAAATCAAGCCAAATAGGATACAGAACGTGGATAAAACTGCGGGAAACAACCACTAGTGTATAACTTGTTTATGATATACTGTTATTCTCTTATTTTGTCGCGTCCAATATTTTTTAACACGCCAAAACCTGACAGTACAGTCAGCTACAAAATAGACGCTAATACTTTTACGTTACCAAAAAAAAAATCACTTGTCCAAAAAATACAGCGTGTGCCCGCCAATTCTATAACTGGACTAAACCAGTTTTGTCCTGTCACGGCCGCCGAAAACGGGACACAAAGGGGCACTCCGCAATCACGGTGTTTGTAAATCTTTCACGTAGCACCGTGAGCTGGAATATTGAGTATTGACTCACGTGGCTGCATACTAAATAATAATGTTGCTTAGGTACTAAATATTGTTGGTAGGACTAATGTTATACATATTCTTTTAGCAAAAGAAGGTAGCGCATAATTGAAATATGTATGGTTGAAATATGGGAAAAAGTAAAAATATGGTTCCGAATTTCCGCACCCTGGCAAACAGTAGCCGATTTATCAGGTGCTACGTGATTTAATTCCATATTTAAATCGGTTCAGTAGTTTTCGAGTCAGAGCTGGACATAGATATACACATTTACAACATAAGTAAGGATTATCTCCTCTTCTGTCATTAAAAAATCGAGTACTACATAATCACAGACAGATTATAATGTAAAGAAACTCGTAATCATAATCCTTAAACCCTTCAACCCACGTTTAACTTCACAAAAAGTAATAGGCCATTTAAATAAAGATTATATTTACATATAGAAACATCAACATGAAAAGTATGCGAGAATTTGTCTTCAAACTTATTTAATGAGGGTTACTCATTAATAATTAAAAGTCGGAAGCTTCGAGGAGACTCGAGCAGAAATTACTCAGAAAAGTTCGGATCCAAGTTTATTTATTTGATGGAAACACAATTATTTTCCAACCATTTATCTCTTTAAGTAAAAGGACATGAAGTAAAAGAGTTTTGTTTTTAAAGCGAAAGTTGTATGTTATTCAATATGGTATTAACCTTAGACAGCACTTGTTTAATTCTGGGTCAAGAAAGTAACAATGTTTTTTCTAAGTTTATCTGGGATCCCATTGACTAAGAGTAGGCGGTAGAAAAAAAATGAGGGAACTCGGAGCTTAAAGTCTGGAATTGCCAGTCCGAGTTGACCAAGCGAAGGGCGAAATTCATTCGTTCTCTCTATGAATGCCTGTACCCAGCCGAGGGACAGTAAAAAGGCTGATGATGATTACTAAAACTTTGAGTTACGATACTGGATCTATCTTTGGGTATCCTATGTTACCATTAAAGTACTACTGTGTATTGTGTAAAGCAAACAAGCAATTCAAAAAGGCTCAGCAATAAAATAGAACCCTAGTAAAATCTCAAAATAAATACCACAAACTAACTTTATTACACACCCGAAAACTGGTAAACTAGAACACTTTATTTCCATACCTAGGCTACTATTATAAAATAAATGTTCGCCAAACTAGCACAGAACTGTTGAACAACCAAATAGGAGTACCCTTTGAGTAAAAGTTTTGGAAACTGACCACTGACATACGTCAGCGCCGACGATTAATCAATTAGCCATAGACGGAACCCTTGTTTATTTCGCTGCGACATTTTAGCGCCTTGCGGTTTTTGGATTGGGGATTTCTTGCGGAACCCCGATTCGGAATTGATTGGTAATTTCTTGGGTGGTGTTAGGACGTTTGTATTGTTTGCCTATGTAGGCATAGTGAGCCTTACACGAGTGAGTTTAGGTAGATTTACAGAGACATCATGAATTTAATTAAACTATTCAAAAGTCGCTGAATGAATTATGTCCGCAACTGTACTTACATTTAAAAATTCTCCGTGCTAAATAATCCGTGTAATATATTTTTTTTAAGTTACCAGTGTTAACTCTAAAGAAAACAATGGTAAGTTTAAACACCATCGCCAAACCTACGAAAACTAGAGACTTTACCATTAATATAAATGTAGCAGACGCTAAAAAAACTAAATACTTACCAAATATTTTGGAACAATGTAAAAAAGATACAATAGAAAATCTCCAAATAGTTGTGAATTTTCTGTCACCATTCGTTATTGCTCGTTATGCGAGGCGTATTGCCAAATCCGACTTCCACCGACTTCGAACCGACTTCGACTTCAAGAGGTTGTTTGTGCACGCCAATGTACCGTGTAATGAACCGGCTTCCAATCTCGATAGTTGTCACGAATTCTGCATTTTGTATCGTATCTGTAAACATGTTTAAAGAACTTTTTTTGGGGTAAATAATTTACGGGTGTGAATTCGGTAAAGATTTTTACTATTATTTCGTGTAAATTATTCTGTTTTTCTTCTCTAAATTGCTTCTATTTTGCATCGTAAATTTTTACACACTCAATCTTTTGAATACTTAAACGGAATACTTAAACTATCCTATATAGCCTTCTTTATTACTGATGAAAGTAAAAATATTGTACAAAATGTAAGAAATGATACAGAGAAACCGTTACAGTACCAACATGTATTTTATTAAACAAAATGTAATCCATATAAAAAGAGCTCAGGTACAAAAAGGCTACCTTTTCACTAATACAGGTTACTTTATGTAATTCGAGCATTTTATTAAGCAACATTCAATTTCGAGATTACCCGAACCCAAATCTATTCTTAACAGTAATGAATAACTCAACATTTTTTCATGTAGATCTTCCCAACTAATCAACGTATAAACTCCTGAATTACGAGAGAGCTGTATTATCCTCATGAATTACCAATCGGGAGAATTCTACTCGAATTTCGAGTTTTTGGCCCCGAAATGCCCCGAAATTTCTGGCAAAGTTACGTAGAGTATAAATTTCTTCGCCCCTCTTGGATTCCCCCTTTTTTCCTTTAAAGTTATTTATGTGACAATCTATTGTTTCGCTCGCAGCATTTAGTTTTAAATTAACGATGCTATGCGAAGAATTACGGGTAAGAGCGGGGTAAGGACAAAACCCGGCCGTTCGCTCTGTAATCGGCAGATATCGGCTCCTAATCCGATAAAAGGTAGAATTAAGTCGATTTGCTGCACGCCGATTCGATTCACTAGAGGTGAGACCCAACCAAGTTTTATGTTATACCCCGTTATTGGATTTTTTACTGTTGTTTGTTTTAAATGTATTTTTATTGTGTTTGAAGTTTATTGGGTGCTGCTCGTGTTTCGGCGTTTTCAGGTTTTCAGTCTCAAAATGATCAAATCTTTGAATTTCAACTACAAATGAAAATGTTTTTTTATTAAAACCTTTCTTAATAATCCTCAATCCTTCTCCGTGTGAGAGGAGGCCTGTGCCCAGCAGTGGGACGATAAAAAGGCTGTAACTAAAACTAAATTAATAATCCTACTTATAAACTTCTCCTACTAAGAATGACTTTTCTACTTTAATGTATTTTTTTCACTTATCCAGAAAAAGTTGTTTTCCTCAATACCAATTCTTCGAAGGCCTACGCAAACAGATTTTACAAATCGTAAAATAAAACACCGTTTTTCAAAGAAAAAATGAGCACAAGGATAAAATTCTCCATCATTAAAATACTATAAAATCGAAATAAATTTAAATTTTATTTCGTAAACAATCGTTTTGGCATAAACATTGGTGTAACCACGCTCATTATGAATACGGGCCAAGTGTACCGTGAAAAATTTATCACACCGTGATCAAAGGTTAGGGAAAACGGTTTAGTAAAACAATGTTTAAATCTTCGGTTATATAGATACCCTTTTCAGTGCGAAAGTTCGTAAATATTTTAGCTGTTTGCACTGCACGTGTTGGTTTGAACTGTGTGTATAATTAGATAGATTTTGAGAGTATCCTGATTAAATATTGATACTCTAATAGTTTGTACATAATGGCAATTTGTTACTCTTACAATTTTTGTTGCAATCATCATTATTTTAGTTATGCATAATTTTTACAAATTATTTTCTTTTTGTCGCCATTTCTATTGATGCTCATAAAGGATGTCTGTTTAGTTACATAACTCTTCTCTTACGAATAACTTTACAGAAAATACTACTACCATAACATAGCATACAGATCTCACCACAGATATCGGTCCCATTTCCCAATACACCATAACATTTGCTCACCACAGATACAAGTAAATTCACCATTACCACTTATCAAGGCTCCCAATCACCATAGTTTACGTTACACGAAGGAAATATCACATACAATTTTATTTCATATGTTCGCCCACAAAAGTAAATCATAAAAGGGCGTTATTGGACATTATTATTGCCTCAACCAATGTTATTAGGTACGTGTAGCGGTGGAACTGTGATTTCAGAGCATTAATGAAATGGCTGGCTTGAATGAGGTCTTATTAAAATGTTGTCCGGCTTTTTAATGGCTTTGGGATGGTTAATGTGAGGGTGTGACCTTGTTGGATGTCTGTTTTTCTTGATGTTTGGTTTGATTTTGGATTATTATAACGTTGTGTATATATTTTTTTAATCTTGGAAAGACATATTTTTTACATTGTTTTCCCTTGTACTACATAAATCACCTACCTGAAGTAAGAAGACGTTTATGTAAGAAACTGCAGCGATATTTAAAGATGTCGAAGATTGAGCAAGAACTCCTTTACTTTACAATACCAAATTCTTTTTCCAATGAAAACATCAAACTACCGCTAATAAAGCAATTCGAGCTTTACATTTCTAGACATTATCCCAAAACAATAACATCGCATTCTATCTGCAACTTACACATATATTTATTTAGACGTAATACTGGAATAAATACGATTGCTTTTGTGTAGCGTCGGTTATTATTTTCTTTTGTAATTTTCGGAGCATTTCCCCCGATTCCATATATTATTTCTTTAATAATTTACCGACTGCCCGTAAGTGGTTATCGACGGTATTAATTTATTTCGTCGTAAAGGTCGCAAGGTACTTATAATAACCTATTCATGTAAACAAGTGATTATGGATTATCTTAATTAAATGGTTAGGAAATAATGAGTTGGATATATTTTTGTTTGTGTGTGGATGATAAGCTTTTCTCGCATTAGTTATTAAAACATACTTGCTGTAAGAAAACCATTTATATGGCTAACATAATTTCAACACAAAAATAATCCTATATGCAGCCATTTTAGTCGATAATATCGAGCCGTTGAGTGAGCGTTTAAAGCGATCAAAAACTCAACGTTTTTTCTAAGACAATTATTACAGAGAAAGTGTCAAAAAGGAACCGTTTGATTCTAAAATTTATACGTACGATGAACGAGAATTCTGTTACCCACAACTCCACGAGACCAAACAATAAATCACAGCCACAAAAACAATACTGCTTCAAAGCACAACTTTTCGACTTGTAAAACTGAAAACTTTTTGACAAACAGACAACGTTCGAAGACGGTTCAGTACAAGGAGGAAGAAAGATAGCAGAGATGCCATAACGAAGAGAGGTCGGGCGCCTTCTTGTAGGTCAAGCTACGTACTGTAACAGTTACTAGAAGTAACAAGTCGGTCAGGTTTCTTTTTAAATCAAAACTTTGATATTGGTCTTGATTTACTGCTGATTTTATATTGAAAGTAATAGGCGGATTACATAGAAGGCGTCCAACGGCGGAGTTAGTAAAGTTCCTCGTCCCCCCAAAACACGCATTTTGGCACGCAACTTTCTTAGGAGATTTCGCGTTATGACAGCTCTGTTAGTGATTTGGTTCTCTATGCAACTTAGAAGATGGTTCATTATATGGAACATTTGGTAGAAACAACTGAAGTTCGACTATGCTGGTTATGTGTAGGTATTCATGTTTGTTTGTCGAGATTTCTGTCTAGTAGTTACTTGAAATGGGTCTCTTCTCTATGTCTTGATTACAATGACTGTTTCACCTGACGTAAAAAGTTTCGTTCAAACATGGTACGACCATGTACAACTTCTTGTAGTCAAATGACTGTTGAGCCCTAAATGAGCTGAATAAAAAATCAAAAAATTAAAAATCATTTATTCAAACTCGGCTGCAAAATAGCGCTTCTCGAAAGTCAGAATCTGTAGAAATGCGTTAAAGCAAGCCAAAACAGATAAGCTTCTTTAAGCAACCATTGTTTAGTGAGTAGCAAGATTATACACCTACGGCTAGTAGCATCACCAGGAAAAATACATTCACTGAAACGGTAGCTTGAATGTTAACATATGTACATGTACAAATATGTGAACAGTATCATACAGTTAAACGAAAACAACTCAAGCGCCGAGTTCCGTCACATTTCCGCACAATGCTACTAAGTGCACTGCCTACCCCATTTCACATAGAAAGCCCTTATTAATATCTGAACACAATGAGATGTATCCAGTATAACGCGTTAAGGGTGCTTGCACACGCTAGTGGCGCTCATAAAACTCGGTGGAAAGACGACATTACAATCCATCGTTTGCAGGGGCCCTTTTGGAGTTCCTTGTTAAATGCCCACTTGTGGTTGTACTGTTAAGTAAACTGTTGTTTTTATTTAACTATTTAATACGTTTATTCATTTAACTACATATAAAGTATTTTTTAAAATTAAATATAAATAAAACACATTTAAACATTTTAAGATTTATTAAATTACTAGCTGTTGCCCGCAACTTCGTCTGCGTGGGCAATATAGAATAGTCAAAATACTACTTATCCCGTAGGTGCATTCTTTCACGTGACAGTATAATTAGGATTAGCACTTAGCAGTAGCATAGATGTCATAGGTGTCATTGAACATCATTGGCAGTCGTTACGGGTAGTCAGAAGCCAGTAAGTCTGACACCAGTCTAACCAAGGGGTATCGGGTTGCCCGGGTTACTGGGTTGAGGAGGTCAGATAGGCAGTCGCTTCTTGTAAAGCATTGGTACTCAGCTGAATCCGGTTAGACTGGAAGCCGACCCCAACATGATTGGGAAAAAGGCTCGGAGGATGATGACTTAGCAGTATAGCATAGATTCATTGATCAAGGTTGTGTTGTGGATGTGACCATTTATCTAAACGAAAGAAGTAAATTTTGTGACGTTGTGAATATCTCTGGATCTAGTCAGCCAATTTGGAAAATTATTACGTATGGTGCGTAAGTAATTTTCACAGGAAACAGCTATAATCTATGTCTATATGCTTTGAGTCTGACAAAGCTGTCATTTGTAAATTTTCTGCAGCTGCTGTGACTAATCAGAAGCCAGAAAGTCTGTCAGTCTTACCATGGATAATGTCTTGTAATGTGACTGGATTGAAGAGATCAGATAGGTAGTCGCTCCAAGCAAAATATTGGTACTCGAACAGATTCGGCTACTGGAAGCCAACACCAACATAGTTGGGGAATAGCTGGATGGATGATGAAATGAGTCATCATCATCAGCAGGCGCATAGGGTAGGATAGTTTCACTTACTCACTATGGTACCCCACATTAGGCGTGCGCAATCCTCGGGCGTGTGAGTAGCGCGGGCGTCGCGAGCGCGCTGCGTGAACGTCGCGTTTTGCTGCCCTGCGGCATGTGTGAAGAGTGCAAGCGACGCGCTCGCGGCGAGCACGCGGCGCTCAAGTTGCGTATTTACCCCTTCGCCCGCTATCCCCGCCGCTCGCTAAACGCCTTAGCAGTTAAACGTCAAGGAGAGCGGCGCGTGCGCGCCGCGAGCGCCCTGCAAACGCCGCAGGGCAGCAAAACGCGACGCTCATGCAACGCGCTCGCGACGCACGCGCGGCGCCCGCGCTACTCACACGCCCGAGGATCGCGCACGCCTAATGTGGTGGCCTAAGCCGGGACTCCACCGAAATGTTTGCATTAGTTCACGAATAGGCAAAATGTATCTGTGAGAGTCCATTTCATGTGTTCGTACTTGAAACCTGCAGTTTTGCCAAGATTTTAAAAATGTGCGCTCGCAATTTGTCATTTCTTGGTGGAGCCAGCAAATCAAAAGAAACATAAGTGTTGTATACTGTGCGTCACTACCGCGCACCGGGAAAATTTCGCTCTTGCGGAGGATGTATATTTTGTGTCACACGTAAACAGGACGACAGTAAGTATCCACCGAAACACTTTCAAAGATCTGATGAACGAACAAATCAGACCTGACTTGGTCACCTGGGGCCAATCAGAGCTCTATGAAGCGATAATACGCTTTGGCTCCTACTGTTATTGTGGTTTCCGAAAATGTATTCACCTCATTCAACGATGAATGTAATTCTGATGGCGACGTTGGCAGATCAACTCTTTTGACTTCTCGAATAGGATACCATTGGTTTTTGTGCTATGCACACCTGCAATGCATTCTGGATTAGGATAGGATATAGGTGGATAGGATTTGCAACAGAGAACAATTCTGTCTTTAGATTTGTGATTAAATGACATCAAACGTAGTTTTATATAAAAGGTATTTTTTTAGACTTGGCTCGGGTCGTACTGAGACTGTTCGTAATCGTGAACAGTGTACTTGCGATCAGAAGTTGAAAGTAAGCATGTCTCTGGTATGCGGCGCGTAATTTGTACGTTTTCAGACGCATAAAGCATTTTACGTGTGTATGGTATTAAATAGAGAAAGCTCCCATTTCTTATCTGCATTTGTATCTGTTCTTGTTTTTAAAGCTACAGAATCCTACATTACTAACCTCACGCTTAGCAGCGCTTGCGAGAGATAGATCCTCATTTCTTCTAGGATTAAGTTTACATATTTTGCATCAGAAAAAATAATTAAGGTCTACTTAATACTACTCACTCAAAGTAATTTGTTTTAAAGGCCAGCACATTAGTGGAAGATAAGCTAAACTATGTTTATGAAAAAATCCTGATATGACCTCCATCTGTAACTTTAAACGATAATTAATTGTTCCACTAAAGTCATCATTTTTGACATAATGTTCAAAAAATAATTTAGATGGCACCGTTTTAAATTTGGCTGAGAACTATTAATTTTCTTTTCATCAAGGTAATAATTATAGTTGGATTTTGATGTGGCACGGCAAACTGACAAACACTATTGAAATGTCTATCGAAAAATTACACTACGTGTTAAAATATGGTGAATTACGGAAAATACACAACTCCATCTGTTGAAATAATAATCCTCTATAAAGAATGTATGGTAATATTGTCATTTACCATCTCGCTCCTTTGACTAATTTGATGTATTTTATTTACCACAGATTTAGCACAGATGGAGCTACTTTAACCTTGGCTAAACAAAATTTTCATATTCTTTTTTCTTCCGAAGTTACTTATAAAGGTGTGATTTTCTGTGTAAAGATTAATAATAGGCCGATCAACTAATATAAGTACAACATTCAAATGTACAGTTTTGACAAATAGATTGCGTGTCGTAATATTTTACATCTTGAATTCACAAAATTTATCATATCTTTTGATAAAGTGAATCGATTTCGATGAAACAAAAACTAAATAATACCCCAAGTTACGTAGAATTTTTGTATATAAGCATTGTCTGCATTTAATTCGTAGATTTTACGTGAATCCCGAACGAACAAACAGACAAACAGACAAAAATTACAAAAATGATGGAAATGGGTTCTGTTAGTTATTCTTTAACATGCTGGCTATTTTTTTTGTCAATTTCTTCAATGTACAAAAATTACTTTTCTACAGATTTATTATATGTATAGATGATTATCCCACAAATGTTTACTGGTTGGAGTATACTGCCCCTCAAGTATAAGAAGTGTGTGGTTTCGATTCCAGGTCCAGGTTTCCAGGTAATACGGTACCTGTTGACTTCCACGTAGTGACCCCTGGGCAACGCCGCGCCTGACCACCGTAACGGAGTGGCAGGCCGGCGGCTAACGAACGCTGTGCGTCGAAACATCTTCAACAGTCTTGCGTTTCGATATTGTGGGTGGCAATGCCACGTCCTGTGAGGGCCGCCTCCGGGCGCTGTCTCCGCAAAGGCCCTTCTCAGGGCCAACCCAAAGGCCCTTCTCAGGGCCAACCCAAAGGCCCTTCTCAGGGCCAATCTCGAGATGCTTCGGCATCAGAGACCAGCCGCGCACCATCCGCGGTCAGTCTCATGAGAGGTAGTGACCTCGTGTCGACCGACTTGTCCGACACGGAGTCACATGTGAGTGGAACGAGCGGCGTTGCAACCCGCCACACGAGGAAGAGGGCCTTCCTCAAGCGGGGATCCGGAGGCTCTTCGGACGCAGCCGAGAAGCCCGCGAAGAGGGCGATATTAGAAGCCGACGACCGGCCAAGCAGAGCCAGGGCCAGCCACGGCGCCTCCAGTGTCCTTTACGCGGACTACTCCGTGGAGGAAATGGAGCGCATGGCTCTGGAGTATCAGATGGAGATCCTAGAGGTCGCCTCCAGGTCCTCCAACTTGAAGGGGACCTTCCAGAAGGCCCTAAAATGCCGGGCAGCGAGCTTGCTCGGCATTGTAAAAGAGTTGGCGCAGCGCACCACCTCCGATGAGACGCGGCAACTGCAGGCGAAGGTGGATCGCCTGCAGAAAGAGGTGTCCGCGCTGCACGCGCGCGTTGCCGAGCCCACGACTCGGCCCGAGGGGACGTCGGAAGGTCCACCAACGATGCCTCCCTCCTCTGACCTTGAGGATCTCATCCGAAAGGCCGTCATGGAGGAGAGAGCATTCATCAGGGCCTGTTTTGCCGGCATAGAGGACCGGCTCCTGCCGGAGACGCGGTTACGCCCTCCACTCGCGGCTGATAAAGCACCCGGACGGATGCCCATCGCACCGGGGCCCCCAACGGCTCCAGCTCAGTCGGAGCCCCAGGTCCTAAAGACCACCAAGGGCAAAGGAAAGGGCAAGAAGACCTCACTACCCCCGACTACCCAGACGGTCCCTCCCGAACCGGTGAGGGAAGACCCACTACTGCCCTCCACCACCCCTTCCAACCAGCCTTGGATTAAGGTGGTAGCGAGGAAGCGGAAGGGGAAAAAGTTGGCTCCCGAGCCCCCCGCAGCCAAGCCTGCCGCTTTGGAGGACAGGAGGAGGAAGCTCGCTCCTCCTCCAAGAACCGAAGCCGTGGTGGTCACGTTGACCCCAGAGGCAGCGGAACGAGGGGAGACGTACGAGTCCGTGCTGCGACGGGCTCGTACAAACGTCGACCCTTCGGAACTTGGGGCTGGCAGAGTTACGTGCCGGAAGACCCAAACGGGGGCTCGCATCTTCGAGTTCTCGGGGGCTCAACGCGGCACCAAGGCGGACCTCTTTGCGACGAAGCTCCGAGAGGCTGTCGCGGACACGGCCAAGGTTGTGAGGGCCGTCAAGTGTGTGGCTCTCGAGGTGACCGACCTCGACGACTCCGTCACGCAAGAAGAGGTGGTGGCAGCGGTTGCGGCGGCGGGGGGCTGCCCCGTCGCATCTGTCAAGGGCCGAGCCATTAGACCTGGCCGCAGGGGTATGGGCACTATGAGGTTAGAGTGCCCGGTCGTAGCTGCCAAGGCGGTTCTGGCTAAGGGCCGCCTCCCGGTCGGGTTTAGCTCGGGTGGGGTCCGAGTGCTTGAGGATGCGCCGATGCGCTGTTTCAAGTGCCTCGGCATCGGACACACCCGGCCTCTCTGCCCGTCCACTGCCGAGCGTGGGGAACTATGCTTCCGCTGCGGAAAAGAGGGGCACAGGCTGGCTAGCTGCGAGGCTGCCACCACGCATTGCGCAGTATGCGCTGCCAGTGGTCGTCCATCCGACCACGTAATGGCGAGCAAGGAATGCCGACCGCCACTGAAGAAGGGCAAACTGCAGGTGCCGGTGCGGCCTGCTGCTGCCGCCACCTCTGAAACTCCAGTTCCAGTGCCGGCCACCGAGGGAAGCGCGATGAACACCGACTGATGGCTGGGAATCGACGACGTGTTCTTCAAGCGAACATCAACCACTGCAAAGCAGCCCAGAGCCTGCTGGTACAAACCTTTGCGGAGTGGTTGGTGGACGTGGCGGTTGTCGCCGAGCCGTACTCTGTCCCTGGTAGCTGGCTGGGAGACGACAATGGCTCAGTTGCATTGGTGGCGCGATCTTCCACGGACTCACCCCCCCTCTCACTCTTAGAGAGGGGACCGGGATACGTGGCTGCCGCGTGGGATGACATAGCCCTTATAGGGGTGTATTTCTCCCCAAACCGCCCTCTCACGGAATTCGAGAACTTTCTCGAAGTCCTCGCCAGGGTGGCAAGCGGAGTGGTGCAGCACCGGGTATTGGTCTTGGGCGACTTTAACGCCAAGTCGGTAATATGGGGTAACCCGACCACCAATGCCCGAGGACGAGAGGTGGAAACCTGGTGCGTGTCATCCGGTCTGTCCCTCCTGAATAGGGGAACAGTTCACACCTGCGTGCGGCGGCAGGGGGGCTCCATCGTGGACCTCGCCTTTGCATCCCCTTCTTTGGCGGCCTGTGTACTGGACTGGCGGGTGGAGCTGGTGGAGACGCTGTCCGACCACCGATACGTGCGGTTTGATGTTTCCACCCCGGGCTCCCAAGGGACCCAGGAAGGTCGGTCGCACTTCCCACGGTGGGCGCTCTCCCGCCTAGACCGGGAGGCCGCCTCGGAGGCAGCTTTCGTCCAGGACTGGCTGTCGCCTCCTGTAGAAGTCCGGGATGTGGACGCCACAGCGGCCCAGTTAAGGGTCTCCCTGACCGAGGTGTGCAACTCTAGCATGCCTCGGTCTCATCGTCCACCTCCTAGGCGCGCCGTCTATTGGTGGTCAGAGGAGTTGGGGGTTCTTCGGGCCGCCTGTGTGGCGGCCAGGCGGGCCTACGCAAGAAGCCGGCGGCGGCGCCTTCGCGACCTCGACAACGAGGACCGCCTCTATGCAGCCTACATAGAGGCCAAGTCAACATTGACAGCACGAATGGCCACAGCCCAGGATCACGCGAGGGCGGAGATGCTTGAGGGTCTGGACATGGATCCCTTTGGGAGGCCCTACAAGGTGGCACGCAACAAACTGCGCCCGTACGGTCCCCCAGTTGCCGAGACTCTCGAGCCGTCGTTACTGGATGGGGTTGTTCAGTCCCTGTTTCCGCGCAGAGACCACTTCACTCCACCAGTGATGAGCGCCCCACATGGTGCGGCTCTATCGGCCGAGGAAGTCCCGCCGGTTACTGAGAACGAGGTGGAGAAGGCAGCTTTCTGCCTCAGGGGGAAAAAGACGGCCCCAGGTCCGGACGGTGTCCCCGCAAAGGTGGTGGCCATCGCCATCTCCCAGATGGGAGAAAGGTTTCGGGACCTCTTCAGTGCGTGTCTGACGTGTGAGAGGTTCCCAAAGCCATGGAAGGAGGGCCAATTGTGCCTTCTTCGAAAGGAAGGGCGGCCGGTGGACTCCCCATCGGCATACCGACCTATCGTTTTACTGGATGAGGTCGGTAAAATGTTCGAGAGGATCCTCGCTGCCCGTATCACCAGGCATCTGGGCACAATCGGCCCGGATCTAGCGGACGCTCAGTTTGGTTTTCGAGCTGAGCGCTCGACAGTTGATGCCCTATCGCGACTCAAGGGCCAGGTGAGGGAGGCGATGGATGCGGGAGATGGACTGCTGGCTGTGTCATTTGACATAGCCAACGCCTTCAACTCAATTCCTCACTCCACCATACTGGAGGCCCTCCGCTTCCATGGGGTGCCCCCGTATCTGCGGGGACTTTTGGCGGACTACTTAAGGGACCGTACAGTCCTCCTTGTGGACAAGTTGGGCCAGCTCCGACGTTACGTCGTCGAGTCCGGTGTCCCGCAGGGTTCAGTTTTAGGGCCTCTTCTGTGGAACATCGGATTCGACTGGCTTTTGAGGGGCAACCTCCCCCGTGGGACGTCTGTCATCTGCTATGCAGACGACACCCTTCTGACGGCCAGGGGGAGAAATTTTGGAGAGGCAGCCAGCTTGGCCTCGGCGGGCGGTTCTCAAGTGGTGGACAGAATCTCCCGCCTAGGGCTGACGGTGGCGCTGCACAAGACCGAGGCCGTGTTCTTCCATGGGACCCGGCAGCAAGAACCGCCCGACGCCCATATCCATGTGGAGGGTGTCCGCATTGGGGTGCAGCCCCAGATGAAATATCTGGGCATAGTGCTCGACAGTAAGTGGTGCTTCAGAGCACACTTCAGCGGCTTGTCGACGCGCCTGATGAGGACTGCGGGCGCCCTCTCATGGCTCCTCCCTAACATCGGTAGTCCCGGCGACCAATGCCGACGTTTATACGCCGGCATACTTAAAAGTATGGCACTGTACGGAGCCCCAATCTGGGCAGACTCACTGTGCAGTAGGGTGAACGCCGCTGCCATCCGCAGGCCACAAAGGGCCATTGCACAGCGGGTGTCGAGGGCGTACCGCACGGTGAGCTTTGCGGCGGCGTGCGTTCTGGCGGGTACTCCTCCCTGGGAGTTCGAGGCTTGGGTACTCGCCAGAGTGTACGACTGGACGGCGGGACAGAAGGCGCTAAACCGGCGCCCAGACCCGACAGAAAAAGAAGAGGTGCGTGAGGAGGCAAGGGAGGCAATAACTCTGCACTGGGCCGAAGATCTTGCCTCGGCAACGTACGGTCGCTGGACGCTGGATGCCATCGGGCCTGTCCTGAACGGCTGGCTCGATCGGCGGCATGGGTGCCTCTCGATGCGTCTGGTGCAGGTGCTGTCCGGGCATGGCTGCTTCGGATCGTACCTGCACCGGATTGGGAGGGAGGAGACCCCACAGTGTCACCACTGCGAAGCTACGGTGGATACGGCAGAGCACACACTTCAGGTGTGCCCATCGTGGGCTGAACCCCGCCGCGCTCTGATGGCGGTGGTCGGGAATGACCTCTCGCTCTCCAGCGTGATTGCTGCCATGCTGGGAAGTGAGGAGACATGGGAAGCGGTAGCCTCCTTCTGTGAAGACGTCATGTCTCAGAAGGAAGCGGCGGAGCGCATGCGGGAGAACGACCCTCTCGCGGTGCCGCTCCGTAGACGAAGAAGGGGCAGAAGACGGCGAATACAACGTCTGTCCCCATCCGCCCCGGGGGGTGATCAGCGGGCGACAGGCGCGGGGGCGCCACCGCCTGCTCCACAAGGATCAACCCCTGCGCTCCGGCCATTATAAGGACCCTTCCCCACTAGGGGGAGGTATGAGGGGCCTGCCATAAGGCGGGCAATCGCCGGTGGGGGACTGGATGCCATGGATTCCCAGACCCCCTCCACTCAGGCGAGGTCGGAGTGCCGCTGGGCCTTTTTAGTGGGTATACCGGGAACGTCTTTACCGGGGAGTCCCACATACCCCTCTCCCGTCCCCCGATGGGAAGGGGATGCGTAATAGCATTTTTAGCCCAGCGACAACAAAAAAAAAAAGGTAATACGGTACCAATCTATTTTATCTTTCTTTGAATCCAATGACTGATTAAAAGTAAACAAAAACTTCTTGAGACAACCTGGACAGTAAAGACTGAAGTCATCAACCCGCATTTAGCAAGCATGGTGATCAACGTTCAATCATTCTCTGTATCAGAAGAAGCCAGTGCTAAACGAAAGATAATTATTACCTACTAGCTGATCCCGCAAACTTTGTATCGTTAAAAGCTTCTCTGGACCTGTACAAACATTTTGAAACCAAAATAAGCTAAGTCGGTCCAGTCCAGCCATTCTTGAGTTTTAGCGAGACTAACGAACAGCAATTCATTTTTATATATAGGTACACATAAGAAGATATGTTTTTTTCAAATAAGTCAAAAATCAAAGCCTACAGAACCTCAAACAAAATCACCTTCCATCCCTCTTTTCTCCAACAGGCTGTAATAAGTATTTATGGGCCACACACAATAACCCATTAGTTGGGCATGTTAGCACGGGCCATAGCGCCCTAATGGCCGACGTACTTACTAATTACTTGCCATACGTCTGCCCTCTATAGTAATCAAAGGATTTATGAATGTTTAGATTGAAGAATCAAGTTTTGGGGGAATGTTGGCAGCGATTTTCTTGGTTAACCAAAATAGGACGTTTTTTGGACCCGTTTTTGGAATGAAGGCTGAAATAGATTGTCCCGGTAATAAGATTTAAAACTGTTTCCTGATACGTCTATGGGCTACTTTTTTAGCAAAAAAATATCACAGAGAAGTCACACTAAAGATTTGTGTGAAATAATATTCTTAAATCGAACTAAAATAGTAACATTCTTCTTAGAAATATTTATCTAAAACGTTTTTGAGATTATCTAAGTAAAACTTTTGTGTTTTGCTCATACTTTCCTCACATGTTCTTGAAACAAACCTTTTCTTTCCCTTGACACACTGGCCACCAAAAAGAGGAACAAAAACACCAAATTCAAAAATGGAACACATCAAAAAGCGCGGGAAACAATCGCTCACTTTTTGTTTCTTTCAACAGACAAAGGGGGTTTGTCCGCTGCGGGCGAAACATGTCTTCAAGTTTACCCGACCAAGTTTAGACGACCTTGGTTCCTTCCGCGTTTTATTTTAGCATATTTCTTTTTAAAATGGTCGCTTACCACTGCTACAGACATGAAATACGGAGTGTTTTGGTATGAAACGTGTGTCATGTATGTGTCCGCAACTGTCAGACTGATGCCTTTTGATCGTTGTTCCCACTACAGGCTTTCAAGATCTTCCTAAGATTTCAGTTGTCTAGGAATATGGAGATTTTAGTCTTGAACTTTACTCATGTTGTTGTATTATAAGCCTGAACAAATCCCTAGAAGTTTATTAAGGCATTGGTCAATTAGTATTGTAAACTACTGCAAAGCAAACGCGTTACAGCTACAGCAGGATACAGGTAAGAGTTATTTTATGACATAATAAACCCATGGAGCTGCCGGTACTTAACACCGCACCTATATTATCGTACAACCAGATACTGATGGACTATAAGAGTGTGCGAGGATGTATAATATTTATTGCGCAAACGCACTGCTATATACCTAGCGTAAAACTGATTTAAAAAAGTAAGATCGTAAATGTGCGATTTGATCTTGTCTTTTCTTCGGTAAATGATAAATTAATGTTAAAAAATTATCGTTGAAATCTGTTGATAAATCGCAAAATATGAATAAACGCGAACAAACATACAAAAAAACTTCAAACATCCTCCTTTACGAAAAGTAGATTGAAAAATACTAGGTACTCCAAATACTGTGGCAGTCAACATCTCAGAAAACTATTCATTTCTCGACCGCAGCTTCGAAATATCTTTTCCGCAAGTCATCGGCACTCTACCCGTCACTTTCTCACTAATTAGTTCCAAAGTGTTGAACAAAACATTTTTGAAAGCCCCTAATGAGCTGAACATAAACTTCCAAGTACGGTTAGTGAGAAAATCAAGGAACTGAAGCGTTTACTAAAAAGTTGTGGAACTGCGTCTGAACCATGGAGTAAAGAAAGATGAACGGTGATGCCATAATGCAGGTAGGTCAGGCGCCTTCTTCTTGGTCAATTACCTACGGTGGGCATGACCAAAACGATCAGTTACGAGTGAACTATCGAAGCGTGGGGGTTCTTTGAGACTTCTGTCAACGACTTTTGTTATTATAAATAATTGATCAGGTCCAAAGAAGGTATATTAAGGCGAAGACAGTTACGTTCCTCGTCCCCCTTACACCCGCATTTTGGATCCCTACTTTCTTAGGAGATTCACCAGTCTTACCAAGGGGTATTGGGTGGCCCTGGTAACTGAGTTGAAGAGGTCAGACAGACAGTCGCTCCTTGTAAAAAACTCGTACTCAGCTGCATCCGATAAGACTATAAGCCGACCCCAACAGAGTTGGGATAAGGCTCGAGAGTTGATGACTTTCTTAGGAAATTTCCCGTTATAGCACCTCCACTAGTCATTTTATTCTTCACATTCTGAACTTACGCCATCTGTAGCGGGCGATAGGACCATTGCTCACGTTTGATTTATATGGTAAGGATTGTGTGGCTTTGGAAACGGCGGGCAAAAACTATGGGAACTGGTTTCTATCTTCGAGTGGTGGCGAAACGATTAGGGAGTGATTTTAGAGCTATTTAACAGTTTTTACTAGTCTTAACTAGAGTTAGCGCAATGCTTACAAGGCAGATGAGTCTTTGATAATTTGTGCACAATTTTGCAATTTAATTCTTAGTTCATCTGCCTAGCTATTTACGAAATATTTTGGAATCGTCTACCAGTCTGAACAATACTGTTTTACATAGACCAACTGCCTATAATATGAACTGCTCAACCCAAGTAAACCGACATCCCTCGACTTATGAATGCTTGTCAAACTAACCATAACAAACTGTCAAAGATGGTCAAATCATACAGCAGCCACCCAAAATTTTACTTGTTTTCTGGAACACGGATATACATATTTCATAATTCTTATTTCTATAACAAAACATCTCATCTGAACTTTATACAAAATTAAACTCATTTACAAGCTGCCAGCCTCTTGGGTACACTCCCGGTGGGCAGCGATGAGGAGTTTTTTGATGCAATTTTTTAAATATTTTTATTTATAGTAAGTGTATATATTAGGTAATAAGTTAGTTGTATGTTGTATATATATTTATTATTAAGTTATTGTAAAAAGTTATTTGTAAATAAAAGAATTTACAAACTAGTTGCCGGAATTACCCGCGGTTTTCGCGGCTCCTCATATATTAACACGTCGAGTAACGCCGCGGGCTATTCGAGTATGTGCGAGCTATTTGCCACAGTTATGTTTGCGCAGTTTGCATCCCCTCTTATTGGTCCTTTATCAAAAACTTTTTTTATGAAATAGTACTTTCATATTGAAGGATTTCATTGTAGGATACCTGATTTGAATTTTGGAGTGTGCGTCGTGATTTTATGTTTTAAGATAATTTTAACCTGTACTACCTATAACCTGTCCATTTATTTATTAAATTACATATTTTATTAGGTTATTAAGAAAAGTAGAAGTGAATTAGTAAGGTTACAGGGTTTACCGAACTGATTTTGAAAATTCTTTTACCTACAGAAATCCGTCCTATTTTATGACTGTTATTCGAAGCTGTAATAAAAAAAAAATAAGTATGTTCGTTGATCCCAACTAGCATACCTATGTATATGTACAAGTCCACAACAAAACTATAGCAATTCATTCAAGTTAACTCCACACTACATTTATTTGAATGTTAAGTAAACAGGGAGGCAGAGAGCATCTTGATGTAAGTACTACAAACTTTTAATATGTACCCGCACTAATAGCACACGCGCCAACTTTTACACTGAGTTTACATTTATACATACGGCTCTGAAGAATGATGAACTAAGGTCCAAGTTTATCGACAGCATAAACTTCAATTTTCCGTTATCATTTGGACTTGAAAATGAATCATCTGCCTATCCTTTTCTCAATCATGTTGGGATCGACTTTCAGTATCACAAGATGCAGCTGAGTACCAGTGGTATATATGGAGCGACTGTCAATCTGACCTCCTCAATCCAATTCCCCGGGCAACCTAACGACTATCAAACATGTTCAAATGACAACCGGGACTCATCAGCTTATCATGCTCTCCGAAACACAGTTCATTGTTTTTAGAAGTCTTTTATTTTTGTAAGCTTGTTAATGTTTTTTTGTTGTCTTCACATATCTTGACATACCGTCAGTTGCACAAAGCTCCATTAAAGTTGAAGCTTCTTTAAATCTATTGCTGGCTCATTCTTTGGCAACAAGATAAAAAGTGTCAGCAATAGATTTAATGAAGCTTTAACTTTAATGGAGCTTTGTGCAACTAACGGTGTCACACATTCCATCTATAAATAATTGTAAAGTGTCGGTGGGCCAGCATAAACAAAAGTAACTATGCAAATACTATCCTTAGCTGTTCAATCTCAACAGCAGTATGTACAATCAGTTAGAAAAGTGGCTCAACTTCGCCACGTGCTCACTCGTTTGGAAATTAAAAACATGGCTTTTGAAGTTGTAAAGAGGAAAGTTAACTGCCTACGACTGTACCTACATCTTAAAGGGTTAGGGTATACCCCTGAAAAGTTATTACCCTATTCTATTAACGAGGAAGTTTTTGGAGTTTCCCGCTTTTGAAGTAAAGGTTAAAGGTTTTTGCTCGGATGATGGGCTTCAGAAACTTTATTTTTAGCAATACCTACTACTTACTTATGCTCGTGCCTTAGACTTTTTCGTGTCTCCATTTGGTTTTCTTTTATTTTTGTGATGCCACACATGACTTATCCTTGATTTAAATTTTTATTCTACTTTTAAAACGGATGGTTTTACTCCTGACTTTTAAAATAGAATTGGGATTGAAGATTTTTTCAGGCCGCTGTTCGACTTTTTTCTGATGTATCAAGTAGATTTGTTATGTTTATCTATAGCTTCCGTAACTTACTGATACTTCCTTAACCCAAAGATTCTTAGCATTAGTACCCTTCATTTCTCAATTGCATAATAGGAAATAAGATTAATGGATAATAAACTTCAAACGCCATTAAAACATAAATGGTTCAACGGTAGGTATATTCTAATAAAACAGTATAAATAAGAGTACTCTAATACGTACTTTTCTTGGTACATTATTTAAAACAATTCCACTTATTCGAATCACGTTCAAGCCTTGAACTGTGGTCGCGTTTGTTCTTATTTCGCCCATTTTATTTGGTGTTGCTAAAAATGGGTTTTATTTCCAAAAATAAATGTTATTTTGTGAATTTAGAAAGCTGTTATGTAATTGCTGTTTCTCAGAAAGCACAATCAAAAGAGACTCATTATTTGCTGAAAGAAAAATACCTCGAAATTTAAGTGTAGGTCTGACAAATAAAAATAAAATCTATTTCCAGATAAGTGCACTAAAAAATCTAAACTATTTTCGGTATTAAAAAGCTGAAGACTTTGTTTGCTTCAACCTACTTATTTTAGGGACTTATTTAAAAAAAATCACTACTAGATACTTTCCACGAACGGAAGCTAGTAAATAAAATAAAAGCAACTCAGGACACCTATCTTCAAGCAGCTCCTAACTCCTTAAAAATTTCCTCCATTTCGAAAACCAACCTATTACATAGAACGTCATTCATCAACCTGTTCGGAGCAAATCTCTAGACGTGTCCCCTCCCTGATCCCGTAGGACGTACTCTGAGAACATCCCGGACACCGGGACACACGGACAGTCCGGTTTTTCCCCAAATTACGGACCCGCTCAAATCCACGTTGAAATGTGGATGCTACGTCCTAATAAGCCCGGAGCATGGAGTAAGGAAAGATGAGAGGAGATGCCATAAAGCAGGTAGATCAGGCGCCTTCTTTTAGGTCAAATACGTGCGGTGAGCATCACCAGAAAGATCAGTTACGAGTGAACTAACATGGCGTTTGGGTTCTTTGAGACATCTGTCAACAATTTTTGGTATTACAAAAAATGGTCGGGTCCAAAAAAGGCTTAAAAGGGCGAAGACAGCAACGTTCTTCGTCCCCCGCTCACCCGCATTTCGGCGTGCTACTTTCTTAGGAGAATTTCCTTTATGGCACCTCCGCTAGTCATTTTGCTCTCAGTGGCTTGGAGTTTCCTCTTTTTCTCGTGTTACCGTGATTTCAAGGAATTAACGGTCACTTTTTGGCACTATTACCTGAGATAAAAGACTGATATTTAAGCTAGATTTTTTGAAGCTGTGCCATTTGTTTTCCACTTCAATTTTCTTTAATCTAGAGATTTTGTGAAAGAGTTGCGGGTGTAGCTTGGAAAGTTCTTGTGTATTTGTAAGGAAGCTTAGATTTTCTTCGTTTTTATATTGTGGTAGGAAATCTTAATTAAAATGCGTTGTCATGGGGTTAACTTTTGTTTATAATTTTACTTACGAAAGAGTTTTTAATACGGCCTCTTAGTTTTAGAGATTCTCTATTACACAGGTAACTGTTTTTAATATTAATATCTACATTTTTAAGGCTGATGAGACACTTCCATATTTACATAATGTTATCTGACAAAAGCCCTTATTTGTTAAAACTCAAACAAACACTAATTCTTACTTAGCCAAATTAATATAATTTTATGTTTACTTAGTAATTTGTTACCCCATAAACGTGGGACGTGACAGGAAAACTTCATTGTTTATTTATTTTACCTGATAAACTTGGCTTCTCTTACGCTATTGTTTTTCTTTAGTAATTTCTTAATTATTAAGACTTAGTTCTTAGAAATAAATACGGAAAAATAAAAATGAAGAAAACTATATAGTATAGGAATCTGCATTTCAGGCAGTAGGTATAATAAAGTAGATTATTTTTTGTTTGCCCTAAAGGCTACAAAACTACTGCACCAATTTGAAAAATTATTTCTTTTTTGGAAAGCTATACACTCTTTCCGTGTAACATAGGCTATATTTTATCCCTGTCCCTGTTCCCACGGGACGCGGGACAAACCGCGTGAAAACGGCTAGTTGTTTACGAAATAGATACAATTGTGAAAAATCTCATTAATATTAAAATGTAACTCTGAAATAAAAAGTTCTATATAAATACTTTACACAATATGAGACATGAAATACCTACATTAAACTAGGTACTTTTACATAAAATGAGAAAACTATTTTCTCCATGTTAAACGTATTTTTCGTTACTGAAAATACATTCGATCCTGCGGTGACCTACTTGACAATATTACGGCGGCGAATTTTCTGAAAACCTCTGAAATATTTAAGTGAAATTTCTAGAATAATGTAACTGGACTTTACATGTAATCATGATACCTAACTAGGGTTGTCTCTTGATTTGGAGCACCGATACTTTTCTACATAATGGTGTGTTTAAGTTGGTGAGTATTTGTTCTTTATAATGTGGGAAATTTAAGTTGCTTGTAAGTTACATTATGATATATCTAATTAGGCCAATGATATATTCTATATTTTTGCCTACATACTTTGCAGTCAGGGTTTTGCTGATAGTCATGGTTGCTGCTTACTTCTTCAAAGTTTCTTTCGTTTAAATTCAAGTACCAATACACAAAAGGGTTTAACATGAACTTATTAGACTAATGCGTCATTATTTTCCGACCGATCTTTTCGAAAGTACAGAAAAATGTCTTTAAATAACTATTATACCTAATCGAAGTTTATTTGTCAGCAGAATGTGGTTACAATAGGTGTTTCATGGCAAGTAGTCTCATAGGCACTTTGGTACTACTAACAATGTACTTGTCATGCGAAAATTCTACAAATGTCATTATTTCTTAAACTGTTTTCTCAGTTCGTATTTCAAAAATATTCGTTAACAGCCCTATCATTCACGAAGTACGATCATTTTATTATTAACGTGTGGCCTTTCGGCCGTGGGCTTACAACTCATACATTTTATATTCGGCCACAAACAAAACAAAACGGAATATTTTGACTAAATAGCGGTTTCTATATAAAATTCAATATTTCTCGTCTTTGGTCTAGCCTTCAGTTATGACAGAAAAATTGTGGATTGTCCCTTTTTTGTGGCCGTGAGAACGAATTTTGTTCAATAATAAATGTTTTGGTTATAACGTGTATTTTTATGTTTTTGAATATTATAGGCCCTGTTAAGTATTTTTATTTTGATTTTGCTGTATTCGTCTACTACATTATGTCCTTGATAAATTCGGCTTTATTTGGTTTTGGCCAGAAAATTACGAAGAAAAAATAAGGCCAGATTTCTACCACACTACGCCTTATTCAAATAAAAACCTACTCTTATCCTCAATTTGAATATTTATAGTACAAAAATCCTAGGTTTCGAAGATGAAAATTCCGGGACGAGCAATAAAACAGTCTAATAGAATTTCACCCCCTATATATCCCTAGATATACAAATAGGGGTAAGAAATAATAAAATCGCAGCTAGGTAGCCCCATAGGGATTGTTTCGGCAAATTTGGACTAAGGAATTTAATATAAATCCGGGGTGAAAAGGGGTTGGACCTTGCCCCATGATTATTAGTCTTGGGCTCTTAAAATGGCGCTTTGTTCTTATTGAGTTTCAGTTACTGAAATGACGATTGAATATTATACCAATAATGAAGATATAACTTGTTTCAGTAGATTCTTAGGATGGGCAGTTTAGGTTAAGTCGGAATGCTAAAAACAATCGTAATCGGTTTTTTATTTAATCTGACGAGATGGAAATGTTTTGTATCCAATGAAAAGGCATTCATTGTATTCTAATACTAAGTTAACTTTAGGTATTTAGCTTAAGGCTTTGAAACTGGCAAATACCTAATTCAACACCAAAAAACAAGAATAACATAAATCACTAAAACAGAAAAAAACAGCACCTAAAATAAACTCCAAAAAAAACAAATAAGCAGCAACAACATTTTAGGCCCACTCAAACTAAGTACGTACTAAATGTAGAAATTACAGAGCAATTTCTAGCAAAGGCTATGGAAGCGATTCGTTTTATCTGAAACATTAGCTGTGAAGCATCTACTTTCAGTGTTATGCACACTCGATATCGAACATGATGCTTGTTTTTTTATATACAGGACAAGATGTACCTTGGTTCAACCCGTTTTTGACGAGACAAAAAGTAACCTATGTCCTTTCTCAGGTTTTAGACTGTGTGCCAAATTTCAATTAAATCTGTTCAGTAACTTGTTTATTTGTTGGTTTATACTGAAAATTATCTTGCAGTGAGAGATTTTTTTTACTGTTGTGCACACCCTGAAATCGGATCAGTAGCTTATTAATTTGTTTGTTTATAGTGAATAATTCTGCCCATGTTGAGAGATATATTATAATTGATGTGAAGCCACACTGTCCCTGGATGACATATGCTTTAGGTATTTTATCCGGGCACGGGAAGAAGTTGAAGCACCGAGAAAAGCTACAATATACATGTACTTACAAGTGAGTTATCACCCGTGATAAAACTAGTCCGATAAAATAAAAACAAATGAACAATTTCTGCTTTATTCAATGATTGTAAACAGAGACAAATAACGACAGTGCTTTTCCATAAATATTTACTCGATTGCGTGTAACAGCTCCCCAGGGACACAAATAAAACCGCGGTAAACAGCCAAAACACAATAATTCAAACTCAAAAATAAACAAATAAAACCTCAAACGATACTATATAAATAAACTAGCCGTTTTCCCGAGGTATCACCCGCGTCCCTTGGGAACTACTGTCCGTACCGGGATAAAATATAGCCTATGTTACTCGCAGATAATGTAGCTTTCTAAAAGTGAATGAATTTTAAAATCGGTCTAGTAGTTTTTGAGTTTATCCATTACAAATAAACAGACAAACAAATTTTTGTCTTTCTTATGTTAGTCTTGATGTAGATAATAATTTATAATAATGGGTTTACAACAAAATAAAGGCGCATTCAGTTTAACACCATCGGAGATACTTCGCCGGAGTTAATCTCAACTTCCAAGTTTGTTCGTTGTGTTAAGAGAATGGGGTGATAAAAATAATAATATTGCTAGCAACAATGTTGGCAGCGCGTTGATGAAACTTTTACTTTAGTTGAATGAGAAAAACTATGGTTAGACTTTGTTAGGTACTATGATTGTTGTAGACGAAACGTATTATCTTTGCTTCGCTGTATTTAAAGAAAGTGTAAAATTAGCTGTTTCATCCGCTTGGCTTGTAATCGATTCTAGGCCCCACAGCACTTAATATTAATTTTCACCTCATTCGGTTCTAAAGAAAATCAAACTCTAAACGCAATGATTTAAAATAGGCTAAAAGACAGTACTTTTCGAACCTCAAATTTTAGATGATACAACCGTCTAAAAGCCCGTCCTTCGGTAGGTACGTCTGAGATCATAAAACATTTACTTATGTATGTAATATGCTTGAAAATGCATTTTACAATAAATTGGCAATATAAAATCAGAATATTAAAAAAAATCTTAACCCTCTATACATATACATAACTACATTAGGAAATAACCCACTACTCTATCAAACGCAACATTTTTCGGAACTCGCAATCACTATCTTCATAGCACAACCCAATTACTGAGGAAAACCGATATCCTACGAATCGACAGAACGTCAGATTTTCGAGGGTCCAACCCGACGACTGTCATAGATACGTTGATACGTATGACAAGCCGCTTCTATGGCTTACCAAAGTCTATAACGTAGGGAACTGGGATAGACAGTGGACAGCTTTATATTGGATACTAGTTAGAAACCCCAGCTTCGCATGGAGTATTTTACTGTCATAGAAAACTTGGCTTGATAGTAAATCTGTTGATGCAATAAAAGTCATTGTCCAATTTACTACAATAATCTGGTTTTTTTGCTTACAGAAATATCTTTTAGTAATTGTTTATTTCTTCTAAAGTGACATAAAATACATTTTTTAATTTGCGTTTAAGATAATGTTCGGTTTCTTACACAATCATTATTCAAGCTTACTGTAACTACATTTTCATTCTCAATTTTAGAATATTAAATCTTAGTAAAAGCTTTTAATAGTACACTTAATACTTCCCATATATTGTTTAGAACCTGTAAAATATACAGTTTGGTACTAAACACATTAGTATGGTCACACCACTATTAATTTTCTGCTTAATAAATGTACTAACAGCTGTATATGGTCCCTTTGTTTTAGCTCAGTTTAACATAATGTGTTTTACAGTGTAAAACTGGTTTCTAAGTCACTCGGAAAATACGGAATTTTGGTATGTAATTTTAGCGTAGTATTTCTTTGGAACTTATAAGTAAAAACGCAATACCTAAGACAAATTTTCTTTAGAAAACCTTTAAAGGGAAGATCAATACATATACATACACTCATTTATCTTCTTATCAAAAATGACAATTTTTTTCTTAATCTTTTCTCACTCGGTAAGGGTAAATTATACTGTTTTAAAAACATCGTCTTCCCTGGAACAAATCGAGCAAACAAACCAGTGCAACACAACTAGTATCTTGATAAATTTTAATCAAAATCTTTCGGTCCTATTTGCATAGCCCTCTAAATATCATGAAACCCTTGAATTTGCATCGAAATGAGCGTAAAATGACCAAAACCCTCATTAAAGGCCACGACGAGAGCCAGACCTTTATTCTTTTGTCTATGCTTTTGTTAGGCGGCCATTTTGTGCGCCCGCCATTTTGACGACAAGATATGTTTATGAAAAAATGTATTGTGTTACGCTATTGTTGTTTTATTATGAAAATAAGTTTATGTAGATTTCTAGGCATTATTAAAGTTTTATGAATAAATATTGAGCTAAATTAGCTTTTTAGTTTTATGACATTATTGAATTTTTACTGTTCATTTTCATATTTTAGCAGTTATTGCGCCCATAAGTTAAATTGCTTTTATTTAAAATACTTTTAGCCCTTTATAGGGTTCAAAGGTTATAAATTTGATTACCAGTCAATGCAATAACAGTTTTATGGCCACATAACTGATAACGTGAGCTTTTAAAGTTTATTTTAAATAAATTATAGTTTCGTGGAAAATGGTTTTAGTGACATGAACGATGAACGTTATCGTGATAAAATTCACTAGGTTGGTATTTGTACTCATAATGAGTTTTTTTAACAAAAATAATAACATCTAAGCTAAAAGTAAGTACCATATGAAAAGTTTTTTGTATACCTAATGCGGTTTTTTGTAGGCCACATTAACAATTAACTGACAGAAAAATAATAAGTATTCATTATATTGCAGTAGTTCTTCTACATTTTCGCACCCACGCCAACACTTCATTAGCATATAGAATTTTCTTCAGGAAACTGTTTTTAAAGAGTCCAAATAGTTTGTGAATTTTCTCTTGTTAGTGGGTCATGCAAGCTTAGACGTTTGTCCCAATTCAGAAGCAAAAGCGATACCCAGTACTGTACAAAATATTAAGCGACTCTCTTTTGCATTTTAACTGAAAGAAAAGAAACGATTGTTTTCGAGTTTCTTTCTTCTTGAAAACACAAAAAGAGCGAACTTTAAAGGACAAAATTGCGAAACTACGCATCCTATTTGAAAATTTATTTCTCTGATGAAAAGTTACACTAACTCCTGCTGACAGGTTATATTATATAACTAATTTCCATAGAACGTGGGTGAAACCGCGGAAAGTAGCTAGTACCTATAATTACTCCTGCAATGCGCAAGGGCAACCAAACTGCCGGCATATGCCAGGGTGTCGCCGTCGATGGAAACGTCTAGGAGGACATCATCATCATCAGTATTAAAATTAATCGTGAACCAGACAAAGTCATAGTAGAAGCTAGTAGTGTTTAACTTAGAATGGAACGCAATAAAGCACGCGGTGGGACAACGTTCCGCATTCCAATGTCTCTCAGTTTACTTTCAGACAATATACAGCGGAAAAATGCGTTCAAATGCGACCACTTCGGTATTTGACACACTCTGTATAAGATTAGCCTAAATTCTGAACTATAAATAAAGTACAGTTACGATTATTTGTACATAAATATTATTTTTGGGATACATTGAGGACAATTTAGGCAGTCGCTCGTTGTAAAACTAGTACTCAGCTACATTCGGTTAGACTGGAAACCGACCCCAACATAGTTGGGAAAAGGCTCGGGAGATGATGACGATTGAGGACAATTTGAAAATTATATTTAACTACATTATTGTCTTATGTAATCCATTTATTTTTGAAACTTAACAAGAATCAGTTAGTATCTGCTTCGAATAACGTTATTGCGTGGTAAAATAACACAAAGAGCCTAGAATATTATACAATATAAAAAATACAGACTTCAAGAATGATTAGAACACTAAATTATTTTTTAAAGAAACTCTTGCTTACATTAAAAATAAATTCAAAACAATCTCTTTTCTTTAACGCAACTTAGGACTATCAAACACCTTAAGTATGGTCGTTTTTCATTTTTGATTGTTTCATTATTAACGACTACATCCATTATATTCGCCAGATGTTGCAGTACATTTAGTAAAGTATAGCTTTCACCTCTTGGCTACACTTTTATCATTATTTAATGTTAGATAGATGACCAATTATTGCAATTAAGTTTTTTTTATGGGTGCAGACTTAATTGCCTTAATGGTGATATTAAAATGAATGCTGTATTTATAAAATATGTCTAAGTTATTTTTAGCGACGTAGTTTTTTATTTTTGGGAATTTTTGTAGGTTCAAAGATATTTATTATTAAAGGTTATTTTAATTTTTTTTTTATATAACTGGCTGGCTTAGACTCCCGATATTCTACTTATCATCAAGCTTTAATGTTAATCAAATTTTAATATTTATTGGTTTGTTTTTATTTATTTTTTAAGCGTCTTTTCATGTATTTTTGTTAAACCACTACAAATATAAAATGTTCAATAGCAAACCATTTATGGTTTAATTAAAGGTGACTACTAAACTAGTGAATTATGATAATAGAAACATTATCTCAGAATTCTGGGCTATACCGGGTCCGAACTCGGACTATCGGCGAAAATTAAGTACCTAACTATAACATATCGGAACATTTGAATCCTAAAATTCCTAGATATCACTAAAACAAATATCGATAGGCTTTATTATTTCTCGTATGGACCCTTGTTTTTATAAAACTACATGTAGATCACTTTGAACTTGTATTGGGATTTCCCCAAAAAACTTGATTTTAGAGACCAAACCACTATGATCACACGTACTATCTAAAACTACAGAGCTATCAATAAAACATTTATGCAAATACGAACCTTATCCCAAAGGCATAAAGTACAGATTATCCGTCACCCCTACACTTCAGACTGATCTCAGTTTATCACACCATGAATTCGTATTGAAGATATTAATGGTTGAATTT
Source organism: Helicoverpa armigera (assembly GCF_030705265.1). Lineage (NCBI taxonomy): Eukaryota > Metazoa > Arthropoda > Insecta > Lepidoptera > Noctuidae > Helicoverpa > Helicoverpa armigera. The sequence goes on along the minus strand of NC_087136.1, from coordinate 8,680,656 downwards.
ATGTCTTGGGTTATTGAAAAGCGATTTTTTATTGTATTATGTATTATGTGGTACTTTTCTATGAGTATTTATTACGCAGGCTTTAGTTAAGCTCTTGTTAAAAGTAAAGAAATCATAATTTAATGAAGTTGCTGAAGTTTACTAGAGGGGGAAAGTGAAACACAAAAAAAAAACAAGTAAAAATTACGTAAGCAAATAATTAGTCTTAACTTAAATATTTACGCCTTTATTTTTTATTTTCCAACAAATATGTACACTATATTAACAACTACTTATCTTCTAAAAAATAGGCAGTTACTATATGTATACAAAAATAAAATATTAACTGAAATATTATATTTATTTCACGTTAATTTTGACATTTTTATTTTTTACAAATCACAGCCAAGAATCAGTTTCATCATAATTTGAGGAAAAGTAACGAAAAACCTTTGCTACGTCTAACAATTATGTCCGTCTAGGTAATTTAATTGGCACATAATACACTCAAAGATTATTATTACAGACGGTAGATATTATCGAGTCATCAAATTAGCTTTAACTATTTGATCTTTAACAGTCTTAGTTTAATAGTCTGGAATCGACCCTCTTGGCTATTACGCAGCTGTAACTGTTAGCACAATTATGATTATTGCTAAAGCTTTATTCTTTATTTGATTTCTTTAGGAATCCCTTTAAGTTCGTGAGGTTCCAAATAGGTAATTTCATTACGGGAAAATTGTATTCAAAAATATTGAAAAAGTAAAAAAAACTGAATTAGTAGATGGCAGCCTATTAATCACATAGGTACGATGTTGGGACAGAAAAATCTTACTTAAGTAGCGTTTAGTACATCCTCATGTCAAAATCTAGACACACGGCAGTGTGTCCGCCAAGTTCGAGCAAAAAAAGCGACACACCGGCCGTGGGTTATATTACACGAACCATTTCGGGCCAAATTCGACCCCCCTGTAACTCAAAATCTATTTTATTTACGCATATCAAATTTCTAGTATCTGTTGAGACCCCCTCACTTATCTTAAATACAAAATTTCATTAATATACCTATTGTAGGTCTTGAGATATTGACGTCAGAAAATCGCTATTTTTACTATACACTCACTGACTGACTCACTCATCAAAAACCTAGACCACTTCCAATGGTCGTATTGACTTGAAATTTGGCATGGAGGTAGGTCTTTATGTCAAGGTAAAGGGAAAAATCTGAAAATGGCCAAGTGTGAGTCGGTTTCAAAATAATGAAGGTGTTTTATACCCAGTGTAAATTTATACCCCTAAGGAACTAAAACGAACTAAATTTATCTATATTTATATAATATATCTTCGAATGGTACAAAGGTTTGTAATTAGTCAAAGTAAAGTAAAAATCTGAAAACGGCCAAGTGTGAATCACCTTCGAAAATAACGAATGTGTAACTTTGATCCACGAACATAATATATGATAACATGTCATGTCAGTCAGTTGGTAAATCTAGTCCATTTATGTAGTTAATCTAGTTCATTTCCTTGTAAGAAACATAGTGCATATTAAAAAATCTAAAAAATAGTATAAATGAGACATTTCTTTAACTAACTTCATCATAAGAAAAAAATAAAATAAACAACCTTACAAAAATAAATGAAATCCCATCCAAAACAAAAATGTGAAAGACTGCCAAGTTCGATAATATGGGAATGCTTCGCCTATAAAAGAAGTGAGATCTGAATAAGTACCAAGTTCCATACACATACCTCAGTTAAAAATAGTTACTTTTTAATGATGATTACTTGGCAAGTTTTAATAGAAAATTAAATACTTGATTCATTGCGTTTAGTAGGTTTATAACAAGGTGTATGAAAACTTGCCAAGTAACATCATTAAAAAGTAACTATTTTTAACTGAGGTATGTGTATGGAACTTGGTACTTATTCAGATCTCACTTCTTTTATAGGCGAAGCATTCCCATATTATCGAACTTGGCAGTCTTTCACATTTTTGTTTTGGATGGGATCAAGATTTACAAGCTGTAAGTACCTACCTGTGCTTTGTATTTGTTAATAACTATTTTTTAATTTACACACTAAACTTGATCTTATCATCCTTGAAAACACCTTGATAACTTATTTTTTTCTGTTTAGTTTACCATATTTGTTTATTTTTTTATCTTACCTCTTAGCATAAAAGATACATAGTTGATAGGGCACATAAAATTTGGTTCAGCGTATGCCAACGTCCATACTACGTTGAATACACCGGTTCTCGTCCGATCACCGAAGTTAAGCAACATCGGGCGCGGTCAGTACTTGGATGGGTGACCGCCTGGGAACACCGCGTGACGTTGGCTTTTTGCTTTTTGTTACAGAAGCCAGATAGTTGCGGTGAAGCCGGCGTCCCACTGTGTTGACACGTTGCAGAAATCTTTGCCTCGGTTGAAATCTTCCAAAACCAAAATCCTCCAAAAGAATTGGGAAATCACTCATTTACTTTACTAACTACTGTACTTTACTTAGGTGCTTATCTAACTTTTTTTAAGGATTATAATATGATTAACTACTAAGCCTACATGATACAATCCGCAATTATCCCCCGCACTCAGAGACATTTAATGATTACTTAAGTCACTCCTTAATGACAGATTCTCATAGAAATTCTGCACTAAGGAACGGCATAAGTAATGTCTCTGAGTATGTCCATAATATTATGACCTCTAACATCAAAATCCTGTAATTCATCATCTAGTTAAAACAATTAATCCTTATTCCCATTAATAACTGTCACACAACTCAAAAGTTAACCATTCACGTAGATAAAATGAAATTAACTTGAACTTAAACCACACACGTTAAACCTTAGCCACAATTAACAAAATAACCTCGTTAACGTGCTCGTATTTAAACTTGTAATTACAAAAATAACCGCTTCAGTATGGGTTCATCAAAATTCCTCGTTCGTTAACTTTTGCCGCGAAACAATTCCATCCCGATGCGAGTCTGCTTAAAAGTTTGGTTTAAGGTTCTGTCTTTGTATTTGATACTCTTAATCTTGTAGAAAATATTAGAATACTAGCTAACCTAAGTCTAAGGGAACTTACTTACACCTAGATAAACCAACCAAAAAAAGCTTGAATGTTATCTTATTTTGACGTTTTAGCGTATATATTATTACTGCCAACAGCAATTTCAGTGTAAATGTGCTTATTTCAAATATTGATAGTTCTGGTAGGTATATAGTCAAGTAAATTCTTAAATAAGTACCTATTCCTCGTATGCATTCGAATTTTATTTCCATAATAAGACCCAGGATCATCAAGCCACAAAACTACAATGTTGTTTTGTAACTGACATCAGCAAATACATGCTACTTGTACTACAAACTTTCAAATAAACTAGTATCTAGCTCACAAACAGCAATGGGAACACACAAAACTGACTGCGAACCGCGACTTTCCGAATGTTAACAAAGGAAACGACAAAACGAACTAACTTCTACAGTTACTGTTATTTTGTTCTAGCGTTATTAAAACACCAATTATTTATTACGTCATTGAAGGACAAGGATTTCTTTGAATTTTGATTTATGTATGTGCCTATTTCCCCATTTGTCTTAGTCAGATCCTAGTTATTTTGTCATCCATGGTCAAATCGCAGAAAGTTATTCGTTTGTTGTTTGTTCCGGTGTTCTGTAATACAGGATTAACCTACCACAGACACCAAAGTCTCTATGTTTAATGAAACTTGTACCCACTAACATGAGAAATAAATAAATGATTGATTGATGATTGAGTTATGATCATCTGCATACAAGTCATTTCCCAGCAAATAACAAAGGACAAAAGTAGGTATAGTGAGAAACAAAAAAAAACTTTGAAGTCTAACATAAAGAGTAAAGGCAGTCAAAACTTGATCACGTCACATCATGTAAGTACTGTAAGCATATTTGAAAATCATTTTCCCGGAGGTTCTGAAAATAACAATAATCTTAATCAAGCCCTCACCCGTAAGACGCCCACTGCTAAACAAACGATTTCCAAAAACCTCCATTTATAAGCGGCCTGAGTCCAGCGCCTACGCAACCTTTGTCATATCGTTAGAAAAACTAACATAGAATACCTACATCGAATTATACCAAAACATTTTAACTGCAATAACAAACCTCTCCAATCAAAATCCAAATTAAGACGAGGAACTAAAAACTTTTCGTTCTAAAACAAAACTTGTGGCCATTAAAATGTTCGCAACCCAACCCTCATTATTATATGAATAGCGTTCCTTTCATAAAACTATCACATATGCTTTAATTACGGCACCATCATCCTTACTTACTAATATTATAAAGGATTAAGCTTGTGAATCTGTTTGTCGACTTATTCAATCTCAAATGGATGTATATTTTTTTGGTATGGAGTATGTATGCACCTTTTTTTATGGGAAATCATCAAATGACCCCTCCCGCTGTGAGTGCAGCATGATGGAGTGTCAGACTCTTAATGACTAAAACCCATCATGTTCCTTTTTAAGCCCTTTCTGTACCAGGGCTGTGGTAACTCTTTCGAACAATCCCTTGGGCTTGGAGGTTGCACTTTTCTACTTTTCCTTTGCATCCTAGAAAGTCCATTGACACGTTGTAAAGACCATGCGAAACATCGAGTCTATCTTATATAATTGATATGACGTTTGTTTGTTACTATGCTTTCACTGCAGTACCCAAACCTACGTCTGAAGTGATAAAAGCTATCCTGAAGACGATTAAAGAATTTTCGTACCTAGATACGGGAATCAGGACCTTCGAAACGCGAGTGATATCGCAGGATAAACCTAGTTCACCACATGACTGTTCCAAGCTACTAATTGTGCAAAGTTTCGTTCGGATGTTCTCGTTATAAGTCGTCAAATTTCGCGACGAATCGTCAGCCCTTTAAGTTAGGAGTTGCAGTTTAGTCGCACTTGAGTTGTCTTTTTCAAAGATGGCGGCGAAATAATGGTTTTGTTTTGTTGCGTATTGCGAAATTGAGTATTTTGGATATAGAGATGATTATAAAAGTAGTTAAAACTGCGTTTATTTTTTACCAAATTAAGTCTAATACTTACTATTCTAGTTAAGATTCTTATATTGGAATTACATATATTCTTATTATGAATTGAGTTAAATTGTAAATTACAATAGATAAATGCTGATCAACGTTTGATTAAACATTTTCATTTGTTTTTCATAAACTTTGCTAATCATTGCCTCAAAATCTACTGCGTCATCGCATTCTATTTTTTGCCTGTAATAAATCACATCCTAATTATTTAGTTCTATCTCAAAAAATACTCTAATTAAGATCTCTAGAAGGGTTCATTGTCCTACGCTTCGTGAAAAAATAATCTAACACTTTTCGCTAATTAGGAAACTTTTCATGCCAAAATTAGATGCCTACAAAAACGCTGAAAATCCCTGAATGTCAACGTACTCTAGACAAAGTTAAAATTGAATCCTTTTTTAAGGATTAAATAATGTTCATTGTAGATATTTGTTAAAAAAACATCTTGATTATTTTACTAATTAATTAAGTAAAGTTCACGGTATCGGAAGGGGTCATTACCTGATTTGGAAATGTTATTCATCAACCTTTTCATTAGTTCACAAAATGGATAAAAATAATTACCTATAACATGAATGCCTAGCTATTTCCTGCAAGTTCTCTCATATTCAAAAGGACGTTACATGTTACTGAATCCAAACTATTAGTAATTACACACATATACATGTGTCTTCTCAGGATCATTCATCCCATAAATACCATATTTCGACAACATGGTGCGCGAAAGCATTAACATTGACTTTTTCAAAAACCTTTAAGATTTGATAACAATGAATAATACTTGACCAACTGATTTGACAATCACACGGCACAATCTAAAAATGTCCTACCAAAGATAGCAACATCAAAATCTTTATCAAAACCCTCAGAATAATTCGACACAACAGTACTAAGCACGTAAATAAATAACTTCGAATTCATTGTTAAAAATACCAACAAAATAACAATCACATTTCGAAAGCCGATAAAAAATCTTAGCATCGCAATAAAATGAATTTTCTCCTTCAATGTACCGAAATTTCCGATAAAGATTTAAAGAGTACGCGATCGGAGCGTTTACGAAGAAAGCATTATCATGCATTAAAATTCGGCATCGAAGCAAATTGTTATCGGTGGAGCCTCGCGCTTAGAGCATATAACAAACGGGAGACACCATTGCTATATCTTCTTCTCTGTCAACATGAAAAAACCTCTGCCCAGGACTCATATTACATTTGTATAATGTGTGTCTTACAACGTGAAAGTGCTGGCAGGAACATCTGTGACACGGTTTTTCAACAGTCTTTTTCACTGGCGGGTTTTCCGATGCGTTCTCACTCAAAACCGAGCAAAAAATACGCTAGTCTGAATGTGCTATTGAGCTTATGTTGGTCAATTTTATACTATGCGTGCGTAACAATGTGATATACCTAACACTTTGCTGCATTGCGTTTCCTCACCCAAATTGGCAGATTTGTGGTTACGGCGGTTCTATCAGTTATGTGCTCTAAGTTACCGTCGGAGCCTAATGAGGTATTTGCATGGGAAAAGAGTTCCAAGCCGCGTTGTTGTTCTTGAGTTGTTGACAACACTGCAGCTAGGTAAGAATTTAAGAATCTATCGATTTTATTGGTATTGTGAAATCAGAATTTTTGTATTGTAGTTTTGTAAGTACCCAGTTTTTAAGTTCTTTTGTGTTTTTTTTGTGGTGTTGATTCTTTTTAAACGTTTCGGTGGAAGGTGTTACATTTAATTTATATTAATTACCTACTGCGTAGGTGATCTTCGCGGCTCCTTCCGCGACTCAAGGGAACTATTTACCGCACCCGATGTAAAAAGTACCCTGTGTCATTTCTCACGCCCTAGGCTATCTATGTATCAAAGCAAATGTCTTACACATTCATAATGTAGAACCAAAATTACCTTTTAAACATCTTTAGCGTTTTTATTTACATTTTTAAGTACTCATCACTCATGCTGTGATTCATTTTGTTTTCTTTTCCATATATTCGATACACAAATCTCAATAGCACATAGGCACATAGTAAGAATGGTTAATGAAACTTTATGGTAAGACCAAGCCATAGATATACAAGGGGTGAATAAATCAACATTAATATAAAGGAGAAAATCACACCAGTCTTTGAAAGGTTCCTTTAGTAGGAAAATGTCAAAAGATTTTAATTGGTGGTCAAATATTTTGTGAGTCAATTGAATAATTTGCAAATTGAAGATTTTACTCAGAATTTACAACTGTATCTACCAAGGTTTATAGTTTCAAAAGAAAAGATTTATTCATCCAGAATAGTTCAGATATAATCTTGAGCTTATGCTCCACTACGAAATATGTAGTGTGTGATTTTGTATCTCCATCTCCATACAAGTAATAAAGTTAAGCACAAGAAGAAAATTTTGAAATTATTTTGTACTTTTTACGATGGTAAAACACTCGGACACAGATAAGACTATTATACCGGATGAGTACGTGGGTTGTAAGTTGAAGTTGTAGGTACCCATTGACTGATGACCAACTCCCTTAGTGCACAGGAACAAAATCCCAAACGCATTTGTTTCGACTACAATGACATTGGTCCGTCCACAAGTTTGCCGCTTTCCACATAGGTTGTATTGTATATCAATCATTGATTTCAACTTCTGTGGGATGTATTGTGGACTTTTTGACTTTTTTCGGAATCGAATTTTGGTAACAAATTGCATGTCCTTTCTATAGGTCGTGGTTTAAAAAAGTTGCTAGTGTCTTTGTTCATGTTGATTAACAGTTGTTGAATTTATAGTGCACAAAGAGACGCTATGGAGGAATTCGTTTAAACGGAAATTATGTAATTTATTCAAAAAATTAAATAATGGTTAGCAACGAAATACATAAGATATTCGCACTCGCGTGCAAAGGGACCTAGGTAAAAAATATTCTATAAGAGTAAATAGAAATAGAGGCTTATTTTATTAAAAGTAAACTGATGAACTTTTTTCAAACACTTTCATGGCATAAAGTTTGGTTTTCCCAAGTTCTATGTCGATTTCAGCATTGCATTGCAAACTAGGTCATTACAGATACACTAGATCTTATTAGAGTTAAATATATGTATATTTAAACCGAGCCAAAGGTATTCCCCTAGGAGCTTTGTACGTAGATACTAGTACTTACATTAGAGCTGGGATAATTGTCGACTGTTCTAATCGACTGAGTCTATTTGCGGAATCGAATAATTTTGGTCACTGAAACCACCATTCAACGCTGGACCACAGGGTTCTCTGCAATACTTTGACAAATTGTCAATGATAAGATAACTTCTGAGCAATTGGCAATTAATCGTAAGACAGCGATATTGCACCTCCACAGATTTTTAAGAAATAATTCATCGTACATCTAACATTGATTTAAATTACAAATAAGTATAAGCTGAATGCTACTTAAGTAGTTTGACATACATTTGACACGACAGTACAGAATTAAATAATCGAATAATCAAACTCGAATAAAATTTTAATCGATACTCGTTCCACATAATTAGATACCGCACCACACTATGCAGTTCGTTTACCCTCTAGGGTACTGGCAGCAACACTGCATGTGAGCTTATTTCCCACTCGCGTTTGGTTACGTTTAGATACCACCAGATTTGTGTACCGCAGCGTTGGGAAATCGCTATGTAAACGATTGTAATCGATTCGGGAAATTACTCGATAGCTGTGCCGATTATCGAATTAGGGTTATTGCTCTATTTAGTCTGTTGGAGGCGATTAAAGGGTGTGATAATTAGGTTTAGAAATCTAGGAAAAGTAATTATTTTAGGGACTTAGTAATTATCTTTGTCTTTTTTATGAAAAATCTATACACGTATAGTTACTTCTTAGATTGGTATTTATTTGCACCGAAAGGTATTGTTGTAAGCGAAACTTATTTCTCAAAATTTTGTTTCCGCATGTTACATGTAGCAGTTTTTCTTTTAACTGTACAACAATTCTATTGAAATTACAATGAATTAACTTAGATACGTAAACATATTTTTAAGTAACTTGTCTCGTGTTTTATTAGAAAAACTTCCTCGATAAATAAGCTTTAAGCGATTTACTCTGAAGTCTAAAATACATTAATAATATTTATTAAATAAGGAAAATCAGGATTATCCTCTATTAACATTTTCCAGTTGCCTGTTAAATAAATTAACGTTAAAAAGCCGTTAACACAGGAAAAATAATGTTCGTACATTGTAGAAGAAAGGAAAGAAAAGCTGTCATTACCATATTTTATTAGCTAACAAAGGATAAATAAGGTATGACAACAATAATCCTGAAAGCGTAAGAAAAATAGTGCGGTTACAGTGTTGACAAGTTTACGACAAACACGAATATAGAAACTTACTAGATACGACTACAAAAAAATGGGTACAAAAGTTAGTTACAGAAAATGCACGCTCATACAAAAATATGAAAGCGTAACGATGTGAAAGAATATACTAAAAAAATAAGAATCGTATTACTTAAACTTTTAAAAAATATAATGATATCTATGCAAAATAAAACACATCAAAAACATTTGAAGAATCAATTTATTGATGTCAGCCATTAGTTTTGAAGTTATTCTATAAATTCCCAAACGTTTCCAATTTAGCATGAAGCATGCTATTATTTTTTCAATTTCGAATGCTTCAAAAATTCGAAATTTAAAAGAAAGAAAACCAAATGATTTTATATTTGAAAAATAGCAAATGACAAGTCAAACTCAAAATATTTTATTCGCTTGTTACGGTGTTTTACAGACGTTTAATTTATGTAAAGTACAGCGTAAGGGTCTTTTTCAGGCATTGCAAATGTTAGGGCTTATAACACACTTATTACTGTTTCTATACTAGCCGTTTTCCCGCGATAAAATACAGCCTATATTACTTGCAGATGATGTAGCATTCTAATCGTGAAATAATGTTTAAAATCAGTTCAATTGTGTTTGAGTTTATTTATATTTATTAATATACGTGTATTATAATTTTTAATTTAAGGTATTAAGCATAGTTTGCAGTAGTAATATTAATAAAGTAATCGAAGTTAATACACTATTTTTACTTTTAACTTATTCAATGCTATTTCATATCCAGTATTCATAAATCGCTTGCATTCTCGCGGTCCACACAGGACATTGTTGTTTATGCTGTTCATTTCAGTTTTTATCGCGAAAGGCTACGAAATATGCGGCCTAGGCCAATAGCAATATTTTCCTTGTATTCGTAATAAGATATTATTTGTTTTAGCAAAAGGGTTTTTCGTTGAATTTCGATTCCAGAGAAAGCCTAACATACAAATATTTATTTTATCAGCCATTTTGGTCAACATTTCCAATCGTTGTGTCCGTAAGTATATTGTTAGATATGAATCCTCCTTGCTACCAACCTGGCCTGACCGGGCTGGTATAGAAGAAGAAGTTATGACGGATAGAAGGAGGACGGGCGTTGAAGATGTCACATCGTGATCATATAATTAATTATCGATATTGTATTTGCTATTCAAAGTTGCCTTCTGCTAAATCCTTTGTAAGAAATAAACCTTACCAGGTTAAATGTTTATAGACGTGTGTTATTCATTTTCAAGTACCACTTCTGATCTGACCTCTAAGAATATTATAATTTCTAATTATGTAGATAATATTCTTAAAGTCTGATACCATAAATACAGTCTCATTTTATGGCATAAGGCATCGTATCAATAAGCGAGAAAAATCTATATTTCCATTTTTGCAGCAGTAAATATGTAAAAAAATGCAGTTACATAAAAACTTTTTTTTCTAAATCGCTTTCCTCATAGCCCGCGGCTTTAAAACTAAAAAATGTGAAGGCACTTTCTGGACGAACGAACAGCGTTTTTGTTGCAATTGTACGCACCGAGCGTTTTAGAACGTTTATTTTATATTGGCAACTGTTGCCGGCGCTTTATGGAGTTTCGCACTTTGTTGCTCGAATTGAGGATTAATCAAAAATGTTATTCAGGAAAGACTTAGGTACGGTAGAAACGAGAAAAATAGCTAAAAACGACACAGCATCATACTAAAACCTAATATGGATTTTTATATATTTGGATATTTCTTCCTCAATCTCGCTTTGATGGCTGAACAAAATAATCTGACACACATATCAACTGGGGAACATCTTTTTACCTAGGTGCAGCACGTAGTTTAATTTCTAATACCTAATTTAACACCTCCTCTGTTAAAGATACACTCGAGATGTATAACCAATTTCGAGGTACAATTCAATAAACACAACACGATACCTACCAATACCTACCTCTAAGCACCTAAGGTATAACCAATACTCAAAACGGAACTTCTCCCGTCAACCAGTCAGAATATCATCCACCTACAAATTCCCAGAAAACTCAATAACATTCTACTTTATTCCTTCACGTCCATAACGTCAGATATTACAGGCACATTATGTAAATCAGAATCATATGTCAATAGAAATTAATATCATATAGTAGGAAAAAGATTGACTGTCTGACAAGCAGATTGATTGCATTTTAACCCTAACCCTTTCATTTCGCGTCACAGCCATGGCTTGGGGTTGCGTATTTGTGAACTAGTGTTAGGTTGCTAAGAAGATATCATATTTTTTAAACCATGTATTTCATGTATTTTTTTGTTGAAGTGTGAAAATCTGGGAGCTTGGTACCTTTGCCTTCAATCACAATAGCTACGTTGGCGTGAATAAAACCATTCACGCAAACATTTATGGAACAAAATGTAGATATGTGCTCTTCTTCGGTGTGACGTCTGCAAGTGTAATTTCTTCACTTCAGTTTCATGTATTTTTGTTACATTATATGACAGGTATTTCTACATTTCTAAAGGACTGCATAAACTTATTTCCAATGTCAACATGAAAAATTAAACGAATTCACATAAAAATAGGTGACACTATTTTAAGCTACGAGCTTAACATCATTTCGATAACAACCTCAGTCAACAATTCCTACCATAGCTCACCCATACTTCACAAATACGCGTTCAAGAAGCACACGTCATCAATCACAGTATGTCTGTAAGCGCCTTGGCCGGAGGTAAATCTCTCTTTTTTACCCCCTAACATCATTTGGGGAAAACCCCCTACATCACAGATACCGGCATTATCGAGCCTGTTTGTGTTTTGAGCTATTTTTTTATTATTTACCCCCAGCTTTGGGGGATAGAATAGGTAAAATAGGTTTTCGTGAAAATTGGTTTGATTGAATGCCTTTGCCGGGTGAAATGTTTTTTTCTTGCGAATTGACATGAGAAGCTTACAAGTATGTGACCAGGAGATTCTCAAAGCTAAAACTATCTTAGGTGTTGAATAAGTAGATTTCTGAGTACCTTAATTGTGTACTACGCTTTTCTTGAAGCACTTGTATATCCGTGTAATCTAACTTAAAATAAAAAAACTTTTCCTAAATCCCTCCTCAGAACTTTAGAAAAAATTCAAAAAGCGAAATACATTTTAAATAAAGAACGCACTTTCATTACAGCAGCACTGCAAATTATCAAGTACCCGCCAACGCGGCTTTCAGACGATGAATGGGGCCCCCAAATCAGTCTGAGACAGTAATCAGGACACGACACTCCCCCACTTTGTAGATAATAGAAAAATAAAAGATTTCAAACCCAGCTCTACACGGAATGAAAGAAAATTAATTTTAGGGGAACATCTGCCATTAAAATAAAAGCAAAGATTGTTACAATTGACTTTTCTGTCTGTTACATTTTTTTGAAAGATTTGCGGAATGTTTTTTTTTTTTTTATGCAGTGATTAAAGCTTTGGTTACAAGGCCTTAGAAAAAGACGGTTTTTTGTCTGTCTTTAGTCTTGTCATTACAAATCCAGTATTACATAATTTATAAATTTTGAGCATATTGCTATATAGACATTGTACGTTCAGTTTATGCTTGTCTTTGGAAATTGTTTTTTTTTTCATTATGTGTACCTAAATTTGCAGTTTTTTTGGCATGAAGGGTTTATTGCTCATGGCGACTCCGGTGGTACAGGTTGAATATGTATTTTTAAATAAAAAGAATACTAACCAATCAATGTACCTCATTAAACAGCAAGGGTAATGTACTACAGAGATGTAGCAGTAGAAGTGTAACCAATAACTATAGTCTGCAGGGGATCATTATCCTCACGAGGGCAGAGCTCATCATAAAACCAAATGCTCAGTCTCAAGGAGGTTTTGAACCAGCGGTTAACTTCAACTTGATAATAATATGTCTACGATTTCTATATCATTTAAAATATGTCTTTGTTTTCTGTGCACTGAAATCTATTGTTGTTGCATGGTAGAATTATGAATAAAGATACCTAATAATTATTAGATAATAAGTATATTGTTATTTAATTATTTCTCTTTATATCCCAAAAAGCATTGCAAACATGCACATTTTTGTCTTAAATGGAAGTATGATTCTTTTACTTAGTACACGTGGAGAACTAGTCTGCGTTGCCGGATAAAAAAAGCCTATATGCTTCCTCAACGAATAGGCTATTTATCGATATAATTTAATAAATCGACCTAAAAATGTATAAGGTTAGCGCATTCAAACAACTACTCTTCAGCTTTATAATATTAGAAATTCTTCTGGAGTGCAAGACTGGCCTAATGATAAAACCAGTAAAACGGTTCAAACCACCAAAAATGGCTACCCACTTAGGAACAAAAACGTAATCACAAAACGAAAATTATACGCAAACATTGCGTAACACAATCAAAGAACATTCTCGAAACGTCGCGACTTCTAATAAAGACACTGGTAATTAAATAATTTCATATGTATTGTGTAATGAAGTTTATTTATCTGGGGGCCTAGGTCGCTGTTTATTATGGAAATCGGCCGACCCTCTACCAAAATATTGGGCCTGGGAAGCAGAATGAAATTTTCGTAGTTACTTCACTTTTTTTTTCTTTTTTCAATTAACGACATTATGTCTGCATTTTTATTTAAATATAGACACACAAAATTTAACATTGGTAAAAAATTTTGTATAATTTTTTATTTTGTATGTACATGTTCGTTTATACATAGGTAAGTATTCATTAAACTTAACAAAATAAAGAATATCAACTGATAAATTATAGGATCTAGAAACCAGTTCCGCAGTCACAGAAAATGTATTTTTATATCCCTATGTGACTTCCATGCTACATTTCCAGGTTCCATTTTCCAATAAGGGTTGCCATACTAAAAATACTCTAACAAGATACCCAATAAAATTGAGTATACCGATACTGCGTATCGTTCCACATCGTGGTACTGAGGCCTGAACCTAATTATGGCGACGCTCATTTTGGCGCGAAAATGTGACAGTTCGTTAGGTGTCGGCCGCATCTTGGCGGGAAATGGAATTGTTAGGTTATGAGAGAAATAAGTTTATACTCGCAGACGGTTTAGCTGATCCTTGTTATTTCTTGTTTTCGTAAATGGCTGGTAAATGTAGGCATTTGGTAATGTCTTCTGTTTCTTAAACAAAATTAAGTTAGGCTACGAATGGAAGTCCCTACTAAATGTAGCTAATATTTATTAAATTCTTTGTTCTGTTTTCAAACTGTGTTCAACGTAATACAGAACGAAAATTATGTTTGTAGGTAAATGACACGGATGAAACGTGAATTTTAAACAAAAACAACGAAAGCGGAGTCAGTAAACATTATCACTTACCGCGCACAAAATGGCGGCCCCGCGTAAATGTTAAATACAAAACAGAAATCAAATTAACGACAGAAACGGCCAGGTAGCGGGCACAACGATATTTTTAAATTAAAACAAGATTAAAACAGGAAAAAGTAGGCATTTGGCTGTGAAATAAGTAATCTCGGAACAGACAAAGACATTTGATGAAAAACTTGGAGGGAGATGAAAAAGAAACATTGGAAATTAATTTTGTCGGCTTTGAAGTTTGTCGTAATGATGAGAGATTTTGTCAAAATATCGCGCTGCGAATGTAGCCGGGTGTGGTGACATTTTAGATTACTTCTAAGCATTTCCTTCTTTTTGTGTTAAATAAGAAAAATAATCTTCCTTTTTGTTGTTTTAAACAAACCAAGTATATTGCATTGTGTATTATGTCATCGGACTCCTTGCGAATTATTGAAGTATAGAATGTCCTATTACATCCAAAGGCTTATCATCTCAACCATTTAGGTCCCTATGCCTACCATTTCACCCACTTTCCCATAACAATTTCTGTCTAAATCTACAAAAAAAAACAACTCACACCAATTCAAAATCATGTAAGTACCAAAGCACAGTGAGACAAAAAAATATTCACGCCAAACATCTTACCTGAAACGAAATTACGTGGAAAATAATGACGTTGACAATAATTTGACGCCGGTGTGTTGAGGGACCCTTTTCACACCCTTTTTATAAAAAAAACCCCATGTCAGAGGAACGGGGATTGGCTTAACCCAACCGTAAATACAACCGAGCGATACAAGATGGAATACAATACAATTTTTGTGGAATATCTTCGGGATGGGCTTGGAAATGGTGTGAGAATTTCTTCGGTAAGTTTTATTTTAAATGGTGAATTGACAGCAGTCAATATTTGTGTGAAAATGGTAATGGCTTTAAATCACTCTTAAAAAGGTGTATGTAAGGTGTAAGTAAAAGGTAAAAGTGTAAGTTTATATAGTAACGCAAATAGCTTACCTTTTGATTAATACAAGCTAATTACATAAACGAAATAAATCCTACGACCATTTTCATCAACACAAATTACGCCCAATTATACAATAATTTATAAACCAAGCATAAAATTTTCAATTTCAAAAAATAAATTATAAGAAACAAAAATATAAAACATGACATTAACAAGTGATTAATCTTCTTTAAGAGTAACCGCACACTGCAAACTTTTAGTCGGCCGATAGTTTGTTTGGACTCATAAATTAGTATGGAGATGAATGGTAGTACGCACATTACAAAGATCAGGTATTTAGCCGGTATCAGACTACTGAAAACTTTGATCGGAATCAAGGTTTTCAATCAATCAGCGGGGCCCAGCAGGGACAAAGCCTGCCGGATTGTTCGAAAGAGTTACCGCGGCCCTGGTACATAAAAGGCCTACGAAGTAAGCCGGTTTTACTCAGTAAGAGTCTGACACACGCTACTAACCCACAGCAAGAGGAGTCATTTGATGATTTCCCATTTTTTTTTTTTATCTAACATTTGGGCAACTGTCGGCCGACTGTTTAATCTGCAGTATGTGGCTACTTTAAACGTTTATTTTAGGCTTTACAAATACGCTGTAAATAAATTTTGGAAAACATAACGAATGTTTTACATTATTTTATTCGCGTTCACGACTGTGGACTGTCACATTAGTTTGAAAGGCCACCTGTGCTCCATTGAATAGATTCGTAAAATATTTGCAAGTTATATTCAAATAAAATTCTCGTGTGTTTTCTTTTTTTAAGGCTTCGATTAAAAATAGCACTTTTAATTTTACCTTTAGGTACACCATTTATTTGTGTAAAAAGTCCAAAAAAGTTAAAATTACCTTTAGTTAAGTGGCTACTCAAATTAAGAAATTATTCTAGAGGTTGAAGATTTCTTACTATTTTATGACAATCAAAAAAATAATCTAGATTTTCATCTATAATGTAAACTATAATAATGCTCACCCACCCTCATAAACGATGTTACATACATAAATGATGAATCAGCGTGAATTCAGCACCCCCCACAGAATTGTATCATATATTCATAGTATATCGTAAAAATTCACCAAAGATATTGCAATAATTCTTCATCCCCCAACCATTTTACAAATGTTCGGGAATAGATATAAATAAGTCATGACCCAAACAGCTACATTTCAGCTATATATTTACTTACAAAATTATAAATATAGCGTTATCGTTATGGTATATAGGAACCTAAGATATTATTTATTTTTATTAATATAATTTAGGCCCCAAAGTAATTTAAGGTAAAGATCATCTGCCCTTATCACAATTTTATTTGGTGTCGGCGCAGCATGTTTTCTCCTTCCATACTCTTCTATCTTTGGTCGTCCTGTTCCCCTATCTATATCCGTCCATGGTCACGCTCAAAACCTTCCTAACAACATGACTCTCATGCCTCCGCATCACATGCCCAAAATATACCTAATATATGAAAGGAAAATTATTGTTTCATTATTTTGCAAAAACCTTGTATAACCGAATATACATACTTACTTAGGAATGTGTAGACAGTTTTTCTTCATAGTAAATACTAGCTTCTGCCCGCGACTTCGTACGCGGATCCTGTCCCTTATGCCAGCGACTACGGGGTCAGCAAAATCAAAGATCTGAATAGTCGGATATTGAATTTTAAGGGACCGAAGAGAAACGTTCTATATCGACGGGTAAAAGGCAAAAGGGGTCAAGCACCACAGATCAAATTGTTCAGGAGAGTAAAAAGAAAGTTTAAAAAAATAATATCTCTTTATTGCTTTATTGAATCACATCACAATCTTCAGAAAAGTTTACTGAAATACAATGCTCTTTAATAATTTTAGATCAAAATAAGCCTGAGATCAATAGTTTCAAAGATAGATGTCGCTTGACCCCAGGTTTTTACCATATTTATCGCATTTGCGAGGGGGTCAAGCACCAATATTGAATGTTGGAATATTAAGATTTTGGCCTAAGCTCCATGTGTATAAAGTAGTAAAGTATTTTATTTTATTTGGCACAACAGATCATAGAACTAAGTCAGATTTTGGCTTAAGTTAAAATATCTTAATTAACAGTATTATTTTATATTTGGCACAGCAGGTAGGTAATAGAACTATGAATTATGTATTAAACTAAAACAATACAAGGAACAAAACTGAGATCCAAAAAACAGCAGTTACCTAACTGATAGGACATACAACAGCATGTTATCAAATTATTTGAGTAAATAAGCCACAATAATTTGGTAAAAATTATGATTGTTTACATTTTTACTAATTTTTAATGATTTCCTAAACGCGTGAGCCGATTTACCTGATTCAAAAACGGATAAAATGGTTTTATACAAAAATTGGTGTCAAATAAAAGGTCTAAACTTTTATTTGACACCAATATCGTTAAGATATCTCGATAAACACATTTTCAAGTTGTCTCGTAATAAAATTATCCAACATGTACCTATGAAACGCGTACCTACTACCTATTACCAGTTCTTAAAAAAACACGTTTTTTGTATGAGAGCCCCCCAAAATATTTATTTGATTCTAGTTTTCAGTATTGGTTGTTATAGCGGCAACAGAAACACATCATCTGTAAAAATTTCAACTCTCTAACTATCACGGTTCATGAGATACAGCCTGGTGACAGACGGACGGACGGACGGACAGAGGAGCGAAAACATTAGGGTCCCGTTTTACCCTTTGGGTACGGAACCCTAAAAACTATCCTAAGAAACGTTAAATTTATTTTTATAAGGGCTGATTTTTCAATCGCCAGATAACTGTTATCTGAGGAATATGTTTGACGTTTTGACAGCTTTTGTATGGAAAATATGTCAAACCGCCATATTTATTCCTCAGATAGAAGTTAACTGGTGATTGAAAAATCAGCCCTAAAATAAATAAAATGAGGTTGAATTTACCGATGCTAGTAGGGGAATCACATCATCTTTAATTTCTTCGACCTCTCTATTGCTATCATTATAATCAAATAACCTTCTTGGTACTAGCAAGTCTTTTTCGGCCTAAAACACTTCGCAATTTCACGTTTTTTGGAGTTGCAGACATGTTTTATATAAAATTTTAATCTGTGTTAAAAACTGCGATCGCGTTTCAAGAACGCGTGAACTTGCTTTCAAGTACCTACATAAGACATAATATGTCAGTTATACCCATTTGCAAGGGCGCTGTCGCGCGTGCTGAGTGGATCAAATGCAACGTAATGAAAATAAAATTATTTAAGAAAGGGGCCAAGCGCCAATTTATGTTTAGTTGTCAATTTTTACTATTGGTGTAAGCGACGTTATAGTTATTAAACAAATAAAAGAAAAATGGATACAAACGACATATTTACTTCTAATATTGTTTTTAAAATTATGCCAAATGACAAGGCGATACAAAAACGTAAAGTTGGTGTCGCTTGAGCACTTTTGGTAAGTATCGATTTGGCACTTCAGTACAAATAATTCTTTGGTACAAGCGACTTTTTTTCATGCTAGGAAAACGATACTACGACCATTCGAAAGAGAAAAAATAGTGGAGTTGGGGTCAATAAAAAAGTTAAAATCGCAAAATGTGGCGCTTGACCCCTTTTGCCTTTTTACCGTCGATATACTTAATTTTTGTACTTTAACAGCAAAAGCACAGCAGATTAAACAAAACGCTGAGAACTGAACCGCAATAGACGTGACCATAGGGATAAAAGTAGTGATTCTAATTAGTCCGCATTTGTGTGTGGCAAAAATATTACACAAGTATTATTACGTAAAAAAACATTAAATAGATGACAAAGTCGTGGTGACTTAATGGAAGTCGTGGTGGTTTAGTGGGTAGAGAACCAATCTCTCAAGTATGAGCTGAAGGGTGAGGATACCTCGGTGGACTTTAAACGCAGATTACGCGCTCCCTGTGCTTACCATGAGGCACCTACCCTCCGAGCAGGGCTACTAATCCTGCTCTAGCGACTCCACTCTGGACGGCCAAGCCAAACCAGAGGCGTGAGACCTACCCCCGTCATGGTTCTAGCTGGGCTCCTGGAGTTCCACATCAGGTGTAGGTGTGGTTCAATTTTTATAAGTCAACAGAGAGTGCTTATCAGATTGAACAACTTTTTCTAAAACGTCATACCTCTATATGCTATAGTCTAGCTGGGCCCCTGGAGTTCCACATCAGGTGTTTTAAATCTTCAATTTGTTTAAGTCAATAGAAAGTGCTTATCAAATTGAACAACTTTTGCTAAAACGTCATACCTGTATATGGTATAGAGAAGCTGGGCTCTTGGGGTTCCACATCAGGTGTTCCAGATCTTAAAATTTATTATCTCAGCTAAAAATGCTCATCACATGAAACAATTTTTGCCATGGCACCATTTTTGTATCTCTTATAGTTTTGTTGGTCTGTTGGAGTTCTGCATCAGGTCTTCAAGTTTCGAAGATAAATTATAGCCTATATGTTGACCAGGCTTAATACTGATACAACAAAGAAAAAATCATTGAAATCCGTTCAGTAGTTCGGAAGATTAGCGTGTACAAATCTAAGAAGATGTATACAAACTTTCATCCCCTATTTTATCCCCTTACGGATGGAATTTATCAAAATCCTTTCTTAAGAGTTGCCTACGCCATAGTAGCTTTATGCATACAAAGTCTCAGTCCGATCGGTATAAAATTGACAAAGTTTCATACAAACTTTCATCCCCTATTTTATCCTTGGGGGTAGAATTGATCAAAATCCTTTCTTAGCGGATGCCTACGTCATAACATCTACCTGCATGCCAAATTTCAGCCCGATCCGTCCAGTGGTTTCAGCTGTGCGTTGATAGATCACTATGTCAGTCAGTCAGTCAGTCAGTCAGTCACCTTTGAGTTTTATATATTTAGATTAATATTGCGTAAACAGCGACTGTATCATGTCCGTGATATTATATGGGAACGTTATAAGATAATAGGGTTGTCAGTTGTCAACTACATAGTAAATTTTTTAAGGAACAGTATTTATTACTGGTAGGTTCAAATCTCTTCAGTCTTTAAATAGTCCTCTTGAAATCTAAGAATTGTTTTCCTTATTACATTTTGGTTTACAAACTAACGGATTGTGAGAATATAAAGTCTAGGTTTCGTTCTGTACATGGGCTCAAACTCCACCAAAGCGGAGAGGAAAAGTAACAACGAATAGAATTGGGTTATTGAAACATCTTGGCATATTCTTTGAATATTAATTTATCAACTCTTCAAATGATGATGATGCTTTATAAATAATGGTTCTAACGAAAAACTATTTTACAATGCAACATACACTACTTTACAAGAAACATCAGGATATTTCCAAAATCTTATTTTTTACTTTATAATAATATCAGAGTACTGACAACCCTAGCAGTACGGTAGCCAATCAAATCATATCGGCAGTCTTTCTGTCGAGTCGCTAATACGACACAATAACAACTTGATATTCTAGAACTTTCTACGAATTCGGTCTAGGAATAACATATTAATTCCTGGATTATAGTCACTGCCAGGATAAGATACTTAGTATTTTTATTACTTTACTATGGACCTTTCTGGTTGGTCCTATTTTGTAAAAACCTGTATAAATTACTGTCGCACTGTTTTATTTAGAGGTACTTTACACATGATTTCACCCTTGGCTCAATACCTAATAGTATATCAATAGTTCAAAATTTTGTTCATTTATTTAAATGTTGCTTTAAAAAATGTATAAATAAATATTTCAGTGTTACATAAGATTCCATTTATCGAAGGAGTCTATATGCAACTTTTTATCCTGCTGAAAACGCTAGTGAAAGCTTATTTGATTCCAAAAAGGAGAAACTTATATCAATAAATAGAATCCTACACTTTATTCTAAAACACAAATCTCAAAACCGAAAGCAAATTATGAACATTCTTTAATTAAAAACAAAATTATCGGAGTACTGCGAACTGGTATTGGACGGGCGATATCGTGGAACCGCAGAAACGTTTGATAAATTTACTGAACGCTCGCTTTTAATCCTCACTGATATTCAGACGAGACGAGAGAATGAGATATAAGCGAATAGCGAGTTTAAGACTACATTTATATTCTCTGATACTTTTTAAAACACAACTTACCTACGTAGGTTCTTTTAACCTACAGACAGACATGTGTAGCTGGGGAGTTTGTTGCGCCACTTCTTCTGCCCAGCAAAATAACATGTGTGGTGTAAGGTGGGCGTTTTGGGGGCTGTCTTATGTAAATTCCTGATGTTCAAAAAGTGCTGTCTTGCAGCCAAGTTTGAATAAATGATTTTTGATTTGATTTGACAACGCAAAATTGAGTAGTAGAATCTCTAGTTAAAAGGTGGCTTTTTATTTGTAGTTGTGTAGTCGCCTCTCCAGAGATAACTAGTTTTGCCCCCCTTAATGTTATCCTGCATAAGCTATATTACTCTAGCAAGTTTTAACAAAATCCGTTGAATAGTTAACTGTGTGAAAACTTTTTTATGTAAAGAGCGTTAACCTTAAGAACTACGGGACAATTTATTTAAAAGAATCTTTCAGTTTTAGATAGACCATTTACCGAAAAGGGTTATATTTTTTATCTGGGTGTGTTACGTTTCATCATACGTTAGAGGAAGCTAACTAGTCTAAAATTGCTCGCTCATCTCTTATGACTTGAGCTAAATCTATTTCGAAATAGGTTTTAATTCAAATAATCGATTTCCTCGCAAGTATTCTGATGATGGTGTGTTATTTGAGTTGTTAATTTGTTACTAGTCTTTGCTTTTGTGCAGTTAACACTAAAATTAATGGAAACTGAATACATTCGAGCCTTTACTATGTAGTTATCTATTTTACTATAGTATAATTTGAGAAATGAGAACATAACTGTGTTTGTTCGTTTGTTAGGCTTTCACGGAAATAGTGCTACACCGATTGGGATTTATTAAAGTTTTGATATGGAGATAGGAAGAAGTTATGAATACGGGATTTGAGAAGATGTTAGAAGTTTACTACATTATTTAATTTAATACCTATATATTTTCAACCATCTAAGTTGGTATGTTAAAAATAACTTCCATACTACATAAATATATCGATTAGCCCCAGTTTACACTATCGTTAGTTATATTTATGTTGTTAACATAACTAGTGCTTAAAGTTTCTAAGTTGCTACATCCAAAACTGTTACGCAGCCCCAGGGTACAACTTTCTAGTGCTCACTACGTATAAGTTAAATATAGCTGTAGTAATTACTGGAGGAATTTATTAGAATACATCCAATATTTACTGGTTGCTAAGTAACAGGCACAAGGGTCGATTGAACTTAGGGTAAGCAATGTTTGGTGTGGTCGGTTTGTGGATAGGTGACACTATGTAGGTATGTCATAAAAATACAATGTGTTCCGGAAAATACGACAATAATTAATTAATAAAGTAGGTACGTGCGGTAATTACTCCATTCTAATAGCTTGTATTACACGCCGACTATGATGAGTGCGACTCACTTGTAGATATTTCCTTGTCCGCTTATTGATACCTACATAGCATACTTATACATATTAGCAAATATTCGGACCCTATCCCCAAAAAATCAATAAACCAACATCCCATTACAAAACATTTCTTTTAATGGCACGTCGACAGAATTATGTCCCGTAATATCGGCAAAAACACATTGTAAAGACAATAACATACAGGCTTGCAATAAATACCGTTTTCACTCATTTCCGATAAACGGGCAACACTGGCAGGCTGTAGTCGCTAAATCAGTCATAATTACTGCAATAACTGTCGCGGTGTGAGCGTTTTGGATGGCTAAGCTTGTGTTGCCAGGTAAGGATTTAAATCTGCCTAAAGTATTTCTCTGTTGAAGCTGAATGTATTTTGCCATCTGATCAAATGTAACGGAAAATAAGTATATCGAAGAAACCTGAATCTGAAACTACGAATCCGCATTGAGCAACTGCTATGATAAAAAGGCTATATAATGATGATGATAAATTTACGGATAAGTGGTGGAATATAAGTAATATATTTACCTATAGCAATAGTCTTAGGAATGTGAATCAAAATGATCAATTACTGGTATTATGTTTGGTTTTATACACGGAATTTAAACATTATTTTATTTATAAAATTCATAGTTTCCCATTAGAAATTTAAAAAATTAAAGTAGTGCAATAGATTCTAATCTAGCGATGAATCTCTTATACCCTTACTAGGGATTTACCATTTCATTGAAAGCTGGCAACACAGACCTAACCCGAGAATATCAGCGACAAATAAAACGCACGATATTGGTGCGATAAAACAATTTTATTGTTGTTGTTACCGTTAATACTAAAGTGGTGTTTGGTATTAAAGGTTTTTTTCAAGCAGAACCTTTATTCGACCTATTTAAGGTCCATTCGATTTTATATTAAACTCGTTAATTTTGCTTTGGCATTTGATTTTGTCACTGATGTTTATAATGCGTATAGACTGGTTTTGTCCCCGTGACTTTGTCCATATGAATTTTGGGCTTTCTGACTTTTTAAAGCATAGATACGGTTGTGTGTTTTCACTATCCATATCATTTTAATTAAGACAAGATATAATGAATGAGAAAATAATCCCTGTTTGTTTTTCTCTCATTGTGTCTCACTGTGTCTTCCTAAAGAAGGTAACCAAATCAAGAATATCATAATTTTAAACCCATAATTCTCCCAAAAGAATCTCAAATCATAGAAAAGCAACACAACAACTCCTAACAACGCTTATTTTCAATTATAACCTTGTTGACACATTATTTTGGCAATAAATATCTATTACGAATACAAATCTACCAATTTCGACCCGAAAAATACACAAACACTTACATAAATAGGTTTTTTAGGGTTCCGTAGCCAAAATGGCAAAAACGGAACCCTTATAGTTTCGTCATGTCCGTCTGTCCGTCTGTCCGTCTGTCCGTCTGTCACAGCCGATTTACTCGGAAACTATAAGTACTACAGTGATGAAATTTGATGGGAATATGTGTTGTATGAACCGCTACAAAAATATGACACTAAATAGTAAAAAAAAGAATTGGGGGTGGGGCCCCCCATACATGTAACTGAGGGATGAAATTTTTTTTTCGATGTACATACCCGTGTGGGGTATCAATGGAAAGGTCTTTTAAAATGATATAAAGTTTTCTAAAAAACATTTTTCTTAAAGTGAACGGTTTTTGAGATATCAGCTCTCAAAGTCGTAAAAAGTATGTCCCCTCTATTTTTATAACTACGGGGTATAAAATTCTAAAAAAAATAGAGGTGATGCATGCTAATTAACTCTTTCAACGATTTTTGGTTTGATCAAAGTATCTCTTATAGTTTTTGAGATAGGTTGATTTAACTGTAATTTACGGAACCCTTCGTGCACGAGTCCGACTCGCACTTGGCCGGTTTTTTATAGTGAATAAATCTTTGGAAGGGATCTAATGTCGCGATTTTGCATGAAAGCCATTTTCCTTAAGTGAGAATGTTTCTATAATATGACATGAAATAAGTATTATGATTTTTAAAAACAAATAATGCAAGTTTCTATATAAGAGTTTTGTTCAGGTAATAACATAAGCAAAGTACAAACAAATGATGAGTTTTGTAGTTACAAATAACCGGACATTTAGGTACCTATCTGTGTCGCACACACATAGACAACTTTGGTTAAAGGCTTAATTTTAAACTAGAACAAGCCTGTTCTATAAAATAAAAACCAAACAATTTCAGCCATCTCTTTGTTCACCATAATACCAAGAAACCAGTTACCCTAAAAATAAACAATTAGCCATCAAAATTATATCATTTTCAAACAAAGGGTGATTGCGTAGCGACAGACCCGCGGAGTAAAGCTAATCTGACAAGATACGGACACAAAGGACCAATTAGTTCACATTTAGTATTAAAAATCTAAAAAGCAAAAAACAAAGTTAGCTATAATAGAAAGAGAAGGGTCCCCAAAGCAATAACAGTTTTAATTACGTTAAAAATTATGTTGGAACCAACTTTTCCGTTCGGTATCTTCGCCAGTCCGTTTCATTTTACGGTAATGTTTATTTCTGAACGAAACGACGCCCGCAATTTTTATATTTTGCACTTCTAATATTGAAAATGGAGTTTAAAAAGTTAAAATTTTGCATTTTCCCTCTCTTTCTCCACTTTATTTGGGGGATTAGTTCGGGAGCTTGTCTCCATCCCCCCAAGTGTATCGATAAGATCTTTTATTTAGAAAATGGTTATATTGAATCTGTTTACTTATAATTTGGACTGATATTGTTAACTTACATCTTATTGAACATGCTGTGTGACGAGCTCATAACCTATCAAATAAAAATGATTGAAAATATAACAAAATGCTAAGAAAAGAAGTATTAAGTTCAGGGGTCCAAACAGAATATGTAGATGAACTACCTGTAGAACATATATCTTGTTATAATTATCACTACCTTAGCCTGTATTAATCTAAGCAAAGGATGTGTTATAACTATGATACCAAAACATAGAAAGGTACTTTGCCTTACATCCAATGCTTATTATAAACTTCAGTCAACCGATCCCACCATCATTTAAATACCCCCAAATCCGACCAAAGAATAATTTCACAGAACTGTCACGTCACAAACACCCAATTATGCCTAACGCCTTCGAAAATCGCCGGCAATTATACCTACTTCGCATTTTCAGTTCAGCTACCAAGCCAACTGAAACTCACTGCCAATGTAGTCATCCTAAAACAATCAAAATCGTAAACTCTTGTCCGTTATCTACAATTAACAAACCTTGGGACGCGTTTCCAATGTGTCATGAGAATTATAAAAAATCTTTGCGTTGGAGGACTGCACGATTACTTAGAACAGTTACTATTACTGTAACAGCCTTTTTATCTTCCCACTGCTGGGCACAGGCCTCCTCTCACACAGAGTGAACAGAACAGTGTTGCACACAAATGTTTCTTCTGGTCTACTCGGTCCAAAACTGTAACAATTTACGTGTGACAATCCACGAAAACAATGCCAGCAATAGACTCGTGCCGACGCATGCACAGGAGTGCTAATACTTTTGGCAAAATCTAATTGAAGTGATTCCAACCTGACCCGGAAAGGAAATTCTAGTTTCGAAGATCCCGTGCATGGCAGTCGAGCTGGCGACTCTAAGTTACCTATCAATAAAATCGAGTTATAATGGAAACGCGTCCTCAAGGAAGTTACAAAGTTACCAACTCGATAATCGGCTGAACAAAATTAACAGAACTTGAGAATCAGTCTCTTCGCTCACGACTGCCAGGCCGTCCTTATCGATTTTAATATTAACAACTCGATTCCACTTTCTTTTCCAAGTTTCCTCAAGTTTTCTTGCTTTAAGTTTTGGCTTTGGAACTTGGATTTAGTAGGTACTAGATTTGCCCGCGACTGCGTAGTTCTTAAACATTGTATACATGCGGGTATATAGGTAATGTAGGTATCCTATTTATTGATCACAGTAGGAGAATTAATCTTAAAAACAAAAACATGCAAGCGTAAACGGGCAAAGGTATAGAGGTAGGTATTGCATATATTTAGGTATTCTAAATCCACACAGACGTAGTTGGTGACGAAAGCTAATCTTCAAAAAAAATACAAAAGAGATAATTAAAACCACCTTTTTCTACATACGTGTATAAATTAACAAAAACAAATGTCATATTACATCCTACAAGTTTCATTTGTAACCCTTGAGCTTTTAAAATCATTAGTGTTAAACTAAGACATTATTTCCGTAAAATATTCAATGAAAACACAGCTACAAAATGGCGGGAGGTCATCAAAGATGGCGCTCGATCTTATCTAGCGCTGCATGTGCCAAATTCAGGCAGTTTTAAACTTAATTTCCTTACTGCAATCATCTTGGCATAGTGCTCCAATGCAATATTATTGCAATGCCTTCGTTTGAAAGGTGGATATTATTTTTTAGGTATTTTTTCTGAAATAGTTTTGCTTGTGTTATGTGGTACATGATATTTTAATGGTTTTAATTTTAATAAATTATACAATAAATAAAAATATATTATGCGCCTGGCTGTGTACCTATATCTATTTAGCAACCTTTCATATTTGTTCAGGAAAAGGCATATAGATAATAAGCATGTTAAAATTGAAATAAACAATTCTTCTTCAGAGCTACAGAGAACAAGTTTAAAACTTATAACATTAGGTACAATTCACAGGTCCTTCATTTCAAACCTTCGTAGAACTTGCTAGAAGATACGAATTGGAATTTTAAAAAATATTGTGAAGAAGTTACGAGTAAAATCTGGTATGTATTTCCACTTCGGCACGGCCAGTTTTCGCTGTATGCTCGTAAAATATTTTCCTATGACGAATGTTGGGAACTGCAAAATGCCTGCTACATGCCGACGTATATTGAATTCAGGAGTCTTTCACGGATTTTATGCAGCATAGTATTAAATAAAATTCAATAATTTAAAAATCTGATAAAATATTTGTAGGAAATGCACATGGCAATCAATTTGGTTACCATGAAAATTATCTACATGGAGAGACTATACATATTATGGACATTGATCCAAATGTCGATATCGATATTTTCCATCATCGAAGTAACCGCAGCCAACATCATCAATAGGTCAGAAATAAGATCTTCCCAGAATCGAAAGAGTCATTTTTGATAACTTCGCATTATCAAACCACTTCATTAAAACTATTTACGTCCATCGCCCAGATTCCGGGTTGCTTTATAAAACTTTCCGAAACGAATCGAACCCGGGAGACCCTGCACTGAAGCCATAACACTAGAAAGTGCGTTTTGGGGGTGCTGTACTTTTGTAATTTTGTCGTGAAAAAGTGCTAAAAACTAGCTTACTTTCAATAAACGTTTTTGACTTCGACTTTGCAGTAGCACTTGCAACCACTTGAGCAATGGGGCAACCATGCCTTCAATACGAACTGATCATGGCTATTCACCCCCATCAATATACTAGGAAGGATACAGCCAACTAACAATTATTCTAGTCAACGCTAGAACAATGTTTGTTCCCCACAATATCGAACTTTGACTAACGTGGGATTACGTTGTGAACACACTGGGTTAACAGATAACTAGGTTACTGGGTAATGATAATATTTATGGTGAGGTGCACCATACAACTATAATGATAACGGAACCATTTTGGAGAATGGGCGGCCTTTACCAATGGGTACCTGAATGTTGTAATATGCGTAGTACCATTCATCCCCATAGAGATTTAAAAGCCCAAACAAACTATCGGCTGACTAAAATTCAGGCAACTACTTCTTAAGAGAGTCCAGGTTTTGAAATTTATTTTTTCTTCATTGTGTTATTTGATAAGCCTTCAAGATCGTAAAGACTTTAAAATTGATTCATACATTGAATCAATTTTAGCCTTTGTTGGAACTGTCCAACTCACATGCACTGATAAAATGTTATTTTATGATACTTAAGTATATCAATCGAAATACAATACAAGACTCTTACCGAGAACATTAAAACCAGTAAACAATACAACAAAAAACCCGACTTCTCACTAAAGAACATATAATTTTAATCAACATTATCTCTGACTCCAGTGCCACTACAACTTAACCCTATAGTGATAGCGGAGTCAATTTAAGTTACCAACTTAATTTACACAAGTTTATCCATAC
Source organism: Helicoverpa armigera (assembly GCF_030705265.1). Lineage (NCBI taxonomy): Eukaryota > Metazoa > Arthropoda > Insecta > Lepidoptera > Noctuidae > Helicoverpa > Helicoverpa armigera. The sequence goes on along the minus strand of NC_087136.1, from coordinate 8,651,247 downwards.
CTGTGGCCATTGTACAACATTGCCCGTCTTAACGAACAAATTGAGCAAATACCAGTACATTGTACGAAGTTTTTATCGTGTATTGAAAAGCCATTTGTATGGTAAACAGTGTGATAACGATGGGGATCTTTGATAGGAAAATACGGTGGGAATCTGTGTGGAATTCTGTAGTTGCAAGTTTTTATAAAGAAGATAGTGGAAGAGAAAGTATTTAAAATCCTATTATGTATGAGACTGATACCTGCTCCTGACTCCTGATGATGATAGGGCAGTCGCTTTTTATAAAACACTGGTACTCAGCTGCATCCATCCGGTTAGACTGGGAGACGAACCCAACACATTTGGGAAAAAGCTTACGCAGATGATGATATTTATGTATGAGACTGATATTGCAAGGAAAATACTGAGAAACATAAAAGACTAACATTTCATTTTAAATCTTATAGACTCTTAACACTTAAATAAGTACTTCTTCTTGTGTTTTATCAATCAAGTTCTTGGTATTTTTACGTAATAAGCAATACTCAACATTAATATAATTATTTTAAGAGCATCATATCTACCACCGATAAATTAAATTAAACTTTACCAGGAAAGAGTAAATAAAAGCGGTTTAAAATAAACAATTTCTTCTACGAAATCCAAGCCAAAATATGCAGTAGTTCACAATAAATCTGAATATCACAAATTCTTCCTAAATACGGCATCACCAGTCAAAATACGGTATCGCATTGTACAAAGCCCACAAATCTATTTTTGGCAAAATATTTTGATACCTCCCGGCAAACGAGTCCGTGAGGTTTTTGTGAAAAACGACTGGGTTACTGTTACACCGAAGCGTAACATAGATCATAATAATGATAGAAAACTCTAAAATCATCTGCTTGGCGTTGTCCCAACTATGTTAGGGTCGGCTTCCAGTCTTACCAGGAGAATCTACTAGTATTCTACATCAAAGGTTATTTTAGGTACTTTATGATTTTACATGGAGCGACGAACCACGTGACCTTCTCAAGCCAGTTAGGTACCGGCTGGGCAACATAATACTAATTGATAAGATTTTTTATCAAACTTTCTGGCGTCTAAATACCCGTAAAGACTACCAAATAATGTTCAAATGACAGCCGGGTCTTCCAAAATACATGAAACTCCGTACGATGATGGTTCGCACATCTACGGAGTGACCGCGCCAAGGCTCCTGAACTTGGTTTTACCATGCGTGAGTTTCTTAGCCATGAGCCCCTTTTGTTTTCTTCTGATACCCTGGGAACCATTAACCCCTTAAACTATTAACATACATGTCGAATTAAATGGGCACCATTAACACAACCTATAAATTAGTAGAACGATTAAGTAGTAGGATAAGGTAACCATATTTTACGGTATTTAAATCAATAACTGATAACATACCCGTTAGTTTAACTGGTGCATTTGTTACCTTTAATAGTAAGTGATATTTAATAGTAATAATAGTGCGGCTGGTCACTAAGAAAAGTTAAGAGGGTTCCGTATTTTGTTTCTAAATAAACACAACTTATCTAAAATTTCCACAAATTATATGAAAGCAGAACTGATTTAAAACTGTCCAGAATTTTTCTGATTTTATTTTGCCACCAACATGGCAAAGGGACCAGCGAATATAAGTACTCTCTAAGTAATCAAAATAGTTATCCAAATGAGCCCACAGGTCTTTAAGAGCATGTCGCATAGGTAAAATATATACAAATAGACGAATTCAGATCCTCCTTCTTAATGAAAGTCGGTTACAAAACGGCATGACAGCTCTGATAAAAAAATACCGAACTCTAATTACTCACTAACGATGCAAAATGACTCGATAACAGGTAAAATATAAACACACGCTTAGCAACATCTCTAATATTCGATCAATTGACCACGCGGTGTAAACTTGAAGACCGTTTTGAAGGTCAAAATGAAGATCTACACTCTCGTTCTTTTACTCGCTGCAGTGGTCTTTGTGGAGTGTGGCCATACGTTTATGGGGACCAGTTTTTTGCGGCCCCAAGTGTACCATAAGGAGGTTCGGTTTCCTTCGAGATTTTTCCAGAAGAGAGTGGAGTATTTGAACTATACGCTGCCTGCTTATAGAGGTTACCCTGGTGCTCCGGGAGGCAGTATTCAGGTAACTTTTTTATTATATTAGCTTTGGCTTAGAGGCTTCTCAGTGAACCCAAATTAAAAGTAGCCTATAGTTTTCCCCGATAAATGGTCCTTAGCACTGAACTTTTCAAAACGTCCCAGCAGTAGATACAAACAAAACTCTTCAACTGTGTATAGACTTGATTCTGTAGAGTGCTCTAATAAAGCACTACATTTAAAATCTGATCGTGACTTACCACGTGCAGTTTTCAGAAGCACGTTTTGTTACCATACCACATTTGTAGGCACTTCATTAACTAAAGATGAACAATCTTGATAATAATGACGTTTTAGTCAATAATAAATACATGAAAAACAATAGTAAGTACCTTCCTACTTAATCAATTAAGTCATTATTTTAAGTAGTTTATTTGTTTTATATGTTTTCGTTGAATAAGTCCTCAAGATTTTCAGTCAAGTGACTACTCAAATGGAGTATCAATGACTCTTCTCCATTTTCACATTAACATTTGAGAAACTATGTAACTTTTTGTATTATAGGTACATAGACATTATCATTACATAGTATAAAACAAAGTCGCTTTTTCTGTCCCTATATCCCTATGTCCCTGTGTACGCTTAAATTTCAAAATTACGCAACCGATTTTCATTCGATTTTTAGGGTTTCGTACCCAAAGGGTAAAACGGGATTCTATTGTTTTCACTCCTCTGTCCGTCCGTCTGTCACCAGGCTGTATCTCATGAACCGTGATAGTTAGAGTGCTGAAATTTTCACAGATGATGTATTTCTGTTGCCGCTATAACAACAAATACTAGCATCAAATCAATATTTTGGGGGACTCCCGTACAACAAACGTGATTTTTTTGCGTGATGTGATAAATAACATTCATTAAATAGTGAGGAAATACTGAGTTATCCCGTGCGAAACTGGGGAGGGACGCTAGGTCATAATTATTAAAACCCATAAAAGAAACTTCATAGCACGTATTCTAATTATTAGTGTAGCAATTCTTTAATTCATTAGTAAACGACTATATATTTCTCCTTTATCCAGGGTATCCTAGCATTCGACATGACGCACTCCGGCGCATCGGCCAACGTGACACGTGGCGGCATCGGACACAACTTCGTCGATATCCGTATGAAGAGCGACAGGAATAAGGAGTTGCATTACGATGTTTATATTTATGCTTAAATACATATTAATTAATACTGCCTTATGTGTAATAATTTTTGTCTACACCTTTACCACAGGTATTTTTGGAAAAGAGCTGCCTATCTAACTTTTTTAAACTTTACTTTCTAAACCTGGCCTGTAATGGACCATACCTTGAAATTCTTGTTCTTTGAAATCTATTAACAGTGTTGACTCTTGGATAAAAGTGATCTCCCATGGCATCAATGCAAGTGGCAACTGACCATGCAAAGATCAACCGCATCACTATTTGTGTCCATTTCGACCGCGCGGCCACCTCATAATTTTTGATGAAACTTTGCCAGGAATTAGTAGTAATTTGTTACTTTTCACTCCTCTTTTCCTGAATTTGTTACAAAAAAAACCAAGCCGCTATGACAAAGAACAGTTGGCCGCTAGAACCGCCACTTGCCGTAGTCATCGCCCGTGATTACTCAGAAACTATACAATGCAGATAGACGAATGATACATCAAAAGAAAGGTCTTAATTTGTTAAATTTGTTACAAAAATAAAAAAGGTCAAAACGTAGATATACAAAAAGTTATGCAATGTTAAGTTTTCAGGTTATGAGTAGGTAAGTATATCACCGTAGGCACCAAATTAATAGAGGCTAATGTGTATAGAAAATTAGTCTTTAATTTGTTACAGCGAAAAAAGACAAAAAAGTACTAGAAAGCAGGTTCAATAATATGTTAGAGTCGATTTTAGTTGGCCGCGCGGACGGCAATATGCCTAAAATACAATTTCGTTTTTCTCGTTATTAAAAGTAGGTTTTAGCTTAATTAAAGTACTAGTCGATGGGTAACGTAACCTAGTTTGAATAAATATAGCGAATTTAACTGCAGCATTCGTATTTTAGGAGATATTTACAAAAACACAGTGGTATGAAACTGTATGAGAGTAGGGTGTCCATGCATTTTCACATATTCGAAATTTTCGTTATTCACGTCTTATTTTTTTAGGGAGAGTGCATACTTTATAAAAATCAAAGTCACAAATAGATTAAAATTTGTTTATTTACAATCAACACAAAGGCAAACAAATCAAGTAATAAAAGACAACCAGATAAATATATAAACTCTTCATAAACTAACATAATATTTATAAATTAACTGACACGAAAATATGTGACACAGAATGTAGACATATTTTCTTAGAGGTACTTATTTCAATTTTAAAAGAATTGTCGTCGTAACAAAAATATTTATTGTTATTTAAAAAATGACATTTATAGTGGCCTATTTTTGTGCCTGGTATAAATTCTATAGTACCAACTAAGAAATAATAATTATCCTTAATGCTAAGAGTAATCGGCAATTCAGTGAGTAAAACTGAGTCTGCAGCTCCGTTTAAATCAAATGTTATGATCTCGCCTAGCTTAAGTTCACCTTTCAACTCTGTGTCACATTTTTGACACATTGTGTTAACACAAAGGCAAACAATTGATTTGTTTGCCTTTGTGTTGATTGTAAATAAACAAATTTTAATCTATTTGTGACTTTGATTTTTATAAAGTATGCACTCTCCCTAAAAAAATAAGACGTGAATAACGAAAATTTCGAATATGTGAAAATGCATGGACACCCTACTCTCATACAGTTTCATACCACTGTGTTTTTGTAAATATCTCCTAAAATACGAATGCTGCAGTTAAATTCGCTATATTTATTCAAACTAGGTTACGTTACCCATCGACTAGTACTTTAATTAAGCTAAAACCTACTTTTAATAACGAGAAAACGAAATTGTATTTTAGGCATATTGCCGTCCGCGCGGCCAACTAAAATCGACTCTAACATATTATTGAACCTGCTTTCTAGTACTTTTTTGTCTTTTTTCGCTGTAACAAATTAAAGACTAATTTTCTATACACATTAGCCTCTATTAATTTGGTGCCTACGGTGATATACTTACCTACTCATAACCTGAAAGCTTAACATTGCATAACTTTTTGTATATCTACGTTTTGACCTTTTTTATTTTTGTAACAAATTTAACAAATTAAGACCTTTCTTTTGATGTATCATTCGTCTATCTGCATTGTATAGTTTCTGAGTAATCACGGGCGATGACTACGGCAAGTGGCGGTTCTAGCGGCCAACTGTTCTTTGTCATAGCGGCTTGGTTTTTTTTGTAACAAATTCAGGAAAAGAGGAGTGAAAAGTAACAAATTACTACTAATTCCTGGCAAAGTTTCATCAAAAATTATGAGGTGGCCGCGCGGTCGAAATGGACACCACTATTTTGCATTCCCATTTTTAGCTACTCATATTCCAAACCCATAACACAATAGAAATTAAAGTGCAACTTTTATCTTGATGTTTGATATCATAGGAAAATACACTTTTTTATGGGAAGTCATCATTATCAGAATCTTACTGACTAAAACCCATCGTGTTCCTTCTCAAACCCTGTATGTAACTCTTTTGAACAATCCTGCAGCCCACAGGAAAATACACGACTGTATAAATAAGGCCAACATCGCGTCTGTTGGTCTGTCACACGCTATCAGGTGAATTCGGTTTTTTACCATTTGTTATTTCCCGGCCAATCCGAGCTGCAGATTCCGTGTTCGACTCGCGGTAAACTAAACTGACGGCTCCAGAAGGTTTATTTTAAATCTAGACTTTTTTAGCTATTGCTTTTAATAAAGGTTCATTTTTCAAACGCTTTTGTTCCATTTTATTTTCTTTTTTTTTCTTTCTGTAGTGCATTTGATGGTTTGCTTAATTAAGTTTAGAATACGTTTTTCATATTTGGAATTTCAAGCGATTAAGGGCCGATTTTTCAATCATCAGTTAACCTCTATCTGAGGAATAAATATGGCGGTTTGACATATTTTCCATACAAAAGCTGTCAAAACGTTAAAAATATTCCTCAGATAAAAGTTATCTGGCGATTGAAAAATCAGCCCTAAATGGGCGTTTGGACTTTTCCAGTTATGAAATACGGGTTTATATCAATTTCTAGAAATAGGTGTCATCTATCTGAGAAATTATTTCTGGTTAATAGCCAGATATTTAATCACAACGATAATACAATTGGTTGCAAGGTAAAAGAAAATGTTAAGTACTTATAATTTCCAGAAAAGCAAATAAAGTGTAGATATGTTTACTAAGAATTACAATGAGACATTTTATATGACGCAGATTTCCTTTGAAAAATAAACGAAAGTTAATTATGACATTAATGACAGATGTTGAAATAATAGTAATGTTTTCCTGCATACCTTTCCAGTGAATTTTCACAACAAGTACCTATTCACGTGTTTTCCTTCTAACATAATTAGATACCTAAGTAGCAAGTTAAGTAGAAGTAGCTAACCTAACTCCTTCGAAAAAAACAATACCTACATACAAACAAACAAAACTTCACACTTACTATTATACAACACCAAAGATTTACATTGACACTTATCACCCATAGATAAGAAGACACAAGCATAAACAATACAAAATAAATCAAATAAATACTCCACACTCATTCTCAGTTCATCAGCTGCAGAAGATAGACGTCTAGTGCTAAATTCTAAATTCAAAATGAAGGTCCTTTCAATTGTTTTCTTGCTGGCTGCCGTAGTCCTAGCAGTGGAATGCAGTCATACATTCTTGGGTACCAATGTTCTGAGGCCTCTGGTATACCACCACAGCGTCCAGTATAGTTCCAAGGTCTTCAGAAAGAGGGTTGAGAACATGTACTTCGCGTTGCCCGCCGTTCCTTCTAATGCTGGACGTGCTATTCAGGTGAGATTTAAAATAGGCATATTTGGATCGCTCGTAAAATAATATGATCGGTGATAGGTACCAAGAATTTGGTGCAATTGGGAATTCCTATTTGGTATATAGTCCGAGGTTTTGCCAATTGTATTTCTTTAATCAAGTTTTGTAAAAGTACCTATAGCTATGTATGTTGTAATATCTATTTGTGTGTGTCCAAAATTAGATACCTAAAGTCACCGGATATTGAGTTACTTATCGCTTTGTTATAAGTTTAAACTATAATAATAATGAATGTTACTTCCAGATATTATTTACCTAAAACCGAATTCTAAGCTGCAGTAATAAAATGCTTAAATAATTATGTACAATTAATGGTAATCGACTGTTTATTTTGATTGTTAGAGCAATTAGGTTACAATTGATTGTTAATTGACCAAAAACTAATAATAACTGCTACTAATTAAAAGTTAATTTAGCAATCATAATTAAATGACCGGCAAAAGTTATATTGGATCTCAAAAGGGTTATTTACAGACATATGTACATTACTTACTTACAGCTGATTATTGTTTTCTCTTAAGGAAAACTAAAATTGTGATGTCATTTGGACACCTCATTGCAAAGGGAATCCCCATATGAATGAAATATTACTTGTATTTCCCGCTTGTAAAGTCGCATTGTTTACATTGCCTTTAACAATGAAATGAAATACCTATAATATGTTCGTTTTAAACATAATGGTGGCTAAGGACCCATATAGGCAATTTTTTTTTGCGATTGGCAGCGGTATGCGAGGTGTAAGGGACGTGTGCACGAAAATTGGTTGCTGCCATTACAGGCATACCTTCGGTTGCACAAAACTACATTAACTTTAAAGCTTCATTAAATATAATGCTGACACTTTTTATGTTGATGACAAAGAAGGAGTCAGCAATAGACTCAAAGAAGCTTTAACTTTAATGGGGCATTGTGCGACTGACGGAAAGACAGAAAAGAATATTTAGATATCACATACTTTCCGTAATCTAGGCAGCCGAAATCCATTATGTACCATATGCAACCTTCTCCAGATCGTCAGGCCATATTGCAAAGATCCAAACATAAAACGTGATCTTCACTATCAAACCTCTTCACAATATTATTAGTTTCAAAGAAATACCTATCTACTTTTCCTGTTGATTTCACACACTAATTAAGTGCAATTTTCTTTGTAATCAAGACTCTGATAATGATGCAGTGATACTTGATGATGTATCAAATAGTATATCTTCAATAAGTACCGTACCGTGAATCATGACTTCATCATCAACATCATTGGCATAGGTTCATAATTGTTTAATTTCATAATTAATCATTACTTAGGTGTTTGCCACTTCAGTTGAATTATTTGCTACTTACATATTTTGTAAGTATAAGTTAGGTATGTAGGTGACAGTCCGTGTATGTAGTTAGGAATGTAAAAAGATGAAGTACCTATACAATACATAATATAAATCATATTTCAGACTAATTTTGATGAAAAAAATCATGATTTAAAAACCTAGTACCGGGTGAATTTAGTTAAATAAAACAACTATAAATAGTGCAAACATTACTTCTCTGACATAACATTTTGTTTAATTAGGTTATCAGTTCTGACACCAGATTACAGCTCATTATAGCAAAGATATTTTTTCGTTTAAAGTGAGAGGTTAAGAATGATATAACATTATTTTTATCATGTTCCAGCTATTGTATAATGAGGCAACCTGTCTTAGCAATGGCTATATTTTCACTGTGGACAGGAATTTAGATACATAGGTTATTATATTAAAATAACTAACCAAAGGAGTCTACTAACCAGTTGAGACCTCATTTTATGTATTGAATAAAATTTTGTTCTAATCTATAGGTACTTATATTACAAAGGAACTTATATAATAAAGACGAAATATTTTATTTGCACCCTAAGGGCTCCAAAATTGATTTGAAAAATTCTCTCACAGCTGGGAACCTAAACTATCCCTATGTGACATGGGATATATTTTATCCGATTGCGGGATGTAGTTCTAACGAGACGCGGGTGCAACCAAAAGTTATAAATAAAAACAAAGAATGTTTATGAACCTTATTAGATGCTTTAAAGTCTAAAGGGCTTCATGTCTATTATCCAAAACAACATAATATTAAGAACTTCAAGCATACTATCGAAATGAAACAAATGAATAGAAATCGTTTATTTTGCAAGTTGAACATTACATCACTTTTACACGTCATTTTAAGAACGCTGGGGTCGGCATTTCCTGACTGACTGATCTGTGAGAAGAAACGCCGAAACAAACTCAAGGGTCTTAGTCTCTTTTAAAGTCCAAACATGTGACGAAACATTATTGACGAGTCTCTCTCCCTTTCATATAACTCTCTTGATAATCATTTAATTTTATTTTATTTTATATTATTTATTTTCCAGGGTATCCTAGCCTTCGACATGACCCACACCGGTGCCTCAGCCAACGTGACTCAAGGTGGACTCGGCTTCAACTTCGTGAACCTTCGTCTCAAGAGTGACCGTGGAGAGAAGATCAATTTCGACGTCTACATTTACGCTTAAATATAAAACATTTGCTCAATAAACAATCAGTAATGATGTCTGAGTATTTGTGTGGTTATTTTTTTAATGAAATATTGGATTTTTACCGGCTTTCTATTTAACATCTGGTCCAAACTCTACGCGAATATATTGGACAGATCCATGGGCGTAGCGAGGTACGGGCAGGGAGGGGCAGCTGCCCCCCCCTGAGCGGGATGCGGGTCGAGCGAGCGAGAGCCGCGAGAGGCGAGGCGAGGCATTCAATTTCTCAGAAATTGTCAATTTCTAATTTTTTCACTTGTTTTGAAAATGGATATAAGGAAGTTTTTTAAAGGTAAGTACATAGTCAAATAATTTTCTATAATGTATTAAATAACAGCAAAGAATAATGATGTGGGAGTGCGCGCTCGCTTCGCTCGCGTTTTCAGAAACTGTGTTATTTTTGTATTTGTCAAGAAAATAAAAGTTAAGTACGTTTGGGCTAAGTTTTACGTAATATATTATTTAAGTCCGATAAAAATTTCACGCTCGCTCCGCTCGCGTATTCAGAAACTATATGCCCTCATTTTTGCATTTCTCAACAAACAAAAAATTAAGTACGTTTGGGCTAAATTTTACGTAATATTTGGTTTAAGTCCGATAAAAATTTCGCGCTCGCTTCGCTCGCGTATTCAGAAACTACATGCCCTTACTTTTGGCTTTTGTCCTGTGTGTGATTGTTTATTTTCTGTACCTGAAAATATAAACCTCTCAAATTAAGAGATTAACGGCTCAAGATACAAAAAATCGGAGGGCCTCCGCCGTCCCCCGGGGATAGGTTGACTGCTGCCCCACCCTGAGCCCAAAGCTGGCTACGCCCATGGACAGATCTTTGATATATATTTTTTCCTATTATAGCCTTTTAGAACTTCACAAAATTCAGAAACCAGCTTGAATGACTATGGTGAATTTAAACATTTTTTTTTTTTTTTGGGAAGTGAACGTGCCAAAACTGCTGTTTAGCTAATTAAAAAGTACCTAATCTTGGTCATAATTTTAGTATAAGATCCTAATTTCACCTCTAAGGAGAAAATGCCCTCCAAATATAATTGTACCTACATAAATCTGGCCAAGAAGCTGGAAATAATTATGGAATGAACCATTGAAAGCTAAGTTTAGATCGCCTACAAGTAGCAAGACTATTCGACTATAACTTGATTAAGTGTCTACTTTAACATTGTTGCTTAGTAAAGAGCCTATAATATCAAGTATTTGAAGTAATAATTCAATTTACTATCCCGGTATTTTCAGGTCCACTAAAGATCTATTTTTATACCAATATTGGAAGATCTGCTGCGGACGTAAAAAAATCGCCGTATCTCAATATTGACCTAAATATTTTTATTTTATTGTAGGTACACGTGAAACGATAAACTCAACAAGTTATTTTAACCTTTCCAAAGAATTCCTTGATACGTCTATCAGGCGACCATTGTTTATAAATTAAAATTGAAAAAATGTTGGCGAGATAAAATTAACGAATCTAGACACTGATGGACAGCTATTATCTAAAGGTCAACCTAAAAAACATTTAGAATTACTAGAAGTTTGAGATAATCATTTACACGTGTAAACGTAAAGAAGTGATGAAAATATAAAAAGTTTGACGATGAATTCTATTATTTAATAAATAGGTAGGTATGAGCTGTCTCCCGCGGGTAGACTCGGGTCCTAGTGGTACTTCCCGCACCCGGATAAAAACAAACCTGTCTCGTTAAATGGGCTATCTAACACTGAAAGATTTTTCAAATCGGACCAGTAATACCTACCTCATATTAGCGCGTTTAGGACTAAAAAAAACGTTAGGAATTAAATCAATAAACAAATAGAAAAAGATATTCTAAATATATATAAATATACTAACATAGATTAAGCTGTAAGAACTAACACTAATAGATCTAATGTTTTGAGAAGAAGTGTAAACCTTTAATTATCTACTGGAAATAAAAGGCTTTTTTATTTTATTTTATTTATTTATTAGCGCGTTTAGACAAGCAATCTAACTATTCAGCTTCATATTAATACATATTACAAAATCAAATAAGAACAAAAGTTCTCAGAGAATCTAATACTTCAGGAGCATTGGCACGTATTGCAGATATTTTCAAATTGGCCAACCATTGGAGCTAATACGAATTCCTGTCAGGTCACAACTCGCGCTCTCATATTTCATTTTAGTGAAATATGCTGTGAATGCGCTCTAGTACCAGTGTCTAACGTTTATATCTAAAGTTTCTTGTGTTTTAATGGGAATTGAAGGAAGATTGAGAGATTTAAATAGTTTGTTCAGGTTTGAAGTGGGAATAACTTGGTATATATCGAAACAATTGCTACTTCGCTATATTTAGTTAGCTTTCACACTCGTCATCAGACTTTTTATCGTCCAATATGCTGGGCACAAACCTTCTTTCGAAGATTTTAGACATTAATAGGTTCCTGGTTTTCAGCTTTCATACTCTCGTAGACATGGTCTTTATAATAGTTTGAAGTGTTTCTTTGCAAATCGATAAAGAATAAGTAGGTACTTCAGATTACTGCTAACTCTTGAAAGTCCCTGAAAGAATAAGGTCATCTACAACCTACTCGACTACCTCTGACGTTTGATGGTGTTTACTTAAAACAATAAGGAAAACCCATACACCTACAAACAAGTTATTTATTAAAACCAATTACCCGTAACCCGTTGGCCGTTGGCGACTTAACCTGTGGCACCTGCAAATATTTGTCCGATACAAACCTAAACATACATACGGTTAGTTAAAGGTAATTCATGGGTATAATATTGGTTGCTGTTCCCAGAATTTTACGGTAAAATACTTACGGCTTACGGGAGGTACTGCAATTGGGAAAAAATGGTCACCTGAACGTGGTCTCTACAGAAGGATTTAATTTAAAAGCTAGAGGTTCTTAGTCAACTAACTCGGTAGTTATACATAATTTTATTTCAAAAGTTTTGCCGTCAAAAATTGTTATTAGGTACACACTTTTTTGTAGGTCGAGGGAGTGCATTTAAAGATATTTATACACAAAATCCGGACTAAACAGTTTTGGTTGTCCGTCCGGAAATCAAACCCACGACATCCTACGCAGCAGTGGACGCGATCGACCACTACACTATTAATAAGAACAATGACATTGATCACAGGTGCCTGTTAAAATTTTGTGAGCAATGTCACAAACTGCGGATAGGTGACTAGTTTAACACAGGAAGGTAAAGTCCATAATTTAATTACATTGGTACACTTAAAATAAAAACACTGAAGCTTTTGTGAATTAAGCATGAAAATCACTTTTTAAGTTTATTATGTTCACAACAATTCTATTATTTTTGTTCTACAAAGCTTAAAAATAATGTATCAAACACAGACCAACAAAAACAAAAGGGTATAATTTAGACGGTCACCAAAAATATTTTTAAGACTCTAAGCTGAGGCACCAAATAAAATAAACAACTCCAAAAAAAATAAATTGACTTTATTAAAAGGGCACTAAAGTATATAATATTATGATCCAAAAAAAATAAAATAATATCAGAAAAATCGCAAATCTGGCACAAATATTATTTTTGGTTCCCAAAATGGATTAATGGTCACCAAATTCTGTCCAACTAAAAGATTAATATTACTACCAAAAATCAAAGTTAGTGACGAAAACGAATCGCTGCAAAACTGACTCCACGTAGTCTTGTCTGCCCTACCCCTAGAGTGCAATTCAAAACCGCGTAGGCGCGGAGGGGCGAGGCGGCCTGCGAGCTGAGGCGCAGGTAGTTTTAAGGCTCGCCGCTGCGGCTGAGGCTGGCCGGCTGGGCCGGCCAGCAAGCCGAAGCTGCAGTGGTGAGCGTGAAAACCATCTGCGACGATAAGCTCGCATGGGACCGCCGGATCCCTGCAGCGCCGGAGCCGTGACAGAAGCCATGCTTGCTGCATGTTGCGTGCTTACATTTTAAACGTACTGAGTTACACACAAATTCATATAACAATAAATAAGCGACGTACGTTTGGGAACCCCAGTATATTAATTGGTATTTGGGAAATATTCTAGCGATCGTTAGCTTTTTTAGTCTAACAAAAATGACCAAATTAGGAGTCATGGTATTACATAATTGGTAACATCTAAGTAGTGACAATATATAAAATTTGGTCTAAAGTGTATTTTACAGGCGTCCATATATTTTTTTAGTAGGCAATAATACGAAAAAATGGTTTTATCTAATAATATTTTTGGAAACGTTGTTTGGTGACCATTTATCCATTTTGGTAACCGTTTAGAATTTTTTTGGTAGTAAAATAGGTACTTTTTTGGGTGGTGTTTAAACACAAGCCAAAACAAAACATAGACCAACAAAAACAAAACAGACCAAAAAAAAAAGTTATGCCGCCATTTTTTTTTTCTTAAACGTCTCATTGACGCAAAGGAGGACACAACAAAATAGATCTTACTTACAAAGATCGACACACAAGTCGTCAGTGGAGACACTTTAGCAGGAAGAAAGTCTTCACTGAAGTGGATATCAGGAGGCTGTAAGTGCGCTTCCGGTGAGGGCCCGCGTCAAAGACCCCGACGGATGTGTCAATTTGAAGCTGCCGCCATCTTGGAATCTCGTTGACTTTGGGATGTGTGGCATTTGAAATCTACTTTTATGGAACTTGACCTAAATCTTAACGAGTCTTGAGTCTGAGAAATATTTTATGTGTAAAATTTTTAACCCCCGACGCAAAAACGACGGGGTGTTATAAGTTTGACGTGTCTGTGTGTGTGTGTGTGTGTGTGTGTGTGTGTGTGTATGTGGCATCGTAGCTCCCAAACGGATGATCCGATTGTAATGCGGTTTTTTTTGTTTAAAAGGTATGTCAGTCGGGAGTGTTCTTAGCTATGTTTGGTGGAAATCGGTTCAGGTCTTCAAGGTCATCAGCTCGTTTGCTAGATGTCATAGGAATGTTACACGCTCAGTTTACTTGCAAGTATATGTGGGATCTGAAATTTGAAACACTAATGTCTTTTGGAACCACTGAGCTGGTCTGCTGTTAGGGCACGAAGGTAGGAGACGTAACCCTGAACTGCCTTTTAGTAAACCCATCGAGTTTGGGCTCGTTGAATTTGTCTTGACGAGTTCTCTTCATGTTTCTGATTGACGAGAACCTAATGCTGCAAATGGGATGTGGCGGATGAAACCCTGGAATGCCGGAATGAAACGGATAAACCGATTTATATTTTTGCTGAAAATCTAGAATGTCCAACGGTTAATCTTTATTGTTTCTCAATCTGTGCAATTCTCCCAGAGCCAGTTTGTCATGAGGATTGTTAAACAGCTTCCTTTGGCCGAGATCGCATATAGCGACCCCATCTTAAGATAAAATAAATTAAATAAAAGAAGGAAAAATTAAGGAGCTCCTTTAAAAAGCATGAAATAAAATTAAATTATAAATTTAAAAAAACCCCCGACCCAAAAAAAGTATGCAATAATTATGACAAAAGGTTAAAAACGCTAAACCCTATAAAAAGCAAAAAATAACTTTTAACACTACGTAAACTAAATTTTGACGTGTCGGGGGACCGCTTTTTACCTTCATAAATACTTACATAAATCAAATGATACCTACCTAATTACAACATTCGTTTTAAAAAAAACACGTATCTAAAGTAATGAATTAGAGCGGTCCCCCGACACGACAAAATTTAGTTTACGTAGTGTCAAAAGTTATTTTTTGCTTTTTATAGGGTTTAGCGTTTTTAACCTTTTGTCATAATTATTGCATACTTTTTTTGGGTCGGGGGTTTTTTAAATTTATAATTTAATTTTTTAAGTTTTGTTTTATTTTTAGTTTTTTAGGTGTTGATTGCATTGTAATTAATTTGCTTTTAATTGGTTGGGACATAAATACCTTTAAGTCTTTCCTATGTAACTCATTAAGAATACCTATTAGTAAGGTACTCTGACTGAACTTTAGTAAGTGCCATACTACAAAGCTAATATTTACGTCGAGTAAAATTACCTAATATTAATTGTTTTGTATGTGGGTATTTAGGTATAAAAAATAAATCGTTACCTATACAATTCAATGAGCAAGTACAATTACAATTATTTGCTACATAATTGAACAATCGATTAACTTTATAGTCTATTATGCCCGTTAGCGCTATTAAACCTCATTCACTAATAAAGTGTGCGTCCATTCATCACGGCAACTCGCACTGAATTTGTTGCTTTCCGGGCTCTCGTCCAAATATTGTGACAGGGGTATGACAGGCAAACTAATTACTTATCCGCATCTTTACACATTATCCGTTATGTATTTTAATTTTATTATACCCACCTTAAATCGTTTTTGTAGAAATTTAAAACGTACAGATACCGGCACGGATATTGGGCTCTCGGCGGAAGAGTGGGGATCGCTTTGCGCACCCGTACGCATAAGGCAATAAGGCAGTAAATCGCTTCTGCGTAGGTGAAGGTCATGGCTCGATATCCGTGCCGATAACTGTAAGTTGCTTCATCTTTGTAACTTTCCTAACGAATAAAAATCTAAGCACCTAGTACTTGAAAGAATGGTAGGTACCTAAATCTTTGCATAATGTTGGAAACATGCAGTCAGGCAGTGCAGTAATAACTCTTAGCTGTCTTCAGTAAAAAAGTAAGTACGGAAATGTCATTAAAAAAATAAGCACCCATAGTTACAACTGCATCTCATTATTTAAAAAACAAAAAAAGGTTGTTGACTGCAAAACTGAATAATATTACAACTAACATACCTACCTACTTAGTAACAAAACGTAACAGACAAAAGAAAAGATGGGAATGAAAGAAAAACTTTCTTTCAAAAGCAAGTAATAAAAAAGTGACGCAAATAAAGATGCTCCGAACGAAGTTTGGAGTAATCTTTTTCTGCACGTACTAATATTCAGTGGAGCGAAGTTTTATTTAATTTTTTACGTGACTTCCTTACGGCACCCTGAAGTCTCAGGCCTCGGATAAAGTGCCGAGTTGATGTGAGGGCAACTGCTGTTGAACTTGTTTCAAATGTTAGTGGAATTTATTAGCCGAGCTACATTAGGGTAAGAAAAGTACTTACGTGCTTATTTCTTTTATTCTTTTATCATGTTTAAAAGAAGGGTCGTTTCTGGAACAATATATGCTCATCATCTTAACTATAGGACGTCCACTGCTGATGACAGACCTCTTCCATTGGTTTCCAAAGAAAGTGTGGGTTTTTTTCATACTTACTAAGGCTAAGCTTTAGCTCTCAATACCATGACCCCAATCATTCCCCACTCCCCATGACCTATTCAGATTGTTTTACAGAAAAAAACATGGTTTTATGCAATTAAATAGAAAGGATCATATTTCTTCGCAAATCGAATAATGTGTCACTCCTATGTTTCCCATATGAGAGTCTTATCTCCAAAGCTTTATGTATCAACCAATAAACAAAGTATTTTGATGTAAACAGTGTATTTCCACACCATGTAATGTGCGTGGAAACGCAAGCATCGCCTACACTCGTATATCACGTCGGCTCGGTTCACACATGAAATGTTTTACAATTTACTTCAGCAGATAATGTATGGATCGTACGACCATACATGTACCAGTGTACCTATCTATATGTATCTACCTATGCAATGTATAGCTTGCGGAGTAAGGGAAGATGAGCGGAGATGCCGTAATGCTGGTAGGTCAGGCTCCTTCTTTTACGTCAAATTCATATGGTGGACTTGACCAAAACTATCAGTTAGGAATGAACTAACGAGGCGTTCGGGTTGTTTGAGACCTCTTTCAGTGATTTTTGCAATTACAGTCGGTCGGGTCCAAAGAAGCCGTATAAGGACGAAAACAGTAACGTTCCTGCCCGTTCACCCGCATTTCTCAGGCTATTTTCCGTTATGGCACCTCCGCTAGTCATTTTGATCTCCATGGTACAATCATACACGTACGTACCTATGCAATGCAATGTATGGATCTAATGTATGCAGTTCCGTTATACCGTTTCTTATGTAAGAGGTCATAACTCAAACTCCGGTACGAACATTTAGATAATGTATTTTTACATTTTTGAAAGACGCTAGATTTTTATCTTCATAATTTCTCGATTCGATTTGAATTTATTATTATTGAATGTCAGCTTTAAATGTCCAGTTTTATTCTTATTTAGTCAATAAAGTTTAAATCTTTTTGTGTACACGACAAAATCGTCTCCTGTTCGTTTTGTTTTCAATATTGTTTTTTCTGTGGTAGCAACTGAAAGAACAACAGTATGAAACACCTTTATGAACATAATGTACTTATCAATTAAATTCCATTTAATTATTTAAGAGGTCAAAATCATAAAAAAAAAATCTTAGGTACTTACCCGTTGTTTTGCAAAGAGGCAAATAATTTTTCCCCTTCTGGGCACGCAGTTTTCTTTTATTTCTTCTATAGAACTTCGCCAAGCTAGTTGAACCCAGTTTAATTGCCAGTTCGAATTTATTCAGTCGATTCCTTAATTTTTTGTTTGACATAATAATGCGCGCCCATGTTTTGTGCGTGCGAGTTGCAATTTGCAGTGATGTGTCGTCCAAATAACTGCATGGAAATAATTAGGCATAATAAAGTTTTCTTCCGTACCTAAGTACCTACGTAGGTAGTGTTAGAAAAAGGCTTTGTTATGAACCAATCATGTTCGAGAAAAAAATATGTAAATTCAAAAACAAAGATATTGAAAAATTCCCATAATCTCAAAAAACATAAAAAATAAAATATGGCCTTTATCGTCAGTATACTCACGAAAATATTTTCCAAGACATTTCCAACGGCAAAGCAGAAATGGCATCCCGCCTCCTTTCTTTGTCAAACGTTTTAGCGCCAAAAATGAAAATACCACCGCTGTACATTGTCAACAAGTTACAAATAATCAGGTACTAAAAATACCTATGTGGGTATTCAAAAAATATGGAAATATCGGGGTAGGTTAGTATAAAATATCTTGATGCTGGTATAGTAGGTAATCGTCCGCTAACTGAGCGCTAGGTGGTGGTAGTGGTAACTATTTGGTAATCTGTGGTAGTATGCGTAGCTGTAGCTATGATATGCATCATTTTTTTTGCTTGAGGAAGAAAAATAATGGGTAAAATGCAATACTGACCCCACAAATATTTTAGATGACGTGATAATAAATTGGTATAAAAAGGTATTTTGCATAATTTTGAAATAAATTGCAGCAGTTTTTTCATGCATATCAAGAACCCTAATATTAGGTAGGTACTGTCCTGTCGGCGAGTGGGTATTATCAGGGTAAATAAATAAAAAGAAATTTGCACCTGCTTCTGCTATTTATCATTTACATTTAATAGGTAGGTATACCTACAGCTTGATACATCTAGAATAATATAATATTAAAGTTAATAGCGAAATTAACGAAAGTTACACAATCAATCAAGACTAATATTCTCAGGGTTGCTATCACCATTAATATTAATGAAATGGTAGTTATGACTCACCGTTTCGAACATTTTTATTCAACTTTTTGCTATAATTTTTGGGTACCTACATTTAAATTACCTATACAATTTCTTACAGAATATAATGTGGAAACGTATTTTTAGACAAAACTTTGGATGACTATTTGAATCAAGGGTAAATAACATCGTTTGTTTTTTGCCTATTATATGACAATACACATGGACACACTCAGAGACATTTAATGGTTACTTAAGCTGTTCCTTAAAGCAGGATTTCTATGAGAATCTGTCACTAAGGAGTGACTTAGGTAAGTAATCATTAAATCGTCTCTGAGTGCCGGGGATAGTATTATGAAATTATTTATTTATATTATATCTACAACAAAAAAGAACAGTACCTACAAGGAAAACAGTTCCTTGTTGTTCTTTTAATTAGTTTTCACTCACATCAAAATCGAGCAAGAGTTTGATTAACTTTTGATATTTGTCAGGACCTGCCAAAAACGTTGTTGTACCTTTCGCTAAGAGATTTCCTTTTTCATTATGAAAGAAAGTTTCCACGACCGAAGAACTGCCGACTTTCAGAGTTTTGGTCTCTACTTTCACGTTGTCACCGTCAAATGCTGTTCCAACGTAACTGTAAAGAATTAAATACTTGTAAATTAAAAAGTAATTTAAACATTTGATAAGAGTATTCAGCATGCACTGAAAATTATTACTACTTTTTCGCAGTTTTATCAGGCGTACGTACGATGATGTTTCTCATATTGACCCATATGTAATAAGATTAAAATTATTGCCGATTGTAAGAACACAATCAGTCACGGTCACACTATTAATCTTTCACTATTACTTACAATATTAGTATAACCAAAAATTACCTACTTAACATTCATGCCCGTTGTCCAGGATAGTTTGCTACCAGTGTTGCTGAGTTGTGTGTAAAACGACAGCACATCAATGACGGATGCTATGTATCCTCCATGAAGAGATCCTGCCATGTTGCACATAGTTTTGTCCACGGTGAATGTGCCTTGGAATGTCCCGTTTTCACCAGATTGCAGCTTTACCTAAAATGTTAGTCTTCATTTTACAAACATCATTAATGAATGTCCTCCTTGCTGATTATCGGCTACGGCGACTGTTCTCATGTAGGATATTAGCCAACTGCGCAGGACATATTATAGTGCACAAGCATTTTGCGCAGGCACAGGTGCACACACTAGCCCTTGCACTCTTGTAGTCCAATGAGATGGTAATCCGAAACGACAAGAAAGAAATCAGCCGCAGAACCGACATTTATACGATCTCTGATGGACTGGTATGTAAGTTAATGTAAGTCACCAACTTCAAGGCTCCGGACTGCTTTGTGAAAGTTTCTAAAACCTACAAATCAATTTTGACCTTATTCGGGAATGGAAGCCAAGACTTCGTGCACATTAGCCGCGCTATGCAACAGCTTGTTAGACCAACGAGAAAATATATCATTAACCTCCGACGCAAAAAGAATGATGTTTATAAGTTTGACCGCAACACGTGTCTGTGCGTCTCATAAATATTTTTGCTATTATACTTCTTGACTGTCTAGACATAGCATTTACCTACTGTTGTAGCGCGGGAACAGGTTCGTACAGGTTCGCCGCCGCCGTCAAGGCTACCTCATCGCACCACGCGAAACAAGTTGCCAGCTCGCTTTACGCATGACGGCTCCGTGTAGCATCTGCCTATCTCTCTCTCATTTATGTATAACGTATCTTGTCGCACTCTTCTACGCCCGCATCAAGGCCGGCGGCCGCTCGGTCTGCGCCACCGCCGCCGCCGGGCCGCGAGCGCAAGTTTAGTCGAGTAACCGAAAGAGTCACGAACGGTACAGACGCTAGTCTGTTGTTTTGTCCGTTTAATTTTGTATTTGTCCATGATTATTTCTTTTGTTATAAAGTAACACCTAAATTGGTCACAGTTTTGTCATTTAGTGCTTTTAAAGCGAAAATACAGTGATTACGATACTTACAATCAACAATTAGTTTTATTTTCTCACGTTAAAAATGGCTGCCCAACGTCTGGCCGAACGTAATTAGCTACTTAGGATTTGTGTTGGACCTAGATGAACCTAGAAGTGAAGTGTACCGTTGTAGGTATTAGGCTTTATTTCGCGAAAGTGCGTGCCGAATTCTCACTCTAGTGTTTTATATTACCTAGGATACCTAACGCCTAAGACTGTTGCTGTTCGTAAGACTTTATTTAGTATTAGTGCTGAGTTTAGGTCTTGTAAACTGTGTAAATACATTTGTGTGGACCTAATAAGTGTTTTTAAATTCTTATAACTTTTTAACGTTAGTTTATTGTTGACTGTAAGTTATTGTAAATATAGTTTAGGACATTAAAGACATTGTTTTGTGTATAGACTATTGACTGTGTTTCGTTTTATAACTGTGACCTGTGTTTTGTGACATTTACGTGACTCTTATTGACGAGTGAGCATATCGGTAGTTCGGTTGGTGTCTTGTGTGGTAGCCGTTTTGTTCAACCCTTGTTGGTTGTGCGGTACCACATCGACGGAGCCCGCGGTTGGGTTGCTGTCGAGATACCGACGCTTTAGCGCTGCGGCTGCGCTGCATTGTGACTGCGCGCATCTTAGACCTCGCGCTGCCACCGCTGCCGTAAAGGGAAGTAAACCTTTTATTTGTGCCTTCTTATTACCGTCGGACTCAGGACTATTTAGTGTTGTAATTGTGTTTGGGACATTATTTTTATTATTGTGGACTTATAGTTTTTTATCACAATAAGTAATTACTTTTATGGACACGTTGTAGTAGTGCGTTTTGTTAAAGACTTTTGATTATTATGTTTTATTGACTTTTGAACATTATTTATTCATTGTGTGTACTATAGTCGGACCGTGATAGTGCATTTTAGACTATATTATATCGTGTTGCGTGTAAGCTTAATTTCGTAAAAATGGTGCTAACGAGATCTCGCGCGAATAGTCCCGGACAGCGTTCTGACTCGGCGCCTGCTGGCGCTGACGCTGCTCAGAGTGGCCATGTGACGCCACCTGCGACTCAACAGCCTGTGTCACCCTCGGTGCATGAGGCACCCACACAGCTGTTCTCGCCGTCGTCTACGTCTACAATCACCATGACGGATTTTCATCTACAACAGTTGATAGCTGCGCTGCGAGTTCCGACCCCGCCCGCTACTGCAAACGCTATGGGAGTTCACAACAATAATGCTAATTTCGCCAAATGCACTGCTCGTTTCGACGGAGCTCAGAACTCCGACGTTGTTGCGTTCATTGACGCAATTGAAATCTATAAAGAATGTGTCTCCATCGAGGACAATATTGCGTTACGAGGCCTTCCCATGTTACTCACCGGGTTGGCTGGCACATGGTGGCAGGGCGTCAAGCATTCTGTGACGTCCTGGACAGAAGCAGTTAATATCTTACGTCAGACATTTGGTCCCCGTCTTCCGCCTCATAGGATTTATAGAGAATTGTTCCGAGTGGAACAGTATAATGAGAAGACAGACGTATTCGTCTGCAAAGCAAGAGCTCTGATAGCTCAGCTGCCAGCTAATACGCTTCCAGAGAACCCTGTCCAATTGGACATGGTCTATGGCCTACTGCATCGGCGAATAAGAGAGAAGGTCTCCAGGCAATCTTTCTCCTCTTTTTCGGAATTACTAGAAAAAGCGCGCGCAGTAGAGGATCTCCTGGAGGAGGGCCATAAGACCACCACTCAAGGGCGACCCGTGGTAATACCTGCTCCAACTGCACCCAAGTCAGTTGAGACTGCTCGCTCACCTCCGATGTCGTCTTCAACACCTACAAGTTCGAGTTCCTCAGACAATACAACTACGAAGCATAGACCTCGTTGTGGGTACTGTAAAAAGTTTGGCCACGACAAGGAGTCGTGTAAGAAAATTCAGATGAAGAACTCAACCCCACCAGGGCCTACAGTAGAGACTGGACCTAAGCAGGCAGCGCCTGTTGTATGTTTTGGCTGTGGGGCTCCGGGCGTCATCAGGTCGAATTGTGGGACCTGCAAGAGAGGAGATGATTCATCGACGACAACACCGTTCCAGTCGATTTCTGCAGTGGGCACTGCGCCGATTGATGCGCGTGCGCGGCCCATAGTCGACGTCAAGATTTGTGGTTGTAGTGGTCGTGTTATAGTAGACACTGGTGCTCAATTGTCTATAGCTAGTGATAGATTAAGAAAGGTTTTAGTAGCTAAAAATGTTAATTTAGTTAACACTTCTTTAGATTGTAAGTTAGCTAATGGCTCTGTTTGTAAGAAAAAGGTGGAAACTGTATCTGTCGATGTAGAGCTGCAAGGAGTCGTCATACGGACGATGTTTGTAGTTTTACCTGGTGCCACTGACTCTCTTAGGCATGAATTTCATCCGAGACGCTGGGATGGTACTTGACTTTTGCCGGAATAGGTTTTCTTTAGGTCATAGGTACTTCCCGTTGGACTTCGAGAAAGGCGTTTCTCCTGTAACTTATTCTTTTGTAGCCCTTCGTGAGGAGGAGAGAACTAAATTATCTGCGTCGAGAAAGAAGTCCTTTCGTCTTCAGCGAGGAGAAACAGCTTCACACAAGGGGAGCGCCAACGGCTGTGGCGCTGCATCACATCGACAACGGGGGAGCGCCAAGGGCAGTCCCTCGTACAGGTTAATTCCACAGAACACAAGAATTGTTCGTGCAGAGCATCGTACCAGCATCGAACCGGGAAGAAGAACGGCGTCGCCGGGTCTTTGGTTCCTGTGCTGCCTGTTCCGAAAATAGAGGGATCACGTGATTTTTTACCTGTTTTTGCGGACACATCTCATCGTACGTCAGATGTACTTCGTGAGGAGCAGCACGATATTCAGGAAACCACCCACTCCCCAGGTCAAGTAAGGAAACGTACTCCGCGTCGCTTAGGCCCATTTAAGGTTAGCCGAGTATTTTCTCCTACTAACTGTGAGATAGTACACGGCCCGGTTCGAGGTAAGGGAAGGTACCATACCGGCTTACTCACTCCATGTGTAGGGGAGTCCGAACTGGCTGTTACCAGGGTAAGGAGTAGTCCTAAGTCACCACCGGGTCGGTCTAGTGACTTAGAGGGGGAGGATGTAGCGCGGGAACAGGTTCGTACAGGTTCGCCGCCGCCGTCAAGGCTACCTCATCGCACCACGCGAAACAAGTTGCCAGCTCGCTTTACGCATGACGGCTCCGTGTAGCATCTGCCTATCTCTCTCTCATTTATGTATAACGTATCTTGTCGCACTCTTCTACGCCCGCATCAAGGCCGGCGGCCGCTCGGTCTGCGCCACCGCCGCCGCCGGGCCGCGAGCGCAAGTTTAGTCGAGTAACCGAAAGAGTCACGAACGGTACAGACGCTAGTCTGTTGTTTTGTCCGTTTAATTTTGTATTTGTCCATGATTATTTCTTTTGTTATAAAGTAACACCTAAATTGGTCACAGTTTTGTCATTTAGTGCTTTTAAAGCGAAAATACAGTGATTACGATACTTACAATCAACAATTAGTTTTATTTTCTCACGTTAAACTGTTGATGTAATTTCTAGAATGTCTCTGATTTATGAATTCATTATAGGTGCTTGCTTTAAAAGCAGACTGCTTATTTATATCGGAAAAACATAATTGGGTATGTTAAAGATTTGCTTCGCTTCGATGGTAATGTATCGGTTACTATAGCTAATGATTATTGAGATTTAAGAAGACTTCTGATAACCGAGGAAAGAAATATTCATAATAGGTCCCTAATCATAAGCCATCATAACGTGAATATACACAGTAAATGACACCATTTAAGATTATTATCAGCTTCATTCAAAACAAATAAAGAACCTCCAAAAAACTGCCTTCAGATTATCTTGTACAGATGATACACGAATGACATTATCAGATGGCAATCAGACTAATGTGTTTTACAGCATTATTTTGTGGATTTAGATACTATTGTTTGTTTTTATGAGTTATATAACCAAGAATTTCGATTTTCCAGCCAGGCTCTCTAATAACTATGAATTTGTTTTACAAAGGTGCTGTTTCCGCGTTCCAGTCCATTTCCATGGAGAACTACTTCGAATAACTAGGTACTTCTAATATTAAAATTTTAATCATGCAGGTCGATGCTGACAAATCTTTGAGGCTCTCTTGGAACAAAACAGACCACTCGAACTAGGCCTGGTCTGGCCTTTATCGGACGGCGAACTGAATTCCATTCCACGTACACCTTAATCGCACTACATTGGCTTTACAATAAATATATCGGATAAGATATTATTAGGTATATTTTATTGATAGGTATAATGAATTACGATTTTGTACCCAAAATTCTACAAAATACGACTATAGGTTTAAGGAGGAAATGCAATTCATTTATCAAATAGCACTTCCATAAGCTACATGGATAAATAAATAGGTCCTTTGAAAATTTGTTTATGAACGGCATTTTGCATTTTTAGGAAAGTCGTAAATCAACTCAAAAGTATAGCACAATAGACCTACCTATCAGTACCTATTGGTACAATATTATGAAAACAATAAATAATAACATACCTTGCTAAGCACAGTACCGTGATCAAAAGTAGTCTTCGTAGCTAAACGATCCATCGCTTTTAAAAGACGGGAAGCTCTGCCACTTGCTGCCATTTTTGTAAGGACTTCTTTAGGTAAAATAATAAGCTGAATTGAATCGAATTTTCATTTTCGCGCAATTTTATCCAATGTCCAAATCGAACATTTTGGTGTTGCTACTGTTTATATTCAAAAGAATAAAGAAACAATACACAAATAATGCAACAATTTATATTCACAAAGTAAATTATATATTTTCAATTATAATAAAGGTAATTTTATATTTTCTGTCTTAATTTCAGCAACTTAATTCCAAACTCTCAAAAAATCACTTAGACTGTGGTAGAAATTAGGAAATTTCATTCTGGCAACCCAGGCCGGATCAACAAGCGAGCGGTCTGCTTAGTCGGTTTGTTCGCAAAATTTACAAAAATATTATTTTTCTCGTAGTCTCCCGCGTTTTGTTATAATCCTAACGTGTATAAGTTCCAGTTATTGGCTTGTGTTAATTATATATTTAATGATCTACATAGAAATGCTTGGAGAATCAACGTAATCTAAGTGACAGATGTTACGGTGATAACTCGCGCCACTTTTGGATAAATTACCTCATTTTGATTGAATAAAATATGGAAGAAATCAAGGATAACATCGTCGAAATGGAATGTAACCAACCCGAGTCAGGTAACGGTAGTATTCATTTAGTAATTGCATTTTATTTTCAGGCTCATGTTTGACGTTCGTTCGTATAACCCTGCCAAAATTAAAACGTTCCATGTAACTTTCAATCCAATAAGAAGTATCGCTTTCATTGGCCTTTATCCACATCTTTTCGTATATTTAATATAGTTCAATGGTAAATTGTTTCATAATCTGCGAAAGTGCATATAAATACATGCATAATACATTTGATAGTGATAAGATTTACGCATTTATTGCACGCCAAAGTATCGTTCCACATTTCTTGGTCGGGTTATAATACAAACATCAATAATAAGGTTTGTGTCTATTTTTGAGTTACAAATACGTTTCCGTTTATCGTCGCTTTTGTTATGTCTTGCGAGGAGTAGATTTGGATATTTGTAGTGCGAATGATTCCGTTTAATACGCGAATTTATAAAAGAAATTGTATAGATGAAGCTACATTTTTAAGGTTATAATGAAAGTTGGAGTCTATAGTGCCAGTATCATGACATACATTTAAGTATTCTTTTCTGCAACATAGTTTCATTTAAATATAGAACACAAACACAGTTGTATAGTTATTTTTATTCTCATTGGTATAATTACAAGCATATTAGACTATTCGCTGACTGAATTTTATGTAAAAATATGTAAATTGGCATCACTAGCACTATCCTAAAGCAAACATGACTTAATGAAATATGAACATAAGTTATTGCCACTATAAAAGCAGTTTTATGTGGAAGTTTTTTGAAAATAATAACACAATTCCTACATGACCAATCTGTCCGAGCTAGTTCCATTAAAAATACTTATACTCAATTTAAAATAACATTAGAAATTTAAGTAAACCTTTTTTACTGTTTGCTCAACCGATTTTGACTTCTATTCCGTAGACAAAAGACAGAATTAAAAGCAAAATAGTGGTTACAATACCAAGTATTTACTGCAGCCGCCATTAATCATACTACTAATGCAATAGAAGTCAAAATCGGTTGAACAAACAGTGAAAAAGGTTTACTTAAATATCTAATGTTATTTTAAATGGAGTATAATTCATTTTGATTTAATTGACTACCATAATTGCCATATTTATTTAAAACATGTCTTATTGTAATCAAATTCCCAAAACATTGGTACCTATCAACAATTTACTTATTATTAAGGGTATGTGACAATGCTGCGTGCTCCCGAGGGACCATACAAAAATTAAAAAAAAAAAAAAACGATTTGCCCATACTAATTTGAATACAACCTTGAAAATAAAAACTCCTTACTAAACACAAGACATTAGATTAGGTTTCAGACAAGTTGCAACTTGTTCGTTTGGAACGAGTTTGGCTGATCGCTTAAATATGGGCCTTTTAATATTCTTGATAGCGGATACACAAACCCACTTGCACTTTTATTTGAAATGACCGTTGAACGGCTTTTAATGTTTTGTTGCACCTTTTATATTTTTTTTGAAAAGTTTTGTTTATTTAATTTGAATATGTAAATAATAGTAATAGTTAATATTGAGTTACTCTTTTTTCTTTTAGTGCAATCTCTATATTATTGAACAGAAAATATTAATTTAACTTACTAATGAAATTATAAATTGAAAATATTTAATTACCCTTTTTTGGGTCTGAGTAAGCTCCATCTGGACTTAGTCTTTACTGAATCTAAAGTTTAGATTTATTAAGAGTTTGACTTAAAATCAAGAATGACATTTAGGCTGTTCATGTAGTATTCACAATATGAGCATCCACATAGACAAACATACATGGACAATCCATGAGTAATATCTGTTATTTTATTTATTATTTTAAAATAGTAACCAATTTTTATTGTTTCTGTTCTTGTTGTGTTATTTTACTATGTATGTCTATTAGCCACAGTGCAAATATCATTCCCTATGTTAAATAGACTTATTTAACTTTTCAGAAGCAGTCCCCCAAGTCCCCATAGTGGATTCAGCAGGGGATGCGCCAGTAACTAAGGAAAATACTGATGACTCACAGAATCTGTTCCCCGATAGTCCTGTTTATGAGCCCGATGATGATATTGTGGTTTGTTCACCAATTTCTTTGAAATTACATGTGTAAAATGTAAATAGTTTTTTTTTGTTGTTTAGTTATCTTATTACGAAAATGCTTTTCTTTTTCTGTTAATAACCAAGTGTCTTTTATTGATCATAATTAGTTATGTGAATAGTTATTATTTCTTGAATTTAAGACAGTAAAGAAAAATGTAGTAAATTATAATAATTATTTTATGGCATTTTTGTATATTTTCAGACTGTCAGCAGTGCAACTGAAGACACCAATGGTATTTCAACTGATGCAAATGGTAGGTTTATTCTAACTTCTATTCCATAGGAAAATCTAAATCTGAAATATTATTAACAATGAAAAATGCAAATTACAGACGACCCAGTAACCTGTGCGCAGCCTAAAAGGAAACTGTCAGACGACCCTTCAG
Organism: Helicoverpa armigera; assembly: GCF_030705265.1. NCBI lineage: Eukaryota > Metazoa > Arthropoda > Insecta > Lepidoptera > Noctuidae > Helicoverpa > Helicoverpa armigera. Next base: position 8,622,424 of record NC_087136.1, on the reverse strand, counting down.
ACAGTAGCGCGAAGATCCAAAAACTAGAGCTAACTGACGATGAATTCGCCGTGTCCACTCAAAACTTGGACAATGAGGTGTCGGAAATCACTAGCGCCCCCAAACGCAAGCTCGAGGACCTTGAGCTTCCCTCCACCTCCCGCGTCCGAACCCCCCTTCGTTCAAGCCCTAGGAGACTCAAGCGCAGCAACAGCGCGGAACTATCCAAACCCAAAACACCAAAGACCCCAAAATCCCGGCCAGCCAGTGTCGACATCACTAAGTCCCGGAAAACACCCCGCAAAATACAACCCGAGCTAGCCAAAGTGGAACCGAAAGAAGTCTTAGTTATCTCCGATAGTTCGAGCTCTCGTCCCAGCATAGAGTTCGTCTCAGAAATACCTCCACTGAAAATTCCAGAAACGATCGCTGAAGATAATTCGGAATTAGACGACTCCCAAGGTTTCCATCTAGAACTTTCCCCATCATTAGAATCAGATGAGCTTAACGATAAAACAAAAACACCCAGTAATAGCGATCCAGTGCTTGTTAGGAATAGGAAAGAAGATATTAATCCAGGCAAAGTAACTGCACCTAGAAGTGAAGGATATAAGTACTCGAATCAAGGCAACTTCTCGCAAACCGGTCCGAAAGATTACAATATAGGGAAGACTACGGACCAGGAAAGTACTGATAGCGTTGGTTCACTAAACTTGGAGAGTCCAGAACCCATGCCTACAATGGCTTCGAAATTAATTTCGAAACTTTCCAACGGAAACTCGTCCACTCCAACTGAGGTTTTAGATGGCAAGATGACAAGTGCCGAGGATAGCGACAGTACTCCTGACATGACGAAACTTAACGCCGGGAAGAACAAACGAGGGAAGAATGAGTCCTTCAGATCAAGTAACAATGCTACCCCTTCAACCATTTCTCCTTTGGCAAATGGACATTCTTTGCCAATCAATACGCCTCAAATTCCAGTGTTTGATGTGCATATCAGTCACAATGAGGACAACGAATTTCTGTCCCTCTACGTTGTTCGAACAGACAACGATCTCGGTATGGACATGTGTAGAGAATACCAGAGAATCTCCAAAAGGTTCACAATTGATCCGTACTTAGGTGATGTGTCAGTGAGTAACTCCCCTTCAAGTGTTACCAGCGGTGGAATGATAAACTTGCCGAATAGAACCTCTTTCGCGTCAACAGTCAGTTCGACATCAACATCCAGTAACCGAACCAGTGATGGCAATTTCGTAGTACCACAACCGCCGCGGAAATCTATTGCCAACCCAACAACATCTGTTAAGGGATACGAAGCCTTAATGAAGAAGCTACAAGACATATTCTCGCATATCAGGGAGACTTCGGTCGATGAAGGGTTGAGCGACGACAAAGTTTCTGTAGGCATCCAAACATCGGTTTCTAATGACAGTACTATGAGCAATGGTAATGCAAGTCCGGAAGAAGTTAGCAAATGCGATAAGGCGACCCCAAAAAGCTCTTTGAAGAAAACTCGGGTTCGGGGTCGACGGCACATAGCCGGGAAGACAAAACGAGCGTTACTACCTACCCAACCTGAGGAGCCAGAATACATGCACGGAATGAATTCTCCTGAAATGGTGCCAACTAACGGTGAAAATGGGAAAGAATCTCCCGTAAAATCTCCTAAAGATGAGAAACCTTTGTCATCTTTGGTTGCTACGCCGAAGTCTTTGAGCAAATTGAAGGCGAAACGGCGTCCGACTTCGCCTAGACCAGCTACACCGGTAGAAAAAGCTGTGGTCAAGCCTGAGTACCCAGGTTATGCCCCTGATACAGTCGTGCTAGCCAAATGGGTGGATAAACGATACTATTCCGGCAAAGTTTTGGAGATTACCGAGCCAAATAAATACCTGATCAAATTCGACGATGGTCAAAGCAAGGTTTTGTTAGATGATTTTATTATCTTTGGTGATATGAAGACCTTGCCTCTAGAAGGACAGTCGGTGTATGCTATGGTCGATGAAGAACAGAACTATGAGCCTGGGTTGGTGTTGGGAGTTGAAGAAAATGATTGTGGAACTGTCACTTATAAATGTACTACTGATGGGTAAGTTATTCATATTATCGAAATTATTAGTACTTTTTGGCTTGTAAGATAAATTATTTATTTCTTACCCGACTGCCAAAGAAGGAGGGTAATGTTTTTCGAGTGTATGTAAGTATGTAAGTATGTATGTATGTCTGTTCCTTTGTGACCTCCTGTAGCCTAAACGGCTTGATGGATTTTGAAGTATGAGGTATCGTTAGATTTGTCTTGATTACGGGAGTGTGATAGGATACATTTTATCCTAAAATTCCCACGGGATATTTTTTCTAAATTTCCCTTTAAAAAAATATGTATGCGGTATCATTAGATTCATTTCAATCACGGGAGTAATTAATATAGGATACGTTTTTTCTCAAAATTCCCACGGGAACATGTTAATTCTGCGTCAACGCAAAGCAACTCATGCGTTAGCAAGCAAAAAGCGATTCTTTTGGCGATACAATCACGTCGTCTTGATCAAATGCATGAACGTCGTCTTGATCGTCTTGAACGTCGCATTGGCGGTAAATTTATGTTGCGGAGTAACATCACTCGTAATCTAAAGCCAAATGTCGTCGAAATAATTTAAAATGGTACTTACATATACATAGTCTTCTACATCTACAACATTTTCGTTAAATAAAAACAGCTAAAAAGTTATAAATAAAAGAATTATTATAAAAAAAACAAAATACCCGACTGCACACTAAAAAAAGAGTAAAACAAGCCCCACAATAATATTGATCAATACAACTTTACTGAATATAATTTATAAATATTGATGGAAAGCATCGCAGGCGGGGACCAACAGAGGCTTATTTATAGTCATTTGGGTTGTGCACCATTTAGCAGAATTTTCGTTGGTGGCGGTCAAGGTGGTCCCCGCCTGCGATGCTTTCCATCAATATTTATAAATTATATTCAGTAAAGTTGTATTGATCAATATTATTGTGGGGCTTGTTTTACTCTTTTTTTAGTGTGCAGTCGGGTATTTTTTTATCGATTTCGATTAGTTTTAAGACTCCCAGCATAATTCAGCGTAAAAAAGTTTGTGGTAACAAATGAAATAAAAGCTTGAAAGTTAATAGTAGTGGTAAGTTAAATTAATTGTATATTAACATTTAATTTGCTCGATGTAGGTACTTAGCTATATCTTTGACGACCCCTTCCTCTCTTTCCTTCAACCTTCCCTTCCACGATGTTTTTGATGAAATCGTCGTGCGTGACGTATAAGGTGTCCCATCATTTTTCCTCTCCTATTCGCTATATAAGATATAGCTACATCAAGCAAATCAAGAAAAGGTGAAGGTTGTGACGTATAAGGAAGTTCAGGAGTTGGCGCTAGATAAGTGTAAATGGAAGGAGCTGCACCGACAAGAGCTGGGCTCTTAAATTAATGATGATATTAACATTTACATAATGCTTTAAATAAATAATGTTTATTTCAGCGATACCCTGGTAATGGTGACGGCTAGCGAGCTCTACCTTACGGAAGACCAGGCGCGGTCACTGAAGGAGTCAGCTCGCACCAGATCACCGTCCGCCCCGGCAACTCCTCGTCGCAGACACAACAGGGAACTGGACCTTGATAATATTATTCAGGTATTTATATAGCAAACTTAACCGTAACGTAGACCCGAACCAATAGATCGCCGTCATACCGCCATGCCGCGAAGCATTTTTGAAATTATACATCACAGTTGTTTTTTAATTGTATTCAGTCAGCGTTATTTCATGCAGAATTTATCGAGTACTCCTATGTATACAAATACATGAAATATGTGCCCTATACTTACATCACCCTATAATTTATAGATTAATTTATAGAGATCACCATGTGTCTTTACTTATAGGGTCCCCGCAGTGCCCGCAGCCGTGACAAAGGCAGCTCAAGTGCGCGGAAACGTGTCGCCTCGCCCAAGAGTCCTAAAGCATCCACATCGGGCATCTCAGGTTTGTTATAACAACTCTATTATATAAAAAACCCGGTAAAGAGCACGCTCAGTTTTCAAGTTTCTTAGCAAGACAGGTTGTCAGACTTTCTGGCTTCTGAATACCCATAACGACTGCCAAAGATGTTCAACCGACTTTCGAAACACGGACGAACTCGTCATGACAAGACGGTCACCCATCCACGGACTGACCGCACCAAGCGTTGCTCAACCTTATGATCGTTAGATCCGCGCGGTTGTGACTTAGCCGCAAACTCTTTAAATGGTGATCAGCAACTCAAAAATAAAAAAAAAAGATTTTTTTCTTCACTGACATCCTAACTTGGGACAGTTAGGGCTAAGAAAAAAAAGCATTTTTTCTTTCTGCCTTTTTTTCTGCTGGGCAAAGGTCTCTCCATTTTGTCTCTCCACCCTGTTATTGCAAAAATGCACTACTTTATAGCTAAGATAGTATTAGTGTAGGTCAAGTGTTCTGATAGCGTTCACATAACAACCGTTCTGAAGCACTTAGTTACATGCATATCTCAAGTGTTTTATGATAAGTAGCAAATACTATGTATGAGTACGTATTTGTAGTATTTATCTGTTATCAGTATACCTATATATCTAACTTTATATCTATGTTGTAGTAGATTTGTTAGCGACAAGAGGTTTGATGATTTATGGTACGGTAGCTATTTCAGCAGTGTCGTTTGAATATTTTTTCCCATACATAGGTAAAAATCTTGAGTATCAGGTAAACTGATATAATGAATAATATTTGAGTGTAATCATGTCATTCTTGTCCATGCTGAATTTAAAGTTACAAATCCAAATCGTGCTTGCCCTGTTTTTTTGAGGTTTTCAAACCCAACAGACATACATGGGCTTTTGGGGTATATAACGAAGACAGGAGGAAAGTTGTAGAAAGTGGTGTTCAATCGGGGCATTTTAGGCATAACATATGTAATTTATTAAGTTGGAATAAAAAAAATATTTTCGTGCTATATTCGCCTTCCAAGTTGCACAGACCGAAAAATATTTCTAATAATTAATGAATGATTATCATCCAGGGTCCAAAGCCAAGAGCACCCCTCTGGCCCGCAAGCGGCTGGGCAGCGAGAGCAGCTCGGTGAGCGAGAGCAGCAACTCCGCGCCGCCCGCGCGCCTCGAGGAGGTGGCCGGCGTCGAGCCCGAGGTGCAGCGGACGCCTAGGAAGATCGACGGCGTTAAAGGTATATAACACGAGCTAAAAACTGAAAAAAATACAGAATTAAAGTCATAATAGTCGTGTTCGTCGTGTGTCGTGTGTTAAATCTTATTTATTGGTTGTTTAAAAAAGACAGATGTAGATTTGTTATGTAACTTATACAGAATGGACCAACGCCTAAAAGCGCTAGTATTTCGCCGCAGGTTGCAAGCTTGCTTTCTGTATACGGTCTCAAGCACTGTTCTTGTGGTGTTGCAGCTTATACAATACGAAATAGAATTAATTATATATGATGAATCATGGCAAAACCATCAAGGAACTACTAATTCTAAATAAAAAAATCTAACTTAGCAGCTACGTATCATGACTCATTACCACGGAGGAGAAAAGACTACTTATACGTGAAATGTTATCCTATGGTATGTTTGAGTTTGGATCCTGAGCAATTTCTACAATTAATGATAGCGCATTTCATCGTTTTAATCGAGTAACAAATAAAATCTATTGAAATTGTGGTAAAATACAACTATGACAAGATGTCAGTTTGATGCGAAGGACGGTATATGGGCGGTGTCCAGCCACGCCTGCCGTGACGTAGTCGTGACGTATTTGACCTACCTGAAGGCGCGTGACCTACCTGCGTTAGGGCATCTCCGCTAGTCTTTTCTCCTCCGTGCTCATTACACAAATGTGCCTTATTTCAAAAATATGTACTAGCCATAAATGTACATCACACATTAAACAAAAATCCTTTTCCTTCCAGCGGGCCCCCTCCAATTAAAAGGCGCCGCCAAACACACAATAGGCAAGAAGAACTCCAAACTGACTAAGTTCGAGAACGACGAAGATACGGTGTCTAAGCTCGGGCCGATACCCGAGGCGGATAGCAAACTGTTCGCCGGACTGCACTTCTTGCTCACTTGCACCGAAATGCCGAGGCGGACCAGGACTACCACTGATAAGGTAAGATTTTAACATATTTTTAAAGGTATTTATAGTGTAAGATAATGTTAAGATTGGATAGATAGATTTTGATTTGTATGGTGGACATTGAACTTTTAAGAGCACTTTCATCCTAGCGTATTTTTTGCTCATTTCGTATGACAATTGACTACCACGGCTCCAAGCGACGAGACCTGAAACCGCACAATAGATTTTTGCTATGCATACTTTGCGCAGCAAACAGCGTATTATACGTGCGAGAAATTCGCTAGTTGTGAATGTGCTCTAAAGTCAAGAGGTTTGAGAACGACGAAGATACGGTCTCTAAGCTCGGGCCGATACCCGAGGCGGATAGCAAACTGTTCGCCGGACTGCACTTCTTGCTCACTTACACCGAAATGCCGAGGCGGACCAGAACTACCACTGATAAGGTAAGCTTGTAAATAAACAAATGAATATTGATCGATAATCGATTAATTTACGCTATATGCAAGGAAATTAAATCCTGACTATGTGAACTTTGGATGCCATAACCTTCATCTATACTAATATTATAAAGAGGAAAACTTTGTTTGTTTGTTTGGTTGTAATGAATAGGCTCAAAAACTACTGGACCGTTTTTAAAAATTCTTTCACCATTCGAAGGCTACATTATCCACAAGTAACATAGGCTATATTTACCAGTAGTTACCAAGGGACGCGGGTGAAACCACGGGAAAACGGCTAGTGCTCGTGTAAAATAATACAAAATGTATACCTAAATAAAACAAACTACATTTATCAAAGAAAAGGTCAGAAGTACATACTTACTTTACTTGACTTTTCAACCCGTTTTGGATCAAAACCCATATGACCACCGTGTATATTACGTAACGAATATGACTATGTAACCAAATATGACGTAACTACTTTGATCATCTTATCAAAATTATATTGCAAACCTAATTAAAAATTAAATTCTTTACCCAGGCAACTCAAAGCCACGACACTCGCCACTACTCCTCGGAAGAGGATGGAGAGACCACCTCGTCGGTAGCTGGTACTGACACTGAAGACCTGGAGTTCTGTGACCGACCCTTCAACAAGGAGCGCTTGAAGGAACAGCTCGAAGCTGGTGGAGGAACTGTTTATAGGTATGTAGAACTGATAGGTGAAAATTGATGTTCAGTTAAATTTGTATGAAGTCTTTTTTATATAGATGCTGTTTGTTAAGTATCTTTGATCCGGATGACTTGATAGCTTATTTATATGTACACATAGATAGACATAGATGAGAAACTGTAGTATGGGAACAGCACGTTTTTGTCATGTAGGTACTAGTTCCGCCAGCAGTTTCACTTGCTTCCTGTGAAAACTATAAGTACTGCGCAGATAAAAATCCTTCCAAAGCAAGCTACACTGAAATAATTTTCAAATCGCCAAAATGCGGCTAGAGTAGGTTAACTCTTAAGTTTTACATTATAAGTATAAACTGTAAAAGTACATTAAAACAATATAGCTGCTGTTACTTTATCAAAACCTGCTAAATGATAAAGTCAATATGATACCACCTAATATCCAATTGGATTGCACTCCGAATATAGCCATACCCATTATTTATTTAACAAAAATCTTTTATCTTACAGCCACTTCGACGACGTACCAAAAAACAAATACGCAGTCTGCAAACTAATCGCTCCTCGTCCCTGCCTAACTGCCAAGTACATACAATGCTTGGCCGCCGACATACGTTCCGTTTCACACGGCTGGGTCATCATGAGCTGCATAGACAACACTCTGCGTGATGTAGACTCCTTCGCTCTGCCTGCGGGCTGGAGTATTCTGAAACAGAGATTTATTAACTGGGTAAGTTTACTTTTGAAGTGTAGCATTATGTGGTGATTAATGTTTGTTTTTTGGCTGGGTGAGAAAAGGCAGCAGTTCTGCTATCGGACAAAAAAATATTTGATTTGGTTTGTGGTAATGATGCTCTGTGTAGTGAATGTTGAAAAGTAAACTGATGTTACTATAATGTAGGCTTCCTCATTGCAAATCAAAGTAACAGGCATTTTTGATCGCTAAACTCTATAATAAATAAACCTTTTCGGATTCAATTAGTTAATACTGAGTAAAAAGAATTGCATCTTATTATGTGTCCATAACTCTGAAGCTGGCTGTATAGTGTCTTAAAAATATATTTTTTTGTATAAACATTTAAAGCAAATACAGTCGATTTTAATACTTCCTCATATCACAGGTCCCGCAATCAGGCAGACGGAACGCAACCTTCTTCAAAGACAAGATCATCCTCCTCTGCGGCGATCAGGACACGTTCGTCAAATTCTGGGAACGTGTGTGCACCCTCGCCGGCGCCACCACGCGCGTCGTCAACGAGGACGACCTCAACATGGCCGGGGCTCTAGCACTCGTCACCGAGTGGGACTGTCCACATGAAGTACAAAATAAAGCTAACCAGGACAATATCCCTCTTGTGTCCACTACCTGGGTGGTACAGTCCCTGATTGAGGCCCGCGTCATCGTCCCCACCAGCCACGAAAAGTTCTCATTTATGTTCGCGGAGCCAGAATGATCCTGGGACTTTAAAAAGATCCTCATTATACGTGAAAATTGACACTTGAGGTGACGCGACAGAGACGCTTAGTGATAGTGAAGTGAAATATAGAAAAAACTACTAAATTGCAGTGGTATATGCAGTGTGCGGTTGTCAAATTCAATAAAGTACAAATTATATTGGTTATTGGCTAAGCGTTACAGAGGCATTGTATAGTATTGTCGTATGTAAAGCTTACAATTTAGAAGTTATATAGTATGAAAGTTATTCGCTTAGCTCCAGATGTTCATATGTTGCTATTTTTGTAAGCAAAATTTAATCAAAGAAATATTTTATTCGCAACCTTGAGCCCTGCTTATACCACTGGTTAGTAAGTTATTAAAACAAATGTGTAAGTGTTAATGACTGCAAGATGAAGCAGATAAAGTGGACTCAGGAATTTTTCTAAAATGAAGGTCTTGGTGTTAATAGGTTATAAGGATGTGCAGTTATTCTATATAGTTAGTTATAACTGATAACGTTAAATAGATTTCGTTCGCGATATATTTGGCTTATAGTACTTTGGAACGAGGCAAAAATGTCTTAGTATTCATTGCTCAGACATTTTTACGTAATGAAAGGTTATGCCAAATGTATATCGTGATGTAACCCTTTGAACGCCAATGCGTTCCTCAACTAAGCATTAGTTCTGAGTTGAAAACAGCGGCAGTCAATGGGTTAATCTAAGCATATGAAGATAAATAAACTCTTTAAGTACTTCGTAAAAGTTGATATTGCGACTGATTTCTAAACTTATGTATAAATATCTATTACAAAATATTTACTTTCTACTTAATATGTATAATACCCTACTTTTATCTGAATATCGTCAATCTGACTGAAAAAGTGTTTTCGTTTAAAATGTTGTTTCCACATCTTACATTAATAATAAATATTTCATGTATAGAGATAAAGTTATTCTGTAAAAATGGAATGTAGCCAAAATTGTTGCAAATTCGGGTATTTATAATAACACTAAAAAGTTCAAAGACTTTCTGACTTTAAAAGAATGATAATATAGGTAAGGCTAAGTATATCTTATAGAATTTAAATTGGTATTCAATTGTATATGGTCTCATTTAGTTGTAAGGGTTTATATAAAACTGTCATTTCTGTGAATATAGTATTGATAAAGTCATCAATTAAAATTGTAGTCGGTTTAAAATCGATGTTTAGCCAAAGTGAGCTAATATTACGTTTGAATAACTATCGTGAACAATATAATAAGGATCATGTCTTTTGTTATTTATTTTTAATTATTTTTTGTTTAACTTTGTAGACTCAGTAACTTCATAAAAGTATCGTATTAAAAACTTTTATGTGGTAGACTAGCAAAGTATGTCATTAAAATCATTGCAATTATTAATTACCTTTTTCTTAATTTTTGATAAAAATTGACATTTGTTCCTTTTAATATTAGAATTATGATTGAATCATGTTTTTTCAGTATTTGTTTTTTATGTTTGACTTGAAAAAAATGTATAGGGCGTCACAAAATTAGAAATTAAGATTGCTCTATAAAATAATGGCCGCTTATTTCTTATCTGAATTGAAATGTTGTTCTTTACTTATTTATCAATTTTCTCATTAGACAATTGATGTCGTTCAAATATAGCTTGGGTAAAATTTGATTGTGTGCAAGTAGCCTGAGATTTTATCAAACATAACGTAGAAGACTTCGGGATACAGATGAACTGAAAGATACCCAATTCAAATTAACCATTCTATAAATTAATTAGAAAAATTACCAGCATACCATTCAAATAAATCATTCCCCATTTTTCAACACAAAATTAGTAACCAAAGGAAATATTCAATGCACATTTGTATTTAAACAATTCATATCTAATTGCACTAATCAAATTTTATCTAATCCCTTTATGTATATCTGGTAAATATGGTAAGATATATTAAGGGGTGGTATAGTTCGCGCCAAACTCAATGGCGGCTTGGAACTGACTTCGCGTATGTGGCCTCCCGTTGTTACCCAAAAAATGGTTTCTCACAGACTCACGCGATATTCAGAGCACTCATAAAGACCGGCCTTACACTTGTAAGTTTTGCACACGTAACTAACTTACAATACATTTACAAATGTAAAATCCCTTTGTAAGACGATACAGTAACTTCTTAGAACTTCTCACAACTTATGGAATTTACTAAGTAATTTTTATGGAAGCAACTTACAAGTAAAAAGGCGGTGGTGTTGTATTCCATGTATTTCATTTCTTTCAATGTTGAAAATGCTAAATATGTACACAAATTCGAATTTTGGCTATGAATGGGATTATATAAAAATGATCTAGTGTTTGAGTAGGCAATGTTAGTAGAAATCTGATGTTCTATAACACTTGCAAAACTTATGGAAAAGTAGCCTTTATTGCTAAAGAAATTAGGCTTTCTTTTGCATAAAGTTATCAACTTTAACTATAAATTAATTGATCTTGAAGTACATGGTGTATATTTTAATGTATTAACAAAAATTCGGTGATAAATTCACTTGTTAATGATCTCTGCGATAGGGGAGCAATTCGTATGAACGGTCGTTGTAAAATTAAGGGAAATACTGGAATTATGTAGTAAATAAATGTTGAAAATTTAACATAATCCAATCTGACGTTGTACATATAGTATTTGTGTTTTTTTTTCTAATAGAAAGCACACACTAGTTCTTCATTTTTGACAGCTACTAAAATTGTATTATGGTGTTATTAATAATAAGTCTAAGGCTGTATATGCGAATGTTTCGAGAGTAATTTAATGTTACATACATACAGATTTAATATACAAAACACCCTCATTTTGGGCTTTAATATATCAGTATCTGTATTTTGCCAAATATCGTCCGCAAATTACGCGGTTAGTCAAATTAATTTGCTCTACATGTTAGAAATATGCAATCAATATAACCATAAATATCCATAGACTAGATAACATATACGGACTTCGTGGTCCGAACTTGCCAAAATCCTATACATTTATGTTTACAATCTTTTAAGAAACTTAAATGTAATATGTAGCATACAGAATAAATAAATCTTGTACATAATCTTCTATAATCTGGATGTACATAATATAAGATTTTGAATGTTTTTCAATTAATAAGTCTTACATACAATATAGAAAATATTCCTACAGTGTGAGTGTGACTGGCGGATATTTGAAAGTGCTAAAAATGTAAGTCTGTAGATGAAGAACAAAGGGCTAGTGTGTGCCAATCAAAATTAAAATGTCTTTTCAAGTGACCTTTAGATTGTAAGTGCATTTTTTTTATCAGATTTTTTTGTATACTTACTGTACATTTGTGGCGTCGTATTGTGTTGCATTTCTTTTGATGTTTGTTTTTTTTTTTGTTATTCTATCATTGTATCTTCGTTGTTAAGGAGTCAGATAGGCATGTAATGTGTAAACTATGAATAAAATGATAGAAGTAATTTTGGTTGTTTATTTTGTGTCCTTTATACGTTATCTCGAGCAGCGATGTGTCTTATTTTTCATTGAAAACGATTTTCACATATATCAATATATTTTTCACAGCAAAAAAGCTTTCAATGTTCTGCAAATAATATAAAGCTGCGTCTCACTGGGTCACTGCGTCTCTGGGTACTCACATAGCCATGTAGCACGTAACGTATCAGATACGGTATCAAGTGAGTAACAGTGATCGTTGTAGGTTCGTTGTACGTCCACACTTGACGCCGAGAACGGCTCCGCTTGTGCTTCGCTCGTGCTCGGTTCGTCTAGCGTAGTTTTCCCGCCTTTAGTTTTAACGGAGCGCCATTCAGTGTCACTAAATAAACTTTGATTAAAAAATATGCCATCTCGTGTCATAAAACAAAACTATTTGTATCCATGCCACCTAGTAGCAGTTTTATACACTTGTAATCTTGACTTATGTAATAGATGTCGTTAATTTATGGTTTTCAAGTATTTACCAATAGATGGCAGGACTTGTACCTGTCTGATTAATTTTGAAATAGCTTCACAGCATTGATTGGTATTGTAAATTATATTATTTCTTGATGTTAAAAGTGATAAAATAAGTTAGAAGTTGAACTGACCAAAAATTCCTGCTTGAGGCACGCACCACCTGTAACCTATGCAGCAATATTATGCAAAGCTACTGCCCTAAAATGCACCTAATAGGTATACGAGGGAAGTGGAATCATAAGCTTATGCAGGAAATAAACCTATCCTAAAACCTAGATTAGTATCTAGATATAAAGAGATAAGAGAGTAAGAACCCTGGGAAAAGTCATTAAACTTTAATTATAAGTATAAAAGTAAAATAGGTAGGTAGGTACTTACGTAGGAAACATAATACCTATCACTGTCGTTATGCATGTAGGTAAATGACATGAGATAGGGACCTGCAGAGGAATTTATTTTATATCAAACATCCTAAGTACTTCATAATAAATTCTAGACTCTTTCTGAACACTTCTCTTGGTTAGATAACAAATTACTAATTAATAAGTAGTTGGGTACCTACGTTCCTTACCAAAATAAGACGTTTTTATTCTGCAATATGTACCAGGACTAGGTCGATAAGATGCGGTTATCAAACAAGCCATATTATTATCACGATCTGTAAGACAGAACTTAGTTCAAGATAGAACTTACGTAGGTATGTATAGGATCTCTTTTGAATTGGAACTCTTCGATGCTAGGGAGAAAAGTATATCCATCAAAATAAAAACACCTTTCACGGCCAAAAACACAAAAATAATCATAGTAAGTAATTCCTTTCGAAAACAACATCGACCTCATTGGCAGATAATATAAAAAGCAAAGCTTATATTATCATGGAACAATACAGTCTGTATGTCTGACCTGGGGTGATACGGTGAACTTAAAGCAAAAGTGTATCATTTAACCCTAGGCCAGCATAGGGCCAAGCTTAAGGTTACCTATATAAAGCATCTTAAGAACGTTTTGTCAATCCAGTTAAGTTCAAACGGACGGTATTGGTGGTCGTTTGGGGGTTGCTGGTGGTATTTTTTGCTAAGTCTTCCTACTCCATCGTCCATCATTTTTATAAAGAGAACTATTACTTCTAGAGCTAAGATATACTCATAACACTAGGAAGTGGTGAAAGGCGTTTTGGGGGTGCTGTCCTTTTGTAATGTTGACGTGAAAAAGTTCTAATCTAACCAGCCTACGTTCAATAAAGGAGTTTGACTTTCACAGAGAATCTTAGGGGTTCTAAATCAATCTGCGTGCTAGATGATCTCTTTGGAAGAACTGTTTAGTGGCCAATTTAAAACAGAAGGTAGTGATTAACAAAAGTGATAGTGAAAGAAGGAGGTAGGGACTACAGAAATACAAAGGAACATAAAGTGAAAAGTGCCAGTGAAGTTAAAAACAAGTGAATAAATTATTACAATGTGTTACAAGTTAAAAGTGCGTCGGACTTTGTATTGTAATGGATTGCAGTGTATCAGGACGAATGGTCATGAAGACGGATGATATTGTGCTTGAGGTACACTTTGATAAGTTATTCGTTACTTTAATGGCTCTCTACTTGGTCCTCAGTGACTATACGGTAGATAATTATATTTAAGACGATGACTGTTACATACCTATTGCAAACTTAATGCTACAGATGATTAAAGAATGGAATTAAATGCTGAAGAAATGAAAAGGTTGATGAAGCTGTTGTGTTGATTTTTTCACTCTTTTATTATCATAACGAGCAAACGCTATAATACCCACGTCCGTTGCATACTAGTAGGTTTTTAACAATTACGCTAAATGGTCTTATTAGGCTTCATAAGCTTGCAGAAGTGTTACAAAAATTACTGTCAGTAGGTAAAAGACTGATTTACAAGTCAAAAGACGGAATATTTGCAAGTAATTTGTTAGTTACACAGAATTCGACCTATGTAGGTATCTGTCATGTATATTTTGCTCTTAATAAACGTCTTTATACACAAAGTTATGTTTATTTACATCATAATGTAGGTAGGTACCTATACATATAACGTGCATGTAAGTAGCTATAGTTACAACCGTCTTGCTATCAGCTTCCAGTCAAAGTTTATCAAGCGTGTTTATTTCAACATAGCCCCTTGTCTCCGGTCTAATTGGGACATTTTATATACCTCCTCTATAGGCATAAACTCTTGTATTTATGTCTGTTAGTATCAACAAGAAATAATGCATGAATCATTGTATGGGTGGCTAGGAGGAATGATCATATGTAGAAGAAAAAGTCTTACTACGGGGTATTGGGTTGCCCGAGTAACTGGGTTGAGGAGGTCATATATGCGGATGATGATGAGTTTCTCATTTCTAATGTATTGGGCTATTATAACCAGAATATTCTCAAATCTACCTTGGAAATACGCGTAGGTTCAATTTCCTACCAAGATGGCAGGTATAATGTGCGTTGACTTAACGTGTCTTTAGACATGAGGGTGTAACCCATAACTACCCGAGATGCTTTGTGAAATTTGATAACTCACCATACCTATGAGTTCTAATTATGACGTGAATATGTAGTTTTATTTTGAAGTGAACTAAATTATGTCAATCTTGCTTATGCCAATCTAGTTCAGACACACTTACCTAATTTGTGTTATCTTTGCAAAATACAAACACAGACGGGGTCGTTTCGATAGCCAGCAGAAAAAACTTCATATTTATGATTAATTAAGTCAATCTATTTTTTTTCTATCATCATATACCTAAAAAGCCGACTCAACATAGTCGGGAAAAAAGCTCGGGAGATGATGATGATATAAAAAGCTTTTCAGATAATTCTATCGATAATTTTCTCCACAACAAAACTAGGTACCTAACTATAACAAAAAACAAAACTGAGCAGAGCCAGGGGACACACTACAGCTACTGATAAGCACAAGACGACTCTTGAAGTTAGATAAAAGCTTAATGTGCGTTATAAATGGCTGGTTGTTTATGTAGCCTTATCGAAGCGATAACGTAGTGAGATCATATGTTTTAAGTATATAAAAATATTGTTTATTATCTACATTACTTTTGTAGTTATTATTTCCTTATGTATTTTGTGAGAGGGATGGTTTTTGAGAGGAAAGAAGATGACTAGATTCTGGTTCGTAGTTGAAAAGAAAGGTACGTTAATTGGTGAGTCCCGGCTTTCATTTGAACATCTTTGGCAATCGTTACGGGTAGTCAGAAGCTAGAAAGCTCGACGAGCAGGCCTACGGAGGGTATCGGGTTGCCCAGGTAACTAAATTGAGGAGGTCAGAGAGGCAGTAGCCTACGTGTTTTACACTGGTACTCAGCTGGATCCGTTTAGACTGGAAACGGACCCCAACATAGATGGAAAAAGACTAGGCAGAATTAAAACTTTAAGTAGTATAGGGAAGATAAGTAGCTTCTATAACACTTTAGTTTCCAATATTTTTATTAAGTTTACTTTTACCCCAAAAATAAATGACGTCAACAAGCACATAGATAAGAAAGATGTGGTGTTAAAAAGGCCCCTAAAAATCATAGTCCTAGGGAAAGAGTCCCTTGGGGACAGTGCCTGATATCTTTACCGTATCGAGGACCATTCGGAGCGAAATATGGCGGTTATGATAATAAACGGTTTTTTTCGTTGATATCGGGAAAAGATATACTGGGCGGACTATATTTTTGGTTTTTATTTTAACGAAGTGGGTAGATATATGGTAGTTATGAAACTAAGTTTTTTTATCATTATTTTCCTCAATCTTTTTTTCCCAATTCAGTTTAAAGTACTGCCTAGATTTACCTAAGTATTATTTTTTGATCTTATGCTTGGTTTGCAAAACAGCGTCCACCTTATTTTGAAACGAGGTCCTAAATATTAATTAACGGGCTTAGTACTAGGTATAAACCATCAACTCGATCAAAGTTCATGTTCTAAACCTGATACTTATTAAAACTACCTACTTTTTATAATAAGCTGGCGTTAGTTTTTATTGGGAACTATATTTTTTGTCACCAAAATTTATATTTGTCATCAAGTTGTATCACCTAATAAATAGATCTATCGCCACGAAATATTTTCGTACTCAGATAAACAAAGAGTGTTCCCAGGTATGAATTACCAAATTATTGTTAATATAATGTGTAAAATATGAGATGGATTACCAATAAAATTGTAGTGCATTACATGAATATAAACTTCATTTTTATAATAATAGTTTTATTACTTAAATAATAGCTTGGTGCTCAAAATGGTAGATCTGTCACCAAATAAATATATTAATCGATCCCTGACTGCGACTCCTTTTTATTTGTTATTTTGTCACCAATACAGTAGTTACGTTTTATTTCGTTCAGTTATTAAAATCATGTATTCGTTACCAATTTAATACATCAGTTTATAATTTTAATGAAAATATGTTCAAAGGGAGGAGGAAGGGAAGGGAGACAAATTGGCGCGCTTTCGGGCCTCAACGAATGGGTTGTAGGTTGGTTGTACGGCGCGGGCAGCGAGATGCAAGTTTACTTCATTCGCGACGATTACGTTCATTGTTGTTGGTGCATTTTATTAGCCCCCCACCAGAAGCAAAAAAATTACTTATTGGCCAGAAAAGAAAAAAGGGGCGCCCTTTAAAATCCAAACCATCGCCGATTATTCAGTGATTGTTATTTTTAATAATAAATATTGATTATTTTGACTTTAATTAAGTGTTTTATTTACTATTCAGCTAGAAATTTAATTTAAATATATTTGTGGAAATTACTGTGGAAATTAAGACCCTTGGGGGAGGCACATGGCCAGTTAAGTAGTAGACTCTTTTGGTTGAAAGGATGATGACGACTACCCTACATTTTTAGACCTTCATGAAATTTTCTAGTGAAATAATATATGATTTGGTGATCTCTTTAAATTAGTTTGCTTAAATACTATTAGGACAAACCTATTATAATACATACAAAACCATTTATTTGGTACTTGACCCCATATCTCCATGATTTTCGGTAAATTATTGTGGAATTGATTTTATATTGTTTGGTGATACATTTTGGTGACAAATCTACTATTTTGAGGGCAAACCCTATTATTTAAGAAACACAAAATGAATTAAATTGGTGACAGCTTAAATCATACCCGTTTTTATTAATGAAAAAGTGATTAATTTTAACGCTTAACCATTTATTTTCAATACCCTATATACTGAACTGAAAGCCTACAGAAGCTCATCAAATCCTGCATATGTGTGGGTGTTGTGTCAACCAATCGTGTGACACGACGGGTCGTGACCCCGTGTCATTGGCGGGGTCACGCCTTGTGTTTACTGAGCGTTCCAAGTTCCAAGTTTGAAAACAGGTGGGTTTTATGAAGGAAAGAATGGTAGGATAATTAATTGTAGAATGGAAGAAAAGAAAATTGAGGCATAAGTATTTGAATCGGTTTTGTCATGAAATTTCTTTGACTGAAAAAGAGTAAATACCTATGTACCTATGTTAGGGAAATACTTATTGACTTTCCTTAGCTTTGACTTTGTCTGCTTTTACAATTTGTACCTACCTAACGTCAATCTTGTTTAATATGTCTTACGACCTACTTACCAATTCCTATTTATCAATATGCAGAAACAAAATATAAATAAACATAAGACCAAGAAAATGCACAATCATATGGAAATAAAGGGCATTTAATATTTAAATATGGCCTCAGTCGGTGATTGACCTGCTACGCATACGCATAGGTATAATGAGTAAGTCGAATAGAAATAAAATCAGACAAAATGTTATTTGTAACAACACTAGTTGTTTGGCACAGTTTAGGTACTATTTTGTATAAGTTATAGGTATAACTTCTAAGTTTCAGTTTCCCCAAAACAAAGAAATTAGAATAAATTTTAACACTTTAGTGATTAATTCAAAAGTTTACAGCTGCACTATGAAAAAAAAATGCAAAATGTAAGTAATTCTAAATTTAACATCGTGAAAAAAAAGACCTCTATTTAAGTCTAAAAGGTTTTAGCTAAATGTAGGTAAATAACTAAAACTCATTATGTAGGAAACTAACAAAACTACTATTCTAAATTCAAACCACATCTACAAGAAAGAAAAAAAAGAAAATCTACATCTAAATACTTACTAAAAAGGTTTCTAACCAAACAGTCTCACAGTCAAGATATATACTTAGTGAAACTGACCGCGTGGTTCAGGGCGGGGTCGCCACCCCGCTCTATCGATTTTCAGCACAAGACGTCGCTCCTTGATACTTGTGCTGAAAGCTCCTGAAAATTCGCTCTCTTGTTGTTCAGTTTGTGAAACTATGGTGTCAGAAAAGGTTGGTTTACATTTTAAGTTGATAGTGTTAGAAAAATCAAAAATAAGAGTTTAAACATTGCATTGAGAAATAAGAGTTGTAAGATTTGAAATGACCGACGAGCCTAATTTAATTGTGCGTTTAACTTGCCTACTTTTTCGACTCACTCTTTTCTTGATTCATTATTACATAATTATTGTATTTGAATAAATAAAGCAATCCTTACAGAAATTATAAATGCGAAAGTAATCCGTGTGTCTGTCCGACTTTCACACCAAGACCACTGAACTGATTTGAATGAAAGGTATGCAGTACCTATGCCTGAATGCAGATATTCAGAGCCTGAAAAAGGAGATACTTTCTTAAGCTAGGACTTGTTTGCATACTTTGGAAAAATATAAATGCATATCCCATAACTATAAAAAATATACCAAAACACAGACAATCCTACAGGATAAAAGCTAGCCCACACAAACAGCATAAAGCCGCACCCAGACTTACGTTTACAAAAAAAACCGCTCAAATAATAACAGCTCATTCACAAATGAGTGCGGTGACATCAAACGGCGCCCTCATTAGTCGCTCCCTTTGATCTCGACCTGGTCTATGTAAGCGTTGTATGTACAAACATACATACATACTTATATGTAGCGTTTATGCGGATAAAGATATAGGGATATGTAGGAAGGCTCAACGGAGTACGTCTGGTATGAACTTTGTGAGAGTAGTATGTAGGGATAAACTTGATTGTGTTTAGTTTCTTTTATAAAGTCTACTGTAAACTTATCATTACTGTAAGTAGGTAAGACATATCTGTTTGGTTTTATGTATCACAAGCAGTCTTTTCCGGCTGGGGTATCTGCACCAATATAACCATCAAGAATCACGATATCTGTTGAATAAGCTGCATGAAAATGCTCGCTGTAGTTTATGAGTTTATTGAAAGCAGACATACAGTTGCTATGGAAGACTCTGTTTTATTTATTGAGTAGTGATAAAGCAATAACTCCGAAAAATTACTAAGCATCCTCTTCAATTAAACCTCAAACAACGCACATCCGCACAAGTCCTTATACATAAGAGGAAAAAATTAAACCAACACATACGCTACATACTACCTCTATATATTAACACAAAACTCCACTTCAGAATACAAACTGATTAACCAATTACAAATTCTTAATTCAAAAGCCAAAAGCCTACATCAGGTCTATCCACTAGGCAGAGGGGATGATCCGCTTTCATCCCGTTCCCGTCATCTCCCTTTGATCCGCACTCAACTATTGACGCAAATTGTAAGCTAGTGAGCTTATTGGGAAATATTGCTCCGTATGGGGATTACGGGTTTTTTGTAAACCGGGTATGGTGGTTTGTATGCTGACTATTCTATTGAATCAATTTTACTATAAATACCAGAATACACTTAATTGCATTATAGGTAAAAAAAATTGACCAAATATATATTTAGATAACTTGATTTCGTTTACACAGAAGAATAAAGAAATGGCACCCTTACTGCATCGGGAGTTAATACTGAAACTGAAAAAACCTCACTATCGCCAGCTTCTATGTAAAATAAGGTATACTTATGGTTTATGTCTTCTTGCGCGAAGGAATGATAATCGTTGCTACGCCGTAGCCGACTACGAAATGAATATGTACAAATTGTACAAGTTAGCGTTTTAATTTTATCACCTGTTTCCGTAATCAGCTTATAAACTGATTTTCTGAATAATGTCTGAAATATTTCGCTATTTATCTGTATTTTTTTTTGTTTTTAAGTAATTGCATAGCTAGGTAATACTTTTTAATATTTCCATAACCCTTTATATAAGTTAGTGATTGAATGTAAAGTTAATTAGGTTCTTCACATATTTTAATGTAAATATGTTATAATCAAAGGACCCCAAATGTTCTACCATAATATGAAAGCCCTAAACCCTGCAGTTAATTACGGGAAGTGAACCACGGCAGTCGTAATTAGCCAGACAAGTTGACACACCACAAACACTGTGTTGCCATGTCTAAATATTGCGGCTGACGTATGGTTTGTCATGACTATGTTTATTAGTATTAGAGTTCCTGTTATAATTTACAGTGCTGATTTATCTAGCTATGACCATAGATTTGTTACTACCCAGCTGTATCTGATAAGAGTGGAAGTCGACCCCAAAAGCAGATTAGTGTTATGAGAAGGTACAAATTCACAGAACAATAAATGGCAGAAAATAAGTGAGTTTAGTGCTAATTAAATAAAACCAACTCTGTCAGTGTTAATTTGATACCGAAAAGCAGTCAAATTCACTGAACAACAAATAGCAAAAAAAATATTTTGTGCCAATAAAACAGAACAACAAAAAGTATGGCAGAATAATTCTGATTCTTAATCTTACAGTTACATCAATTAATTAATACATACTATAATTAGTTCTTAAAAGAATTACTTTACTAACATGATAATTATCTACCAACTGAAAGTCAGTAGTTCTAATTTTCATACTCACCCACAAACTCTTAACATTTTAACAGCATGACAGATAAATGAATCCTCATGAATCCCGACAGCCACATTGATAATGAGCTCTACACTGGTCCAATATTTGCGCATCCGGCTAAACAGGGCGCAGCTAATTATCGGGAGTGAACCGCAATACCCGCGCTAATTTACTAACACAACCTGACGTACTGATCATGTTGATTTGAACCACTGGAACTGGGAACTTAGGCTATCTAGGAGCTATTGTTTTTGTTGCTTTTCATAAGCAGTCCTAATTTTTTCTTTTAAATAGCATTGCGGTTTTAACACTATATCTATACTAATATTATAAAGAGGAAAACTTTGTTTGTTTGTTTGGTTGTAATGAATAGACTCAAAAACTACTGGCCAGTTTTTAAAAATTCATTCACCATTCGAAAGCTACATTATCCACGAGTAACATAGGCTATATTTTATCCCGGTACGGGCAGTAGTTACCACGGGACGCGGGTGAAACTGCGGGAAAACGGCTAGTCAATGATAAAAGCGTATTAGCATCTCTGAATCTGTTATTTCATATATTTTTAGGGTTCTGTACCAAAAGGGTAAGGACCCTGTTATGTACTTACAATTGGCTGTCCCCCCGTCCGTCCTTCTGTCACCAGGCTGTATCTTATGAACTGTGATAGTTGAAATCAGAGAAGTTGTATTTTTGTTGCTGGTACAGAACAACAAATACTGAAACATAGAATAAAATAATATTTCAGGGGGCCCGATACAATAAACGTGATACATTTTGCATAAACCCGAGTCATACATTATTTTTTGAACACTCTTCCTCTGATCTCCTTCAAATCGTTATCTATACTACGTAGGTTCGTATTCTAATTTACTAAGGGAGTAAGCAGGAACCCCCAAACAGTAATCACACATAACTCGAATGAAATCCAAACATTTTAAGCACAAATAAAGATCGGATAACAAATCGGAACGGGGTGTCGATAAGTGCTGTAAAACCCGTATTATAGCAAAACCACTATAACATGACCCGCAACTTTTTATACTAAGACCTCTTTTCTTCGTCAAAATTGTAGGGAGAAGGAAGCAGGGGAGGTCAACGTAATTTGGTTCTCGATTACGACTCGGATTGTCGAGTCTTCGAGTGCCAGAAAATCGCATCAATGATCGAATAGGGATGGGAATCGAGCGATTTTTTCGGCTCTCGTTTGCATTTCGATAGTGAGAGGATTATTCGTAATGCGATCAGATTGCCTTTGGTTGTTGTGTTTGTGTGTTTGTATGGATGTGTGTGTGTGTGTGATTATGTTTATTATGGTTTTGTATTGTGAGGAAAAAGGTATTTTGTAAAGTGACGTGGTTTTGGAGAAAGAATTTGTTCTATATCAATCGAATCTAAGACGAACGTGTTGTAAAAGATCACTAAGGGTAACTTGCACCATTCAACTGTATCGATATCTAACCAAACTAAGTATAACCAGCCAATGGCCGTCTAATGGTCAAATTAGCGATTTGACTGAAAATGGCTCAGTTGTCGTTTTAGTTAAATAGCAAGCCGTTAATTACTATCGAATTATCTAATATAGTAACTTTTTAATCTCACTTTTCATCAAATTAAACTGCCAATATTTGCCTTAACTTATGCTAAACATACACAGATCTGCCTCCCCCACTTTACAACCACGGTGATAGTATAAGTCTTGTAATCTGTAGATTAGCGGCTTTACAACAAACGTATCGGGGTGACTAAAGCCCTTCTTATCTTAACCCTTCGCGGTGACAGCTAAGAACGGATGATCAACTCTATTTGAAATTTAAATAAAATTACGACTGTTTTTTGCCGATTTCAAATAAGAAGGTTCTTAGTTTGACCTGTATTTATGTTTGTTTGTGAGCGATCATCTCACGTTTGGGTAAACCGATTTTCATGTGATTTTCAGGACAGTATTGGTGCATCATAACGGGTTTTATTTATATTACTGTAGTAGGGCTTTTTTTGGAAAAAAGTGTTTTTTTTAGTCACATGGCATCTCAAAATCGTTAGCAAAGCTAAAATAACTAAAATACAATTCAACAAAGTTTTAGTGATAACAAGGTTAATGACGTTGAAACGGTACCAAATGGCATTAAAAACAAAGTTCAAAATTGCATTACAATTTCCCACTAACTGCAATTAGCGACACTCGTACTAGAACCGAACCGAACGTCAAATTAAAGAAAGTTATTTTCAATTCGGAAATCCTTTGCGCAGAGTTGGCGTTCACACAAAAACTACGGAATTCCGAGGGGCGGAACCACCTGTGCATAATCCGCATACTTTTATACTCTATGGATACAGGCTGGTTTGAAAGTTTGAATTTAGAATGTTCTTATTAGAATATTGAAAAAAAAACTAATGATGACAATTCAAATAAAAAGTTCGAAATTGGAACATCTTTTTTAATTCGTGAATCGTGATAGAAAAAAAAATCGTATTAGTACATAAACTGAATAAGATATCGCGCGATAACTTGTAAGGTCTTATAAACACACTAAAGAAAAAGATAAATAAATTATTGTTTACAAATGTAGGGAAAAAATAGGTACATGACGGTACAGAGGAATTTGTTTGGTTCAACCATATGTAGCTGCGAAGGCATTTCAATCTTAATCAATAATAAATTCATTGATATAGGTCATGATACCAAACGTGCTAAATGTGTACAAAATACTCCTACGGTCGATTTACAGCCATTACGCATAGATATATTCTTGAATTTCTTCGCAATTTAAAATCTAAACATGATAAATATGTATTTTCTCATAAACATCCAGCCTGTAGTTCGCAACTCGATCCCGTGGGAGCGTTCGACGCATCATTTCTACCAATATAACTTAACCAGGAAATAACTGTTTTTGTACGAGCATCGGGGAAAATAAATCTTTGAATATTGAATCTGCTCAGTATTGGTTATGGTAAAGTATGGGAATTAGGGTAATAAGAGAAGGTGAATTAGAGTTGAAGAAAAGCTGTTTATGTTAAGGTCAGTTTAAGGATGGGTGGCTTGTATACCTAACAGTTTAATTATGTACCTAATCTTTTACATAATAAGGGAATCAAAAATTAAGTAACTTTTCGCCTCTTATGAATGTCATAAAAATAGTATCTTGTGTTAATTCCCAAGAACAGGGGACAATCCACTGGAAGCAGCTACTTTAAAAAGTAACTAAAAGTGTCATTGACACTAATAAGAAAATATTATTAACACGTCCTTTAACCATAACCAATAATTAAGTCCAAAAAGTCCCACAACAATCGCCACCCCACTTATTAGCCGCTAGTCTATGGGAATGTTGTCCAAACTTTTTTGTCCATTTCCTGATGCGTGATTTGTACGCTGTCAGCGAAAACATTTGGTTTTCGAACGTCACCTGTTCGCTGGTTCCCACGAAATGGGTCACATGTGTTCTAATTACAAAATCTGCATAGAATTCGATTATTTGAATTTGGAATGTCTTTACATTGTTTCGTGTAGACTGTAGACTGTGGCCGATTTGAACGGAATTCCAATTGGGGTCAATGTGAGTTTGAATTTGGAGTTAAAAATAATTTTATTGAGATTTGGTTTGTTTGAAGAAGACAAAAATATGTGGGATGCTATTTTGCTATGTTATTGTGGGAAAATAAGACATGAAGTTATAAAATAATTCCGTTTAGTGGATATATAAAGTAGTAATTTCTACTAAATGAAATAAAATATGTACTTAATATAAAAATGTTTTTAACACATAATGAAAAAACAAACATTTTAATGAAACAAATAATAGCTTCTTAAGAAAGTAAGTATGTATTTTACATCTTCACATTTGCATTAAACTTAGGAAGGTACCCATACGAAACTCAAAGCTCTTTCGGTGAAGTTTTTGCTCGTAAACTCTTTGTAGCCCACAAGTGAATATTTTATGGTTTTTCTAATACATACTTAAACAAAACGGTTTAGCAATGAAAATTACAAGTGGTGATAATAATTATGGTAGGTACGTTTCTGAAAAATTAAATAACAGTGACCTAAATATTAGCAAGATCAAATGGTTATCATACTATTACTACATTATTTTTTATTCAGCTTAAATAAACGAGAAACTTAAAAACTCAGGTAATTAAAATGCAATAAATCAGTTTAGATTGCAACGGTTTCCCGATTCATTTCACGGCGAATGTCGACTTTGCGTTAATAGTACTTTGAAATTACCATCAGTTACGAAGGAATTTATGTAAGTATGTATAATGTCTTCTATACCGCTATAAAAATAAATAGTTGCTTTGTTTGTTTGAAAGCTCTGATCTCAGAAACTACGGCCCGATTTGAAAAATTCGTTCAGTAGATATTAGACAGCGCATTTATCGAAGCGTGTGTTACTTTTAATCGGGTGCATGTATGTTCCACTGGAATATACACACAGGTAAAACCACAGACGAAGCGACTCTTTTAATAATATATGCGGAAAAAAGGTGAAATGTAAAGACCAAAAAATAAATAAAAATCAAACTTATCATAAGCATATCTCCGTTAGTTTGCAATACATAAGCAATAAATTATACAAGAAATGACTACCTATACAATATTACACAAGGTAGGCCCGTGCCAAGACATCAAAAAAACCGGAACTTATCGCCCACATGACAAGTTTTTCCACGACAATTACAAAGAAATATCCATAAAACTAATTGTTACTAATGTAACTACTTTCACACAGAATACCGCTAGGAATTACCGTGACAACGCCCGTAATGACCAGTGTCTCTTTTATCTGAAATCACCAAATTAATTTTGTAACCTAAAAAACAAAACGTAGAGAAAAATCAACCTTACGCTTTTGACATAAGAACGAATGTTAACACCGTATGGCGGGAAATGTGACGTTGTCAGCAATTTGACATCTCAATACTCATTGACAGCTGCGGTCAGCCATTTTGTATTTTTTGACAGATTTACGATGTCCACCCACATTTGGCATGCGACCAACTTTTTATGGGGATATTACATGGTCATTAAAGTATTGCTATTGTAGTTTATATTGAAATGTCTTTATTGTATTGTTATAGAATATTGTGTAAGCATTGATAGGCGGTAAATTTCGGATGGCAGTTATTAAATCTGTATTTTTTCTAAACGTCGCTCGTGGCAAAAGTCGAATATTCGTCGCAACTCACAAATATAGATATTTTTATACCCAGTATCGCATAATTGCTATTCGATTCCAAGACACAAGAAGATTGCTGAAGAGAAATCCAATATTTTAGTGTACTGTATTTTACTTGATTTTTTATTCCGTAAAGACCCTAAGGCCGTCAATACACGGACCGCTTGGAGCAGTCAGGGGCGACAGCTTCACAGCATGTAATGCCGGCCTAAACTGAAAGAATATAAGACAGCATCAAGTTGAGTTTGCCAGCTAAATTCAACACAGTTGTGACTAAATTTCAACATCTACATATCCCCAGCTACGTAAAGAATAAGTAATTCCAATCCAAAGACCGAATCTTATTAAGTGGAAGCCCCACAAAATGATCACTAGGGCAGTATACGTAGCTACATACATTAACTATCACTACAATAGAAAAAGTTACGATTTCGTTTCCGTCTTTCGTGACTTAACTTCCGTTTGCTTCGAGGCTTCTTATTAGGGTGACCAATTAAAAAGTGGTTTTAGAATATTACTATGTTCTCAGTTCCTACGATTGTGCACGCCTTAGCTTTCAAAGTCTGCCACAGTTTTAGTGTATCTGCAAATCATTGTCGGGATGTGAACACTTCCAAAGTTCAACATACATATGTATTTATAAATAATCTTACATTATTTAAACGCAATTATGCTACACATTTCTGGGTGTTGTGATACGCCTGCATATTGTAATAAGCAATAAGCATACACTGATTCGGTTGTGACTAAATTAACTTATACCAGATCTGCATATAACATGCAGTTCCCAATTTAAGATCCAAATCTTTAAAATAAATAAAAAAACTTTACAGAAGAATTCGTATAAGTAAGTGCGCTGTTTTCGATCTAAAAGTTCATGCAAGTTCCATTACCTGCATTGATAGTCTACCAGATCCACCAGACTATTAGATATATTCCTCTTCCTTGTACTTCTCTTGTCTCATTCCTTGGTACCATGCATGGTCACCACACAATCACTGAAGTAGGCACCGCAATAGTATTACATGTCAAACGCAATCCTCTTACCCCCTCCCCTCTCACCTCTTACCGCACCCCCTTACGTTT
Organism: Helicoverpa armigera; assembly: GCF_030705265.1. Taxonomy (NCBI): domain Eukaryota; kingdom Metazoa; phylum Arthropoda; class Insecta; order Lepidoptera; family Noctuidae; genus Helicoverpa; species Helicoverpa armigera. The sequence continues at coordinate 8,594,694 of NC_087136.1, read as the reverse complement.
GTCCGTCTTTAACCGACGTTAGTAAGGTTTCACGCAAAACTTGAGTAGGTAGGTACTTATCGGGACAGGATAGCCCGAATGTTTTTTTGAGAGTTTGGATTTTAGAATAAATAGAAGTAGGTACCTAAAAGTAGAAAAAATAGAGGAATAAAAATCCATAATTCTTCTTGTAAGGCCTGGTTTTGTCTGGTTTTCATAGGATGCCTGCTTTCTGTCCAATATTTTTCGGCCCCGGGCTCACGTAGTTCCTTTTATTCACTCTGCAAATATAGTTTTAATTAAACTCTTAAAGAAATACCGTAACGCATCCTTTTTTGACGTTGGTTCAAATTTTCTCTCTCATAAAAAATTACAGCAAAATTGCAAGAATCCAAAGGATAAGTCAGCCATCTCTTCCATTGTCGGAATATAAATTCCGATGTCAAAGTTTAAGTAATTTCACTGGAAGCTCTTCAAACACTATCTAATCTTCTTCCTGAAAATGATAAATTGGAAGCATAATAATATTTAATTACCTAATATGTTGTGATAATCTTATCACAACGTCTTTAAAACAGATGTGAGTTTCTACACGTATCTTACCGCTTTCATTATCATGCAATTTTAGACTTCATGTTAAGACAAATAGGGTTCAAATTCCTGTAATACTAAACAAATTTAGTGTTCGATTCCCATCATTATGAATGATTTTGAATCTTACTGCAGTGTTCTTAAGTCCATTTTTTTGCTTCAAGCATCATCACTAAGCACCAACCTGATTTCTACTTTGTCCAAACCACTTACAGTTCAATTTTGCATAAACATTTTTTTCAAGTGATTTATGAAGAAAATGAACTTCTTATTAATAAACTACAAGAATCTGAGGGTGGAAGTGAGGTTAGGGGTGAGTTCCGCTATTAGGGTGTTTGAACATGTCTAATGGTTCCTGAAAAATATACCATGGGGTAAAGGTGATGTCACATTACGCATGGAGAAAACCCATATGCTGATGGGTTTCGTGGAGTTATGGGATACGGAAATGCAAATATCAAATGAGGGGTAATGGATAAATTCTTTGAACCTAATTAGGACTGTGAAACCATCATCATCTCCCAAGACTTTTTCCAACTATGTTGAGGTCGGCTACCAGTCTTACTAGATGCAGCTGAGTACCAGGGTTTTATAAGGAGCGACTGCCCTATCTGATCTCCTCGACCCAGTTACCCGGGCAATCCAATACCCCTTGGTATGACTAGTGTCAGACTTACTAGCTTTTGACTATCCGTAACAACTGACAGTCATTAGTATCTAAGATATACTTAGAAAGTTACTTACTTAGAAACTTAAAAATGTTGCATTGGTATTGGTACTTGCTTAACCTAGAATCGAACTACACTCGTTCGTTCTTTATCCACTAGGGCACCATAACTTTGGGATGGTGAAACCAATAGAAATCTAAAAGCACAGAATAATGAAAACTTGAAAAAATCCTTTATTCACTTGAGATTATAAAAAAATAAATAAATAAATAAAATGTCATTTATTTCAGGCAAATTCACCCATATCAGAAATTCACACAAACAAATTACTATGATTCATTAAGAAAAATCAAAAGAAAACAATATTAATAATTAAATTATACATACAATCAAACAATATTATGTAAATGATGAACTCGGGTAAGCAATCGTACAGAAGGGCCAGTGAGTACCAACACATCGCTAAGACTTGATGGTGACTCTGGTCCATAATAGTTCCAATGAACGGGACTAAAACCAAAACATGCCTAAAAGTACCTCATTCAAATGTAATCAGCCAATCAAACAGAAGGACCGTAAGTACCAACACAACACTAAGACACTTGGCCGGAAGGACACGCAACATGACACTATTAACACGTGCCACTTCCCGACACTTGAGACTTGAGACACTGATACCGATTGGAAGTGGTGTCGCTGGACAAGGGTACTTGGGTACTTTGGCACTATTATGGTATTGGTAGGAATGATTGACTATCTGGTGAATGATCTTAATACCTATAACTGAGAGACCTTTTCTAAAAATGTTAAATTTCCAGAAGGAATGATTCCTTGTAGTGTGTTTAAACCAAACGAACCAAGCGAATAGGTACTCTATCTCGATTTTTTTTTTTGGAAGTCGAAAGTGTATCTCTTTCTTTCTATCGCTTCCACGCCAAAAGTACTGAACTGAATTTGGAACGCATTCTCAGTAAGCCTATGTAGTCTCTAGTGACCGAGAAAGAACATATTTTTTTTACCCGGTAGTGGAAAGGTCTCTCCCGAGACGTGAGAGAAACCGCAGGGGCGGTGAGTAAGATTATGTTTCTGGAACTTATGACAATGTGTAATTCTGGAAGTTTTAAAAGTGTCTGAAATTACTAATTAAGTAAATCTATTAATTTTTATTTGTCTCTTACCAAGTAGCTCATAACCTTTTTTTGTTGTTAAATCTATTAACGTCTATGATTCTACAAACCGCATAAGTGGCAATAAAAATCACATAAAATCATTTGAAAATAAAAACAGGAATCCTACAAAGAAATGGCATAACTCTGTAATATATGTTGTCTTAAAAGCAGCCATTAAAATTCATTGGCTCTAAACATATTTCCCATTTTTACTGGGTTGCCAGTTGTGAAATATAAAATTCCCCGTTTACTGCCAATATAATTGCTTGTAATCAGAAGTCATACGTATTAGAACGATTTTTTTTTTTAGTAAGAAAATATTGATTTTGAGATAATTATAATCTAACCAAATTAAATTATTATGTTGCCCAGAATAAACTTTGGTTACGTACTATGATGATTCATGATTTATGTTCACAATTTCTATAACTAAGTTGTTATGGCAAGTCTTATTGGAAACTTGTATCTCACAGTCATTGAACATGCTAAAATGACAAAAACCACTGCCATAATTACTAAGAACTACCGAATTTGGAAAGCTCTTCCCAAAATTGGCAACACAAGTTTTTATAACAAGACAATTCGTAGTCTTCCCGCCATATTATTTCCATACTTACAGACACAACGACAACTTTACGCATACACTCTGCAAATACAAAATTAAGGCAAAATGATCCTTATGTCATTACAATAGGGGCGTTTCAGTCTGTGGGGAATAAATAACTAAGTTTGTAATAGTGTTGCGATATCAAATCGCAAAGACGGGGGCGTAGACGAAATGTGTCAGTTTTATAACCGCATTATAAGGGAATTTGGAATAATGCTGGCTGAATACACTTAATTTTATTTTATTCACGAAAAAAATTGTTTCGGTGTTCTAAATTCGAATTAGAATTTTATTAGGCAGCAAAAGTTGCTGTCTTCATAATGGATAGACAAATCTTGAATGGTACGCTCAACTTCGTCTGAAATTGCTGAAAGCTACAAAGTTAACCGCAATAGACATACTTAAATACGTTTACATATTTGTAGAAATCCGTTAAAAGTTTTAAGACTTCGTTCTTTTAAAGCTTCATAATATGAAGCTTTAAAAGAACGAAGTCTTACTGGTGAAATTATTCGAGTAGAATAATATTATGTTCTACTCGAATAATTTCACCAGTACACCACAAAACCTTCGAAAGCGACGCTAAAAAATCTATGCCTAGCAAAGCGTCTGCATTAAATCGAGTTACATGCGCAATATATCGTATACCGCGCTCAATGTAGCGGAACGCATCAAATCCATACTTGTAATGGGGCTGCGTTCCATTTTTAAACTTATGACGATTTATTGCTTTTTATTTGCACGGCTTCTGAATTCAAATATTTTTGTCTCCCCCCACCGTGGAGAATTGGCGGGATTTTGGCTGAATTATTGAAAAAAAGAATGCCGAAATGCCGCCATTTTTGTTTTGTCCACCGAGTCCAGTCGAATTAGATAATGGTTAGTATTATTTTTATTCTGGTTTAAACAGAACTGCTAAGGGCAACGGTATTAAGTATCGAAACTGAAGCTTTTATTACTAAAGATAACCTCTGAAAGCTGTTTTCGATCAATTCTTTCTGTTCAAAGTTCAGTTTAGTCACGTCCTTGCAAATACATATACTGGGAGTTCCAGTAACCATATGTATTATCACTCAAATTCAGGCCAACTGTTCCCAGATAACCCAAATGCAGTCATTAGGTACTACTTACACGGATTGTTTTAGAAACACACCACAAACCACAGTAGCCGAAAGCTTAGATAAGATAATTCCACAGAGTAGGGAAGAAGGTCAAATACGTACGGTGGGCATGACCAAAACTATCAGTTACGAGTGAACTTACGAGGCGTTTAGGTACTTTGAGACATTTGTCAGAGATGGCGTGATGGCAAAGGCAGTAACGTTCCTCGTCGACCCCCGCACACCCACATTTTGGCGCGCAACTTTCTTATAGATAGTTCAACTCAGATTTGCGCGCGGCCCTATGTGTGCGTCGGCTTGTAAATATACAACTTTCATTCGTGTGACAGTGACGTCGTCCGAGCATGACGTGTTCTTATCGCTTTTTGTTATGGGTACAGTCGTTTACGAAAATACTAGTTATTCACGACTCAAAGCTTTTTATTATTAAATATAGTTTTTCATTATTTTCTCATACGTCTTTTCAAATTGACATTGACAGTATCTAAGAAATAAATAAGGTGAAATATCTAAGATGAATTAAATACTCCTTACATATTTTCAGGCTGGGGGTACGCGGACAATAAATAAAAGTGTGGACTAAGAATGTAAAAAGAGGTATAATTTAGTATAATAATGTAAACAAAATGTGTGGGGAATTAAAATAAATTAAATTGCTTCGCATAATGTCGACCAAAATAAGACGGAAATAATGAAACTCATAAATGATCGTTTAAGTCAAAATGATGAAGGGATGTGGGGTAATACTTGTCGACATGTACAAAAGAAAAAAGAAGAATACTATAGACATTTTGACATGGAGTCAGAATTTATAATTCATCTTGGAGAGTAGCGAATCCGAAAATTCATCATTTGATTTTTCAAGTAGCGATTCATAATCATTATAAATAAATAAACATTAAATTACGTAATAACTGTTTTTCTTTAAACACCACACACTCCCATATAACCCCTAAATAACTGTATTGTACCCGACTGTACCTCTTGTCACGCACACAAAGTCACTGTATATGTACAAGGGTTACCCACACATAAGGCCGCGCGCACGACTGAGTTGAACTTACTATAGAAGTTTTTTCGTTATGGCACCTCCGCTAGTCATTTTGTTCTCCATGGATAGCTGCTATCTTAAAACATTCACTAAGTAAATAGCAATAAAGTTCATATTTCTGACAGCTGGTATCAGGAATCGTATCCATTAGTTGCGGTCAGAAGTCATGGACGGAATATCTGGCTGGATGCACGGCGGATTTTAAATTTAGAATGAATGAATGTTTTGCCAGTTCCTTTCTTTGAATGAAGTGGTGAATGGCTTTTGTTTTTTTGTACGACGATCTTACTCATACCTACCTACACCTTTTTTCAGAGATAGGAAATCATCAGAAGATGATCCTTAGTATGTTAGACTTCTACTGATGAAAATTCTCATTTGTTTTTTGTGGGCCAGGGTGGCGGTATCACTTTCGAAAATACAACAGTAGATTTCAATAGTAGCTCTGCTTGAGTAGCAAGTTTCAAAGCCATTTTGAATGCCTCGTGTGGTAAAGTCGATCTTGAGGTGATCTTTTATTAGTCAAAGGTAAAAATTTCTTTAAATAAAAAGTGCTAAAAAAATGCTAAAAATATAAAATTCTCCCTAAAACCAGCAGCTTAAATCCGTACCTATTCGTATCCAGAAATACATAGAAAGATAAACTTCCACATATGTACTAAGTCACGTTACGAACATTATCCTCTCGGTTCCCGAAAACCCGTAGTTTATTTTTCTCGTAAGATAAAACTCTTGGACTGTTTATCCAACTGGAACCGGCATCAGCACAAATCTCTATCACCTACTCTTGAGTTTAAAAAATAATACCTATGCTGAAAATTTCTGAGATAATCGTGCACAAATATACATACATATTGGTCAAATTGAGAGCATCCTTTTTTTAAGTCAGTTAAAAAGTCTGCCAATGTGCGTAAAGGGCCGAGGTATCTAAATATTTTGGAATTAGTTACTGATAAATTTTCGTTATTACATCGTTTCGGGTGGACACGACAAAATTATCAAGCACATTTATTGAATTGGCACAGATGATTATCATGAGCTCATGTGCATGTCTCATGCCTTTAGCAGAGTAGAATACACGGCAATGGCGTCTCCAGTTGTTTAACTCCTCCAAGCCAAAAACTCACATTAATAGCACTTCAAGCGACTATCTGAAGCTGAAAGATCTCTTACAGTTTAATGGCAGATATTTTTTGTTCATGGGAGGGGTTAAAGGTGACGGACCAATGGCGGCGTGTGACGTCACGCGGATAAACAACAGAGATAGAACGATGGGAGATGGCTATTCTTGGAGCGTCTGGTGAGGTACAGGCGTGAGGAAACTGGGATTTTAAAGACGTATTCATAGGAAATGTGGATGTGTCTCTTTTAGGTCTCATTTATAAGGATATCGTAAATAGGAAACTTCGGCATTTTACGTGAGTCAATCAAAGACCCAAGCTTTTATAACTTTACAAACACAACGAGAGATATGCAATTTTTCTATATGTTCCTTACTTTGAACTCTATACAGAAAATAAACCACAATGTGACGCAAAATTCTATGAAGAAAAGGTACCTATTATTTGAATGCATAAGACTTGGTATGTCTTATATTTCTGGTTGCTTTGCGATTACTTATCAGTAACCTGGAAACCTGAAAAAAATTCTCCCATATTTATTTAGCAGGTAAACTAATAAAGATGCACTTTTAGTACGCGAGTGTACTTCGGTTTATTCTGGTCCGCACGTGAGCGGTGAGCGTCCGTGCCGGAATAGGTACTGTAAGACTTTATGTTTTACTTTTATGTTATACCGAGCATATAGGTAGCTTATTTATGTATTTATGTACCTATGGTATTTAGTAAATAAGTTGATATGCGAGTTATTTCACAGACTCAGCTGTTATTAGCATAGTAAACAGATGCAGCTTATGGAAGGAAATAGTCGATAAAGAGGAGTCTACATATAAAAGAAAGAAATCAAACTTAATAGAATTTTCTTCATAGTTTGGTTATCGTCTTAGTTAAATGCAAATCACCCTCAGAGAGCTCTCAAGCCAATTTTTCATGCACCTAAATTGCACTGAAACCACAAATATACTCTACTCATTTCAATCAACCATCAAAAAAAACGCCCAAAAAATCTTAACGATTGTTTATCCTCATATCTAAATTCGTCTCTTCCCATTTCGAATATTTCACCAAAAAATCGGTCCCCAGCGACCATATTTAGTAGTTCAAACGCGCATACGACAGTTCATTTACACATCAAGGAACGAAAGTATATTACCCGTCGAACAAATCACTTTTGGAACGAAAATAAATAAAATGCCTGACAAAAAACTATTAAAAAAAGCTCTCTGTTATTTAGATTTCCATAAATACTCTACGGTCGACTACAGTTTTTGAGATACATCTTCCTGGTTTTTTTTTGAGGGCGAATCGGGGAGTTTCGATGTCGATGTCGCTTCGACAGTTTTTGGTTGTCGAAACTTGCTTTCGCTTTGGATTATTTTCGATAGTGTAAAAATTGTTCTGATAAGATTTTTTTTTATTGTAATAAACGTTCAAGGTTTATCAAAGCTTTAGTTACCTAACTGTAATTTCAGTAAGACAGATAACAAATCTATAATTGGCATATTTGGCAGTATAAAAAAACCGATAAAGCGTTACTTAGTAACTGCATCTTAATAACACTTATAAATGTTACCAACCATTTAATAAAAACTATCTTATCTTCATAAATTAACCCCGGACATCAAAGTGGCCATATACTTATATTATGACGAATATATATTTTTTTTATTTTTATGTGTTTTCGACAAATATTATCGCTATCGAAAACGCCTCATATACACTTCATAGTATTTATTTGGTTTTGAAATCCTCGCAACAGTTTCTGTCGACATAAATCGTGCGCGCGCGACGTTTCCGACAAATGCGCGGTTTGCTGCGCTAACGACGTTTTGTTCACGACTGTACTTCATTCTTTTGGCTAGGTAATTATGTTTTTAAAATAGTTGTGCGCTTGATTGTACTTTTGTAACGCTTAGGTATTTAAAATAGCGATGGTGTTTATTTGTAACTTTATTTAATTTCAATGTAGCAGAATTTCCTTCTGGTTTAAATTGAAGTGATAGCATTCGATGTTTTAAAATTTTGACAATTCAAATAACTGCATGTAATAATAAAGTTACTAGTTTCGGACCTACTTTAAAATGAAATAACATTCGATATAAAAAAAAAATATTCTATTAAAATACATGTATGTAGCAATTAACTTACTAGTTTCAGACTTTTTCAATTCAGCTTTAAAGGTAGACTATACGTTGACTACCTTTATGACTAACTCTTACATGTCTTTAGCTAGCCTGGGATTCTGCATATTGAGGGCGTGACAGTCGCAGTTTATAATAGAACGGAAAACTGTGGAACCATGTAGTTTGAAATTGGAGCCTATGACGTCACAACAGAAGAACTTTATGGTAGAACGCATTGAAATCGTGGTTTTAGCCAACTGGCCAGCAACATGAATTCTATTTTTGAAATAATAATACAAAAATATTTGAAGACGTCTCAGCGCTGTCATTCGTTCACTGTATCATCTTATTATTTTTACTATCACCCTAGGTCAAACCAACAATACGAAGAAAAGTATTCAAATCTAACGGACTTATAGGCAATTAATCATTTGCAAAAACACGAAACAAACCGGAAGGTCAAGTCCACAAGTGGACATTCTCAAGGGGCCCTTATCAATATTCAAGAAATTCAACTTTTCTATTCACGCATAAATTGTGTCCGCGACTATTATCCGCGAATTCGGACATAGGGTTTTGCAGAACATTAATTATAAATCCCGCGTAAGGTCACTGCAATGCGTGAGAATTCGTCCTTCAAAGAACTAAAGGACCCTATTTGAATATGCCCTTCGGTGAAAGAAAACATGGCTTTGTGAGCGATCGGTCAGCCATTGTTGTGCAGTGTCATCTTATTATTATTCAAATTTCAAGCAGGTGATGCAAACAGAACTGACCTATGGTCATTTTTTTTCGCTGCACTAAATTTTTATTTACAATACGCAATTATTGGGTTGCGTGAATTTGAATTTCTGTTCTGTATTTAAATTTTGAATTTGGGATTTCGTTGTGGAATTCCTTTTCTTGGGGTTGCAAGCATTTAAGTGAAATTGTACCTTATTATCAAAACTATTTTTGGACTTTTGAGCCGTATTTAATATTTATATTTTAAAAGTGACATTTAATTTAAACGTACTAAAATATCCGAAACCCTTCGACACTTTTATTGAAACCACGAAAAAATTTCATATCGCAAACATAATTCATCAAATGTTCAGTACTTATTATTCCCGCCCTGTTTAACGTAGATTTTTGGGGAAAAAATGGGAAATATCCGCTATCGGACGGTCATCAATCAATGTGGATTACTGGACGACTGGTATTTTAATCATTATACCCCCGGGGATTTGAGCCGATGAATATAAAGATGTTACGAAATATTGTGATATCGTTTGATTTTTATGCGGTATTGGTTATGGGATAATGGTCAGCCATGTGTGTTTAAAATGGCATAATATCTACATAAAATGCCTCATGCATTTAATCGAATACTAGACGTCTTAAGAAAAACAGTTGTTTTAATGACATAAATTATTGATGCTCTGATTTCAACCATTTTTGTGTGAAATAGATTTCCCGGAATGTACCTAGGTATAATAAGTTTCCTTTAATTCTATTACTTTATAATAAAACATATTTAACCTCCTGTATGGTACCTATTTTTTAAAACCGAACATATTTTTTTGCGCTATTTATACCGGTTATTGACAAAGTCTCTGATAGCCTGCCAGATAAACTCCAACTTTTGATTTCGCAAGTCTCGGATATAAATATTTGGTAACTAACTGACAGTTTTAAGCTTCCGTCAATACCATTTTAAAATTCTTGACGATTAACTAAACGGTCCCTTACAAGTCCAGAACAGATACTTCCACATTTTTTAAAGATATACATAAGTTTACCATATTGTAGGGGAGTGTTTAGCCCAGGTTTAAGCGTCAGTGATAAAATTTTACGACTCGGAGGGAAGGGAATCAGTCAAGCGGAGGATTGTGTCCATTATAAAGATTGGATGGCCGGTATTTTTAGCGTGAGGTATAGTTTGGTATACTGGGTTCTTTAGAAGTTTAAGGAAGATAGGGTGTATGGGTGGAAAGTAGGTCTATAAAAAGTGTACCTTTTTTACTGCTTGCAAGACTAATTATTTATAGGTAGGCCACAGCGGCTATCTTCTTCAGTGTGATCAGTGTTTAAATAAACCGGCCAAGTGCGAGTCGGACTCGCGCACCGAGGGTTCCGTACAAATCCTGTATAGATAAAAAGTGAGCAACCGCAACTTTCCACATAGATAAGTTTTGACTGCCATTGTGGGATCGATAGCAAAGATCAGACATAGTTATGGGAACTCCTTTACAATTTATAACGTAACATTGTGTTGGCGTTTTTTTTATTTTAGGTGATGAGAATTCAGTACTAATGGGATCTTTTATTTTTGAGGGATTAATCACTTAACGAGCCCCAGTTTCAGGTTTTTTTCGAAACTGCCGGACGACTTGTAACTGTCGAATTGTAACAACGACTGCTAGAGAGTAGGATTCGGGGCTGCTGGCTTTATGTTTCTAGAGCCTTGACAAAAGTGTAGTTCTGTCCCTTTCTTTGTTTTATAAAGTCGGCTTTATTTTATTTTGTAGCATTTTACAAACAAATCCAACTTCAAACATATAAAAAAGCAACAAGAAAACAAAAGCAAGAAAGAAATTAAAAAGATGTTAGGTGCATCGGTCTAGAAGTCGGTGTTTAGAGGATGCATCTATATTTATTTAACCACCGAGATCTAGACCGATGCATATAAACAGTTTTCTTGTTGTTTTTAGAAGTTGTTTTTTTTTGTAAAAAGTTTTTATTTTTAACTTTTGTGAAAAGTTCTCGTCAATACGAATAATATAAGCCCAAACACGACGTTATTAAATCATACCGTTGAGGAGTTCTCTCGACTTTCTCACGTCTCCATCATCAAGAAAGCTCTAAACCTTCACTGTTTGATAGTATCACCAGACATACATCTGAGAATCAAGTTTTAATCCTATGCATGCCTACAATTTCTGATAGTTGCCCTCGATTTCTCAGGATTTCCATCATCAGATCCTGACCTGATGACAATGGAAATAAACGGCGAGTATACTTTTTTACTACAAAGAAATGATTTCTCAAATCCGTCAAACTTGGTCGTTTAAATTCCCCATTGAAATGAGGAAAATATTTGATTTGATAATATTTCAATATTTTATATAACTTCAAATTTATCATTTTCGCAATTTTTCCTTTATCTGTATTATATAACGTTGCTTCTTGCCGAATTTCAAGATTCTGAGTTCACGGGAAGTACCTTGTAGGTTTTGATTCCCTAGCGTGTGACGGAAATTCGTCTAAGGTGTCGGTATAAGTACTGTATCTTTTGATCGCGTTAACTTAGAAGTTTGATTTTTTCACTGCCTAAAGGGACAATAGACCTAGGTATTTGGTATAAATTTCAATTTGATACCTTTATTCGTTCGTGAGAAATAAGGTAGTAAGTTTCATTTTATTAAAATATTTTTTTTTACATTATATAACTAAAAAAATGAGATTTTCGTAATTTTTCCTATATTTGCATTATATGACAATGCTTCATGCCAAATTTCAAGACTCTGAGTTTACGGGAAGTATCCTGTAGGTTTTGATTCCTTTGCGAGTGTCGAAAATTTGTTGAAAATATCGACATAATCGGCTGTATCTTTTGATTGGCTTGGCTTAGAAGTTTGATATTTTCACAGCTCAAAGGGACAATAAGCCTGAGTACTTCATGTGAATTTCAGCTTGATATGTCCACGCGTTCTTGAGATAAAGGGTCTTGACAGACAGACAGACAGACAGACGGACAACAAAGTGATCCTATAAGGGTTCCGTTTTTTTCCTTTTGAGGTACGGAACCCTAAAAAACGAATTATTATTTGTTTTATATTTGACTAGCCGTTTTCCCGCGGTTTTACCCGCGTCCCGTGGTAACTTCTGCCCGTACTGGGCTAAAATATAGCCTATGTTACTCGTGGATAATGTAGCTTTCGAATGGTGAAAGAATTTTTAAAAACGGTCCAGTAGTTTTTGAGCCTATTCATTACAACCAAACAAACAAACAAAGTTTTCCTCTTTATAATATTAGTATAGATGAATTGGTATGTAATGCAATAACTGGAAGTAAGACCTCCAAAAAACCCTGAAAATACGAGCAAAAATTATTATCGTTTAGTATAAATATAAAATACTCCCCAAAATAACATCCCCAAACCCACATGTGTACAAAATAAAAATAATTACCCCGTTCATCATATTTTTTTCCTTCATTCCCATTTAATATGACGGTCAGCGTAAACAAACGTGCTTCCGCAAACAATGGATTCACACACCCTTTCCTACCCGACTGCGCAGAGAAGGGTTATGTCTTTACACCAAAGGGTTGGCCGTTGATCCGTTGATCTGGCCTCCTTAGTTGATGGCGTGAAGATACCATAGACCTAGGGCTGCCATCCGTCCGGGTTTCCCCGGATTTGTCCTCGTTTTTGGCCGTCCGGGCGGGGTTTCAAGAAGTGTCCCGGGAAAACCCGGACACTTTTCATGTAAGGAAGCACCTCATTGAATGCACCCCATTTATGCTATGGTTTTTTTTCCAGTGGCGAAATAGTCGTCAATTTTTATGGGTAAGATTAGTTTGTTGGTAGTTTTATGGAATTTATTCTATGGTGTGGTTATGGTAAATATGAGGTGCAATTGAATATGGAAGAAAGAGTTGAATGAGTAGCTTTTACGGACGGCAGTTTTGTTTCGTTGTGTGTGACTTTTTTATTTCATGTATTCGTAAAGAAATAGAAGCTTTTAATTGACGCATTGAGGGGTAGGTATAATAATTTGGTAGTATGAACTTATGAAGATATATGTACCACTCGAGATTTATCTGTAATTCTAGGCATTCTATTTTTCTCCATCATTGGACCATGTTGTTAAATGAACCCCCTCATAAATTAATGAATCAAAAAATATCATGAAGTTTCACACACACATTATGTGTAGGTACACATACAGGTTTATTAGCGGTATTAGATGGACCTTCTTGATTTACATTTTGATATCCATACGCAGAGCTTCCGCGATTACTATCCAAACCAAACGGATCTGACTAGTGCAAGTTGAGGAATGGACTTTCTATAGGAGAAAAGTAAAGAAAGGTTATTATTGAAATATTTTATATTAACAAAGATTTTTCTTTACTTGTTATGTTAGTATTGCTAATTATTTTTAGATATTACATAGTTTTGTTATGTACCTAAATATATTTTGAGATTTGTCTTTTACTAAATTATGTAATTTTCAAAACTTAGATCTTTTTTTGCAATTCTTACTTATAATTTATTTTAAACGATACATTTCATATTACAATATCTAGAATTCACTTTACAAAGACACAAAAAAATCCTAGTATCAAACAAAATCCACTGCCATCTTAACCCTCAACTACCGCAGTCCGGTCGCAAGATATTTTACAGTGCAATTTTATTTATAGCAAAATTATACGGTGGTAGCCATGTCCGTGAGAATAGCAGGGACAAACCGGACAAACTTATTCTTATAGATTTTAGGACATTTGAATAATGCACCCGATAGTTTTCGAAAAAATAGGGAGATTCGCTATGATAGGGGACCGCGGACTTTTTTTTAGTTGCGATGTTACTGTGATTTTATTTCTACTGCTATCTGAATTTCTGTGAAATGTATTTCATAAATAAATATAGGTAGGTCTTTGATACTTGTAATATTTGATTATTGAAATATTTTTGTTAAAACATATATTTTATTATGATGCACTTGATTAAATACTGAAAGATATTTATTTCACAAACTTTAAGTATGTTACTAGCCGTTTACCCGCAGTTTCACCGAAGAGTTTAGCTTTTCAGCAGTCAAAGAATTTTTCGAACTAGTTCAATAATTTCGCAGGTTTTTGTGTACAAATGAAAAAAAAAATATTTCCCTTTAACCCATATAATTTAGAAATCGTTCCAATCAAAATAGTAATGACGGCATGACTAAAAATTAAAAAAAAAACTGAGCCGCTTTACAAAATTTTCTAGAAAAAAGTCCCAGACTGTTATACCTACCTATCTACATACCTACAAGATTCACTAAGAGGGTCCTCTCTGTAAATATTAATCTCGTAAATTTTATGTCAATAGTTTCCCTCCTACCCTCTTTGATGGATAGGGGTACGATATTGATGTAATATATAATAATATTTGCTATAAAAGGCCTCATTTTGGGGTTAATATATTCATCGCTGGACTTTAAGGATTTTTTTATGAAAATAATTTTAGATGAACGAGTGTGGTAAGTTTGCAATAAGTTTTTGTTACAAAAGATAGCGTTCTTGAAACCAAAGAAATCTGGCTAGATAGGTAGGTATTTCGTTATATGTATATTAATTTATACGAAACATAGGTAGGTAATTCATGGCCGTTATTGAAAAAAAAAATCCACGAATCTGGAAACAGTGGTTTACAAAACGTTATTCTATAGTATAGTATTTTTTTGTTGTAAATCAAAAGTAGAGTGACCACTAACAAGCTCTATTAAAAGAAGAACATCTCACGCCCTAAAAATTAAAAGATTTACTCTATGTGCATAAAAAAACGGGGCATCTGGCTACTTTTTCATGCAAATAAAATATCTTGTATAAAAAAATAATAAACCAAAAAACGGGTGTTTATGTAAAATGTATTATTATTTTAAATCAGTAACGGTTTTGTGCGAAATTTAATACAGCGGTACCTAGATGTTATTCCCTTAACCTTAAGTATACTCTTGCATTCCTATGTAAATAGTTGCTAATTCAATCTGTACAAAACAGTCAGACACATATACCTGCATGTGTTCCAAAATACATTTTAATTTAGCAAGCAGGCCAGGGAGCTTCTTTATAGTAACGGTTTATAAGTAGCTTAAATCTTTTAATCACCAAAATCTTAAAAGTAATCAAAAATATTGACACAAAGCCGCCCCAATTGATACATCTGACAACATAGGACGTTACTTTTTTATAAAAAAAGAAACGCCATAAATATTTAATCCATGAACGGACATACAAAAAGAAATAAAAAAAATGTTTTCACAGCCACTCGCATCGAATGGTTAACAAATTTGCGTATCTTTTGAAATCTTTTTTTGTAAAAAAATATATGGAGTGACCACTAACAAGCTCTTTTTAAAGGAGAGCATAACACGCCCTGAGAATTTCAAAATGTTTACCCTATTTTTAAGTTTTTTGTAAGATTCCTTGACCGTGGTATAAAAAACGCAAGCTGTGAAGATAGTCCGGTAATCGTGGATTATTATTATTGTATTTGCTACCGAGGTACGATCATGAAATTGTGGCAAAGATGGGTGCATTAAGTAACGAGATAAAGTAATTATATCTTAACTGAACCAAAATGCATCCGTTTTTATTGTTACCTATCTATATTACAAGGCATTTCAATCAGTACATATTGTAGATATGAAATAGAGCTGAAACTATACAGTTAAAAACATTTGAAATAACATTTTTATTGGAAAGATAAGAAAATAATAAATAATTTAGCCCCTTATTTCAAGAACTTCTGGAAAAGGAATAGATATTTCGTAGTTACATTGGAACGTTTTCCAGAATTAAAATAAACATCGATACAAATGTCCGCCAAAAATTCCAATTTTAAAAGATAACGATCTTAGTTCCAAATTCGAAAGCAAAACACGTCGGCACAACAAAGGCTGCACAGACGACCGCACAAAAGTGCACGCCATTCATTGTCCGATCTCCTTGCGTAAACTTGGCACAAAATATAATTGCCTGGCCCCCTCGTCCATTCACGCATCGGGCTAAAAAAAAAATAAGATGACATTTCGTATTCAAAACATATGTCATTTTCTGTATCGATATGTCCATTGTGCTTGGACAATCCTTATTAGCGAAACCGTGCAGTCGTGGACATTCCCATGACGACTAAATTGTATATTTCGGAATTATTTTTACGATCGCGACATAACTTATTGTCGTATTCGGAAGTTATTCGGATTAGTTCCGAGTATGCATCGATGCATGTTCATTATTCATAAAATAAAATATATTTTTGTACGAAAAGAAGTGTGAATTTGAGAATCTGCGTATGTTGACCTATTTTAGTGATGTCCAAGTAATGTTCTATTGTTGTTTCAGACAGATGGAGGAATTTTAGAGTTGATTTGACATGGATGGTTAAGACGCTGGGAATTTGTCTTGGAGATTGTCACCAGAACAGTATCTGGAGACTTTGAGACCACTTTTAGTGAGTATCTTATGAAATAGGTAACTTAAAATGATATGTTTTCTTACAGTAAAATTGACCTATTTATTCTTCAGGTCTTATAGGGAACCACGTCATTTAAAGTCACAAGAAAATAAATTAAAACTATTATAAGTAAAAAAAAAAAAAAAGTTGAGGGCATTTCTAAGCAAGTCACATATGTATTTAATTTTTGTCGGGATATACAGTTAAAACAGTTAAAATAATAAAAACTCCACTAACAATAGAAACCATTCATTTGTAATATTGCAATCATCACAAACCCTGTCAAAAACCGCGTGTGGGTACAAGCGACCCCATCAGTTAATAATCCTCATCGATATGGTTCTGATTACGTCCACAACAAAAGTCTAGATGTACCAGATAACCCTGTACTGGGGTACATTACACCCCCCGGGTGGTACAGGGTTGAACGTACTACTGTTTTGTAAAAAGTATGAATATTTATTTACAGATATTAAATTACCCATAGTGTTGAAGTGTACCTACTGAAACGTTTATTTTAAAAGAATAAAAGACTTTTAAAATCGATTTAGTTTCAAGTATATTTAGCGACAGAATTCCTCTCAGGAATAAGAAAAATATGAAAACTGATTACATAAAGAACAAAATTGCAGCTTTGAATGGCCAAGAGTTTATTAAAATCGGTAGATAAAAAAATATATTCCTGTCAGCTTTTGGAATTACCGAATATTACTGTGACAACCCTATTTTCATAAAAGGTGACTACATTGGAAGCCCACGCAATGAGTGACATAATAACTAAACTACAGATCACAGATAAGCTATTAATTTGGCTCAAGTATCCTTTTCCATATCGAAATTATGCCCCTAGCCCCCAACCCATATATACAACCCCAACCATTTGCATACACCCTTAACACAACTGTATAAGGTTCAATTTCCTTTGCATTTTGTTTTTGGGAATGAAAATATTAATTTTGTTTTATAATAACCAAGAAATTGATACGAAGCTCTTTTATGTGGCAAAACAAAAGGCTATATTGTTTTCCCAACGTTTGAACCGCGAATATGTTACCCTTGATTGGGGCGAGATTATTTTATATGGCAACCCTTGGTGATTGATTAACTGGGAGATCTGTGAGGACTGTATTAATGAAAAATACAAGGACTTTAGTAATTATGTGCATTATATTGTAGATCAAAAGATCGATCATGTGACTTGCGGACATAATATACTCGTATATCCATGTTACCCCAACGATTAGACAGGAAATTCCAATTCTATAATCCTTAAAAGAATATAGACACCCACTGGTGATATCTAGCAATGTCTACTCTGTAGATATCATTTAGGCCAAAACGTAACTATAGTTATCGGCACGGATATTGAGCCCTGACCTTCACCTGCGCAGAAGCGATTTACTGCCTTATTGCCTTATGCGTACGGTGCGCAAAGCGATCCCCACTCTTCCGCCGAGAGCTCAATATCCGTGCCGGTAACTATAAGCATCTTGTAGGTACTGAAAGAATTGATAGATCAGTACCTATAGTTTTTCTTCTTTTTTCAGGTTCACTAACATTCGTCATTGAGAAGTTACATTTTATCAACTATAGTAGGTGTAGGTAATAATTACTGTTACAAATAGAATAGCAACTAATTAATGTGAAGGTTATTAAGCATGTTATGTACAAAGGGTCATCAGATTATATCTAGTTCAGTTATAAACACGCGTTTATTATGTCTAAATAGTGTGCAAAGGTCTTATTTTATGTGCTGATAGAACGAGGTTGCTCATTATGTCGTGTCGCAAGTGTGTGCTAAGTTTTAAGGGCTTGTGAATGTACCTAATGTACCTAATTATTATGAAATATAATTACGTATGTAGATACTTTCGCTCATTGAATAGAGGTGCAACAGAAACATAGAATGAGGCTGTTGGTAGAGAATGCCTAAGTATTTTAGTATAGCGTTAATCCCGCCTTTGTACATTTTGTGACTACTAAACCTACTAATAAACAGTTTTGAACCATTCACTTTCTTATATGATTCCATACACTTCTTCAGTAGATCTTTCAGATTTTCTAGAGCTTCTGTTTTATCTAAAACGTCTCAAGAAAGTCTTCAGGGATGACTAGAACTGTTGCTTAGCCCATTTAGTTTCATACACATTATGTCAGGTTCCAATTAATAGAATAGGCACAATCCGCAATCGAGATTTATTTAGGAGTATACTTGCCAATGTTTTTCATACATAAATCTCTCAAACTCCCAAAGTCAAACCCAGAAAGTGACAGTAAAAAAACCCTCACGCTGCCGAGGCGGGGTCACATTGACAAATTTACGACAGTTTTTGCTAATTTTAGCTCTTTTTTTCCCAAACTTTTATAGTTCCCGTAAGTGGCAAACGGTTCTGTGGCGTATTTTTTTTGTTTTTCAAGATTATCAACCTGTCTTAAGGTGTTAAGTCAATCTTATCGGAACGGTTCGGACTTGACAGGTTTTTTGATAGATAACCGAACTTTTTCTTTGAGTGTTAGAAAAATAGATTGGTTTGGTTTATTTTTGAAATATTTTTTTTTTTTGTTTTGAAGTTCAGACAAATATTTTAAGTTATCTATGTAGCTTTATTAATAGAAGAAACCAAAATATGTAACGTACTTTTATTCCTATCGATTACAAAAACTGACACACATTTTTAAGTTTTTTTAAGAATTAAACTACTTTCGTTTTTCGCAACACATTTTTTTATATTTATTTACTTATTTATAATAAATATCTTATCTATTTAAGTTCTTTTTAATTTAAGTCAAATATTTACTTTGTTAAATCGTCTTTTATCTAATTCTGATTTATGTGCCCATAAACATATTTTGCTGTTCCGTTAGTTAATTAGTGACCTCATGTGGTAGAACTTAGGGTCATATGAAAGTCATAAAGTTGTCAAACGAAATATGAATACAACGACTACTGTTGGGTTTCCATAAGTTATGTTTATCTGAACATTTCTTGCTAATTAATATTAATAAAAAAGATTATAAAAAATAAATACATTTATACATCCACGCAATATACACATGTTATATAAAGACATAATTTGAGAGAAGAATATATACCTAAAACATTTTTATTTTACTGAAAAATTATGAAAAATATGTGTTTTCATTTAATTGAAAACAAACCGTATCTGTTACAATCTTAACAAAAACACACAAAAGGGGTAAAAAATACCACTAATTAATATACAAAATAAACCAGTCGACTCGTGCCTTTGCGCAGCATCCAACCCTACCGCAGTTAACCCGAGAACGCGTGCAGGGATCAATACGACCCACCTCCGAGATACCTCAACCCCTATTGTACCCGTTTATCTCAGGCACAATCCCTTTTTATCCCTTTCAGGGCTAAAGGGTACAAGAATCGTGCGCAAGGATTCTGTGCTCGCGTGCGTATTGTTAAGATCTAAACGAGATGGTAACCCTTACTTTTTGGTGCATTTAGGTACCCCTTTTTAGGTGGCTGCTAGTTTTTGTTATTTTATTGAGTTAATTTTGAGTCATTTTACATAATTTTTCATGGTATTAGGAATAATAATAGTAACTCAATTCTATGCCACAAAATGGTGGATCTTGCCGTTGACGTCTCAATAAAATTCCAGTTCGTAAAGAAGTTTCCAAATCAAGTTTGTTGGATCCGCGATTCTCAGCACATATTAGGAACACGTGAACTCACCCCGTGGGACCACACAGGCGCTCTGAATAAACCTTCTACAATCAGCGATATCCAAAACCAGATTTCTTTCTTCATCAATATTCACAATATTAGAAGAAGCCCCTTTTTTACTTATCTTTTTTTCTGTAAGGGTGTCGTAACGTCTTTTTTCTTTGGACGAAAAATACGATGGTGACCCATGACCTAAGGGCCCTTTGGTTCGAATCTAGTTTGTATGAAAAAAGCGTGTCTGCCTGTTTTGTTTGGCTTCACAATGAAGTGAATACACGTCAGAGACTGTATGTGGTCGGGGCAGTTTCTACTATGTGACCAACTGACGTTCTGCTCTATGTAGTACAACTTATGTGAACTAGGCTTAGGTATAAAAATGAGTTTACACGCTGTGAATTTTTTGTTCGTCCGTTTCAGATTTTTTTGTACTTAGGTACAGTTTGCCGTTGGGTGTGGTGGCCTATGTTTATGTTTGTAGAATTTTCTTACTAAGTGAAATGTTAAGATTTAAGATTTAAAGAGTAAAGGTTGCTTAATATAATGACAATCTTACTAAACATAATAATGACAGATAAGACATGCTAATCATGATCACAGTCCAAGATGTCTTCATCATTAATAACTTCAAGTTATCTAAAATCTATTAATAATATTTCTAATCGCAATATACTCGTGCCAATCGCCTCTTTGTATCACGTGTTGCAAACATAAAAAAATTAACAACATTTTTGTTAAAAACTTTTTTTAACAAAAATTCCCCCACGGCACAATAGAGTTTGCGCTCCCGTTAAGTAACCCAATTTTTACACCAAAAATAATAAGAAAAAAAAACTTAAAAAGGTAACGGTCTTCCGTGTTTCTTTTTTTTTGTTAAAAAAGGTCCGAGTATGTAAGAATTAATTTATGTAACGCCTCAATGCTTATACAGAAAGTGGGTATTGAGAGCGAAAATTAGGCCACATTCATACTTTTTTCTTGTTTTTTTTTTCTTTTTTACGTTTTTGTTAATGTTTTGTGACAATATTGACAGATCAGGCCCCGTCTTTGACGTTCGTTCGAGGATTTGTAAATAATCTCATTGAAAATTAATACCGTTTTTGAGAAGTTTCTTAAGAGACTGATTGGCATCATTGTTGAATATTTTTTGTTGGTGTCTCAAGTTTTCAGTGGCTATGAATTTTGATGAGATTGGTTTTTTGACAGTATCGTTTCTTTAGTAGGTATGTAGGACAAATATTTTTTTCTAGTAAATTATTATTCATTGTAGATATTTTATGGAAACCGTCACAATTTTTGGTGCGTGCAATTTATTCAGAGTTATAGAAATGGTTTTTACTGGATAAAATATTACAGACAGAAATATTTTTTACTAGATAAACGATATTACCATTTGACAAAAAACAAAATGGTAGTGTATTTAAAGAAACTTCTAGAGTATTTTATGTATGTACCTACCGATGTACAATTTTTTATCACATCTTAACCCCACCCTAATCTTTTAACTCAAAAAAAACGAGTTCTCAACAGTAAAAAAGTCGCAGCATCCGTAACCGTTTAAGGGTTAATAATGGTAATGACAACCATAACCCTTATCCACGTGCCGAGATGAGGGTTAAGTTAAAAACGTGAAGATGACTGAAAGGGTGGCTTTACTTAATTGTTACTTTAACTTATCTTTACGAGGTTTTTTGAAGGTAAGTTAGGGTTAATAAAGATCTTGTTTTTTTCGCTTTTGTTGAGATGAAGCTGTATTTGGAGGTTACAATGTTAACAAGTTTATTGAAGAATTGATAAATTAGATATGTTGCTTTGTGTTTATGTTACAGAAGCGTAATTTACATATTCAAAAGTTTTATTATATTAATCTCTAGCTATACTTTATTTTAGACAACAGTTCTACTAGAAACTGTAATTCGTTCATCCGGATAAAATCTAAAAAGGATCAGTGCCTGCTCAAATAAATATACAAAGTAAATCCTACTTAACTCTGTAATATTAAGATACATATATAGACAGCAAGAAACACATCATTTCATACTCAAAACCATTTTTCAAGAAGACCTACTTACTTCTCATCTAAGTTACGGAGATGCAATCACAGTACCTATAAGTAGGTGGATAGAAGCGGTCAAGTAAATCTGCATTGATTAATCCTGTCTCCTGGGAAATATGATGTTGTCAAGGGTGATCTGTAGTCTCCACCACACGGGATAATATCTACCCTCTTTACGATAAAAGAGAAAAAACTATACATATATACGTATACCATCTTCAAGTTGTTGTGAATAACTGAAACATTTAAAAATCATTTTGCTTTCTTTTCTTAGTTTTTCTTACTACTACTGCTATTACTAATACCTACTAGGTACTTATTCAATTCATCAGGTTCAATCCGAAAATTGAAGATACTTCCATTATGCAGCATAAAAAACTGTCCACCACCTTAAAATATTTCGACTAAATCACAAACCTCCAAGATGCCAATCATTAGTACATCTCCAACGCAATTTCAATAAGGAGGTTCCCTTCAAATCCAATAACAGGCACCTCTATGCACCCGAGTGCCTCTCTTTGCGTTCATCGCGAATCAACAGCCCCCGGTTAATCGGCCAGATTAAGTGGTATTAACGCTCCCACACAATCCTATCACTTGCCAACAAATCTCATTGCTACTGCACTTTAATCCTATACCACAGGCCGGCACTAGGAAACTTGCATAATTTTTGTTGGGGCATCCATTGCGTAGTAAAAACTGAGCACGTAGAATTTTGATGAACAAATGCGGCAATGGATGCGGGGTACAGCAATGTAGTTGATGGTGTGGTCGTTTCCCCCAAAAGCTCTCGCTCGCTAGTCAATTAAGTGATCAGCCAGGGGTTCTGCACAATTGGTCGCCTCCGCACAAAGCAGCGGTGGCGCCGCGCTACGATATTGTGAACAACTCGCAACGGTTTTATTAGACGGATTGTGAGGGATGACGCTTTTTTGAGGATTATAACCGAAGCATATTTGAGGTATTAATATTGAGGGTATTATGAAGCTAATAATGCACTAACTGAATAGATTCTAATATGCGGATGCACATTTTGTAATTGTTGTGTTTATGATATACAGATTAGTCTAACTTTATTGATAAAGGGTGTCACTAAATTAGTTTCAACTGAACAACCCATAAACATCTTCATACAAAAGATATTAAACTTTTAGATGCACGAAATTCTCACAAAAAAGACCCAAAGTTTAACTCGACCTATTTTTCAGAAACTTCAGAACTGAAACGAGAAAAAACGATGCCGGATCTATTTTTATCGCAATTTTTTTCGCATTGCAGACACAGCGAGTCGTCGGCCCCGGGCGTCCGTGCGTAAAATCGGATCATGAACGGACTACTCGAGCGCGACCAATAGTTGAGAGCCTCTGACCGAAGCCATGGATTTTAGAATTATTTTTTCCGGGAAACTTTTACAGTTTTTAACGCTTTGAATAAAAGCTTCGATATGGATTTTTATGAATGGTTCTATGTATAGGTTTTTAGGAATTCTTTTTTTGTACCTCTAGTTACATTTTGCCAATTATTTGCAGCGCTATGTATATATAACTTTATTCGATACCTATTTAAATACTGATGCTTTAACGGCAAGTATTATGTACCAAATAATATTCCATTTCATATGTTTGCTATTCAACTTTCCAGCTTCTGAATATAAACTGTTACCAAGTTCTTCAAGGCAGTTAAAGTATATTTGTTATATCGAAGCAACCATATGACATTTCCCTGTAACTACGACAATTTTTATATGCGAAATTACTATACCATGAAGCTGAGAGAGTCGTCATACATTTTCCATACAAATAATTATAAAATAAAACGTCATATGTATAAAACAAGACAGGGAAGAACATACATACTTTAAGATAAGCGAGCATGAAGCTGCCACGTGAGGTCATATGATAACCTCTCACTATGTCTTATCATTGAAGAAAAATAACTGACTTCCAATGCTAAAGGAATGCTGTAATGTTCTATATTGGTATCGATTTTAACTTAATTTTATACAAGCCTACCCGTGGTTTTAACAGCGTCCTGAGGGAAATAGTTTCAAAGAAGCCTGTCTTATTTCTGAGGCTCTAGCTACATTATTCCAGTACAAAAAATTCATTTAAATCAGTTGTATAGCTTTGGCTGACAGACAGACAAAATTACTTTACCTTACAGTATTAGAAGATATTGAGATTTATTGTCAAAACCTAAGTTTATACAAAAAATCTGGGTTTTTCAGTGACGCATTCGAAGAAAAGACACTGTCATACATTTCATTTAATATCCTGCACCAGACTAAAGAGAAAACACTAAATCTAAATTAAAACACACCCAAAATGCATACGACATTCACATTAACGGATGGCACACCAAAAAACCCAGTCTAAAAGGCGATAAATACATCATTTTTACAAACAAGACCCGACAAGACACATTGGCAGACGTTCTTAATTTAACTACGAGCATACAAACAAAGGAGCAAGCTGACAAACAAACAGACACGACTACAAACGCGTGATTTAACGTTGACATACTCGATTCTTGTTCATCGTTTTAACGTATCGATCTTGGTGTAAATTGTAATGGAGACTGATTGATTTATTTCGAAGCTTTAGCCGAATATTTTGAATTGTTTTCGGTGTATTTAGAGATGGTGGTAGTGACGTCATTCCTTGGCTACTTATATGGTGAAATGTTCTTAGTTTAAAGAATACTTGATGTATTCTAGGTATATAAATGAGTTATATTACAACCGTTTACGGAGTTAACTAATTCCTGCATCTGAAAAAAGCAGCCAAGCATGATTTAATTTAAATCAGTTAAGTAGTTGTGACGTGAAAGTCGGACGACAGATAGTTTTTTTTTTTTAGTAAGGATTGATTTTAGAGGAACTAAAAAACAAGTTCAGTACCAATCAGCAACTTTAAGAAGCACAGACCAAGCTTGTCATAAAACTCATCCTCATTTGAAAATACTTTTTACAGAAGAGGCTTCACCGTTCAGAGCATAATAAATAACAAAGTCTATTACTAAAACCCCACTCTTCTAAAGATCTCCGATATAATAGATGCAATAATCAATCCTTTCAAATATCATCTTTGCTACCATTACAAACGCAACCCGTTGAATGGCGGCACTCCGAAACGCGACGATTGATACATGAGACATTACAAGCCGCGTCTTTTCACTTTTATTTCACAATTTATGCGTGTAACAAAACGTAAAGTACTTTTGAAGTAATGTGACTGTCTCAGGTTTCTTTTTTAGTGACGGTAAGTGAAATTTTTAGTGTCGTTCCGAAGGACCGCTGCGGTTTGATGCGGTATTTTTTTTTTGGTCCTTTGCGTGGTCTGAGGACTTAAAGTTACTGGTGATAGGCGTTCCTTAGGATAGTTAAGTTTTCTAAAGATGTATGAATATATGTAGGCAGTAGGTCTGTGATTAATAGTGTATAGTAGTAAGTCTATTTTATGTTGTATGATTTTCTGAATCATGTAAAAACTCAGCTTGAAATAGAATACTTACCTACATAGAATATAAACATTTATTTGTCGCGTTGATAGTCATCTAATTAATGGTAAAAAGTTTATGTGAAAAAAGGAATTAATATCAATAAGTACAATTTGAATATTATATTATTTCTCCCATTAATCCCGAACCCGTTACAAAAATCACTTCGCAATATCAAAAAAATAAAACTTTAGCTGCATTTAATTTAGCATCCACAAAATTACCTCATTACGAATCCTACTTCAAAAAACACTAAACACCACTTTCACCCAGACAGCACCAAAACACGAAAAAAAACCCACACAAAACAACACAAAAAAAAAGGTACCGCAAAGTACGAAAGAAGAGGGTAGTGGGGAGGACATCTCTGGCTCGGGGTACCTGCACCCAATTACTCCGTCACCCAGAGAGAGGGGGGGTGGGGGGTGACATACAGACTGCCACGATCGATGATAACTCCCAAGATAAGTTTACTGCGCCAACCGCCTTTGAAATGTTACTTTAGAATATGGTTTTTGAAATAGGAAGTGGGAAGATGGTTGGGTAGTGTTTTGAGTTTATGCTGTCCTGGTACTCGACGCTTTTTATGTATGTGAATGAATTAGTAGGTATGTCTCTTAAGTTCTTTGCAAAAACTTATTAATTGCTTAAGTCATAATGTTGAAATAATAACAGCCTAACAAGACAAAACGGCAATTGACAGATTTTTTTATATTTTAAAAGTATCTATTAGTAATCCGTGACTTCTAGACTAATGGATTCCTTAATTTGAAAAGATTAAGAAACTTCTGACGTTAACTGAGAAGATCTGGATACGGTCCAGTAATTTCATAGAAAACTTGTTACAAACAAACAAGCAGAATTTACTCCTATTGTAGTATCGTAGATGCGTACTCATAGCCAGTAATTCACTCTAACTCAACTGTAAAGGAATGGCACACTACTTGATAGCCAGCCAGCTTTCAGACATTGAGCTATGGTCACCAGGAACTAAATAATGCTCTCAAGACATTACACACACATGCACACTTATCTATAACAATACGAGGCACACAGAGGTATGTGTAGGTGTGTTGGGCGGGGTCGACCTTTGACCCGCCCTCACCAGCCCCTCACCTCGCCCACTTCACCCCCGCACTTTCACCTCAGGGGTGAAATCCCAGGGTTTCTTGTTATTTATTTTTAAAGGGAAATTTAGTTCGGGATTTGTGGAGGTAAATAGGTTGATGTATGTGCTGTGTGGAGGTTGGAGATGGACTTCAAATGTGGGTAAGAAGAGATGGTGGTACCAACAATATGTAACTAATTGCTCATCCAATTGATTGCTTAAAACGAATCGTTAGCATAAGTACCTAGCCACAATTGCAAGTTAAATAGTAGGTAGGTATGTAAGTATGTAACTTTAATGAAGATAGGTAATGCTTATTTAACATCTGGGAAGATTACTTGAAGATATAGGTACTGATATCTTTGTTCTTTTACTAAGTTACGCCAGCGGTTTCATCCACACGTCCTGTGGGAGCTTCTTCACGCATCCGGATAGCAGGACTATATCAATACATGGTCTATTTAACACTAAGCTAAGAACATAATATGTTTTTTAAGATCCGACTACCTAGTACCTAAGTCCTGAGTTTAAGAGTGTTCAAGCAACCCAACTCTGAACTTTTACGAGTACTTATGATATTAGCTACAAAGATGTAGGTAATATCAAAAAGGTACTTTTTATGTATTTTTCAGTGGCAACCCTAACAAAACTCGACTACACTTTAGAGACAAGAGACAGCCCTGTTGCCACGTAGCTGACCAAGTCTCAGACATCTGAACTTGCAGACTGAGTTACTATGACAACGAGCTAGAGGTTATGTACCGAATAGTTTCACTATATTATGCTGAAATGTTAATGTGATTGTAACTGTAAATGGTCGTTGTACCCGGTATGGTAAGTCTTTTGTTTTTACTTAAGTTCTCGTATGTACAAGGAGTTTCTTTATACAACTTACGCACGTTGGTATAACATGTTCGATTTTGTTTGGGTTTCAAAAAGTATATCTTACCCCCGCACTCAGAGACATTTAATGATAACTTAAGTCACTCTTTAGTGACAGATTCTCATAGAAATTCTGCACTAAGGAACGGTTTAAGTTACCAATGGCTCTGAGTGAAATTATATCAAAATCTTTTCAGCTTGTATTTAGTGAAATATGAAGTTAAATATTGTTCTGTTCTGTATGTATTCTGGTATACCTAAATAAGTACATAGCTATTTTAAGGAAAGCATTCGTAGTGATAAAACTGTTTAGTAGCTTACTATTTCTGCTTTTAGTTTTAGTTTTATCTATCTAAAGTCATCGATGAATAAACTGAAGGTTTTTTTAATAAGAATGAATTAGAATATTTATTTTTCTACATATTGCCATTTTTTTATATGAACGTAAGCTACGTCACTTGTAAAATAGGGTCATTAATCCATAGTACTTATTCTATTTAAAAAAAATATTTCTTAAAAAAAGGTCTACGTGTTCTTAGTACCTATACCTAGTTGAAAATAATGATTAAGTACGCATGCTAAAACTATCAAGAAAATCACATAGCCGCTATTTTGAATGAGACTCAATTACAAACTTTGATCGAGACAATAATGGTAAGAACTGTAAGAAGTACATTGCGACTATGTCATAATTTATGTATTGATTTAAAAATGGATACCGTTGTAAATGATACAAGTAGAAACAATTTGTTATTCGTATTAGAAGCTATTGAATTCCAATTAGAATAATGTATTAGCAAGAACTTCGAGTTGTCTTTGTCTACGATTTTATTAAACTATTCATCATAATAAAATGGCAAGATATTGATAGAAGTATCATCAAAGCTGAAAGAAAAGTCATTTTCAGTAGAGGCAATGTCGGCTACTGAAACATTTTAACTGAAACGAATCATTATACTCAATCTCTACGTGATTGAGAATCCCAGAAAGAAATCATACAAAAAATCGTCTCAACAATAAAACTTCAAACTAAACACGACATAACGCTCGTGAAATTAATAAAAAAAATGTCGAATCATATTGTCGCGTCGGCGATGCGTCAAGCCGCGTCGACGTCACGCTGACGAATGCGCGGGAGGGCCGCC
The DNA here is from genome assembly GCF_030705265.1 of Helicoverpa armigera. NCBI lineage: Eukaryota > Metazoa > Arthropoda > Insecta > Lepidoptera > Noctuidae > Helicoverpa > Helicoverpa armigera. Next base: position 8,565,671 of record NC_087136.1, on the reverse strand, counting down.
CCCCCTCCTGCGTTAGGCCACGCCCCCTGCGCACGCGCCTCCTACCCGCCATCTAGATTGATCTAGATCTAAATAACGTAACTCACGACTCAATGTGAGCTACCTTTGTATGTATTGGTGTGAAAACACAAATATTTAAATCATTGAATATTTATTGAGCGACTTCGATGTTTTATTGATTTTCAATATACATATAGGTACCTAGTTAGTTTATTATAATGTAAGTACGTCTATTTTAATGTGAGGCCATTGACTTTGTAAACGATCATGATTCGTTATTTAAGTGTCACCTACTCGCATACAATTACATTTTTAAAGACATTACTTTTAATAAGTTACGCCTTGAAATTCAGACAAGTTCAGCGTAAAAATAGCCGTCATAATAATACGTATATTACAGTTAAAAGGAGAGGCACTTGATCACCTGTATGTGGATAGCTAAGTATACGGAGTGCCTATCAGTCCGGAGAAATATGGAGGCAGCGGGAAAGTTGATACAAAGTAGGATTTTCAGGTACCGTCTGACGCGCAAGCACTGAAATGTGACTGAATATAATTTTGCAAAAATTTACCGAGTAAATATGGTACCGGATGAATAAATTATTATCTTTGAATATTAAAATTACGTATTCTATCGGACTATCACACAATGCAACGAAAAAAAAATTGTCGATAGGGTAGGATGTAGATTGAAGTAAATAAAATGAAGATATAGAATAGTAAATAATTTCTTATAAAAAATATACCCAAACAAACGATAAAATCGTTTGCCTAACGTCCAACCTATTATAAACAAGTTCGCTCTATTCGTAAAGTAAGCAAGAAAGAGATAGCATAACATTGCATAATAAAACGACACTCTTCTAAAACCGTTGCACAAATAAAGTCGAACAATAAAGTCCAAACCGCCCAACGAATTTTCTTACCGACGGTACTCGGCTGAAAGATTTCCACCCCGCGCCGGGGAGGGGGGCCGCGGTCGAGGTGGCGGGGCCTTCGCTCCCTGCCCCTGCAGGCCACCGGGCCAATGGCGGCGCGGCGCGCCCTGGCCCGACCCGGCTCAGTCGTGGCTGAACCGCGACCCTTGACACACAAGCGCGTCGCGCGGTCTCTTGCCCTGTGACGGCAACCGGCATCATCACGCACGGAGCGCTAGTTTACGGCGGGGTCGGAGGCCCGGGGCTTTGCCCTCCGAGAGCCCCTGACCTCCCGCCTCTCGAGCTCGGCTTTCGCGGTAGCTGGCGGGAAGACGAGCTCCTACCGTCTACGCCCGCGAGTCAAGCCGCTTCCACGCAGAGCGGATCCTCCGCGACGGACAAGGGCCAGAATGTGGAGTGCGTGGTCTGCGGAGACAAGTCGTCGGGGAAACACTACGGCCAGTTCACTTGTGAGGGTACGTAATCTTGTGAAGTGAAAGTGAATTAGTGCTTAGCGACGGAAATCTGCGTGATTTGTGCGGTGTCCGTTCCGATTTGAGTGATCCGAAACTTTGCTTCCTAGGCTCTCGGTGTGTGACATAAAGTTTTTGGCGTAGTTCGTTAGGTCAATTAGTCGCTAAATTAGTAGGAAATGGTTGCAAAAATTCTAACAACAAGTGAAAAGTTACATTTTGGTAATCTTTTGTAAATCTATGTTAGATGTCGCGAGTAAAATAAAACTTTAGGAAAAATTTTAAGTGCGTGCTGTAAAAGAGGCGTAATTAAAAATTTGCATACTGAAAAGTTCCGTGCTGAGTAGATCGGTGATTTGTTACCAAAATTGAATATGTTTCGATACGAGACTATTAGTTAACATGATTGATGATCGGTCGAAACGGCAATTATAGTATCATTCGGAATTATTACTGTGATTTCAACTATTTTATCGCGGCTCGAAATTGTAGGCTACGCACTGTTACCAATTTGTGCCTCTTGAGACTATCGTGGATTCGTTAGTTAATTTTAACATACGCCATGCAATTAGAATTTCATACAAAAATAACAATAATTTGAACCGTTCTTGTTAACTTAATAATAACAATATTTCCGCATTAATTCCACAAAAGCTAATAAATTAAACAGAGAAGACGATTTCTATTCCCCTTTTGACCTTTTAAATATCAATTAAGAAAAGTTCGCGCGACAACATTGCTAATCAGAATGCAATAAGACAAAGTTTTCTCAAAATGTCTGTCTGTAAAGATAAGGGGTGCCACTTTTATGCAAATTACGTGAAATTGCTGCTTTTTGACTTACGACGTTTTGGTTTTATGCCCAAAAATTAATTGAAATATAAATTATATTCTTTTGGTTATAATTTGGTCTATTAATAAATAAAGAATAAAAAAAACACAGATTTGCCTGTAGGTTTACCTAAATTAGCAAATTTTGCAAGTAGGTAAGATATAGTGCAACTACAATTATGATTTATTTATAGGCAAAAACTCACAACCAATAAAAATAATCTTATAACCTAACAAAAATAACAAAAACAAGAAAACAAAAATCATTAAACATACAAGTGAAATGTACCTTTACAATGTCGGGTGCATGTCACCAAATAATTATGTTCAACTGTAGATGACAGATTGACCTGGGAACGGGGTTTTAGCACTACATTGTTAAAGAAAAAATACTTTCTTGAAACCATCAGATTACTTTGTTAAACCTACACTTGTAATTATATTTTTCTTAACATTTTCATCAACACTTTTCACTAAGTTAATTCTGAATTTATTAGTAAAAAATTAGAAAAATATTATTAAAAAATATTTTTTTTTATATCGATGATTTAATTGTATTTATTTTAGGGTACTTGTTTTTTTATCTTTTATTTTTGGCGGATAAATTATACAAGTGGATTTGAATACTGATAAAACCTAAAGTGATGGATTGAACGTTTCGTTTCACTCGACAGCTCGTGTCTTGTTCTAATTGTAATTGATTGATATTATTGCGAAAATGTTTTAGCACTGAATTTTTTATTGTTCTCGATAGGTACCTACTTATGTTACTTACTTAGTAGGTATCATATCAACCATTTAAAAATCGTTATTATATGTTTTTGCCCTACCTCAGATAAGTGTCTTGGCAAAATCATATACAAATTATTTTAATGCTACATTAAATTTTAGTTTTGCAATTTAATGAACAAACTTCATATTTTTCCAAAACTTCAAAATACCTTTCTCAAATGAACACCGCGTGCAAAAAAAACGGACCCAAAACAAACAAAATTCGTATTAAAAGGACAGGCTAGTAAGCCGACCCTGATGACATAATAGTTGGCACCAAGTGTAGTCATTACAATCACCTTGACCCTCGGGCCAACCTGCATGAACCATACTTTCGTGATATTGCTTATAAACAAAACGCTAAGGGTGTCTTTGTACGCGTTTAGTTAGAACCTGATTCCTTTTTAAATTCGATTTCAATTTATTCTTTTTTTTATAATGTGTAACTTGTCTTTTTTTCTTTTGTCGGGATTAGGTGTTAGTGACTACGGTTAGCAAGATATGACAAAAAATAAAATTGTTCTAACAACGGATCATTAGGTACACCGAAATTTTCAGATTTTGGTTCGATTTTAATTAAAAAACAAATGATTGGTAGTGCTGATAATCCGCTTATTCTTTGCTTTATGTACTTTGCAACATAACTATTCCCAAAATATTTTCTGTGTCATTATCAGCTAACACTAGTCCATCTTTTACACAACACGCTCTAAGCTACTATTGAATTCACATACTTCTATACTTCGTAAACCAATGTATTGTCTTAGAGGTGTCAGAATTAAAATGGTTAATTCAGACAATAGTGTCCGTTGGTATGTCTGACTGTTGGTTGCGCAACCACAGCAGGTTGTCAGTCAACTTTCAAATGGAGATTTTGAAATGTATTAGGGATTCCGTTTTGTTTGGCAAAAGAAAGGAAATGTTTTCGTTTGTATGAATATGGATGGTGCGAAATAAACTGTGCTAATCTTTAAAAAGAGAATTGTATCATGGTTATAGATCTAGCCGTTTCCCGCAGTTTTCTAATAGAGACTTCCTACCCGAATAAATCCTATGCCCACGGGACAGTGTAGCTTCCTAACAGAGATTTTTTTTAAGTTGTCTAGTCAGTCAGTTTTTATCATGCCTCCAAATAAAAATATCACCTTTATAATATTAGTTCAGACATAGAAAAATGATAAGATTAGTCCCTATGATGTTACATAGAATGAAAAGTGCAAGGAAGTTTATAGCAAAGGGCGGTAAGCGCGAGTCAGTACAAAAAAGCTCGCGTCCGTGTCAATTGCAGTTGCAGAAAGGTAAATCTGCAATTTCCATGCCTTATGTTTAAGAGGCGCTTCTTGTAAAGCACTGGTACTCAGCTGAATCCGGTTAGACTGGAAGCCGACCCCAACATGATTGGGAAAAGGCTCGGAGGAGGATGATGTTTAAGAGGCTAGAAAGTAGTCTGAAATTCATTAAAATAATATAAAGTAGTCTTTCTGTAGATTTAGTTCATTACTTATCGACAAGTAACAAGTCCAAATATTTTTGCAATACATAACGAAGTTTGCTTCAACGGAAATACCTAATTCTCTGACCTATAACAGATCTTCGGCGCCATTCACGCCAAACCTTATCAATTGCCAACAAAAATTCAAGCTTAAATTATACAGAATTCAGGCTAATTCCGATTTGAATGTATCCGGTAGAATTTTTGAACAAAATTAATTGGTCGCAACTATTTTCGTTGTTATCAATGTAGGCTTGGCGCCGGTAAGGTTGTGACCTCAGATATCAAAGGCCCAAGACCCGATAAATGTAATTTAAATTAGAAAATTCACTACTCTTTGTGTATCATTGGGTTATGATTACGTAATTTCTGGGGTATCACGTGTATTCTGAATGGAATTTGTAATGTTCTAATTTGTAGGAGTGTATATTAGTCCCGTAGTTCCAAAGCTTTAGCAGATCTTCGTTGTTTTGCTTAAATAGGCTTCTACTTAATTGCTAAGTGCGTGTTGAGATGATTTGTTTGTTAATCTAGATCTATATCTAGTTCTGCTGATTTTGTGTCTAACAGTTTTAAATATAATATGATGATGTCAATATCGTTTGAAATACGGGTGTACTTTTCTGTTTATAAAAGAAAGTAAACCAACGTCATACGTATTCTTATAATTTCGATAAATATATTTCCTGAGTGTTTATCTTCACCAAGTACGCAGTCATAAACACCATTAACTTACGGTCGCTACCATCCAAATAATAAGATTTGTTTCTCCACTAAATATGTAAAAATCCCACTAAATGCGTACGTTAATATACCACAAATCCTCATAAGTCGTACTATATTTCAGCTCTGCTATCACATGATAACTCCCTAAGAGTGTATCGATAAAGCGCATTAGTGTTGTGCTCATAAAGTGTTATTTTGATGTCGACAAATCCACTTTATTAGCAGTCGGACCCCCCGCTGATGGAATTAGAACCCTGTCGAAGTAAAACCATGCAGTCTCTGAGGTCAACTTGCACTAAAAGTGTTTATAGGCGTTATAACGACAAAGTCCCAGGCCGAAGCGCTTCTTTTGACTTAAATGCTCGCGTCCGTGAGCGACAATAGTGATCGCAGTTGACACCTGGGGGTAGTGATGTGTGGTGTCGATACTTTTTTTCTATCGATAACGTTAATATTTCAGATTTCTGTTATTGTTTTAAAATACTTCTAGGATAAGAAGAAACACATTCAATAAACATGAAAATACGAATCTAATTACAGAAAACGCAGTACCTAATGCTCTTTTAATGTTTGCGTCCGCCGACTTTGAGAAAAGTTGAGAAAACTAGTCGTATTTCAATTCAACATACGAACAACTTTTCTCAAAGGTATCTACTTAACTTTAAATTACCTTTACATTATATGCTGTGTAATAGCATTCAACTCATAAACTGAATAATTATTGCTATTAAAATACTTTATAGATTTCGAATTATAAAACGTTTACTTTATTACTTTACGTTGATAACATACTCATAGATCTTATATTCAAAACGTCGCTTTGTTCTGACGTAAAATGCGCAATAAATTATTATTCAAATTTTATTATATTATATAAATATCGCAGCCATGAATTACGGTGCGTCGCGTTATCGACACGCGGTGGCATCACTATCGACCACTATAACCGGTCAGTTTATGGTATGTTTTGTCCGGCGATACCGTGGCAGTTAACCCTATCTTTACGAGCGACTCTAAACATAAGTGTCTTTCCGAACTTATTTATTTTTATCTCATTCCACTTTTTAAATTGAATCCAAGTTCGGCGCGTGTGTGGCTCTCCTCTTTCCACTAAAACTGTCAATAAAACGCTCGAACCTCTTGAATCATGTCGCCTTTTAATGAAAATTTGACTCTCTTTAATATATTATTTATGTGAATTAAACAAGTACTAGCTACGCCTTAATAAGGTAAACATTCGACCGTGTGACGTTAACGACCATTTTCGAAATTTAAAAGCCGCCATATTGTTAAAGAGTACGCGTGTTTGTCACGTCGTAAATCGAAAATTTATATTTTTTTCTCTCGATAAACGTGAGTAGTTTTATTGGGAATTTATTGTGAATTAATTTTATTGTTGATTTAAAAAGAAAACTTTGATGCATAATGTTGATTGATTAAGAAAATTATGTATCCGAGTTTTACGATAAAATGGATGTCGGTGTCCGCTCGTCGATACATTTATATGTAAATCATCAGCCCTTCACGTTGCATTTTAAATGTTTTATTGTTAACGTGTATTAATATTCATTATTTGCTTCATTAAGCACCTGAGGGCAACAAATAAATTAAATCCGAGGTGCTTTTGTAAAGGAAATGCATGCAATGAAAAATTTTAATCAACAAAAACGGTATTTTAATCTATTTTCGATCGATACTCAAAACGAATACTGTCTGGTAAAAATTGATTTGAAATTCTGATTTTTTGTTTATATCAACGTTCTTATATAAAACTGTCGACGATTTGGAAAAAAATACGAACTTTATTGTATTTAGAAGCCCAAGTCACATCATTAAATTAAAATCCTTTCAACTTTAGTCGTCCTTTGTTTCTATAGAACGGTTTATACCCAGTCAAGTGTCCATCTACATACATTAAAATTAATAACAATTGTCCGAGAACACATGCAGGATATTCGTACGTGTGTGTGCAACATTCTCAAGAACAGGACCTAGATCATTAAGACGATCCGATGGGTCATTAAAGCGAGTAATTTTTCATTAGACTCCTTCTTTTGTGCATTCGTGTCTTAATGAAATGATTAAGGGAAGTTGTATCGATATGTGTGTTGTGTTCTGTATTATGCGCATCACTATTTTTAATTTTATTTCTTTTTTTGCAAAGCTTCTCATTATACGTTATTATTGCTTTAATTTCTAAAGTTTCTACCGTTTCAATTGTTACATCTCGTTTATGAATGGTAGGTAAAACACCACTTTTCTAATTTCTGCAAACATTTTGCCTAAACTACAAAAAATATTAATCTTCATCATCATCATCTTTCTCTTAATCATTACCATCACCTTGTCTCCAATCGTTCAAGCATGATTTAATCACTCAAATCATCAGTCCCATAAAATCACAGCCAACATTTACGCGAACGTAACTAAATTATTTGCACTTGTCTTACGATGTCAAGGCCAAATGCAGCCACAATCGAGAAAACTTGGCCTTATAACTAATCGAAGGTTCTAACGACTCCCAGTCCTAAAGCAATGATTGATGCATCATTAATGATCACCTCGGATAATTGATTTACTTCTAATTCAATTTAAAGCTTCGTTATTACGATTTTAATTCAGTTCTGAGTTGAAGAAAGAGTAGAAATTGTGATAGGGAAGAAATGTTTAATGACATGTATGAAATTGGAAATATTGATAATGATAAAGCTACCGATGAGCTTAATTTAAAGAGTAAAGATAATATTACGATCAAATAAATAGTAATATTCTTCGAAAACAATGACACTAAAACTGCTATTATTAAGAACAGAAAGAAACTCAAACATATCAATCGTTTAATTATCTCCCTAACTGCCACAGATCCATAAATCTAGAAAGAAAAGCGGAATCTCTTGTTCTACAAGACAACAGCGTTGACCACTAAATGAAGATTTAATGGCGTTTAGATATCTTTATTTATTACTCTAGTAACATCCTCAGGTGCGGGAAATACTTACTGTTTTACGGGAAACTAGTATTCTTTTGTTTTTTGATAATACTCCTTAATATCTTTGCCATACAACCTTTTTTGTCTATTAGTGTTTGAAACTCTTTGCTTTTCAAACCTAGGATTCTAAATCCAAATTCAGTTTTAGCTTCTTTACTTGTTCCAAATTCAAAACCACGTTTAAGTTTAATTGTCAACAACAAAATGGCAATGTTTATATCAAATGCGAATGTTGCCTGTTACAAAATTGCTAGTAATACATTACGAGGTCACGTTCTCAATAAAGGCATTTGACTAGATGACTGATATTTATTACTAATCACATTGATGGGATTTTTATGGCGTACTACAAAATACTTGCATGCCTATAAATCTGGTATTCCACTTGATTGTCACAACAGTGCTGCGCTCGTGTCTTCATTTGGTTTTTTGTCTATGTTTTGAAGTACAATAAGATTCCTTGTAACATGAGTTTTTTCTTCACATAACTTGAAGTCACATACCGTGTCCATTGCATTCCGATTGTCCCAAACCATACACAGAATGACATACAATGCTTTCTCCAGAGCATGCTCATTTACTGAATATTGTAAATATATTCGCAAAACAGCAAAAGCTTCATCAGTGTTATTAAGATTATTTAGGCTTATTTTAGATTCCAGTATATCAACTCTTTTCCTTAAATTAATAGCTCAAGTTTCAGTCCCATTTCTGGCTTCATACCAACCATGTTCAATAATCTATACAGCTTGAATATTCTAAACTGACAGCCAGTAAATAACGTAACAGCTTTCTCGCAAAACCATCCGTTACCTTCATTCTCTCACAGCCTTCATTCATAAATCAAACGTATGCGCATAATTGCAATTTTAATGAACCTAAAATTCTTCAATGAATCTTATAATAGAGATAGAGAAGAAAATGCTGTAAGAGGAATATTCAATTGTGTTGGTAAAATAATGTCGCACGTATGCGCGTTCAGTCGCGAGTCGTATGTCGCAACATTCAGCGACTTTTACGACGGTGATAACTCATCGAGGCTATAATATTCGCTGGTGAAGTCGTAAATGTGATGCATGATGCATCGGATGCCAACATGCCACTTGCACTTTTTCGAACTTTGATCCGAACGCCTTATAAAGTAGTAACACCTAGAGATAAAGATCTTGTTTTAGATATAAAACGACTGTACAGGTTTTAAACATAAGACACGCTGTTTTAAGATCTGTGCTTTAAAGCTTGCCTTTAATATCAGAGACAATTTTATTTAATTGTTTCCATAAAGTTCCCAATTCACAGATTTGAAAACCATTTGTTCCAAATGTGTCATTTTATTTGATTTTACCCTCTTCATTCATCCCCTTTATTTCTAAAGATTCTGTTCCTAAAACCAAAATTTTGTCGTTTCCATCGTCTCAACTGCCATAATGGTCAAGCTAGCATTACGTAACATCTCGTGCTATATGTAGGTCAGCGGTACCCTGCAATCTAGGCGTCATTAGCTCGCCAATAATTGTGGACACCACACTTTACTGCCACTGGAGTTCCGCATCTGTCATTCTTAAACTCACCATACTTTGTCTTAGCAATATGTTCAAAATCAGTCTTTGTTTGTTTAGTTATATCCTCTGTACTCTCCTCCCATTCAGTAAAAGTTTAATTTTGGATACATTTGTTTCCTAATCTTGATATTTTTTAGTACTGGATCAAGTTTAATATGCTTTAATGACTTCTTTCAATGGTATATCAAGTTTTATATCTGTTCTATCTTTACGATCATATCTAGTATCTTCAATATCATCACATTCTCCGTTCTGTTTATTATACGGAACCCAGCGTGTAACTGCAATGGCTTGACGAGTTTATTTCTTTATAATGCGTCAACCGCTGCCGGTTGACATTCAAGCAACCTGTCGGTTTATTCACATTTCGATTGTATTTAATGATTTCATACCTAGTTCTTTATTTATTTGTTTTGTATACATTTCTGTACCTGTCAGTTCTTTGTCTTGCTGAGGTGCGGTATGTTTTTAAATTGATAAGTTTTCATTTCCTGAGCTATTTGTTTGTCCTAAAATATTGCTATTAATTAAATATGATTAGCAAGTCTACTCTAACTTTCGGTGTTAGACGTGAACACATACAACATAAACTTATTAACAATAATCTACAAATGATCATCATTAGTTCTGTCATCCATCCTTATCAAAACCATTTAATATTTTAAAATAATATTCTATGTAGGATTGGTCTGATACTATGATGAAATTTTTACTGCCGTGAAAACTGAAGCTCATCGCTCCAGAAACTTTTACTAACCACTAACACAAGTAGGAAATCACGATATCTACATAAAATTTCTCTTCAAACCAGCCTTTTACAGCTTTAGCCTTAAATTATTGGCAGTATTCCAATGATTTTAAAGACAGTTCATATTAAACTGTTATTTATTGGCTTGTATTAGGAAAATACGATTAATTTATAGATAGTATTCAGTACCTATATATTAGTTTTCCAATTGAATGGTCAACTCAGAAAGTTAATTGCGTCTTTTCATTCGATATTAGCAATGAAAGTTTGCCTAATAAAGGCTTCTTCTTGATATCTGTAGTCAAATTGTTATTTGTTTGTCATTCTATCTACCGTTATGTCTGAATGTAAATGTATTGTTTCTAGGTCATGTACAATGAGTATATTAATGTCAATGAATAGGTATTCCAATGACCGGTCTGTTACTAAAAATGTACCTATTTTCTTCTGCCCAATCATTAAGGTTTGTGATAGCACGTTTTCCTCCTCTGAATTTCTTGTTAACTATTCCATTTAAACAACTATCATCTTCCAGACTTTGCTTATCCAGAAATGCGCATTCCAAAATGTCCCTCCACGTCTTACTCTAGCCCCCACCTGTATCTTACGTTTGTCTCTTCTCAGCTATAAATTCTTGTGAAATAAACTCAAACCACACTCCGGTTGGACGCGATGCACTATCTATTTCCTTCCAGTTCACTTTCTCAACATTTCTCTGGATTTATGTCAAAGAATCTAAGGCTGAACCATTGTTTTTATTTTCACTTCAAATCTTTGTGTCGATGCACTCTTTATCATCTCGCGTGGAATACAATTTGCAACTGCTGATGTTCCCAACGATAAGTAGTAATTGGGAGGCAGTGTTCCCGAGTGGTGGCGTGCGCAGGCGGCGGGGAAACGCTGCGGTTGGAACGCGGATGTGACAGTAGGAATGTTAGATCATATAGTGGACTTCTATTTGATTTATTTCCAAATACCTCGTTATAGTTATATTTGAAAGTTAAACAACGCCTGACGACGATAGTGTGAGTGGTTGCCTCTCAAAGTTGATAATTGTAGGGATTATATTAAAAAGACGATATTCCAGCTCAGATTGATCTGGGATATTTTATTTTTGCATCCAATTTTTGCACTCGTGTAAAAATAGCATTTGAAACTTGGAAAAAATAATAAAACTTAAATATAGCATTGGCTCCAAAACTACAGCCCATACATTATCTCCAAAACTTCCAAAGAAAAAATGAACCAACATTTAGTAACGAGCGTCTAACCCGCCGCACGTACCACGGTCCTGCGTTAACCGCACAGCGGCTTATCTGCACATTGGCTACGTGAGCAAACCTCTAACGGTATCGCAACTAGCGAGAACCTCGAACGAAGGCGCTTTGTTGCCTAAACATGCTGAATTTTCAGTTGCATGCCTATTCTTTAACAGCGTCTTGACTTTTAGAAGCATCGAAGTAAAATTTTCAAAAGCAAATCTTCCATTTAACGTAGTACCGTCTAGTGACAATATAGATGATAAGATTTATAATGCAACATAAATGTTTGTTATAGAACCATTTAATGGTGCATTAGAATTCGCCAGACATCTCAAAATCTGTGGTCACGATTTTGAATAGTGAGATAATTATAATTGCGAACTGCACTTTGAAATACATCTCGTTCAATTAAACTTTAATAATGATTTTAATCTTAGAAATGGTAAAATTCGGACTGAAATTAGTTTCATAAACAAATTAGTTGTAGTAGGTACTGAATGTGACGTTCGTGTGACGTTAAAAGTTTTGAAACACAGTTTCCTCATTATTTATTCAGAATTACAAAAGCCTTGTGTTGAAGAACAATATAAAAATACTCGGTAAGTAGTTACACAAGTAGGTATATGAGCAAATAAGTAAAACGCATGATACTGTGGTACATGACGTAGTAACTATTAAACTATAACAAGGTCTATAAGGAACAAAGTATTTTTTTTGACATTTAAGAATTGAACAATTTCCTCAGGTTTATTTTATTAAGAGACTGTTGTAGCATTTATACGCGCAACTCTTTTATATGGATGTAAACATAAAAAATATGGGAAATGAAAAAAAATATAAAAGTTATATTAAATTTTAATACTAAAACATAAAAAAAGAAACACGAAACACTATGAGTGCATCAATCAATTAATTAGCACTGATTAGCAAAGCAATAGATACTTAAAACCAAGACTAATGAAAGTTTACGACCAAATTAAAAACCACAATAAAAGTAAACTGATACTCATAATTAAAAGAATACTAATTAATATTAAGTCTATTTCATATTTGACTTGAAACGAGATCTTTTATAGCTCTGATTTTATTTCGGAAGTCAAAACGTTTAAGATATCGGATAGTTTGATAGTAATCTAAGATCATTTGGTTCAAATCGATGGAGTCTGGACACGATTTGTACAAGTATCGTCTTACTCTGCATTTGGAGTCACAGAAAATGGTCCTCAATGTAACTTGAAACAACAATAAGTTTTAGGTGTTGATGGGAGTCGAGGAGTCGTTTCTATCGTTTCTATAATTCCTATTCTATCGTTACCAACGAATTAGATATTAACAGAACACATTTCTTGTAAATAATCATCCATTTCATGTCAAAATACTTTATCTCATCTTTCTTGGTGTTTTGTAGTATCCTGTAGTTTTGGTTTGTTTTCAATAATGATACGATTTTGAATAGCAGTTACTAAATCGCCATTAAATTATAGGTTTCTTATATTATCAAATAGATACCTTACCTTAGATAAGTCTGTATGTACCCCAAATAGGTTCTCACAGTCTGCTAAGGTAAGACCAGTAACACCGCCCTGAATTGTAGATAAACATGGATAAATGTCGTTGATATTTAAATCTACTAATACATAATGTTTAGACGTTTGCATAACTTCCTTACAAACCAACAGAGCCGTCCAATCACTGTATTTTATTAGTTTATTTAATGGCTTATAAACATGCGAGATCTAGTTTGAATCCCAAAATGCAGAAGCATAATTTAATTGGTAAACTGCTTCTGAAACCAAAATTGATATTTTTAAGAACACCGAAATACCATAGCTTGTTGAAACGATCGCTAAATCTAATATAGTAGACGCATACGTGACAATTTTCGATAAACGATTACGTTCGTCTGACAGCACAAATATTTTTCTCAATAATTTACAGCGATTCGGCGACCATAAGATTTTTTATTGAAAATTCGATTTCTTTTCTTAGACGCCAAGCCATGTTTTACTATCTCCTTCTGTAACACCAATCGATTCTCGACCTTATTGACATTAAAATTCCTGCAAAGTTCATTGTATTTTGAATAAAGGCGCCACGTAGCGCGTATCAAAGCAAATTGTTTCTTATTCTAATATTTACGCATAATATATTCATGAGATTGGTCTTAACTGTCTTAAGATCGTTAAGTTGGTATTTTAACTGTTTTATAAATTTGTATATATTTGACGCTTCCATACAAATCGCCGTATTTCGATATCGAGTAGCCATTGATATATTATTGTTTTATGGTAATAGGTTTAAGCATATTAACAAAATAGGCTAACAAGTAATTACTACCGACAATCATAAAGTTTAGTAAAATATTGGGATATCCCCATGTTTGCATACGATCACAAATATGGTGGCTTGTTGACAGATACGAATATTTTACACGCTGATGATGATATACGAACAAACTTCCGAATTTTAAGCGCGCTGTCGGATCAAATGCAGATTTATGAAGTGATTATATCGTAAATAGCAATATAAGTCAGAGCCACCTTATCAAAATACGTTTATCCGTTCGGCGAAGTATTTTCTAATAAAGAGACGATGATGGAAGTGAAAGTGTGATAAACAACATTACAATGATGAAATCTCTCCCACAGGTTGCAAATCCTTTTTCAAGAGGTCCGTGAGAAGGAACCTGACGTACTCCTGCAGAGGAAATAGAAACTGTCCAATCGACCAACATCATAGGAACCAATGCCAGTACTGCAGGCTAAGAAAATGTCTCAAAATGGGCATGAGGAGAGAAGGTGAGTCAAAAATTTATGAAAAAAAACTATTCAGATATTAAAATTGAAGCATGAAATTCCATAATTTGTTTACCAGGATAAAATTTTTGGTAAATACATACTAACAAAATTGGCAACGTAGATAGAAGAGCAACTAACATCCATGCCTATATTGAGACATTTCATACGCGTTTTAAACTGAAATTTTCTTTTGTTCACCGGTACTTTTTGTCAGTATGTAAGTATTAGGTGATAAGATACTATAAAATCGCAAGTTTATTTGCTTTTATGTTGATGACAATATGAATGTTCTCACACCAAATCCTTTACATTTGCGTTTTCTGTAGATTTTTTGTTATCTTCTATCGTTTTATTAGTATTTAGTTATACTGAACTCTACATATCTTTTCCTATTTTTTATATTATTTTTAATGCTTCATTCCTTTAAGTTTCAATATCTATTCTTTATTTGATTACAAAGTAATTAATTTGAAGCTTGACCTTATATTCCGTTACAATTACAACAAATGATTAGTTGCTACTGATAAATTACATAATACATCAATAATACTAGAATATGCAGTGTTACTAACACAAAAAGCTCGTTTTAAAGATACATTGATTGTCACAAGTGTAATTAGTGAAATCATTAATCTTGTCGAGTCATTAGTCGAGACTGCCCAAGGGCACTGCTCTAAGTAACTGTTGACGATCAATGTTAATATAAAGTTATGGGCCGTAATAGGTTATTATTACGATGGAATTAATATGCCTGGTTATTGTTTTAAAGACAGCTCTATGATTGATGGTATTCAGGAATTCGTGTGACCTCAAACGTTTCAAGGAACACTGATAACAATTTCAAGTGAAAAACAGACTTAATGATCCTCAGTGTTTTATTTAGTAAAAAAGAAGTTTTTCTTTTGTTTGCTTAAATGCGTAAAATGTAGGTTTTAATAGTTTTGTGTCAGGTCAAGGCTGTTTAGAAAAGAGTGGACCTTGGTGAGCAGTCAACTTTATGATGTGCGACAATATTGCTTTTAATAGCCTATTGAAAACAACGTTGTGAAAACGTTACCTCATGTCTTCCATAAACTTTTAACGAACAATGAAAAAGTTTAGCTTCTACGACCAAACAAACGTCGATTTCATAATCGTTTACAAATATTTTTATTTTGTTATTGCTAACTATAAAAAATATTTAGTTAAAGTTATGCCTCTCGATAATTCCACGTCCAAAATTTACATGTAGCCAAAATTATTTACCCAAAACTCGGAACGACACAGGTGCACATTTTAAAAGATAACACGCGACCGATGTAATTTCCTCATGTCATAAAGGAAACGGTCTTGACGGAGGGCACCGAGGTTGAAGAGTTCATAACGTGGACAGAACACCCGCTGAGGTGCTTATTATTATCCATATAGAGCTGAATGGCACCCGTTTGCCGACCTCTCACATTAACATTTTTGGAAACTAAAATTTATATTTCTGCGTCCGCTGTTTTGACAAATTCAACTGCACCTGCCGATTCTATATAACCCTCATTATCATCTATAATATTTATTATTTCACAAACACGATCACCAACTTCATTAACATCGTCTGTATCTGTGAATCCTTCTAAAGTTTTTATGAGTTCCACCTTTGCGTCATTAGGGTTGCTCCCTTTGATAATGCAGAGGCCACCTCGTACCGGAAAGGATACGGTAACCCGCTGGTCTCATTCAACCCTTGAGCACAACATTACATCTCTCGACCCCGTCATATTTTGGGCAACAAACGATTTGTTTGCCCTCAGAACAAAAGAAAGGTGCGAACTCCAGTCTCCTTTTTATACGAGATTAACTGTTAATAGAAAAAAATAAGTGTGCCCCTTTTGTCGCTTTTATAATCGTCTTAGATATCAAACTGGTAGATGCGGAGATTAGAGGAGATCTTTTGTACTTTTTTTATAATATTGTTTCACAGTTGGTGGATGTTTTGTAAAACGTTTTAGCTTTGAAAAGGTCCATTGAGGATGAAGCTACCACCTAATACGTTTAATTGTGATAGAACTTGATGTAAGAGATACGTTTTTTGTGTGGTACGGTCTTTGGTTTATGTAACCGTTGTAAATGAGTGGTCAGTTTTGCTTTTAACCTTTTAGGTGCGTGTAGTTATTTGTCCGTGTTTGATGTTTTAAAGAGTTTTTGTTGTCAATATCTCAGTGTTATTCAAAGATTTTTTCTATCGATGTTTTTATGCTTTTCACTGGACGTGAAGCATTTAACACTGCATCCTAATTTCTAATTACTTTTACTTCCGATTGTAACGGTCAGCTATTATTACTTTTAATGTCCGTAAAATATTCACTATCTCTTGTACATTATGATTCTATCAAAGCATAATAGGGTACAACTATTCCATTTGGGAACAGTTATCAGCGCCATGGAAATGCAAATATGAAACAAAGCTCACACATAGATTGATTAATTAACCACATTAGTGAACCGGTTTATTAAAAGTGCATAAAAGGTGTACATGTAGCTTGCCTCGGGTTTGCTCGTCACTTGAACAATGGAGAAGCACCTTTTGTTCAGCGCGCATCAATCACCGCGCATTGTTTGCTATATCTTAATAAGTTTTTGTGTTAGGCCGGTCATTTAGAAAGATTCCTGGTCCCCCAGGCTTGAATTTTAATGGGATACGATTTTTGCGGGTAGTTGAAAAGTATCTTCCGTGTTGATTTTCGATTTGAGGAAATTGCCAAAAATAGGACTTTTAAAATGCGTGTCTACTAGTCTCTATGTTTTGTTGATGTGATAAAGCATCATCTTCAAAATACCTGGCAAAGATTTTTTCTATAATTTTGTTCCTTGCATTCAGAATATTTGTCAGTTAATGGATCTTTACAAATACTGTGACACACAAAAACTATCTCAAAATGTCTTAACCCATTAATTTCAGTTCACTTAGCAACAAAAGCGTCAAGCTTCCTTAACCGTTTAGCTTAAACGCCATCACAAATTACTGCATGCACAAATGACCGCTGACCATGCACAATATGCATTGTGTCTGACATGTCAAAAACATCATCTTTTCGTTCCCAGGGCGCGATCGAAGGGTCAATAGCTACAATATTGTCCTTTGCGCCTTAACACGCCTCTAAGGTACAATGCTTAAGCTTTCAGAGGGTGGTGGTTCGGCCACCTGGTCATTTAGCCAACTGACCGTAAGGGTTTGTTTGTGTTAGACCAGTCCTAGTTTTGCAAATATTGCACCGTGAGAATTGTAACGTTTTTGCAAACTAATGGATTGAGGTTATGATTTATGAATCGGGATTATGGGTTCATGGTCGGGATCTTTTTATTGTTGTTCGAAGTGGGAGAGTAGGGAAAGATGATTAGGTTTAAAACTGATTTAGTATAGGTGGAGATAACTTTGGTAACTTTGAAGGTAGCCCAACTGATAGACGAATATTTATTGAAACAAGACGATTTTTACAAACTAACAATTATAACGCACTATTAAAGCCGAACTGACCTCAGCGCTAACACATAGCACTTACAAATAACGTTTGCTACGGGTTTACCCACAGATTGATCCAAGTTAATCGTGTCAACAATCAGTACGGACGCTTTGGACGAGAATAACTCGGCACATACGCCTCTGTGTGCGTCATAGCCGAAAGATAATATCGCTTCTAGTGAGCATAATAACTGTGACATGTCTTACGACGCTCTCGTACTGCGTGTAATGGCCTCATTCTCGGAAAAACACACTCTTACCGACCGACATAAAGATACAATCGTAATGCACGCTTTCCCACGGAACGTCGCGAAAACACCCCTAGACCTAGCCGGACACTGGTCAGAAGTTACAACAAGCCAAAACATTAATTAAAAGGCGAAACATAAACCAGTTTTTGGCAAGGTGCTCGACCCTTCGATACCGGCTAAGCTAATTATATTTCCGCACGTTTTATCACGCATTTGCATGTGAATCGGGGTATAACTACAATAGAAATCGCCACGCTACACTCTTATAGTAAAGCTTTTTGTACGCAGGTACGGACGGGTCGCCCCGCTCAATAGTTGTTAGAAACTTGATAGGTTTTCACTATAAACATTGGCTTTACAGTGTACGGTAGTGAATATTAAATTTCACATTGCGATGAAAAGAGATTTCATCAAGTTATTGTGCCCTTAAAATAGATAGGCACTTTAAATAACACAGGCTTTATGTCGAGCTCGTGCACTTTTCCTCATGGCGAGCATCGAAGCTGTGTGAGAGTGCCGGCTGGGGGTCACGTACGAAGATATTGGATTTAAAGATTGCAATTCATAGTACACAAATACGCGGGTCAAACTTCACAATCGATCGAACCGTTTGCCATTATAAATATAGACGACTCACAAAATCATAAAATCGGCGTAGAATTACACATTGAATTTGTTAACAGTATTAAAATTACATTTACAATATAAAGGCTAGTTCCAACGGCACGCTTCCACACAACCTTTATTAAATCTAAACCCATTCAATATGATCAAAAGGCTCTTTTAACATAAAAAGGTAAGCAAGTCCCAACAAATTCAGGTGTACAAAATCCATTTGGAACAAATCGTAAACTCCGGAGCGAAATGGCGTCACAAAAAGGAATCAAAGTGTAAAATCATTTGTGTCGGATTAAAAAAGGAGCTAGCGAACGAGCGTGAGATGTAAGCCACTATCAATCAACTGGTGATTTATATTCCTCCATATGATGTATCGCCGAGCGAACCACACCAAATGGTAAAAGTATCCGATAATTAACTTTTTAAAATTTGACGGACGCCTTCATCTCGGTCAGGGAAATAAACCTTTTTATTTTATGTAAAAAGAATAACTCGTATTATCGCCGAATGTGGCAGATTGTGAAATTCCTTTGTCTGTTTAGATGACCAGAAAACCTGTTGCTTACGACAAACGCTGGTATGCGATATGTCTATGTTATCATTTATAATGGCGCCAACAATAGAGTTTTTTACTTTATTATTTATATTTATTCAAACATGGGGAATATTACGGAGATTAAGCTGGTTTTAATTAATTGCTACATCAAACGTGTTGGTTGATTTCGTCTAAAATGGTGTGAAAGCCGATATTAATGTTATCAATAGTACGATCAAAAGCGATAGCAACCTGATACATGATGTAATCTTTAAACTTAAAAATAATACTGCTATTTTAGAAGGATTATCATGATACTCAGAAGCAACATCCTTATTACCTAAATGAATTAATAATCAATTAGAATTCTTTAACCAAAAAAGGAGTGGATGCTTTGTGAGAAAATGGTGATGTTGACTTTGAAGATAAGATTGAAGCAACAACATAACTATGAAGAAATTCCTAAGCTAATAAAAGAGCAACCAATCTAAAATTCACCATTCATCAACCTGTACCCAACATGGCACTGTAGCGCCCGTCAAAATATTCTACAGGGGGTTACCTCAATAGCGTTCCACTTGCCGGCACGGGTTCGAACGTGGACCCCCGCGGCGCGCAGCCCGTTCCTAACGAACTGTGTAGGTGATTTATCTGAACGTACTCTCACACTCTCGATACTAATTCCTTTACGATGTGTGATGTTGCCTCATGAAATATCACTGCAACAGATTTAATATCTAATTTACGTTCATCGGTATATATTTTAGTGATTGGTGGTGCCTCATTTTCAATAAGAATGGCCATAAATATCAATGAACACACTTTACCTTTGCGCTAACATAATTTAAAACAACAATCGCAGAAATGTCACAAATAATAAATTCAGTTTTTTCTTTTCCAATATTAGCAGCTATATTTATATGAACATCTTCAAGATGTCTCGACTCATGTATAGCTATTCTAAATCATCAGTGTGTAACTGTAGAAAATAACGTAAAACATTTTGCTCATAGCAGCCACGTGAAAGGTCGTCTAAATCAACATTGATAGGGCTCCTACAGGTGAAATTTTCTCACAGCCAACTCGTTCCGTTCTAACGTCGTATAATCTTGAATACTTGAGAGTAATGCACGGTCTGCATGTATATTGGTTACTACGTTAGTAGTCTCAGGAAACCTGTTCCGGCTGGTCGTGCCCTCTGTACCGTATCCAGCTATAGCACATCTGCATCCAACATTATAGTTTCACTTTATATTTAAACATCATTGCAGCTATGAACCTCACATACTCCACGGAATTTAAAATTTCCACGTCACGCAACCAGATCTTAATCAAGGCCAAAGAATGCCAACAAATGCGGATTCACTAAATTATATATTGCTGACAGCTTAATGGAACAGTGAAGCTCCCATCAAAATCATAGATTACGAACAAATATACACAACAGAACTCGATATCGAAAAACAAAAACTAATTTAATATGTTAATGTCAGTGATGGCTCAATAAAATTAACGATAACAGTCCATAATAATCATGACCGTATTTAAAATTGAAACAGCTTTTTCTTCCGACCTGTCGTTTGGAATTCATCTAGCGTCCGCATCTCTATATGTCAGTCCGTCTGTACGTCCGTCATTACACGTGAATCATCCTCGGTATCGTGCGCTGAGAATTTCGTGAGGTCACAGTTTACTATAGCGGTTTAGGCGCCCTGCGGTCGTTTGCCTGATAGAGACGGCGCCATGCCACTGCCCATGTGCTGGAGGAGGACACGCCATGTCTTCTCTGTCTAACGCCGACCGTTTCGTGACCCCACAGCTAATCACATATCTGCAAGCGTATTATGATTATCGCAAGGCTTCGTTTCGTCTTCGTCGGTCGTACGTTGTTGTGGTCAGTGACTCTGTGCATGCTGCCTTCGTTTTGTTTGTCTCTAACATCATTTTATATGCACAATTTGCTTTGAGATAGCTCGCGAATTTATTGCACATCTCTGCAGCTTCTTGTGGATTTTATGTCGATGTTTTGTTGTCAAACATAAGTAAATATGGATTCAATGGGAGCTTAATATCGTTTGTAACGTGTTTAGTAATATGGGCATTAATGTCATCGTCGGTTTCCGATACATTTGCGCATACATTTATCAGCGGATGGGTGTAACGAAACAGATTTACCTGTTGCCGGCCTGACATAAATCTCTGGCGGCATTTAATAAGTCGATAATTACAAAAACCCGACGCCGGCTAATGGGGTTGTGGAGTGCTCGACAGGAATGCGCTTAATTCTCAGCACGTGCCTGCCAATAGCTTTATTATACAAATCTTGAACGTTTCCCAACCAAATTTATCTTTACGATAACTTTAATTATTTGATTTGGTACTGTTTTGATGTCTTCCGTGTCCGGTTTTTAGTGTTCATTTAGATATGCAGTTCTCGGTGGGCGGCTTTGTTTACATTCTTTAGAGTTAACGACTTTCTATCGAATTTGGATATCGTCTCTGACATTCCTTTTCGCTTAGAAGAATCTGTATCCGACGCTGGGTGCAACAAATCAAAATCATACGTTTATCGTTACATGTCGCACTAATCGAGGTTCTAATCGTGGGTACCATCCGTCACTGGCTTTGCGTCTACTACTTTCTACATTAGTAACAGACAAATCTCTAATCTGTATATTAGAAACAATATTTCTCACTGTCGTAAAAGCCGAGAATTTCCTAATGATATCAAAACACAACCGTTAGAGCAACAAAAGGTGGATGGTCGACCATTTGTCGGTGTTCAAGAGTCGGGCGACAAGTCGCGTGCTAGGGTCTTGTTGAAAAATGTCCGACATAAATAACGGATTATCAACTTGTATCGAGTCGTAACGAGATAGTGGCTAACAACTAAAATAAATAGGCGAACGGTAAATGAAGTTGTGTACCAAACTTTACAATTTAAAACGTACTATGATGTATAATGTGTATCTTTAGAGTAAGTTATGACTGCGACTTGCCTTCGTTAATGGTACAATTTATGGAAGAATATTTGTAAGTACGTCGGTCAGTTTGTGAGTCATTAGCCGTGAAATGTTATCTTGATTAGTGTTTATGTACTGATCGACGAGATAACGTACTTTGATGGCTACGTGATCTTCGATTGTTTCTCTTCTTTTATTACCGTCATTTGTTTAATTGGACATAGTTTTGATCTTCAAAACGGATTGCAATACGATATGTCCATGAATGAAGCCTGCTAATATGGTTGCAACAATAAGTTTAACTTACGCTTGGCTTGAATTATCTTTTTTGCTTCTTACAATACAAATACTAGCCTTAATTATTGTCCTTACATCCTCAAGCATTCTATCTTAACATTTTTCACCTTCCACTACACCAGTATCTAAAATATCTTCACCACGTAAAGAATATTTTCACCATTATCACTTAATTCTTCAACAACTACCATCTTAACTACTTTAGTTGAAACCACAAAGATTTTATTGTTAAGGGAATTAAAATTATTACTTAGAATTATAATATTATTACTGCAGTTCTTATGAAGTAATTAACATGTTTGTATAATGTTCGAGACATAAGTCATTCTTTGTCACTTTGTATCATGGCGTGTGTTACTCACGCTATATGTCTTAGGAGATAGGCAGGAGTCTAGATAGCTTTTGTTCGGCAGATGATGATGATGAGTCTTTTCTTCTTTGTTTCTCTGAATTTTGTTGGATATGCGGTCAAGGGTCGGATATAGAACACAATCAAGGACAATATTTTCTAAATATTAATCACAAAGTAGAAGTAAGTTTTTTTTTTATAAATTCACATAATTAAAACAGTAAAGCTCTCTAATAATTGAAACACATAAAAGCTTAAACATGTTTTGTTCGTCTTTAATTAAGTTACCAATCGTCACAATTAAGTTTGTTACTAAAAAAGATTTCTCTATAATTAAATAAACATATTTCTTATTTTATAGTTTCGCCAAAGCCGTTAATCTAAGCAGCGTAAACGGTTATACGCTTATAAAACATGTCTTTAATAAAAATGACATATGTTAAAGATTCGTGATTTTGAACAATGAACTCTAAAAGGGTAATTCTAGAACATTTTTTGACGTGTGTCCAAAATCTGTCATTGGTGACTTACGACGTTTTGCTACTGCAATTTTAGAATGGTTTCGATATGTAGGAATCTAAATTGATACCAGCTCAGTTTTAATAATATTTGTTATGCAAATATAGTTTATTGAGAATCGATTTATTATTTATTCTTCTAAGCATCCATCAGTTCGTTCGAACAAATTAGCACAGGGCCAATAAATTAGGGTTGTGTCGATTCAAAAATGTTATATCGATATTCATGTTTAAATACACAATCTTCATATTGTATAGGTACTTATTCTTTATACCAAAAAATCCACCATGCTTTTTCTGATGATGATTCTTGATGTTGAGTCGATAATATTTTTATCGTACTAAAAATTCGATTCAGGATTAAGATTTAGGAGATACATCCTAAAAAATCTACAGGTACTCACTTCAAATCCGTTACCTTTAGAAACCTATAACTTTACGAATAACACAAATTAACCTTTACCTAAATATTTTCAATAAAGAAACGTCCTAGTTACTCTTCACGAATCGTGAACTAAATCTTACTTAAATTATCCTCTAAAAGGATGTAAACTCGGTACAAAAGTTCAAAGTTGATAAATATACCTTAGTCAGTAGGTTAGCGCATCTCCTTTCTATTACTAACCTTTTCATACGGTTAAGTTACTATTAGTGGTTTATTTATACTTGTTCTATGGCTTGCCGCCCTTTATTGTTTAGTACTTTAAAGCTCTTGTATTTTGTTAGTGTAGCGTAAATCTTCTTCGGTTTATAATATTTGTAGGTTGGTTTTGGATTTGGTATTAATTAGGCCTTTACGAAATGATCTCGTTAGTTATTTGATTATGCTGTGCCGTTATTACAAACTAAAGTAGGTATCATTGACAAACTCTCACGGCAAGGTTATAAGCGCTGTTACTGGATTAGACGTAAAGGCGTTCTCAAAATGACTTACTGTGTTATCACGTTAGCTACAATGTCTTTATGACAAATAATATTCATAAAAGGATTCACATTTAACTCTTTTTCTGTGCTAAAAGAGCTGCATACTTAAATTAGGTATCAATAAACTTTATCGACAACAAAAATACCGACATTTCGACAGCCCTACGATAATTGTGGGGCATTTAAATAGTTATAAACGATACACTAACAACTATTACTTTATCCTTATGACAATCGTTAATTGTAGCAAATTGCACTTTAGATATGTACTACACGTCGATCGATATTGAGTCATTCAATCAATAATAACGTTCTAGCGAATTGTAGGAACTGAATTTAAAATACATCCTAGTAAATTTGGTCCACTTGCTCATTTCTAAGACAGTAAAAAAATAGGTATACAACGCTTGAAATAGTCAAATAGTCTTACGATGACAGTGTATGGGAAAGCACCACTTTCAGTATTTTCAAACAATATAATGTTGCGGAAAGTAAGATAAGAGCAAATTAGTGCTTAGTACCATTACAACTCGACTCTAAGGTTTGATACTATAGTACTCACATCATCATCCTCCGAGCCTTTTCCCAACTATGTTGTGGTCGGCTTGCAGTACTATAGTACTCATATACCTACCAGTACTCAAATCTCTTCGTTTCCCGTACAAGTTAGCTTTTGTGACGGTTACACATTTGAAAAAATTACTTAGGTACGCAAAGATAAGATTTATGCAAAATAATTCCAATTCTAATAATGACGTGTATCTATTATTGGCCACTGTGTGAAAACGCCATATTTTACGTACCAGTTGAAGTTTATATTGATTTAGTAGTTTCTTTATTAATGTCTCGATGGCGCCAGTTTGATAATCGATTCGGTGTGACCGGTTCTTTTTTATTGCTATATTTTATTATTTTTTTAAACCCTAATAAGAATAGGATGGAGAATCAAAAAGTTTGTAGCTTTCAACAGCCAGCATTGTCAATCAAATTATATTTTTAACTAGCTTCCTAGAAGCCGGATGGTGACAAAAACTATCCTATGTCCTCCCGGGTCTAAGCTATCTCTCCTCAAATTTTCAGTTTAACCAGTCCAGTCGTTGACGCGTGAAGGTGTGACCAAGGGATACTTATAGGGTTTATTTTTACATAGGTATATAAATATCGATATTCAAAACGTTATGTAGGTACAACCCGATCTACGATAGAGGGAAAATATATCAAAATTTCCCGGAAATATCAGCTTTTTTATAAATAGTCGGTCTTGAGTCAGAACTATTCTTCCATAAATACTTATATTTGAGTAACATTTTTCTCTATTTCGTTCTAAAATGAGGTTGTTGACCATTAATCTATCTGAATGGCGTACAATTAAATATTGTCAAACATTTATCAAGATTTAATTTATTAAAACACATTTTGAATGTTTTTTGTTAGGTGTAAGCTATACCAAAGTTTTCGGTATATAGTTGTCAAGCCGTCAATCAAAGTGACAAGTAGATATGTTTTTTTTTTTGTTAACTTAGTGATTTTAGTTTGGAAATATTTTGTTGTTATGTTTCTTAACTTTGGTCACAGATCTACAGTTATATATAGTTAATTTTTAAATACCTATAATAACAAAAAACTGTTATGTAGGTATGTTAATTCCTAATATAAAAAAAGTCCTAGGATTTTGGAAAAATTGACGAAACAGGCTCGTATCTATCTCATTGCATTACCGTCGGATCTCAGAAATGACATATTGTTTCCTCAGCGCAATCTGTGTCAAGATCATAGTTACACAATCTTCTATTAATCTCCAGCACCCTTATACTAACGTCATAAGGTTGGAATTCGTTCAACACAAATGAAAATAATAAGTTTGTTGTGATCTATGTACGGATCTCGAATAAAAACAATGTTAAGAGATCATTTAGTGTGGTCTCCACGTAAATAGGTTGTACGTGGCGTGATTTCTGAATATTATGTCGCAATTTCTTGTTTTTTTTCCTAATAGAGACTATCCAAAACAATAACAATGTTATTTCTTAGAAATTAGTTGAATAACAATATTAGTATGTAAATAAAGATTGACGTTTTTCTAGCCGCTGTCGCCATTTTATCCGAATTCTTGTCTATGACTCACTCACCTTTGACCATAAACAATTATAATAAACTCTTTCCTTTCACATAAATAATACGTAATAATTTTATATTTTTTATTAACTTAACCAATGCAGTATTTATTAACTAGTTGGGTATGAAGTAGCAATTTAATTTATAATAAATACATTGCTAATTTTCACTTAATCCCGTGAAGTATGCGCTGTGGGTGCCGAACGATTTAATCAATGTTATTTATACAAGAGAAATCCGAAATGAGACGTAGTCGTATGCAAATCGCAGCTAATGGACCTAGTTGTATAACCTTACGGGAAGCCCACTCATATTAACGCTAATTTACATTAATTTCCATTCATAAACTTCCACCTGTCAATGGCCAGAATTGATTCACTATATTTAAAGCAAATTAAGAAAATATTAAGTTCAAAATGACGTTTTCGCGCGTTCCAAATCCAAATCGTAATTAGTGTTGAACGCGATCGAACAATCGCTTTGTTGGAACTCGCGGCGAGTGGTCATCGATTATACGAGCAGATAGTGATGTTCCGTCGATGTCGAGACGTACCGGAGATGTATCGGCAGATAGTGTAATGACGCGCTATTAGGCTAGGTGTCGACGCGGCGCGCGGCGTGGGAGAGCTCGCGGCCTACATTTCCTTCTGAAACTGGCTAATCACGCGCGCAATTACTCTAATTCAAACGGAATTATTCCGGCGATGTAACACTTTAATTGAATTGTTGATGCGAGCCGTAATTCGTGAATGCGTGTTATTTCGATGATTGGTATCGTGATATTTGGTTGGTAAATATCGATATTGAACGTAGGTATGAATTTGTGTGTAATCGTTGAAGTAATAACCAAAATCTACGAAATCAAATGTCATAACAATTTATAAGAATCAGAGTTTAGTAAGTTACTGTGGGAAGCGCTCGTTACGAAACAAGCGAGGGGCGAATTCCAGTCATCTTGTCATTCAAAGAAAAAATAATAATACAACCTGTTTACGCGTTTATTTTTTTCTTGTTGCACTGACAAGAAATAAAAAGGCGGTACGCGCGTGCGCGGGCATTCGCGCCGGCCCGCGATGCGTTCCCGCCAAAAAACGTGGCGTGCTCCGAATGCTTGGCGCGCTCAACATTTTTGTTCGAGCATTTCCGAATGAGCGATTAGAAGCGACGATTCCGCGTTTTCACGTCGATTCGTCTCGCAAGGTATCGATGATTTGTGGCATCACGATCTTTGAAATGCCTCGTTGTACGGAGAAACAACAGGTTAATTCTTTAACGTCTGTGAAACTGACTCGTAGGAATCGAGTAAAACAAATGTTGTCTATTATTGCAGTAATAGTTTTGGGTTCTAGGAATCGATATTTTTGCATTTTTTACCGCTATCACATTTAATAGGTGAGATTTATTTTAAAAATTACAGTGTCATTTTGTGGTAAAAAAAATAGATAGGCTTCATTTACCTACTCATTTGCTATTCAAAAGTTCGGCAAATTCTAAATCGTGACACGAAAAAAGTTCACTGAGACTTTTTTTTTAATTGACTGTGTCGAGTTCTCGGTATTTGAATTTAGAAGTGTCAATGGCTTTTCTGAGCATTATGAATTAAATTACTATCGACGAAAAAGTTCGTAGGCAGATAGCAGAAATAATTATTCTTTAGGATTTTTTCTACGCACACAAAAAAAATATTTACAAACCTTATGTATTATTCAATAGCTGAAACATTAATTAAATATGAATAGTTTCACTTCGAAATAATCGCGAGTTCCAAAAAGCTATAAAAATTAGCGCAGCATTTCCTGTCATCAAACTGTCTTTACCTACCTTTTTTTACATGAGTATTAATTATTCCGAGATCTACGAAGATGTGCTCATACATCTTATTTTAAGATTCCAGAGGTCTACTATCTCAAAAAAATAAGGCACTCCATTCATATCTAGAAAAAGAAACGTAATGATTTTGTTAAGACAAACACATTTTGGCATAAATTATACAATATAAAAAATCTAAAATTAGACTAATTGGCTCAGCTGTTTAGTAAAACTATTAACGTTTAGATAAAAAGATAATAACCGGAAATCCTCTTTTAGAATAATAAAGTATGCAGATTTGAGATTAAGAAAGAAAACATATTTGTTTAACTCTTCTTTTTATCATTATTTACGGTCGTTTATATTTATATAATACTCGTGACCGAGCTTCTAAACACATTAGTAAGCTTTTAAGTCCATCAGAATTGTAATATTTAGCTTTTTCATAAAACACCTCTTATCATAAAATGACCCATTTATAACAAAATTAAATTAAAAGCAAATATCGACATCGATATGAACACGAATGGTCCAACCTTAATTTTAAAATGTCTCTTCAAAATTCAAAACTGCAAAAGCTGAACGATTATCGAAAACAGTGTCGATAGTAAGTAAAGTACTTAAGTACCTATTACTAACCCATGTATTACATTTTCTCTTCGTAAAACACATGTTATAGTGTTGTAAACAACTCGTATTTACTAGGTATCGATTAAATACGTAGTTACACCTGTGTAATGTTGTAAATATTTACCAGTAATACAGCTAATAATAGGTTTATGAAGAAATCAATCATTAATTGTCAACTACGTATTATTGTTGTAGAATTTAATTTGTTTGGTTTTGTCTACATACGACGTTATTTTATATAAAGACGAATTATTAATTCAAGATTTACGATTTAAGTA
Source organism: Helicoverpa armigera (assembly GCF_030705265.1). Classification (NCBI taxonomy): domain Eukaryota; kingdom Metazoa; phylum Arthropoda; class Insecta; order Lepidoptera; family Noctuidae; genus Helicoverpa; species Helicoverpa armigera. Next base: position 8,536,325 of record NC_087136.1, on the reverse strand, counting down.
GACTTGCTATTGTTAACTTATAGGTACGCGTCTAATTGTTATTTCTTTTTTATAAACAACAGTTATATTGAGCGTAGTCATAGCCTTGAATAATAATCAACTGTATTTATTGTGCTGTCGTATATTCTAACAATTTTTGCCCACAATACGAGTCTGGTACACGGGAACTACCCGCGCTATATATAGCTTATAGCTCGAATTAACGCGCGTACTGCGTTAATTGCCGACCCAAGATACCTTTACGTAAACCAGCGTAATAATGTGTATGTAATATTACACCTAACAGTTACCACTTCTGAATTATCTAGTACAAACCCGGGGTACGACAAATTGTAATAGACACTTGTGAGAATGTAATGTTGTTCACGTAGAATATTTGGTGTGAGAAACTATTTGCTGCTTTCTAGACTTTACTTATTTGCGCATAACCTGTAGAATATAATTCCTAACGTGTGCTTTATTTTGTTTTGTTGCAGCGGTGCAAAGAGGCCGAGTTCCCCCGACGCAGCCGGCGGGGCTCGCCCTGCCCGGCCAGTACGCGCTTGCCAACGGCGACCCCTCTGCCGGCCTCAACAGCCACCCCTACCTCTCCTCGTACATCTCTCTGCTGCTCCGAGCAGAGCCCTACCCCACCTCCCGGTACGGACAGTGCGTCCAGCCAGCCAACGTCATGGGAATAGACAATATCTGCGAACTGGCCGCGAGGCTACTCTTCTCCGCCGTCGAGTGGGCGCGGAACATCCCCTTCTTCCCCGAACTCCAAGTGACCGACCAGGTCGCGTTGCTAAGACTCGTCTGGTCGGAACTGTTCGTCCTCAACGCGTCTCAGTGTTCCATGCCCCTGCACGTGGCGCCGCTCCTGGCGGCCGCGGGGCTCCACGCGTCGCCGATGGCGGCCGACCGAGTCGTGGCCTTCATGGACCACATCAGGATCTTCCAAGAGCAAGTGGAGAAGCTGAAAGCGCTCCACGTCGACTCGGCGGAGTATTCCTGTCTGAAGGCCATCGTCCTCTTCACGACAGGTAAAATTTTAGACAGTCTTTTTGGGGAAGCGCGGTTGTTGCTTTACAGAGTGGCGGGGGCTGGCGGCTCTGTTACCAACTACGGCGAGTTGCTCGTTCTCGTGAGGACGCACTTAGACGCGTACGCTGAAGCGGCGCGGGCGCAGCAGATACAGCAGCCGCCAGCTCCGCCGCCGTCTGCTGCCTCATCCGGGTACTATTCCACTTTGGACGCGTCTTTAGGCGTCAACTCCTCGCTGTCGTACGGGAGTTTCCTATCAACACCTTCCAGGCTACCGCCTAACTACACAAGTAGTCCTAGAATGCCAGAGGCTAGTACATCATCACCGTTTAAGTTATGGGAGGGAAGTGGGAAGCTCCCAAAGATGGAAGGAGGTTGATGCCACACCGTGTCGGTCACGGGTCGGAACTGAGGTGTCGGGCTGACGGAACGCTTGGCGTATGTTCGGAGTCGGTCGCGTATTTAACCGTTAACGTGTCGCTAGAATATGTTTGTAGACGGGGATAATAACTCTCGCTCCCCGAAGCGGTCGGACTCATTCGTCGGGGAGTATGCGACTTATTGTTCTCGAAGATTCCTAGGCGTAGCTCGCGTTTTGTAAATATTACGTATGAAATATGTGATATATTAGGCATAGTTTCGTTGAAAACGATTTTAATTATCGTCGAGACGTCTTAACGTATTAAGTTTTAATTTATTTTCATGTAGATAACTATTAATAATATGAATACACACGCGTAATTTATTACAAAATACTTTCGTTTTATTTATATTTTTGTGTCTTTAACCCTTTCATTAATTAAATTAAGTATTTGACGATAAATTTGGATTAACGATGTTTTATAAATATGTTTATTTTGGCAAAAATATTTGTAATTAACACAAATTTATTAGATAGATGAATTATAAATCAAATTAGTTTTGTGTTTATGGTGGGTTGCCAACAGATTAATGGCATTCATACATCGTTTTGGGGATTAGTGGACTACCGAACTTACGATTCATGTTCTATACTATAAATTAAGTATGTCGGTCTGTCTACGGAATTTCTCGAAATATATAGAGTTTAATCTGCTCTTTATAATAAGGAAGTTGATTAAGAAATTTCTTGTTTGGAATGTGGTCTGAAATTATTGCGTAAGCATTGTGCAATCAAATTAGAATGCTTGTTATGCATTTTTAGGTATTTTTGCCTTAATAAACATAATAAAAGCATTCCTTGATTCTAATCGATTATATTATATTCATTGTCTAACTTCTGAATTAGTATTTTTTTTATTTAAAAGAAAAAACAAACACACTGACATATTACACACACCAACACACACACACACACACAAAGACAATGACTTAAAAATTACTATTCAAATATATTTCCATTGTAATGGATAGGTAAGTTGGTAAAGTTGCATAATCTATATTTAAAATTCCTAGAATTCACCTAAAGAGGTTGTATACCTCAAGAATATATCGAAGAAAGCAATTCTCACGGATTCAGTAAAGTTATATTCATTGTAAAAGCGTGGTGCATATTTATATGATGTCGCGCACACTATCTTAGCTAGAAATTAATACAGAAATAGGTAATAAACTTTCGCTTTCCCAGGCTTCGCGAAGTTCGAAATTTCCAGTTTTACAACATATTAAAAGTCTTAGACAAATTTTAATGCCTACTTGTATAATTTTATACCACATTAACATTTTAGGGTTGTAGTCGACGGAGTTACGCGGATTTAATTAGCTTTTTAATTCCCAAAGATAATTTTATGTTTGGAATAATAATTTTCGGAATAATCCGTAATAAATGTTATTATATTACTGTTTTATTGGTCACTTTAAAATTTTATAATCTTTTACAGGAGTGATTTTCTTACACCATAAAAGTTTATTTTTAAATGCTTACTTATATTTTTTTATCGTCATTTTTGTCTCATGTACTAAATCAGAATCGGCGTGTAGTTCGATGACATGAAAACATAATAATTAAGACCTCAAATAAGATGTTAAAAAATTCGTAAAACACGATGTTTTGTATAATTAATAAGATTGTGCTTAATAAATTGTTTGATGGGACAGGCTTACATTACACGCGTTGATCGAGAAAGCAGACAATAATTGTATGAATATTGAGATACAGAATCAATACCTATATACACTTCTGCATAGATATAACAATCTCTAATACGCACAAACCTTTAAAACACACTACATTACCGTACTATAAACACTTTTATTCAATACCCTCAACTTTGTATTTACGTTCCCCTACGATTGTCCCGCTCGAAAGTCGTCGCGTCCCCGTCGCGTCTACGTCGCGTGGTCGTCCGATAATCTCCCGGGCGAGTGACGAGACGCTTCCGACGTGTCGACGACACTTTCGCCACATGCGGAGCTTGTAGACTTTTGATATCGGAACTGTTGACGTAGATTATATTTTCTATGGGTACTTATTGTGATTTTTGACATATTGATAAGTATATATTTGATAAGTATCTATAAATAGGGGAGTCAGTGGATATTAGCGGGACATAAAAATTATTCATGATTTGTAAAATGAAAATAAGTTTTCGGCCTTCAGAAATTAAGTACTTAAGTAAAGTTTTTAAACCGAACCGGCTGATTTTGTACAGAGTAAAATTACTATAAAAGTACTTAAAAATTTCGATACCGATCAATTGTCCATTCCAATTACTATACCACGTTATAAAAACAATTAAAATTGAACTTTACTACATAAATAATAACGATTATTAAGTAATATGTAGTGCACCACAGTTTTAGTGGTCGTTTTCATGCAGTAAACAGTTGAATGCGTAAAGTTAGCAGACAGGCAGTGATTGAAGGATATTACGAGTTCGGATATATCCGACTTATCCGAGATACATCTCGACTGTCAAACGCCACTCGCAGTGATAGGGTTAGGTTCTATGCGGATAATTTGAATTTTGATGTTTTTTTTTTGTGTTTTGACAGTCGTTTTTTTGTTAATTTGCGTAATATCTTTCTGTCTTGTTTGATTTTAAATAGGTATAGCGGAGATTTTTGGACATTATATTTTCAAATAATTAGGTATATCTATCTTCAAACTTAGAGCGGAAGATGTCGTGTGATAGTTAGTTTGTAAAATCTGCAATTTACTTCAATGATTTAAAAAAAAAAACAATATTTTTCATGAAAAATATTTTTACACACTTTTACTCCCCCATATTTTAGCCATATCTCACATAAACAAACCTTACTCAGTCATACTTTTTCCCGATCCTTATCATGATATAACCGACCAACTATAAGTACAACACCTAACACAACACTGTCACTACGCTAAACTCACTATAAAACTAGTTACAAGTAGGTACTGAACGACCAGCATAAGTAGACCCCTCTTTTCTACAAGGAACTGTCTGTTTTAAGCTCTGGTTCGTCCATATAGGGGTCTGCTTACACTGGTGAGGTAATACGCTCGGGGGTACGATGAATATGCAACACCAATAAATGTAGTTTTATCCATGCCGGCTAACTTTCTCCGTGAACGCGCCCAACTCGAATCGGTCGGCTAATAGTTGTACGAACTAACTTTGCGATGTAGTTGGATTATCGTAGATTGGTTTTTTAATTTTAATTTTTAATCATACAGGTGGGTTTTTTTTTATTAGTTATTATGTCGAATGGTCTACCGTAGGTATATTTCCATATTATATTATAATATTCCAAGCCACAATTTACGTTTGAAACTGAATGAACAATGTTTTTATTGCATGACTTGACTTTATTATTATTACAACAGGAAAACCGACTAATTATGAGATACGACATTATTACAGGCTGAGCAACGCTTAACAAGCTTATCAATTATTTTTTTCACAGAAAACAAACCAAGGCAATTTATATTAAAAATGTACATAAACGTCAAAATCCGTCAAGAACATAATATTTAATTCTGAAGTTAAATAATTTATATCGAGAGATGAAAAAAGTTGAATGATTGAAAACGTATTTAGGTTAATATTTCATAAAAACCAAATGTTAGACGAATAGCAGTTTGTTGTATATATTCTTCCTTATTCTAGCTTGATAAGCCAAATTGAACAAATAATTTACCTATTCCTGTATTAAATATTCGGCGCCATTTTCTATTACCGGATCTATATTCCGAATTCATCGTATCACTATTAATTAACTTTTATAGCGTGTTAAGTAATCATTCAGTTTGTCTAGCAATAAAACAGCTTATTCGATACGCTGGTCAAAAGTTGTGTCGTGCATTTAATTTGTTTTGAGACAGCTTATTGATTGAGGCTTTATTTAAAAATGTTGTTGATACTATAATTTATTGCGTGTTTGATAAAATAAATCTAAATCTATTTGGCTAGATTTAATAGATTTTTTCGATACAAAAATCTTTACTTTATAAATGCGATAGCAACGACCTTTCACACCAAAACTACTTAACCTATTCAAATATTTGATACTCCAATAGTTCAGAGCCTGAAACCGGACAGCAGCTTCTATTTGTCCCTGTGCGGAAAATAGTAGTTCCCTCAAGACACGGGTGGAAACGAACCAAGCGAACAGGTTTTTTTTGTATAAAATAAAAGTGTTAGAAGGTTTTATCCTCCTTTTTCCCAGCACTCATTTTGAGAAAGCTTCTCTAGCCATCTCTTAACAATGACATGACAGAATTCTATGGTTGTTGCCAATTGTTCTACTCCACATTCTTTATGAAGAGAAAACACAGCTCTTATACAATAATTGTAATGTAGATACGACTCTACAGTTTGCAAAAATTACGTTATAGAATCGATACCTGAACAAGTCTTCTCGAGTACTTTGTAACAATATCGATCGTTCAATGCATCGTCACCATGACAACGCAATAATAAATTCACAATTACAACTTATTATAGACCATACAATATAATTATTTCATATACCTGGCCGACCACCATAGATATTCCCATACAATTTAGAAAACGTTACGTGATTTTAGAACCGTTAATGTACCTAATAAATTTATCGATAAATGCCCGTTGATGCGCTCTTAAAGTGCCCGTGCCCACACGCACCTTCGAATCGAAAGGTGCTATATTTTGGATAGCTCATGGTTTGAATATGTCATATTAAGTTTTGTAAATTAATGTCAGACAATTATTATGCCAACGTAAGCGTTGAACTTGATTTTTTATTAATAACAAACTATTATTTTATGAATTACGTAAAAAAATCAACGACAATTGGAGGGAAGAGAACAAAAGTATATTAATTTTAAGCACAAAAAATTGGCACCCAAAGCTCTCGTCAAGTAACTTTGCCGGTCTGAATTCAGCTACTTAATGCCTAGAGCATGCGCAGTCCTCATGTTTAGTTCATACATTTTGACACTTCTCTTCAGAGTTGCAAAGTTATAGATATGTCGATAGCTTCATAAGTTGAAGAAACTATATTTCCTTATGTAACTTCTTACAGAGAACATTATGACTCTAAATTAATGCTTAGGCACGTTTTCAGCCAGGCCTTATCTATTAGCATAGGAATTTAGTTAGGAATGTAGGTTATTTTACGTCAACTATCCTATTGTTTGCTTTTAATAGTTTCTATTCAATGAAGTCTATTGTTTGAGTTCATTCATGAAGGTTGAAAGAAAAGCTAAGATCTATTTGAGATAACACTGTTTATTGACACTCTTAGTATTGAAGCATGAGTTTCTTAAAAAAATAATAAGGGGTGTTTTAAAAAAGATTTTCGATGATTAGGTACTTCATTTTTTGGCCACAAAAACTATGCGAATGATACATAAAACTAGATTAACATTCTTAAAAGGATTTCACAAGTATCTTAAGACATTATACTCCTAAAACCATCCAGTTCCGCATCGAATCTACAGCATTTTAATACTTTAACACATCAAAAACAAAGACTGTTCCCTCAAGCATATCCTTCAGGCTTGAAGGCGGTGGTGACAAATATAACTATCTCTGTCTAGCTTCAGGTATTACAGGTTGGTGTGAGTAGTGTGTATGTCTAGATAACGGTATAAAGTTCGTGACGGCGCGGCCACGGGACGAGTCACGATTCGAAAAAGTGTCGGCCGACGGGACGAAGTTCCTGCGTTCCGAGTTGATATAGCTTGGTGTAAGGTGTAGGAATATCTTAGAAGTTTTAACTGGAATAACATAAAAAGGCATTTGATGTCTCAGAAGACTAAATAGCCTAGCACTCAGGGGGTTATTCATAGGAAATCGGCACAATATCTCTGAAGCATCGCATTTTCGCGTGTGTTTTTACGTGATCGTGTTTTAAACTTCGAGAAATGCTCCCTTGAGATCTGGAGCCGATAGAATGTCCTATAGTAGAATATAATCCACCAACCTCTATAGCTTATAAACTAGTACTAGTCATGATTTTCTTAAGAACTCTGCAATATATTTGCAGTCTCAAAATCACCGACCTCTTTATTTTATGTTCTACCATTTTCTCCAAAACCCGGTTTGCGCTCATCACTCAGACCAAGCTTCTCAAGCTGCATACAGCAACAGTATTACACGTTCTTTATATCGACGAAACTTTAATACATGCGACGACCACTACATCTATGTATACTTAGGTAAACTTTACATAAACTTAGTTTCTTATAGCACGTTTATATTAAGAGAAAGATGGTATTTCCAATGAGCAACTTCAAGAATTTCAGGACTTGCTTTCACTTGCCCAGAATATACCAAATTATCATTTTCAAAACTGACACTGATAATACTACTGATGTCCAAATAAAAGTCTCTAAAATTCTGGCAACCTCTTTCTCTTCTCTTCCTCAAAAATTCAAATCAAACGGGTATCTCAAACCCAAGAGTCATCCAATATTGTTTCCCTTTCTACAATGATACTAAATACCTTTGAAAATAGCCATAGTCCTTAACCTGTCACCAGTTAGCCGATAGCCGATGGTCTATGAACGAAGCCGGACGATAGCCTCCGAACCTTAGCAACCTGTTCCCAGGAGTCAACAAATTGTGCGAAATAGTTTACAGATTGTATTAAAAGTGACATAATGGTTTTCTTACAACAAATATATTTTTATTAATTTCATGTATTAATTAGTAAACTCTATAAAAAACTGACACTTTTTGGACTCACGGTGTTATTTTTTAATACCGCCTAGATCTCCGTAGACTGAAAACTTTTAGTAGGCTGGTAGTAGGATCGGGCTCTGCATCAGTTTATTATATTATATAGGAGATTTACCTAACGCGCGCACATAACAACGATCATGTATCGTCCCACTACACACAGTAAGTATAGTTAACCTACAAGTTACTGCAGTCTGCATGGGCTCATAGATATTGCCATATAAGTCATCTATTTAAAAAATAAACCGATCTAAGAAAACCCTAATGACCTCTTTCAAATCCACAGTCACATAAACTCATATTCCACCACCGAACGGTCTGAATGACAAATCAAAAAGTTTTTAAACCTCAACAATAACTTCGGCAAGTCCAAATTTGGCTTATTGTTGAACGAAGCGTTCGTAACCAGCTTTGCAAATGCTTCCTGACCGCGCCAATCACAAACCTATTGTGGGCGGATTACTTGCAAATTCTATTAAAATATACTCAAGGAATTTTCGCGTGACCAAAAATTTTAAAGTCCATTGTGCTTTTAATACTAGATATAATAATAAAGATGGATATAAAGCAGTAGTGTATACGGTAGTGAACAATAATTGAATAACGGTAGGCCAACATGTGGTTAGTTTCGTGGTCAAGATATATGGCTTTGCTATGACTATCGAGTTTTTGATTGAAATGTCAGTTGCATACGATGTATGATAGGAAATTGTTGAGAAATTGATTGTAGCGCCATTATTCTTGGCGTACCTTAGAAAAGTGATGGGTAATACAAATATTGGATGAATAAAATAACGGAAGAAGAAAATATTGATTCTGATTCTGCTAAAGCTCACTATAAAACGCCTTGTACAAACTGACAGAAACAATAAACAGATAGACAAGATAAAGGATAAGCTGATATCTTGATTTTCGGTGTTACAGACATTTCTCCTCTTTCCATACTGTAACACAATATTCCCAATATGTGTCTAAACATAAACAATTTTCGCGAACATCAAAATAAACAATAAACCACACAAAAGGGAGACAAGCAATAAAACATACACAGATGCGTACCAAATCCAGAGGTCACACTTGCATAATATTAATATACACCAAAAAAATACAACAGAAAATAGGAAAAATTGATATTCGCCCATTTCCAATTGGACCCTCGTCACGGCTTGTCAAAGAATCAAACCGCATTGCAATTTCAACCTTCAAAAGAAAATGCACTCTCTTCCCCTCCTAAAAAAGTACAAATTCGTATGCACTCAATTACCGTAACATATCGACTTGTAATCTACCAAGTGAAAAAGGTCGTATGTCCTAATCATGACAATTAAATAATGACTTTATTACCACGAAATAGAATTGTAATTCGAGTGACAGACAAGGTTAACCCTAAAAAGTTGAATGCAAATATTAATCAGAATGATAAGTGTGGGGTGTTATATTCTTCGGATTGCGTTTGTCTGTTTATCTGATGACATTGTGACGTGAAGGGTTGTAACAATAACACGTGCAGGTTTTATCAGTGACCAGAGATTATTCGCTTCAACGCTTGAAATAAAAGCGCTTTTTCAATGGTGTGCGTTCATTCATCTTTTGCCTTTTCATCATCATCTGCCCAGCTCCGTTCCTTTTCATGATAGGTAAAAAGTAATAAAACGAATGTGCAATCATTTCCTCTTCACCCTTATTTCCTTATACTTCTTGTCAAAATTTCCAAAAAAAAGCAGTCTTTTTAAAATTTTCTCCACCCATAAAGTCTCCCTCTAATCTGAGCAGATAACGCAATCGGTTACGTACTCGCTCGAAACCAAATAAAGCTGAACATTAGATCGTGCAACCAATATTAATTAGTAGATGTTTATCGCGTCTTATTTAGAGCCTGCCGTGAGTATGTCCGCCTGACCCTGGGTAGGTCGTCATATATACCGCGTTACTGTTACAGGGTAACTTATAGGGTAGACGTAGAATTTGTACCTACACGCGCATTATACGGGTTAACCGATAGGATAGAACATAGAATTGACGTGGTATACGCACATTGAGTCGATTGATGACTAGTGACGATGAGAACACGGTATGTTAATTTAAGAAAAAACAAACACCGAAATAAAAGTCGGCAATATTTTTTTTTTCTCGATTTTTTAATTATGTACTTAAATCCATCAATAAATAGTAAATATTCTGAGAAAGCTAACCTTTCCAGTAGAGTCGAATGAAAATTATTTTAATTGTTTTTGTAAAAGATACATAAATCAAGTTTCGTTTTCGAAAGCTTGCATCCAATGTACCTTATGTTTCTGATACAAAATATCTACAAGATAGTATTTTGTATTATAGCAATGCCTAAGCCACTAATGTTCTGTTGAGGACGAAAATAAGGTCCGTATTGACCTTTTAATGGCGTATTACTAGGTATTTATTTAGTATTGTGGCTTGTTTCTCGTAATAAGTGTCTGTAACAATTTATAGTATTTGTGAAGTGTAGTTAATGGTGAGAATACAGTTAGATAATATGTATACAAGTTAGGTTTAGGTACATTGTTTCACTTAGAAAGCTTAGTTTATCGGGGAAGAAGTTTCGAAATTACTTATATGTATTTTGGTAGATTTTATTTGGTAAACCTGTTGCAGAAAGATTCTCTCTAGAATTTATCTTGTTACCGAAAATTACTCCCCTCAACTTATTTTCAGAATATGATCTACAGTCGACTTTCCACAAATTTATTTTCAATTTGTTCACCGGTTCAACATGTTTTGCACCGTATACTTATTTTTGTACAAAAATACAGTGATATTTTTTAATAAACAAAATGTAATCCGATTGGGTACAAGGCGTGAAATGAAACACAATAATATCGAATATTTTATCGACTATTGTTCGCAGCTCAATAAGAATGTTGACAATATGTTCCTTTATGTATAAATAAAATAAAAATAAAAAATGACAGGATTTTATACAGCAAAACATAATTGATATTTCAGAAACATGAACTTTTAAACTTGTCTCATATTAAGTTAACTATAGGAAAACGTATAATTAATGGTAGTTAGCTAAACTATAAGCATAATAAATTACAGCTTATTTAACCCTAAATCGCTCACGTACGTGATAGGTTAGCAACCTGCCTGTTCGCTGACGATCTTTAACCTGAACTCGTATTAGATCTAGCACAATGGTGTGTGACGTATTTTTGACGGCCTGTAATGTGATGGTAAATTGTTGCATCGTCTTGTGCACAGAATTTAAAGTTAACTTAACTATTAAAAGTATTTTTCATAAGTATCAGTCACTATACTACACACAGTATACCTAAGACCTTTTGATGTAAGTACCTAAGTAAGTATGACAGGTACAGAAAGTTATTTCTTTTCAACTGCAACTTTTCTCTTAATAACTAAAACTTGTTTTACCTTTGAGATGCTCCTCCAATACTGATACAATTTTCTGTGAATTGAATTGTTTAAATAATTATTTCAATAATTTAAGTGTTTTCTCAATAGTCGTCTTTGTTTTCATTACGACTATACGGATAAAAAGTTTTAAAAACAAAAGAACAAAACAGAAATCAGCATAATTATCCATAACCCATCAAGTGAGATCGATAAACGAGAAGCTAAAAACAGTGAGTCAAGGGGTCGTTGGGACCGAGACAATGGCGTAGGGTTGCGGTCACAGATGTCGTTTATCGGACGCTCGCCTAATCTTTAACCCTCCTACATTTGCAGGGTTGTGTTTACGAAAACGGTAAATGAATTTGATTGGTCTGTAATGGTATTTTCTTTTACTAGGAAAATGTTTGGGGTACTAGTATTAGATTATTATAAAAATAACATCTACTAGCAAAATGCTTAATAATTTTGTCACATTGTATTCATTTTATAAGTCTTCAAAAGTAAATAAATAAAAAATAGTTAGGTACGAATTATGTTTTCCAGCTTTACAGTTGTAAAGTTTTTCTATTTATTTAAAAATAAATATAAAAATATCAAAAACAAAAAATTGGGTTACCACTTTCTTCGCCACAGCAGTGTAGAATATGTAAATACCCCTTCCCAATGATAGCGGTATAACTTTTTAGACGTTGTTTGTTCAAATCACTCTGGCAAGGGGTGACCACATTAATTGAATGACGTGTCGCTTCACATTATAGACGCCTCGTATACTATTTGAGTTTACTTTACGACTACTCGTATAAATTGGTGGTAGAACTTCCCCGCTAGTAGGATATTATCATTTGAATTAGGTGTTTTAGAACGTCGATTTGATTATACTGCCAACTTTAAAATCCAGTACCTTTTCACGCAGAAAATTATCGCAACCAAGTTTTCACAGTCACCAATAAATATATATGCAGGTATTCTTACCTACCAAATACCCTTTTAATTCACACCGATTAAATGATTGTACGCGCTTACCACCCCACTAGTTCCGTGGCAAACAATCCGAACGGAATAATTCCGCCCAAAGTAAGGACAGACGTCACCACTACTTGTATCTTGCTATTGTCTTCGACCGCCGAAGTTCGGGCCTGATAAGGAGATGGGCCCACAATGTATAGGTCCCAAGTTTGTTAACATGGGGATTTGAAAAGCCGTTGAAAGCGTTTAGACGTAGCAAAACAGACAGGTGGAAAGCTTTTCTTTGCTTATCGGCGTTTACCGCGATAAGTTCGGAATAAGGCGCGGGACGGGAATAACATCCCGGTTTTAAGTTATATTCTATTTTCAGAGTAAAAAAGGAAATGTATTTTTTTACTTTTTTTATTTCAAATTAGTTTGACTGCACTATTACCATCAAAACGTCTCAGTAAAAAGTCTCCGCTATTTTTACGACATCAAAAATTTCATTTCCCACATCGAAAACGAAAATTTTAACCACAATGGACACTTGTCGCTTAAAAATAAATTAGAAAAATAATTGGATTCAGCGTACACACGTGACGAAAATAGTAAAAAGTTGAAAAATGCGTTGTAAAGTCATGATATTGTCGTAAAAAGTGTTTGTGACAACAGTTTTGGATCGTAAAACGGTTTAAAGTGAAGAGTAGGGTATGGTTTACGAATGTGCTCGTTGACGGCACCCCGGGGCTAACATTAACACGATATTACTATTATCGCGGTGTATTCGTATTAATACGCCGAGATTACATTACCCAAACTACCGGGCGACGGGTTAATATTGTTTGAATTTGTGTACCACGTTGTTATTGTGAAGCGACGAAAATTCATGACGTGTTTTATTTGATGTTAACATTTTGACAACATTTTGTATTAAAATTACGTGTTTTATGATCTACAAATTCTAAAATTATAAATTTTAGTTACGTCAACATAAAAATAATCGTCCTTATTTTTTAAAATTTTTTTTGAACATCGAATTTTTCACTATAGATAGGTACTAGATACCTTTTAATTGTTAACTTTTCCACACATTGACGTCACATAAAAGCCCCTACAGATACAATAAGGCTGTTTACACTCGCTTGCACAATGCACAACCCAGCATTGTTCGCTAGGGTCGAGGTCCATACTTAGCTGACCTTTAATTGATTTCTGTCAGGCTTAAACACAGCTTAGAGTCATTATGAGCTAATCAAATGATAGTTGAGCTTATCGTTTTAATGATATTCATTAGGGATTGGGGTTCTCAATTTGTATACAATGTGTTTTTTCTTTTTTAAGATTTTTTTTTTGTGAATGGACTTTTATACTTTAATTTTAAATAGGTAGCGTGATTCTAGTGATGACCTGTATTATTTTGTTTGGCAGTTTTTTTTTTTTAATTTTAATAACTGATCATTGTATTAATTATTTAAAAAAATATTTATATGTAGGTATAAAAAAAAATGTTGTGCAAACTAGTTTTGCCGTTAGACTACAGAAAATAGCAAAATAAGCAAAAACCATCACTAAAACCACAAACCAATTTTCCCCAACCCCCAACCACTATCCTAATATTTCAATACCTGACCAGAGTGACCACGTAAACGACCATTAAAGGGTTAATAGCCCACACAAACAAGAATAGCCACAAATCAGTGAGATATTCAATCTCGGTCACAATAACATTAGAATATCGGCTAAACTAAGGGGGTTTGGCGACATCGCGATAACTAAGGGTTTACTTTAAACTTAGGGTTAGTGCTGGATGTGACATTATTTTAACATGGTAATGGTATAAAATGATAATGCGAGAGTTGAGGGCTAAAGTTAAAAAAAAAACTTACCTTAAAAATTAATAATATTTGATCAAGACTTTTAACCACATATTTGAAAAAAATATACTAAAAAATGAATTAGTAAATGAACAGTTTTTAAATAAAAAAAATGAAAAAAAAATGATTTATTTCATTGAGGCCTTTACAAGCAGTTATGAACGTCAAAAATTATAAATAGGTTTGATTCTAGTTTCCCATTCTAAAAGTATCTTCCTACAGAGAAGAACGGGCAAGAAACTCTAACTAAAATAAATATATAAAGTCATGTCACCTGGTTCTTCTTTTAGTTACAAAGAATGAAACGAAATAAAACTACATGCCCTTTATTTTTGCAATGACAAAACTAGACGTCGTTTTTCTTTGAAAGCATATCCAGTCCTCTATTTCCTCACAAACTACACGTTTAAGCTAAACATTAAACAAACATATTCATTCCCAGCTTCCTAACTCCTGACTTAACGATCTGTAAGGGAGACCAACGTATAAGGTGAAGGGTTTGTACAAATTAAGGGCTCCTAATGGTTATCGGTCGGATCTATGGAAGGCAATGTTTAAACTGCCCCTTACGACCGCGGGATGAATTTTAATGTCCTCGAGTGTAATCGGTGATGTGTGTCGCAAGATGGTGGGAGTGTAATGTTTTGAATTGGTTGGTGATCGTTTTAGTATAGCTTTGAAGAGATTTTGTATTTATATGTAGTTTTTGAAGCATATCACCGAGCCTGAAAAGTGATCGTTGTAAAGTGCGCTTTACCATTCTTCTCCATACTATTTTTTGAGACCGATCAAACTATGTGCCGACAAAAATTTGACCAAGTGTCCAAGGACTCTATTTACAAATAGTCTTTCTTTGTAAATTAAATATTACGGCAAAAATCAAAATGATGCATTACCTACCTACTATAAAAATCAAAATTCAAAGTAAAGTTTGTACTTAACAGAAATAAAGTTTGATGAGTTCAGATTGGTACCAGTAGTTTCAAATACATAGTTTTCGACAGTACCATATAGTAGTAGATCATTTGTAGTAGATACAGAGTAATTAGTAGTATATTCTAGAAGAAAAATAATCTAGGAGGACTCAAGAATTAAAACACGGTACTTAAACCTTTTTGACGATTTCCCCTGTTGTTCCCTTCCAGCACAGTTATTGCTAAAACCCATAAATATTAGTCAGCTAGTATTAATTACGATGTTGTCTTAATTTTAAGATGTACGCCATTCATCTTCTGAATCTTCTCGTGTGCGGTAATTATTCAAATGATCTTCTTATCGGGTCACAACAGTTTTCCAACACCCTCCTGAAATTAACAAATACCCCATATTAAATTCAACCTTATGTTGTAAGCAGTAAGGTTCAAAGTACGTTGTATGGAAGTCAGATTTTTGTTTCACAAATGTCTCCTTTATCAGTGGCGCTTTGATATTTTAATTTGCAGTTTTGTTTTAATTAAGCGTTGTTTTGCTAGTGTTATGGCAAGCTTTTGGATCATTGCAATGTTCCGTTGGCATTATTTTGGAAACTGCGTGCAAACAAAATCAGTTGGAGCATTCAATGTATGAATTGGTGGCATTAAAGAATTTATCGAGCATCTTATACGAAAAAAATCCTTACATATTATACATAGTTTAAAGTGGTATAAAATCCCTTTTAAAAACCCTCTTCTATTTTCCTAAACAAAATAGAGAACACCTCTAAACTTAATCTCATTTGTATGTTAAATGCAAGTAGCCTAGACATGGAGTATCTTAGGCCATAAGTTACACACCGCCGATACCGAGATATCGATCTAATCTATCGATGCACGTTTATCGAGTCGTTTGAATCGATACAAACTTATCGATACCGCATTTGTCACGAACACTCAGTGCGTTCAGACAAATCTTGTTAAGGGGAGGTAATTCGGTTAATTGTAATTGCTCTGGTTTGTGGTAACTCGTAAGGAGTTTAGGAACTAAGTTTGCATGCAAATGTGGTGTTGCCATACGAGATATTTTAATGGTAGTGTAGTAGATTTTAGATGGCTAGTTTATAGCGTTGTATGGCTGTTGTAAATGAGGAAATTAATGGTTTGACAAGATGCAATCTAATTTAACAAAAATAATTTCAAAGTACTTTGAACACATATATTATTATTGAAAATAAATATGATAACGACTCTTTTCTTCGATTTCATTTCTTTTCACTTAATTTTCTAGTTTTCCCATTCAATAACTGATATTTAATCTGTTGAAAAACACGAATAAATAAGAGATTCCTCTTAAAATTGACACAAAGAAAGAATCCTGGGATTTATTAAAAGACACCGCTGCGATGTAGATTCAATCGATCGTCCATTGTTTCAATTTATTCGATTTACTGACCGATATAATACGAACATCGATATCGATAGTAATAAGTATAGAGCGTGGGAAAGTCGATGTCATTATCTTCATATTATATCGATAGATATTTCACATGGAATTTTGCTAATATTTCGATCATGCAAACAGACATTTTATAATAAATTGTAGTTGAGTTAAGATTTAGAGATTGGATGATGCTTTATCGAAGACAAATTCCTTGGGATTCAAATTGATTGTTGTTATCGATAAGCGTCGTGTGACGGGTTTGATTGCGGCACGTGACAATAAGTATTTTGTTTGTATAGCAAACTTATGTAAAGGTTTTTTCAAAATTAATATTTTATGTGTTGTAATTTTTACAATAAAAAAGTTTATCAACTTAAAAAAAATTAACTACTTAAATCATTTTTTTTTTATTCATAGCTATGTAAAGACCTTGACCTAACTCCTTATAAAAACGTTCTAAATTGTCATCTTTCAGATTTTAATTAAACAATTCAATCACAACCCAAACATTTATTTATTTTCGACAAATCGTAAACTATCTGGAACACACGTAACGAATTTTAACTTGAACATAGAGATAACTTGAAGTTAATAACTCAAAAAACAGCGTTATCTTTCGAATCAGCGCATAGTGCCCATGTTTTATAGTTTTAGTTTGGGGCGCGGTGCAAGTCATAAGCGGTAGAGATTTACTAAAATTAAAATCCAAATAAAAGTTTTGGTCGTATAAATGCGTAGTTGTATCATCTTATTGTAAAACACACAATTGTAACAATATGATACATAAGTTTTTTTTTTTTTGTAAAATTTTAATTCACACAAAATATTTTTTTCTCTATATTATCAAATTGTATCCCATTTTTAACAGTGACTAAAGATTGCAAACAATTTTTCTTATGTCAGCTGTCTACTGTTAACTGTGAAGCTTTTGCTTAAATTATTTCATAGTATCAACATATTAGTGTATTAGTATGCGAACTTCATCATTTCCATTCAAGCAATTTGATAGTTGATAGCTACACACCGAATCTTACGCAGTCTCAATACGGTGATTTCGAAACTTTCATATAAATTGTTACGTGTATGTGCATACCCATCGTATGTTATCGTTTACGACTGATTGGAAGTTAGTACATGCTAGCATGGTGAAATATTGTAGAACTGAGCTATTTTCTGAAAGGTTATTTGTCAATTTTCGTACCTACTAGGATTTAGGGTTTTTGGATTTGTGCAAAATGCTGTGATTATTTTTGTCTCAGAGCAACATTTTCACTCGTTAATTAAATGTTCTTTTACTCAAAACAATTATTACAAAACTAGCCTAAAATTTATCTTTCTAACAAGTAAACAATCAAAAAAAAAAACACAAACAAATCGAGATTTTCTCCCAACCTTGCTCCATTAAACCATTAACAATATAATTACAGAAAAAACGATTAAATCCTCTTCTTGCTAGCCACCATACGACGTCCGTCTGTCCGTCAGAACAACGTTGACAGGTGTTAAATCGTACGCAGACCGGCGCGCACGCAGCGTAATTAGTTGAGTCATGGCTATTAAGTAATACCTGTTCGTTGTGGCACGGACATTTTTGTGTGAGGTGGACTATATGTTGTTTTGTTATAGTAGAAGGTTCTGTTGTTTAGTATTTATAATGTAAAAGAATTTGAGTCGTCTTAAATATAGTTTGAAATTAAACAATTATTGATAATACGTCTTCATATTAACTAAACCCTTCAGCACCGTTCCCTAAGTTAACGATGAAAACTGATACCTTCACAGCTTCATACATAAACAGCGCTAGATTTTCACCCGTCTAACGGCTTATACCAATAAAGCGTAGATCAAATGAGCATATCTGAGCGCAGGGCATCCATTCACGCTGCTTGCCTATTAAATCAATGTCCACCGTATATGTATTACAGTACAGTCTGTCTGTCTGTCACGCGATACGAAGAAACATAGGCCCAACCCTAGCCCCTGACTCGAACAGATGTTTTGACTTTATATTTCTCTCTTGTTCAAGAATTTTATAAGTTATTGCCGTGAAAGATTCCTGAGCTGCCACATAACAATAACAACTAATTCTAACAGCCAAACAAAACCTAGGAAACTTTTACGAGAACTGATTTACGACTCACAAACAACCGTGTAATCCGTTGAATCGATGATACACTACAATTTAAACAATAATATACCATCGTCCAAACCGTAGAACAAAAGGCGTGACCCAATATGAATAATCATAAAACCACATTAAGGAATTAGACGTTGCACGCCCAATAACTCTATCTTAACATCTACAACGCGACCGATTGAAATAGTCATCAACAAACAAACAATAAAGTACACCTGACGCACCAACACAACACAGCAGGTTAATGTAAGTTCACACGTGAACCTTAGGTGAGAGCGATCCACCGGCGGCAAGGCCGAGAAAACCGATCAATTTAAAATGAAACTTACCTGACACGTAATAAGGTCAACATTCCCACGGTCGATGTTTAAAACACAATTAAGAAAGTATCCAATAAGGCTCGGAATGTGTGGTTGGAATGTGGACTGTATTAGAAGGTGGTAAGGTTGTTATTGTGTGGGTCCTTGTTCGCGAACCGGTTGGATCGGTCGCGAACTTTTACCTATAAATTTGTGTCGGCTAGCCGGCATGCGGCGGGCGTGCTCCGAGTCTAGAAGCTCTCGTGTAGCTGTGTCTTATGTTATAGGCAACGAGAGGGAAATAACTAACAGTTACTTGAATTTACTACAGACTTCATCCTCGTAAAATTACTTGTACACTTAGTATCTATGATAGTAATGTAAGTAGCAGGAATTGCAATACATCTGCGTAACTATTTCATTTGATCACATTAAAAGCAGTCATCAATCGTTACGTTACTGACAGTCATATAAATATTTTTCAATACACCACATAACTATTTCATTGACTTCCGCCTTCCATCAATAATTTTTAAACTATTAAAAAAAAACTCGATAAAAAATTTGTCAAAAAACCCCTTTCTTCTCTCACTTTCTTCATAAAATCGCTTCCGCTAACATTCGAACCGCACCCCAGATTTAAGGGCGATGCATTTCACAACGAGTCAATTAAAGGCAGCATCATTACCGCAATCTGTTAGCGAGCACGGCGAAATGTTAATACTGTTGCACTTTCTTGTGCACCCTGACTAAACGGGACATGTGTCGCTAGCTCGAGACACAAAATACAATACATACTCGAGTTCAGAAGATTTAATTATTGATTTGCATAGAAATAATTACGAAAAATAAAATACCTAGAGTATGGGGAAGAAAAGATTATGAAAGCTCGTCTAAGATGTAATTTTTCATGAAAAATGCAGGGATGCTACACTGCATTTTAATAACTCTAATACGCCACAATGGCATCTGGACTTTTTTACACAGTTTGAAAATCTCAAAAGCTCCGAAGAACACTTCAAAAAATTTCTACGCACATCATCTACTTATATGGTCCTTGGCATTTCTTGCTTGCAAAACTTTGTCTAGGATTAGTAAAAGTGAAGTTTTGGAAAACAAGGTATTGACTATTGTTGATGGCAAAACTTGGCAACCAAATAAAAATTGTTCAATCAATACTCAATATCTTTTAAACATATTTTTATACACCTTAGTGATTTATTTATTTAGGTTCAAGTCTTTTCCTAACTTAAACAAAGTGTAGTCTATGATCTGACAGATGCCATAAACATCATAGAGTTAAAACACTATGACCCAGTTACGGTCCTAAACTATTATAGACAATAATTGCCCCTATTATTAGGTTATAAATCCGGCTGTAAATAGTAGTTTACCTCGTTATTATTAATAATAAGCAGCTTTTGATTGAAAGGGAACATAATTTTGGTATTTACCGAAAAATAGATAATATTGAGAATTCATTCCCTAATGTAAAAATTATATACCTAACAGAAATCATTTCTTAGGCACATTAGCTTTCAACCTATGTAAAAATCATTCACTTCAGTCTTATTATCAGTCTTAATTTAAGGGTATTGGGTTGCCCGGGTAACTGGGTTGAGGAGGTTAGATAAAAAAACACTGGTACTCTGCTGCATCCTGTTAGACTGGAAGCCGACCCCAACATAGTCGGGTAAACGCTAAACAGATGATGGTTCCTTAACAAAATTATTCTACATTTTAACCGCATCAATATTACGCAATTGCAAATGAAGTGAAAGATATAACTATTAAATCGTCGTTACAAGTAATATTTATTAAGTATTAGCTAAGATTTAAACATTTTCCGCCATTGAAACATGTTACAAGCTACCTGATACGCTACTTAATCAATACGATGCGAACACAGGTGAAATACGGGCTGGCTATCATCATAAAATATGCTTCGTATCTAGTTGATAGATTTAGTGGTAAAATATACACTTTTATGCCACTGTCTAGTTGTCAACAGACGTTTTTCGGTAAATTAGGTGGCTATTTTACATATTTTTTGGGATTTATTCGTATAGTTGTTGTAGGTTGTGTAATTAAAATATTTAACAGGCTTTTACTGCTTTTACATAAAGTTACATCGTCACAGTTTACAAGTTGCAGTTTATAAAAAAAATCTTAGAAAATAAATGATAATATATAAACCTTAAAAAAATCATCTACGCCTGGCCTTTTCCCAACTAAACTACTACTTTTTGGTAAAAATTTATTTTCCAAATTAAAGAGCTCATTTTTTTTACAAATCTCCATTCTTTTTTCTTAATCCTACACAGGGCAAGCAACCACAGACGCATAGATTATAATTTACTCAGCCTACTTATATTTTAATACAATTTAAGTAAGAGCCCTCAAGCCTTCTCGCACTTAGCGCTAAAAGCCTAATTCTTTATGCACCCTACAGCTTTTTAGCGCGAGGCGTCATTTTACTTTGTCAAAGTGTTGCCAGTTATTTATAGACGGTTTATAGTCTGTGGTAAGAAATTGGCGGGAAAAACTGTTGTGATTTTTCTTTATGGATTGTTTTTTTTTTTGTAGTTAGAGTTTATTGTTGTTGATTGAATGTGATTTTTAATGTAATAAATTGGAGTACGTAACGTGCTATGTGAAAGCCTAAATGATTATTATTATTTAAAACCTAATATCAAATCAATAACACACAAATACACTGGTACTACTGTTGGTATGTAGATTGTCTAGCTTTCGTTTGAAAAGTATTTTTTTAATACATTTTTTCCAAAATTCCGCCGTTGGGCACAGTCGGTTTTTTGTTGAAAGCTCGATATCATATTTCACGAATTTATAACTTAATTTGAATATGCAATTGGATAATCTTGCAATTACCAGTTATAGTATTTATTGCATCCTGAACCGGTAACATAATAACTACTGTATGCAATATTTTGCTAATAACTAACTGTGTTGACTGGTTTCTCACTAAGTTGCAGTTAATGTCATCTTTGATATACTTACTTAGTAAGTTACCGTTTATTAGTTATTGGGAAAATGGAACAGAAATTTTAATTTCAGAAACTAAATTCATACATTTCTGCCACATTCTTAGCATCTAAAACCTTAAAACAGATCATCTTTAACAATGAATATAACTACGAATGTGAAAATGATTTAATTAATAATTTCACCACCCTAATACCTACCCTATTACCTACTTATGAACCTACTACTGTCTTTTCAAGTGCCAAAATCACCATTCTTCCTCTTTATATGTAGTAATACTTCCTATAGATACAGTAATAGGTATATCTTATATATCTTCCATAAAAAAGCCACAACATTCTACCATTTTCGCACTAAGTCCAGTAGCGCCATTGCTATTGACGGGCACCCATTGATTTATACGCGCCAACCCTCGGAATGAATAAAGAACTAACAGCCCCAAGCGACCATTTGTCTCTATCCTTTATGGTAAATGCGAGATTAAGGAGTTTTTATTTACCAGTAAGAAAATTCGCCAACAATGGACACAGTAGCTAAAAAACAAGGAAATGGTAAACGCGTGGTAATCGCTTAATTTAATTCTTAGTCCCAGTAATAAAACAAACATAAAAATTACATTTAAAATGTCAACCAACAAAATAACGACAGATTTTTATGAAATAAAATGATAAATGGTCCTGGCAGTTCGCCTATATTTCATCAAAAAGACATTTTAAAAACTGCAATACCGAAAAACATTAATAACTAAGTGAAAATATAATGTCCCCTCGCATTCCGTGACTCCCCCAAACTATATTCCGAAAAACAAGAGGAAACTATTTTCGTCGAACAAAAAAATGTTTCCGGCAGAAGATTTATAGGCCACCTTACTCACAGCATAGGCCCTCTTCGTATAAAACGCGTGAAATGAAGTGTTTCCCTCCCCCTCTGGTTTTTTCTCGACTTTTTCCTTAGCCACAGATTTTTTATTGCTCAATTAATCCAATAAATTCGCGTTGATGTGCGTTTTGACTCGTGTAACAGGGCTTTTAAATTTTTATTTCTTCTTTTGCGTTTGTAAATGGAACGATATTTAAACAGATCATTAGCAGCTGTCACATTCAAACATGGAATTAATTTTAGCGATTCATTTGTTTTGCTTTATTAATACAGTGCTGTTGACTACACGCAACCGGAGAGCGATCACATATTACTGGTCATACAAAGAATTTAGTTTTTATAAAGTTATTCTTATTTCGTATTCCCCTTCAAAAAGACATGTTATCCTACCCGGATATAGGTATCAAACTTTCAAAATATCATACGGTCAGTCAATAAAAAGGTTCACCAATGGTCATTCGCGTCACGTACGCCCTCACTTGTCGCTATGCCCATTGCTGAAATTGATATACATTACTTGCCAATACCGAATACATTTCACATAACTCTTAACACATTGGCATAAGCGCCAAAGTTGCAAAATTCACACGCAGATATAAAGTTGTGCCGCATAACCTATGTCCAAAATTGGCTGACCCCTCTCGTCAAAGTTACGATTCGTGGGCATACAAGAAACGGTATATGGAGAAAGGTCTCATTAAAATGGTGTTCTTAAGGCTTGACCGCACACTTCCTTCAGTGGTCTGCACGCCTGGTACCAATTGCTTGAGAAATATTATTAGTATGAAGATCAGGGGGACTGTCGGAGTTGATAAAATAAAAAAGTTGGAATCGAATCCTCTTTTGTGATAGAGCTTAAGAGGGTCTTTTGCTGAAATGTTTTTTCTAGAAGAATATCGAATGAATTTGTACATACTTTAACACAATTTAGACCTCATGAAAGCAAGATTATTTTTTCCGTACCTTGCAAATGTCTTCGCGTCTTGTATTCTAAAGACTTATCAAGCAATAATAAAAGCATTCATAATCATACACACGTCGGCTTCAACCCGTCCGGCGTGTATAAAAGTCGCTACTTTACATTAACAGATTTCGACCGAAGATAAACATTATGAACACGATGTAGGCGGCGCCCGGGGCGTCCTCCGGTGATATACGATACCCGACCACGATTCTATCGATTCAATTAATTAACATATCTATATGTAACATATTTGTATAACAAATAACAAATAAGCGTAAGAATTAACTTTCTATTCCATATTCCAGCTTTAAAATCGTAAATTCGTACTTTATTACAACTTTCCAATAAAATATTTAAATGCAACACAATTACTGTCAAAATAAACAGCGTTTTTAAATTACTGATATTTTATTTATTTTTCCTATTAATTCCTATTAATGTCATCGAAACGATTTTTATTAAGTCCCCTTTTAAGTAAATATTCCTTTTATTTTTAAATATTAATAATAATTAATTCAAATCGATTAATAATGATTAGTTATACAATAAAGTGGAATAAATTAGTAAAAAATATTTTTGTCAATAAATTATGGCTTATTTTTTCTTATCTTTTCTAAGTATTAAAATCAGATAAAATACTTTATTTAGCACATAAGAAAAGTGACCAATAAAACCATTTTATTTTCTTCAAAAAATAAGGTTGCCAATATTCTAGTTTCAAAATGACAGTGACGTGGAAAAATTAAGTCATAGACATTAATATCGGTCACGATTTTCATGGGCATATTTCACGGTAGACGTAAGATCACCATGGTGCAGTAATAATTGCCAAAACTATGGAAATTGATTATTTATACTGCGTCAAAATTTTATGTGATTAGGTAAAATACAACAGTACAGTTGCAATTTTTTGGTTATTGCGATGGCTTAGATAACTATGTTTAATGTTTTTGTGTTTTTCTTTTTTCACGTTGTTTTGTTATGAAATGTCATGTTTTTAGCTTTTATGTAACAACCCTGTTATTTTGGGTCGCTGGGTAATTTTTACGTCAAACTTGTAAATAGCTGATAAATTGTCGACAACGAAATTCAAATGCGATTTTTTTATTTGTCTAAATTTTTCATAAAAAAACATATTTGGATTTCAATAAAATATGACTCTATTTTAATACTATGTTGCATGCAAAGTATTAATTTTTCTATTGCTTGATTTTTGCACGTTTGATTTTTCATTTTCACTGCATGCTTTTAAAAATGGTGATGGTTACTCTTGGTGGTGGTAAAATGTTAAAATATCATCTTAACACTGTACTAACCACATTATTTTCTGTTGAGCAATATTCACCTAAAGTAACCAGTCCACTAGCACTTTGTCACTAACACACGAAATTTGAAGAAGGGGTACAATCGACCAACATCATTTATGTAAGTATAGATTACTCATTTACCTACTAACTTATTCCGGATTGCAATAACTGATCCATCTGCTGTTTTTCGATTAGAGATTGAAATATGAGATCAGCTCGATATAAATTATGTCCAATTTCAAATCGATGGATCGGTTATTGAAATCTGTTTGTAAAAAAGGGTTCGTTGAATCGAATCGTTGTACAAAAAATCGTTATGACTTTGAATCGTTAAGTCTTTAGCAAAAGTTAGGTCATTGCACACGAGCGTGAAAAGTGTGAAAATACGAGTACGATTCGCTTCAATGAACACTAGGCTTATTTTAATGATTATGTCATTGTGAAATGACTTTATAAATGCAATCTGCAACACTGTTACGTAATTATTTTACATTTCAGTTTTATTCAGTAGCTTTTTGGCTACTGTCAGGCAAAGTAAAATTCTTTTAAAATTCTGATGAAAAAGTTGAAGTTTCAGATTGCATTTTTAATGTCTTTGCCATTTTTTTTCTAGAAACTTTTTTATCATCATAGATGCTTTTTTGTATAATTTAGTTCTACCATTTCACTTCACTCCATTCATTTATTTCATAAAACGCACTAAAATACTAACACTCCAATCTAACCCTATTTTACCGCTGCGGGTCCAACCGACCCCGATAGGGAGACGCGGCTAATAAGTGAAACAGAGATTTATGAGTGCACAGATATGCAAATAGAAATTTGCGGTCCCCCGCCGATAAAAAGACGCCAAGCCCCGGGGGCTCTGTTTGTCCAAATGTCGGGGGATGACGGCCTTCTAATTATTTTGGATCATATATCTATGAAGCATTCTTTACTTTGGCCCTTTTGAATAATCGTCGAAAAGAAAATTAGTACCTACTTACTTTTGTTAATTAATTCAACACACATTTGAAAACTACACAGCAAAGTCCCCATTAATGGAACAATAAACAAAATTTCTAAACAGCCGCTCTGTGTACTATCTCCGCCCATAACTTGACTCATAGATTATTTACTATTTAGTCTTACCACTAAACTTTACTCCGAAGGTGTTAACTTGAAGCTATCAGCCCACCGTATCAGCAATCCTTGTATTTAATGGTTTTTATCAAAGTCGGCCCTATCTCTCCTGTGGGGTTATCGTGTATTTCACGAAACTTGTTAAGCCTAGATTCAGTTATCTCGTCCAACGCTCTTACTTTGTAAGGGAATTGCTAATTATTCGCACGGGCGGAGGTGACGGTACGACTAACAAGATTATGTTATTTCGTTCGTTCCCGTTCATCTTGTTCCGTTTTGAAGTACAGTTTTAGTGTTAGATTAGATGGTTCTGTGTTTGGGGAAGTGGGTACTTGACTTTGTTTTGGAGATAACGCGTTTTTAGGGGGTTTGGTTTGATTTATTAGTACTTTGGACAGACATATCTTAAATAAGATAAAATTGCAGTAAATGTTTATTAAAAGAATATACTGAACAAAAAAAAAATAGAACCATTTAAACGCATATTGACAGCAAACATTAAAAAAAACTCGACATAAAAAAGCAAATACCCAACTACTGAATCTACTGATGCAACAAAAACAAGCTGAGCAATTTTAGTAAATCAAAGCGGATTCCGGCAAAGCAAACACCAAGTGCGGTAGACCATACGATGCATGTCCCCGGCTTGTTTGCTCATTAGAAGCAGGCAAGGGCGCATCGCTATCAGCCTGTCACTAGGAACTGTCACCTCTGTAGATGTATGAATACTTGATTGATATGTAGAAGTTTACCGTGCGCTTTTTAGGGTTGAAGGTTTAGCTTTTGGTCCTTTTGGACCTTTTTGACCTTTAAATACCATAGATACACAGGTGATTTTTTTTGTCTATAAAAAAACATGAACAAAAGAAAAAATATGTTGAGAAAATCATTAACGCGGATAATGGAAGAGGAGGACCAAATATATAATTAGAGGGTGTTACTTATGAGATGACGGCAGATAGAAGAATAGTGTAAAAGGAAAAAAACATGCTGCGCCTATAAAATATAAAATTGGGATACCTAAGGACAGAAAGATGATGACTTAATAAGATCCAGCCTTATACTCCGACTTAAAATAAAAATAACAAAAAAACGTCTCTACCGGATTTAAATTCTTCAAACCTTTAAAACGCAATGCAAATTCTTTACCCAACCGTTCTAAAACTCTAGCAACAAATAAACCCGGGGTTCACCCTCGGCGACAGATTGTTAATACTGACCGTCGAACTAACGAGCTGTGACCGCATGAATATGCAGCGACTGATACAAGGACGAATTAATTAAATTTGTCCACACCTAGTGGGTGAAAAACTGATTTTTTTTGACACGAAATTTGTGAAATAAAGGACAGTTTTAGGGATTAATTTTAGGTAATTTTAATGATCCTTAAAGTTTATGATGTCTTATTAAACTAAACGACACGTGTGTTGAAGGTACGGAAATAGTCATACTTTTAAGCAAGATGTGGCGTCTTGAGCTTCAGATGCTTAGACTACTAAGTATTCAAAAAGTAACTAAGTTTAGAAAGTCTCTTTAAAGCAAAGATAATTTCCATCTCAGTATCTCAGCAATCATCAAACTCATTAAAGTTACTAAGATTTCTTAATGCGCACAAATGATGGCGCCTTATCGAATTAATATTGCCATAACTAATAGATAAAAGGCCTTCTTTATAATCTCAGCTCTTAAGGGTTACGACTTTTATATCGCCTATTTCATTAACTCTGTTCAAAAAACTTTTAATAACTCTCCAAGTTTCGATGTTAAAACGTGTCACAATAATAAACAGTGGCAAACGTAGGCGGTGCTCTTTGTCCGAACAAAAACATAATAAAGCATGCGCCCGCGCAATTCCAGTGGCGGCGCCGCCAGCGACATCTGTCGGTGCCCGCAATTATGGCGGATTTATAAGTTAATCGCGCGTTTGACGCGTGAGATTAATACCTTGTGAAAATAATCACACGGTTTTTTGTCTGCACTGTAATCAACAGTAAATGGGAAGCTGTAATTTTAATTCTTTTTTGGTCGTTTGACGCGTGCCTTACAGGCTGCCGTAGGGTTGCTTGATCACTGGTTTCGAGGTTTTTTGTTGTGGTTATATGTTACAGTTCCCCTATAAAAGTCGAATTTTAATTTCATACTTTGCAATGTACAATTTCGCGCTTAATAACGGTTATCAGGAATGGTTTTATGAAGTTTTTGATCAATGATTAGTGGTCAGAGAATAGGGGTGTCAACCCGACGTGTCGCGGCTCAAGTGACGTGTGTGCAGATATGATTATGCTCGCCTGAGGGGCGGAGGGTAAAAAACTGCAAACTGCATGCGTGCGTCGTGGATAAATCTGATGTAATCTTGTGCGAATATTTGACTACTATTTTACCGAATTGTCCTTTTTTTGGAGAGATTTTTGGTATATTTTGTCTTTTTTTTATTCGCAATATCCACTCGAATTTGTGGACCAATTAGGCTGAAACTTTTAAATACAAGGCAAGGTTGCGTCCATATACTTAAATAAAGCAAAAATACTTACATTGTATAACATCAATTATTTAAATATTATTTTTCAATCATTATTCCATAAAACTCATTTTAACATAAACCTATCATTAGATTCATCTCGATTAAAAACCCACATGTCAACCGGATTGAGGCAAAAGTCGCGGTTGATACGAGATTGTGGCGAGTCGCGGTCCTTTAGACCGAAGGGTCGCACCCCGCGTGTTAGGGTTACAAGTTTTGTAGCTTGTCACACTTTAGGCTCGGGTTATCCTATTGACGAATCACGTTTACTGCTGTCGCGTTTTAGGGTTAACAATGGGTTTGGGAAATGGAAAAGTGACGTGTTTTTCGCAACTTCTTTTTTAGTTTAATGGATATTTAACAAAAAATGTATTTAAATAGGTATGTTTATAAAAGAGTGATAGTCGACTATTCGATACAATAATTCTCTCATTACAAAACACGGACGATGGCAATACAAAAATCGGTAGCTAACAATAAACGAAAACTTCACACAAAACCAACAAACTCCCGTTGTGACAAAAAAAATGACCCAAAAAGCTCATTAAAAGCATCATGAGTGTAATATCGAGTCGTGATTTCCTTTCGCCAAAGTTCTTCTTTTGTCCTGTTTAATTGTGGCTACACTCAACGAATTAACCAAATGAGGCCGATACACTGCCTTCAGTACAATCGGATGGACCCTTGCTTAGCAGAAATGGGGAATATTTTCCCCGTATTTGGGAAGCTTGAATTGTTCTAGCGAGTGCTATTTGGTTTTATGTCGCCTTTATGTTTCATTAGCTCTTTTATTACGTAGATGTTTATGGATTATGATTGGGTGCAGTTTTAATTGAAGATCATTATATTTTTATTTATGTAAAATTATAATAGGGATATAAAATATGATATTAATGATAATAACAGTAAAGTTAAAAATGATAAAAAAAATCACGTTTAAAAAACACTTAATTCCAGTTTTATTTCCAGAAATGAAACATGATCTCTCATGACACTAAATCACTAAAAACCCGTAATTAGTACTAAAAACTAAACCGATGCCCACACAGGTTTATCCTTAACCCATCTCGGTAGAACTGTACAATTAAACAAAAGGACTTTCGTGATCTCAGCACTCGCACGAAGCCGCCATTAGCGGGTGCTCCGTGGGCGTAATTAAAAGACTTACAATACTGTACTGGCGAATTAAAAACAATTAACTGGGACCCGAATTGAGCACAATGGTCGTCCTGTGCACGACTTACACGGGATATTCGCCGTGCGGCCAGCGAACACGGGCCGGACCGTGTTTCGAGTGAAATGCGACCCGTGCGATGCGGAAGACGCGGTCGTTTCGCGAAATTAATTTCGTAATTAGTTGACGTGGGCAGCGGTAGGGTTGATTTTTGTTGGCGTGATTTTCGATTGCTGATTTATTAGTAGGTTATTGCTGTGTATTGCCAATAAGTAGAGAAATAGTGCATCTTTTTGTAGCGGTAGTTATAGTTTTTCAAATCTATCTGGTGTATCGCTTACCAAAATCGATCATGTGACTTGAATAAAAACCCGACTGTGCTAATCGAGCCGTCAAATTGGGTTTTCAACGTTTTAAGCTTATTCTGTGAAAGTGCTGAATCGCACTGACGCCCCACACCACGGGGCGAGGGTGTGACGTCACGACTTTTTCTCTTTTTTCACGGTCCTGCAATTCTATTACCGCCTCTTAATCTACAAGCCCGCATTGAACTGACGTCATCTAGACACACGGCAGTGTGTCCGCCAAGTTCGAGCAAAAAAAGCGACACACCGGCCGTGGGTTATATTACACGAACCATTTCGGGCCAAATTCGACCCCCCTATAACTCAAAATCTATTTTATTTACGCATATCAAATTTCTAGTATCTGTTGAGACCCCCTCACTTATTTAAAATACAAAATTTCATTAATATACCTATTGTAGGACTCGAGATATTGACGTCAGAAAATCGCTATTTTTACTATACACTCACTGACTGACTGACTGACTGACTCACTCATCAAAAACCTAGACCACTTCCAATGGTCGTATTGACTTGAAATTTGGCATGGAGGTAGGTCTTTATGTCAAGGTAAAGGGAAAAATCTGAAAATGGCCAAGTGTGAGTCGGTTTCAAAATAATGAAGGTGTAAATTTATACCCCTAAGGAACTAAAACGAACTAAATTTATCTATATTTATATCTCTTCGAATGGTTGTACCGATCTGAAATCGTAACAAAGGTTTGTATTTAGTCAAAGTAAAGTAAAAATCTGAAAACGGCCAAGTGTGAGTCACTTTCGAAAATAACAATTGTGTAACTTTGATCCACGAACATAATATATGATAACATGTCATGTCAGTCTGTTGGTAAATCTAGTCCATTTAGTTAATCTAGTTCATTTCTTTGTAAGAAGCATAGTGCATATTCAAAAATCTGAATCTGAAAGATAGTGTAAATGAGACATTTCCTTAACTAACTTAATAAAATAAACAACCTTACAAAAATAAATGAAATCCCACCCAAAACAAAAATGTGAAAGACTGCCAAGTTCGATAATATGGGAATGCTTCGCCTATAAAAGTAGTGAGATCTGAATAAGTACCAAGTTCCATACACATACCTCAGTAAAAAATAGTTACTTTTTGATGATGTTACTTGGCAAGTTTTAATAGAAAATTAAATACTTGATTCATTGCGTTTAGTAGGTTTATATAACAAGGTGTGTGAAAACTTGCCAAGTGACATCATTAAAAAGTAACTATTTTTTACTGAGGTATGTGTATGGAACTTGGTACTTATTCAGATCTCACTACTTTTATAGGCGAAGCATTCCCATATTATCGAACTTGGCAGTCTTTCACATTTTTGTTTTGGGTGGGATTAAATTCAGTCACGCTTGACATTTTTATTAATTTTCAAAATTCGAACTGTGATACGGTTTAAAATGTTTTTTTATTTAATTAAGTGGCAACTCTAATGAGGGTTGCCAGTGTCGTGTTTCGTTGTATAGAATTTGTTTGAGGGAGCCTGAGGGCAAGTTTTATTGTTAATATCCCTCGTTTTTAAATTATCGGTTATCAGTGCTGTATCGTTTTACAGCTGGTGAAGTATGTTCTTTATTGTGGTTCATGGGGCTTTGAAAAAAAAAAGATTATTTTACAACAAAAAAACTCAGTCGCGTGCTATATTCAACCATCACTAAGTACCTTATCTGATCGTATGAGACTTACACTGAATATATCTAGTTATATAAATTTTTATTTTCCCATTCACATTGCCACTGAAATCACCAACCTACCTAACTAAACAAAAATCTCTTCTAAGCTAGACAGACGTTCGAAATACGAACAAAACGAGCTGAATAGTCTGCGGCGAAAAAATCGTGCTCTACATACATGGTTGTAGTACGACAATGCGACTTTTTTGTCGGTCCGTCCATGGCTTTTGAACTGGAATTTTTTCACTCCATTCGGTCGAGCCAGAGAGCTTTATTTCACCCCGTCAGCAGTTAGGGCTGATGGCTGATCGTGGTTTGCCTTTTTTTTTACTTTCTTTGTAGCTAAGATACGGTATCGGTGCTAATTTTTGGATCATCCGATTTCAATTTAGGAATTTAGGGATTGGCTTGTAGGAAATATACATACTTAGATTACATCTTTTTGGAGTCACATTTATTTTACTGCAGCTTAATAAATAGCCTCCAGCGGAAAGTTTAATAATTCCATCCATCCATCCATCATCAGCCTATTGCAGTCCACTGCTGGACATAGGCCTCTCCAAGTTTAATAATTCCTCTACATGTTTTACCAGTATTATTCGGTAAACAAAAGGAAAAGTGTAGACTCCTGGAAAGGTTTATTTTTTCTTTAAGTAGTTATAACCATAATAAACCTTAGAGAGTTAGAGTAAAAAGTCCTTTGGAATTCCTACTACGCAGTCTGATCAGGCAATCTCCACAGAAAAACCAATAATTTATGAGATTTTTTAAAAAATAAGTCACTTTTCTATGAATAAAATATATTTTATTTTTAATAGGCAGCCCTAACCGTACATTAGTTTCCAACTCGGACGGTAGCCGTCCTCCCGTTCCGTGTAGGTACAGTCGTGTCCAGCTAAACACTAAGTGTTGCCAGTGTCACAAATGAAACTGTACGCGCCTGTACTGTGTACTCTTTAAATATTTACTTTTTAGCTTTAAGTATTTATTTTCATATATTTCTATGAAATAAAATACTTAGTTACCTGCCTTAGATATTAATGCAGCCTATGTACCTACGCAATTTCTGCTCTTTTAAGATTACCAGCAACTAGACTTAAACCAATTGATTATAAAACACTATTCACGCACGTAACTCAATGAACTCAAGTTACAATACAATAAAAATAGACAATTCACTTGTTAATACCATAAAAAAACACAATGGATTGCGCCCAATGAGCAATAATCGTGTTTTATCTCTAAATTGAGCAACAATTATGTTGTTACCCAATAAACGGTGATATAATCTACAATCTTAAACAATACCATAACATTTTTGTTGGTAAATTAAAAGCTTAGTACCATAATACAGCTCAAAAGTATCGATAAAGATCTTATCGCACGTGTTATACGTTTTAGACAATACATCGACACGAGGACTTTCGATCCGCACGAAGTGAGTTTGTCAAGAGGTATCGTCGGTGTCAAGTGCGCACTGATCTGCGTCGATCGCCACTACAAAGCTTGTAGTACGTGATTAAACCGCGAATGTCAAAGTGCAAAGATCGGGCCTTTGTTGCGCTCCCATCAGTCAATGCTTCCCGTACTGATGTGTTCATTCATCAAAAAATCGCTCGCGGCAAGTAATATGTGTTTTATAGGGGGTTAATGGAAACTTATGGATACTTATGGAGGGGTAAGATTTATGTTTTAATACCAAGGAGGTTGTAATAGTCTCTTAGTTTGCCCCAACCCTCGTGAATAACGTTGCATGTAAATAGTATAAAGTTTACATTAAGAAAATGTAAGACTTATTGTTAGATGTAAGTAATAAAACTAGAATATCCAGTCATAGGATTTAGTACCTAAACCATTATCTACAATTTCTGGTATGTTTCAAAATTAAGCACAATTTTCGCTCACAAAACCCACGCCTGTCTGTTAACGAGTAATTCCAAACAGTTATCCATTACAAGCTAATAAATTCTGGCTTTTAATGCTTTTATTCCCATTCGCGCCACATATCATAATCGGTGGCTCGCCCCCGAACACGAGTGTGTGTCAATCTTTCGTTTTTCCGCCACAAGCGCGCGGTCAGACCTCTTTGTTATTCAAATTAAACACGCCCAGATGGACAGACGCGCACGGGGGAATAATTAACTTATGTATTTTAAAAATACCTTTTTCACAGCATAAATGGAAACATTTTACCGTGAACCGCAATGTGAAACCGCCTGAACGTATTCAAGTGGCTTTATTAATGTTTTCAGTATTTATTACCGCTTCAATAATTCATATTGGACATCAAAGTCTTTATCCCGTGTGCTACGAATCAGCGGCATAAAACAAGTTTCCTACGTCGTGTGATTTAAGCTTACTTTAAATTTAATCTCACTAGTAAAGCTAGGATCCAGCCTAACAGGTGATTTACTCCATCGTTAGTGAAGGCTAATTCTTCCGCGTTCTCGCGTATCTGCGTTGTTTCTATCTCGCTCTGGCGATGCGGGGCAGGTTTACGACGTCATTAATGTTATCACAACGATGCGATGGGACGCCGCGCCGCACGTTGCTACAAACTCACGGCGTACGGAACTTGCGTTAGTGGCTGTCCGACTATGAAATAATGTTATGATACTTATTCTAGACTTATTGTAGGTACATTACTGAGTTTTTTCTTTGAAACAAAATGCTAGTATTCCTAATCTGGAATTCGCTATGGCACGCGAAACCTAATCCAAGTTTTGCTTATTGGTCCAAGATACGCAAAGGTTTGTGACACGGCTTGTTGAAAGTTTATGTGAAAACGATAGCCCGGTTTATAGCCTTAGTAGTGTTGTTTCATTATTACGCTATTTGTATTCGTTCCGTATCATTAAAGATAAAAGTTATACGTTTTAATATAACGAACTGCGGAATTAAATAGAAATATGTGATTTAGTGAACATTATCAAATTGATTGGAGCTATTAGAATGTATATGAAGTGTTTACAACTTCCTTTCGTGTTGTAAGAAAAGGTTTTATTGACTATCGTAAAACTGGAAGTGGGTTATCCTAAATACCACAATTATCACTATGGTGGCCATAAACTTTCTATTGAGTAGCGATGTCGCAAAATAATCGTTACGATAGGTACTAAATTATTTTTTATTAGTTTTAACATTCCTGAATATTTTTTTCGAAATAAACACTATGTTTAATTAAACTTTGTAAGCTACTAACTAAGAAGCATATTAATTATGACATAAATAACACCAAAATAATATTTTCACCGTTAATTTTTGACAAACATTTATCTAATAAAATATAGCTTCTGCAATAACTGAAAAATTAAAAACTTAATACCAAAAGCCCAATCATCATAAAAATCGAATAGATCAGATCCAATCAACGAATACTGATTAACCTTTCATCTGTTTATAAAACAACATAATTAATTATTCAAAATAAAATGCCGCTAATTAATACACGATCAATAAATAAAAATGTTTATTTATTGGATTTTCACTCGCGTTCGGCGTAAGCGCAGCTGAAAGTTTGACTAATTGCTTTGACAGTTTGTATGAATGTGTATGGTCTGAACGTTTTCTAGAGCAGTTGACAGTTCTATCAGTCAAAAAATGCTATTTTTTCTTGACAACTGACAGCTATCAACTGTACCAAACAGTCGCT
The DNA here is from genome assembly GCF_030705265.1 of Helicoverpa armigera. Lineage (NCBI taxonomy): Eukaryota > Metazoa > Arthropoda > Insecta > Lepidoptera > Noctuidae > Helicoverpa > Helicoverpa armigera. The sequence continues at coordinate 8,500,508 of NC_087136.1, read as the reverse complement.
ATAGGAATGTTTTCTTAAAAGCTGCATCTAGTTTTTGGCGCCATAGACATTTTTTGTCTGCTCTCAAATCTTTTACTAAAGAAAACTATGTTATCATAATTAGGTCTTCTTTAAATTGCTTTCCTGAACTTTAGGATAAATCCTGTTGTTTTGAATATACAAATCTGCAACTTTTTCTAACTTCGCACTTACGCGCCAATTTCAATGTTCTAAACCCATCAGTTGTAAAGCAGCATACCTACTGACCGCATTCCGTCTCGCGGTGTCACCGTCCATTATACGGGACGGAGTCGGGACCTCGGTATCAGTGACGTGATACCGGGCCGACACTCTGACCCACTTGGGGAACTTATTGTTCTTTTGTCAGTCAAATGATTGTTCAGGAGGATGGGCTTTGTTGGAAGTCACATATGACCTGACGGGGCACTTCTTGCCCTTTCTGATAATAGTTAAGGGTTTGAAGGAAATGTGTTAAATTCTGGTATGAATTTTGCAGTTGTAAATGTGTAAACAAATAAGCTTTAAGGCAGTTGAGAGTTATGCCCGCTGTTTTGAGAATTTCCAAAAGTACCGTAAATAAAAAGACAAATGTTTAATGCCATACTTCACCTCGTCATTGTAAGTCGTTACGCAGCGAAGTAAGAACTTGATTTTTTCTCCAAAATTATCAAACACCGTTACAATATGACTCTATTAAAAAGATAGTTCTACGATAACTGCGACGCATTCTCTGCATTTACATCTTAAAATTATGTAGGTATGTCATTCAAGATGCCGTTACAATATCATTATGTTTAAAGAATTCACATAAAGACGAAAAATTTTCTGCCGCAATTCTTGTAATTTCTTCATCGTTTTTTCTTGATTGTGTAGGCTAGGTACCGTACGGTACGGTAGCGAGTATTTTTGTGACGTCGTAAAGTTGGTGCGTCGGCTCGGTAGCGCCACCCGCGGCGTACTTTATGCCGCCCGATCGTGCGATATCGCGCCAATGTTATGTGCACGCACCTTTATGGTATTATGTTACGTGCCTTAGAAGTTATACGCGATTTACCTTAACTTATTCTTAATCCGTATTAGGTAAATCTAATTTGTAGATTTAATTTACTGTATGGATTTATTCTCGTTTATGACGTAGCTGGATAAAATATATTCCTAAAATGGTAAGCGATCGCTGACCATGGACAATAAATGCCTTATTAGTATTATTTATGGAACGCTCAAGTATCTACTCGAAAGAGGTTCTGGCGATTAAACGGTTTTTGTCTGCTTAAGACTTATCAATTTTAATTTGATGACTTTTTTATTGTGATTTATCCAGCTCTTAGTATCATTTAAAAGAAATGTAAAGTGTATTTGATTTGATTTTATAATATGATTTAGGGATACTGATAATTTGATTGGAATTATCTCGGCTTAGCAGATTATTTATTTCGTTACGTGGATTTTAAAAATGAATTAAATTAATAAAGTTTACTTAAAACGACTACTTAGTAGTAATTTAGCTTAACTTATAAAAAACTTTAAGTGAAGAATAAACCAAATGTGCAGTCGATATTATTTAAGGCGTTAACCGTCAAATCCGTAGCGGACCCCAATCGGGGTCTGAACATCAATGTCACCGTAAGCTCGGTTTAGACCCCAATTGGGGTCTGCGAATCAGTCATACACTTTCCTAATTATTTACGCTCTTATTTATTTTCTTTCCAATCAAACCACATTTGTTAGTACTAAATAAAATAACTAAATAAATTTAAATTATTTTTACGCATTCAAACCTTTCATATTTAGCATCCCGTTAGAAATATACCTTTTTAAAATCCAAACTAAATATATATAATAAAAAAAATCTTCGGTTTTTAGGGTTTCTGAAGACGGCAAATGATGACTTATTTATTTCTTCGGGTGTTTTATGTGCAGGATTCCTGTAGACCTGCCAAACTTAATGGCGATTCGTTACTTCCAACTTTTTAACTGAGCGGCAAAGCTATTTGACGAGAGCCGTAGTTAGGTGTAGTTATCGCAAAATTTTATGACGATTTTATTGTTTGGAAGGGCAAATAGTTCGCTGTTCATCGAAAGCTAGTCCAAGATGGAAAGATGGCCGCCGCCGACTTATTTTTAACCGACTTCCCAAAAAGCGGAGGTTCTCAATTCGACCGTTTTTTTTGTATGTTTGTTACGCTATTACTCAGCCATTTATTTATCGATTTTGATGATTCTTTTTTTGTTTGATAGCGTATACTTCCGAGGTGGTCGAATTATCATCAGGTCAGGATCTGATGATGGAACCTTGAGAAATCGAGGGCGACTTTCGAAAGTTGCAGAAATACATAGGTTGAAATCTAATCACTCAGGTAAACACCTGAGTGATTAGATTGATTTTAGACCTAATAACAAATATGGGGAATATACCCTTTCGACCAAAAACAAACATGAAAATTGAGAACCACCTCCTTTTTGGGATTCGGTTAAAAATATTTGGTGACTTTAAAATCAATCAATTATTATTATTGTTTCTCATCATCAAATAAGTACATTACTTTGGTAGTTACAAATTGCATTATATTTCAGAACACCAGGCTTACCCTCCGCCGAAACAAAAATCTTAGAATTGTTGAGAAATAATATAAGAATAAATTAAAATTCCCTAATAGGTAATAAAAATTCAATTAAAGTTAAAAATTATTACGAATGACGCAACACCAAAATAAATAATACATATAAAAATTTAATGCTAAAAACATTCATAAAACTTAAATATCTTTTTTCTTAACAACAAAAACAAATTGAACCCATAATTTAAAATTAATAAATAGATTTGAAATAAGTTGCTATTAAAAAATATATATAAAATTGGTATTCGATTATTTATAATAAATATCCGATTTAGGTATCGAATGCACACCGCTGATTGAAAAAAAAAAAATACTCCATTCCAAACTCTACTTGTCTGTGATTTTGATTGATCTCGTAAATTGTTCATTTTTATTGTGTATTTTATGTGCTGATTTTTTAGTTATTGAACATAAATAAGTGCACGAAATGTATTGCAACGGATTGAAAATGTTATAAATATGACGTTTGTGTTGTGTTTGAGAAAGTGATGCGATTATTTATTGGTAAGTTTTCACCAAATTTGAAATGCTTAACTTTTCGATAGACTTAAAAACACCGTAATTATTATCTTTTTCTGAATTAACTGACCCCATTTGACCTTTGCACGTTGTTGTCAAATAAGTGAGCTCTAAAGTTATAGTTAAAATACTTCTGATCAGGCATTACGGACTTAGAATTCATGTGTTGAAAGTTCGTACAAATTTTTGACTTCCATGTCGCGATTCAAAATATCCCGCCGAATCAACGGTAAAGTCATATGTCAAAATCTTGTCGAGCAGAGGGGTTAATACTGCCAAACTATAGACTACAAATTATTACTTTTTGTCACATTAACAATGTAAATGGCAACATCGAAAGCACGTGGCAACATTACGAGATTGTCAGACACCACCCCCACAGCGCACCGTTGTTACGAATACCATTGTAATATCAACAAAACCTATTTACAAATACTCCGCTAACGCCCACTCAAAAGGTGTTTATTTAAAATTTTATTTCACAATGCTAAAATGTCACATTTTTTTCTCTTTTCGCGCCATTTGATGCTGTTTGTCACTTTCAAATTTGGAATATCATTCTTAAAAAAAATGCAGAATAAATACCAACCTTCCTCCTTTCAATTAAGAACGATAATGTTCGATTTTTAATTTTCAAAACAGTATGAATAACTTTGCGAGATAAGGCTGGCCGTCTCTTTTTTTTTAATTCGGACACGTGTCTATGGTACCTATGGACGTCCAATTTGTGTCTATTGATCTATTGTTAGGTATCTTTTGAATCCAATACCTTTCAATGTTATTATCTGTCATAAAAGTTCTGTGTTTTTTTCTGTCAGACATTTATTCATTGAATCATTTTGCCGATGTGTAAGCGCGAAATTCTTGATGTAACAAATGAATAATATTAGTTAGCTTTAATGGAATTTTAGAATCGGTTAAGGCCTTTGTCATTTTAGTTTGACTACCGTAAAAATTACATGTCACTAGTCAAGCAATCAGCTTCTAATATTGGAAGAAAATTCTTCGTATTTGCCAAAGCTTAAGTCAGTCTCAAAAGTAACACAAATATAAAGTAAATTATGGAAAATTAGGAAAATAACAGAGAGCGTCATGCGCATACATACGTTAAAGGTACTAAGAGAAATAATTCTGTAATCTACGAAACACGCAAACAAGTAAACAACCTAAAACCTAAATTTACAGCACATTATAAACGTAAATAAACATCTTGTATCAGATAAGACGAGGGTGTTATTCTCAGATCTCAATCTCGGTGACAAACACCTCTTACCCTATTGTGGTAGCTAAATTTGCTTCGCTATTTCCGATCTACTTACAAGATTATTTTATTATTGTAAAACCGTTCGAGATTTTATCGCATGGAGCGTGCCCTAAAATGTCTTAAATAGGTTATGTTACGTTGGCTCAACTTCGATTTTACGCTAGATCATCGACCGTTTTCTTTTTTTTTTTGTTTATGGATATTACTGGCTGAAAGCAGCAAGAATCTGTCGCATGAACAAAAAGTATTAACTACTTGTCTTTGGTGAAGTCTCTAAAAGCTAAAATTGTGTTCCTAAATTACTAAATTTTCTAAGTAGATACGAAGATATGGAATACGAATTCAAAAGACCGACCAAAGATGGACAATCCAATATCCGATTTCAAGAATACACAATCGATAAGCAACATAATCCTACATTATAATAACATTCGACAACAAAGCACTATTATCTTCTTTGCGATTGTTCAGAAAATTATAGTATCTGTGGCGGCTTCGGCTATTGTCGGCAATCTTCGGAAGTGCTCGGTCGCTGTACAAACATCTGCCTATGGCTCGCCGTAACGCCTCCTTGCCTCAAAAGATTTCTAAAGACTGTTTGGTCTTTCATTTTGTGGTCCTTTTAACATAATTGTATGTAAGGATCAAACGCGGATTTTCGTTATAAAGTTATTAAACTTTTGTTGATTCTAAAACGGATTATTGCGTTTTTTTATTAACACAGATTAGATGGTTTCAAAGTAAACACAAAATATTTGAAATTCTCAATTTGAGCATCACTTAATGGCCATTTTTGATTATGTACACATGTTCGATTATCCACGGCCAATACGAGAGCAATTTAACGGCCAATTACAATCACTATAAACTTCCAAACGATAAAAAATACTCCAATCACTAAGAAAATAAAGCAAAAAGAGAACACAACACACAAATTAAACACAATCAACGAGCCGATGAAAGTTAAAAGCCATTCATATAAAAAGCGTGTCACTATAAACACCCGCATAACCCGTAAATCGACTAATGAACGACGATTATTTTATTTTCATAAACGATACTCGGCATCGATGCGGGCCTTCGATTTAATTCTCGATTATCACCCTTTAGTCGAGTGTTTAATGAGACTCAATGAGATTCGTCACACTGAAATCTGGAGGGCAATTGGTTCGTGGAATAACGATTTATTTATTTTCTAACTGGTCACTTGGAGACACTATACAATAAAAGTACTTTGAAATAAGTAGGAGTGACTTAGGAGCAAGTTTGAAACGTTCATGTTTAAAATTAATGGACAGAACTACAAATTCTGCTTCATTAATATCAATGACCGTTTCATTATCTTCATCATCTACCCTAGGAACTTCTCGTACACATAATTAATTGTACAATTCAAATTATATCAGGTCATCCTACTAATATTATAAACGCGAAAGTTTGTATGTATGGATGTATGGATGTTTGTTACTCTTTCACGCAAAAACTACTGAATGGATTTTAATGAAACTTTACAATAATATAGCTTATACATCAGAATAACACAAAGGCTACAATTTGTAAACATATTGTTCGAAATACTAAACCTGCGCAGACGAAGTCGCGGGCACCAGCTAGTTAACATATACATTCGTAATCGTCTCGTTTTTGTAATTCTCATCCGCAATGAAACTATGAAACTCTTAGTTTTCTTTCGAGTATTTATTTCTCATACATGCTCTTTATCGTGACTCTTTAACATTGAGAATATGCAGAGCATACGTCACACCTCTGAAATCCTTGTATTCTTTAGTTAAATTTACCTTTGCCTTATTAATTTTCTTCTCTTTATCAAATCCAACACTGTTGCGATCATCATTCAAAACGATTACCTCTAGTTCATCTATATCTATGAACAATACTTCATACTACATATCAATAAGTTCTCAATATCAAGCCCTCGACTCAGCGGCGCCAGCAGGCAAACTTATAAGTTTATAAGCATTCATTGGTCATGATAGAACATTGATTCACTGGGTCAAATCTGTTGACATCACCATCAATACTGTTTAAGAGTTGCTTCGAATCATGCTCGTGTAGGGTTTATTAGTGTGCGTTTTTATGTGCCTATCTACTGGGTTTTTTTGAGTCATGTTTGATTTTTGGGGAATTTGTTGAGGAAAAAACCCATCAAATTCACCGCGTCACAGGTTAGGTGTACCTATTGAAAAATGACGTAAAGATTTGATAGGTAAGCGCACGTAGAACGAATACCTACAGCAAACTTGATGTATTCATGTAAATAGCCACCTATGTCGAAACGTGTAACAACAAAGACGAAAACAATCTTAATCAACAAACTGCTATCAACAATTACACAACTAACGAATGACGTCATTCATTCAGAACCTACTTAAAAATTTAACACGACACTCCTTCATCCATTCAATTAAGTTCAGTCGTTCATTCCGACCAATATTTACTGCATCTACGGCGGGGTCGTTTCAATTAAAATATATTACATTGTTACGATGTCCAACGGGCGTAGGGTTAATTGCTATTGCACCGTCTTTGCCTGATCTTTGGTCTTTTGGATCATTGTCGTACACCTTTCGATTTGATAGCGCAGGGTTGAGATTGTCTGCCCTTGACTCTGAGGAAATAGATTTTCCGTGGTTCATTTCTACATTTCTTTTTTGATTTTCCACTTTTTCCGACATGGGTTTTTTCATTCTATCTCTAATGCTATTTAGAATAAGTACAAAGTCTTGTAAAAAGTCCTCATTATTTTCAAAGAACGCTGAATTTGCACCTTTTCTCTAGGATTTTAAAACAGGCTTAAAAGCAAGCATAAAACCGTCAGTAGATAGGTCTATTAGAAGCTATTAAACACCACTTAGTTCAGTAGGCACCTGCTCCTTCTTCTAGTCTTGACCTCTTTTGTGAGACTTTCAAGCGTGACATCCAACTGTTCTAGCTAGTATAAAGATACTTGTTATTGTATGACATTTTTTTTCTTCTTCACTACTAACTTTGCATACGATATGAAGGGTAGTTTTGTCTTTCAATCTTTTTAGTTTCCAAAAGATTGTTTTCTAAAAGTGATAGATTAAATCATTAAAGTTAATATAGTCTCACTTATCTGGCTACCACCTCTTTGCCAATTAGCCGTGTTTCTTGTTTCGCAAGGAAATGCAAATTACACAACTTATTATCAAGCTTACAAACAAACGCCTCACAACATCCTTCAATATTGTAAAAAACGTCCCATTCAATTTTCAACTTTAAGACATCAGCTCAAACCTCAAAATTCAGTCCACCGATTTATTTCTTCCTTTTCTTACGATATCACCACCCAAAATTGGACTCAAGTGACCAAAAGATAAGGTAGCATTTCTTTCTTGAGCACCAAGTGTATCAATTATCAAGCAGCTGTCACCATTTAGTGGCATCGCTGGAACAATTAGGACAAGTGACCACAATTACGGTCCCAGGATTGCGTCATCGTGTCCCAAGAGGCTGCAAAGCGTAGACACACGAATTAGAATTAATAGTTGCCGTTTATTGAATGAAAATGTAGGTTGTTCGAGCTTGGGGCCTCTTATGCCGTCATTGCAATTGATAAGATACAGGAGCGACTTTTGTTTTTATTGAGGTTACATCCACGTGAAGATGTACTGTGGTTAAGTTCTTAGTTATTATATTAACCTTATGGAAACTGTTACATTTAATTTATAAAGCATATTCAATCTTGTTGTCCAACAAATGACCGACACTGCAAGAGATTAACTACAAAAGCAAAAAAATTTTGAGAACTTAAAAAGATTCAAGAACTTCAATCACAAAAATGAAGTCAATAATGAAACCACGCAAGAGATCGATCTTTACAATCTACATAAGAATCAGAACGCACTACTATTTCCACCCCCTAAGAACTATAAGACCGTCATAAACCAGAATTAACGAACACATAATTGTCTTACCCACTGTGAACATTCTCATCGCACAACTGGGTTAATTTATAATTACCCGTGATGGTTACTTGTCAGTTTTAATGTTAGTTGAACATACAACTTGTTTCATTAGCTGTGTGTTGCTTGTAATCAAGCGTTTTTATAACCTTGTGTCTTCTTGTGTCTGTATGTACATCTTTATGAACACTTCATCTTGTATTATTGTCAAAATTACTCTTTTGAAATCATCAACTCAAATTCTTTTGAATTTCACCAAAATCTTTCGCTATCAGTGCCTTGTCTACTTGATTAATTTTACCATCTATTACGTTATCTTTACCAAGGATAATTTCTCTATTTTTAATATACCTACTTTTGCTCGACAGTATAAGGATACTTAGCAACGTAAAACCATTTGGTCTGCATCGTCATACCACTTCTAAACAATGCGCAATATTGCGTACACGACAAATGCCCATCGTCCGACGCAAGCCAGCAGTCCATTTCTCCACAAATTCCATCATCATCACTAATCAGCTCTGACATTCATAACACTTAGAAACCAGTGAGGCAGACATCTGGTCGAGACCATAACGAGGCTTGTTTACCCAGCCATATCTATACTATATAACAATAAAAAATATTAATGTACAGCGCAAATGTACCGGGGTCTTAATCGCATTACAGACCCTTCGTCTCTGTAACCATTCACGGGTTATTATGCTTATTCGTTTTTATTCGAGGGTTAGGATTAATCTTGTCTTTGTTTTCTGTTACTTTCTTCAAGACTTTTGGCAGAAAAAAGGGTTGGATTATAACTATAAATCTTTGGTCTACTGCACAAATGCAGCATGCTTGTTACGCTAAAAGGACGATCCCTTTTGAAAATACCATCATTCACAACTTCGTCCGGTTCACAATCGTTTGCTATTCTTTTATTATATTCACAGAAAATACACTAATAAACCTTTGACAAACTCGAAATTGCATTGATAAACAAATATTTCCTCACATCACCATTTAAGTTGACTATAAATCACAATACACTATCTGTTTATTCTATCTTAGGCAATCTTCACATAGAATCGGACGCGGTTAGAAACCGCGCTAACTCGTCGCGAAATATCTTTCATAAAACGTCTGATCAAACAGTTGTTTAGAGAAGACTGTTTCCTGCGGTTTAATAGAAACCACTTCCCGCAACCGGATAAAATATAGCCTATGTTTCTCAAAAATAGTGAAGCTCTCTAACAGTCAAATAATTTTTCAAATCGATTCAGTAGTTTCGGTAGTACAAACAAAAAAAGCATTATATTATTAGTAAAGATAAACAGCGTTTTCATATATTACTCCATACCATTACTATTATACAACTTTATGTCTTTATATTCCATAGATTTTCGAATTGTTAGTTAAGAAATAATAACTTTAACGCCTCAACTCAATAGTTAACACATGAGTGCTAATAGCTCAAACACAAAGCTTTGCAGTAACATTATGACAGCGGCAGTTAATGTTAACTTATAAACTCCTAACTAACAGTTAATTAGGATTCTCTAGATGCTCTTACAACACATAAAATGATGATGAAGACATTTCGTTCAGGTTATTGTGTAAAATAAATAATTCTAATATTGACTTAGCTTACGATGTACTTGTCAAAGCAGCATAAGAAAAATATGTAGGTAATTAAATTTTTCCAAAGGCGTACATTCTCAGACAGTTTTCTCCCTTAAACATTTTTATTGACAATCATGATATTTTAACGAAAATAAGCAAGTTTAATGTAGCAAATATTTTTTTATTACATTAAACCTTTCTTTAATGGCAACATTAGTTTGAGGACAGGTATCTTCGCGTTAGGGGGGAATAAAATAGATTTATGTCGCATTAAAAACAATAATAAGAGATTACGGCGACAATTTGGGGAAACAAAGGTAATATAGGCGAGAAAGACGGCAATTTAACACAAAAATTGTTTATGAAAATATCGTTAAACACTACTTTTTTCAGAATCCGAAGTAATCTCAGAATTATTTACCTAGTCTCTTAGTTATAGGAATTTAGCAACTGAGTCTAACCTCGAATTTTCTTCTTTCCAGATGCGTGTGGTCTATCAGACGTGCCCCACATAGAGAGTCTACAAGAGAAGTCCCAGTGCGCCCTCGAAGAGTACTGCCGGAGTCAGTACCCCAACCAGCCCACGCGCTTCGGCAAGTTGCTCCTCAGACTACCCTCCCTAAGGACAGTCAGCTCACAAGTCATAGAACAGCTGTTCTTCGTGCGGCTAGTCGGCAAGACTCCCATCGAGACCCTCATCAGGGACATGCTGCTCTCCGGGAGCTCGTTCTCTTGGCCGTACATGGCGACCATGTGACATACGATGTGGAGGCAGCTGGCAGCGGCATGATCCACGCCCTACGGCTTCCCGCCGTACCTGCCCAGCCAGCGGTTCGACCCCTTCCAAAGGTACCAGCGCGAAGCCCAACCTGAGGACGCCGTCACCTCCTCGAGCGAATTCCACGAGAACACAGAGGCGAGCGAAGAGTACTTCGGGTCACGAACCAGCAGGGAAAGCGAGAGAGCCGATCCCACTTTCGATCCCATTTCAGCCTTCTACGCTCCGAAGTCGACCGAGGAGTTCGAAGCTTCGGAGACACAGAAGAATGCGCAAAAGTCCCTCATGATAGACAATCTGTTGAACATACGACAGGAGTGTAGTATACCAGATATGAAGTAAACTTGTTCAGTGGGGTCCCTAGTGAATTAGTTCAAGTTTTTTTGTTCCTCTGTAAAAATAGTTTACTATTTAATATTGTAAATAAAAAATGTTTTTATTATTGTAAATTGATAGTTAAGAGTTTTCTACGATGATGGATGGATTTTATATTATTATTTTTTTCTTATTCTTCTTTTTGTAGAAATTGTATGAAAAGCAATTTGGATTGATAATGCAATAATTATGTACATCGGTCGTGCAATGTTGGTGTGTAGTTATATGTATAGAGATAGACAAAGTTTTTCGAAGAATAAGAAAACTTTTTATACGGCTAAGTAGGTACGGAGAGTCCCAATGTCTTTAAACTGGGATTGGGAACTGGAGTCATATCAAGTGCTAGGAGAAAAGTGTTCAATAATGTTAACATTTTAATATCGGATAGTTTTACCTCGTAACCTTTTGAGACTTGTACATAAACTTCTCGATTTTGTTTTTGCTGAAAATACAGTAAACATATTATTTTCTCTTCGGTTAACATTCCCAGTTTATAGCCATTGAGGCAAAGTAGCCTGAAATATGATTGGACGAGGTTCTTTCTTTTTATTTTCGACTGGTGCTGTAATAACTCAAATATTTACGTACTTATACGTAAAACTCTTATTTACTAATTCCGAAAAGCATTTATAGGTATGTATCGTTCCTTTTAAAACAACTTTTACAAGAAAAACAATATTCTTTTTAGTAAAAAATATTAAACACATCTGAGTAAAATTTGTTTTTGTTCTTTTACTTAAGTGTGTCTATATGTATAAACAATAGTGAGAAATACAAATTATGTAAGAATAGTAACTATACAGAAAAGTTTTATTTATAATTATAATATTAATCTTTAGCGCAACGATTTTTTATTAAAATATTTTATGTATTTTTTTTCATAATGATCATAATTCATTTTAGATATGTTTTACTTCAAATTGTGGAATTATCATGGTAAATCGAATAAGTTAATATAAAATAGTTGCTTGTAATATAATATAAAATAATTATGTGAATTCACGGTTTTCCAGGTAAAGAATTGACTTTGTTTTAAAAGGAATTGCAAACAATAATTAGTAAAAACAACAATAAGTTTTCTGTAAGTTTATTTTATTTCTATTTTATTATTACATTACAAGCAACTAACACATCGAGCAATTGTTTTAGTTTACGACAAAATAAAGTAAAAGTGTAAAACATTTAGTAAAAGAGAAGCAATGTATTTATTCGCAATAAACTGTACAGTGAACGGTTGTAAAATAATGTCAGTGTGTGTACGAGATTGTATGGAGTTGTATAAAAAACATTAAATAATTAATGAGGAATAAAAGACGTCTCTCTGGATTTTGATTTGTTTTGTTTTATTATCATCTACTATCAACGACTTCAGAAAGAACTGTTAAAACCTGACGACAGTCTTGCATGAATAGACAAACATGAATAATTATTTTAAATCTCAAACCGACCGCCAAAAACAAGTATTATACTTGTCATTATCGTAGTCAACAGACAAGTCCATGGCAAAAGCCTTATATCCAAGACGCTCCACACCTAAAACATCTTAGTAAGCATCATCTTTATGCCACTTCTAGTTAGAAGACCATATCGTATCAACATTACCAAACAAAACCAAAAAAACACCCAATAATATTCATCAACTTACATGTCTACAAAATCACATAAGTACCTACATCAATGTGGACACCCCGTTACCCCAACGAAATCAAAAGTCAAAATCAAATCGCGGTACACGGAAGCGGCCATTTTACACTAATCACCCAATTATAAACATTGGAGTCTATCCGGTGCTGTCACTACTAGGTGACAGCAGAAAACCAACTTAGCACAAAATATTATAAGTAGGTACACGTATAAGTAGGTATTTTTCTGGCGGTTTAACCCGCGTTAACAAAGTATTGATAGAAAAGTTAAAAAAGAGCTTAAGCTGCTATAACAAATGACATCCGAATCGGTTGAAAATCGATATATTCGACATGACAATAGTCGATATCACGTAAAATAAATGCTTGTGATCATGCAATTGATCACCACGACATAGGTACTACAGATACTAGTACGCCTTATTACAATAATAACACCTCATTACATTACAATAACGGACAATTGCAACCAAATGAGAGCTTTCAGTTGTAGTTCTCACATTCCCATAATAGCAAGACCTAAGAACGGGATGAATCCATACAACAGCTACCTACCTAGTTCATGACAGAATTATATACACACGCAAAATTTGAAAATGAACCTACAATAGCACGAAGAAGGAATGAATCTCCAACACAAATGCTATTAGAGCAAATACACAACACCAAACATTGTCTTTTAACATGAACCTTCTGATATCTCCGGACCCTGACAATCGGCGTGTGAAACTATACATAGGTGCGCGTGAGACTCCGGCGCAGGTGGACGCGCACGCGATCCGCTCCTGTTTACGTGGGAATGTAACACATGTCCAGCAATTAGTGCCGTGTATGGAAGGTAATTAATCTGTGAAGTCGACGCTTTGAAGTGAGTCGTCATTTGTGATAAATTTGTTTAAGATGCAATGTGAATGGGTATTAAACTTCTTGGAAAAGAATAAGTTCTATTCGCTTCATCACTTCCTCTACTTAATATCATATCATTAGTTAAAATTGTGGACATTCCGACTAAGTTCCGTAAAAGCGCACGAAATGGTTTGGAAATACATTGTGCGTTTAGCTAACGAATGACTTCTGTGTCTGAGTCTGTGTTTAATGAAAGTTACAGCCTATTTCAATATCTAATAATGGTTACAAGTCGAACTAAGACGTGAATACACACTTCAAAACTACAAACAACACAAAAAAAGGAAAAAAAGAAGAATCTAAAAACCTGGTAGATTAATGGTTACACTGATATATAGAAATAATTAATAAGTATCACGCAATATTACCGCAACAATTAAAATCCAATTTCAAAAAATGACAAATTCCCATGGACAACAAAATCACAACTGTCCCGCGGAAGTCAATAAGCACGTCATTTTACCAACCCTTCATACACCTGTACTAGGGTTGTCACCCGGGAATACTGGGTAATCACGGCACAGGAACTCCCACGGTACGAAACATAGCTAGCTAATGATACCTGTTTATAAGTATGTAATTAATTTTGGACATGTTATTGAACAAAATCCTATGATATATCTGTTTGTGAACTGTTTGTTCGTGATTAGCTCAACGACAATAGAAGGGATTGGCATATGGTTTTCATCATCATCATCATCTCAGCCATAGGACGTCCACTGCTGAACATAGGCCTCCCCCTTTGATCTCCACAGATGGTTGGATGGTTTTCATCATCGTTGGATGGCTTTAGTTTAGGTGCGTGGGTAGGTAATTAATTTATAAACCATGTGCAGCCGGAGCGGTTTGCAAGAATGTATATCACAACTTGGCTAGCCTTTTGCCAGTAATTTTGGAATCAGCATCCATTTTAACCGGGCGCACCTGAGTATCAGTGTTTAACGGGTAAGCGACTGCCTTTCTATCCATGTCATCCTAGTTAATAAAGCAACCCTTAACACCTTATAAGATGTGATGGTCAGAAGGGAAGCACAATTTTACGTGCCTTTCGAAGTCTGTACATTATACTCTCAATCGGCTGCCCATTTCCCTGTAATTTAAATAATTTCTGACACATTACGACAAGATCACGTGACCAAAATGTTTTAACACTAGAAGTGTGACATAACTCATTGAAGGCTCGCGTTTGAGCGTTTCAATTTCAAAAACATGCTTTTTGTATTAGTAAAACATGTTAGTTTATAATGTTAATGTTTATTGGGAGTTGGTTTATCGTGTTAGGAATATAATGTACGCCACAGGAGTCGTGTTAGAAGTGTTGAAGTTATGAGCGTGTAGCGTGATAATTTGTTTACCGTTTAGTTAAACAGTCGCTTTATTTTATGATAGTTATTTGTTAATGAACATGTGTTATGAGTTTGCTTGGTTGTTTTGTTAATTGGTTTTACATGAGAAGCTTTTGTTCACCGGCCTTTTCATATTTATTTTGAATTCAATCGATTATGTACATATTTTTAAAATACCTGTGTCAAGTACGAATTTTAATGTGTACTGTATTAATTTTAATTAATAAAGGACAATTATGTGGGACATGATTTTTAGTAGGTACCTAACATGAACTCTTAAGTAGACATCTCTTGAAAGTAAAAAACTATTTACATTTAGTTTATTTCGCTATCTAACACAACCCGCATAAATCCAACATTCAATATCTAAAATAACCCTTTTACACCAAAATCCACAATCACGCTGCGTGACAAATCTAAATGACATCTGACACAGCGTGACACTGACATGACAGCAAAAAGTTCGGTATAAAAAAGTATGGAAGTCATGATAAAAGAGTATCGTTTGACACAGGTGCATCGGTGTAAGAGGTCACTATGTCACCAACTGTTGGTCACGACATTGGTCAACGGTTATGTTACCACTTGTTAATTTAAAGTCAGTTTTGGAAATTGAAAGTGAGATTTTTCATTGTGGTTTTAGATTAGTTTGTTTTGTGTTGAGGTAATAATAAACAATCCTGTCCTTTAATGGCCTCACCGAGGGTCCTTCAATATCTCGCAGTAGAGTATCCTCATTATTTATCTCAATTCGTACGAAACATGCCTACAAAACATGGCTAACCAATAACAAACTAAAATTCTGTAGTTTCCAACAGGAAAATCACGTAAAACTGATTGTGGTTTTGTACAAACACCTAAGATATTTTGTTAATCGCTTACTCACTCATTGCTCAAAGTACCTATTTTGCAAACACGCTGAACCAAAAACAATTTTATTAAAACAAGATCTCTTTACCATCACAATCAGAAAGGACTGGCGTCCATTTTCAAAACAACGTCACATTTGAATTCCGAATCAATGGCAAAGACAACCATTTACCTCTTTACATAACCTATATTATCCTCATTGCGTCCTCTTCCACTGCTTGCAATATTTCAATGAGTTTCAGGCAGTTTCAGGGCGGGGGGCGTGTCAAAGGTCGCCCAATAAGGTCGGAGGTCACGACCCTCCGAGAGGTTACGACCCGCGAGTACGCGCATACTCCTTGGTTGAAAACGATTGATTCGTGCCTGAGTGACGCCCCTGAACTATAGGTTGTTATGTTGGTACAGTGCTAAATGCTGGTAGGTTGGTAGGTATGGCTTCGTTAAGATGGTAATGTATAATATTTTTTGGGATGGTAAGTAAAAATTTAGATAGAGTAACGGCTGTTTTATCCAACTAATCCTATTTCCTAATACTAATATTATGAACGCGAAAGTTTGATCTATTATGTTTGCTCCTCTTTCACTCAACGCTACTAGACTCACATACTTATCAGACTTACATACATTTATGGTTTAAAATAGATAGGTTTTTTTTTTATTTCGTAGAGATACCTTTAATTCACCCAGTAGTATAGCATATTAGAGGCATATAAAACTCTTGAATAAATATTAAACTAAATTTACTATTACCAACTATTTCACTTCACAACCATACATAGGCCAAATTCGCATTATACAGCAACCTCCTCACTTACTTCTTTCTCCTGCCCTGTTCCCAAATATTACTTGGGGTCGGCGCAATATGTCATTTTCTTCCATTTTCCCCTGTCACTCGTCATACTGACACTCACTCCCTTCCTATTCATATCATCTTTCAGGCAATCCATCCATCTTTTCTTAGGTCTTCCTCTTCCTCTCCATCCATCTACATTCATACTTAGCACAATAACTCCTCACTTACTGAACAAAACAATACAAAACTTAACGGTAACCAACAGGCAAACAGTGAGGAAATCAAAAATATTGTTTTCTCCATCCATTGTGAGGTGTGGAGATAGGAACGATAAGACGGACAGACAGACAGATATCTGGTAAACGTGGTGCTTGTACACCTAGATGATTGGGAGTACGAGTGCCGTGGAGTCGTGGGTTTCGTTTGGTTCTTATTTATTTTTAATTTATTGAGATAATTAAGTAAAGTCTGAAACACGATAATTAATTCAATCCTTGAATTCCAGTACATAAGTACTTGGGAGTAAGTGTTGTATTCGGATTTTGAACAACGTAATTAAAAATTATTTTTTAAGAAACAAAGCATATAAAAGCGCGATTATTATTTTATTGGAAAATTCTTTAGCTTTTGTAAATTAGGGCATCTAATAAGAAATTCAAAAGTTAGCCAAAATCAATGAAACAGGAAAGTCGCAGCAGTATAAATATTCGGTCTATTCAAAAATTCGATTAGGTACCTTCTGTAAATTATTAAAAACAAAAAAAAAACAGCTTTAAACTTGTTAAACCCAAATGTATTTTTTTCTTTATAAGTCTGTAAATTATATTTTTTTATATGTCCAATTAATGTTTCCATTTCAAAAATTACCCACATCGACTCCATGCATTCCACACTCCCTATCCCGCACCTAATCGTGCGGGTGGTCGAGCTTGATTGTGATTGACAACGGCACGTCACAGCAGCACATTCACTCCACCACAAGCCTACAACATCGCTAAACACAGCATACATTACCGCTCCAACAAAGATTCAAGTCAACTAACATTTGCCGGAACCAGCATTGGATGTCCACGTAAAAATTTCGGTAGGGAAATAAATGGTTGTAGGCTTTCAAATGTGCCTTTTGAATGTTGGTTTCTCGAAGGTGTCGGTGCCCGTAATGCATGAGCCTGACAGCAGTGAGACTAAAGGGTTTCCTAGTGTATGCCGCACTTTCAATATGCGTGTGTTTGTGTATCAGCTTGTTATTTGAGTTACAGTTATTATCGGGTGGTCGGAGAAAAATAGGTAATGCTAATAGTACGTTGTACATTTTCAAGTTTTAAATCCCTAACTTAAGTAATATTATCGCAATATTTTCTGAACAGCTGAAAAAAGAACTTAAATAGAATAGCTGCAATAAGAAGATAATTAATTTCTATCGATGGGATTTTGCTGTCATTAGCACAATGCTTACCTACTAAATAACATTATAAATAAGTATGTATGTATATCAGACGAAAAGTCAAAGTCAAAGTGTTTCTTAGTAACCCCGAAAAAGTAGGAACCTATTTTCCCTTTTCTAGCCTAGTTCTTTACATTCTAATACCCTATAATTGAAAGTTATCAACCGAATATGGAATGCTACACTATATTCGATATATTCGATATTGCTCTATGATCGTACAAACACAAGTAGTCATTTGTTTAACCCAATGATATAGTGGTGTTCGAATTTGCCTTATTTGGAGCAGATACATTAGGTCCTGAGGGCTGGTCAATGCTGCTTATTTCTCGCTCGTATAAAGGAGTAGCTATTTTCTGTCATTCCAACTACGTTAAAAATTTACCTATACATATGTACTATTTCAGGACTTGGACAGCTTCCTCTCGGACTGGCCTCAAGCAGCGATGGATAAAGAAAAGTGGAAGGCTTTGGGGGAGGCCTTTGCCCAGCAGTGGGACAGCATAGGCTTATTAAAAAAAATAACGATTTCAGGATATACTAGACTCTAGGCTCCAGTTGGCCTATATGCATGTTCTCTAGGTTAGAGGGTGAAAGTACGACAGACAGTCAGAAGAAAAGACAGAGGTATATTCACATTTAAAATACCTATAGGTAGAGATTTATAGACGTTTTAATAATACTCCTCACTAACAAGCAAACGAAACCACAGCCCCAAAAAAACGTCCCAAAAGCCGACAATAAACACTTAGAAAAAACAATAAAACAGTTAATCCGAAGCACTATCGGTGGTGACAATTTATGGAGCGGCCGCCCTACGCCGCCCTACGTCGACCGCCCGCCCTGGACGCTTACTGCCGACGACCCTAATGAAATTGACGACTTTTGCTGTGCGTGAGGTAAGGCGTTTCAGACAAGTCTTAAGATGGAACTTAAGAAGCGCTTTTGTAAACGTGACCATGAGCATGTTTCAGTGACTTCTGGTTACATAGGTAAAATAACTCTTTTTTTGTAAATAAATTATTATTAGTTAGAGAAATCAATACCATATAAGATTGTGCATAAGTGTACTGTTATATGAACTACTAGCCGTTTTCCCGCGGTTTCACCCGCGTCCCGTGGGAGCTACTGCCCGCACCGGGATAAATAAAATATACCCTATGTACTCGCAGATAATATACTTAGCTTTCTAATGGTGAAAGAATATTTTCATCCCACCATCTCGGAAAGAGTAGTTTTACCCTTTGATATCTGAGCGCAAAAGTCGTTTTTATCCTCTAGAGCGGCAAAGTGATTTGAATTTAGAACATCGTGTGCAATACTCCATTTGTGACAATCTTGATAAGACTTTTCAAACAAATACATATTAAACAAATAAAATACTGCTTAAAATAATTATGTAATTAATTAAGTAATTTTTATTATTGTTTTTACATAGATTTTTAACCTCGTTTCATTTTTAAACTGAGTTTTCAAATAAATGATCTTTAATAGGTACTTCTTTTTAATTTGATACTCATATGTGCGCGCCATTTTGTTTTTTAGCATCTATAGTAATTTCCTCGATGAGGTGGGATGAAAAGTTACGTGTTGCACTCGAGTGCAAAGACTTTTCACCTTGTGCTCTTTTGATTCCCTCGCTATCGCTCAGGATTCAAATTATTGAAACACTCGCTACGCTCGTGTTTCAATTTTAGAATCCTTCGCTTGCTCGGTCATCAAAATTGAGCCCGCGGTTAAAAAGCAACTTTGCACTCTTGTATAACAAATAACTATTAAAATCGGTCCAGTAGTTTTTGAGTCTATCCATTACAACCAAACAATCAAACATTTGTTTGTTTGTTTGTTTTCCTCTTTATAATATTAGTATAGAAATAGCCTGAGACAAAAGTGCCTAATCTAAGTTAAGTTTTCTTACTTTAATACATACTTATTAAAAAATAATAACAACGACAAGATCATAAAATGCATGCCAAAAGGTAGGTACTTAGGTATGTCTTTTTCATAAAATCACTTTAAGTCCCAGTCTTCAAGATCTATCTCGCATCTCCGCTCTCATGTACAACGAGCCACATTTACAAGAATTGGCGCGGACGTGCAAAAACAAACGTCTCGTCCCCTGTCCGCTTATCCGCACTTGTAGCGGACATCCGTGACGTCATCCACTTAACGCTAAAATATATCCGCTCTTTTTAGGGCCGTAATAAGGAAAACCTGTTGGCTTTCTCGCGTTACCACTTACTTTAATGTGGTGGCGAATTTATCGATAGTTTTTTTTGTAGTTTGGTCTATTGATTTTTTATCGTGCTTATTTTAGATAATACCGACAAACCTGTGGTCTTAGATTTGGACTTATAATATAACGATATTACGAGCTAAAATTAAGTGTACTTAATATAATTTTTAATTATTTCAAAAACTGTAGGTATAGCTGTGTATTCTAAAATACAAACTTCTTTCATTACCTATAAATCATCCCCAAGGACAAAGCAAGAGAAAAATACAAATGTAGACGATAACAGCTAAGAGCAAATTAGGTAAGTATGTCAAATGTAAAAATATCGATATGAGTCAAAGAAAATGCAACACCACTACTCTACCCAATATTACTAACACACAACACTTACCAATTTTATCATTTCATCTCACGTCACTACATACCTTAATAATCTAAAAATCGGAACATAAAAAAAAGAAAAAACAATCAGAGACAACCACTCAAAGACATCTGGCGCGAAAAGAAAATTTTACCTTTTCACAAACCTTTTTACGTAAAATACCAAATTCTGCTGTGAATTGTTCAATTTACATAGTCATAAATAAATATATTTGATTCCTGACATTGCATTGTCTTTTGCCGTAGGGTGGGAGGCACCCCAGGGGTATTTTTTACCCCAAAGATAAGAGTTGTCAAGACTGACAGATGTCGCGATGTGCGGTGGGTAAGACAAGGTTGTCAGCTGTAGAAAGTACCCTGACTTTTCGTTTCGCGATAAAAAAGTTGTTGACTTGATTGTTTTAATTCTTTTGAGATATATAGGTTTTGCTACTTTACACTCTTGATTTTTTAATTCAAGTGGTATTTAAGTGCTCCATGATAAACTTAGTGCCTTTGCGAGACGAAAGAGCTACTTTTTTAGAATATGTTTTCGCGTCTTTTTTGCTAAGGATTATCCATAGAAACCGTTTTATTCCATATACACATATTTACATAAATGGTTGGATTGCAAGTTTTTTATTCATAAATGGTTGTTATATATTTATTATCTCGGTTTGGATCTAGAATGTAGCCCATTGAAGTTCTGTCTAAGCTCGTCGGGGGTGTAACTCAGTGGTAGAGTGTCTGCTTCGCATGCTGAAAGTCCTGGGTTCAAATCCCAGCACCTCCAATACCTTTTTATCTTTTCCTATTGAACAATGCCTGTCTTCTCCATTGATGAAAGGATAAGCGACATAAGAACCATTTTTTGTCCAATATTGTTTAGATCATTATGCAATTCTTGGTCAACGGTGGTCATTGTAGATATTGTTAGTTGATGGATGATAGGAAAACATTATAAATACATTCTATAAGCAGTATTTCCTACAGGATCTTCCCACACATCAATATCGGATCGACAGTTTGATCTCGCACCAAACTATTATGTCTATCAAACCAAATATAAATTCTTATACACAAAAGAATAAGCGACAACACCCAATCATACATACGATTAGCAGCCGTCGTGCTAAAGAAATAAGACCAAAAATTCTTTAGAATCTTCAGGAGCCATTTCTCGTCACACATTCCCATATTTGCTTAAAGCAGAAAAAAACTTTTGTCAAGATACCGTCCAAAATCTTTTGATTAATGATATCAACCCGCCACCGCGTGAGTCGGGGTCCAAACGACCCGCTCTAAGAAAACAAACGCCGAATAAAACGCGTACACTAATGATACGTGTAATGGGCCCAGTAATTGTTGTTACAACCATTAGCGAAATAAACGGTTCCCCGAATGACCTGTTTGCGATGGCCAGTTGGACAAATATGCCTGTCCTGACATCATTAATTATTAGCATTGTTAACCAATATTCGCACGGATTTTGTAGGCGGCTGTAAGATCCGTTAATATCCCTTTGAAGTCATTTGTCAGGAATTATTGAAATCCTTACCGGGTTGCTAATGGAAACAGTTATGTTAAGATCAGAAACTTTGCAACGTGTAATAATTTTGGTATATTTTCATAAACGTAGACCAAAAGTGATCCTCCAACTAACGTCTATTAGATTCTTGTGAAACACTTAATGCTAATTGCATGCACCCTTCAGCATCTTTTACAAGCCACATATGTCTAATGCATTCAGGAGTTACAAATGGCTATTGGATCGCATTGGTTGCTATCCATCACTCCTCCTACACACAGACAAAGGAATCCAGAAGCACATCGAGAAATGGATTGCGAACGTAATATTCTGGAGTTAGGAACGACACGTGTCTACAAGTCGCTCAGCCCTTGTTTAAAACCAGCAAAACGACGAGAGTTGTCATCAAATACGCATCCTTGGAGGGCGGGAATCAGTTTTAAAAGCCATTAGAGGACGAGGGGGACGGGGGTTGTAATTAGACTGCGTTAATATTTAACAAGTGCGACGCCACACAGATTAACGTAATGCCGTCCCAGCTGCGTCCGGACTCCGGACACCTTCTGTGACTCCGGCTTTTAAAAAAGCCACTCTGTCACCGAGATCGTCAAAAATTAATTACGTTATGTCCTGCTCTGTAAAAAGGAGATTTCCAGCTAATGGCTTTGTGATAACCTTCACAGTAACGACCACTGAAGGAATATCTAAATATCTAACCATTCATCCTTTGTGGAATTAATTTCTCCAAAATTGAATGTTTTCGTTCCATTACAAAAGATTGAGAGTTACACCTTTGCGAAAATATGGTAGCTAATTAATTCCCAAAAAGTGAGGTACGTTCAAACAGATTTTGGTAAAATCGGGCAAGTGTAATCCTTTCACCCTTTCTGTGCAATTAGAATTAGAGGCAAGACGAGCTCGGCATCTGCGGGTTAACTAATGGCGAATGCATTATTAAAGCCGTCCGCAGTGAAGGGTTGGGGACAGATTATGTTATTATAGATTTAGGTTTCTGCTTAATATGCTGATGTGTTGATGATGGATATATGCAAGTACATGGGACGTGAAAATGCCGTCTCTATATAATATGCGTTTTATGGGTTCAAACAATGACTCGACTTATATAATATGCAGTCAAAAAATATACAGACAATGCAACAAATATCTGAATAGCATTCATCAGATATTTATACCACATTTAAACTTTTTAATTTTAGTAGTTAATCTTTTACGCAGACATTTTCGCTTATTTTGTAAAGGGCTTAAAAGCTGGCAAACTTTTTACTTAAATAAAAATAGCCCCGAGAACCAAAAGTTTTAATAGCACAGGCTGATTATGCCAGTTGATAAGTAATCTTATATTGAAACTAGCTGTTCGCCACGGTTCTACCTGTGTCCTGAAGGAAGGACTTTTCGTATTATTATACGTTATTTCTAAAGCGTTAGACTACCTCTGTAACAAATATTTAATCGTTTCAGTCGTTAGGCGTGAAAGCGCGACTGACAGACAGAGTAACTTTCGCATCTATGTATAAGTAACGATAAACTACTTAGTCACTATATAAACGTAAACTACACCTAATCCTTTACACAATCATTAACATCTTACCTTCTCACCAACGGTTTAACAGTAAGACACAACACAAGAAAAATGTGTCAAGTCATACCAGGAATTCCCATCATTAGTGTCCGTCAACCCGCCATGAGAAACCCCGGTCCAATCCGTCACAGTTCCACCCGGAACCAGGATTAGCATACGCAAAAATCACAAAAGCAAATCTCAAGAAGTTAATGGAATGTCCCTTTCGTAACAAAAGGGTTAAACAAAGGTATAAAGTACAAAAAGGTATATTAATGTTATAGATGAATCATAAGGGTCCGTTAGACCGGTTGGACATTCTAGTGTTAAGTCCATTAAAGTTACTTTTATAGGTGTTTGTTTAAGCTATTATTTTAGTTTTTGGTTTGAGCTTCAGATTTATGCCGTTACGGTAATTTTGATTGTTTTGAGGTGTAGATTTTATTGTTATTTAAAAATGTTAAGCTGCTTTTGTGTTGAGTCTATGTAAGTATAGTCTTACTTCTGCAGATAATAATAAATTAGTTCCAAGTCTTTCACGCTTGGAAAGATTTAGGTAACATATCAAAAACTACATATATTCGGCCCCGTGGCTATATGCTCGAATTCAATCAAAAATTCATAGACATGTTGAAGTTTATTTTATTTAAACTTTCACCCTCAGTTAATATTATTTAACTATCAAACCAATAGCTAAAAATGGCGATCCGCTCTTAATTGGTGACCATATAATAAATTGGGCAATACTCTTCTTTCTTATCGCATCGCTAAAACCTGAAATAATTTCCAATTGTACTGTAAGAGATATTAATACACTTACAGAACAAAAGTAACCAATACTCAATACAATAGCAAATAACATCGAACCAGTCGAGACGTATCAAGTATCATTATAATGGGCAATTAGAACTGTGAAGAACCACATTACCTACCACTGAATCCTGACCTCTCAAATATTCTTAACTCCATACACGACACAGATCAAGTTACACTGGTATTAAAGGCCAGTATAAAATGAACTGTGAACGCAAGGAGTTTGTAAGCTGTGAGAGGTCTTGTTATAGTGGCTGCTACGAAGATGGGGTTGCTACTTATTCTAAAAAGGGCTATTTGTTTTCATCCATCACTTCTTAGTAAAACAAACAATGAATAAATACGAAGACTTTTGTCCTGTTTCCCATAGGTTCTATTGTGTACATTGTCACCTTTGTGGCCTATTGTGCACGTTTTTTGGTCACCTTTTGTGTGGTAGGCAACTGAAATTGTTCGGGTCTTCGGAGCTACTGTTGGTTAATTAAAGAACCTTCTTTGGTTTCTTTGACAGTTTTAATGAACGGGCGAAGAATGTAGCAGTAGTTATTACTTTGTACAATGGATATTGATAGCCAAGTACGTAGATGGAGTAGGATATAATGAGTATGTAACAAAGATCCTAGATCTGGATCTAACAAAGAGTACAAATAAAGATAAAACAGCTCCAGGTGAAGATATTAGAATCATTAATGACTTAAATGGTTTATAACAAGAAGTAAATGCATATGTATTTGATTAATTGAACATAAAATAAGTTTCAATATTAACATAGCTAATTGCTTGTTTTATGTCACCTGTAATAATGAAATTATTAATAGGATTAGCAATGTACGTTTTTATTAATTTATTCAAAATAAAATATGAAATATGTTCTTATGCAATAACATTTGCATATTCACACCTCTTCAAAACCAACAAACAAAAATGTAGTAGATACTTATAAATATTCATAAAAATAACCAAAAAATCTACAGTAGTTAATAAACTTCCATAACAATTAGAAAACATATTCGGAATTCTCTAAATTTCTCTAGCTGCGTGCGTCATACAAACGTCAATCACGAGCCGCTCTGGGTGGCAGAGGTCAGCGATCAGCGTCTTCTACAAATATACCACCTTTCTATTAACCTATACAAAATTATCTATCACCCAAATGTATTCTTTATCTCGTAGCATTAGTTTGAAATTTAACCTTCCCCAACCGCATCAGTATCTTTGTAAAATCTCTACGCTACATCTCCCTTTTTTGCTTCTAAACATTCATGTCACTCTGTAGAATAAACAAGTCGATACAAAGGGCTTAGTCACTATCCCTTTTTATTAATATCGGTGGCTGAATGGGCACAAAGGGTTTTGTACTCATTATGCGTAATCGGAACAGCTCAGGTGTTATATTATAGCAATAATGGGCTTATAGATAGTAGACCGCAAATGAAGGGATACGATTTCATGGGTGGTTTTTTCGTTTTATGCCTTCGTAGTTTTGCTATGGTGGTCAGTTTGGAAAATCTTGTGTTTAGAGATTCCGTTGCTATAAAATCCCATGTCAGTTGCGAAAACTTTGACATTAGGTTTTGTTAGGTGATTAAAGTTGCAGTTCACTTGACGAAAATTAGAAGATTACTATGGGAAAGATACATAAAATTCTGCTGAATGCAACAAAGCTAAGTAAGTTTTTATATCTATCTTCTTTACCTGTTTGATCATTAGAATGAGTCATATATTCTTCGATGTTAAATTACACCCGACAGATGAAACATCGATTCTTGACAAATATCAAGTTTATTTCTCAACTCAAATAAATACCTATTATTCAATTTATTAATAACTTACAGACATTCTAAAAGATTTATTATTAAATGCTAATTCTATCAATTTCAATTTGTTTTGTTTGTCATTGGATGCCAATCAAGATTTTTTTTCATATTTATTTAATCAAAATAGTCTGACATTAGGTAATTTTTATTACTTTATACGATGCTGTTTTTTTAAATCTATTTATTTATTCAGAATATTACAAACAGAATACTGGTTTAATAGGGCTCAAAGAGAGACTGTTGACTTTATTCCAGTAGGTTCGTAGCCCGTGCGGGAAGTTGTTTGCAAGCATATCACAAGCGATTAGCCTTCTTAAAACAAAAAACATCAAAGTCACGATCACAAAACTTTTCCAATTTCTATCTGAAAGAAGCCCTCAAACAGATTTGCATGAGGTCCGCACAATGAACGGTGTATTTTGCAATATTTTCAATACCCCAGCATGGGTCCAAACTACTCGGGGGTCCTTCTTTTGTCCTCCACTTTAATATCTGTGGGAATGGACATACCGACTCCATTTAGGTAATTTATCATTCTTAAACGAGTGAGGAGACTATCCACTATTACCCTTCGTCGTGTAGTCTGTCTAGTCTTGAAAGGGCGCAGTCTTCGCCCTTTGTCCGGACTTGTTCAAATTAATGACGTATTTGGCCCCAACGGGTTTCGGTATTAGCGATTTTGAGCACCGGACACAGGAGTCCGGTGTCCGATATTTATGAATTATTAGCTATTTCGGGTTCCCATAATATCTATGTGCTGGTATTTACGTTACTGGACAAGGGTCACTCTTCCTAAATATTATTACTTTGATTTATTTATTCGAAACTCAGAAGTGTTATTGAATTTGCATAATTCGAAAATAACGGACCATATATCTAAATGAAATGAGTGTTCAAAATTATGACATGAAATAAGAAATTTATTCAAACAGCCTAATTTAGTCTAAACACGTCAAGTAAATATAAATAACGGCTACAAATTCTACAATCAACGTCATATATTCAAAAGTTAAACTGGGTAAAAAATGCGAAGATCATCAAGATTAACATATCAATGTAGGGTCGGAATAAAAAGGTGAGATGACCGCAGCATCCCTGGGTCAGAGGTCAGATGAACAGGTGCCACGAGCCTAACACGCTTTCTTTACAAATTCCCAATAAAGTTGGGGATGACATAGAAATTAAGATATTTTTTAATGTCCAGTAGTGACAGTGAACACGAGGCGAAGTAAAAAATGGGGAGACGACGCATTATACGAGATTTAAAAGTAAAATGTGTGTGATGCGGGAATTATAACAGATGACATTAGCATAACTTAAACGGGGCATGTCGCGATTTGTAAATGGTAATCTTATCGACCTATGTAAAAATTTATGACGTTTGAATTTCGTTCTTAGTTAAACCTACAAGTTTATGTTAAACAAATTAAGTTATAGAAACATGAACACCTTAAGTTTTGTGAAGTGCAGATATTCAATACTAACGCAGAAGTTTAACGAGCAGCTGTAAAATCGCACGAACAACTAGGAATGCATAGCAGTTGCGACTCCCAGGGACATATAAAACAAAATTAATGAATAAACCAGCGACAGTAATGAGAAAACAAATTTAGCGTACATTAATTCTTCAGACATATTCCCCAAAGAATTCAGTGTCGCATGGAAATTAATGATTATCTACGGCAAGACCGGTCGGATTGTTCGTCTGTTAATTTATTATACGTAAACACTTCTCAATGACCGTTAGCCATGATGACGGATAGTAAAATTTAAATAGAAAGTAAACAACACTGGATAGATATGCACGTTTTATAAGTGTCAAAGCTTATATTGCTGTTGTTAAATTTATAAGCAACTAAAACGATGAAGCCGAACACTATTTGTGGGATGTCAATTTTTTTGGTATATTTACAGAGATTTTATGTCATCTTGTTCAATAAAACTTATTAGTCGAATATATTAAGGTTTTTATGTACGTTTTTATTAAAGGGTTTTACTTACAATTTTATGTTGTGTGCAGTAGCTAATTTTGGGTTTGATTAATTTGATGGATATTCAATCTTACCGTTTACTTTGGACACAAACTTTTCTATTAACATTTTAGATACTTTATGACCAATATCTGTTTCAGTCCTAGATTTTACAACTGCACTTCCTTCAATATCGAAACTACTAACAAATTCTTGCATTTCTATATTAAAATTAAGTTCCATCTTTCTCGGATCTCTTAGCATCACAAAGCGGCTGATATTCATCAGCATGTTGCAGCATAATGTCGTATAATACTTTCATTATCGAGTCAAGACTGTCATTTGTCAACCAGTTGATAGCCGAACCTGTCAGAGCTTTTGGCTTGATTGGCCCTTTGTAATTTGAGGGAATCTTGTGGTGTTTACCATAGATCTTCCATTTTGTTAATGGCCGTTGGTTAAAACCAAAAATAAACTTCGTGAATTTACTGTTTATCATGAATGACTAGCTAAATACCTATAAAAGTATGTATATTTTAGTGTAACAGCCATAGAGTTAGATACCACTTAAATTCCTTTTTCCACATTTATTCCCTCCAACAGTTACGTAGGTATCGTCCTTGCACTTCCTAATAGCAAGAAATCAAAATACTCCAAAAACCGCCAACAAAAGGCAGATGCAAAGTAAAGAAAAACCTATCAAATATCAATACCGGATCCCGACTTACGCGAACCGACTCGGACTTCAGACGAAAGTCGTAACCCCACTACCGTGCGCCCAGGCAAATCGCATGAGATTTTATCAGAGGATTATCTTGGGTTATCGCACATCTTGCTTATACCAACAAACTGTGGCTCTTCTTGTGACCATAACGCATAATTTGCATCCATTGCTGGGTTACTTCTAGCAGCCAAATTTGAACCTGGAATTAAGTCGTCAATGTATATCGTGTTTTGTTTTTTTGCCCTCGTAGAATGTCTAGAGTCTGCAAAAGATTAGGAAGGTGGAAGCGTGATTTTAGAACATAAGGTATTTATGTAAAGCTGTAGCGTCCCGCAAGATCAAATGGATAGATAGTAACATTGTTTGAGACTATTGGCATTGTTCGATGTACTTAGAGCAGATGGGAAGTTATCGATCGTATTTGGACGATATAAGAAGTTTTGTAAATATTAGAAACCGTTATTTTTGATATCGATGTCTTTCTTGTTGTTGTACAAACCAACAGCCGTCTAATGTAGACTTAAGACACACCACACAAAATGCCACGAATTAAAAAAGTACATCAAAAACTTACTGCTTAGAATCTACTTAAACTTTAGCCATAAAGCAGCCCTTTATTTTTTAATCAACCATGACACGAACAGCAACGACCACTTTTCATCTCCTCAACGAAAGCTATAAAACAAAAAAAAAGCTAAGACATCTAAACAGCCAATCGTAAAACCACTCAAGAAGTTAAAGACAATTAAGTAACTGGCTGGCTACAAGCTACAAGCAACCCTTTTGAAACAAAAAGATTAAAAAACAATACGAGGGAGGGAAAAAAGTAAAAAGTTGTCTCGGAAATTTGTCCGTTGACAACATCTATCTCAATCAATTGTTACCTCCCTTAGGACTAACCCTTTCCTCCCTGGAGGTATAACCCTCCGTAACCCAATTAATGGAGGGTTTCGTGTGACCGCAAAAAAATTAAATTGAAATGTTAATTTTGATATGTGAGCCGAAGATGTGTTGGGGAGTGCTTTTGTAATTAAATTTTGAATCTAGAAATCTGATCCTGAAAATGTAGTTGCACCTATAAGTAGACAACTCAATAGGTATTCAAACTTATAGATGATAAGCTGTTCCCAGCCGTACCACACGCTTTCCGAAGAAAATACTTCCCGCATCTACTTAAGAAGTTCTTTGTTAGTCTCTGGACTATCCGTACCAAAATCCATCTAAATAAGTTCAGAAGTATTGAAAAAGAACATACGTGCAAGTCAAGTGTATTCAAAACACACAATAAATACAAAACATGACCAAAAAAGCTATTGCATACAAAAATCATAAAACACATTCATATTTGCATAAACATAAACAGTGAAGCTAGTGACCATTCATCTTATTTTTGTGTATCTTTATGTTATCATTGGAGTAGCACCTCGTTTGTCAAAACTGGGTGATAGCTTTAGGAGAATACGCTGTGCATCCACTTATGTGATGCTGAGTTTAATTTATTATGGGTAGTGGACATTTTAGACAGCCCACTATAGTAAGAGTGGAATTTGTAAATGTATCTAATATTTCCAAGGCTACATGGTTTGCTAAAGTTCTAAGCGGCTAAAAACAATTACCGGGAGATAAATGAATGTCGTTTTTGATAGCAGGCTAGAATCCCCAAAAAATATGGCCTTCGAAGAGAATCAGGTTATCTGAGAAGGGTTTGAGCCTTCCAAAATCTGGAAATAAGCAAAGAGCGCCCACGGTATGATTGAAAAAAAAAAACATAGATCTCTATCTGGGACAGAATATTCTAACCAATTTATACTACAAAAATCTCGAACCACGCTAGTTTTAGGCCTACACACATCTTACCCAGTCGAAGCACACTTCACAAAATATGATTCCCACTTGAGCGCAGCATTTATAAAAAGCCACACACAATAGGAATTGATTAGCGATGATTGGACCAAGTCTGAGGGGTACTGACCTGATATAATTAATTATTATTCAAAGTAAGTCCTCTGAACACTCTTGTTAGGTATTGTTTGTGGTTTTCTTATATTTTTGGTGTGACTGCAATGCTGATGCGCGCCAATTAATCGTTTTGTTAAGAATTTTGGAGTGAGGAGCCTGGTTTTGGTAATTAAAGGGCTTTTATTTGGAATTATTTCTTGATTAGAATCTTCGTTATAATAGAAGTAGCATTCAGATTATCCCTGTTTTATTCTAATGCAGGTTTTTTTGCGCCAGCTACATGTTTTCGAACTTTCAGTAGTAAGTAGGTACCTAGCTATAGGCTAATAGCTCGTATTAACAGGTTATGTTTAAAATCGTCAATTTCCAATTCCTATATATAAACAAAGTAACTATATAACTCTTTTGACCAAAACTTGAGTTAAAAACAAAAATAATAAACGAAGTATCTTTCTAAACGAAAACTATTTCGTAAATCTAAGTAAACAAAAATCTAAGATTTACTCACCATCCTGCCTCCAAAATCCGAAAGGAAAAACTTCGGTCACTTCACAAGTTCAATCACATATAAAATAAAAAAGGACATACCTACATAAAGTGGGTATAAATATACATTTACCAAACAAACACAGGTACCTACATACACATATTTACCTTTTTCAAAAAACTCGCTAATACCTCTAAACAGTACCTCGGCCTCCCCAGGCAAAGGACTCAAAGAGCGAGGCCTATATTAAAATTTCCTTCGAAATAATCCGTACACAACACAATGTCAGAATTTAATATCATTTTAATCTTAATTCTCCTTATTACTGTTGCCCAAGGAGGGTAGGGCTGTAAGGTTTTACCTGCACTTGGGAACATTTTATGAATTTCAGTTGGGAATTAGGGAAAAGGATTTTTTGGTTCAGTTAAAATGTTAATGTTGGTTCGATGGATGTTTTTAACGGTTTTGCTAAAAAATGTGAAGCGAGTTCCAGCTTCTGAGAAAAAAATATTTCATTATTCTTTTAAAACGAATTACTTACAGTTACATGTTATCTTAAAGTGAGTTGGTATCAGCTTTTGAATGAGACATTTTTACTCATATTTAAGAGCTGAATGCCTATACGCTCTAATCTCATGAATTACAGGAGCAAATTGAAAAATATTTATGTCTATTAAAATGGGTATTATCAACATAATGCTATAATTTTAAATCTATAAGTTTTCTTATCTTCGACAATAATATAATCTTTGCCATATTCAAATATCGTTTGAAAATAATCCATAAAGGTAACCCTGCAATATTCTTCAAATCTTCATCTCCTAATCTTACCATCACAAAAATAAACCTTATGCCTCAAAACATATGGTCCAAAATCGCTTCTAAGGTTGAGAAAGCATTCAAAAGCAGGTAAGTTCAAAGATAAAGCTTGTCTTTGGCGAATAAGGCTTAATTAGGTCGAATTACTTGCATTGAAATCTTTGCTAATAACGTTTTATGATTCTCGGTGGAAAAGCGGTTCACGGGAATAATCTTCCTGGATTACATTGCTTTTACATTTGGATTTTGATTATGTATCTCTTGTACCGACTTAAAAATTTGAATTGTTGAGCTTCAGTGGATAGATATAGAAAATATAAATAAAGTAGATGTACATGCACATTGTTTTTCTATAACTCGGTGACTTGGCCGATACGCACCTGAGCTTAGGCAAACAAATACAATGTGTATGTACATTTACACATCTGCTGTCGTAAGATAAAACTTAGATATTTTAATTATAATGTAAAGATGAAACGTAGGTAGATGTTTTTATTATAATGTAAATAGTTACAAAATTGAGTTATAGTAAATACGTATGCTAGGACCGTTTTTTCACCCATATACGCGAAGTTTTCGCAACAATGGATACAAATTCATCAATGGATACAAATCTTAGGAACTAGCTTCTGCCAGCGGTTTCACCCGCATCTAGTGGTACCTCCCTACTACCCGTACCGGGATGAAAAGTAGCCTATAGCCTTGTTATCTAACACAGTAGCAATTTTCCAAATCGGACTAGTAGTGTCCGAGATTCGCG
This sequence comes from Helicoverpa armigera, assembly GCF_030705265.1. Lineage (NCBI taxonomy): Eukaryota > Metazoa > Arthropoda > Insecta > Lepidoptera > Noctuidae > Helicoverpa > Helicoverpa armigera. Next base: position 8,467,351 of record NC_087136.1, on the reverse strand, counting down.
CGTTGAAGCAAACAAACAAATTCTTCAGCTATATAAAAGTATAGATAACAGTAACTGGCCACAAAAAGGGTTGAATATTGTCAGCACACGGGGTATATTCTTTAATTAAAACATCGATGCCACCCCCTGATGGATCACTGGACTAATTGATGGACTTTATGCGTAGGTTCGAGTCCTGTGTTTTATTATATGTATTAACTTTTTGCACCTCGTTCTAGTGTGATATGTGTTGTTAGTATATGGGTGTATGGAAATGGTACCTAATTCGACATCGCCAAGCAATAATGAGTAGTGACATATCATGTCACCGATAGAGCAAAGGTTGCTTATTCTTTTTTATGTATTTAGCTATATTTAATTTAAATGTGTTATAGTATAGTAAGTCTAGGATTACTGAGCAATGCCCGTCTAAGGTTTTCAAGCTTTCGCCAGTATTTTGCACCTGTGTACTGAAGGAAGTTCTTCGAGCACCCGGATAAAATGCGGTCTATACTGTAATGGCCTTCCTCGATAAGCTATCGGGCTATCTGTAACTGAAAGATTTTTTCAAATCGTTTCAAACATACTCTTCAGCCTTTTAATATTACTACCTGTGTATAGAGTTTCCACAACATGAAATTACATACAGCATTTTCGAAACCTAAGAATCATAATTCATATAAACACACTTTATATATTTTTTCAAAAATACCAAATAAGTAAAAAAAAACCTAATCAACCCGAAAAAGTCACATTGATCAAGCACGCGGAACATAAGGCACTTTCCACATTGTCGACTGAATGGCGTTTCAGACAAAACGCACGTTATTAAAGAACCCATCAGAGCACAATGCGCCGATGACAAAACTCTTACTTTGAACTCCTTCCTAATCGTAGGGAAAACTTTATTTTGTACGGTATATGGCGCGGTAATGTCAGGAGATTCGATACTCGTGGAAAATATTTTTTATGTTTTTTCCGACTGTCAAATAAATGGTTTATAATTAGTTAGACTACTTCAGATATGAACTGTCTTGTCTTTGGAATTGGAACACTTATGTTTTTTTACAAATAAAAAGAAAGAAATCCTAATTTTTATTATATTTAAGATTAATAACTAAAATTACTATTTATTTTTTACCAAAATCAAAAGCAGGACCTATACAAAATTCCACTTTTATGACAAGTAAATTGGGCCTAGACGCGTATAAATCAATCACGGGTAATGGATGCAAAAACTGCTATAAACTGCGACCGTCAGCGTATAATATTGCCGGAGACATTGATGTGGTCAGGCCGCTTTATTGGTGTCACATCGTAAAATAATAACTACTATGTCGTCCTTTTGGCTTTTTTATAGGGTGTGTTGTAACTTGTATTGGTAAATAGTTATTTATATTCTTCAGCTTTTCGGGATATAGACTTTACTGTTATGTGTACCTGAAGTTAGCAAACAGACAAATAACTGAGCTTTTACAATTGTTAGATACAGCTCACTCATTAGTGCACAATACCTTTCATTTCAAAACTAAATATTATCAGCCCCCATCATGAGATCAATTAAGTATTTATGCTCTATGTAGGGCTTTATAAGCCTTAATTTTTTTAACTTTAACTTAAAAAAAACTCAAAAAATTATTCCACAATCAGAGCAATTACACCCACCGTACCAAGAGTAACAAACCACAGTGGTTAGAAGACAATGGCAGCCAGGTTTTGTTCGACATCGAAGAGGGGTGGACGGTAATGAAAAACATGGGAGCTACCCTACGTCCCGATTGACTTGCATATCGATTCACCACTCGATTGCATCGTTTTAATTACGATTTTCCAAGTGTGACTTTTGTGTTTGTTGTACTAATTATGGTAAACATTTGCAAATAACTCATAGCATTAATTTCTTCCCAATGTCAGTCCTTTCAAAAATAGGATCCTTCTGTCCCTCGGTTTTCTTCAATCCTAGTTCCAAATTACCCTGTGGGTTCATCGGGAGGCAATACCAGATACATCTGGTATTGCCTCCCGATGAACCAAGTAGTCAAGTAGGTAATCTGTGCCTTATTTCCTTCTGGAGCGATCTTTCCATTGTGATTCTGGATTCATCGGGGGTGTAACTCAGTGGTAGAGTGTCTGCTTCGCATGCTGAAAGTCCTGGGTTCAAATCCCAGCACCTCCAAAGGTTCTGTTTTTTATGCACACGAAAATAAGACTATTTTGTATATTTTAGTACATTATTGTCTGAGCTATTTGATTTAGGATTCAAAATAAATGATTAGCTGTGTATAGTTACTTTAATATTTTTTTATGTGGAAAAGCTCCTCAGACCTTGTATTACGTTTTCATGAAAAAATGGGAGAACATGGTAATTAAATTAACTAGGTAATTTAAATTCAAAGTAATTTTTGGTAACGATGAGACATTTAATAGTTTTCGGCAAGTAAGAGTACTGTAAAATCTTCAAGAACCCATTAAAAACCAGAAAACAAACCTTTTCAACAAACCGACAAAAATAAATGGCAATTTCACAAAAACACGGTACCTACATATTGTACATGACAACATCAGTCCGTATCGAGTGTATCGGCTGAACAATACTCGTACAATGAATGTTTGTGGCTGTATATCATCGAAGGAAACAATGGCGCCCGCAGCCGGCGCTTGCGCATGCTGAGAGGTGAGTGGTTTTGATACTTGGGTCCTGTGTTAAAAGTAGCTCTTTTGGTGATTTTCCTTAAGATATTCGTTGAATTTGTGTGTCTAAATATTTTTTTCTCTTTTAAAATAAAAATCAGTTTAAATTGAAGCATTTTTTTATTAAATCAGAAATTAAGAAATAAAAATTATTTTACAAACCAATATTTACATTTCTCTACCTGCATGAATTTCTCAATCTGTAACCGGTAACAAAAAAAACTAGGAATGAAAAAAACATTCAAGATTTTTTTATAAATAAAATCAGTGCCATAAATAAGCCAAAGTATCAAAAACTCTGCATCCAGCCACAGCCGCTAAATACCGCGTTATAAACTAACCGCCGATGTCCGACGGTCAATAATACATTCAATACTTAAACACCAAAAACACCCTCACTTCCCATGACCACGACATTGTGCCACAAAACAATTGGAACTGTCTCAAAAATGCCACCAAGATCACCAACTTACCTAGCACCTGCAAAAAACACCAACACATCTTGATGCTTTGCAATAGAGCTGAAATTTCTCTGGCAATGAATTTCACAGCTGCAGAATGATCCTTGTAACTAACAAAGGCTCTTTTGTTCCCTATCGTGTAGTAGTCCAAACACATAGTAAGGAGGTTTTGCTCAAGGGTCGATCCTTGGTTAGCCGCGATTTATTAGATGTCGTAGGCGCAGGATTAGTGTTCCGATGTCTTTAAATACAGTTTAAGTATCGTGGGAACTTGGTTAAGCAATGAAATAGTGATCTTTTGACAGTTAAGTAGCTAAATGGAGCGAAATGATCGCTTTGTTGTAGAGTTATACAATGGTAGTAGGGTTTTGGTTGTAAATAGACTGACCGTTAGTGATATTTCTGTAAATAAAGATTAAGATTAAAATATGAGACTGGATAGAACACCACGTAAGAAAAAGGAACAAAAGAATATTTCTCGCATGGTACAAGAAGGTGGTGAGAATATAACAATGGATTTTTCAAAAGCGAAAATTGTTCCGTACCTACCTGAATATATAAGCAAAAGCACGACCCTCAAGAAATAGCTTAAATCAAAAAATCTTGACTAGATTTTTCCAGTACTTCAAATTATCTGAATATCTGTTAAACATCCAGTAGACACTATACCACAAATAAAATCTGGAATGTACTCTCCAATAATATTCAAATGTCCAGATTTATTGCATTAGTCATATGCATGCCTAATAAATGATATTGCACCCCATATAATAGTTCTCGCAATTATACAGTGGGATCACTTGCGTCTATGGCGATCTGCAGGGCGCACTTTTATTTACATCTGTTCATTTTCATGACCAGGGCTACTGGTCAGATATTAGTATTTAATTTCTGTGTTCAGTTTTAAGATTTATGTGGATATTGTCATGTTTTCCATGTTCTGAAAATAAAGCTTAAAGCTGACCAACATAAACTACTGTGTTTTTAATTTTCACTGCCTTCTTCTTCTGATTTCTTAATTTGTATGCGTTAAGTGTTGGCCAACTGACTGTCTTCTCCGATTATTTAAAACATACACTGAAACATCAATCATGACACATCAATGAAAATGTGACTACAAGTAATAAGCAGTCATCAAAAATCATTGTACTTTCTGCATTAGGGTTAGGTACGTAACTACATACATAGTATTCTTTGCATACCAATCTCACTGATACAAATGTATCACCATAGTCTTCCACATATCATATCACTACACTACAAACCCCTGCCATTAATATTCCATTCTTCACCCTAAAACCTTGACACCGCAATAAAACAATTAACTGTTACTCCCTACTTGTGCATCTCGACATGTAAATGGTATAACCCATCAATAGCCGACTCTGCTAATTGATTTCTATTTGTCCCTCTTTAATTGTGGCGTGTGATGTCCTCCCTGAATTATTCATTTGGGTGCACTGTTATGCATACAAGCTCTGCGTTTGGTTGTGCATGCTGTTTGATTTTGTCTGATAGTCCTGTATCGATGATTAGTAAAATATCGAATAGTTTTTGTCAATCGAGACGGTTTATTCGAGTTGGCCTTCGAAGTAATTAATAAAATTACTTTTTATTTTCTTAAATAATAAATAACCTCTCTCTTCTGTTTCTAGTTAGCAAACGCTCCTCCTATTCTCACATTTGTTTAAATTCTTGTTAGAAATATAATAAAATCCTTAAATCACAGTACAATCCCCTCAAGAACTAAGACCATCTAAAATTACTTACTCAAATAGTTGCTCTATTCGAAAAACTAAAACTATGCCTGAGGGGCGGCCACAAAAATTGTTATTTTATTGCAACCAGGGGCACACATGTCATATTTTATTCTCCACTCGGAATTTTGTGGATTTGCAACATCCCTTTTATTTACGACCAGCGACTACCAATTGCTTAACCAGATAGTCCTTGCGACTTCGGAATAAGGACTTCGAAAGTCGTTTTCTGGGTTTTTGGAAGACTTGAAGTTTGTGGATTACGTGCGTGTCGTCATACGCACGGATAAGTAGTATATCATTTTCTTTGTACAAATGACTGAAGGAATTCCGTGAGGCGTCCTAATCTAGTGGAATATAAACAATAGCTCCGTCTGTCTGTCTGCCTTTTTGTCTATGCGGGAAATGAGGTGTGATTTACATTCAAGAATGCTTTGGGACTCTCATTTCTCCTTTTTAGGCAGTTTCTTTGAATCGCGTGTCTTGAAGACTACCTCTAAAATACGTATTTTATGTGGATGAAAGTTTGAGATTCATATTTTATTGAAAAGTTTTAGTTAAACTACATAAGGCTACCAGAACGTAATTTCAGATACTCATATACTTACTTGAAAAAAAAATATAGACCAAACAATTCAGCAAAGATTACATTTGCAAACCATCTACACACAAATACATATTTTATGTAGGTAGCACTACCAGTCATCAGGCTATTTTTACACGGGCAGGAATCGAAGCCGCGACCGCTCGTAAATCACCCGGGTATGAGCACTAATGTTCAGAATTTCACGCACCGTCACAACTGTTAATGTGGCCCAAATTATGTTTTGCTCTCAAAGAAACCAATAACATTTTCTTATTGGAAACAAATTATTTATTTTCCAAAACAAAATTTGAGTTAATGGCAGGTTGACAAAGGTGGGTAAGAAATGGGACTTTTTTCTCATCATAATAAAATTTGGAATTTAGGATTCTTGTCTTGAAATCACAGCAGTCTTTCAGCTTTGCTGGTGGTCTTACATTTGTTATCAGTTATCAATTAACACTTAGTTAATCATAAATACTAGGTCTACTGATACACTTCTAATAATGCTATGGAAAGTCTAGAGTATCTTATTGGAATTCCATGCCTTACTAAGTGGTACTAAGGAGTAACAAGTCTAACAAGAGTACTAACGAAACAATATTGATTAAATCGAAGCTTTTCACTTATTATTTCCCTTTAAATAAGCTGCAAATATTTGTCATGCCTAAACATGTATCATAAGTCTCGTCTAATAGTTTTGCCTCCCTTAAGTATTGTTCATTTTGACATTACTTATAACGTCACGTGTTAGCTACCTTCGCAGCAGAAATATTACTTGAAGATCACTAATCATAAGACCGCTCATCGAATTTCAATACCTATCCACGTCATCTCCCATCAACATCAAAACCGTCATTAGCCTACCGAATTTCCTACCCAAATTCCAACCCATAGTCCATAGTCCATAACCACCATAGCCCATAGCCAGCAGGCGAGTCACTGTGAACCCATAACATCTCACCCGAGAGCGTTCACCCCTGACCCCTAACTGCCTCTGGTCATCTCGAGACGTGTGCTATCCCTCCCGCACTTGGGTAACTGTGGGTATGTGTGTCCTTGTCTCGCTGTGCACGATCCGACCCGAGTGGATCCGGGTATCCTCAGAATTGCAGTTGGTTGTGCGGTTCGTGTGTTGTGGAATTTTAATAGTTGCATGTTTTTGATAGTATTTAATGATGATATTCTTTGCTGTTGATTAGTGAATAAATTATGTAAATAGTTGCGATTATAAGCATGTAATTAGAAGTAAATGAATCAGTTAATGAACCTCTTTTAATACTTTAAACTTTTTTTAACTGTTTTCTTACTGCTTTTAGGTTGACCATAACGTAAAAAATCGAGTTGGACTAATGTACAGTTCATATTCTTAAAATTGCTAGTCTTAAACTGGCTATTGGTAGAGGGAAAATTAATGTCTTAATTCTGATTCAGATTACAGATCTTGAACTTCTTCAGCGAAGTTATAAAGTGAAAGAAAAGGTCACAATGCCAGTAGACAAAAAAACGTTATAATTAGAAATCTCTTCAATGTATTTCATTACAGGAATTTCTTATAGAAAACTACTTAAAATACCAATTGATTCTCATAAGAAATAAGACTTTTGACATTAACGCCAGCGCCACCAGCTTCACAACTTACAACTTAAACCACAGATTACCTTAACTTAAATCCACAACCAGTCTCCTCAACTCGTGAGCCGCGCCACTATCAAAACTGAAGACGCTCAACTTACCGCTGGCTCACACACATACATATTAACTGTACACCGAGTTTACACATACCTGCACACTTATTATATTAATACTAGTCACTAGGTACCTGCACCTAAATATTTCACGCTACAGACGCCAAATAACTTTGCAAATCTGAAGATAGATAACCAGAAACAGATGAGACTCAGAAATTGATGAGAATGCTTGTCCGATGTTGGTTAGGTACTATTGGTCTCATAATAGTAATAAAAACAGTACGTAGGTACCTATGCATTAATCCGCGCACTCGTAAGAACTTAAGAGGCAGGTGCTTTAACCAATAGGCCACCAGGACTTACTTACCAGAATGCAGAGTTTTACATAGAGCGACTGCCTATCGAACGTCCAACACCCAGTTAAGTACTGGGTAGTTAACTGTACAAATCAGGAACCCGATACTCGTAAAGACTGTCAAAACAAAATACAGCCAGGACCACGGAGTAAGGAAATCCATGATCAGGACCAACACCTCTTCATAATTTGCAAAGAACCAAGAAACCAAGTTCCACAACTTATCAAGTGCCATAAGCAAAATTGCCAGATGCGTTACTTAGTTACAAGTTAAAAATCAATACACAGCTGAATTAAATTCAACTGATACGTAATGAGACAGCCCGGTGGCCGCCATTTGTAATTATTACGTCACCATTGACTTAAGGGTTGAAGTGGATGTGAACAAAAGAGGCGCGCAATGATTTTTATTTGATTTTCGCGCGTCGCTGAACAGGCACAGGAAATGGACTGCCAGTATTTTTGTGTTTGTGGTCTGTTTTTTTTTAATGAATGTCATATTTTTATGTACATTTTTATTTTAAAAAGTAGCCTGGAAAATAATTCGAAGACCTTAGATATTTGGTATTTAAATATGTAGACAATTTGCTTCAAAGTATAAATATTTTAAATTTTAGTAAAAAAATTACATTTATAATTGAAAAGTTTTGGAAAGTATAGGCAAAATAATAACAATGACTCTTATTTTACATAACTATAGGTACTATGAACGCTGTTCATATGACTCTATGCTCACCCACTATTTTGCATATCCGAAAACTACGTGATATTGTTTATGTAACGGTTTATTAAAATAATTTCACCCCGCATCTTTATTATTTCCACTAGTTAATTAAAAGGGAACCTCTGTAAAAACAATTCGCGTGATAATACTGAGCGCGGGAAATCGCGCGGTTGTTTTAATGGCGGCCCGATTATAATATTGTGAACAGCGCCATCTAGCGGATTAAATGGGAGTGAATAAACTTTGATGTTTTTTTACAATTTTTATTAACTTTTGTTTTAAAATTGATATCTGTTATTGATTGAATAAATTAAATGAAGTAATTTAAAAAACAACTAAATTTTGACTAATTTCCTAAAAGAAAGTCGTAAATAAAAAAAAAATTAGAATACCGTATTTACGAAACACAACCAACATTCTTGGGTTAATTGTAATAATACTGCAACATTAGATGAACTATTTCGACACTCCTGTCATCGGGGATGTAACTCAGTGGTAGAGTGTCTGCTTCGCATGCTGAAAGTCCTGGGTTCAAATCCCAGCATCTCCAAACTGTTTCATTTTTGTATTTTCTCGTTTTGCACAAATCTTTTTACTCACAATTTATTTTTGTTCCATATACTATCGTCACGCCTTAAAAATCACGAAAATAACTATTCATATACAATCACAAACTGTCAGTCTGTCTATCAAATGTTCACGCGCCAATAGAGCGAACAACCACGGCACGTGTGGTCAGAACCATTTTATTATTAGAAGGATCCGATTGGCACGCACCTGGACGATCAAATCAAATGACCGCTGACAAATTGAAGGAGTATTTATTTTGGATTTAGAATTTAGACACGTGCTGTAGTTATAAATGTTTTAGTTTAAATTGATATATTTTGAGCACGGGTGTTTTAATTACGCATTTTGTGTTTGTCAAACATTATTTTCATAGTCAAATGCCAATACCTATGTTTTGTAAAACCTAAAACAGTAGTGGAATGAGACATGACTGATAGTTGTTAGAAGTGGTTGATCTTGGTAAGTATAGGAGATGGCCAGTGTTTGTGAAGGTTTTAGATATGGTCAATGCGTCGAATCTTGATAGCAAGTACTTACCTTAAAACCGAATATTATAAAGCTACGAGGATGTTATAGATTTTTATAGCTGTCGTAAGAAGGGCACACCAAGACATTATTTAACAGTAAGTAGCTGAATTAAAAATACTTACTTACAGGTGTGTAGGTGTAAGGGATAAGTGAGCTCTTCCATCCATAATTCACAAAATCTTTTTATAGCAATCTTCGATTTTCTATAAATAACTTTATAATAATACGACCATTCATACACAAGATTAGCGCCGACAAAAATATCCAACCAGCGAACGCAGCAACTGAAAACTTTGCTCGACTCAGGAAATGAAGCTGCGACTCAATTTCCACGGCGGCGGTAATCCGCTCGGAAATCTAACGCGACAATATCACACCTTTTTTGTTATTTTATATCCATGGAGGTTTTAATACGTTGTCGATTGTGGAATCTTGTGTGATGTTTAACTGGTGTGTTTGAGGTCTACAAATAAAATGTATCTTGAAAATGGAGTTTCTTTCTTAGTTTCCGCGATTACCAGTAACTTGCCCAGTATCATCACATCATTCTTTAAGTTCTTCAGAATGATCCAGCACTATTGCATCTACTTTTTATCGTGTGACCTAATAACCTAATAACCTTTTATGGTTTAACCACCTCACAAGCCAAGTGTCAGCAATAGGTTAAAAAAATCACAGCTTTTTACACCATTATATTAATTTGGGTTTCAGAGTGTTGTACTGCTAATATTCAATTAAGTACCATGAGCCTTACCTAACCCTAGCCCAGCGATAGCCTTAAAGCCTATTCATAAAAAACATGATAGACAACGAAGACTCTAAGCCAAGTGCCAACCTTAATAATAGATGACCAGGAAATCTATAATCACCACTAAAATAAAAAAATAACCAATATATTCGGCTGATAAAGCCGTAGTTCATCAGTTATTCCATTTGGTCTGACATTTTGGGCGATATCAAGTATTCATAGGGCGGCAGTACTTACTGGGGTTTACCTTAAAGAGTGGCCAGTCTGAAGGTCTGACCTTTTGGCTGCAGTGGTCGGCCTGATTGCTTTCTCGTTGTGTTAATGGGTTGGCATTTTGTTGGTTTTGTTATGGATATTGAGTTTTTTTTGTTTTGTTTGTAAGTTTTTTTTTTGTAGGAAGAATGAATCATAAGCCTCTTGAATGACTTTGTTTTATGCATCGTCAAAATGACGAAGTGGTCAGAACAACGTATCCAAAATGGTGCTCGACGAGAGTTTCGTAGTTATGCTTTATGCGTCATGGGATATTTGGGTGGGATGAAAACTCTAATATTAGAATATCCTTTCATCGGGGGTGTAACTCAGTGGCAGAGTTTCCGCTTCTAACGTTGAAAGTCCTGGGTTCGAGCCCCAGCACCTCCAAGAATCTTTTTGATGAAGTCGCCCTGCATAAATTAGTGCAACGTACGTTAATATTGTCCTTTGATATATGATCGTTGCATTGATTAAATGTACTTTGATAAATGACTGGAATCCAACCCAACCATCCAAACCCAACGATGAAAATAAAAAAATATGATCTTATGTACCTCTTTGTTATCAAACTCTGACTAATGCCAACCTTATTTCACTTTGGAACCCTGTGTGTTCCAGGGCTGCGGTAATTCCAAGGATTTTGTACCTCGATGTTATTTATTTACCAACATCTTGCAATCTGCGTATTTTTAATCATACAGACAAATGCTTCATTCAAACTGAGAAATCAAAATAAAAATCAAAACACATCTTAAAAATCGACAAACATAGGTACAAAACTAAAAATAAAATTCTTCGTCACAAAGGAATCTCGGTTCCCTACCATTACCTATGGGGTTGCAAGCTATGATTGACAGCTAATAACCACAGATTTCCCATGGGAGTGTACAATTTGTCCCCACACCCCATGGGTTTTCCGCGAACTCATAGAAATGGTGGCTTTTGAACATATAGGTTCTGGTGGTTAGAAGTATGGTTTCTTTATGTATGAAAGTACATGTTTCTCGTATTTTTCAACCACTGCCCATGTAAAAAAGGTACCTACTGAGTTCCATAACATAATCTCATACTCGGCCAAATGCGGATGAATACAAATTGAGAAGTGATGTAATGCGAACATTTCATTGAATAATCGGTCATTTCATGAAGTAAAAAAAATCTAATAAAGATGTTGATTTGTAAGCCATGTAACATCAACCAAGGCATTGGCGACAGATACACCGTTGAATTAAAGTATGCCTACTACTTATATACTGTTCTCAATCTGGATATAAAATTAAATACATACCTATAGATATAGACGCAATAGATACAAAACAATAGACGCAAAATAATTACATACAACGCCTACAGAAAAATTGACAGCAAACAGTTGACTACCAGTAACTAGGAAACTAAGCCAAATTGCCTGAGAATACATCGGGGGTGTAACTCAGGTGTAGAGTGTCTGCTTCGCATGCTGAAAGTCCTGGGTTCAAATCCCAGCACCTCCAAACCTTTTTAACTTTTTCTATCGAACAAAGGATAAGAAAGGGTAAGCAACATTAAGAGTCTTTTTGCCCGAAATTGTTTAAATCATTATGCAGTTCTGGGACACAGATGGATATCACATCACATCATATAAACTATACTTTTGAAGAATATTTTTTATTTGCCTACCACATATGTATTTCAAAAACGTATTTATCCGTTGATAAGAGATCGAAATTGACATAACTAGATGAAGTCAAAATATGAACGGGTAAATAGGTTACTGAAATCCACAGTTACTTATACTTGTACAAGAACAAATATACATAATAATATAAATAGAATAGAGATGTTGTTCAGTTATCTCCCGCATACAATATTAACATCATGCCATTACGCGCTTGAGGTTTTTACGCGAACAAACAGACCGACCGACGGATAATCTGTTGGAAGTCGTAGATGTTGAAACTATGGAAGCGACATTATGTAGTATTATGTCAGGACTAAAGTTAAAACAACAAAACGTCGAACACTTTTTAACAGATGATACAATTTTTTTTAACTTCTCTTTACTTTTTATTGTTCAACTAGCTTTCGCCCGCGGTTTCACCCGCGTCCCGTAGCCGGATGGTGACAAAAACTATCTTAAAACCTTCTCCCGGGTCTAAGTTATCTCCCCTCTAATTTTCAGCCAAGCCGTTTCCATGTTATGTCGTGACAACGGAAAGCGGGTTTCATTTTTGTATATATAGATAAGTACCATACCAAGTCCCGATAACTTATACTTTACATATAAAAAAATCAAGTTAAGAAACCTAATTTTTGTGTCAAAAAATTGCGCTGTGCGTTTTGATAAAACCACGCTCAAATCATGCTGCCTCTTCCATTAACCACACATCCGTTACCTTTCTCACTAATCATAAGACGATCATTGGGCCGAGCAATAAATTCCAGTACCTTCACTATAACTCAGACCTACCCCTAATTAAGGGTAGCTGTAAAAATAATTACCTGTCATGTTTGAAGAGCGCGTGTGTTCATCTTTTAATGTATTATGTCGGTTCTTGAAGTGTATGCAAATAGAGCCACTTTGAATAGTAAGTTTTAAGAAGAATTAGGAATTATGAAATACGTGTTTCCTTTTTAAGATAACAGTTCAGACTTTTCAACTTTTTATGATATACAGACGTTGTATTATTTCGTAATTATTTAATAGTGAAATTAAGTATGTAGGTGTCGATATTAACATTATCAAGAGGAAACTTTTTTCTTAAGTTTGTTTGTACACAATAGGCTCCAAAACTTGTTTTATTGTAATTTTTTGAAAACTACTCTTCCTGAGTAACATAGGTAGGCTATATTTTATCCCAATACGGGCAGTAGTTCCCACGGGATACGGGAAACCGGGTAGTAATTAATACAAATATTATCTAAAATATGAAAAAAAATGCTTAAAAATATACACGTTACTATAAAGTCAACCCTACGCACGCGGTACATTAACGAGTGACGTAAACTTGAATTTAATGCACAATATAAAAGTAAGACGAGATATAAAATATTAATGAGACAAAGTCAGTAAGTATGCTAAGTAACATAAACCAGAAGTCGTCACAAATCCCACATACAAGACAATTAAAATATACTTAATTAGTTAAATATTTTTATGGTCCTTCTTAATGTATGTCATTTGTTGAATGTATAAAATTCAACCCTTTACTGCCGCGGTTTAATTATTGACTCAATAGACATGCTTGGATAATATTTTACGAGCGTCAAATTGTAATGGTATTCGTGCATGTTACAAGTCATTAAAAATATATATCTTCAGGTGCATCGTTCACGAAGTCGGTGGTGAAATAAACATATCTGCATCCATTAGTTAGCGACTTCTAGACCGATGCATCTAAAGGTTTATTTTTGCCTTTCAGTGCTTTTTTTATCAGCTTTTTTGGCGCTTTACATACCTAACACTTACTCCTAAGTAAATATACGCACATATAGATTAAACTGAGAATCTTCTTTTTTAAGCCAGTTATAATGAAGTCGGTTAAAACTTTATCTTACTTGTTTCTCAAATAACATATGAAAACTCTCAAATTACTATAATGAAACCACCAAATAAATAACAAATTATGTAGTCAGACATATTAATATACGGGACATGAACACGTAAACTCAAATTAATACGAACACGCAATAATATCAGTCATTTTAAGACAATGACAACTATCCAACCCTTTACCGGCTACGGTCTAATGACAGACAGTGTTACTGACTTGATACTGACTTGACAAACGACCCACAATTACTATTAAGATGTGTCATATTAAAATTAATATCTTTAATATATAAGTATAGATATTAAGTCACAAATAGGCGTCTTCTCTATCACTATATTGTTAAAACAAAGCTTTTTCTGTCCCTTTGTAAAAAAATAAACTTATAAATACTGATATCCCGTGCGAAGAAACGTGGCTTATATAAAACAATATGCGCTGACATGATTCAGAAATAACATCAAATGTCATAAAAAAAACCCTTATATTTTAATGAAACAACCCAATAACAAATATAACAATCTGTATGTATGTTATTTTACGACAATGACAACTATCCAACCCTTCATCGCGTACAGTTTAATGACTGACTATGTTACCGACTTGACAAACGGGCAACGTGTGTTACAATTAGTATTTATTAAGAAGTGTCGTATTAATTAGTGGCTTTATGATGGACTAATTATTTTTGTTGTTTGTTATTTCAATTAATAAGTGAGTTTGACAACTAGTCTTATCAATTAGTATTTATGAGGTTATTTTGTAGCTTTTTTCAATTTCCCCTTTTTATTTTAATAAGCTATGTTTTGCATAGGTTTTCCCTCTTATGTACCTACACTAAAAAAATAAGTAAAACTATGCCATCATATCTATCTTATCATATCTTTTGAGCTTAATAAATGTTTTTCTTTCTAGTAAAAAGTAGTTCAAATTATAGTGTTATCTTGACATTTTAATGTTAATTTTACACCTGCATCATTTTGGCAATCAATGAACAAACCACGGTCTGCCACATAATTAAAAGCAACTTAACTCTCATCCGGGTACAACGCGAGTCGTTTGTGACTATCCACTATCCAACCCTCATGCGTGTATTAATTGGTGGCTTCACAGCGATAATGTTTGATTGATACCGCCGATACAGCCCGTAAGGGGATGTTCATATGTAACGCTTACAAGTATCTTTGTCAAAGTATTTATTTTCAAGGTACACCAACATAATTACCTACTTGTAAAAATATTTATGAAGTCACTGTGTGGACATTCTTTACAATGTATGCTGTGATTATGTAGTTACTATTAATAACTAATTCATTAAAATTTGTTCTGAAGTAGGTAATCTGTGAAAATATATGACTATAGAAAAAGTTCTAAAACTGTTCTAAAATTGTTTCGGTTTCATAAAGTTAAAATAATCATCGTAAAGTTTTAGGAGGTGGGTAAAAATTTCGTGCAGTTCATTTTTAATTGAAAACTATATCAACTACATAGTTCGACGATATAAAAAACAAATATAAAGGCTGACATAAATAAAAATGTCGCTAAAAATCTCTAAATTAATAAAACATTTTAATCTCCTCACACGTCATCCACAAAATAATGTCCAGCGATTAATAATCGCAAGTCGCAAGTGTCCAGTCGACACGTGCCTTAACCCTTATCCACAAGGATATTCCGTTACACGCGTCATTAAGGGATAGCACCCACGGCACTGAAGGGTTATCGCTGACAGACTCTTTAATTACAAATATTGTAATCAACTATTATAATAATATGTTGTAGTGTTGTAACACGGCTTTGTTTACTAAGTTGGAGGTGTGGAAAATTACGAAGTGCACACTAGAAATAAAATATATAATAATGTATCTCATACTGTAGGTAAGTGTAGTGGAAATAAACATCAAGCCATCGGTATCCGTCAGTGGATAAAAACTCCTTTCATTTTCAAAGAAATGAACAATGAAAATAAATCCTATTACTTAGACATCAAAAATATAACAGATCGTTAGATCTACTTAGGTATTATTAATCAATTCAAATCAAAACTTGAAGAAATTACATATTCATATCTACAGGTATACCTACAATCTATGTCAAATAAATAAGTGATTATCTGTAAATAATTGTTCAAGAAAACGAGATTATCAACCAATAAATCCTGCATTCCTTTACCAACCATCAATATGACGTCATAGAAGTAACTATCACACAGTACAAAACCGTTTAATTTGTCACAATAACTGTTATTAAAGTGACATGTAGATCAAGGAACGTGGTCACGCCACAATAGCGTACTATAGGAATACCAGCACACGGCAAACTTAAAGTCGGCCGTTAGTTTATTTGGGCCATAAATCAGTATGAAGATGAATGGTTTTACGCACATCACTGACCTCTATATTTACCACTGGACCGGCTGTTCTGTACGTTTGACAATTTTTTTGTGCCCATTTGAAGCGCCAATATCGTCCAAGCGAGTGTCCACAGAACTAATTTTGACGTATAATTTCAAATGGCTGTGCGAGAAGTGTTTGTTCATTGGTTCACTGTAAAATAATTTTAGTACCACAGATACTCGCTACGTCTAACAGCGCCAAAATGGCGATTATCAAACGGACACAAAAGCACGTTGACAACAGACTGTCCAGTGGTAAATATAGAGGTCAGTGACGCACATACACAAAGCTATTTAACCGGTATCAGACCGACTGAAAACTATGATAGCAATCAAGATTTTCTACAAAAGAAAATATGCCATCTCGGGTCAACTATCGGCCGACTAAAAGTTTTCCGATGCCCGGTCCTTTAAATGTCCACTTGTCTATTCATTAGGTATAATAATAATGAGTATGTTGGTGGGACCACGCGAATATGTAATTAGTGACATAAGTTCATGTTGATAATGTGGGCCTCTTAATTAAGATTATCACTTCTGCGGACTGAAGAACTATTTCATTTAAGAAAAAACCGGCCAAGTGCGAGTCGGACTCGTGCACGAAGGGTTCCGTAAATTACAGTTAAATCAACCTATCTCAAAAACTATAAGAGATACTTTGATCAAACCAAAAATCGTTGAAAGAGTTAATTAGCATGCATCACCTCTATTTTTTTTAGAATTTTATACCCCGTAGTTATAAAAATAGAGGGGGGGGACATACTTTTTACGACTTTGAGAGCTGATATCTCAAAAACCGTTCACTTTAAGAAAAATGTTTTTTAGAAAACTTTATATCATTTTAAAAGACCTTTCCATTGATACCCCACACGGGTATGTACATCGAAAAAAAAAATTTCATCCCTCAGTTACATGTATGGGGGGCCCCACCCCCAATTCTTTTTTTTACTATTTAGTGTCATATTTTTGTAGCGGTTCATACAACACATATTCCCATCAAATTTCATCACTGTAGTACTTATAGTTTCCGAGTAAATCGGCTGTGACAGACGGACAGACGGACAGACGGACAGACGGACATGACGAAACTATAAGGGTTCCGTTTTTGCCATTTTGGCTACGGAACCCTAATAAATGGCCTGATTTTTGTAAGTTTAATTTTAGATCTGATTGTTCTTTTCAGCGAAACATTATTACTCACTAGTTTCTTTGAATAACCCGTGTCTTTATCTATGTGTATTTATATATGTGATTGTAGTTTTACCATATCTAGTGTAGTGTTTAATTCCTGGTAAAATAAGTATCAAACCATTATTTGTTTCTTATATATGTTTCAAACATAACGTCATCATCATCTACCATCCACTACCACTACCATCCACACTACCATCCACTGCCCAACTATGTAAGGATCGCGTTCCATTTTTGTAATGTGACTTTTGACACACGGACGAACATGTTAGTACATAGATGTGCACCTATCCGCGGACAGACCGCGCCAAGCGTTGCTATACCAATCTAATATATTATCTATGGATACACGCGACTGTGACGAAGCTTAAACCCGCAACAAAATCAAAAACTCTAGAAATCACTTTTCACTTTATTAAGATCCTCCAACATTCTCCAAGGAAGTTCCCCAAATCAATTGTGCACCGATGTCATTACCCCCACACAAACGGTCCCCACATATGTAATCCCCTAATTTGATGCTGGTTTTAATTAAACAATTTAACGTGTCTGTCTCGTACCAACCCCCTCTCCCCCTCACCTCTTGTATCTCTGATTTATAGCCTAGACACCTGGAAGCTGTGATGTGTAGAACAAAATTATTTTACTATGAAATGTGCCATCGGAAAACGTAGTTTAAAATAAATTTCGTATACGTTCGAGTGCATAAATTGAAAAAAGAATGGCTTCTGGATAATGGATTTTTTAAATCGTTCCTTGAGATAAACTGTCTTAAAACAAACTAGTAAACTCTTCAGCTTTATAATAAGTCTAGATAAAGGAACTCTTCCTTTTTTTTTATAATGAAGACTCTTTAACAAAAAATGAAGCGAAGTGTCAAATGTGTCAAAGTCACTTAAAATAAATAGTTGTGATTTTGTGTCGCGTGTATTTTATAGTTATTTATTTTATAAGTGATATTATACAACATGATGTTAATTTACGCGTGCACTTTATTAATAACAACGATACGCGCAATGCAACCAAATGATTTGCGTCATTTTGTGCCGAACGTTGGCACAGTACTGTTCACTGCCAGTGATATGCAAAAGAGACAGTGGACCAAGTCAGAATTAAGTCTTCTGCGAGCTAGAAGATATTTCCAGACGCTCCTTCCTCCGCCAATCTTCATAAACACATTCAATGAGGATTATGTAAATATTCTACTAGGATACTTCAGAGACGCTTACGCATCCATCAAAAGAGAGTCTGCCGACCCTGAAACCGACACCATCATGACCACAGCTCTGTCAGACGCAATAGGGGGATACCTCAAAGTATGGGTCCTACCCATCGCAAAATTGGACTACTATGGAGGCACGGTATCTCAGCAGAACGTAATCAAACTGTTCCAATTTTACAACGAAATCAAAAGATACTTAGACACAGATGGTACTGGCTGGCGCAGACCTGATGAAAACGTACTCAATTCCATAACAATCAACGTTGCTCCTCTCAAATTACTATCAAACACTAGAAGCATGAAAGACCCTTGTGAAAATCTAGCGTACTTTGAGAAGACCCCGGATGGCTTAGGTATACCAATCCCAAACGTGAATTGGAACGACAAATCGAGCACGATGTTCATACCTCTTAAGAATGTGTCCTTGATAATGTTGAATAATCCAAATACAGCCCATCATCTGATGAAGTACTACGATGCTGCAAGAAGCTGTATTCAATTCAGTAATCCTCAAGATCAGGACATTTTTGACGAAAAATTTCAAGAATGGCTGGCAAACGAAATAGTGCCGCACTTGAAGGACGATGAATTATATCTTGCACTCGGAAGCGTACTTACATTGGTGAACAGAACCCGGGATCTTTGTAACAATGTCATTGATACGTACGGCAGCAGGTATAATGCGGAAGCGCCACCAAAAACGTGCGACTTAGGATGTAAAAAAATGTGGATTATAACAATTATATTAATTATAGAAATAGCCTGGTGTATACCAGCATTACTTTATATATTGTGCGCCAAAAAGTCGCACAACAAAAAAGACTGTACTAGTAATGTCTACCTTTATTTAGACGGCAACAAGTTTGATAAAAACCCTAAAGCTACAAGTTTCAAAACAATATCAACTTGTGTTACTGAGTTACCACCTACAGAAAATGGAGAAGCGCCTTCTTCTTGTCTGAAAAGTGGTTTGAAGGGAAAACATAGATCTCACCACAGTAACATGGAAGCTGAAGGCCAATGTCCGTCAAAGGCCCAAACCTGCGTTGTCGGAAATGAATCATATTCAGATAGTGGATCCAGAGAACTGCCAGGCGATGTTAGGGGCAATGATGACATTACTCTTAAAATTTCGGATTCCCAAATTTGCAAGAAATCAGCACTGAAGAAAAGCTCTCGTACTGCTAGAGAACGTTGTAACTCTACGCAATTAGTGGTTCTATCTAGTCATGATGCGTTCAATATTGGTCCTCAACGAAGTGAATATAGCTATGCTACGTTGCACACTCCACCAGCACCTTGTTCCTCACCTATACTAGGCCAACCATTAAGTGTTCTAAAAAGTAGGAGACGTCGTGAGAAAGATGAATATAGAAGACTCGAAAAACAAAGATTTGATGATTGCAGTAGAAGCGAACGCAGAAAAACCGATGAGATTAAGAAACAGGAAGATCGTAGGAAACTAGAAGATAGTAGAAAACAGGAAGCATATAGAAAGGCAGAGGAAAATAGAAAACTTGAAGAATTTAGAAAACATGAAGCATGTAAAAAGGCAGAGGAAAATAGGAAACTTGAAGAATTTAGAAAGCATGAAGCATGTAAAAAGGCAGAGGAAAATAGAAAACTTGAAGAATTTAGAAAGCATGAAGCATGTAAAAAGGCAGAGGAAAATAGAAAACTTGATGAAATGAAGAAAGTTGAAGAACGTAGAAAAGCTGAAGAATGTAAAAAACGTGAAAAATTAGAAGAATGCAGAAAAGTTGAAGCATGCCGAAAACTGGAAAAACAAGAAGAATATAAGAAGCATAAATCACCTGAAGAGTACAAGAAAGTACAGGATCGCAAGAAAGTTGAAGAGCGCAGAAAACTTGATGAAATTATAAAACATGATGAAGTCAGAAAACATGATGACGTTAGAAAACATGACGAGTGTCGAGAGGTTGATGAATGTAGGAAACTCGAAGATCACAGGAAAGCCGAGGAAAGTCGGAGACATAAGAAACCCGAATACAGTAAGAAACCCGAACACAGTAAGAAACTTGAAGAATCTAGAAAATTGGAAGAAAACAAAAAGATCGACGAAGGTCGAAAGCTTGAGGAAGCTAGACAATTACAGGAATATAAACGAGTGGAAGAGTGTAGGAAAATAGATAAATTATTCGCTGAATCTATGGACTACTGCGAAGACAAAGATGTGTGCAGATTATTTGATGAATGTAGAGATCTCAATCATCTAGCTGATAGCAAAAAACGTGACGAATATAACGAGCGAAGTGGTAGCCGCACTGAGGAATCTTGTATAGTTAGCGAAATTAAATATGATACCTCAAAATCACCACTAGAATATCAAGAATGCTGTGCTTATGAGGAAACGGTCGACGTAGTGGAATGTCTTGATACAGGGCCCTGCAGAAAACCTTGTCCTTGCACTGACTGCATGACAAAAGGTTGTTTTGATTCAACATCAAATTCCACATGCCGCGAGGTTACTTCAGAGAGCCCTAGCGGCTCGAAATGTCTATCAGACAAACAGGTCGAAACAAAGAACACTCGGTTTCAAGTGACTAAGGAGTTAAGAACTGTTAGAACCAGCACGAAACAAATAACTAAAAGTTCAGTGAAACCTTATTTAGAAATTACAATCGATAGGCCTGTCACGGAAATTTGCGTGGATATTACGAGGCAACATAAGAGGCCGAGTAGGATACCTAAGCTTGCTAGTAGTGTCTTTACAAGTAAACTGCCTTCTACGTCAAACGCTCCTGTAGAAAAACATAAAAGCTTGATTCCACAACTCAAAAAGAAAACTGTTGACGATATGGCTATAGCACAGTCCCGATGCTCAAGATCGTCAGAAAGTGCTAAATTAAATGACACATTCTAATTCGAAATTTTGACCAAAGAAAAGTTAGTTTTATTCTAGTTGATATTGTTATTATATAATTTTAGTTCTTATGTACTTACTTGTTATAACTAATTTGATACTTTTATTAATATTATGTTTATTAAGTATTACATTGACTTTTATTTATTATACATTTTCTAATTGTAACGTAACGTGACCATAATGCATCTGATTCTTACATTAGCTCTCATCTTGCTAACTGACAAACGCCTTTAATTTAGTAAAATTCTTTGACATAATCTAAAGGTAATATTACCTTCCTAAAAACAACCATCTATTCCAATATTATTTCCTACCATTACCCAAACAGTGGGTCCTCAATTCCTGTGAGTACTCACTAATCACTGTGACGAATTTATTGGCCCGATCCGGCCGAATTAGAGGGCTAGGGGGTTCTGAGTTATTGCATATTTTGGGCAGCTCAGGTGGCCGGCCGCGCGCTAATCTGTCATTACACCAGCCCACTTGCCACTTTCCCAATTGAGTGCTGGACTTTTGTGGTAGATTTATGTTCCTAGTGTAGTAGAAAGTTGAATATAGTATTAAGTATAGTTAGGTCTTTTGTGTATAGTAAGACGATTTGAAGTTTTTTTATTGTGACCTTTTATGAGAAGCTTTCAGTTGAGGTCTACCTAAGTTCCTACGGGAATTTTCGTCTAGGTTCACTTATCGTAAAGTATTCAAGAAAATATATAACGGTAGGTAAGTTGTACTCGCACCTGTCTTGCTCTTCAATATTTTTTTACATTTGTATAAATTATGTTTTTTGGTCAAAGCTTAGTAATCTGCATAACTCTAAGAACCTAAATACCTACAATAACAAAAATCATTTACAACTTTAATACCTCAAGAGCAATTGACTAGGGTGACTAACCCCCAATAAATACTGGACTCTGTAAATTGGCGCAGTGTTGTGGGATTACCACACTTACCGCAATTGTCCGGATAATCCCCGATCGACAGGGATTATCGGACTGTGATGTCAGGTACTTAATATGTCACTGTCATTGTCATTACGAATGTCATTCCTGTGTAAAATGTATCTGAGCTGTCGGTCTCCAAATAAACGTCGTGTGGTTGACTCTGCCTTTTTCTTTCGGATCCTTCAATGGCGACGAGGACAAACAAAATCAAGCAAGCAAAATGTCGATCGGGAAGATTGCCGAATTTAAGGTGCTTAGTGACGATTGGAAATTATATGTGGAACGCTTAGAACAATATTTCTTGGTAAACAAAATAGCGGTTGAGTTGCAAGTACCAACGCTGATAACCGTGATGGGAGCGGATGCATATGAACTTTTGGTCAACTTGTGCACACCGGAAAAGCCGACGACCAAAACATTTGCACAGATTTCAGACATTATGGGGAGGCATTTACAACCCAAACCAAGCGAATTAGCCGAAAGATATAAGTTTAGGCACAGGAAGCAAAAAGATGGCGAGTCTATATCGGAATATACGGCGGTTTTGAAGAAAATGTCCAAGACATGCGAATTCGGTTCCTGGCTTGAAGAAAGTTTGAGAGACCAACTAGTTTGTGGCATAACCAACGAAATGATACGACAGCGACTATTCGCCGAAAGCAAGTTGGGTTTCGGCCGGGCGTATCAATTGGCAGTTAGTTTGGAGGCGGCAGAAAAAGACGCGGCAGAAGTGGTTAGACATGGAGGGTCAGCCACGGGCAGTGAAACGGCGGCGGCGGCGTCGGTGCCGTGCCAAGCAATGTCAGCAGCGAGGCCGGCAAGGCGGAGTGACGCACGTGGCGTCAGCGGAGTGGCCACTACGCGGACCGGGTGGAGGCGAGGCGTGCGCGCACCGGCAGCGCCAGCGCCCGCCCGGCTGGTGAGCGTGCGCAGCAGCGGTGCCAAGTGTGGTGCAAATCACGACACAGCCACGTGCAAGTTTGTGCGTTACGTTTGTAGGGTGTGCAACCGACAGGGACATCTGCAACGCATGTGCCCGAATGTAGTGGAACACTGCAACGTGGACATCGAGCACTCAAGGGAAGACAATGGAAGTACAAGTGCAGAGAGTGACGAGGTAATTGTTATTGATGTTTGTAAATTGGACGTTACAAAATGCAAACCGGTATATAT
The DNA here is from genome assembly GCF_030705265.1 of Helicoverpa armigera. Classification (NCBI taxonomy): domain Eukaryota; kingdom Metazoa; phylum Arthropoda; class Insecta; order Lepidoptera; family Noctuidae; genus Helicoverpa; species Helicoverpa armigera. The sequence continues at coordinate 8,443,670 of NC_087136.1, read as the reverse complement.
AGAGTTAAAAGTTAATGGTAAAAACCTTAAAATGGAATGTGACACCGGTAGTGCTATCTCATGCATAAGCCAGGAAGGTTATAGGAGATTATTTACCGATTTATGCCTTGAGCCTTGTAATTTAATGCTAAAATATTATACGGGGGAGACAGTCAAACCCCTAGGAGTAATATTACCAATGGTTGAGTACAAAGATACGTGCAAGAGGTTGGAATTATTTGTTGTAGAGAATGGGAAAACCATTCTTTTAGGACGGCAATGGATGGCCGAATTAAAAATACAGTTACCTATTGTGAATTATGAGTGTAATAATATGACTATGTTCAAGAATGAAGTTTTTGACTTGCATGCTTTCAGTTCCAAATACTGTGAGGTGTTCGCGGATGGTCTGGGTCGGTTCACCGGTGGCAGGGTGAGCGTGCACGTGCGCGAGGGAGCGCGACCCGTGTTCATGCGCGCGCGCCCGCTGGCTTACGCCCTGCGGGAGCCGGTCGAGCGCGCGCTGGCCCAGCTACAGCTCGACGGCATTCTCTCACCGGTGGAGCGCTCAGACTGGGCGACACCGATTGTACCAGTCGTCAAAAAGGACGGTAACATTCGAATTTGTGCTGATTACAAACTGACACTCAATAAAGTTATAGAAGTTGACCGCTATCCGCTGCCTAGGGTAGAAGAACTGTTGTTTAAGTTGAAGGGTGGTGAACATTTTAGTAAAATTGATTTGTCACAGGCCTACGCTCAATTTGAACTAGATGATACTAGGAAATATACTGTGATTAATACCCATAAGGGTTTATTTATGTACAACCGGTTAGTTTATGGACTATCATCGAGTCCGGGAATTTTTCAAAGACGATTAGAGCAACTTTTTAATGATATACCTCAAGTTGGTGTTTTCTTGGATGATATTATAATCACAGGATTTACTAGGGAAGACCACATGCGGAATTTATGTCAGGTTTTCGATCGTTTAAAGAAGTACGGTCTGAGAGTAAAGAGAGAAAAGTGTGTATTCTTTGCGAAGTCGATAAATTATTTAGGGCATACCATTAGTAAAGATGGCATTCATACTTGTCCAGATAAGGTTAAGGCCATAAATAAGATACCCCCTCCTACGAATGTCAGTGAGTTGAGAGCATTCATCGGTATGGTCATGTACTATGGCAAGTTTGTAAAGAATGTTAGTACAGTTCTAGCACCACTCTATAACTTGCTTAGAGCAGGTGTTCAGTTCAGTTGGAGTAAAGAGTGTCAAGAGGCATTCACCAAGGTTAAACGCTTGTTAGGAAGTAGTGACGTTTTGATGCACTATACACCGGAGTTACCCATAATTTTGACTACAGACGCGAGCAGCGTGGGTCTAGGCGCGGTGATATCGCACACCAGTGCGCGTGGCGAGCGCCCGGTGGCGTACGCGTCGCGCTCGCTGACACAAGCCGAGCGCGGTTACTCGCAAATAGATAGAGAAGCTCTCGCTATTATTTTTGGAATTCGTAAATTTCATCAGTACCTATACGGGCGCAAGTTTATATTGAGAACGGATCATAAGCCTTTAACTTACATTTTTGGTGATAAGGCAGGGATTCCAGTAATGGCTGCATCCAGACTACAACGCTGGGCAGTGTTATTGGCAGGTTACTCCTATGATATTGAGTACGTTTCGTCAAGTAAAAACTGTGCGGATGCGTTGTCACGATTACCATATACAGAAATCAATAAATCAGGAGTGCCCAACGAGAGTACTTACGTTAATTTTGTAGAAGATTTTTTGCCTATTACCAGTAAAGATATTAAACAAGCAACAGCAAGTGATAAGATCCTAAGTAGAATTGTAACGTACACCCAATCCGGTTGGCCTCTAACTTGTTCGGACGATTTAATTCAGCCTTATTTTAGAAGACGTAATGAGCTATACACAGAAGGAGGGTGCTTGATGTGGGGTTACCGTATGGTCGTACCAGTTTCATTACAAAATATAGTTTTAAAACAACTTCACAGTAGTCATATGGGAATAGTGAAGACAAAGAGCCTGGCTCGTAGTTACGTGTGGTGGCCTAACATAGATGCGGCGGTAGAAGATATGTGCAAGCAGTGCGAGACTTGCGCGGCGGAGGCGGATGCCCCTTGTCGGGTTCCGATACAACCGTGGCCGTACCACACGCGCCCATGGACCAGGTTGCATGTGGATTTCCTGGGTCCATATAAAGGTTTAACATTTTTTGTATTAATCGATTCTACTTCTAAGTGGATTGAAGTTTTTGAGATGAAACATACTAACGCTGCCAATGTTATTAAGGTATTAAGATCCACCTTTGCGAGATTTGGTCTACCAGAAGAGTTAGTATCGGATCAAGGCCCACCATTTACCAGTGCTGAATTTAAAAACTTCCTTAAAAATAATGGTATACAACAGAATTTTTCACCTGCTTACCACCCATCGTCAAACGGAGCAGCAGAGAACGCAGTTAAGTTATGTAAACGAGCCATCAAGAAAGCGTATAGGGACCAGTTGGATATTGATACCGCTTTACAAACCTTCCTTTTAGCTTATCGCAATACGGTACACGGTACCACCCGGGAAACGCCAGCCATGCTTCTACAAAGACGGACATTACGGTCGAGGCTAGATCTGTTGCGTGCTGATCGTGTCGTAGAGCACAGAGTACGAGAAGCACAGACGCGTCAGGTAGAATACGCTGGTGGAACGCCGCGTAAATTTACAGAGGGGGACTTAATTTGGGCGCGAGGGTATGGCTCAGGGGATAAATGGGTGAAAGGCACAGTACAAGGGGTGGACAGTTTACGTAGATATTCAGTAGTGGCGGATAGCGGTCAATTATGTAAAAGACACATAAATCAAATGCGGCGTAGGTCCTGTTTTTCGGATGTTACCGGTCCGGAAGGGTATGATGAGAGTCAGCAAGGTGAGGAGAATGTTGTCGAGCCGTTAAGCGAGGGTTCAGAAGGTCTATCTCTGACAGAAACAGAGGCTAAAAATAATAATGATCAGAGCGAACAAGCTGAACAGTCCTCACCTAAGGTTCTAATGCCATCTGAGTCACCGGTGAATCGTTATCCCAGGCGGAATCGGAAACCGGTTCAAAGATATGATATATAAGCTAGTTCATAAGAATATCAGTGTTAAGTAGTGTTAAAGGATCGTAAGGTTAAATTAGTTATAAGTTTTCATATTGTGAGCCTAATTCTAGAATAGCGGTGGAGGTGTGATGTCAGGTACTTAATATGTCACTGTCATTGTCATTACGAATGTCATTCCTGTGTAAAATGTATCTGAGCTGTCGGTCTCCAAATAAACGTCGTGTGGTTGACTCTGCCTTTTTCTTTCGGATCCTTCACGGACAAATTGTCCTTGTTCTTGACTAATTTATGGTCACTGGGTATGAAGTGATCGCAGACATCTGTGTGGGTAATAAAATAATGATGGTGAATTATCATGCTTAGATCGTAACGATGAAAATTGTAGAAACCCCTTAATGACAGAATACTAACCCAATGTATGTAGTTAATTACCATTTTCACTCTAACTATAGGCAAGACATATATAACATGACACAACGCCCCTTTTAATATAGGAAGTCAAGAATAGAAAATCAACGCTGTCAGTTTTCAAGAATACATTTTAAACACACCAAGTTATCGGGATCCATAGCATTTAACCAATAACAGCCATAAATAAAGAGCTAAAAATCCTCAAATCAATTCTACATAAATTGAAACACTTAATACGTAGAGATTAATACTTCCAAATGAAATAAACATAACACTCCTCTCGAAGGTCAGTGCTGATTTATAGGCGGACCTCAAACGGACTTCGAATCCCGGGATTACGATGTCCAACACTAATCCCGTTGATAAAGTACTACGGACCTCGCTTTTCTAAAAGTATGACAAATAATAATAGCTGGATTTTTCTGAAATATAGGTAATTGTGTAAAATAAAATTTTATTTCGTTATGTTTTTATAAAGTCTAGTCTTTACAAACCATCGTGGACAATCCTGTGTTTAAATTAATGACATCAAAATGACTAACTTTCATTCCAATTAACATGATGAGGCATTTATTCAACAAAAGCAACAAAAACGCAAATTCGTCAAAAACCTAAAAACACACAAAAGAAAACAGCTACCTAATTCCTAATTTCCTCTTCAAAAATCACAGCCAAGAATAAATGAATTTATGAACTCCCCTTATCAAGAGCCAACAAAAAGAAGAATATCTTAAATTAGCCCGTTGACAACATCCCTGCCGCCCCTGTCGGCGACTTGTAAGGCTATAACTTAAACAACCCACAACCCTCTTGTTAGGAAACCCAAGATTTTACACTGATACCCATTGTAACCCCTTATCGCTCTGATGGAGTGCAAGGAACGTAACTGAGGATAAGAAAAGGTATTTGTTGTTTCTATTAATGAGTTTGGATGGGATGGGAGATACAGGTGTTCGGGAGTTTGCGGAAATGTTTTGTTGGTTTTGGCTATTTTATAACAAAAGAAAACCCTGTTAAATCTCTGGGTTTTTTCCGAAGAGATCTTAGCATAAGCTGATCGTATTGAATCCTTTTAATCAGAGAGAAAAGTGTCAACTTATCCACCATCTATTCATATTTTTTGTAAAACATGAACATTATACCTATGTATTAAGGTCACCACTGAAAAGCATCTAGAACCTAATAACAATTTAAAACTTACAGTCGCTGTCAAAACGTGGTCAAATCAGACCAAATCTTACCACACCACAATCGCTATGAACCTCAAACCCAACCGCTTTCACACCGACGTCGCTTCAATTACGGGCGCGCAAACAACTCCTCACTTCTAATTGAAGCAGATAGGTGTCTCAGTAATTATGCCGGTGTAACAAGCTCCCTGGGGACCGCTGAGATACGACCAAGATGATACCCCTTGGAGCCAGATGCCGCGTGAAAAACGAACCGAAGATAACGGAGTCACGTAGCAAGGATCCCGGATTTTGTTTTTGGAGCTTACCTAATTTGGGGTCCGAAGATTTCAAGTGTTTTAAGATATGATGTAAGCAGAGATGAAAAATAATTTGTTATGATATGGTGAATATGTTAGTTTGATATAATAGAATTTACAGGAAATCACAAATAGGCTACCAAAGCCCTAATTTTAAAGCTTTCTTCAATATGTTTGTCTTCATTTTCCATCTTTATAATGCTTGCCATATTTTAAGTTCTCATTGATCCCCCACAGTCTTGCCATAATTTCTTAAAGTAACCAGCTTGGAAATCACTGGAGCAAAAGAAACAAACACGTAATTACTTCTCAGCAAACATCTCGTGAATTTCACTATTTATTGAGCTCCCAATGTCAACTAACCAAATAAGCAAGGAATTTTAGGAGCACGATGACAAATTTATCAAGACCCCTGTTTCACCAGGGTTTGGGTAACATGTCATACAGTTTGTTGGTGTTGAAGGAGGTGAGGGGGATCAGGAAATAGTTGTTGATGACAAATTACACGGTAGGGGAGTTAAACAAATTAATCACGGAGTCCAATTTAGCGGAAAACAATGTGGGGCGATGGGATGGTCGGATTTTGTCATGGTGTACCATGTCGAGTGTGCTGTACTTGCGCTTCAAGATAAATTGGAAATGTCTCGCGGAATATTTTACTGGTTAGTGATAATAAGAATCCATAAATGAATTACTGTAAATATCTCAAACAATCAAGTTCTTACTAACATCTGCAGTATCTGCACAGATTTTTGGTCATTCCGTTCTTTGGTCGGTCTTTGGTCATAATACTTCACTAGAAGGACTACTTTACTTCTTATATTTGTTTTACCTAGGTACTTCCCGTATTCGTTCACCTATTTCATATTCATCATAAACAGTTTCTACAATAACACCTGTCTCTGAAGCCACTATTATTTCTATAAGTAGGTACTTAAGCCTTCTTAGCTCTTCATATCAATTTTTCTGTCTAACGAGACTAATAAATCCGTATCCCAACAATTTGAAGCAACTCCCGGTAATGGATCCATCCTGTTTGTGTTACTTACAATAAAACGCGTAAGATCTGCTTAATAAGTGTTTCCTGCTTACACGGGTTTGTTAAGATGTTGTCATTGTCACTATCTATTTGTATTAGTCAGGATTATTTTTGTTGCTTGTAATTGGGCGGCCTATCCACCTATGTTTCATTGAACATATCAAGCCATTTTACTTGAGAGATGTGTCCTAAGGTTGCACCTGTAAATCTTAAGGTGCTGTATTGTTGTTCCCTTTCTAACACTGAGCATGATGCAAATAAAGACAGAGATGAGGGGCCAATGTCCATAGTGTCCATCTGTCCATAATGCCAATTGATTTATGTAGTAAAATAAAAACAATTATTTTTCATTCTTCATTAAAACCACCCCATCAAAAAATCAAATCTCCCACAAACAAATATATAAACAATGAAATCCTTTATTTACCACACCTGGCGGAAACGAACGCCCCGACCAATGCAATAATTAAAAAAATATATCTGCCGGAAGTGTGTTCCGCTCCGGTAGCCGCTTCCGCTCGCCATTGGACGAAACCTTTGACCCCACCCCACGTGAGCACCCTATGTACCTATAACATGACGTCATGAACCCTCAGGTGAGGGAAACTTTTTTTACCTACCTCTTTTGTTTTAATGGTTACGTGGACTGTTTGGTGTATGGCCTGAATTCGGTGGTAAATGGTGATTTGTAATTTGGAAAATGAATTTTTATATGCTTACCTTTCTATCTCGACATCTCCTCGGCGTCTCTCACCCTTTGTCTTCATCATCATCATGTCAACCTACTGCCGTCCAATACTAAAAGTAGGCTTCTCCCAATGAGCGCGCAATTGATGAATAAAATGTACTTTTATGTCTTTTATGTGTAAGTAATCATTTTGGTGAGGTGTGCCACAGTACCATATACTTAATTATTTATTTGATACATTTTATTTAATAATCTATGTATTCAAAAAATCTCCTACGACTTTCAAATAAAACGTTCATTCACCCCTGCATTATGTAAAGTTATTTATTACTCCATGATAAAGTTGTCTCATTGTCCAAAAACTACATTATCAAGTTTTACACTCGAACATCTAATAATAGTACTACTTATTATAAAAGTCCATTTAAAAAGTTCTCAAAGCGTGCTTTCAAAACTACGACTGATAAAGCTTGGAACTTCAAACATTATGGAAAGTGGTCGTAAATCTAAAAGTACTGATAAACAAATTAATACCGATAAAGAGAAAAACGTTATTACTTACACTTGTGTAGATAAAAATGTAGTTGATGATTGTAAGCGGATATTGTCTTCTCTTTAAACTTGAATAAACTGTGAGTATGAGAGGGCCCAAAAATATTATGTCAGAGATATGGAATTGAGTCTTTTGATTTTGAGGAGATACAACAATAACTTAAGCTAAAAAGCTAACAGTAATCTTATGCAATACAGCAATTTACCATTGTTTCAATTGTTAATAAAAGTCGATCCTTGCTGCTATAACCTCCATCCATCTTCCTCATCCTCCTAAATATAAAAATTTATGTGCAAATCTTATGCCATATGGATCCATCTATCTTACCCTTAAAAGCACTGAGATCATCCTTACCACTTAATTCCACACGACTAAGGAAACACTAATTGAACTTACCATATATAATAAAACCAGCAATTAGCACCAGTAGATAGGCTGCTATATTATGCGAAATATGTTGAATTTTATACGGTAGTGTGAGATGTAGTATTCAACTATTCCTTATGGCGGCGAGCGCATATTTCAAACAATTAGACAGCCCAATCGCGGCCAATTTGAGCTCCGACCGCCATCATGTTGCGGATAGTAGCATGTAGTTGGTATTTCTGCCATTAGCCTAAACCAAGAAAATCACGGCAATTTCGAGGTTATTTTGGAAATTGCCGCACGCAATTTGTTAGAGCGTACAGACCAGAAGAAATACTTGTGTGTCGTCACAATGCTGCACATTGATAGATTCTCACCTTTTTTAACGACGTTTTTTAGGCTAAGCGGTCATCAAATTCTCTCACTAAAACCGTCGTGTTCCGTCGTAAGCCTTTTATGTACCAGGACCGTGATAACTTTTTTGAATAATTCCGCAGCCCCGGCAGACCTTGGCCCTGTTGGGCCCCGTTGGGGATAGATTCTCACCTTATGTCTCATTTTTTCTTTTAAGTACCTAACACATGTCAAGTTAAATCTCAAAGAAACATGAATGGAAAATCTAAATGAAAGAAAACATAGTTAGGTACTTATGGATACTACTATTAACTTTACGGGGATGTTCTAACAACATCCATATATAAAGTTTTTGAGAGATGTCGATTTTGCAATAAAAGAGATCTTAAAAAAAACATTGTCCCGCACTATCAAGATTAGAAGTTTTTTACTTTATTGTGGCCGAAAGGGACCTTTTTTACCTACAACTTGGGCATTTCTGAAAGCTCCCCATCTTCACACCATCCCACAACACATCCCGGCAACGTCCAGCGGCTATAACTCAATGAACAATAGCAGCATTCTAATCCAGCCGGCCTGCTGGTGTCCGTAATGAAATTCCCGGGTTATACGGCCCCGGGCTAGTGTCATCCTAACAATTAGCCGGATTATACTCCGCTGTGATACAAACTGCACCTTATATTTGTTGGGGTTAGATTATGTACATAGGTACATATAAGAATTAGTAGCAGTAATCATTAGGTACTTCCAAAAAGGGAAATATTTTGGTGGTGGAAAACACAAGATTTTCTTTTTTTATATATTTCTGCAAAAGTTGAAAAGTGAGTAACACACTACAGGTTTACTCATTTATTACGCTTAAAAATACTTTTGACATTTTCATCACAGAATTTCGTAAATTTTATTAAAAATCTTTTGGGGTATCTGAGGTTTTGCGCATTTAACGTTACACATTGTGTTTGGTATTGTTGAAGGATACTCCTTGTGGCCCTTACTGGCCACATACAATAGTAATCTGCCACATGTATTGGCTTGTTCGAATTACTGTCGTTGATGTCAACTGTCTGTGACATTGTGCTTGTGCTTGTGCTATATTTTAATATATACGTTATTATCGGCACCCTGCAACTCTGTTTCATTTTCCAATTGGTATTTTATATCGGTTACTAGTCCTGTAATCGTTGTAAACAATACTCATCTGCTAGTGAATGAAAAACACGTTCTTAAACATTAACATGACGACTACAACATCGGTCTTTATTAATATAAAACGTTATTATTCATGAATGAATTGTGTCATTCGTGACAGCTGTCATTAGCGTCATCTGACGCGTGTGGCCTACCTTCCGTTATACTGTTGATACAAGATGTTGCACTTTGATAGTGTCTTCAAAACATGATTATTTTACATGATCGGTACATACTCCTACTAAAGCTCAATATAAAGCCCACCCACCAACAACATAAACGTCCGTTTACCTTAACCCAACTGTTTAAAAAGTTAAGTAAATGAAAACTCGTTTTACCTACTTGTTTTAAGAAAACTGACGTTTATGTTGTCAGCGAACATGGGCCTTATAAAGGCCTTATGATCATGAGTTCTGTATTTTCTGTATATTATTGGTTACTATAATAGCTTCCGATAGCTACACTATTAGACTAGCTGTATCAACGAAATTATATCTAGGCTCTGTTTTGGTGGAATATGGGCCAAAAACTGCTCCGTAGGTACAATACCTATTGCGGCACGGCTGACTTGCCATCAGAAAATGTATCTCTGTAAAACAGCTCTATTCATAAAGATGGGTCGTACCATGACGGTTACAGTTGAGGTGCGTGGTGAGAAGAGGAATGTAACTCTATGGAAGTATAAGCAGTTTTAACCGAGAAAACCGCCTGTAAGACATAATACTTCGTACGTCGTCCAAACACCTTGTATAACCCTTCAATTGAGGCGTCACAGTATATTAAATATGAATAATGATTGCCCAGACATCATGCGAATACTAAACACAAACACTGCGATGTTCCGTGTTATCATCACGTAATCACTCGCAATGTGCTCTGCTCATAAATTTTGAACAATTGTAATTGATGTAAGGCTGAGTTTTGCAGTACAGGATGTTTGTGACTTTCATGGACAAGGTAATGAAGGAGAAAATCGGAATTCTTAGAAAACTACATACCTACTTACTTACTTTTTGCAGCAAACGTTTGAACACAATTCATCCAAAAATATTTTATTGACACTTTCAGGGTGTACTGAAAAGGTACCTGGAAAAATCTGTCTCCAGCGTTAATTTCTTTTGAGAAGTTTTATGAAAATGAATTCACCATAGTGATGATGAGTCATTGTACAATTATAGCTGGAATGTCAATCTAAATCCTAACTTTATTACCTAACAAAGTTGAAAGAAATCCAGATTCAACAAAAAAGTATTCAATTCTCTCTGAACCAAGCCTTGCCTCAACATATTTGTTCTGTCTGCCAATTTTTAACATCTCCATCTCTGTCTCCCATACCCATACATCACAGGACTGAAAGAGAAGTACTTGTAATTTGCGCGACAATGAAACTGGATCGTTCACGAGAGATTTATACGCTCATTTGTAAATAATGAAGGCGCCACTCATTGTGATTGAAGTCCCATTGATGGCGACCTAACACACCCCTGCACTGCAGGGCTGTGACGTCACGCGAGAGATAAAAATTGCGAACTTTCTTTCTTATCGTGATATGTATTAGGATTGTTCGTTCAGTTGGCAGTACTTCATTCGTCTTCATACTAGTCATGATGATGATTGCGTTTGATGATATAAACTCTAATATAGGTATAATCATCTTCATCTCCTGAGCCTTTTCCCAACTACATTGGGGTCGGCTCTTCAGTCTAACGCTAATATACATATAATGTAAATAGCACAATCGTATTTGTAATATTTATAATAAGGTGAAGGTTGTGATGTATAAGGTAGTTGGCGCTAGATATGGAAGGAGCTGCACCGACAAGAGCTGGGCTCTTAAAATTAATGATGATAATGAAGCAATCCTGAGATTAACTCCGAAAAACTTTCAGAATTGATATCAAGAAACAACTTTGTACTCTATAGAAGTTTTATTTATCTTGGTTTGGTACTCTGAAATATTTGCTAGAAAAGGGTAATAATTGTGCTTTAAGAGAATCTTCATGCTCTCCTAGCAACCCTAAGCTTAGGCCAATTACTTAAAGTCAGTATGCATAACGGCCTAGCCTACACCTGCCATTGTGTCTCGCCTAATACGTGGCGCCCTCTACAGACAACTGTGAGCACTTTGCACAATTAGCAAGCTGTTTGAAATAAACACCAGTTAAGAAGCTTAAATTCAACAGCAATTTTCATTTTTCACACTTTGTAACACAAATGTGTGGAAAGAAAACAACGCCTGATTTTTTTTTCAATGCAATTGAAATTAGTTAAGCAGTTTTGAGAGCGTAACGTAAGTAAGTTTGGCATGCTTAAATAAGTCGTAAATACCTTATCGATAAAAGGTTATTGACATTCAAAGAACAATGTTATCAATTTCAAGGTATTGCAGTTAATTTACATGTAGGTTTCCTATTTCCTATTATAATTCACTGATACTTAAAATTAAGTCGAAAATGTATTATTATCCTGTTTACTAAATACTAAATTACGATTATGTTACAAAAATACAAGTACCTACTGAAAATAGGTTGAGTTCTAATCTGCTTATTCATATCTATGGCACATCCCGATTAATCCACAGATAAAAAAGAGCCCTCTTAAAAAAGTACCAACAAGCATGGAGGTGCGTATTTTCGAGTCAACAACGTCTTAAAACGATTACCGACAGTCTTCAAGGTGTGAAGGGGGATGCGACACGTAAATCGCATTAGATATGTTAAATCCCGGGCCTCAGGGGGCTGCGAGGCGGTTGAGACGATATTTTTATTCGTATCGCTTACTTTTCGTGATTATTGTTCGGCAACCATTTGCATTGCGCGCTGTTGTGTAGTAGGCGCTCGAGGTTTTGGTATTTGAAAATAAAGAGGGTTGAATATGCCAGCGTTAAAAATTGAAAAAAGTTCGTCTTTCTGAAATTGTTTGTTTTTTGCCACTTAGACTGCAAGTTATTATTTCTAGAGTCAAACAAATAAATTGTAATAAAAGACACCCAAATTGAAAACCTCCCCTTTTTTGGAATGTTAGAAAAATATAAAGTTTACTGAAAACAATAATCGTATACTGGCTTAGTTGTTTATGTCAATAATTTCATCAAAGGAACTTTTAATCAATGTTGACTACATACATATTTCTGCAGTCAACACCAAGGTTGACAAAATCTTAGCTTAAAAGAAATCTCTCTTTAATAAAAACAAACCAAAGTACCAAAACGCGTCAACTCCGCTTCACAGGTGACATTTCCATGATTTCCCGCCAAAAGCGTGACGTAAAAAAAGCCCCCAGACGCGAAGCAAAGTCAACGACTTTCTGAATGTCGGAAGTGAGTTTTTTTATTCAGTTTTACGTTTATACCGTCTCTCTTGTCTATTAGGAGTGTCAGATCTTTTACTTACGCCAATTGACGACTAGTCTTTGCTGTGGGTTTTGCTTTCATTTGTTTTGTAGGCGCTTGGTTCTCTTTGGTTATTTGTATTGGCGTTAAATGTGTACCTAGTTGGTGATAGAATCATATTTTAAAACGACTTTTTGGAAGTTCATGATTAGGTTGTTTTTTGGTATTAATTATATTTGCATAGGTTTTTTTGCATTTGCATGGGTTTCATTATATTTGCGTCCTAAAAGGTAATACATTGGCTTCGGAATGATAATACATAATATATATAAAACATTTAAATATTAATTACTCTATTTTCACTTTAAAATATAAGTAGTAATGTAAGTTTTAACAAAACATTTCAATATTTAAATCCATTAAATATTAAAGAAAAAAAGGACAGAATAAAATAAATAATCAAATTCTCAAATCTCCCCTCTCGCTCAAGTGTTATTCGGTGTTTTTATAAGTCGTCACCGCAGATATGTACAGTCGAGTACACGATTTGTTCACAACCCTCTTACCCCTTTGTGCGCAATCGGATAGAGCGCACCGTTTCGATCTGACTGACTGTTAATTTTTCTTCGTTTGTGTATTGTGGATTAATCGAGCAACGAAAATGTTGTCATCAGGATTTGTGGAGATGGTTTTGTTATTGACTGTACGCAATTGAGCGCCATTTTCTTTTTTTTTGACCTGTAATGATTATGCTCTCCTAGTGAAATGAAAAGTCTTTTCACTTAGAAATGAGCTTAGCCTTCAAAACTGTCACACAATATTGTCTTCAAATATATTTCAGCAGAATTGAACTTGCCTATACTTACCATAATTTTGCTTTTGGACTTTTCATTGCGTGCAATATGTAATGTTTAATGCCCCAATCACAGTAAAGAATCGACATTCCTAAGATAAAAGCATAACCCTCTACTTATAATCGAACAAAACTCTACACCAAGAATAAGTTTGTAACAAAGAAAATAACAGTAGTAAAAGTAAAACAAAAGAGCCGTATTTTCCCATTTCATCCATTGACTAAGCCACAGGTGTCCGTAATTATCTAGGAAAGAAAGGGTTCTTTCATGATCCCTACAATATTATTTCTCATTTCCTTCATAATCACCCTTATTACTTAGACGAAAAAGGTTTTATTCCAATGACCAGAATGTCTCCGATACATTCCTTGATTGCCTATCCAGCCAGCTTTAGACGACCTGTCATATAACGTCACATCTCCCTTATGGGATCTTTATTTCTATGTAAACTTGGGGGAGGGGGAGATCTGTATAAAATGGTTGATATTATTACAAATTTCAAGTTAATAGCACAGAGTAACGGTGCCAGCAATAATGGTATTGCGATTTATGAACATAATCCTGGTTTGTTAGCGGTGAGCCGCTAAATATTACAGAATTAAGGATTGAAAGTCATTTTATGATTGAATCATGCTGCATTTTATTGTTTCTCAACCATCAGAGGTAACATTTACACTGCCGCCACTATAGGAAATACAAAACCCTTCCTACTATCATCTACAGAACTAAATGCAGTGAAATGGGTCGTTTGGCCCAAAGAACTTCCAGCTTAAAGTCCAGAAATACCAAGGACAGAGACCAAAAGGAACCAAATCCATCGTCATCATTACTAGGCATACTTTTGTCTCACTACAAGGCAAAGACTTCTTCTTATACAGAAAAGGAATACGCGTTAATCGCCACTCTTGCTCTGGCGATTCCAGATTGTAAAGTCCAAGTATCTTAAAGATCCCGTCAAAAATGGCACTTTCTAAAACCAGTGACCTATAGTCCTCCTAATACGTAATACTCCTAAGACAAGTACCACTTTCCCCATAAGTAGACAAAAATGTCACCACTATAAAAGAGACCGCACCAATTTTATGTATTTGTCGCCCTTTGCGGAATCATCACCATATCGTCTGAAAGGTCGTGACCCCATAGCCAAATGTCGTGCCCTTTGCGCTCTGCCCCATAGGAATACCATAAACACTGCTTCTGCAACACTATTATAATTATGCGAAAGTTAATATGTGTGTAGAAAGTTTGGGTAGACGCGTTTGGAAAGTAGGCGCAGGTTTGCAGTCTGGAGTATATCTAGAACTTATGTACCTACAGGAACTCCTTTTAGGGCTCAGTTGGTCAGATACTGATTAAAAATATTTTGTGTTTATACGTAAACATAATTTTTGTTTTAATTAGAGATAGAGCTACCCCCAGAGATTGAGCTACCTCCAGAGATAGGGCCCTTCTATAAAAATGAATCGTATGCTCGAATAAAAAAATCTTTTGAATAAAGTAAGCTACTCAACTTTCAGTTTTAGTTTGTCGACGTTAGCGCTCGCTTCCAAAGTTTATTTTAGAAGGCATATTACTTGAAGTGCAAAAGTGATCATTATAAAAGACAAAATTATTCGATATCTGACGTCAGTCTCTTTCCACCATCATTATGACCCTGAAACGGACTGTGAATTTCCAAACGAACAGAAACCGCGCAATTTCGAAAATGGATTGCGTGTAATTCGAAATTTAAACTGTCCAATGTAGTCCCCAACTCTGATGACGTATGGTACCCGCGGGGGTGATCAACTCCACTCTTGATTGCCAACTTTAGAATGCAGCTGAGTTATTCAAAATTGGACTGTATGTGCTTAACTTTAAGGTGTTTTGAGACAGTGTTGAAGTTGGTAAGTTAGTGGTTGTATGACGAATCTGTTCTGTCAAGGAGCTATGCAATTATTAATGTGTGCGGTAGGTGGGTGAGAAAGTCACATGTAGGGATTAGTGAGCAAGTGTTGTGGGTACAGAACATTAATCTCTTGTTTGTTTGTTCTGAGGGAACGATTTGAACCATCGGAATTGTGATATTGACGAGGATCGGTGAAGTTTTGTAAAACGTTAACGACTACACTAGGGCTCTGTCAGAGAAGAATCCGATTTATAAGCTTAAAATTGTAGAAGTAGTGTAATGTTATTTGTCAACATCATTCTCAAAAACAGCAGTAGAGCAACATAAACTGTAGGTATAGGTAACCAACTTGCTTAAAAAAATATATGTACTAAAATATGTTTAGTCTGGCTCAAACCATTCAACCCAAAATCTAAAGAAAACATCTCTAAACAATGATTTAAGAACTCTCCTAATACGCGAAACTTAAGCTTTTTAAAGCTTTGAACGTCATTTTTCTATTTCCCATCTAATTCTAAAAAAAAACAACAGGAAGACAACAAGAACCACAAGCTAGTCAACAACAGTATCAAGTGCAATAATTATAATTAGTGGCAATAATTGGATGGGTCGAGGGCCGCCGCGGAGGGTAGTAATTCAATAAAACGTTATGATGGATCGCGCCCGCACTCTGCTTGCCGAGGTTATTACGTGCCAAATGTGTGACTTTTTGACACGTGCTGGAAAAGAGTTTTTATGTGAAGCTAGTCTTTCTGGTCCAAAGCTATACATAGCTACCGATTTTTTCAGTAGAATTAATAAATAAACCTAAATCGTTTATAAAAGAATTTAAAAGTATTTTTTGTTATAACCTTATCTAGGTGACTGTACAGAAATTACAGAACCACGAACTCAATTTTGTGCAATTTAGGATGTATTTCTGTTTACAGAGTTAGTATTTCTGTAATCCATGTATGTTATTATAATGATCTGTTTTCCAGGTACTGCTTTTAAAAATAAGGAGATTATGTTTGGTGCTGTGTCAAGCTTATGAAGCTTATATTGTACCTATAGCTAAACAAAAAACTGTGTCTTTCAAATATTTACCACCAATATTTTCCTTCACAGTTCCTCTAAATTCACACCATAGACAACATAATAAAAATACATTGTATGTAGCATTGAATTTTTTAAACGATAAACCGCGTTCACAGTCTGTGTTCGTGCGAGGGTGTGTGTTCCATTGTGGGGCCTTCACATGACACTAAAGGGGTTTTCGAGTGTGCTTTTCAATTTGCCTCAGGCGTACAGAATAGGGAAGGCGTTTGAGCCTCCTTTTATTTATATTTTAATAGCAAATGTCCTAAATCAAAGTTGAAAAACGTTCAATTTTCATTTTCAGGCAAATCAATGACTGACCAAGGCCCAACAATGGATGGAATCTCACATTAGGCGCATATTTCACTTTATTAATCTCCAAATATACCTAGTAGAAAAATAGCAAACGTGAAATTCACAACTAAAAGGGTGAATCAATCTTGTAATGTAAGAAATGTATCCAGGACCTGGATACATTTACATTTCCAGATTCCAGGTATATTTTAATTTAATTTTGTACTAGAAGCCTCTCCACAGTCCTCCCTGTTCTTGGTCAAATCAAGTTCGTGTAATAGTGAAACTTTTTTTACAATGGATCTGTTCAAAAACCTCTCGCATCGCGTACAGAGTGCAACGGAAATGAAATGTAGCATGTGTCGATGAAATCGGCCAGCGAACTATTGTCGCGTGCCCACGTTCCTGAACGAAACGACACTTGTCAAACGTGGCGGGAATTTAGAAAAAAATATCAACGTCATCAATCGAAAAAGGAACGCACCTGCGATGCGGCTTGTGCTGAAAAAAATAATAAAATTCTATATGGCCAACGTTTCGTATAGGTGCGCGGGAAATAAAATGGTTCCTGCGTTTTGTTTTGCTATTTATTATTTTATTTAACGACACACTGAAAATTATTAATATCCTGCTATTCAATGCTCGTTTTCTTTTTCATTGGCCTTCACATAAAAAATAACTAGGTAAAGCTAAAAAGCTTAAATAAAGCATCGTACTGAGTATATTGATATTCTAATTTATTTAAAGTCTAGTTCTAAACCAGAACAAAGCCTACACGATATTTCATTTGTCAACATTAATCTACTAAAAACATAGGTACATAAGTTGTACTATCAAATATTCTAAGTACCGTAGTTTAAAGCAAGAGATATTCAATATGTTATATGGGTACTGTAAAAAACAGCCCGTTTTTCTACTGTAACTCTTTTTATTTTCCCGTCTAGTCACACCTCACGCAGACAATAGTAAAATGCTGATTCCTTTGACAGTAAAAATGAAGCAGCCTCTTTTGTGAATTTTATTTTTCATAGACACGCTCTATGAATAAATATGGCAGCGTTTGAACACGATAACGCGTTTTGTAAAGTAAGAAAAAAATGTATTTTAAAGGAAATGATACGACAGGAATTTAGACTAAAATTAACTGTAGTAAGAATATGTGAAATGAGACGGTCTAAATATAAGTATATCTGAAAAGTTAAAACAATATATTTTATCTGTTAAAATCTAAAAGCCAGTTTTAATTGACATTCAAAAGCAGCTTCTAAAACAAAAAATCAAAGTTACTAATTACGAAAAAACAAAACTAATCACCACATTAATTATCTGTCGCACTAATTTACTTTTTTAAATAAAAATACCGCCCTCAGGGCAAACGTGCATCTAAGTTTAATGAGAAATTAGAGGAAAAACTCAAACAGCCAGTCGTAAATGAAAAATTAAAAAAGTCCCGACGGAAACGGAAGCGCGGCCATGTTTCAGAAACGGCCTTAATTACGAATAGCGACAAACAGACCGACGAAACATTTATTGTTTGTGATCGAATTAAAAATGGCTTTGGCTTTAACTTTGCTATTGTTGGTTTGTTAAGGAATAATTGTAATTTTTTTGTTTATTAATTGCTTGATTAAAATATCTTGTGTGTTATTTAGTAGATAGCATAAAGTTAAGTGGAAAATTTAATGGACATAATTTATATAGTTGTACCTACAGTCTTCTCGCGGTTTTTCCAAAAGGTATCCAAAGGGCTCCGAAACTACTGAACCAATTTAAAAAATTATTCCCTCTTGGGAATCTACATAGATCACCGAGTGACATAGGCTTTATTCGCCCTGGCATAGGAAGCAGTTTCACCGGGACGTGCGTGCAACCGGAGGAATAAGCTAGTGAAATAATAAAATTGCGTGTATGTTGATCAGGTATTTACTTACCAACGTAGGTACAGAAATAATCAACTATCATGGGAAATGCATTGTATATTTAACATGTATTGTTTTATAAGCGAAACGTAGGAGGCATCTCAATAACTGCGTGGAACCTATGTACTTAGATACATATGTTATATTAACTATGTTTTGTAAGTTATATTTTTATCTAAGCCATTTAGATGTTATGTAAGTTCTTACCTGCATACTGCAAACTTCTAGTCCACCGATGGTTTGTCAGTATGAAGATGAATGTTAATACCTATAGATACCTACGCAAATTACAAAGATCACGCATGCAACCAGTATCAAACCGACTAAAAACTTTGATGGGTATTAAGATTTTCTTTAAAAACAAGTTTCTCCGAACATTGGGCCAAATGTCGGCAAACTTAGCATTCGGATAAAAAAAAATCGGTTAAAAATAAGTACCTGTACCTGTGTCTTCTTCTGAATACCTAATGTTTTCAGACAAACAGACAGACAGTTACCGACGCATTTATAATATTAGTAAAGATAATTGATATAAAACCATTACAATTGGGAGGGTAGGTGTAAATAAAAGTGCATTTCGCGTGGGTAGGCGAGTGCTCCCGTGACTTCCGGCGACACCGAGATGACACTACACGCAACCCAGTTACCATGTAGGGTTGATAGTAACGAGAAAAAGTGAAAAAGTTTTGACTTATATAAAACGCAGATACATTTCAAATTAGCAAAGTTGTGAATAATATACAGAGATCAGGAAGGATCTAAATAAGATAAAAACATATTTATTAAAAAATATTTTAGGACGCTTTTCCAAACGCGTTTTTCCGAAAAATGGCAGTGGTGCGAAAAACGAACCAAGTCTGGATACAATTAGAAAAGTATAGGAGAATCAAAATAAGCACTCCATCGAGGGCTTACCCTACACTATACTTTTTCAGTTACCTAAGTTTGTGAGGTTGTGGAGTAGCTAAGTTTGTGAAGGTAGGTAGTCTCTAGATCTCATACAATTTAGAATCGCAATAATCACAATAATAAAATCTAATTGAGAAAATTCGTTTATCAATAGATACATAGCCTAGTTATAATTTAGACTGGTATGAGTTACAATAAGTAAGAGCACAAAATGTATAGAATTTCTTTTTTTTCTAGATTCAACCTCCAGTAACCGTCAGACAACCCTATACCAAAGACATCATTATTGTAATGGATGTCACGGGCTGCAACTTCACAAGTGCTCTAGAAAGTAGAGGTTTCACCAACCATCGCGTCTCTAGCACAGACGAAAACCACCCCTAGGTCTTCTAGATAAGTGCTACACAAAGTGCAGTATAAAGTTTGCAGTTTCAGAGACTAGATGGTGCGACAATCGCGAGAGCAACACATTAGCGACATCTCTGGGCGAGTGAGAAAATTACAGAGGAATTACGATGTTCGTAGTGTCGGGCTTTCAGCTAGAAGCGTGTACTTCAACGGTTTTTAAAGTGCCACGATCGTTGATACTTGTGTGGTAAGTATATAGGTAAGTTGAGAGTAGATTTCGATGTCCTTTCGGTAGACAGGTACTCCATATAATTGTTTTTATCGTTCTCGAGTAGTTAAATAAACGAATTAAACTCGTTCTCGAAGATATCACCCTTATCTAAATCATTATTTTCTGACATCAAAGAAATCTACAACTTAATATTCGTCTATCAAATTTTAGCTTACGACCTTGTCTTAAATCCTTAAGCTATCCTTGCTCCTCCTATGAGACAATATGAATCCTACGTTTTACATGAAAATATTAGCACTAATTCTTCACGTAAACTGACACGAAGAAATTACGAAACCAATCAAAACATCTCAATTATCTAATTACTAAACCTTACATAAGAACAGTGCCCTTTACGTCCTTCGTCTACCGCCCAACAAATAAGGCATTCGTCCCACATAACGAGAACCCTTCTAGACTGCTAATAAATACCGGTAAGACACTACTGCATAACTGCATACTGCATTAAAATGCATCGATCATAGGTACCGGTTGTTTAATGCAAGTAAACTGCGCAGCTCTTAATTTGCTACGAGAATTTTATGGCAAATGATATTTTTATTCTAATCAAAACTACGGTAGAATTTATTAGATTTATTGTTGACACTATGACATATGAATAAATACCTACATATGTATATTTGCCACACACGTTTAGAAAATGCTGTACTAATAATCTTACATGACTGATACACAACTTTAATCTCTTATTGATAAGATATTTCAATCTGAGTTAAGCATCCATTTAAACTAGAAAATACTGGATTTACTTACCTATAACCTGATTAGAATTATCTAAAATATCTTAGGACATACTTGAGATAAAGGGTATCTAACGGAGACAGAACTCATTAACATCGTCCTAATGAAGTGATTATACTAATATCGATTGTGAATAAAAGAATACCTACTATAACGATAAGACTTATCGATAATTTCTAATCGAGTATGTGTGTGGTATTGTTTATTGTGCGCATAATCGAGAAAGGAAATGTCATTTCCATTGATTACAGCTATCTATTATATATTAATTATAAACTCTTATGTACAGAAGTTGTCATTGAACGCTGCCGGAACGATTTTTGTGAATTTTCTCTCCACATTGGCAGTTTATTAGGTAGGACTTAGGAGTGACAAAAATATATTTATAAAGATAATTATATTAGGAATGTATTGTTACATTGTTACTAAGGCTGATCATACTAAATAAAAAAGTTAACATTGACATTAGGTAGGTACCTATCTTAAGGCCCCAGTACACGTTGGCCTGTGTTGGGCCAAGCTGTGCAATGCACAAATGTAGGCCACGATCAAATAGTGTTTACACATTGGCGCATGGCTCATTGCTGCCTGGCAAGCCATTTGCGATGGACGTCGAAGTAATTAAGGCTTCGGCTATTTATTTGTACACTACTATACATATTTTTATTATACAACACTACTATATATATTTATATTATACTACACAGCTATATTTACTGCTATATTTATTTTTACACGCAACACAAAAGTGTACTATCCTCAGCGGTCGGTGACGAACTAAACATTGGCCGAATGTGTAAACACCACACGCCAAGCTGGGCCAAGATTCCTTTGATGTGTGCCCAAAAAACCGACAACTCGCCGAATGCGCGCCAACCTTGACAAATGTCCGCCAACCTGCACCAATACCCCGTGTACACATTGGTGATGGCGTGTATTGGCCGCACTTGGGCCAACGTGTACTGGGGCCTTAAGTTGAGGCACAAATTCAATTCACAAGCTTACGTTAAAATGACAGGCTGTTATGTTATGCCTATGTGGAGTGGCCCTGAATAATTGTAGGTTCATCTCCTAAAAAGCCAGATATTGTTATATTTCCTTATACCGCAATGTGAGTCCCCAAAATCAGGGTGGAAACAAAGTAGCTGGTAGGTACCTATGATATCGTAGCATATTTCTACTAAAAATAGTTTTGTTATTTTAAAAAGTTGGATGTTTATTGTTTACTCCCAAAATTAATCTCTGTTGATATCAGAAGGTGCCTGTACTGTAATGTTATTAATAAGCTAATGAAAAAAACAACGACATTGTTTGCAAAAATATTTAATTGTGTATAAATAATAAAACATTTCGACTGGGTATCATATCAGGGCAATTACGACATTCTAAAGGTTTATGCGATGGGTTATTGAATATCGGCTCTATTCCATACATAGCCGATAGTTCGAAGCGCGTACTATTGTTTCACTTCTCATTTTCGTGAACGACTTGTGGTTTGTAATCTAATTCGAGTACCTTGGCGAGGCTGTTCACGTACATATCTAGACGTTGTGTCATGTAGTAACAACGCCTGTCTTTAATCTGCCTGTTCTTGTTCAGGTCCATGACAGCAATCAGCAAGCCATCCCTTGTACGTGACAAGCCAGGGCACCTCACGCCGTCAGGACCGGTGAAGTAGCTCGATCCATAGAACAGACCCAAGTCCTTGTGGGCAGGTTTACCATCAGCCGATGTGAACTCGTTGGGGAACTCCTCGAAACCAACACGGTTGATAGCAGCCGTGTAGTAGCAGTTGGTAATCGCAGCATTCCTAGCTTCGATGTTCCACATGTACTCGCTACCGGCTTCAGCAGCAATTGTAGCCGATGGGTTGAACACGATTTCAGCACCGTTCTGACCGAACATCATCCAGTTCAAGACATGATGACGCCCGAAGCAGATGTTCACGGCAATCTTACCGTAGCGGGTAGCGAAGACAGGGTGGCCAGTGTTGCCTTCCATGTAGTAGTTAGATTCGTTGAAGTCTCCAACCCTAGGGATGTGGTTCTTGCGGTGTTTGCCAATCACGCTACCGGTGTCGCTGATGATCACAGCAGTGTTCCACAGAATGTCAGAATGGTTCTCGTCTCTTTCAAGGATGGAGGAAACGAATACCATTGCGTACTTAGCTGCTAACTCGCTCAGGAATCTCGTGGTAGGGCCATCTTCGGCGGACTCGGCGAACTCGCACCACGGCTGCTTCTCCCTGGTGCAGAAGGCGAAAGGCATGTTCCATAATTCTTGGAAGCAGATGATGTTGACTCCCTCTTGTCCGGCGACATCGATGATCTTCTTGACTTTCTCAAAGATGGCTTTCTTCTGTTCATTGACGGGGCGGTCGGTGGGTGCGGCGATGGAATGCTGGATGACGCCCACCTTCACAATCCTGGGTGGTCTAGTTTGTTCTTTCTTTGCGGGGAAGGCGTAGGCGGCGATTTCGAAGTCGGCTTCCTTCGCTGCAGCAATGGAAGAGTCCTTCAGTTTAACTTCTTGGTTATCAGTTCTTCCATAATAGATTCTGTTGAACTCCTCGAGGTCTTTGCCGCTGAGGTTGTTGTTGATGATGGCTTCTAAGCTGACAGTTTCGTTTTCCATTTTTGATTTATTAGTGTGTATGACCGTTCGCTATGATAGACCGTCAATGACTGCGCTTTTCAGCTTGCGCCGGCACTTAAATACACTCGAGAGGCTGCCGGTGGTGATGCATTGACCGTAGGTTGGTTTATCTGTGTGGTCCGGCTGTTGTGGGCGACCTTCGACCCTCGCGATAACTTTAAAGTCGTCTGAAAAATATTTAGTTATCGTTTCGTAGCTACGTGACTAGTGAAATAGAGCCAATGGGGGGTGTGCATTGTGTGGTAATTGATTTTGTAAATATGTATTATCTCTATTTAAGAAGTTGTTTATTAATTAGGTAAGTACTTCTTAGGTACTTGAACGTTTATGAGTTGCTGATAAGCTTCAAATCATGTGGTCTTATTTGTAATTTAAATTAATTTGCTATTCTTATTATTTTGTCATGTGCTTATTTCGTCATTATCCAGATTTCAGAGGGTTATTGTACTCTTTAGTATGGATTTAAGTTCCAAAGTAAAATATGCGGTTCGCTGCAATATGTGCATTTATTCGATTCCCAGTCAGAACAAATATTTATAGGTACAACCGGATATACATAATTGTCTCAAGTAACTGTTTATGTTTAATTGAATATCGATTATACAAACAACAATATGTATTGTTTTGACATCCAAAAAAATATTTACAACGTTACAGCGACTCTTGTGTGTAGGTACTGTTGATTTAAGAATCATAGGTGTTATTTGAAGTCAAATAATTACTTGTAGGTTAGTAGATTGTGACTATTGTTCAAACGATTATGGAACGAAAACAACATTCTTAGGTGATACTTATATGCCAAAAAAATCTTAAGATGTCAGCTCTAGATAGTAGCAACTGGAAAATTAAACTTTTAAACATTAAATTCATCTGACATTGATGTACCTACTACACATTATGCTGACATTATCATCTTTGGCAGTAGTATTGGATTGCAGGAGGTCCTTGTAAAACACTGGTACTCAGCTGCATCTGGTTTAACTGGAAACCGACTAAATGATGATGATTATGCAGAGGTGAATGACCTCATGTGAAACATATTTTCTTTAAGAAAGATAACTCTCAAAAATACTTATACTTCAAAACTAATAAGTATTTTATATCTTTTTATTTCTAAGGCGATATAATATATCGTCTTAGAAACAGATAGATTTAGAAATAGATGGCGGATCAAATATTGTGGTTTGAGAGACAATAGGATCGTATTATGTTATACGGTAGGCAACCACACGACGCCCTAGTTAGGAATACTGGCTGTATTAGCTACTGCTTACCTAATTGTAAGATTATCTATAGTTAGCTTCTGGATTGTGCTAAACTTGATTCGAAGGTAATTAACTCACTCTTTTGTCTTGATTTAGTGAAATCAAAATCAAAATCATCAAAATCAAAACTCATTTATTCAAACGTGGCTGCAAAACAGCACTTTTATTTTATTTTTTTATTTTATTTATTACTTTTCGAACGTCAAAAAAAAATACCAGTCTAACCAAGGGGTATTGGGTTGCCCGGGTAACTGGGTTGAGGAGGTCAGGCAGGGCAGTCGCTCCTTGTAAAGCACTGGTACTCAGCTACATCCGGTTAGACTGGAAGCCGACCCCAACATAGTTTGGGAAAAAGGCTCGGAGGATGAGGAGGATGATGAAAAAAAAATTATATAAGACAGCCCCCAAAACGCCCACCCTTCTTCACCACTTCTTATGTGTTTTTGCTGGGAAGAAGAAGTGGCGCAACAAACTCCCCAGCAACAAATGTCTGTCTGTATGTTAAAAGAACCTTTTAACAAAGTACAGCGAGTATATTGCAGTATGCAATACGCAATATTATCATAAAATAAAATTACATTTAAATATGATTTATAAAATCCACCACATGCTAGCTAGCACTCACCCTACGTAACTTGCTAACTCTATGGCTTGCTTGAAACAATTTCTTCCGAAAACTTATTTTTGGCAAAGAGTTACATACTTACAGGCTAAAGAAGACCTACTTGTTCCTTCAATCAGCCGTTGTGTACCAGTTTCGAATACCACCTCTAGGTAGTTAATCTATGTACTTCTTTATGTTCGCTCCCTACTATATCCTAAATTAACTACTTCCCTTATATACCTACCAACCCCCTTATAATCCTGAATTTAGTAAATGTGAATTTTCAGCCATGTCATATAGCCAGTGGCGGATTAAGAGTATCCGAGGCCCTAAGCACAGAGCCTGTGTAGACCCCCTATTACTTAAATGGAAATAGAAGGTTGAAGAAATTGACCGAGCGAAGCGAGCGTGATGCACATGTAGTTTCAAATGCGCGAGCGAAGCGAGCGCGAAATTTTTTTCGGACTCGTACGGAGGTAAAATTTATCCCAAACGTACTTAATTTTTGTTTGTTGACAAATGCAAAAACGAAGGCACATAGTTTCTGAATACGCGAGCGAAGCGAGCGCGAAATTTTAATTATTTTTATTATAGACTTGCAGAACCAAAATTACGTACAATGTAGCCCAAACGTACTTAACTTTTAATTTGTTGACAAATGTAAAAACGAGGACATACAGTTTTTGAAAACGCGAGCGAAGCGAGCAGGAAATCTTGATTATGTTTTAAGACTCAGAACTAAAATTTTGTAAAAGGGCTACATTTCAAACCTTCATTTCTTTCTGTGGGACAAGTAAGATGGATAACGTAAGATCGATAACAACGTCCGCGGACTTAACCGGTGGTCCGCGGACCACTTGGAATGCCTCCAGGCACCACCAGCCCACCACCACCAGGACCACTGATCTAAAGCATCCAAAATTTTCGGATATGTTTGTTATATTGCACTCGTAGTTACAGCGTGAGCTTCCCAACGACTGTACGATAGCGACTTCGGAACGCTATCGTTGCCTATTAATTCTTTGCCCAACGATGAGTAGAAGCCGAAAAAAAATTGTATAACAACTGCACAATTGAAAAAAAAATATCACTGCGATCGTACAACAATCAACAGCACTGCGACCAATCAAGTTTAGAGGCGGGGGTGTATGAAGGGTCACTCCCGAACTGCTCGCGCCTTGTGATTTCGGATATATTGTGGATGAATCTCGATAAAATGTAGGTATAAAATGAAACGCCAGCAGAGGATGGAGGCCCCTGGAGAACAGGGGCCCCAAGCACGTGCTTGTTGTGCTTATAGGGTTAATCCGCCACTGCATATAGCCATTTCTCTGAATGTAAGTTTGTGAGCACAAACTTTTTTAAGGGCAAGATCAGCCCCTGGTTGAAAGTTAACTATTGTTCATCATGAAAAAAGGCAGAGTAGAAAAATTACGTCGGCCAGTAACTATAAGACTATAAGCATAGGTACGAGTAATTCTTATTAATCTACTTGGTAACTATTTTTTAATCGACTCTGTTGACCATTCTCAAATCGTATGTTCCGAGGTACCTAAAGTGTTAATACATAACGAGCCGAGACTCGATATGTTAAACATCGATTAGTAACACTCGCCACGCTTATTTACACCGCACACAACATTACGCAACTTATCACTTTGTTTTTATAACAGAGTTATTTATATCTGTCAAGTCAAACATGGACTCAAAACCAGTGCGAAGTTTGGACGAAATTATCAAAAATAATTTGGATTCTGAGCAGTTAAAGGAATATAATAGGATACATTACGGAAGAAAGGATCATTCTGAATTGAAACTTCAAGATTCTGCCATAAAAGCTGGTGAGAAATATGGATTCGAAGTCGCAGGATTTTCTTTTAATGCCGCAAAAGAGGTTAGGACCCCGAAGATAGTCAAGGTTGGTCTAATTCAACACTCAATTGTTTTGCCCACGAACGAGCCAATTGATAAACAGAAAAATGCAATTTTTGATAAAGTGGAAAAGTTAATTGAGACAGCAGCTTCGGAAGGAGTCCAAATACTCTGTTTACAAGAAGCATGGTACATGCCATTTTTCTTGTGCACTCGAGAAAAGGAGGATTGGGCAGAGTTTGCGGAACCTGCAGAGAATGGACCAAGCTTTCAATTTCTAAGTAAGTTGGCTAAAAAGTTCAGCATGGTCATAATATCTCCTATTTTAGAAAATGATAACGGTATTTGGTGGAACACGGCAGTTGTAATAAATGAAAGTGGAAACTACATGGGAAAGCATCGCAAGAACCATTTGCCTAGTGTTGGGAGTTTCAGCGAAACATTTTATTATTTACCTGGCAACACTGGTCATCCAGTGTTCGAAACGAAATACGCAAAGATTGCTGTTAACATTTGCTACGGTCGTCACCATGCTTTAAATTGGTTAATGTTTGGTCAGAATGGAGCAGAGATAGTTTTTAACCCTGCAGCTACTATTTCGGAATTTGGAGAATCATTCTGGGGCATTGAAGCCCGGAATGCAGCGATTGCCAATAACTACTACACTTGTAGCCTCAACCGAGTAGGAACAGAGGATTTTACAACGAAACTCAATCAAAACATTACTAGAAGTTATTATGGATCCAGCTACATTACAGCTCCCAATGGATGCAGAACTCCGGGCTTATCAAGAGATAAAGATGGACTTCTTATTGTTGCAATGGATTTGAATCTATGCCGTCAAGTAAAGGACCACTGGGGTTTTAATATGACTGCTCGCCTCGATCAGTATGCTAAAGAATTAAAGGAAGCACTGCCATTAGGTAAATAAGTCGATTGTGTAATTACATGGTAAAGTGGTTATGAGTAATAAACATTTGAAAATAATATTGCAATTTCAGTACATGGACTAAATTGAACCTTAACAGTTCCAATAAACTAAGAGTAAATCGACTGGATTTTGAAAAGAGCCACGCACTTCATGCTCAGCGAATATTACGCGAAATCAGTGCCCTAATACAGCCCATATGCCTTTGAGGCACTGCTTCTTCTTTAAGTCGTATGACATAGATTGAAGTAAAACTGATGATGATACTACGAAACATCTTCTTTCAATAGCTTTGTTTTGTGAATCAATCTTTTTATCAAAAGCAGCCATAGACTCCGCGACATGAATTGTCTATGGAAGTATGTTTTTAAATTTTGTATCTGTTTCAATTTGTCGCCGATGAATTGTCACTTTTTCGGTTTCCCGTGTAAAGTTTATTGCCGTGTTTTTATTAGAAATTAGCTGGATTTATTTACATAAAGCAAAATGGTAAGCATATTTTGCAATATCTTACATATTGTTACTATTTTGGGGCTGTAAATATTCGAATTATATGAATATTGGTTATGATAGCGTCATGAACATTACGAAGCATTATTTCTATTTTGTTGTAAAACAACTCGATTTCGACTAGTTATTGCTCTCCATAGATACTTTTTCATGATAATTTCTCTTGTTCCTCATAGTTTAAATAGCAATCATCTGTATTATTTGTAGAAAGTAGTCATAGTTTACTTAGACAATGCCAATTCGTTCTTTCTAACATCTCGAACTGTTTTCAGTCTATTTTAGCTTACAATGGAGGTGCGGTAGTCGCAATGAAGGGGAAGGACTGCGTGGCAATCGCGACAGACAAACGCTTCGGTATTCAGGCTCAGACTGTTTCCACCAACTTCCCCAAGGTGTATCAAATGGGCCCTGCACTGTATGTCGGCCTTCCCGGCTTAGCTACTGATACACAGACCGTGTTCCAGAGACTAAAATTCAGGTATGAACACTATTATTATGTTGAACTCACTGAACTCCCGAAACCTATTCTAGAAGTTTTGTTTGTTAAATCACGAACCAACCAACATTTGCTAAGCGACACCGGGTTGTTCACACATTTTAAATACAAGCTATGGTCATTCAACTCTTAAATTTGTTATGTCATTACACCATTTACATGAACCTATCAAACTCTTTATTAGTAATCAGATACATTTACTAAAACTTGTTTTTCTCTTGTGTGCTCAACATAATTTCTATTTACTACAGAATGAACCTTTACGAGCTGAAAGAGAACAGAATGATGAGACCCAAGACGTTCTCCGCGATGCTCTCCAACCTGTTGTACGAGAGGCGCTTTGGACCCTACTTCATTGAGCCCGTCATCGCTGGACTGGATCCCTATGATAACCAGCCTTATGTGTGCAATATGGATCTGGTGAGATTCCTTACTTCTGTAGTAGCATGCATATCTGTAGTAGATATTTAATCAGGTTTATTATTTTACCTAAGAAATTATATAGGTATGTAGAAAGAAAGGTGGTAGCAGGTGCCAATCTAGCAACACTAGCAGCACTGGCCGCAGCAAGCAAGCAGATTGGAGTCACAGGAGGCTTTTCTGTCTTTCTGTTGCCTACCTTTGCTTCTACAACTTGAACCTTACCTAGTCTTATCACCTTTGTAACCTTATCAATACTATCTACTACTACTATGTATACTTTTTCACAGATTGGCTGCCCCAATGAGCCAGAAGACTTTGTGGTATCAGGCACATGCTCAGAACAGCTGTATGGTATGTGTGAAGCTCTGTGGGAACCCAACCTATCTCCTGATGAACTGTTCGAAACTATCTCACAGGTATGCACTATACTGGATTTGCTAGCTATTATAGAGATCATACACCTTCAGAATACAAGCCTCAGCACTCCTTGGAAAATTTTTTTCAAGGAATTTAGCTGGGCAGATCCATACATGTATACTGTTTACCATTATCTACCTTCCCTTGTAAAAGGCCTGTGAACTCAGAAGATCCATTCTCTATCACATATTAAGTCTTAGAGAAATATGGCTGATTCGTACTTTTCCTCGCAGGCGTTAGTGAACGCAGCTGACCGCGACGCGATCTCCGGTTGGGGCGCCGTCGTGTACATCATCGAGAAGGACAAGATCACCGAGAAACACGTCAAGACGAGGATGGACTAGTTTGTTGTAAGATATGTCGCGGTCGGAACTTTTACTAATAAAATTATCATAAAATTTTATTGGCTATTTTATTTTCAAAAATTATAATTACCAACATCTTTGACTAGAGTTTGTTCAAAGGGGAGGTCAGAAATAAATAAAACTCTTATAATGCAGAATCTTTATAAACCGAATATTTAAAAAATTAAGTTTTAATTTTTCATACATATTTTTTGTCTTTACAAGAGTAGTAGACTAGAGAATTAACATTTCAACCGTGTTGCTTACATGCCGAATATGTTTGATGTAGCGAAGCTATCGTTTAATAAATATACGCCGTACACTGCGGGCTCGTGCCTTCAACCGTCACCGATAACAAGATAAAACCTATTCGAAATAACATAACTACAAATTAAAATACAATTACCGACCTAAACAATGGCAACACATATGACATAATTTGAATCATTTCATGACTAACACATTGTTCAGGAATATGTAGACAGGGGCTTTTGGATAAAATTAATAAAAAAATCCTCTTCACTGAGAGGGTAACAAAGGATTTCTAATACTACTAAAGAGGACCACTTCGTAACAAAATAGTACTTCACATCATTTTAAAATTTGGAAACATGAAAAAGTGGTCGACTCGAAATTCTAATATAAAATTAATATCTAAAAGTAAACAATATCTATCACAAAAAAAAACTAACATCTGACAAAATTATTTCAAATGAAAGGCGTACGAAATGTCGCCCCAAATACTGATTTCCATTAGTAAATCTTGTAATATTCCCCGATAAACAGTCAAAAGTTAAAAAGAATTACATGAAGAGCTATTATAATTATTCTGAGGTCAGCTAAACATTCGATATGGCGTTGAATCACGCCAGTCGACGCCAAAGTATAAAATTTACCAATATTACTATTACACCGTAAACGGCACATGAATTTTCACAGAATAAATCACAAAGACTTCATAACAATCCAAGTCTTATTCGAAATATAGAATAATAAATAACAAAATCTTACATCGTACTATTAAAAACACTACTCTAGACAGAAACTAAGCGAACTAGGTATGGGTATATTGGCAAAACGACATTATGAATTACAATGGGTGAAACACCGACTCTTAACAATGGCCGTTTTTATACAATTCCGGACTTAAGCGCCCTTGTAATAGAATACATAGTTAAACGTTAGTTAACGAGTACAATACCGAATACACTGATAACAGTCTTCCTTGGGCATAGAAGTATATGGGGTCTGATGAGTACTCGAACTATTTGTAATACAACTTCTTAAACATTTCAACACTGCAGGTAGATATGATTTTATTTTTCACAAAAATCTTCTTTACGACATTACTATACATGCATTGTATGTCAGTGAACAACAGACCCCATATACATACCATCAGTATGGATCGACACAAATTCATTATTTTATAAACAACAATTTCACATCTAAAGTCACTATTATCCAAAATCATAATGTTCAAAAAGGTTTATTGACAATTTCATAAGTTAGTTCACTCGCGTCGGTCCATACTCCCGAGGGTTTAGTCTCGCGACATTATTATGAACAAGTATGTACTTCAAACAATATATCGAAGGCATTACAATAAGATATAATACAACGGCCAATTAGTATACACGTAATTTGATTGATAAAGTTAAATTGGCCAACCGTAACACGTCAACATCCTAATTCAATGATATTTAACATTTTTATTTATTCATTATAATTTGTCAATACTATACTACGCGTTAGCGGAACATTATAAAAAGCTAATAACGAGTTATGAAAATTATTGCGAACGTGCTTGGGAGGTTCCAGTTATATGTATAGAGATTGATTGCATTTCCTTCTGTAAATTGCAGAATGATTATATTAACACAACTGTTTTGTAACAATTATGCTACAGTAGAAATGCAAGCAATTGTATACAGAATTTAGGCATACACCATGGACCAATGTGCTCGTTCTCACAGATTGGAATCACACAACACAGCTTATACAACGAATGGATGTTTCAAAACAGCATGTTTTTTTTCACTCGCTCTCACTTCGTTAATTATTACAATTCCATATCTAGAGAAACTCGAGCACATTTGTCAATTACGTATGTTTCATAGAAGTCTAATTTATGAATCGAATCGTATTATCCAAATGTCCTGAACATTTATAATAGATCGATCCATAAATTTAACATCGCTTACTCAAAGGATTGTCAGGTATTGGGATATAGTGCGAATTAGCTGAACTGTATTCAAAGCTGACTTTGTGCCTTGTATATTAAAATACTTATTGTCATTTAATAATTTCAAACACAGATTAAAAATTAAATTTTCTTTCTACTACCAATCTATGATTATTTTAATTAAATAAACAACGATTTAAAAATATTATCAATCAATAAAAATATGTTAGAATGTGCGTATAGAACGACAGTCTTTTTATACTAATAATGACAACTAACACAAGTCAGCTTCGAATACAACTTTATAAAGATTGAAATAGCACAAAACAGGGACTTAGTGATAGAATAAAACGTGAATATTGTCAAAAAGGGTCCGCTTATTATAATTATTATTGCAAACATCAAGACGAAAGTGTAGAACATTATAATTGTAAAAAAATGGGTCCCTTACAACCCGTAACCGTCCCTGTTTCGGACAATGACCGACCTGGATTTCATACTGTCACGCTAGATCGCAGAATAGCTGGTCAGAGTTTTACAACGGCTATTTTCTGTTGTAGTTGGTTAGTCATATTTTAAACCTCAATTCCGTCTTTC
Organism: Helicoverpa armigera; assembly: GCF_030705265.1. NCBI lineage: Eukaryota > Metazoa > Arthropoda > Insecta > Lepidoptera > Noctuidae > Helicoverpa > Helicoverpa armigera. The sequence goes on along the minus strand of NC_087136.1, from coordinate 8,410,534 downwards.
TACGATTCAGCAATCCTTTCAACGTGTCTATTGCACAACTGTGTGTTAATTCGCACGCAAAGCGAATAAAATACGATATTAATTTGATAAAACGTCAAACTTTGCAAACTGTCCGATCGTTTTGCATAATCGCTAATATCAATTACATGCCTCCACACTACGATTTTTTTAACATATGAAATTTAATTTATTTGCATTTATTTCTCATTAGAATCGACGTTATTACACTTACTGTATCGTGGTACTTGTCTTGGACAAGATATAACAACATTAAAGCGGTGCTTCTTTCAGTACGTAACTACGTGAACATAATAAACGTCAAAAGCCAAGACTCCGTAAATTATTAACATCACCCGGGCAATACTAGCATTTTGGTCAATGTTGATATTAGCCGGGCAATTTGAATAATTTCTTTACTGGTTTCAAAATCGCTTCTAAATAAACTACCAGCCCTTTATATTCTACGTCACCCTGTAAAGTCCAATTTATTTTCTAACAAAAGGATCAATGAGTGAACTTAATTAGGTCTATAAATGAGCTAGCGGGAACTAAACAATGAATGCAGCGAAAACATTCCAAACTTATGGAACGTTCATACATAAATCTACTTTTCGTTAATTCGTAAACAAGTTGTAGACGAAAAAATCATCGAAAGAGAAACTAGAAAATTTGTATCTGTTCAGTCCAAAATATTCGTTGATGGGCGCTACTGTGGCTTGAGTATACAGTTTATTTTTTAATCCAAGAGTTTCTTTCTTCAAACTAAAACGGGCTTCGTATACTTCGAAGCTTAAAGTGATCACTTTTATAGTGATTTTATCGATACATGCGCCAATTCATGAAAAAAATAAATAAATTACTAACGTTAGGCAATGTTCTTAACTCCCCACGACACAGTAGCGACATCTATAAGTACCACAGATTAGTAAACAAATGAAGTGCTAATGTGCTCAAATGCCTTTTTGACTTCAAACCAAACCAGTGTGTTGGTGACTGTAAAACTTGTAAACTGTACAGTAATACTATGTGAATTCAGCTGCTAGACTGCGTAATAGAAACTAAATACATCATTGCACTGTCAATACTTTTGCAAGTAAACATTAAAGTTGCTATCACAAAAAGCTTAAACAGACTGTCCCAAACACGTTTCAAAAGTCTGTTTAACTTTTTCGTGATAACACCACAAGTTTTCAATCAATTTACCAATTTCAATTTATTTTTCTTTCTTTAAAAAATCAAAGGCATCTTTAACATCCGTGACATGAGCCCTCCATTGCCTACATAACCCGTGAATAAGTACGTGTACTGTAAGAAGCACCGTGGTCCGTGTTGGCCTAGTTGCCCTCGATGGCCTTGGCCACGAACTCTATGAACCGCTTGCCGTACTGCTCCGGGTCGCAGGTCGATATGCCGTCCACGTTGCTACCGTATTTCACTGTTTTTGCTGCTTTTGCCGCCTGGAATAACACATGTAAAAATTACAATAAAATAATTTAAAACGTAAGTCTTTGCCAGAATCATATAAACGTCTCCAAGTGATACCATATTTCATCTCAATCGAGCAAACGGTTTTGCCGTGAAGCGTAAAAAATAAGATCCATGGTGGGATCAGTTTTGGCAGTGACCCTTTGCCACCTGTTCAACACTGCAAAACCTGTATATAATTCTTTTTCACGAATAAAATATGATTTTGATTTAAAAGACTATAAAGAGTGGGATTTTTTTTTAACTATAATTGCGAAACTTACCTGTTTCTTGACACCATAATGCGTCAGTACATCAATAAGCGCGACAAAGTAAATCTCCTTTTTGGGGGCACCTGAAACCAAAATTGAACTTATAAAGTCATTGTAACAATAGTAGATACTGAGCGCAGACGTAACGCAAGATCAACAGAATTTCAATTTATTTGTCTTGAGATGAAGTATTTTTTTGTATGAATTTTTATTCAATGTCCAAAGTCACTTTTAGTACAAGAAGGCCGTCAATAATTTGTGTTAGTTACTATCTTCCATGTTCAGTAAGATTCCTTCGATTTTATTGATTTGATATAATATGATTTATTTGATACGTACTCTCCTGACTGGGTATGGCGTAGATGTCGAGTTCTGGTATGATGCCCTCGTAGCGCAGCGACGACTGACGCGCGAACCCGCGCGGACTGTCCGGCGGGGTGTTGTAGCCCCACCTAATAAAAGAATAAAACATCAAGTAAACTTTAATGCTCGAAAAAATCACAAAAAAACTTTTAAGTTTTCATAGGAGCGATGAGTAACATAATGAGCAGAGATGCCACAATACAGGTAGGTCAGGCGCCGTCTTCTAGGTCAAATTCGATCGATGGGCATGGCCAAAACGATCAATTACGAGTGAACTAAGGAGGCGTTCGGGTCTTTTGGTTACCTGTCGCCATGATGCCTGTTGTCGGTGTCGGAGTCGGTGTCGGAGTCGTTGTTGTCGGAGTCGCGGTCGGCGTCGCGCTGGGCGGCCTCGGCCTCGCCAGTTGAGTAAGGTTACCTGTCGCCATGATGCCTGTTGTCGGTGTCGGAGTCGGTGTCGGAGTCGTTGTTGTCGGAGTCGCGGTCGGCGTCGCGCTGGGCGGCCTCGGCCTCGGCCTCGCCGCGGCCGCACTCGTGCATGCCCAGCAGCAGCGAGTAGTCCATCAGGTGCAGCTTTGTTAGGAACTGGAAGATAAAATAAAAAAATATATTATAATGCCAGGCGGGAGGTTTAGTACAAGACATGGACCGTCACCAACAGCAACGGTTCACGACCACCCTAAGTCTTTCTTCGCATGGGGCCATGGCATCGTCATGTGCTAATTTTCTTTACCAAAGTAACAAAATACTCTTTCGGACACATTTCTCATTTAATGATGAATTGAAGTCAATGTAAGTAAAACGCTTAAGCAATCACCTTATCGTAGATGAAATGTTAAAATGTAAAATGTACGGGAAAATTCTGATGATGAATTGGATTGTTTGCATTATTTCAATAATAATAGTAACCTCAACATCAGCAGTAAGCGTTTCAAGCAGCTTCTCTTTGGCAGCGTCTCCGATATCGATGCGGACTCCTTGCTTGATGAAGTCGTTGTCCTTGAGGGTCGGCAGGTCTTTCTCCAGCTCCTTCTCGGAAGCCTCCCGGTCTACCGTCGAGCCTTTTAAGTCATATTTCCTGGAAATTGAGACATAGAGGGTAAATGTATGAAGATGTTTTAGTGTGAGAAGTTGTCTCGGAATAAATAACGAATGTACTGAAAAATAAATAAAAAACTATTAAATGAGTATGACAATGTTAAAAAGAAATCTTGAATAGTTTTGTTACTTTATAGCTCTTTTAATTAGGCTCCGGTGAGTAAAGCCATACTCCTTCGCAGTTTAAAATATAATAACGTAAAGAATTTATGAATTCTATTTTTTTCTTCTCAATTGTCTTTGCAATAGATATTTAGCTTCTACTATTTTGTTTGGAGCTGGTTTTCAAGGAAGTTGCTGTTATAGAATACCAATATTTTTACTTAAATCTATCACACATGCGGACTCCACAACCCAGTTAAGAGTCAACCCTTACCCTATCTTACGATACGTTAACAATGCACTCATAAAATTCTTTGATGCGATTCAATAAAAGAACGTGCCGTTAAAAATCGCGATTTCACATAACCGAGTACAAATGTACTGAACATAATAATTGACATTCAATTTCAGTATCAAGTTGATGTAATAAGTATGAAATGTGATAAGAACTCCTTATCTAGAAGGAAAACTGGTTGTTAGTGAAACTGGTTAAATGTGACGTCAAGTACTTAAACCTGTTTCAATGAAATGGGGAAGTTTCCTTAATTTTTTATCACTTATGTTGTTATGACAATATGTCGGCTGTTGTGTGCGATGTAAGTCAACAAGTATTGGAATATATTATGTGGTGGATAAGGAGATAGATTTTTTCTATTTCATCCTACTTTGAAATTTTAATGTTGATAAGATCACTCCTCATATCCCATGTTAATTTAGGTAAAAAATGCGCGGTAAGAATATGGTTTGGGCGTAGCTGCCAGCCCTCGTCCGATAAATCGGTAGCCGATTTTCTGTAGGATGTTCTAGGATTTTCAGACTTTTTTTCGAAGCGTAAGCTACGGATAGCTATCAGTGCGTTCCATTTTTGTCCTACAAAAAGTCAGACAGCCTTAGGCCGTGACGACGTCAACTATGTGCATAGGTATATAGCAACAAACCTGTGTATATTAAGATGGTTGGAGAACACGTTCCTGGTGGCAACGAGGTAGTGCTCGATGCCGTCCACGGTCAGCCGGTACATGCCCAGGTACTGTGGCAGCAGCGTCTTGCCGTGCCTCTCTACTATGTACTGGAAACATAAGCAAGATGGCCTCATTAGTACATCACAAACAATCCATTCGGTTTCAAGCTCCCGTGTACCGCGCACCAGGATTTTTCAAATGGGTCCAGATTCCAGTACCCGACGCAAACAAAGATACAAACCATGAAATAGAAGACACAAGAGGAGCCATGTGGTCCTTCAACGGTCATTTACATTTCAGAGCGTGGTAATTTTTGAATGCCCCGCAACCCTGGCAGGCCTGGCAATTTCATATTCATAAAGTGCAATGCTTATAAAAAAGAGTATATAAGCATACAGCATTTCCACCCTATCTTTGCCATCGATTGGCACAAAATTGTCCTAAAACAGTCACTCGAACGACATTGAAATAATCTCTCGTACGCAACATTATCGGAAGTGCCACGTTATTGTACTTTCTACTAGATAGCGCGACTATCATTGTTTACATGACAATAATTGATAACTTGTCAATGATATCGCTAACTCCCGGAATTTGAATAATGATACATTTTCCTCTATTATTAGGGGGAACATTTTGTTCATTATTTTTTATGCTATAGATAGAAAGCTCATATAGCAAAGAACAAAACGATAGCTGTACAATTAAACTCAATATTGAGAAATTGCGGATCAATCAGACAGTTATTTTTAGCACACGAGTAATCCAAGAACATTTGATTCCTCGCTCAACTTAAAAATAAAACAGTTTTTCTTCGTAAATTTTGGTGTGAAAACTTCACACATATTGTTAGATCACAGTAAAAATACCAAAATGAGTCATTTAATTTAATTATAAGGTGACTCCTGCTGCTACCTCGTATTTAAACATGACATAATGCATAAGGCTGTATATTCATTTTCAAAGAATGCAGCAGTAAAATTATAGGACTTGACTACCTTTAGTATATGATTTGATGGAAGTTTACATAGCTTATTTTTTAGTTATAGCTTCTTTCTTTTTACACACTATCTGCATCTCTTCTTATTCTAACTCTCCCATAACGGGCCCGCTGGAAGAAATTTCTCTTGAAATAAGCTGTGCCTATGTACTATGTGTTCTTTATGTGTTCTTTTATCTTTCTCCTTTTCTGTATTCTGTGTATCTGTGTACATGAGCTATTAAATAAATAAATAAATAGCTATACCTGGGCTCAAAGTTGGAATAAAACATTATAAGAACCTCGGAGGTCAGGAACAGCTGAGGACCTAGTAGTATACAGATTGACCAAAAAATTGTGGATCAACATCTGCTCCCACTCGTCGGAGCAGCATGTCTTTTTCTTACATACCCACCTATGACGTCATCTATGTAATGTGCTGAAAAACCTAAAATGCAATACTCACGGGGTGATAATGCTTTAGAAACGAGTGCATCCTCTCCACCTCCTCGGAAGTGAGGGTCTTGAGGATGAACAGTCTGTCGTAGCTCTGGTAGAACTTCGCCCCCGACTTGCCTGATGAGTCGTCGGGGATCGGCTGAGATCTGTCGACAAATTATTAGTAGTTTGAACTTTATAATTTATGATTGATGTGGTCCTATTGACTCGGAGTCTTCTGTCTGTAAGTTATTATTGACGTTGTAATGGTATGTCAAAATTTTATAAGATATTTGCACTGTATCTAGATTGAACATATTTTTTTACTTCTTTAGATACATGAAACATACAATTTTGCATAATATTTTGTGTTGAGTATTACTTCTTCTATTAACTAAATAACATTACAGAGTTAGTTATTAAAGCCTATCTGCAAAAAATATGGACTTTAAGTAAATTTAATTTAACGGATCAAGTTGTCGAGCAAACTAAACAAGTAAATAAACTCTTATCGATGATTCAGTGAGATTTTTGCAAATAATATAATCCTATAAATTATAATACCAACATTAGTCACCTTTTATCTTTGAACACGTATTTTCTTTTACAAAGAAAGACATCACCTGCGTAATCACGATAGTTAGTTATCGATAAAAACTAAAACGTCTATTCTGAGAATATAAAACCTTAGAGATAAGACCTTTTTTATTTTTAAGACAATAAAATTATACGCAGGATTTGACAAGGGACCTAATGCGTGGCCTTGCCCTGACCTAAGTAATTAGGGGTCCCTAAAGGTCGACTAGAACTGTAATCTTGGCTCCCTAAAATATGATTTATCTTTCTCTATTACTAATGTTATAATTGCAAAACTATGTCGGGTTTTCACACCAAACTACTTAACTGATTTCAATTGATACATAAATAAAGCCCGAGACCGAGCTTAGGCTACTTTTTAATCGGACGGATAATACGGAGAGTGGTTCTCCTGAAATGTGGGGAACCGCCCATAACTTATACATACATATGCCCATATCTTATGCAGAACCATAGCTCTAATTACCTACTCAATTCCTTTTAATTTCAAAATTAAGGTGATTTTTTCATCAACGCGATCAATTTCTTTGGCAAGATGAAATCAACTGTAATCACTACGAAATAATGTTAAAATTCCGCTGTGTATAACTAAAATGAAACTGAATTACATTACAAAGTATAATGGTAATGAAGTCAAAGTGTATGTGATTCAATCGAGTGACTTGTGTGTGAATTAGTGACATTGTATATCTTACAAACATCCTAACAAGTACATTATTAAGGACACTCAAAGAAAATTATGGGTTACAATAAGGGCGCACACAGAGATACTAAAGTTAGAAGTAGTGTTGTGTTTGATGAAAAAGTCAAGAAATATTCAAAATACAAATCGGGATTAAATAATTCAGTTATATCAATTTAAAATTATCAAGCTCTGGTAAAACTTGGCAAAAATGTCTGCGGTCTGTGCCAGCCCTTACAGTATCACACAAAGTAAAACCACACGGGCGGAAATTCCACAAAAAGGTCAAACAAAAAGTATTCAACTACCTAAACGCCGCAGTTATTTACCCTTGAATATCCTTTCCTTTGTTTAATTTCATGATGCAAAATTAATCTTTGTGACATCCTTCTCATCCATATCTATTCAGTGTCGAGTGCGAAAGAGATGCTTATATTCAAATACTTACCAACCGGTGAAAGTGCACATGACTGTGCATTAGCATTAATGTGCACATGTAGTGTTAATGTTAAAGAAAAAATATATACGATATATTAAGTAACGGAGTCATACGGGACAATTGTGGGGGTTAAGGAACGTAAATAGAGGTCACGGTCAATCAAGGATCGAGAGGCACTCGCTTGACACCCATTTAACCTAAACTGGAATCATAATCAGGACAATGGGCATTCAGAAACCAAAATCCAAAAAAAAACAATTCCATATTCAAACTTTAGAAACCATCTTTCATAGAGGTCTCTTTCAAGCGGTTAGACAAGGGAAATGACTTCACAATACAGCCAGTGATCGTGGTAAATGCTTATGCTCGCCGTGTCAGTTCGAAAGGCACACTACATACTGTTATTTGAGAAAAAATAAAACTGAAAAAAAAAATCGTACAGCTGCTTAGTAAAACTCCGCTGACCTCAGGCGTTTTATCGTCAGCCCTCGTTTGACGAACTCGCTTGCATCGTGGAATATGCTCTCTTGGTGTGTTTCGTTTTTCAGGTTGGCAACCCCGTTAGGCGCAGTCGCCGACCGCCGCAGCAAGCCGCCAGGCCTCTTCTGGGGCCTCGAACACAGGTAGTTATCTGGCTTTCTAAACCTAGGGACCACAGGACGGGATGTGGGATCGAGGATGCCAGATAATACAATATGGGAATAAAAATAAACATAAATAAATACATAATCAATAAAGAAATAATATTATCGTTAGCGTATCACTCGTGCCAGTCCAGTTTGACTGCGGTATTGGCTATGGGCGGGTATTACTGTTAGGGTTGTACCTTGTGAGCGACTCCTTGTAGTCTAGGTCATCGATTCCGAACCTCTCTCGTAGATTCCTGAATACCAGGGGGCAGTACTCCTTGACCTTGAAGTGAGATGGCATGTTTTCTCTGAAACAATCGATAAACTGGTGTTGACATTGTCCTGGATGAACAAACAACCCTAGTGGGTCATAGGAAATGTACCTGCTTTTCGTTTCGATAGAATTACCATAAATCCATTACGATATTGAAAGGAAACCACTTGCGTATTTTATACATATGTATGTAGATTACTTTTATTTTAGGAAGAGGTAAGTTATTATTATACAATATCAGTAATTGCCTCTGTTTCTTTGTCCCGTTACCACAAAAGGTATCAACCCATTAATATACCATTAGAAGAATAATTTAGCTCTATCAATTTTATTAGCATTGACGCACCATACGTTTATAAGCAAAGATTATAATATGGTTTAAATGGATCTTAATAGGCATCAGATTACAGATTGCATGATGACTTTGTGTTACTATTTGTGGACGCAAATAACTTTTGAAACACAGGGAGAATATTATTTTCTAATACAAATATTAAATTTGAAAATAGCTCAGTATATCTGCTACGATTTTATCTTCATTTTGCCGAATATTAGCTAGACATTATTAAATGTGTTCATAGATCGAACTTGGAGAAATAGTATCTATGCAAATATTATAAATCTGAGAGCTATTTTGAACTGGAACAGTTAAGGTATGATTTGAAAATCATTTCAGGATGGCTTTCTACTTTTTATCCCTGTAAGCAAGAAGTCCCCATAGGCCGAATGTGAAAACCGCGAATAGAATGTAGGTGTAGCAGCTACACATATTCTGAAGAAGCTACACTGTAGCTTCTTCAGAATATATGATTGACGAAAATACTGCATAATGGTAACTAGATTAAACATACATGAGGAAATGACTCAGTATAAATTAAGATTGCAAAACCTATCTCAATATTAGGTACCCTATTAGTTAGATTATGGGGGACCTAGATAAATATATCGATAAAATCGATCTTATCACTAATTAAATAGAACTTTAATCCCTACTTATCAAATAATGCTAAATGTATGATTATCTGTGCACATGTTTTATGAAGATTTAGAAAAATAGATTGAAGTTTCACAGAATTTATTTATTGGTATACTGAATACCTACATTATGTTTCCAATTTTTAGCAAGAATATAAAAATGTTTTGTAAAAAATTTAAATCTTGTATTTCTATTTAATTCTTAGAAAAGAATAGAATACAAACAGATAAATCAACTATCTAACTAGATTCTCGCATGAATATTTTCTACATTATCTTCAAACTTTATGAAAAAAAAAACTAAATAGATTTATGATGTTTTCACAGTAACAACATGTTTGTTACAATTTTTCGGCCCAATTTATGTCAAATAATGTAAAAAATAATAATCTATTCATCCATGCAAATCATGGAACTGGGAAGCAATAAACATTGCTGTTTTGTAATCAAAAAACAAGCTCTATACTACTCTCCTATAAATTTCTTTCAAATACTTTGAGGAAAATATCTTTTAATTACACCAATATAATTTTGTGATACTACTATGCACACTAGGCAGACATTTAAGAGGGAAAGCTTTTTTTGTGTTCTGTTTAACTTGGAATTCTACCATGAATTTGACAAGTGATCGATTCAATTCGCTGACAAACATCAGCAGCTATACTGCAGAATTTAAATAATGTCTGCCTATCAATTTTGTTGGCCCACCATTTATGTTAGAAAGAGAATATCTTAAGTACATCTACACTAATATTTCAAAGAGTAGACATTTGTTTTTACCCTTGGCTAAAACATTATATTTTCTATACAGCCTATCATCTCACTTCAGTCACCCATTTATTTCAGACATAAAGTACTAGTAATAATAATTACCAGTATATGATAGACATACTACCATAAAAATGCCTATCTGCAATTTTTAGTTGCCTCATTATCCTCAATTTAAGTCAAGCATGACTAATTCATAGTACTTCCTTGAAGGAAAATCTATGTAGCATGCAATATAGAACACATGTGTCTATTCCCACTAGCAATATCTAGTTAGAAAATAATCTGTCCTTGAATGTCTAGCGTGTATTTCATACAGTTGTAAATTCTCTCAAGATCTGGCTGCAGTGGACAATTTTGAAAAAAAAATATATCTATCCTAATATTATAAAGAGGAAAACTTTGTTTGTTTGGTTGTAATGGATAAACTCAAAAACAACTGGACCGATTTTAAATATTCTTTCACCATTAAAAGCCATATTATCTGCGAGTAACATAGGCTATATTTTATCCCGGTGCGGGTAGTAGCTTCCACGGGACGCGGATGAAACCGCGGGAAAACGGCTAGTGGGATATATTCTGGGCAGGCAATCAGCTAACTTCAGTCACCTATTCAAACATAAGTGCCAGTAATAATTACAACTATATCATAGAGATACTACCATTAAAAAAAATAGAACACATGTGTCTATTCCCAGTACTAGCAATATCTGGTTTGAAAATAATCTGTCCTTGAATGTCTAGCGTGTTTATCGTACAATTGTAAATTCTCTCAAAATAGTTTTAGTAAGAATTTTAATGTTTAAGTCTGGAGTGATTCAACAAAGGATTCTGTTATTGTATGTTATTTAGATTTGAACCTTGACTTCTTTTGTGTTATATCTTTGAAGATATAATGCTTGTTTGTTACAGTTTTTTTTTTGCAACATGTGGCACCCAACTTTACTCAACTAATAATCACTACAAAATAATTTTACAATATCTTTCTTTTTAACTTTTGTGTCTTACATATTTTTTTATAAATACCTCTAAGGGACCAAATCCAGTCAGATCAATACATTGCACAGATTTTTCATTAACTCTCAACTATATCTAAACATAGACAGTTTTTTTTTTAATTATATTAAACCCCTATGTTGCAAAATTTAGCATGTCTTGGGAAGTGTAAATTTTAATTTTGTAAATTGATTGATGAGTACTTTGTATAACTCTTACTTGTTAAATAAATGGTTGTCCACTTTGAGCTTGGAGTACGCTCTGAAGTCGTCCGGAAGGAGCATGACCGGAATTGTGACATGACTTAGCTCATTTATCTGAAAATAATAACAATAGTTTACTACACACATAAATGCAAATTAATACTATGTGACCAACATATTCATCGAACCTAAGTCCAACGCAATAAAGCTTATTAGTCTATTTATATTCAATGGCAAGGAGACACATAAAAAACATTATTTATTGACAGTGTGCCAAAAATTACAATAGGACACAAGTGTTTCAATAAGTTTTTTATTAAGCTAAATTCTAATGTAAACATTGTTAAACCACAACAAACCAGTTGTGAGCGAAATGACATAATAATGATGCTTCGCTTGCCGAGATCGTTTCAAATAGGATTACACACCCGCCATACTTCTACAATTAGACCATAAAATATTAAATAATTACCGTATGATTTACACCCCACATAAATACAGATAGTAATGGTTCATTTGCACGAAAAAGTTTCACTTTTTGATGTTTTACACGAATATGTTTCTTCTTCAATTTGCTCAATCCAGTGCTAGGAACGGACATTTTGGATTTGTTTACAACTTCTATCAGAGTCAGAAAACTGCCACAGTGCTTAATTTATTGCGCGAGATAATAATTAAACCATTTTTAGTCAACGGAGAATATACTGAATCACAAAGTAAGAAGATTAAAATGAGAATTTATAGAAACTCGACACCCATCAACAGCAGCAAACGGCTTTTTGACAGACAGACCATAGACTGCTGTGCTATAGATAATAGATACAATGTAATAGACTATAAAAAATGAGAAACAGAGGATAGAGTCCTAATCTACTATGATCTACTCAAAAGCTTTTAATAAAGACAGCTCGTATGAACTTATATGACTATCTGTATGGGTGTAAAAATATGTATCTGATTCAAAATATGTCCTCAAACAAATATATGAAATATGCGAGACCACGGTAGGCCAATTTAGTATAAAAGGTACAAGTCCAAGAGCAGCGTCAAGCGGCTGCAGTCAAACGCAGTGTTGCTTGCGGTCATGGTCGCCTCTATTCCAAGAGCAACGTGATGCCGGCTGCGGCTGCACAATAGGTACTTTTTCATCGACTCTCGAGAAAGTCGACACTGTGCTTGACGCTAGATGCGATCCGCTGCAGTCGCTGCACCCTACAAACACTGGCCGCCACGGTTGCAGACGGTGTCTGCAGCTGCAAGTCTGCCGTGGATTTGTACCTTTACTTTGCCGTCTCTACCCTCTTCGATTTATCCCTTCCATTTTACATCCATCCATATTGTTGTTGGCAACTGGCAACACAAATTCGAAGCCGGTTGGCTGTCAGTAGGTCTATGGAGAGAATTTATTTCAATTTAACAATTTATTATTTATTGAGACAGTGAATGTTTATTTACGCCGCGCCGTACTGTGAATTGTAACCAGGTGTAGAGCAATACATAATGATTATCCCGAGCCCGTTTGTTTACTGGGCTCAAACAGAGAGTGCAATTTCATTGAAGATTGAACTAAAAAATGTTATAAAACCTGATGTGAATGTTCTCGAAAATAACATTAAATTCTCAGCAGAAGGGGTAGGGGCCCGAGGCGAGAGTCTTTATGAGTTTAGTTTGGATTTATATTCATCTATAAAAACAGTAAGTAAACAAAAAAAAATAGCATTTATCCAGGCTACTTTCTTGATTGAGTACCTACGCAAATATGGAACAACAATCCATTTAAACTAAGAATCAACTGCTCCATAGACTAAAAATATACTCATCCATTCAATAATTACTTGAAAGTAGATTCTAATAAGAATTCTATATTCTAGTGTAGATTCTAGTTTAATAATATACTATTGTTACTTCACTACAATATCTTCTTTCAGGCTGAAAATAACCATGTTCCCACAGTCCGGGTGTTTGAGAACCGAGTGGACATCATCTTACAGAAGGACAAGCCTGCTTGGTGGCCCAGATTGACTGCTCAACCACAGAAGCCTGCCTGGCTAAAGGTAAATAATACTGGTTTTGGTAAAAATTTAGTATCGTTTGGCAGGCGGAGGGGGAGGAAAAGGGGGGGGGGGTGGTGGGGGCTCCACCCCTATCCTCTGGTACCACTCCCGTTACAAGGTAACGCATAATTTTTGAGAAAAATAGATATTTGTAACCTAACCTCAAAACACTATAATCACCCACTACGGTCGGTAAATTAAGTGCAAGTACTTCTAATCAATACGAACAAAGGCAAAGTTGACGGAGCCCCGCTACGCGGGGCTCCTACTTCTGGGTGGTTTAAAAAAAAATAACCACGAAGGGAATGGCGGGGTCTTGCAGACCCCGCCATCCCCTTCGAACCTAACCTATCCGAGTCGGGGGTGCCCTAAGTCGCGAGCTCGCTTCGCTCGCTCGTGCATACTAAGAGAAATAAGATGTTATTTGAAATAACATCATAGTACATTGATGCAACTCGAAGAGAAACGGAATGACAGCTAATCACAAATGACACTTAATGCAAAAACCAGAGACATTTATTTATTTTTTGCGTTCCTTTTCACGGATTTGTACACCACAGACGATATACTAAAACACATTCGGTTGTCGATCGCCCATTTTAACGTTCCGTTTCACCGAATAACGTTGACATTACGCGTTTTATCTGATTTGAGGTTAGAAACATTTTTTGTAAATTTCTCGAAAAATATCCATTACCTTGTAACAAGAGTGGTAGCGTTATAATCGGAGACCCACCCTCTACCAGATTTAACCACTTTTAGCCCCGTCCGCCTGCCAAACGATACTAAAGCCAACCCCTGGTTTTAATAACTAACTGTTAAAGTAGTATAGGCGAAACTTTTGTATATTTTAATAAGATACCGCAAAGATACCTCATTAATAGATCTCCTTGTATCAGAACAGGCGCCAAGGTTGAAATCAGGCTTGGATGCAATTATGCCTTATCCAGCAAATAAATATTTTGTGTTTGAATTTAACCCTTCAATGTTAAACTGACTGATTGGCACTGACATTTTGGTGGTACCTTTTTCAATGTGTCCTTTATCTGATTTTTTTTCATACTTTTAGTCCACCTTTAGACAATGCTGAGTATTATAAGACACATTTGTTGAAATTGCTTCATTTATTCTGTCCAACTTTTGCACTATAATTTAAGCAAAGTGGTCTCATCCAGCATAAATGTTTCTTGTATAATACAGTAAGTTCATGTACCTAGCACCCTAACTTACCTATCAACATAAATGACATAATCATTTGGCTTATCTGACCATAACTGATTAGCTTAGTTACTAAGTTGACCTTATCACAAATACCAAATACCACAATAAAATGCATAGTAATTGTGATTAATTTTGGTATAATCCAGAGTGCCTAAATTCTTTGAATGTCGCCATAACTATAACACATATTTTTTGCTATTGAGACTGGAGAATTTGTGTCAGTTAAATCAACAAAGCAGTAAACAAATAGTTGTTATTTCATTGTATTGGCTTATTGTTATGTTTTAAACACACTTATTGTTTCAATATGCTTGACATACCTCTATGATTTAATGTTTATGAATTGTTTCTGCATCCTATTTAAAAATTTTTGATTATATCCTTCCTTAGTTTTTATCCTAAATATCTAAGAGCTTATTCACCAGATAAAGAAAAAAAACATTCTGTCTTCAGACTTTTCTTGTATTATGATCAACTAGCTTCTGCCGGTTTCATCCGCATCCCGTGGGAATCTCTGCACGAACCCAGATAAAAAGTAGCCTATAGCCTTCCTCGGTAAATAGGCTATCTAACACCGAATTGTTCAAATCGGACCAGTAGTTCCTGAGATTAGCATGTTCAAACAAACAAACAAACTCTTCAGCTTTATAATATTAGTATAGATGTAAGCAAAATTGGTTTAATGTTTGTACATTTCTATGTATACTGGGGTTTTACATAATATCATATTCATGTAATATAATATCAGCTAGCAACTTTCCAGGTGTTCCTGCATCAATCAATATAATCTAATCTATCTATATTATTTCTACCAAAACTGGTCAATTGCTATTAGACACACATAAGAGATAGTCATATAACTTATTTTTTTTTTCTATTTTTCAACCACTGCAGATAAATTTTGACCTCTGGAAGTCAGAGGACGCTGGGGACAGTGAGGACGAAAAGCGTGACGTCATGAAGGACTACCCGGGCATGTATGACAAACTGCATAAAGAAGAAATGGGCTACAGAAGAGGTAAGATTGTATAGTTATCGGCACGGATATTGAGCTCTCGGCGGAAGAGTGGGGATCGCTTTGCGCACTGTACACATTAGGCAATAAACCAATAAATTGCTTCTGAAGCGCAGGTGAAGGTCAGGGCTCAATATCCCTGCCGATGATTATAATAAGTCTGCTAATAGAGGGAGTAAAAGGCAGGGCAAATTCGTTAGTGACACTTTCGTGGTCCATGAGTAGTATATAAGTAGTCTTTAAGGCATTATAAGACTTATGGTTGTGCCTAACTTTAATAAAAAGTATCATCATCATCATCAGCGTATCGCAGTCCACTGCTGGACATAGGCCTCTCCAAGTGCACGCCACTGAGATCGATTTTCGGCTACTAATAAAAAATACTAATAATAAAAAGTATCCTCATTGCTAAAGAGAATATCCCAAGAGAATACTATGTAAGAGAGTACCCCAACTAAGAAGGCATGCAGCTTGTAATCTGGTTAAATGAAAATAAAATATTTTTTATATGAATATTGTCATGACTTTGGTCCTTGACTTCCTTTGATATTATCAAGACATTGTAATTAAAACATAATTATAAAGAAGCTGGTATTTGTAATTATGTAGTTCTTATAAGAGGTCACACTTGTGCCCTATATTTAGAAGTACTTAGATATCATTATCTCATTAGTGGCATAAATTGAGAATAAGATAACAATATCAATGCTTAGAAACAGCCTTAGATTAATCAAGCATATTAAATATTTGCTTATTTTTCATTTTAGTAGTTTTTAAGGTCTAGTCAAAGTCTAGTTTGTAATCTCATTAAGTCTACTTATATATCAGCATAATTACAGGGCAGGAAGAAGGCGTTATGTAGTGTCTTGACGTTATTTACATAGGTACTGACCTATCCAACGTCCTAAGTATATATGCAACAATTCAGTGTCTAAATGTCACCTGTAATTTGAATAGAATGGTAAATGGAATGTTTGCATAACTGCAGTCATGATTAATTCCGGCCATTCATTAAGATACCTATAACACAAAAGAATATTAAAATATTGGAAAGGGTAAATACAATTGTAGGAACCTGCAAAAGCTGAAATTCATCTAACAAACAATACAACTTGTATCTCAAATTCCCGCTTTTTATATATAATTTAATTAGAGACCAAATCAATGACACTGAAAATTTTGTAAACAATACTTTCAGAAAACGATAGTAGTAATTTGTAGGTTTTTCTACAATTCCTGCATAGGAGACTCCCAAAAAATTACACTGTTTAAGAATGAACAGAATGTTTATCTTAATTTCAGAGGACCTAAAAAAGGTGTACCTGAAGCTATACAACTTATTCCAATTCATTGGCTATACCTACGTGCTAACGGTCATGGCGGTGCGCTACGCTAAGTTAGAATATGACTCTGTGGCTGATACTTATGAGCATGTGGGACCCGCTATGAAGTTTCTGCAGCTGCTGCAGTATCTTGAAGTTATGCATCCGCTGTTTGGGTATACTAGGGTGAGTATGGAATTGGTGGTTATGAGGAATCTTGCTATTTCTTGTCCCAGACCATGGAACTAGCTTTTTAGGGCTCATAAGAACCTCTAATAAGACAATTGAAAAAAAAAAATACATTGAGGGTTCGATTTTACATTTCAAGTGTCAATACATAGAGGAGGATGGGAATTTAGGCAAGAAATGTAGGCCATTAAAATCGGTTTCTAGTTCAGGCAATGTTATTATATTTCCTTATTCATATTTACCAAGCTGCAATGCTTTAACTTACAAGTTGATGGCAGTAGCCTTGCTACCTATTTTTTTTTTTTAGAAATATAAAATGTTGTGACTTTCCAGCCTTTCAGTTAAATACTGCTGTTACTGTTTACTGTAAATATCTATGTTTTCAGGGTGGAGTACTAGTACCATTTTTGCAAGTGAGCGGGCGAGCATTTGTGTTGTTCGTTATGATTGAAGCAGAGCCGCGCATGCATACCAAGCCTGTAGTGTTCTACCTATTCGTCATGTGGAGCATGATTGAAGTCGTCAGGTAAGTTCTGACATCCTTCTAAAGAGCCAGTTAATATATAACTTAGCATTGTCTGTCATACATGCATCTGTTTTATTTACATAATATCTACAACACAGTGTGTTAGAACTTATGATTTGCCTACTTCTATTTCAGGTATCCTTACTACATATCACAGCTCTACAAAAGGGAGTTCTACATCCTGACCTGGCTGCGCTACACAATGTGGATACCTCTCTACCCAATAGGCATCATATGCGAGGCCATAGTCATACTACGGAATATACCATACTTCGAAGAAACTCAGAAGTTTACAGTCTCTCTGCCAAATGAATGGAACTTCGCTTTCCATATGCCAACCTTCTTGAGGGTATACCTCCTCTTCCTAACATTCCCAGGAATGTACTTCGTAATGAGTCATATGCATAAACTAAGAACTGTCAAATTGAAGCCAAAGATTATTATTAAGAAGTCCAAGTAGGTAAGTTTGGAGGTTTTTTACACCAATGTTTTTTGAAATGGTGCGAAATTCTCTGGTGTATGGGTTTATATCCCTTGAAGTCCACTTAATAATACGTATACACAGTATTAAGTATATAATGGATGTCTTAAAATTATACTTGCACAAAATGATTTGCATACCATAATGTTAAGCGTATATTACTCATATTCACACAATTAAATAATCAGACATTATCGATTCAATAGTATGTAATAAATTAATATTCATGCATGTAAAATTTTCGCATAAGGAATACTGTTTCAGCCATTTTTCTGACACTATTGATTTGTTAAAATAAAATGGTATTTCATATTATTTAGCCAAAATTCGTCCATCCGCCTACCAGCTTTCAGACAAGAGTTTGAAACATTTTAGGATCAGTAAAACCCTTATTTATTGTGGAGGTCTAACTAAAATAGTAAAATGTTTTAGTTAATTAGCAAATGAGTTAGATATTTGGAAAGTATTATGGGATATGGTCAATTATTATGTTAGCAGCCTGTAAGATAGGCGCCTATTTCTGTCCCTTTTAAGTTTCATTTTATACTGCTTATTCTTTAATTAAAAGAATATCTATTATGATAGGGTAAAAGTCTTATGTCTACTAACATAATTATATTATACTGAGATTAAATATTTGTACATTGTAGGGTATTTGCATTTTCTAGAGGCTGTCTTGAATTTGAGTCTCATGAAGCTGAAATTGGTCTGACGTTGCTATTGTAAAATGCAACTTAATTAAACTTAATATATTAATGCATATAGAACTTGGTAAAAGATGAGCTTAAATGCATATTATTTGCAAATGTTGATGTTTTTAGTGAAGTGGTGCATTTATTTAATTTTCAAAGTTGATTTATTGAAATAATAAGTTGTTTCAATAAATTAATGTTGATATGAAGTGATTATTTATAAAATTATGTTTACATTTTTGTATACTGGATGGTAAAATTAATAAATGTTTTTGTTTATAAAATTGAAAAGTTGTTTTCATTTGGCCGCTGTTTTCTATAGAACTGGCTCCCAGCTGCAGTTTCACTTGTATGCAAGAGAAACTCCTGGTGTTTGATCTCAATCAGTTCAGAGGTTTTGTGGTTGCATACACACATCTGCTAATATATATTGGTGAAGATAAAAAAAATATCCATGGTAGTTATGCTTGCTGTTTCAAGACCTTTATGTTGAACTGTTGAATTTGCAATAAAGGGGCACTAGTAGTGCCCCTTCATTAACACTGTTTTGTATCAACTATAAAACAGATAATGTAGTTATATTCTAACATAATGATGATGATATCTATCAAAATAAAACTCACCATTATTCACTAAGCTTTATTCAAAAGAAAACACCTAAACACAGTACTGCACTTTGTGTCACAAGCAGACATGTATCAGACAAACAGGTTGTATAGGTCTTGCCTATGACCACATTGTCTATGCACTTAAGAGCGCAGCTTGAGGTAGGCGCGCTGGTACCACTCCCAGGACCTGGAGTGAGCGTAATACTCATGGAAGATGGGGTCCACGAAACTGTCAGGGGGGAGAAGTTTGTAAATCTTCTCACCGTAGTAGGTGCCGACCTGGAAAAATAAATTCAAGTAAATTCTGAGCTTTCAATAGTTCATGAGAAATGATTTGCAAATGCTGTTTTCAATTTAGTGATTATGAGCTGGCTAGTTAGGTGGTATGCATCACATCTAGCAGCCAAGAATCAAAACATTAAGAATGGTCTCAAACTTGTCTCGATACAGAATACCATACTATACATAGTAGACCAGAGCTAATTGGCTCATATTACTTTACCATAAACTCTTTTAGATCAAGATAAATTGACTAATTTTATTCATTCATATTTGCAAATCACTGTGTTACCTCCCATCCGGGAACGTCCTTCATAAGCTCAGCTTCAGCATCACGGTTCTTGCGGAGCTGCTTCAGGTAAGCTCTGTCTCTCTCAGCAAGCAGCATCGGGAATATTGCCATCTTGGCAGAACGCATCTCAATTTCATCCTTGACGATTTGCTTGTAGTTCAAGCTATAGAGGTACATTGCAAAAGCTGTTATGCCAAAGTAGCCAGCGAACATAGTATACCCTGAAAATTACATAAAAAAAAAATTACTAAGGAAGCTGAAAATGATTTCAGTGTGGAAGTAGATAGAGGATATATAACAATCACCTTTGAAAAAAGCATAATGTGACCTGTCTTTAACTACAAGACTCTTGCCTGCTAAGGTATACGATAAAATTCTACCCTAAAAATGAAAACTAAACCAACGGATGACATTACATTCATGAACAACATTGAATACAGGGCCAATGTTCTTAATTTTCTGCATATTAATAACAAAACGAACCATCAATTAAATAGGTTTTACATCAAAATTTCTACATATTTTTTGTTGCCCTAAGATTACTTTTAGCTTTAATAGCTGTTTCATATTAATAAAAACGCATCAAAAACAAAGCATCCTAACCTATAAACGTAAGTTACATAATCTGGTATAAGTCTTGTTTACAAGTAAAATTGAGTTCAACAAATATTTTTCTTACCGCTAAATAATGTTCTTGCGGGGACCCTTTTGAAAGGGATAGGTTTGTAGCCCCCCGGAGGGGGCAAATCCTGTTTACGGGCTACAGCCGCTTCCATCTTTCGATTTGACAAAGCAAATTAGCAAACCAAAAGCCAATCTTCGATCAACAGCTGACTGACATTTTAAAATTTTGACATTCGATGTTCCAATTTACGAAGAAGCAGCGTATTGATCAGAAAAAAAAATGTTTCCATGACGACTGTCAGAAGCTTTTGAGTAATAGTTTATTTTCGCGTAAATTAAATTTTATTTAACGAACCATGAATCCCGAAGCTAGCGAAGCTGGTGTACAAGCTGACATTCCAGAACCAGAACATGAAGAAGAAACACTCAAAATAAGACCATTAGAACGCATAAAACTCTATCCTAAAGTTCCCGTTGAGCCATCTGCATACGGCAAAGGGAAAAATTTCAGCCGACCATGGATTTTGCAGGATGGACGAGAAGCGCCTGAAAAAGGGAGTGAGATGCGCCGCTGCTATCAAATTCCCAAGAAACCCAAACGTGGAGAAGGTATCTTAGTGTTATCTCATTTCCAACAGGAGGAACTAAAACGTATTAAAATTATTATAGAAATATGTAACTGACTGTTAGCCCGCGGTTTCACTCGCGTCCCATGGGAACAACTGCCGTACCCAGATTTTAATTCTGATTTCCAGGTATCCGCAAACGAATGCTTACGGATTTCTTTTGGGAACAAATGTTGGACGAAGTTATCGAAGAGCTAGCTACTTCAAACCCAGTAGCTGAGTATTGCACTGAATATGACGCTAACTACGTCAAGGATGAGTTTGAACCTCGCAATTTAGAAGTCACCGCCGATAAAAACGTAGGATTCTATAATTTTTTGATTGTAGTTGTTGTGGTTATAGTGGCCCAGCATATCTCTTAAAACTATGAATCCAATGCAAAACGTTGCACTTACGCGGCGCGCTCTCTGCCTTTAACTCTGCTTATGTGTTACCAAGGGCGGATCCAGCTTCGGCGCCAGGGGGGGGTCACACAGTCGTGGTCAAGTCACAAAAAATATTATATTGTAGCGTATTTTAATATTAAAAGAAGTACTTTTAATATTAAAAGTAGTAGTAAAAATAGGTACAATAAGCGCGATCGTAGCGAGCTCGAAATTTTTACGAATGTTAAGAAAAGTGTTTCATGTTGAAAATGGCCCGAGCAGAGTGAGCGCAATTTTTCGTATTTATACTATACACACGCGCCAAACTAAAAAGCGCGAGCGAAGCGAGCGCGAAAATTTTTGTTCAGGCCGAGGACTAAGGTTAAAAAAGTGTTTTTTTTTGTGGAAAATGGTTCGAGCTGAGCGAACCCGATTTCTTGGACATAATCACAGATGCGAAATTGAAAAAAGCGCGAGCGAAGCGAGCGCGAAAATTTTTATTCAGTTCGAGGACTAAAAGTAGATACAGGATTCTTTATTTGTAAAAAACATGGGTGTACATATAGTTATGTATGATAGATGAAAACGCTTTCTAGCTGTATAACAAATATACAGCACAAATATAAGAAAGCGCGATCATAGCAAGCGCGAGAATGTTTTCAGGTTGAAGACTAAATATTAGAAAAATATTGTGTACGCAGAAAAGGGCGCGTACGTTTTTTATTGCAGCAACAGTAAAACATTTTCCGTGAAAACTTCAATTCTCTTACTATTGGTAAGGGTTCATGAGATCAGGGCCGTCTCTAGCTCATGTAACGCCTGGGTGCAATCATCACCCAAGCGCCACCTATGTATCTATTGAAAGATTTTGAGTACTACATATTGATCGAAGCACTTTACAAGGAATATAAATAAGAACGTTCGAACAAAAGTCACTTTTTTGGTAGGTAAAGGACTTAAAAAAATGTCTCCAAATAATTGTAGGCTCAAACTGTTAGCCAGATTTAAATCATTATACACTGTAAAAATTAGCGCGAGCGAAGCGAGCGCGCAAATTTTTTAATTTTGGGACACAAAAACATCATAAGTTTTAAAAAGCCCTGTAAAGTAACAAGCAGTCGAAAGCGCAAACTGTTTTGTTTTTGAGGACTCCATTAATATATTTTTTTTTGCTATATTTGACTTATGAAGTTATCAAGGCAAGGTATATATAATATTGCGCGAGCGAAGCGAGCGCGAATTTTTTTGAGCCTACGACACAAAAACACCTGATTAAAGACATTTTTAAATTATTTCAGACTGGGAATTACGTACAAATAAGAAGGAACCGTGATTAGAGCGAGTACCATTTGTGTTCGTTGATTCGGTGCGTCAATAAAAATAATAAACAATCAGAAATACAGTACAGACACAGTCATTTACTCGCGAGCGTAGCGAGCTAGAATTTTTTCACTTAGTTGGAAGATGTTAAAAGTTCAAAATGATCAATCCAACAAAGCGAAGGCGACTTTTTTGTCAGTATCATGATACAATGTGGATCTTCCTTATCGAACGGGTGTAATTGCTTCGAAATTTCCTGGTGGTGGGGCGTCCCGCGGCGCCCCTGATATCGAGGAGCCATAGGTTAAGACGGCCCTATCAGCATGTAATGTAGACCCCGGGCAGGATAAAGACGGAAATAAATAAAGAATAGAGAGCGAGCGTTGCGAGCACGAATTCTTAAACAAAAATACTCTACCTGTAACTATGTAGGTATCTACCTATTCACTCGGAATAAAAATTATCTTATACTTATAACAAAAACATAAAACATCGAGTTTAACCATTTTAATTATTGGTCCTCTTAGGTCCTGAACCTGGCCCAGGGGGGGGTCATGACCTTGTGACCTACCCCCTGGATCCGCCGTTGTGTGTTACTTACGCTTTTATAAGAGTTTGGAACCTTTGTTGACTCACCTTAAATACTTATTTATTAATTACAGATGCACCTCAAGTATCCGCTGTACGGCACTGGTTCCAGTGCGGTTACTTTTTACAGCGAAACTATAAAGAAAACTGGCCCTGTAAGTAGCATGAATCCCAAAAACATATTAACGATAGAAGCAGAGTTATTGTCGCCAAAACTTTATGGTGGCTCGGAAAGATTTGATACTCGGGTAGCAGAAGCACCTGCCAGCGGGTGGCAGAAGTACCTGCGATTATTCCCAATTTCCACCACTTGTCTGGCCACCACTGGGGGACAGCGAGACAACTTTAAAACATTCTCGCTGTCCACCACTGGGGGACAGCGTCACAACTTTGTAAATTATTTCCATTCGCCACCACTGGTGGACAGCGACACGGATTTTTTAACATTCCCTATGGCCGCCGTAGGGGATAAAGGCACCATTCTTTTGATCCAATTCCCACTGGCCATCAATGTAAATTATTTTATCTAGAGACCTGCCTACTTGAGGGCTATGTAGGTAGGTATTGGGTGACAGCCCGCGTAATAGTGAGAGCCTTCCGTCGTATAATTTGGAGAGAACTCAAGAGTATGTTGCATATTGCATTATAGTTAACTATAAGTGAATCTTTGTTCCTTACAGGGGGAGATCTTAGAGAAGTTCCGAAGGTGCCAATACTTCACTCGGCCTATGGAAGAGAGACTAGACGACGGCTGGGTTTTGTAGATTACTTACTTATTTTTGTTAACTGTGTGTCAATAAATGGTAGTGGTAAGATTGGGTTTTGATTTCATCACATCCATTAGGTAGGTACACTTACAAAGGCACGCAAAATGCTGTATCTATAATTTGGAATATTGAGGGGCGAGTTCAAATTAAGTTGCCCCAAAAATAACGAAAGCATACTTAAGTTTTCACATGATTTTATTAATAAATAACGGCACAACAAATAAAGCAAAGGTAACATGCTACTTAGAACATTACATGGTAATTAAGCCTTAAAACAAGAGGTCGTCGTCATCCCAATTGTGAGGATAACAAACAGGCTTGTAGTCTCCCGAGTCCGTGGTGACAGACATTGACGAGTTGCACGATAGGATACTCGAGAGGCATTCCACGGAGCGGCAGTGAGAGGGCAACATGACTGCAGAGGTGAGCTCTGAAAATTTAAATGATTTATGCACATGTAGGTAGGTATTTTAAAAGGTTCGTCTTCGAGTAGCTAAGACTAAAAACACTAAGGCCTAATTTCATCGGCAGCATAGGTAATCTAAGATTTCTTAAAACTAGGAAAAACGGACGTTTACTTTGTCGGTGAAAGCAAGAATATGCAACTTATTATTGTATGTACAACCTCTTTGGTTAGGTATGTACATAGCCGAAAAATTGATAGAAGTGTGTTAAAAAAAAAGACAATAAGGTGTAATGACAGTTGTTGTTGTAAAAAGCTTGTTACGTGTGAATTTATAAAACTAAATATATAATTGGACTCTCTTGAAGACTTTAAGACTTTTAGTATCCATTTGACGGCGGAGGGATTTTTATTCCACAAATTACGCATCTGCATTAGGTTACGGGCCAGCGGAAAATCTTTCCCGTCAATATGGAAAATTTTACTACTAAAATTCAAATTGGTCAGCTCAAAGGCAGTGAAAATTGGGCTACATGGAAGTATAAAGTTTCCATTATGTTGCGTGGCACAGAAGGCGCCATGGAGGCAGCAGAAGGAAAGCTTCGGAAGCCGATTTTAGGAACAGGCGATGGTGCAGTGATGGCCTATAACTCAGAGTTATTGAAGTATAGGAAGGCAGACAGCAACGCCCTGCTCATAATGACGAGTAACATGACCGAAGAGACGCTGATGAAAGTCATGAGGTTCGAGACAGCACGTGAAGTCTGGGAGGAACTTCATAGATTATTTGATGGACAGTCCGAAGATCGAGCATACACGTTATGCATGCAGTTTTTTAGCTACAAAAATAGTTCAGAGGATGTGTCGACAATGATGTCTAAACTGAAAAACATCTGGAACAATTTGAATGCCGAAATTTTGAAGACTGATCCGAATATGAAGTTACCAGATATGTTTTTGATTTGTAAAAATTTTGGATTCCCTCGATGAAAAATTTTTCAACTTCAAATCCAGCTGGATGCTGTTGAACAAACAGGAGAGGACCATAGACACACTAACAGCACAACTCTGTGGGTACGAGAGGGCACTAGGTGGTCACAAAGAAGAGACTGAAGAAGTGCTCGCCTCTACCTCTAAGCCGCAGCTAAAAGTAAAATCCAGAGACGAGAATTTGAGGTGTAGGTACTGTTCACAAAAGGGACACCGCATCAAGAACTGCAAGGAGTGGATCCAAGATGGCAGATCGAAGAAACCACCTTCACAGTCTACGTCGACGAAGCAGCAAGTGCAGAATATTACGTTAATGATATATACTTGCTCAGAGGATAAAGATGCAGAACATTGGTATGTGGACAATGGTGCCACAACTCACGTAACCAATAGGGAAGATATATTCATAAATTATGAGGACTTTGGATCGAACCACACCGTAACGACGGCAGACGGCACCGTAGTTCCTGCAAAAGGGAAAGGGTCTGTGGTGGTTGAAACAAATGTTAACGGCAAAATTATGAAGCTTACCCTAAGTGATGTCTGGTACGTGCCAAAACTAACGAAAAATCTGCTATCTATGCTAGCTGCACAGGACAAACTGCGAAACAGTACATTTATTTCCACAACTAAAGAGTGCAGATTGGAACTAAATGGTCAGGTTATTGCAGTAGGTAACAGGGAACATAATGGTGGACTGTATAAGTTACAGATGAAGACAGTTCTACCGAGTAAACCTGTACAAATTAATGCTGTTGATCCATCATGCTTACTCCAGCTATATCATGAGAGGTTTGGTCACCAGAACAAGAAGTACATTAAGGATCTTGTTAAGAGGGAACTGGGGATTAATCTAAATCTAGAGAGTGATATACAGTGCGAAGGATGCATCTATGGTAAAGCACAGCGACTGAAGTTTGGCAAGAGAGAACGAGCTAATATGCCTGGAGAGCTGGTACACGCTGATGTATGCGGACCATTCCCGGAGAGCTATGGCAAACATCTCTATTTTGTTCTTTTTAAAGATGATTACTCCGCGTTTCGTCACGTTTTCTTTATTCGCAACAAAAGTGAAGTAAAGGACAAGCTTAGTCAATTCTTAAAAGAAGCTAAAACGCTGGACATACAGTTAGAACATTATTGAGCGATAATGGTGGCGAGTTCGACAATAAAGCTGTTCGAGATATTCTTCACAAGCAGGGAATAATCCAGCGACTCACGATGCCATACACCCCTGAGCAAAATGGGTGCGCAGAACGAGAAAACAGGACTTTAGTAGAAACCGCTCGATCATACATGCACTCGGGACAGGAGTTTCCACAAGCCTTGTGGGCAGAGCTTATTAATACAGCTGCTTATGTTCTCAATCGCACTGGACCCACTAGAGAAGCAGGGAAAGTACCGTACGAGCTTTGGTATAAGAAGAAGCCTAAGATCTCTCACTTGCGTGTAATTGGTAGTGAATGTTACTTCCACATTCCTAAGCAGAAAAGGAAGAAGCTACAGAAGAAAGCTATTAAGGGCAGACTTATCGGATACGATAACGACGATGGGTATCGCATCTGGAATGGAAAAAAGACCGAAAGATCTAGAGATGTCATATTTAGTCCAAGCATCGAATTGAGAATCCCAACTGCATTGCCAAGTCTTCAAGAAGAAATGAATTTACCACAAATTAATGAACCAAGTAGCAGTGAGACAGAGGGAGATTTCGATCTGATAGACACAGAGGGAGTGATCTTATCGGAAGATGTTCCAATGCAGATAAGTTCACCAATAAGAGAGCCAGAAACTCGTGATAATGAGACTAATGAACGTGCTCTAGAGGGAGAGTATGATACAGCTACCAATGACGAGGCTGTATCAGGAGATCACGTTCATGATGCTTCAGAAGCAGATCAAGCAGATGAGTTCATTGACGCTCAAGAGGAGATAAGGGAACCTGAAGTTCACAGGTATAATTTGAGAGACAGGTCAACCCTTAGACCTCCTAAGCGGATGAAGGATTATATCTGCCTCATTGATTCTGATCAGTTTCCTGAGTCTTACGAAGAAGCCTTGGGAAGAGAAGACAGAAATGCGTTAGGCATCTGAATACTTCTCATCAATTAGGGAAAGTATTATTGTATGTACAACCTCTTTGGTTAGGTATGTACATAGCCGAAAAATTGATAGAAGTGTGTTAAAAAAAAAGACAATAAGGTGTAATGACAGTTGTTGTTGTAAAAAGCTTGTTACGTGTGAATTTATAAAACTAAATATATAATTGGACTCTCTTGAAGACTTTAAGACTTTTAGTATCCATTTGACGGCGGAGGGATTTTTATTCCACAAATTACGCATCTGCATTACAACTTACCACTGGCCTCTCCGGCACCGCCAATACTTTTGGCATGCCGCAAAGCCGCGCGCGCTTGACTTCTTATCTTCTTCGCTTTCACCATTTTCAAACGATGGAATTCTTCTCTCTCCTACATAACAAAACTAGATATTTTAAGGTAGGATTTGGGTAGCTCATATAGGATTTCATTATGATCATTGCTTGAGGGATACCTCAGGGAGCAATCCTCGGTCTACGCACAAAATATAAGCTAACGTCTAGCTTACCCTTTCATCCATTTCCATCATGATATAAGTTTCAGTATTACGCAACTTCGGCATGATAACCTTTTCAATACCATTTACCTTCCTGCGAACATTGCGGCAAAATGTTAAGGGTGGTTCTGATTGATGTTCGTTAGAGTAGTGATGGAATTATACCTTAGGGTGGACCTAATGGATTCATCCAAGAGAATGCAAGTATTTCGCAAAGAGGCGAATCTGACGAGTATTCGTACGGCTTCTCTGAAAGCCTTCTTAGCTTCACCGGTGCGGTGACCGCCGGCGCCGAGCCCAGCGTAACGAAGGGAGTCCCCGACGCCAGTTTCTTCAAGAGTTTGAAGGGAAACCGTGGAGACTCCTGATATGTTCTCGGGTATACGTTGAACTCGCACTTGAGCCTGTATCGATATATCAAGGGTAAAGCGGACTGAATGTATGATGGATGGAGCATTCGAGTTATGGGCTTTTCAGAAATGAACAAGATGAAAGATAAGAGCAGGATGGGTAAATGAACTGTAATGTGGCAATTACTTTAGTGTAGAAAGAGTGATTTTGGTCGATATTTCATCAATGTGCAAGATAACTTTATTCAGCTGAAAACTTACTTGGCCAATATTTTCAAGCACCAACGCGTTAGATTCTCCATTAGTAAACTTAATAGCAGCTAGAGAAATGTAAGCTTCTCTCAAGGTGTGGCCGAATATGGCCTGAGCAGAGGCTAATTCTGAGGCGGCCTGACGGCCTCTCATGCGTAGGGCTTCGGCCTTTCGCTTCAGGAGTTGGTAGCCGCGATTAACCTGCTCTTGTCTATGTTTTATTTCCTTCAACATGAAAAGCGATGCGGTCACCGGGTATCTGTTTTCAGTATTCATTATTTCAGTTGTAATTGAATCTTAGAGTAATATTTTCACGCAATATTTAACGTCAATCAGTTATGTCAAACATATTTATGGTTATGGATCAATCAAGAGGCTAATATGGAAAGATTACAAACTTTTTCGAAAAAGGAGCAGATTTGTGTGTGATTCACTGACCTCTATATTGTGTGATTATTCTTTTGATTCAAAAGAATAATCACACAATATAGAGGTCAGTCAAAAGTTTTGAATACCTACTAGCCAGAAATATAAAAAAATGTATAATTCTTATTAAACAAACTAGCTTCTGCCCGCGACTTCGTACGCGGATCCAGTCCCTTATGCCAACGACTACGGGGTCAGCAAAATCAAAGATCTGAGTCGTCTGATATTGAATTTTAAGGGCCCGTTGACTTGAAATCAACGGAATACGCATAACCATTAGAAACGTTCCATATAGGTATTTAATTTTTGTACTTCAACGGCAAAAGCACAGCAGACTAAATAAAACGCTGAGACCTGAAGCGCAATAGGCGTGATCATAGGAATAAAAGTAGTGATTCTAATTAGTCCGCATTTAAGTTGTGTGTGACAAAAATATTGCACGTATTATTACGTAAAAAAATTAAATATAACTAAGATGACTAAGTCGTGGTGACTTAGTGGAAGTCGTGGTGGTTTAGTGGGTAGAGAACCAATCTCTCAAGTATGAGCGTGTGACTTTGATTCCAGGTCTGGCAAGTACCTGCCAATGCTACTTTTCTAAGTTCGTATGTACTTTCTATGTATATTTTGGATACCAATGACCGTTATTTGGAGGGGATGTTAAACTGTAGGTTCCGGCTGTCATTGAATATTCTTGGCAGTCGTTGTGGGTAGTCTGAAGCCAGTAAGTCTGACCAGTTTTTGTTGTTGGGTTGAGCGGGTAACCGGGTTGTGGAGGTCAGATAGGCAGTCGCTCCTTGTAAAACACTGGCACTCAGTTGCATCGTGACTGGAAGTCGACCCTAACATAATTGGGACAAAGGCTCTTGAGATAATAACGACAATAATAATGAGATATAAGCACCGCAGGACATCTGAGGCTGATGACGGGGAGTAGCGACCCCGCGGGGCTATATACATATACCGAGTGCTCCAGGGAGAGTGTACTGTCTCCCATCTCCGGTCGGCCGGAGTGAACCATGACGGGGGTTTGCCGTCCAGAGTGGAGTCGCTAGAGCATGGTTAGTAGCCCGGTGCCCTCTCGGAGGGCAGGTGCGTCCTGGTAAGTGGCGACTGGGCCGGTGATGCTGGACCCACATGGAGCGCGTGATCTGCGTTTTAAGTCCGCCGAGGTATCCTCGCCCTTCAGCCGCTCTGACTACGACTTAATTTTTTTGATTCACCATACCTATTTTGTAACATTCATTTATATACATTTCAAGTGTAGTAGGGCTCTTGAAGTTCCACATCAGGTATTCCAGATCTCTGCGGGTTGTTCGAAAGAGATACCGCGGCCCTGGTACATAAAAGGCCTATGACGGAACACGACGATTTTAGTCAGTAAGAGTCTGACACTCCCTCACCGCTGCTAACCTACAGCGGGAGGGGTCATTTGATGATTTTACGTCGCTAAAAAAAAAAAAAAAAGGTATTCCAGATCTTCGATTTTTATACGTCAATAGAGTGTGCTTATCAGATTGAACAAATTTTGCTAAAACGTCATACCTTTATATGCTATTGTCTACCTGGGCTCCTGGAGTTCCACATCAGGTGTTTTAGATCTTCAATTTTTATAAGTCATTAGAGAGTGCTTGTCAGATTGAACAACTTTTGCTAAGACGTCATACCTTTATATGCTATAGTCTAGCTGGGCTTCTGGAGTTCCACATCAGGTGTTTTAGATCTTCAATTTTTGTAAGTCATTAGAGAGTGCTTATCAGATTGAACAACTTTTGCTAAGACGTCATACCTTTATATACTATAGTCTGGCTGGGCTCCTGGAGTTCCACATCAGGTGTTTTAGATCTTCAATTTTTGTAATTCAATAGAAAGTGCTTAACAGATTGAACAACTTTTTCTCAAACTTCATACCTTTATATGGTACAGAGTAGCTGAGCTCTTGGGGTTTCACATCAGGTGTTCCAGATCTTCAAATTTATTATCTCAACAGAAAATGCTCATCCCATGAAACAATTTTTGCCATGGCACCAATTTTGTATCCCTTATAGTTTTATTGGTCTGTTGGAGTTCTGCATCAGGTCTTCAAGTTTCGAAGATAAATTATAGCCTATATGTTGACCAGGTTTAATACCGATACAACAAAGAAAGAATCATTAAAATCCGTTCAGTAGTTCCGAAGATTAGCGTGTACAAACAAACAGACATACAGACATACAGACATACAGACATACAGACATACAGACAAACAGACAGATTTTTTTTTTTGGATTTGTGCTCCATTACTGTTTCTAAACCCCACCCAATTATTATTTTTTTAATGTATTCAATGTACAGACACACTTTTTTTACTGATTTATTATATGTATAGATGAAGTTAGTTAAATAAACAAATCACAATTTTTCAGTCACGGTTCCACATTAGAATACAAGAACAGTTCTAAATACAATAAAACAAAAATATAGGAAATACTTATTATTTCATCTAAATTCTAAAATATTTCTTTACATTTCATAAATGTATATTTATAAAGCAGTCTCTCTTATTACAAATTACTCTATATTCTATAGCTATCACTGGTCAAATTCAGTCCCAATAATACTTTCTAGGTCTCAGCTATCCGGCCAGTAGTTGTAGCTGCCCGAGGGGGGAGGCACGGGCATGGGCGGCCCGCTGGGCGGCGGCCCCGTGCCCGCGCTGTACGGCGAGCCCTGCGGCGACCCGTACCGCGGCCGGAACCACGGCCGGCTCGTGTACTGGTACTGGTTACTCGCGTAAGCTGCCAAGTTCTGCCCAGTCGCGTTTGGGTAAGGGTTCTGTGGCGTCTGGTTTGGAGCGAACGCCACGTTCGGCATATTCGGTAGATTTGCCGGAGGATACGACTGCGGCGCCGGTGTCGTCGACGGAGAGAAAGTCGTCTGCGAGTTCTGTGATGTTGGCGTACTTGGAGGTACATAAGTCTGGTTAGAATTCTGACTGGTCCCATTCGTAGGGTTGTAGGTGGGAGGAGGTTGTGTCGTGGTCGTCTGACTGACGTAAGCTGCGGTTTGGCTGCCATTAGATGAGCCGTATGTCGGCGTGCCGTTCTGATTGGCTGGCGTGAAGCCACTTGTCTGCGTCGACTGTCCATCTGACGTGAACGTCTGTTGGTTCTGAACTGTACCCGTCAATGAGTACCCGTTATCTTGTGATGATGACGTAATATAGTTGGTCTGGTTATTGGCTCCGTTTGTATCAGTTTCTGAAGTTGTAGACTGTCCGTTGCCATTATTTGTAGTGTTTTGGGCAGTCGGTATACTGTATTGCACTGTAGGATTTGTGGGCACAGTAATGGTGTTAGAGTTCCCTTGCATCATGTACTGCTGTGGCATGCCCGCGTATTGTGATGTCGGCGTTAGAAAAGAGTTCGGAACTATTTGGTGAACAGGCGGCTGTGTTCCAGGGATCCCTTGACCTGGGTTAGTCATAGGTGAGGACGGTGGGGCTTGCACAATAGGGATTGTTCCTAAGTTAGGGTTTAACTGATGTCCTGCTAAAGCTGCGTTTAATTGTTGGGCTGATAGCTGCGTGTTTAAGTTAATACCGGCGGGCATATACTGCGAGGTAGCTGGCATGTTCATGGGCATCAAAGGCACATTGTATTGTACCCCACCAGGCATTCCCAACTGGTTCGGCTGCATCACCGTCACATTCTGTCCTGGTTGCAGGACTTGTTGGAAACCTGGAGGTAATGCACTTTGCATCAGGTTGGGGTGGTTAGCTGGTATCATGTACACTTGGCTGTTCGGCTGGCCAAGCATTGTAGGAACTTGGCTGATATTCAAAGGGTTCTGTAACACAGTCATGCCTTGTGGCACGGTGATCATTTGGACGTTTTGAGCGGAATTCTGAATCTTGCTCAGGTCTTGCTTTTGTCCGTCTTTGCTTGTTTGGATCTGTATCGCGTTTCTATCGATCTGGCGTATGTACATTCCTGTACCATCTTGGCCTAATCCTGGCGATGAGACACTGTGGGAGAAGTTTGTATTATAATATAGGTACGTTTTTAATTGAGTGCAGAAGGAGGTTTCAAAATCAAGATTTTAGCATGTATTTAGAACTGGCTGTTCTCCGCAATTTCACACGCGTTCTAAGGCAATTAATTCTTCAAACCTGGACAAAAAGTAGCTTACGTCTCTCGTCGGCTTAGAAATTTTGGTGTGAAAGCCGGACGGACAGACTTACTTACACATGTATATTAATTAAAGATTTTAACTGTAGATTTTTTATATTGTTTAATATGTATAAGAATATCAGTTTAGTTTTATATTTTTATAACGATATGTGATATCTTACTTCGTCTGCTGCCCAGAAGACACTTGTATGATGGTTCCGTGCGCTGGATTGATTTTCATTCCCATACTCACGATGGTGTTGTCTTTAGCTGGGGAACAATGTAAATATGTACAAACAATTCTCTAGGTTACTTTTACGCCTTTGCTTGTTTACGCTTACTGCTAAAGTTGCTGATAGGTATAAGTTATTTAGCATTGAATTGCAGTTTCGTAAATTATGCATCGCGTTTTTGGAGTAACTGGTTCAACGGTCGGTTTCTGACTAGAAAATTGGAAGAGTATTTCTTTAAAAACTATTTATAAAACTTTATGGCCATAATGCACATTCTTTTAGAAACCGACCGATGATACCAATTTAACAAGTACGCATCGCATAGAAGAACTCCTGATCATCCAAATCTGAAAACGAATTGAACTATTGGACTACTACATTACGCACATAATAAATTCTGACGATCACTAATGCGAACTTTAGGTACGCAAATATAAATTACGCCAAATGCCGCTTACACTTCGCAAATACAGCATTCATTACGCAGGAGAAAGAAGAAGAAGCTATGCTTGGCAACATTTTATAAAAGGGATAAAGTTATTTGGAAGTCGATTCTTCGCTCCTTGCTCCTTTGAAGATATTCTGTAAACGAAAAAGTGATTTACGTTTTGTAGAGAAAACTTCTTTCGGCTTCCGGGCACCCTGTTCTGCTGACTACTTTTGGGAGATAGGGGACTTTCCATATTTTACGCAAAACAATTTTAAGTACTGGTTTTGCATTTGTGCATGACGCTTTCTATCGACCCTTCGCTCGTATTTTGTTTGTTCAGACGCATCATTTGGCTAAACGATAAAGCTCATAAAAATTCAAGTACGCAATGCTGACCTAAACTGCAGTACCGAAACGCCATTGCGAATCCCAAAAAGTAAACAGATTTACACAATAAGCGTAATTCTTAAACAGCTTAAAAAATCCTGTCCAAATAACGAAGCAAGGCAGCGACTGCTAATTACTGAATTATCTATCTTCTAAAATACGACTTCAGCAATCCAACATCTGCAAAATGGTGCAAACTCGCAAACAAAGCTCGTTACATATCTGGACTGGAAGCTCATCGCACGTATCTGGGGAAAGGCTAGTCAGATGATGACGCAGAAGCTAATCGAATAAATCTTGTACGGTTTGTAGCAGCATCGTTTTCGACGGGAACCTATGAAATTTGCACGGAAATAAAGCGATACGCCGCCGCGCCGTCCGAGTCCTGTCTCAAAATCGCAAAAAACCTATTTCAAGATGTAGAAGTTCTTTTATTCTCTTTTTCCTTTCGCAGGTATGCTGGAAGAGATTTCTTAAGAAATAAGCATTACCTTTGTAAATTCTTTCTTTCCTGTCATCTTTCTCTATTATGTGTGTGTACAAAAATTTGTAAAAATAAATAAGCAATGCTTTGGAAGGCATGACAAATGTAGATGTCATCAAGCTGTTCTTCGAATGGTTGACGACGCCATTTTACAGAGTGCTTTTCGACGGCCCTTGAAGACTGTTTTATATATCTAAACGCTGCTATTTGCTGGATTTAACGCTATCTATGTTCACGAATACATTAAAGTGACGAAATACTCCAAAAAGATGGACTGGAACTTTGAAGCTAACTCTTTTTAGCTCTTCCAACTTCAGCTTCTGGATTTCCAAGGCTCCGGGACTGTCGCCTTGATGCTGAACTTGCAAAACTTTCAGCGCTACGCAACGCTAAAGATTGTTGGTATAATTTACGCAAAACTTAATGGCCATCTATAACTAAATTGCGACCACATATCATGTATGTGCTTGTGGCTCATACCCCTCTCGCACCTCCGCCAACAATTGTTACCTAAAAAGTGTTTTCTGCGCAGAGGGTCGCGAACCAAAGATTGGAGAGAACTAAATTATCAAGCGCTCCCGCTTCCTAGACAAAGTCACATAAAAAACGATGGAGAAATATTGATTAGTTCGCAAAATGCTCCTACAATGTCACCAGGCAGTGGGGATACGCGGTCGCCTTAAAATTAACACAAGAATTCTCAACTAAAGCCTTAAAAATTAATTGTATGTAAGTAAAGCAGGTGCTGGTTACGTCACAAGATTTTTTACACAAGATGACTTGAACAGTTCAATGGTACCCGAATGGACTCCTTAAAAATCCTCGTTTAGGTGACTTCCCAAATCATAACAGATACCCTAAGCGCGATATACGCAGTTATAGGTAAGCTAATGCATGCGCAACTTTATGCTTCCTCCTCCCGTGTCATGAAGCCTGAATCTGAAATAATATTTCAACTACACGCCGATTTCTCTAATTTTTTTTTTTTTTTTACCTTTACGCTGACGCCCTATAATCCTTTTTACGCAACAAATCCGGTATTGATCCGGTATCGGTCAACGCCAATAGCTGTTAAAAAAAACTTTACGCTTATCTGCACCAAACGGTCTTACGCCTACTACTGACGTGTTACACACATGCTACATTCAAGTCATCTCATATAACAACAAATTTCAACAAAAACAGCAGTAATCTTCAATGTACCTGGTGCCGCGGTCCAGGTGCGCGAATCTCTCGTGGAGCTCTTGTCATTCACATGCGACCTGGAGCATCACATTGTTTCAATAACACACAGCAATTTGAATATAGAACAACAAACTGGCAGATAGACAACCTCCTTCGATAAAAGGCGGTAAAATGTATTCTTCTTTTGAATTCTTCTGTTTTTTTTTTTCTGTATGGAGTTTTTGAGATGTTCCTGAGTCCGTCTGGTCTGGAGTATGGTGGTTGCGTTTTGAAAATGTTTCATTATTATGTTGTCTTTTCAAAGTAATTATTACTTGTGACAAAAAGTAATTGGGCAAGATTTTGATTATTTTGAGGTGAATTGTGGACAAAATAATAATGAAACAAAAGAAGGAAAACCTTAAAAATACATTTGGTAGCTCTTTTCTTTTGTTTGCCAGTCTTCTTAGTGGATCTCCCCAATATGGAGTAAAGATTTAATTTTTTACTGAAAGATATTTTTTTTTAAAAGAAACGCCAATTGCGAGACCTTTCTGTAGATAAGCAAGTTACTTTTTGTTTTGTTTTCATATCAATGGAATTTCAGCAAAAATTCAAATCTTCATCACAGAAAATATACTTGCTGTAATGTATTATGAAAGAAGCAAAAATAATTGTGATTACTAAAATAAATAAACCAGGTAAAAGATCTACAGCAAATATATTTTCTAAATTTTTAAGGGCTCCTGCAAAAGAATAAAGATTAGTTTAAAATAAATACTTATTCTTCTAAGACTTACACAGCAGGAGCGATGGGTCTTAGCTGCAACTGGCTTGGAGTCCCATCGGACAACCTCTTTTGTCCTCGGGACTCCTGTCCAACACTCTTTGAAGGAGTAGATGTGTTCTGAAAAACGAAGTTACCTTTGAAACATGATAATAATGCAAGGTATGAAATAATAATGGGCGCGCAAGGGTAGAAGCAATTGTTATTTTATAAATAGGGAGAAATTGTGAAAATTAAATAAGCAAATGAGTTTGGCAGCAGCATAGCTAGACAGACATATGTATTTTAGTTATAA
Source organism: Helicoverpa armigera (assembly GCF_030705265.1). Classification (NCBI taxonomy): domain Eukaryota; kingdom Metazoa; phylum Arthropoda; class Insecta; order Lepidoptera; family Noctuidae; genus Helicoverpa; species Helicoverpa armigera. Next base: position 8,373,377 of record NC_087136.1, on the reverse strand, counting down.
ATTTATGGCTGCAGAACTTACACCAATATTATAATTGCTGTCTCATAGCTATGCAACTAGAAACGGTTAAAACATTAATGGAAGAAAACATATCGAACGGAACCAACCACAAAATGGATGAACGGAAAAGACAAAATCCAGGCTAAAGAATGACATCAAAAGAAATCTGCTAAAATAAACCCTAAACCAATACACATAAGGCTTGTGAGATTAAGCATCATATATTAGTATGTGCTAGTATTAAAACCTAATGCTCACTGAAATGATTTGTGGTGACGACGCTTGGCCGGTCGATATTATGTTTATCAAAGAACCACTGCTGGCTATCGGCTGTAGGGAAAATTCAAAACATTATACATGTTATGTTAACCCTGGGTTCCTAGTAGTAATTTTATAAGCTACTTAGGTGTTGTTACATATTGCCATACATTTGATGTTCCTCTTTTATTAATACTGCAATAACACTTTCATTTACAATACAACAATTTTTGTTAACTGTCTCAGTTTCACATTGCACCAATTACCCTTCAGTACATTCATCTTTTCAATTCTAAATTCTTAGATCAATTAGCTATTTTATAGTCAAAACTACAAAACTATAACTCTTTAAAAAACTCATAATAATTAATGCAAAGAAATAATTCAATTTACTAAAACTAAAGTTTACCTTTTGATTGAGCTGCATAAAGGTGCCAGTGGCTTGTAGCTGCTGTAGTTGTCCTGCTGTTAATGGCAAAGGAGTTTGTTGTAGACTGCCGGCCGGGGCTATCTGTCAACATTATTGATAACAGGGTTAGACGAGTATATAGCTACAGATTCCAGGCTTGAATAATGCTTGAATTCCAATTTGTGCTGTTACAAGTGCACTTGCATGCAATGAATTCATTATTGTTCACAATATTTACATTGTTTAGCACATTTTGCCTTCCTCAATATTATGTAAATGAACAATCAAGTTACTGAACAAAAAACCAAGGTACTTACAGACACAAACTGCTGTGGTTGAAAGTTAGTTAGTCCTTGCTGCCCAGATGCCAAGTCCTGCAACTGCTGATATGGAATCAACATTGTTTGGGAACCAGGGACCGTCCACTGCACAGTATCAGCCCCTTGTATGTGATATTTGATATCTTTGTCCCCTTTATCTGTGCTGTACAGAATCTTCTGACAAGAGTTGGTACTCTGAGCTGCACAAACAACCGGTGTAGACGTAGCTGTACTAACAGTTGTACTGTCTGACGTTGACAGACTTGCTTGAGGAAATGTCAACCCATTGGGCAAGATCATTGACATAGAAGATGGCACCCCACTTAACCGTAACTGTGTCACGTTCACCGGCTGCATACTAGATATATCCACAATCTGTGTACCAAAGTTTGGTTGTTGCAAACTCAATGTTTGGCCAAGAGGCAAAGATGTGAAGTTGGCATTGGAAACTTGCATGCCAGGTTGAACTATAGGTATTAGCTGCCCATTCTCCTGGTTCAGCACATACTGCTGCTGTGGTTGTAGTAGTTGCAACATTGTGGGTTGTCGGACTGTCATGAGAGGAGCTGTCGCGGGTGCTACACTCACTACGGGTGGGATGACTGACGGGTGCGCGGTGGACGTTAATGTAGGAGGCGTCGAGAGCGCCGCCGTCACGACAGGTGGAGGCACGGGAGGAGGCGCGCTAGTCGTTGTTAGTGTCGGAGGAGGTACATTTAGCGCTGGCGGCGGCCCCCCGGCCTGGGCCGCACTCCATTGGGCCAACTCAGCCCTTATAGTCTCTATTAAGTTCTGTGCGAGCGACCTGGCACCTGCCAAGGCTTCCGATCGCGTATGATGCAGAGCCAAATGCAATGGCTCAATTTTATCGCCTTTTAACACAGCTACGACACCCGTTTCGGACCGAATATATTCTAAGTTAGTCCCATTCTGAAACAAAATAGATTAAATTGTTTTTTTATGTCGTTTTAAACGCGGAAATTAAGTTAAAAGAAACAAAACTTACAGGTCCTAAAATGCGTCCTTTGATATCAAATGCGGCCGGCGCATTATCCAGACCAATGTAAACCTTATCTATAAGACCACCGGACATCATTTATGATAACTTTATAAGGTATTTTATTACATTTATGTGATTTTAACGAAAAGCATCTTTCTTCCACAGAATGGAGAAAAAGCGCTTTTGACATAAACGCTTTTCGTTCGAAAATACCAAACCTGAGTCCAAAAAAAAGTTGTAGTTTACAAATGGTTGTTTGCCTATTGTATCAATTTTAAAAGAAATAAAATCTGTTACTTAAAACATAGTAAAAGGTAGCTAAAATTATATTCTACTGATATAGCTAATAATTGAAAAAGTTGAAAAAAGATACCTTAGCCACACGCGTTTTTGAACGTTTAAATGTTATTCTCTGCCTACTTACCGAAATAGTGAAAACGATTCTTTTCATACAAACGCTACAAAATACCTCTAAAATTATAGATTTACTTCTTTCATTTAACTATAGAAAGTAAACTAAATGAATGATTAGATATGATTTCATTTATAATTCATTATTCTAGTATGTTGAGAAAAGTCTACTGATTGAGAATATCAACACGCTAAAGCAAAAGCGCGGGTAAATTCTATTTTTTTTTTTTTCTTAAAGAAAGCGGGAAGTTTGGTTTTTCAAAACGTTCGTGTGCGTACACTGCGTACCTAGCGTTTTACCGTATTTTAGTGGTTTATACCGTAATAGTGGTGGAAATTCTGTGGCCACTTCCCCTATACCAAGCCTATATTAAATCCTAGGCCTAATGATTTTTAGTTGAGCTCGGAATTTTAAGAGAGCTAGCTAGGTACCCAAATACTGTGCAACCGTGCGACAACAAACAAATTGTATGTTCGAGCTCATTCTCAAGCGATGATGTCGCGCTCAGCCAAATCGAGTGTAGACGCGCGGTTTGATTACATGAATATCCGCTCACGTGTAACCGTTAGGAGAACGGTGAAAGTAACAAGGTGTATTGCAGGGCAAATAGGCTGTACTTAGGTACAGGTGCAGGAGTAAATAAAAATGCAACAAAATTAAATTTGCATATGTAATATCAATTTATATTACTACAAAACATGATATGCTGTCTCTATATTGTTAAATACATGAAAAAATATTACCTCTGATTACAACATGAGTTAATGTGTACAATTTTATATGAAAAAACTATATTTGTCATGATTCTTCACAATCTTGTTACAACTTCACAGATCTATTAAGCTATACAAATGTATAGGTTTACACTTATTTATTAAACAACAGGCATTAGTAGGGTAGAAGTTTGAAAATTAACAATTAGAGTGAAAACAAACAACATGATCACACTATGCAACTGATTTATAATTTATTTTTATAACATCACTGCACTTATAACTATCACATTAACAACTAAGTATTCTATCATACGGGACTAGAAGATCATTTTTTAATAATAAAAGCTTGGTTTCACTGCTGCCTAAACTCGCATTGATGATAAATTTACAAAATGTTAGTTTATAATCCACTTTGATATTGGTGAAACCAAACTTAAATATTGTTTTTTTTTTCTTAAATCAGCAAATTAAGGACGGAGAGAATCTCCAAGCTCGATACTTTTATTTTATATTGGATTGGATACAATAACTATCTTAGGAATTTTAGTGCATCGAAATTTTACCCTGAGTCCAAACTAGGTTTACCAGGCAATTATGATTGATTGAGATACTAAAAGTGGTACATGTTACATATATTATCTTCAGTTGAAATTCCATTCAGAGAAATAGTATTAAAAGTTGGGTAAAGAAAATAAGTTTTTTTTAATCTCCTTTAAATTGTAGGTATGTAATAAAAAATATTTCATCATTGGAAGCACTCCTTTCCACAAAAATATTTCAATCAGTCATAGGCTTTACTTTTAACACTAAGTTGCTGCATCAATGAGGTAGTCGGATGATTAAAATGAAAAAATATACATCTGTTTGTCTCTATTTGTACATAACCTCTAAATCACAATTCCACAAGGCTATGGTCATAATTTAAGCTGCAACAGTTCCCACTTACAGTAGGTATAATATCTTTTATATGATAATAATCATTCATAATGGTACATCCTATGTATGATAAATATTTTCCATAGTATCTTTTAAGTATCATAATTTTATCATCCTCTCTATGTTTTATATAAGTCTGATAGTTTAGCCGCCAATACATTTGAAAATTTATTACAATTACACTCTAAATATAATTTTCAATTTAAAATATAATAAAAATACTCATGGTACATTTTTCAATGCGAGAAGACACGATTATAAAGGCAACATAATTTAAAGGTATACACGTCAGTGTCTAAACAGATCTGACCCTGTTTTACACTTGCCATATTATTAAATACTATATTTATTCAAATAAATGTATGGATCGCGTTAAAGTCGCCGTATTGTCCAAAATTTACTTCCCGTTTCAACCTGGCACTGAATTTTGAACACAATTTGTTACTTAAACATTCATAGACATTTACATCCTCCAAATACTTTTGTAAAATACGTTTAGAAGCCACTTTTTGGCACTTGATAATATAACAGTCGCAAAGATCATTCAGACCACAGGCGTATTCCATGTTAAGGGAGTGAATATTTAAGTTTATATCGTTGTTATTGTAGGGAAGAACTCTAGGACAGTTTAATGGTTGTCCTCGCCAGATATTACTAAGTTGATTTTTAAGTATTACAGTTATGAACCTTAATACGCCTATGGTTGGTTTTTATGATAATGACAGTAACATGATATAATTAATAAATCACAGATATTATCTGTGCTCACTTACTTATTATGCATTATTAATAATGGTGGGGCAAACACAAAGGTGACTTACTAAATCTAAGTAACAATAAAAAAATATCACCCACGCAAACGATATTATTACTTTTTAATTAATAATTAAAGTAATATAAGCCTAATTCGAAAGTTAACGCTAAACTTAACGTAACCTAACTTCATGTTAGTATGAGAGACAATGGGCATCAAAAAATATCGTTTGAATAAAAAAATAAAATTAGAATTGCTATAATTTCAAATTTTAAATTCGGAACCCCGTTCGATATTTAAAGAAATAAAAATAGCTTCACTTTACTTACGTCACGTAAAGTTTATATCACTTTTGGTGGTCACTGTAGTCGTGAGCATCGGGAGCAGTAGTCGCCATTGGCGGCACTGCCGTAGTACATGCAGAGGGGGGCTCGGCAGGGCTTGGGGGAGGGGGGACGGTCGTCGTAGAAGGTCGAGCGGCTGAGGTACAATGTTCTGTCAGCCGGGGCTCGGGCGCTCTTATGTGACGTGCTGGTGGCCGCGCGGGCAGCGTCGTGTGCCGGCCGTTCGGCTTCGGCATAGAACTGTGACCGGCCGGTGCCGTAGCGGGGCTGGCTTGGCCCTACTGGTTGTTCTTTGCGGTTCTTTTCGGCGGTGTACCTGAAATTTTTAGATGTTGAATTACGATGCATTTCTTTGTTAGCGTCTTCACCTACACATATAGTATTTCTCTTGAGTTTTTATATTTTTCCGATCTGTAAGTAGATTAGAAAGCTGCGTGGAATGTAAGAACAATCATAATATTTATGTTGTTTACTGTTTAGAAATATAAAATATGTAGTTGTCATTATTCTAGAATATTCTCATAGCTGAGTATAATTAATTCCAAGCAAATTCCGCGAAAGAAATCAATATAAAATAAGTAATGGAAATTACCCAATCCAAGCCTCATTGAGATAATTTTTGACCATCTCCTCTTGCACGGGCGCTCTGGCTGCCAACACCCGGCAGCACAAAACTTCACAAGTAGACTGCGTCCTCATCAAACTCTCCTCAGGATTGCTATGACTCCCACTACTTTTGCCGGTCAACTTTGCCATCGAGCCGAAATTCTTCTTCAACTTACTGCTCATAGACCGACCAATACTTCCGAACTGTTTGGCTACAGAGTTCATTTGTTTGGAACTTTTGGTCGAAAGTGCGTCCAAGGATCTTCGGAGTTCCTCAGGCGGTTGGTTCAGGGAGATACACTCGATTCGCTCGAGGTCTAAGTACGCGGCTAGCATGGAAGAGCGTTGGTATTCGTCTGGTAGAATATTGTTGATCGTCTTCTGATCGGGTTCTACGTCCCATCTGAAGTCTTCGCCGGGGTCTACGTTGAATCTGGAAGTGGAATAAGCATAAGTTTAATGTTATCACCAAAAGGGAGACAAGTTATAACATTAAACTATGTTCTCTACCGTTTGTGTGTTCGCGTTAAACTTGAAAGATTTTTCAATTGTGAAAACAGTAATGGGGCTTTCACCATTAGATAGTGTGATTCTTGCGGAAGGTTTAAGGTGCAAACTCAAGGCGGATAACTAGTGCTATATTTTTAAAATATTTTGACATTAGTAATATACACTTAATACATTACAAATTTTATAAAACTTGTTATTTGTTCGACTAAAAAAAATATATTTACAAACTGACCTAATAGGCATAGGGTTTCCAGCGCTATCTTCTAAGGGCACTCTCGCGCCATCAGTGGGCAGAGGTTCGCAGGGCACCAAGGCGGAGAAGTGGCCTGCATCATACGCTAGGAGTATGGGCGTCTTGCTGCAGGCGTCCGGGGATAACTCTAGAGGTAAGTACACGCCGCCGAATGGGATCGGTGCTATTGGGTCGCCGCGGAAATCCTGCAATTGAGAATGTATGATTAAGCATATTGATACATCTGAAGTCAATAGGGGTACAGCTACAGAAAATCTAGCTTCGTTAATCATAAACACAGCTTTCTAATTTAAATTCCGGTTATCGTCAAAGCCTTTTGTTTGTAAAGCAGACACTGAATTCATCCATATACAAGAAAAAGTTATATCACACCTCCATATTATACGCTCTTTAGATTATTGCAATCTTACCTAGCAAGTTCCAGGCCTTTCGACAACCTACTGAAACTCCCTTCTCAGCTAACAATCTTCAAGTACCAGATCCAAAAAGTATAAATGACTTACCCTCAAAGCGACATCAGCAAACACAATAACAGGTCTTCTCATAACATGTGCCAAAGCGAACACATGCAAATGTTCTAAAGCTGCGTAATGTGGCGCCGCGGCCGGCGTGGCTCGCGCGGGCTCCGGCGACGCGGCCGTCACGCACTGCGCCCATTCGTGTTCCCACTCCGCTTCCGAGGGAGTTAGCCCGGCTGAACGGAGGGATATGCTTTCTGACCAGCGCCAGCGGCGTTTTATTGCGTCTGGAAGAGAACATTTCCTTATTTGGTTTGATAAGATCTAAATACATAAATGTAGCTTAAGATCTGTAGGCAACTGCTGTCTTTGCCTTCCTAGAGACCCTAGGTACCAACTTCAAAGACACTTTTTAGACTCATACCAAACCAGGAAATAATTAGTGATAGGGTTAAGTAGAAATCCAAATGGAGGGCCCCATGATAACAGTTTCCAATGGATAAGAGTGCCCTGATTAAACAGAGCACTAAAGATCGGTTCTGCGCTGTCCATACAAGATTAAGATTACATCTTACCAAATAAAAAAATAATAGCAACACTCACTTGTAAGTACTTCACCACCTTCCCCAGATAACAAAGCCTGGACTTTAGTCCTCAAAGCCAGCAGTCTGTCATGGAAGCCATACGCCGCGAGCGAAGCTGCGTGCGGCAAACAATTGCCATCGCCTGAGGTCGCTAGAGGCAGTAGCCGGGGAGCCCCGGGGACTCGGCCGTGGCGCCACCAGTTCAGTATGTTAGCTGACTCTAGGGTCACTAGAGTAGCTGTTTCTAGAAGGTCCTTTTCTAGGAACGTTCTGGAAAGGGACAAGGTCACGTCAGCTACAGAAGGCATCCTTTTAAGTACCTAAATTTTCCATGTGGGGTGAGTATGTTAACAATGTTTCAGGATTATGGTCAAATGCTTAGGTATTTACTTTATCATAGCAAACAATACATTGTAACATACATGTTCTTGAACTAATATTTTCCTATTCTACTTGACTGATGCTTATCGGCACGTGCCGCGCATTCAATATGTTTTTCCTCAAGCAACCATGAGAAACCAGGTATTCAATTTCACATATTGCCTCCATTCCCCTACGCTAAAATCAATGTGGCCAATGTCGAATTCATGTCTCCGAAACACGAAAAGGTTAAAGAACGGTAAACAATAACAGAAAGTTCAACGGCAGTCGCAAACTGATGGTTGCGTGTGCAACGCTCGTCAACATTGGCTAGCTGCCGATCGAGAGTACGCACCACGAACGTACATACAAGTATACGGGCTAACACCTATATTTGTCATTCGTGACTAATTTAAAGGGCATCAATCCAAAAATGCTAAATGTCAAGAGCGATGGCGTGCTTAGGGCAAACGCTTGTCTTTTTTTTCCAGTCTCGCCAGTCATGTTAATATTTCAAAGCTAAAATTCGGCAAATGGTTGTTCATACGATTTATAGAAACAACCCCGTCGAAGCGATTAATCAAACCGAACATTGGTTTGCGGAAATCCATTTGGTTTAATCAAAACAATGGCATGCGGAGTGGTCCTAATTTAGGGCGCGAATGATGGGCTGTCATGTCATGTTTTTATTGAACATTCCTCTTCGGCCTTGCGTTAAAAATAACATAAAGGCAATCTACATTTAGTACACGAGTAAATGGAAGAGTCCTGAGTCTTTGCAAGTAATAATGCATTCATGCTTACCGAAAATCAGGTGGGTAGACAGATATATCTGGGAGCAAGAGTATGTGATCTGAATTGATCGTGTTAGGTTCAGGCTCTGTGTTGTTGCGTAATGCCCACACGAGACCCTCGTTGTCTGTCGCGCGGGAGATTCCACGGGAAAGCTTTCGACCTGGTAGAAAAACGAAAATGTCATTATTTAGTTCCATGTGAAGGTTTGAGCTTCTGTGGGTGGATATTAGAAATACATATAAAAGCTTCTTCAACTGTCATAATCCCTTTATATTGGAAACCTTATTTGCCAATTAACTCAGCTGCTTATGCTAGTTATTGCATATTGGCATCTTCCCTAGAGGATATATCTCCCACAAAGGGATCATCAACGTTCGTTTTAGTTGAAATATCCTTTCAATGAACCGATAGATCTATCAACAACTTACATTCGGGTGCAGGTGTGAGCACCAGGTTCGAAGGTGCCGTGAACGACATGTTGAGGTCGAGGGTTCCAACAGAGCGCTCGGGAGTTATGACGTCACCACCCGCCCGCGCTTTCAGCGCTGCGCCGTGCACTCTCTCTGAAAAGACAAGTCGTGATAAAATAACGCATCACAGACTACTATTTATAACAGAAGTACTGATTCATAATCTAAATCTTGGTTTGTGCGTATATGATGAGTTTATTTTGAGAATGTCCGAGTTTCTATATGGCAAGTGTGGTCTGAATCCCGGCTTACTTATGCAATTGCAACTTAAGAATACATACTTGAGTCTTCACTCATTTTGTTTACGGTTCAGGGGTATACCAATAAGCTCTTTTTGGGTGAATACTCGGGTGAATTAGAAAAATACAAATGCTATGACTGCACTCCTGCACTGCTAATGACGTATTGAATTTTATCCTATAGGGACGGAAAATATATATCAATTCGTCTCATTGTAAACGAAAAACCCGCAATATTTTTGTGGCGCTATGATTAGTGCTTCGAGGATAATTTTATCGAAGCCTACCTGTGGAAAGTCACGTCGAATGTATCGTTACTAACTGGACTAATACGACATTACAAGCTTCAGCTTGACCTGTCATACGGTAACCATTGCGTTTTCAAAGACTATAAACTCATTTCCGAAATGATTACAACGAGCAATGGCTTTCATACAAATGTCAGATCGAGCCTGGCCTGCTTATTACGAGTCCATAGTATGCCTCTGTAGGGAAGTATGTCACGAACAATGGATAGGTTGGATAACAATTTAATACGCTTGATTGCGGTCAGTCCTTCAACTGGAGACACTATGGCCGTATTTGGGGACATTAATTTATGAATGGCTTGGGTTTTGACCTAAATGTTGTAAGAGTTTCCTGTTTTTGCCGCACCCGTCGAAATTGTTCTATATAATCGTTGCCACGTATCAATCAGAAATAATCGTATACCAATAAAGATTTATTCTAAAGACTTGTTTAATTTATTTCCAATGCAGAAAAGATAGATTAGATTCACAAGAGAGAAGAAGCAGCTTGAGATTCAAGCCACAGAGGATTCTGAACCACAGAGAAAAGGCCAAGGTTGAAAGACGACCTAGCTGAAGACTGATCGACCAAGGTTCACCGAGACGATCATTTGCAAAACATATCATCTTTGGAATTTCAGAAAGATTACTCCGAGAGCCTAAAATTGTTAAATCCCAATAAGGTAAAATATACACAATCCAAAAATATGCATTATTCACCAGAACCGAAATTAATTCGTCAGTGACGACACAGCGATGTTTCTGATTATATGCAAATAAAAGTTAAGCACAATGGAAGCGACGGAGCAGGACCGTACGACTCGATTGACAACATCAATGGCCAATCTGAATAATGCCAGCCATTCAAAGTCATCGGATAAAGTTACGCTACATTGAATCTTGGTAAATCGTTGTTTCAATTTACAATGCAATTCGCACATTTTCATTTTTGAGTATTTAAGGCTGCTCTGTGGATCCATCGAACATCACAAAATAACAGAATTCGTCAATTTCGTCACGAATATGACACGAAAGATTTGCTATCAGATAAAAGAGTTTCCCAGATCGCAGTGTCTACGTTAAAGAAAACACCATTTTCAATATGCATGGTGAATCATGTCATGAAGCTTGTTATTCACAATTGTTAGATAGTTGTCGAGATTGAACGCATTGTGTAGAAAATTCCTACTACAAACTTGCTAAATGTGATTGAAGATCAATATAATCATTGTAAGGGAATTCGTCAGTGTTCCAAATACTTCCAAAGCTATCCATCTAGCATTATCCGGCTTTACGAAGTTCGAGGAACTATTTTTAAGGCGCCAGCTAGGGCTACAAATCACGATTTAAAGATCAAAGCAACCATATGTCTGGCTGTACTGTGTCCAGATTTTGTTCCCGTTCCCGCAAATTGGGTGATCTGTGAATTATTCAGTTTACGGCCAGCAGGGTTTCCGGGACATTAAGTTTTATATCCGAATACGTATTCTTTCATTCGATGTGTTGGTTAGAAAAATAATTCCGCAAATTAACCTTCTCAGTAAAGACAAAGGTATAGAAAATAATAGTTGTGTTTCTGTGAAATCAGAAATAGATTTATTGACACATTCCACGCGCGAGAAAAATACTCTTATCAAGTTTCTATCTAATAATAAAACTAGGAACAACGCTAACGACAATCATATTGGAATTGATAAAATCGAATTGTTGTCTACAGCGGCGATATTGTATGACAATCTTCTATTGTTGTCATAAACATGTTCCATTTAGGCGACTATATCGTTGATCTGTCCATAACTTAAGCCAGACATTGAGATAAAACACAGACGTGCCCAGTATTTATAGCGAGGCATCAAGCAGACGAAATTTGGGCCAACGACTTGTGAACAAAAAGTAGAAAAAATTAGAACGATAGGCGTCAAGCGGGACGTGATACCCGTCTGACACATGTTATTACAATTAAATCCAGTATAAATATAGCAGAACATAACACGAGATAGTTTAATTAACGCAACACGATATTTAGCGCGCCACGGTCAACGACAATTGAACAAGGCTTAGATATGTTTCAAGATCTCCGTATAGCAGATCTAAAAGGAATGATTCTGTTTCAAATGCATATATCAAAAAAATCATGGAATCAACCACGTATTTACATATTTGTAGCAAAATTATGTAAATGAGAACATATAGCGAACTGAGTTCCACGAAGTCTAAATAGTTCTAGCGTTATTGCAGTAAGTGATCCATGAAATATTTTCTGAAAGTCATAAAGATCTCGGCGTCATTCAATTACAGACCTCAATTATGCATTCAGAAACTTTGAGAAGGAATTGAAAATTTATTAAGAAGATAGGGAGATATTTACCATCATTATGTTTGCCAGCTATAGGGTCGGCTTCCATCACCATCACGGCTTACCTACCCTGAAACAAAAGTAGTTCTTCAAATCCAAATCGTTAAAAAGGAAAACGGTGACAAAGTCACCAAAATATAAAGTCCTCGTAGGTTTTGAACGCAAATCGATAGTACCTCGCCTGCCAACAAGCCAACTGCGCAAACGATATGCACATTAAAGTACGAGTCAAATAATATTTAGTTATTTATTGGACAAAAAACAGTGTTTACAGCAAGACTTGCCAGCACCGAAAATGACGAATTGAGACCAGAAATATCGTCGTGAGCAATAATGAAACGTAGCACCACCTACACAAGGTTTTAAATAGATTTAAATTGCCAGTTCTGTTGGTCCAGTTAATTATGTATGTGTTCTTGGACATGCGACGTTTTAGAAGTCAATAAGACGAAGGTCTTTGTGATACGGCGTCTGTTGTTTATTTACATGTGACGGTATCGAACAACAAGCCTAATTAGAATAACTAATCGAGCAGGTAAATGCACGCTAACGTTCATTTATCGCATCTGTGATCAATCTCTACTGGAGTACTATTGTTTGTGAATTACGTTTCGTGACGTTTGTAGTGGAATTCATTTACATATTTCGTCAATATAATAATTTGCGACGCCATCATACCTACCTAGTCGTTCATTTTTGTTCAAAAACAGTAAATTGCTTTTAATTTGTCAGTCAAACAGAGGTCAGGTTAATTCTGAATGAAGATAAACATGTTAGTGATACTTATTATGTCCATACAATCATACATCCCACACTAAACGACACCTACATCAGTCTACACTGATTGGCCATAAAAGTAGATCCTGACTAAATCTTAGCGTAGGAATAAACGCTTTGTATTGTAGCTGATTTAGAACTAGGTAATGATCTTAATGACTAATAAGGAGATGTTAACAGGAATGGTAATTTAGAGAACATAAAAAATATGTTTTACATACAAGTGTACATACTGTCGTTCCATCAGTAACAAGCCAATTTTAGATTGACCTTTTGGCTTAATCCGCACGATTTAATCATAAGGCTTATCAATTAAAGTCTAATGACACAAATACCTAGCATACTGTAGATAAGAGAGCAAATGAAACAAACTGACAAGACCTAGCCGTGACTCATGTTTGTATTCGACTCAACGTATCAAAACATAAGGAAACGAAACAGCATCGACTTCCTTGAACGAAAAAAAAACAATAACAAAGCAATAAAAAAGGAAACACGGAGGTCAGTTTTACTAATTACAAACTGAAAGCGATATATTTCCCAAATTGAGCAATCTGGCAGTCCTCAGCGCTTTTGTTTACTTAATTAACACTGAAGCGCTAAGAATGTGGCTGTAGTGAAAATTAGCACATTTTACATAACTTATGTAAGTAAGTGGTTTGACGGGAAAACCTAGACAAACTTCACGTTATTCTGTTTTTCAAGATATTTCAATACTGTCTGGTTTCAAATTGCATATTCTGAATATCTTAAAAAAATGTTAGTAACAAACTAACAGGCTCGATTCTAGGTAGACAAGGTTAGATTTGTTTTGAATCCATTTTGAAACGAAGAAATCTGTAATTTTATGGCAGGATCGTTACATTATGACGTAGTAGGGACTTGCTCTCATACAATAGCCTGATGACGTGTTTATCTTGGGGTACGTCACAAGCAGATTCATAACCGTTCAACCCATTCATGACATTGAATCTTGTAGTTACAAAGGGAATATTACTGTTTATGGTGTTGCGGTTACTTGAATATTCATGCACTGCATATGATTGACGTCGAGCTTCAGTGACGCCACCCATCTTTGTGGGAATGGGAATTTTCCCTTCAGGACAACCGCACGTGGTTCAAGTTTGGGCTTATTTTTATCCTTCGGGATCGGTTGCGTGTCCACCGTGTAATGACTGCGATGTTTTTATTGTCTGCGTTTTAGTCCTCTATTTTTAGACCGGTCCGTGGTTCCATCCGAATAAATTTAGTTTCCGCTCTTGCGTGGGCTTTTAATCCCTATTTTGTGAATAATCTTAAAACAATTGTATTTTGAATAAACTCGTTGTGAAACAGAGAACAATGAACCTTTTGGCTAATTACCTCACGGCAATCTTTAATAAGCTTAGCAGTATGTATTGATTTTTAGTGTGCGTAAGCAAATTGCTTTACAAAAATTCAACCTTGCCAAAAGAATGTTTGAGGGTCGATGAATTCGCCGTGAATGTACAAAGAACGAAAAGAGAATCCTTCTAAAATGAAATGGGGTTACTACTATTAAAAAACTTTTATGGTGTCCATTACGAACCTCTAGAAATAAAATGCAATGTCCGATGTCCATAGATATACGTTAATTTCGTTTTAAATAAGAAGCTTAAAAGGAATGCTTGAGAAAACTCGGAGACCTCACTCAGTAATGACTGAATCACTTAGCTAGGAAGTACCTATGTATCTTTAAACCCTGGCGCTCTGCCAACATTCATCATATATTTTTTCATCAATACCCATCATGACTTTCAGATGTTCCGATGTCATCGAGGCATTCAATCGCACTTGTGTTTTATTGGATTCTTTATCGGTACCAACATTCAACACTTTCTCGATGTTTTTATGATATATTCACACGCATTAGGTACTCATATTCTCACAGTTCAATAATGGCATCATATTGGTAAAACGCATGCAATCTAGAACAATCTTAGGTATGGATAAGTTAGAGATATTCTTGGTACTTGAAGCTAGGGTTCTGGTCGATGGCGCGGAAGGAATCTTTGGCCTCATTATGCATGACTTATCACGGCTGAATGTCATTAGAGTCCTGCTTATCGAAGACTTGAGTGAGTCAAAGGTATATTGGATAAGTATTACACAATTATACAATTCGTTTTTTATTCTTCTTTTGCTAAAGATTGTTTAATCTCATACAGGTGCTGAATATTATTGCCAATACTGATCAATATTGTCATAGTTCATTGGCTGGCTTCGCAGACCGCAATCTGGTCATACAAACTGCAATGGTAAATGCAGTTCCACAATTTTGGAGCGACAGGTTTTAACACAGGTTGGCCATCACCTAAAGCAACATCAAATCAATACGAACAACTTTCGCAAAGAGTTTTTGTGAGCCCCCGATGGTTATTGCGAGCCCAATCGTATTTCTACACATGGCAATGCATGAGAGAAAGTGGTATTGTATTAGGTTCTGGTATGCGGCAGTTGTAACTGTATTAACTTCTAACAATACAAACACGTCAGTTAATAAGAAATTACTTATATTTCAATTTAAATACTCTACTTGTCCTCCTCGGGAAGTACACGGTTCAATTTTAGAAGTTAGGTCATCAACTCCCAAAAAAATACAATCACTCAATACCCATAGAAGAATTAATTGAATTTATCTTTTTTCGTGGATGACGGTCCAAGTTGATTGCTCTTAATGGAAAGACCTTGGAGCTACATGAGGACTTTCATTTCTTTAACGAACAAGTAAGAAGTACTCATTTGGTTTTAGATACATGTGCAATTATTTGTGCAGTGACGAAAGCAGCGTCATTTGTAGAATCTGGTATCTTTTATTTTGCGGACTTGGTTCATGGACTCTCTTTTTCGTGGTCTAAGATCTCAAAACTTCCTTTTCCAAAAGGAGCTTATTATTGTATGTACCTCTTGTAAGCAGAAAATCTTTAGAGCTACGCGCCCCAATTGAGGATCTAAGCAGGCCTCAAATGTCTGCAGTTAAGAAACTAACCCATTCATTTTTACTCATTCAACATTAATCAACATTTTTGATATCCTTATCAAGAATGTTAATGCGTTGGTTCCTATGACCTTATTTTAAGTTTCTGGTGGTTACTGAGTCATGAAGGAGTTTAGACTGGTGACGAAAAACGTGATAGATAAAGCCTATTATCAATTATTATGTATTATAAAATTATCTAATCATTCGATTAACAAGAGCTAATGCTTATCGTATCGCTTCGTTTATTTCCCGATTTCTAGCAATTAGCAACAACGTGAGGAAAATTCCAAGGAGCCCAAAAAAATTAAGTACATTAAGTAGATTTAAGCTATATCTTTGGAGCGTAGACATATTTTTTTGTTTCCTTTCTTCTGCATGTTTGCATCCATAACACATGTCATCTTTCAAGCGTGTTCTGTTAACAGCAAAAATGATAAAAATAAACATGACAAAATCGATGACAAAGAGTGTTCAAATATACTTAGTATTTGAAAAAATATCTTCTGACAAACTCAGAATATCGCCAGACGTCTTTATGACAAGATATTTTGACGTCAGACGTGTATGAAAGATTGTACGTAGGTAGGTACCTACATGAATTTAAAAACCGAGCTGCAAGTGGGTAGTTACACTAATCGGTCTTACTACAGATTTTCCTTTGTTTGAATTAATCTACTAATATTATACAGCTGAAGAGTTTATTTGCTTGCTTGAAGTTACTAATCTCAGAAATTACAGGGTATTTAAAAAAAAATCTGTGTAAGATAGACCATTTATCGAGGAAGGCTTGCTCGAAGACACTTGACTGGGCAAAGGGAATATCCTTCATTTTCCAAGTTTCAAGTTTACCTCAGGTTGAGCAGTTAGTAACTTGTCAGTCACTGGATTTCCCTTTGATTTTGTGAGGAGTCAAGCGCTGTGTCACTCATTAATAATTGGTAGTGTCAGCAGGAGGAAATTGGAATGATATAAACATTGATGAGAAGTACCTTAAAAGGTAAAGTAATATTATGTGATTAATGTTATACAGATGTCAAATTATATTAAGCGAATTTATTATAAAAAAAAAGAAGTTTTACATCATTTGTTTATTGTTATTCATTCACAAAAAGATAAAAGAATAAATAGAAATATGAATTTGTTGTTTTTATCTCCTTATTTAATGTTCTCTGAATCTGACGAATATAAATAAAGATGACTAACGCAGGTAGACATGTATCTTTTATTTGATATGGATATAAAAACATTGTATTTAAGTATGCTGCTGTTATGTTTGCTTACTCTAAAACATACCTACCAGTGTTTGTAATATAGATGTTTTTCTGATGTAAGCTTATCAAGGACTACCTTCAAAATACAGTACATCTTGGACTTCTATATTTACTTCTATACCAATATAATAAAGCTTAAACTTTTTTTTGGTTTGTTAGTACCCTAAAGGCTCTAACACTACTGAACAGATTTGAAAAATTATTTTATTGTTAGGTAGCTACACTATTCGCAAGTAATATGGGCTATATTTTATCTTGATATGTTTTATCCAGGATGCGTGTAAAACTGCCGGAAAACATCGGAAGTACTGTATAAAAAATAAACGGGCATCTCTAGAGAAACTTAGTGATCAGGGAAGCATTCTCTGAAAAGGATATTTATCTTTGTACAGTGTAATAAATTTTGAATAAAGAAATGTATACAAAATTAATATGTAACAGCCTTTGTAAAAAACCTGTAATCTATCAATGAACAATTACTCGAAATTGAAATACAAACTAAATGATACTGTTATTCATGTTTAGACAATCTTATCAATGGTATGTATTACTTTTTTTATTTGCAAAGCAGGTGAGTTATGCTATAGTATGACGCATTGAACCATTGGCTGATAACAGTTCTTATCACTCTACAACTGGCTGTTTACAGAACCTGTTAATATTTTTTTTGTTTGTAAGTAACTAGCTTCTGCCAGTGGTTTCACCCGCATCCCGTGGGAACTACTTCCCGTACCGGGATAAAAAGTAGCCTATAGCCTTCCTCGATAAATGGGCTATCTAACACTGAAAGAAATTTTCAAATCGGACCAGTAGTTCCTGAGATTAGCGCGTTCAAACAAACAAACAAACTCTTCAGCTTTATAATATTAGTATAGATGAGAAATGCCATCATATGTATTGAAAAATTCTAGAGTTATCAGAAAAGATTTCGGATTTCAAATGCTATTGTGAATTTTTAAAGGAGCCTAAATAAGTACAGACTGTATTTTCACAGAATAACGAAAGAGATACTGCAGAGTATCAATATAATGTATTAAGTTACTAGTCAGTGCAGAAACTAGATAGAATTTCTGCTATTCTGTAAAGGTATGATTAAATAGCAATAAATGCTATTGTTAATTTATTATTTACTTTCTCAGGCACTATAAGAATAGCTTTTAAGGATTACATATGTAATATTGAAATTGTGCAACTGCTATAATTAATTTCTCAATAATAATGAATGTTGAGTCTAAAAAACAGTTTCAAAACCATAACTACTTAGGTATTGTAATACTGAAAATTATGTAGAGGCTACAAGATGTTATATGAAACTTAATTAGTATAATTAAAGACTGAACTATAGATCAACAGAGAAAATCACCTAGCACTCTACTTAGTTCTACACTGATAAATTCAGCAAGGAGGTGAAATATAATGACACTCTACTTGTTTAAGAAGGTGTGAACTCTTGTTCGTGGTCTCACTAATGACAAGTATTCTACAGCAATAAAATCTTGATTTAATTAGCGATCAACTTACTAATTGAATATCAATAAGTATTTATTCAGTTCAATCATTCCAATTACAAACAAAAGGATGTTCTCACTACAAATGAAAACGTTTTGTAACACGTGAGCAGTGCGAATAGTCGTTTTCTCTATAAGTACATACCCGAAGTATTTACGTTGCCTTATAAATACTTGTAGGGCATAAGCATAAGGCCGAATTAGACGATGACACTCCACTTCGCTCACTCAAGGTTACACGAAACAGCGCAACTGGCCCACGTTCCAGACAAAACAGATTTGAACTTATTACGAAATTATAATGAAACTATTTTTAAACAATGAATTGCATTTGCATAGAAATTACGTACGCTACGACAGGTGTTTGATCATCGTTCGTAAAAATAACTCACCTTTGGAAACGCAAATCTTCTTTATAACGAGCTGTATTTCCATAAAACACTTTCACTTTCAATGTTATCACAAATCAGATGACAGAAACACCAAAAATATTTGTATTTACAATTTTACAATATTTACAAATAAACACCACTTTCTACTGCACGCAGCACTTGTAAAAACCAAAAACAAAACAGACTGATCGTTCTGTCTGACAGCTGGTCGACTAGTGTTGTACAAGTTGCAATAAGTTAACTCGAGGCTAATCGGATTAATCGATACGAATAAATGGATATTTCTTATCTTAGCGTTTAACAAGAACAAATTTGTTGACATCTAATTATACATTTTTATTAATCATTATTCATATTTTTAAACTGAAAGTCCTCGTACAATGCCATGTCCTAGTCTTAAGCAGTAAGAATATTATAAAACCATTTTAAGTTACGTTTACTTCATGAAGGGTTTCTTTCTATAAAAAAATATTTCACTATTTAACATCTTTGAATAAACGATTGCCAATCATTATAACCACAGCCCACTTTTTGTTTATTTTTTTAAACTTATCCAATACATACATACAACTAAGATATAGTAGAAATAAACCTATGGCTTGGATTAGAAATGACGACGAAAAATAAACAACAAGATTCCTTGCCTTCTTCGAGAAAAGAAATATATAATCATTTGTGGCATTTTCATATCAAATTGAATCGAGTCGAGTATAATCGATTTGGTATAAATAATTTCCTTTGCTACGGACTTCTATGTCACAGCGCGATGTCTATGATAAAATGTTGCCAAGATAAAACTTTCTGCCGTACTGATGGTAGTTTATTCATTTCAGGGTCTTTGAAAAAATTGGAAGTGGTTTGTTTTAACGGTTTGGTATTTATACAAAAAGTTATTCGCAATGAAGATCGAATAAAACGTAAGAAAATAAATAGTGACTTAAACTGACCAAAAATATTCAGTATGAAAAACTAAAAAAATGTAACCATGTCAATTTAATTCTCCTACTAAAAATATTTTCAGTCATCATAATCATTAAACGTTAAAATTTAGTCTAACCAATACGTTACTGTAATACAGTACTAAATGTTAGATTTTTAAGTTTGACTTTTGACAGTAACTTCAGGGAGCTGGGAGATTAACAAATAAAGTGGCAACACTGCACTCAATTTCCGGGTTCCTGTCGGGCGGGCCGATATGGCTCGAAGGTCCAATCAAATCATTCAGCTCGCGATCCTATGTGGGCGATACCTATCAAAACAACGTTCTGTGTTGTAAACCGCGCGTTCTATTTACAAATTGAAAACATTGACTGAAAATATTTAGCTTTTAACGTGAATAGAGATGCAGTGATATATTTTGTTGGAATAAGACTTGACTTTTGATTTATTGACTGTGTGCGATTTGATTTGTGTCGAAAATGACCGCTTCCACTATGATTGAATTGGAATCCTGGATAATCTACCAGTGTGTTCTGAATGAATGCCATGTGTCCAGCAGCTGTAAGTAGTAATTATATCAATATTTATGTTAATTAATTCAGCAGGTAACCATCGCACGACATTGCGCGTGCTTAATCACGTCAAATATTTTGTAACGAGTTATTTGTTTTTGTAATTATTAAAAAAACATGTATTACGGTTTCCTCAATTTGTTTCTGTGATATTGTTCCTATTCCGTTGTTTATTTTCCGGTCAAGTATTTTGTAGAATATTATGTGGATTAAATTATACCAGTTTCTGTCCCTAAGACGACCCACAGACTGTTTTACCTATTTCGTTACATTATTAGGCCTAGGTCTTACCTAGCTTTTATTTTTTTTATAGAAATGTTAACTGATTAAAATTAAATTAATTAAAAATATTATAGTAACATAACTCAGCAAACAAATTAAACCTTTACCTAAATAATTTTAATACATACCTAAGCCATTATAAAAAAAATATTTTATAGCGACATGTTTCGGCTTATAATATGAACCTGTCTGACCAAGGTAATGTACCGGTTGGGAATTACGTCCTATGACTCATGTGATATCAATTACCTACTTAAATAAACCCTACATACCTACGTACTACCTAATATATTTTTTCTTTAATAAATAAATTAGGGGTTTGAGGCCGTTCTCAAATAAAAATGAAAAATTGTCGTGGGACAACGTAGAAAAGAGTTGGGAGTAACATTTTATAACAAGACAAGAACGAACGCTTGAACACTAGCTTAATTCGTAAAGAAAGGATGAAAAACCAGGTTACATGGCTCGAGATGGCAGAAAAAAGTTTTTTGCTGATCCCCTTTTCCGTGCGCAAAAATGTCTAGGCACCCAGGTACTTCTTGTTCTCTTGAAACTTTTTATGCAGAGACCTAACCTATACATTCTTAAAATACGCAGAAAACCAGTCAAAACACTTCGTTCAATACAAACAAAAAGCAAAATACTCATGTCATTCTTCGAAATTGCTGAAACAATCTGACAACAGACAAATCAATTTCGATCAGTCATAAATGAAAGCCATAAACATTGAATTGTTTTGGAGATAAGGGGCGTCTCTTAGAAACAAATGATCGACGGCAATCGTGAACGCTCCAATGATCGCCTAATTAACGTTAATTGCGTACCATCTTAAAGGAACACATGCCCTGTTCGGAACAGTGTCTGTAAGTCCTCAATGAACCATGAGAGCATTTGGACGCGTGCTGCTAATTATACTTGGAACTCCCATCTTTATGAAGCATAGGTATAAACCCTCCTAAGGAATCAAAGCAAGATTTCCTCGGAATAGCAGTGTCTTCATAATATTCGTTATTACGACTAGATCTTTACCAAAGAATCCTTAATCTTAAATACCCGGAAGAAGAAAATGCTTGACATCAATCAAAAACAAGCTTTCAATTTAACAACTTATTGATAAGTTGTCTTATAATAATCCGCTTAACGAGCCAATTAAGTTCAATACAGCTACACAGAATCGTGGAAATCTGTGACTTCCAAAGTTTCCGAAATTAAAGCAAAAATGGATCCAAAAGCTGCGAGTAGACGTTATTGCGAAGTTATCAGCTTTAAAAACATATTATTGTGTGTGTCAAAGGTAAATTATGGATCGATCGAGCCTTCATGTGACACAGGAGTTCCAGGAAGGACACGGCCTTGACATCAGCCAGGTCTTTACGACCCCGAAGCCATGAAATGTATTGAGTATAGCTTTGTACGTTCACCTTGGAGTTCTCAATACAATGTTGCAATACAGGTTCATACTGCGTTATTGCTTTCAGGACACACCCAACATACACGTAGGTATTCGTATATGAATATTATAGATGTGATATGACGCATTTTCCCCTTTCGGGGCACGTCGCAAAAATTGCGGAAGCAACGGGATGGCTTCCTCCATTTTTCTTCTTCAAAGATTCAATCATTTTCTATCCATATCATACTTGTACGTGTGCGTTCTTAAAATAGCAGTGCACAGCCTGTAATGATGTTCTGAAAAGATTTCAGCAACAGGAAGTGGAAACTTGGTGAAAAAATATCTCAATAGATAGGAAAGGAAGGATCGGGCGAACGAAGAAATTGCCTAAATTGATCAAGCTCCGCCGTCTAATAATGACGATACTTAAACCTAATGGAGAAGTTAATTATTCTGGAAAACAATTAAAGTCATTTATGTAAGGAAGTTTGTGGAATAAATCCAGTTTATTACGTTATGTTTGGAGTTATAGTCAAACCTGATGGTGCGTGGTTCCTAGCTTGAGATGAGAAATTAAGCTTTGTCGCCGAAATCTAAACAAGGAACATGAGGGAAACAGTCGATACTTTCCAAAACATGCAATGTGAACTACAGACTGCATCTTCGGAACCGTTTTCAAAAAGGACATTAGATAGATACTTACGAATAATAAGAATTTTATTGCAAATTTCGAGTCACTTGAGGAAAAACGTGACGGGCAATTTTTATCATGAAAATTGGCGATGACATAGAATTGAGGTTTTTGGAGTACAATTAAAGTCAATTAATGTTTTTCAAGACATCCAATTTGTCGACGAGGAACCTCGAGTGACGTTTTATACCGACGAATTATGCTTACCGGCTACTTCAAACTGGCACAGCATTTATTTCGAAAAATAGCAAGAATATAATGTTATATTTAATTATGCAGGTTATAAAATTAACGATCTCAATGTGACATTCGTCTATTAAAGCAAATTAGGACAACAAGGTGTAATTGTTGTAACAGTAAAATAACGAAATAATTCTACCACATCAACCATACTTGGGGAACTAACGTAAAGCATCCTACTTTTATTTATTGTGAAATACAATATGAAATTTTGTATTCTATTGTCAGAAATAGTCTCTACACAAAGAACACCTTTTACCTGTGTAGACTCAGAAGTATTCCGGTGGTAAAAAGTTGCGTCTCCTGAAACTTTTTAAAGTTTATTGTGTCTTTTATTTGACGTCTCCAGCAGGGCTAAGGACCTCATCAAGAATCTAGACACACGGCAGTGTGTCCGCCAAGTTCGAGCAAAAAAGGCGACACACCGGCCGTGGGTTATATTACACGAACCATTTCGGGCCGAATACGACCCCCTTGTAACTCAAAATCTATTTTATTTACGCATATCAAATTTTTAGTATCTGTTGAGACCCCCTCACTTATCTAAAATACAAAATTTCATTAATATATCTATTGTAGGTCTTGAGATATTGACGTCAGAAAATCGCTATTTTTACTATACACTTATTCACTTATTCACTGATTCACTGATTCACTGACTCACTCATCAAAAACCTAGACCACTTCCAATGGTCGTATTGACTTGAAATTTGGCATGGAGGTAGGTCTTTATGTCAAGGTAAAGGGAAAAATCTGAAAATGGCCAAGTGTGAGTCGGTTTCAAAATAATGAAGGTGTTTTATACCCGGTGTAAATTTATACCCCTAAGGAACTAAAACGAACTAAATTTATCTATATTTATATAATATATCTTCGAATGGTACAAAGGTTTGTATTTAGTCAAAGTAAAGTAAAAATCTGAAAACGGCCAAGTGTGAATCACTTTCGAAAATAACGAATGTGTAACTTTGATCCACGAACATAATATATGATAACATGTCATGTCAGTCAGTTGGTAAATCTAGTCATAGTTAATCTAATTCATTTCTTTGTAAGAAACATAGTGCATATTAAAAAATCTAAAAGATAGTATAAATGAGACATTTCTTTAACTAACTTCATCATAAGAAAAAATAAAATAAACAACCTTACAAAATAAATGAAATCCCACCCAAAACAAAATGTGAAAGACTGCCAAGTTCGATAATATGGGAATGCTTCGCCTATAAAGAAGTGAGATCTGAATAAGTACCAAGTTCCATACACATACCTCAGTTAAAAATAGTTACTTTTTAATGATGATTACTTGGCAAGTTTTAATAGAAAATTAAATACTTGATTCATTGCGTTTAGTAGGTTTATAACAAGGTGTATGAAAACTTGCCAAGTAACATCATTAAAAAGTAACTATTTTTAACTGAGGTATGTGTATGGAACTTGGTACTTATTCAGATCTCACTTCTTTTATAGGCGAAGCATTCCCATATTATCGAACTTGGCAGTCTTTCACATTTTTGTTTTGGGTGGGATTGTTATTACTACAAGTGCTTCTTCGTCGTGAAAACAAACAACATTCAGACTAAACACTCATTAGAATTCAGAAAAAAGTGTCCCTAAAACTAAAATAAAAGACAAAGAACCTAAATATTTTCTGCTGTGTCGGATTTCAATTAACTTTTTTCCGTCGCTATGCAAGGTATATGACCAATTATTGACGAAGTTTTGAAATATAACGTTCAATTCAGGCATCCAGTGTGGCATGACCGCAATTTACCGAAGTGCTATCGGCCAAGGATCACTCTGAATTCCACGTGCGGAATGTCGAAGGTCGCAAGCCTTTGTCCAGTGTTCGCACATCGGCATATAGCCACGTATGGCCGACCTGCATACTTTAACACAGGGCTTTATGTACCATTTCGAGTATTTTCGTGTTTATTTAGGCAGGGAAGGTCGCCAAATGTCTTTATTTTCGCTAAATTCAAATCTTATCCAAAAGGTTAGTTGTCACTGTATCTGAACTTTATTAATCAAGACAATAAACTTAGAATATCTACATGTACAGTTAGAAGTGTAAGACAAAATGCTTCTTCGTCTCGAGTTCCCCTCGGTCTTCAATTGTCCTTATCGGAACTAAATAATGCGTTGGTTCCTTAGCGCTCAGCTGTTAAACGGCAGGTGCGAGCACAGCTGCTCGTCCCTACCTTATAACGGTCGGCGTGTGCGCCGCCCATTCTTTTTTCAAACTGTTTGCTTTTAAAAATACTCTCAAAAATAGGACTTGCATGTACCACAAAGGTAGATTCGATTTTTTGTTCAGTTGGCATTGCGACAGTACCATGACTAAGCGGGTATGAATTTTAATTGGAATATGGCTGCCAGCGTACCTTGTTCGGTAAACTGTGGATCGCTCAGAATTCATGATCTTTAAAATAATTACGTTCATTACCAACGTCATGTTTACTTGAAACTAAATTCTACTCTGCATTACCTGATCAAAATTAAATTCGGGATCGTTGAAATTTTTCACATATTCACTTGAGGAATTTAAGGAGTGTTCACATACTTTGTTGTTTTCGCCATTTGTGAAGGTTTGGTATTTAATAGGCATGTCTACAATTTAAATGACATCGCTGCGGTTTTATAATCATTCACGTTGGTACCTATTGGTTGTTTTGTATTAACTTTTCCCTGTAGACGTAGTTTTATTTCAGGATCATTATTTACTTCTGTACCAGGGTTGCGCTATTACTTTATATTTCCTCTTCAAAAATATCGCTTCGATCGTTTACCTGAAGTCGATGGCAAAAATTGTGTATTTCTATGGCCCATAAATATTCCAAAACCTAAGAAGTTCAGATAATATGGGAACTAGCTTTCAGCAGATTCTGAAAGTTAAAAATTTCTATTGTGCCCAATTATAATCCCAAGCATCTCAACTTAGGCCTATAATTAAATAAGTAAGGTCTTTCCCTGCATCTCTATTAGAACTGGGATATAACAGAGGAGCTCCAAAATAATCGATTTCCAGTAGACAGTCCGAACTACTTTACTGAACAAGGCTTTTAGATAAGGGTCACTTTATTGGTTTAGCGTTACATGTCATAGCTCATAATAGTTCTATGGGATAATCGGAGCAGATAGCAGTATGAAATGTGACGGCTTTGGAGATAAATTCATTAAGGATCACTTGATGTTAGTAAATATTTTCAATTACGCTTAGAAGTTATACGTTTCAAAACTTATAACAAAAATACCTTTAGTCCACCCACACCTACACATGATAAGTTACATTGGAAATGTCGACAAATCCACAAGGGACCGTCGCGTCGGCTATCCATATTAATAAAATTCTTGTGTCCGTCTGTATCGGAACATAATAAATTCATTGTCACGTGCCTCATGTGGAATATTTCGTAATGCATGATTAATAACGACTAACTGTGCTCCTTCACAATATTGTACATATTGACGTCGCTTATCATGCAAATGTACCATGGTAATTAGTTTTGCAAAACATGTCTTACTTTGATGATATTTTCATGCTTATACAGGAAATTTCCTACGAACACTAACATTTTATTGCACTACGCAGTTAAACTGTTCTTCATTTGTCGTATCTGCACTTGAAAAGCTACTGTTTCATAAAGAAACTCTTCATTTATTTTCATACTTATACAAATATGGAATGAATTTGTTTGATAAGCTTTCTAAAGGTTAATGTCCAGAAACATTAACCTCATCTAAACCTACACCTACGTCTATACATATTTTAACAGACCGAAATTTATCCATTTTCAAAAGGGCTTTTGTGCTGGTTCTGTAACGATTTTTGGAAGATCGTTACTGAAGCCTGAACAACCGTTCTCCATTGGAACTGCGTATGTTACGGATAATCTATCTGATTTAATACCTCATTCGGCTTGTACTAAAGTACGTAAAGTACTTACGTGGGCGGGCCAGTTTTCTTTGAAAATTGCTGTGCCCTTCAGATGCCAAGCATTGACCCTTAAAAATATTCCAAGTTCGAGCATGCATGGTTCTGCGGAATTTGTTAATTGCGAAAGGTTTTGGCATATTTAATTAAGATAATCTTAAAATTCTTAAATTGTTTTATGCCTTAATGAATGTCCAATATTTGAAATATCGGCCTTTTGCGTGCATTCTTCCACTTGTGCAGATACCTTCACGAATTCTATTTGGTCACCTGCTCTTTGTGTTCCAATAAACAAACTTTCGAATTCTTTATATTTATGGCAAATAAACATTTAACGAATTTTAATTGCTATTTCGTTTCCAATCCAACGCTGTTTATTTTCTTGATCTCATTAATGACCTAATGACTTTCGATTAATGGTTTTATTTTGCTTCTAATTTTACGCACACAAAAAAAGGCTCAAAATAAACCCAGACATAAACTAATAACACAATTTCTTAGAGAAAATAAAGCTTTTTAGACAGATATTTCAAAACTCAATCGTAGTTGGCAAACAAAAAGTTTGATTGGTTTCTTCACGAGTTCTTAACTTCAGCAATCAGATCAGATGGCTTTCCGCGCTTAAGGACGTTATTGAAGTGTGTCTTTGGAATTGAGAACTAACTGATACTCCAGTTAAATTACGTTCAGTCCTCTACCTAGTTAAAGTGAAACTAACAGGTGATGTTTCGCTGATGGTTGTTTTTCTTTAAAAGGATTCAATGCATTATTTACGCTTTTATTTAGAGTTTAAAAGTGTGACTCAATAAACTATTTAGACTCGTCCAGGTAACATTTTGGTTCAGATACTGTATTAACCTTAATTTATTTGACAAGTTACTCAATAAGAGTGCATAAACACATCCTGGTCTTTCAAAATGGTTACTACTCGTGCATCTACTATTGCGTTACTGTTAATGCTATCGCAAGAATATTTTGCAAAAATACCAAAAGTGAATGGTAATGCACTGACATCATTCGGCTTATTGTTTTCTTGGTTATTTTTGCACGTCTATTGTTATTTGTGACTGGAAATAAAACACTTCTAGAATCTAGACCTAGACAGTCGTGGGTGAATCTGAGAATTGTTAAAGTACGGAAAAAAAATAGAAATATGTTTGTCTTTTTTAGATTAAAAAACGTAAAGGATATTGCAGAATGGATAATACTTATGTCCCGTTGAATGAATTATGTATGTTATCAACATTACTCATTGCAACAAACTGTTTTAAAACAACGTTGAATTTACTCGCTTATCTGCAAACGCTGTTAAAAACCCAACATGTCGCAACGGACGAAACGGAAATTGCGAATTACTAATAGTTTTCTTAGCTGATAAAGTTAATTACGTCACTGAGGAATTACTTATGAATTGCAGGAACATGCTAAGTTTTATCTTGATAATAGTAAACTGGAGTTATCTCGTGGGTAAACGCATATTCCCGTAGAATCCAGGCATAGTTCATAAATGGATCTTCGACTTCGACAGATTATATAGAATATCTACAAGAGTATTAATATTTTCTGTGATAGTAGAGAATCTTCCAAACCATTATCTTCGGTTGTAACTATTAGATACGTGCTACATATTCCATAGGTTGAGCACTTATGTCGAAAGTTCTCGAACATAGGCAACATGCTCCAGGCTTTAATGCAAACTTTGAAGCCAAGATGTGTGACTGTCTAACTTTGCTTATTGCCACTTCCCTTGTATTGTTTCTGTTTGTTCAGAACAACATATTATCCAAGCAATTTACTACATCGTTCCAATAAAAGGAACTATTATTAAAGAGTATTCGTCATCCAAGGATAGACGTTATTTGATTCCTCAAATACTTGAGAGCAAACAAGTTTCGTATCTACCGTTAGGTATCTAGTTTTTTATAAATACTCATACATGTTCGCTAAGCTTAAACTTGGGAGAACCGATCGATTTAACACGCTATCTACCGTTGTTAACCTTTGCACTTACAATGTAAAGGAGTCTATTTTGGCTTCGACTTACTTGGCCTTTTTATGTGAAGATCAAGATTTATGAATATTGTTTCTTAAAATATACTGCACGCGCGTTAAGCGATGGTAAGTGGTGGGTACTTTGTTACTGGGAAATCAGTAAACGTAAAAATAAATCCGTCCGTCTCCATTACTATTTTATTATCTCATCATCATTTTCTGTAGGCAATAATTAATCTCGTCAACTCAGTTGTGCATCATTTCCACTTTGATTTAAGTATATTTCTGCGATCTCAAATCTGAGAGGCTTCTTCTTTCTTGATAAAGTTCTAAACCTTAACTTTCAATAAACTTTAAGTTAATCGATTCTGCTTTCAAGCCGTTAAACAAACTATATGCATAACTCGTGTCCATTGCAGGAAGACAGATCAGAATTGCTTTCGAATTTATAGTAGCAAGGATGTGAGTGCTGTAAATCATAATGACTCCTGTCGATGTTTTATGTGTACAAATAATGACTATAAATTCTAGGAAGCCATGTTGCACATTAGTAATCGCATCGGCTCTACGCAAGTTCCTGTCTACGATTATAAAGTACCGATTTAAATCATATCTCCAATTATCGTTGCAATTCAGCGATGAATACCGACTATATTTTATTGACCATCGTAGATCATCTTAAGTACTTGGCAACAAAGGCTATAATGGTAAAGTCAATTATTCAAGTAATAAGTAATAGTCCTCACCTCCGTACAATGCAGGTATTATTAAGCAATCTCTCAAACTATCTCTTGAGAAATTATGATCCTTATTGCTAGTACCTGAGGAGCGATTCTTCGTGTCTGAGGTGAGGTTAGGCAGACAAGGTCGTTGAGTCTAGCCTCCAGACAGCCTGTTTTGCTAGCTTTAATGATATGTTTATGCTTGAGTTATAAATATTAGGGGCAAAACGTGTAGACATTTTAATATGATGCATGATTTACGTTGTTTTGTTTGTGACATGATTGAGCAGGTATTCTTTTTGGTACCCAAACCCAAAGTATGAGTGGTGTTACTTGTAAACAAAATTCTGTAACAGTAATGGTAACGGTAGGTAATTTTGGGCCGCGTTGCGTCCGCGCCGGTCAGTTAATTGGTTATTCCGCTTCAGTATGAACGGTTCCGATGGTTCTGTGAAATTGACCGCTGAATTCGACAGTCATGTGTTTTTTGTGTTAATCCTGGCACATGTTCATGTTCACTTGTTCGGCTTTAATTTGTTTTGTTTTTGCCATGTGGCGCTTGTGTGTAACATGGCAGGCCATTTTACTTTCATGATTAATTGGAAGTGTGTTTGCGAATTTATTTTTGTGCAGATTTATTTCTTGCATCGGCTCGGTGGTCTGGAGTTTGTTAACGTTATTATGGGAGTATAGGTGACAAACACCCGCTTACTGCAATATCAAACATCCTTTCTGGAAACGTCTATCCAAAACTATCCATTGTTTGTGACTTTGAACTCCCTGTATCTGTATTACACAACAAAGTTGGATACTTGATAGCTCCATTGTCACCACAATGTTGGCCTTTGTTATGTGAAAGATTGTATTACAATACTGTAAGACTACCCGGTTTGTTCCGGGTTGCCGATCCATGACACACTTCCGAAACAAAAGATTAATTGCAATGACACTACATGCTGAATTTACGCAGTGGTTAACCCCGCTTAAGTCTTTTTAAGCTCTCGTTTCACTATGTCGTCTTGTACAGACTTTTCGCTTTCCATTGTTTCAACATGAATCAGAGTTTGATCCGATGTGATATTTATTATAGCCGTTAATGACTTCTCCGCATCTTATGGCCAATACAAGCATTAGCCAATCAATGACCCCTATTCCGGTTTCTTTGCTCAAATATTCGCTTCTGCCTGTCCGTTCCCGGACCTGTAAAATGACGTCAACTTCAATTTCTTATGATTCCAGTTTGTTAGCGAGAGACATTAAAGTAATATGAAAAAAGCCAACAAGATGTCGATTTTTTATTTGCACAAAAGCAAACATTTCTTTTTGTTCTAAGCAAATAAATTGGGCCCGAATTATTTTGTCTTGACTTTTCTCTTAAGTGGTTATTTCATTTCCGTCTCGTCCCTCAGTTATCCCTGGTATATTTCCATCATTTTCTTTTATTTTAACATTTGGAGTAAACTGAACCATTTTTGAAATCTTAAGAATGAAGTTGGAATCTGTAATTTTATAGCCAGTGCCATTATGATAACAATTTTCTGTAAGGAGGCAATAACTATTTAGGTACAAATCATGTTTGCCATAAAATGGGGAACTCTCAAGCTTTATACGGATATGGAGGAGCATTAGAGTTTATATAGCGAGTTAGAACATCGTTTTTATTTGCCGGTAAACTAGCTTTCATATGCTTTTATGTGTACAGGATGTCAAGGGAAATGCTTGCGTTGGCTCGGTGTCACGCTTCTGAGAATAACTGGAGTGATTTACTCAAGCAATACTGCTACATATTTTAGGTTAAGTGATTTATGTTTGCTTATGACTTGTTCGAATACAGGTATGTGTCGCTTGTCAGTTGGCTGGTTCACTAATTCACTACCGAGAAGTAGAGTTAGTCATTGCTTGCCATTGTTATCACAGTGGTTATCCTAGCAATTCTACACTAGTAATCGATTGCTAATAATCTTTATTTGGAATGAAAAGTGCGTCTTATATAATAATTGTTGCACTAGTTGAGTATGTTTTCCTTCTACTTTATCGAGCTCTGTAACAAACATGTTGGTCGTATATTGCAGTTTCTTATTTGTTGCATTTTATTCACCACAAGATGAATGTATTGCGATGTGCTAGATACGTACGCAAATAAGCAGTCGAGCTGTCGACTAGATACTGTCTCGTTCTATTTAACATATGTTAGCAAGAAGCGTATTAATGTCTGTTATAATTGCAACCGCGTTGCTCTTATGAGACGTAATATGAGCGTCGACTTATTGTTCAACGACTCTCACGATTTTACTTGTTTCTCGAAAGTCAGGGGAAATGATTCATTTATTATGTTTATGCTCGACAGTGTTTCCGTTGTTATTTAATTGACAGACTCCGTCTTCGCTTTCGATACGATCTCCTTGTGACCAACTAATTGGCTAGATTGGAGCTTATTGTTACAGTTGGCATGGCTGTTTATTTACTTTCGTGAAGATTGTACTTGAAACTAAGTCTTTTTACTTCTTTAAGTTATTCGTGTATACTTTCTACATGTTACCTTCAAGTTGATTGATAACTTCATATTAATCGGTCCAACCAAAAGTGCAACACAATATTCAAAACCCCTATCTAATCTCATTTGCTTAAACCTGCCTCACAAGAATCTTGTCAATGCACACAAGCAGAACAAGTTTTCGCTCCACATCGACAGGCAACGACCGCGAACGATAATGTCGTAATTAAATATGCAGTCTAATCTTTAGGACGGGACATCTATATTCTGAAGAAACCGGAACGGTGTGAGATGAGGTCGCCGTATCAAATGTTCTCACGCATCGCTTTCTGTCTCACTGTGCTGCTTTTACACCGCACGAATATGAATATTGTTATTAACTGTTGGCGGTATGTAAATGTCTTGTGTAATTTTCGAGTAGGAAGTGAAGAAGTTAAACTGGCTTAGATATTGATGTAGGTTGATGACTTGATGTGTAGATGCAATTATGTTGATGAAGACTTCTTTTAAAACGAGACAAATGTCTTATTTTATAGACCATGATTATAGAAAAATGTGACCAAAATACTCTATACCACTCTAAACTCCTAACCTAATTAATCACAGCTTTAAAATCTCAGTCCTTACATTACCCGACGTGTCAAAAGGGTGCGCTATGTTCTACGTGATCAAAGGAACTGGAATACGTGTGTAATTGGATGGCCCCATTCAACCATACGTTGGGTCGGTATTATGTACCGGCAGTGTACAGAAGGGTTTTATCAGGTGCCTCGTTGAACTGTAGTGTACGGCTTTTGGGTTTTATTTCGTATTGAGCGTTTTGTACCTCGTTCTGATTGGTCTTTACGTTTTTTGGGTTGTTAAGTTTCCTGTTTGCTTTGTGTGATTTTGAATCTCGAATTTTGTTAAGTTGGTAGTTTTTAGCCCAGCCCTATTTCTCTTCTTTATTATTATTAAGTTTGATTTTGGTTTTGATCGTAAGCCGTCAATCATCAAGCCAGAAAAGTTGTCCCAGAACCTATAACAATTAACACTGTACGCTACATTTTACTAAAGCGAAACTGTTCTCAACAGTTACTCCAATGAAAAGAAGCTTTCAACTAGAGCTAGCCATTAGTCGGCAAAGCGACACTGGAACTAGGTTTTAAGAATAAATAAAACGAACCGCACAAACCGTGTCGATGTCGTGCTTTTAAACATTTATACCGATTCAGTTCTCTACAATTACGTGGAGGTAGAGAAT
Organism: Helicoverpa armigera; assembly: GCF_030705265.1. NCBI lineage: Eukaryota > Metazoa > Arthropoda > Insecta > Lepidoptera > Noctuidae > Helicoverpa > Helicoverpa armigera. The sequence goes on along the minus strand of NC_087136.1, from coordinate 8,339,862 downwards.
CGATTAGATGTTCGAGTGTGATAGACTGTACTTTATGGTTCTATTCACTTCTGCCAGCGGTTTCACCCGCTTTTTTGAAGGAACTACTTCCAGAGCTCGGATAAGGGAGTAGACTGAATATTATTCTGATACACAAGCTGTATACCGCCGAGTTTCATTTAAATTATTCCCGCATTTTTTGCGTGAAAGACTAGGAAACATCAATACATACAAGCTTTACAGCAGTAACACTGCACACAATTCCACATGCAATTCACGAGTTGTAAGGACAACTACTAACATCGGAACTTTATTGTTAACATATTGTACTGTGAACAAGCCTGTACAACAGATGCAAATTCTCTTTTTGTCCTCTTACGAAGTATTGGCCGTGTGTCTCCATAGTTGGTAGGAATCGATTCCCGTGGGACTCGAGTAAGGCAATCCAAGTTCCTTTAGACATGCACATTTTGTTTTGCTGAAGGGAATTGCAGTACAATATCATCTGCATTCTCATTTTATGACACGATAGTCATTGCACTAGCCTCTTGCAGTTTTATGTATACTATGGGAACTATTTCACACTTCAAACCCGGATCAAAACCATGGCCATTCACTTATTCTAAACTGTATTCAGAGCTCTGATTTTGTTCTCATGAAAACTCTGTGAGACAGAAATACCAACAGAGGTTATACTTTTGAATAATAACATTGCCACAAAGACAAATCCTTTATATTGTACAGTAGGCACATAAGGAAAACGATGACCCCAATAATCTTCAACGTACACTATATGAAACGGTACAAAAATAACATTTGAAGCGCAATAGTGCCAGATATAGTTAATTCAAGGATGGTAAACAATGATTAGGTCATTGTGAGTTGTCTGGTCAACCGTGAATTGTGAGTCATGTCGTATGAAGTATCCTTTGTAAAGGTATTGAATTGGTTGAAACCTTAAGCTGTGTAGTTCATGACTGCCTTTGAGACTTCTTCGTGATCAAATGGTTCTGTGACATCATTGGATCTTACAGTTCTAGCTTTGTTTAGAGCTGTATTTTTATCTTGAATTGCTGGTATAGCATTTTTGGATTCACTCATAAAACAAGCTAGTCATTTGTGCGTATTACTTTCTGAGCCGTGTAATAAGAATTTAGACTCAGATAGATCACAAAAAAGGCACCAGTTTTTTGCAAGTCTCGTTTAGTGCTCCAAGCAAATGATTGTTCTTTATAAAAAAGAAACAACCAGTCTATGAGTCAAACAGAGTGATTGTTCATCTGTCTGTTTGTGTATGTTTGTATATCATTAACGTATGTGTCTAGTCATCTGAAACGTGTTTGTAGTTAGTGTTTTGTTATTGGCCCGCTGTATCTAACTATTGGTAAACCATGATGACGTTAAGAGTGTTATTTCAGTATAATTTTATTTGTGGGATACGTTGCTCCCACTTATTATTAACTCATCTCCCAATTAACGTCAATTGGCCTGATTCATTTAAATCTTCTTTAAGAAACTTAATTTAGTTTGAAGGCTGGTCATTTCAAGTAACCACAAAAACCCAATTAAAATCTAACTCATAATTTGTACCTAGAATACTAAATTGGATCGTACGACAATTTACGCGAAGGAAATAATTTACGCTATTCTAACTTTTATATCTTTAAAATAACATGTATAATCCTATGAAATGGATGAGGGCAATTTGTCGTGCACACGGATAAAACTTTACCGATATAAATCTATCAGAAGTTTGCTAATGTATTTAAATGTTTCTGATGAAGTATCGCGGTGTAGCTTCTGGAAGATTTTTGCATTCCATTTTAATTTTAGAAACAGTTCAGTCTGATTTTTGGGTCATTCATTGAAGTGGGTTTTTGATGTGGTGGCTCAACATTGATGAGTGTAACTGTAGCTCCTAACTGTATATAAAAATAAAAGTATTCAAACTCATTTGCATGCTTGAAACAATCTTGTTTTCGTCTCGTCAATACGTAGACTGGCGTACCCCTATTCCACGTGTCCCTGATTAAGGACACACGAAAATAGGGCATAAATTATTCAAATTCAAGTCAAACTCCTTACGTTTACCTAGACGTGATCCTTTATCTAAACAGGTGAACAGAGGTGTAGGTACGAACATAAATAAAATAGGAATCACGTTACATATCTGACTAAGTTTTCACGAGGCACGTTCCACGTCAAATGACATAGCGAGTATTTAATAACGTTTCTCTTATTTACCCAGCCAACAGACCTGAAAACCGGTCAAGTATCAATCCGTATTTACGAGTATATTGGGAACAGAGACACGTGTTTGCCAATTGAAATATGAGCTTGTCGTATCGCTTCTCATGTAAGAGGTAATAACGTTCACATTGATTGAGGACATGGATTGGCTAGACGCTATAATACTCTGTAGTACCGTTAACTATTGTAAATTATTACGAATATTGAAGGTACATAAAATCTGAGTTTGCAATTGCGTATGCCTATAAACTAGGACTATTAAGCAAACATTCGACACTACGTCACTGGAAGCTGAAAACTGTTCGCTGAAGCATAAATCGCTTGATATTTCCATGTACGTAGGGAGTGGTAACATGATAAAGCGATTAAGCGCCTCTAGGCGTTTGACAGAAACTGCGTCGCACATGGGCATCGACCGCAGGGTGCATTTCCTTTTTTCTTTTTTTTTATTCCGTGACCACGGCATCCGGACGCAACTGGCGACGTGCGAGATAAAAGGATTTTAAATATAGAACGGGGAAAATGTAACGGCTATTTTGTAGCTCATGTGGCTTGTTAGTTAAAAACTTAAACGGGTAGGATAACCGCAATACGAGTAAGCTCTTTGAAGTAAACCTGGTAAAATTGCCAAGATTATACTCCGCACATATTGTATAATATGTTTTTATTTGTGGGAACATGAAAGTAATTTGTGATTCATGTTCGTTATTTGTATATTTTCGTTTGAGTTGTTTATGCTTCAGCTGAACGTTCAAACGGAGAGTCCGTGTGATTAAACGTTCTGTTAATGAATGCATAGCAGTAATTAACTTCAAAAACCAATTTGTTTTGCTCTTTGTTTTGTTTTCCTTTGATTTGAAATGAGTACACACAGGAAAACACGTTAGTTCAACATCAACATATTTATTTTTATTATGTTTTACTAACGCTTATTTTTTTTAGTTATTTTTTGTTAATTTTATTATTTTTTCTTTACAGGAGCTGGATGTGTAGCTGATTGTGTTTTATTTTACAAGAAGTTTCTTTAATTTTTCTTCATGGTATCATGTAAGTTTTATTTTATTTTTGTTTTTTTTTTATGATTTATGTTTTTTTTCCTAACATGTACTATTTACAGGAACTTTCAGTTTTGGTCCTTCAGATGTGGTTTTCTTTAGTTTTTCTTAATATTATCCGATGTCCTAAAGGACCAATGGTCTGGAATTTTTCCATTTCCTCGTAGGGACACATTCGCCGTGCATAGAGCGGTCGGGACAATTCAATTTGACGTTATTTTCCGGATGCTTGCCATCAGGCTCCTGACATGAGAAGCCGTAAAAATAATCCGGTGAACAGGGTTCGGTATGTCAGCTATTTGAATCTATCTTCAGGGTTGGGATAACAGGGTTTTAGGGGTTGTATGGATTTTGTTGTAGATTTTTTGGCAATCTTGTGTAAGGAATGAATGTTAAAAATATTCATAAAAAAATAGTCTGAGAACTACCTACTCATGATTATGAAAGATGACAAGTTTGTATAAATGCAATTAAGGACTTACAATCAAAACTGAATAGTCCTAAAGAAGACTCCAATGGATTTCCTTAATCAAACTCAAAGTTACGAGGTCAATACTAAAACATGATTAAAACTAGAAACAACACAAAAACAAGACAACTTCATCAAGTCCTTTGCGTGACAAAAGTAATACGGAAACATGAAATACATTTTGCACATTTTATGATGACCATAAATCGCCAAATACCAAGGTGTCTGGTTACCATGGCAACGGCCACGTACTTCCGTACGGAAGGACCAAGATTATTGTAATGTGACGAACTTATAAGGGCATAAAGTTATTTGCAATATTGTATGATTTATCGGTACTTTGATGTAAATTGTGGGTACTGAGTAATTGCTAGGTTGTATCTATTATGGGAAGGAAGTTGATCATTTCCTTATTTATTTGATGAAGCTTTATATTGCTTGATTATGTTGAGATAAGTTTTATGTACGTCTAATTAATTTCATGTAGGTTTTCTTTCAGTTTTAAAGGTCGACTCAGTCAAATTGTTTTTTTTCTGGAAATGTCACCACGCAAATTAGATAGGCTAAGAATTTTATTTATTACATAGTCAATGCCAATTTTGGTAGATGTAATTGCACAACATTGTTTAGAAAATTGATCAAAACACGTTAATATTCGAAGAGGTTTCTTTCCAGAAAGTTCTAACAGCAATTAAGCAGTAATTGTGGGATCCCTAGTTTGTCTCGATAGTTGTGCCTTCATTTGGTTAAACCGTTTTATTGTAATAAACGCAAAAGACGTGTTTGTCGGCACACATTGTTCTAATGTTGTCTGGATAGCTTAACTCGTAAAATTTAATGAGAGATATGAATATAAATAGTTAAAACAGGATGCAATGTAAACAGTAATCTCTTCATAAGTGACACAAAAGTTCTTAATTGGAAATGGTGTGAACAATTGCAATCACATAATAATTGACACCTTTCTTTTACGATTATTGTCTACTGCGGTTTAGTATTTTTCCTTCAGTTATTATAAAGTGACATTTACTTTGGTTAAGTATATGCAATTGTGCATTAATTTAGTCATCCATCGAACCTACAGAAAACAATGTCGTTGTCACTAGTAGAAAAAACCTTTTAATCGTGTGCAAGAATAACTTTTCATTTAAATTATATTATTTTAATTGTAAAAGAAGTTTCAAATGAAGTAGTTCAAGGTATAGGTATAATTATGTTAATTAACAAACTACAAATACACTACACTACATACTGCCTAGTGCCAAGTATAAATGCTCTTGCATTAAGATTCATGCAAGGACCGACAAGAAAACCTTCACAACTAGGCCGGTTCAAAACTTTCTTCTTCCAAGGTAGCAATTAGCATACAACATGGTGCATTATAAATGTTCGTTCTTTAATTACTGGTAACAGTCTACTGGTCCTTGCATCCGAAGGCTGTAATGTCATAACTGGAACAACATATCCTTGACACGCCTCGGTGACCGCATCACGTATGTGGGGAAATGTATAGCAAACATTGATATGGTGAATGCTATATTACATGGTAAGGGTACGTTTATATCAAACGAAGGAGAAACTAAGCTAGAATAGAGCAGCATTTTAGCAAATTCTTTAAAGCTTATCAGATGCAGAGCTTTCTTTCGCTGTTCTCTCTAGAAGGTGGAGAGGTGGAGATGGAATGATCATTTATTTGTTCGTTTACTATTTCTATAAAAAAATCTAAGGATACGTCCCTTACGTAACGATACGTTTCCTGGAAACTATTCAGTAGTATGTGGTTCTGGTTTGACTAGTTAGTGAGTTTATGTGGCTTAAAGTTAAGAAGCTGTTCGAGTTGGGTTACAATTGCTTCTGAATTCTATGAAATTTATTAAATTTATGAGAGGAGGAATCATACTTGGAGGGGAACACATCGTAATTGATATAGAGGTATGTACTAAATTTATTTTCTCTACCTTTTTAGTTCTCAATATACGAAGTCTTGTGACATAAAAGTAATTAAAATTATACTATCTTACCTTATATATTTAATACACACCAGTTGACATGAAGGTTAATTAATAATCTAAAATCAATAAGTATGACACAAGTTGCTGATTATACAAATAGATGTTCAAGATACATAGAGGTAGTTAATTAGAAGGTTGTTATTAAGCAGGATGTTACCTTGAATGCTTGTATTAGTAAATTAGATACAGTTGAGTTGAAGGCTGTACTGCATTCTTCAGGCTTCCTGTAAATAATATGCTTATTATACGACGTAAAAATGCAATTAATCCAGTGCTTACTGAAATTCTGAGAAAGCCGTCAAAGACGATTCTTGGATTTTTCTCATAAAACCTTATTATTTGTAACGCTTGGATGCTTTAAAGCAGAATACAATAATAAGTGAGTATAGCTAGTCTGTTAAATTAAAATCATAACTGCACTTAGCATTTTAACAATTCAATTAATAAAACAAAGGCCACCAACATTTCAACCATGATGAAAGTTCACAGACTAAGAAATATCCTAGATGCACTTAGAAAAAGGTGTCCAGTTTTTTATGAGTCAGAAAAGCTCCGGTTTCTCCTAAAAATATAATCCAAAAAAATTAACTGTACCTACAAATAGTATCTAGTATTTCTAAGCTCAGTGAAATATCTCGTGGAACAAGATAAAGTTGGGGGTCGTTAGAGTACCCTTGGAGACGAAGCATCGCAGCCAGCTCGTGCAGGGTTAGATAACGCCTTTATGGCCAAGATATCAGCAGATTCAATTAAATTTCGTTTTAGGGTTGAGCTTGTTGATATAGACTGCTTTATCACCGTCTGATCAAGGATCAAATGCATAATACCTGATTTGCTATCGTGCTTGTTTCCGTCAGCCGTTTCATGTTAGTTCCTCGGGTGAAACCTACTTTGCGCACCTGAATATAAATGTAAATACATACTCCAGTCAGTTATTCCAACTTTGCCGTTCTGAAGTCAGCCGTTTGTTGCCTAGCGCCGCGCCGGCGCAGTAGCATTGTTTGTACATTTTTGACAGACGTGAAGTCATGAGTAGCCATCTTCGGACCAGCAAAGAGGAATTGACAAATGACTCATGGGAAAAGGTAAAGTTTGTAGCACCTATGTATATGTTATGGACCAAGTGATAAATTGGGCAGTATACATAATGCCCGGTCATTATGAATAATGCCCAATATGAGAGTGCAATTTGATAATAATTATTCAAACAATCAAATTGACCGGGCACTATACATATTGCCCGTGACCTTTTGGGCAAAGTAATACAAACATCTTTAATTTCATTTTTTTTATTGTTATTGACATTTAACTTAAAATAAACTAAATATAACACATCCCATATCAATTGACAGAGCATAGAAGTAAGCATGCAACATGCAGCAAGCATGGCTTCTGTCACGGGTCCGGCGCTGCGGGGCTCCGGCGGTCCCATGCGAGCTTATCGTCGCAGATGGTTTTCACGCTCACCACCGCAGCTTCGGCTTGCTGGCCGGCTCGAGCCGGCCAGCCTCAGCCGCGTCGGTGAGCGTTAAAACTACCTGCGCCTCAGCTCGCAGGCCGCCTCGCCCCTCCGCGCCTACTCGGTTTTGAATTGCACTCTAGGGGTATGGCAGACAAGACTACGTGGAGTCGGTTTTGCAGCGAATCGCTTTCGCCACTAAGTTCAGTTTTTAATACAATGTTTTGAATCCAAATTAAATTCTACCATAAAAAAAACGAGCCAAGAAAAATGAGATCAAGAAAAACGAGGCCGAGTTAGTAAATTAGAAGACAATTGTCCAATTAATAATTTTGTGGCTAGACTTACAATTTCCCATTAAAATAGAACATATAATTTAAAACAATAATCATAAAATATGTAGGAAGTAACAGGATTTATTTATTAGAACAACTGCCACCCTCGCACCGCATAAAATATAGCTTTATTATCGAATTGCCCAACTATCATGTAGCAATATAATAATGCCCGTGCAATGTGATAAATAATGAAGTTAAGATAGTTATTAATCACTTGGCCCGATAAAGCTAGACATTATTCATAATGCTCGGGCATTATAAATAATGCCCGAATTAATCACATGGTCCATAACATATACATACAGTATTATGTACACGAACACTTTTATTAGTAAACAGTGTTGGAAATAATACACAATGTTATCAAATATCAGTCATGCCTTACCAGGCAGACCACACAGTGACCACAGACAAGTCATTAGCTTTATATTTACAAACTAGTTGTTCCCCGTGGTTTCACCCGCGTCTAAATAGGATGTATATCTAGTCTTTGTCTCCCGAAAAAAGTTTAGCTTCAACAGAGAAAGATTTTTTCAAATTGGTTCAGTACTTTTGGACCCTTTACAGTTCACAAACAAAAAATCCTTTTATGTTTTTTTTTTATATTGAACTTCTCTATATCACCTGTGCAGGGTCAACATTAGGGCAAGCCCGACGGGTTTTATAGATATTAATAGGTATTTACGTTCGATTTTCATTAGGTTAAGTAATTGGTTTTTATACGCATTGCTTTGGCATACTAATACCTGTTACTGTTGATAGGTTTATCTTGTATACAAAACTTTTAAAACCTAAGGTAATACGCAAATTCAAGTTTTGGTTTTGTATGAAATAACAATGACATCTTCAGAAACGTAGTACCAATTAAATGGTACTTAGATTGTCTCGTGCAAACCATGGAAGTTCTCAACGTACGTGATCTATCTTCCATCAGGTACACGAAACCCCTGACTTAGTGCATAGACACACGCACACATAGGCAATACACACACCAGCGTATCTACGATATGTCTGTGAGACTACAGACCGTAGGAAAGTCGATCTATGAGCGATTACCCTCTCTCTAATACGTTTTTAACTACATTTTGTTCACAAGGCGTTAATAAACCTGCTTGCAACGGTTTAGTGACATGAGGAAACTATTTCGTAGACATAATTTTTATACTTCCAAGAATATCCAAGCTATTTATAGCTGAATTTCAACTGGCACATGTAAATAATAAACCACATATGACCACTTTATAGTATTGATTTTCCGCTCATTCATAACGAAAATACATTTTAAGACAATAGAACAAAACCTGTTGTAACCAAACTTAATACACAGGTTAAAATCAATATTTCCTCACTTGCAGTACATTTCATATTCGAGAGTTTTAATTATAGGTAGTGTTAATGGTTCCGTTGAACTGAGAAAACAAGGGGCTATTTAGTTATGCAGAACGAAGTCTGAAGCATAAATCTCTGAGCAGAATAAAGTGGACAAAGTAAACATAAATCATCGTACAATTTTGTTGGGTGTTTTTCCGTAAAATTTGTAGTCTATTCGCACTGTGTTTGTTAATATTTTGCTGTTTTTATTAACTTAAAAAAGATAAATCATGTTACAGGATGGCGTCCTTTCCTCTTTTAAAGAGCTTTTGTTTATTGTTGACAAAGACTAGGAAGAACTGGAAAAAACATTGTCATTTTTGTTCTTTTACATAAGGAGATAGCAAGAAAATTTCTGAATTACTGAGATAATAAACTACCTACTAATATTTTATGAATAGATATCCATTGGTATTTTCCATCTTTACCAGCCAGTCTTCGAAGCAAGAATATCGTATTTCTCCCTTGGCGCGTTCGAGGTACTTTAAAGGCACCTGTCTTAGAGCACAATTGAATTTTATCCCGTGACGTAACGCAAGATCAAAGTAGCTTAACTTCGTTCAGTGGAATTGTTCCTAGAAAGTGCTGGAGATAAGTAGGAAAGAATACAGATGCACGGTTACAAATAAAATTAATCATGAAGGTATGAAAGCTCAAGTAATATTTTCATGTGTAATATCTGTGTCGCTATCGACAGCTTAGTCTTATGATTCTTTAATTTTCAGATTTCTATTGTTTATTGTATTCCATCATTTAAGATCTCACTTACCTATGTTCAATACGAAATAGCCTGTAACAGAATTTTATAAAATTTTACATCGCATTCCCTTCTTCGAAGTAAGATCAAAGACCCTGAAATGAAAATGTTCAAATTGAAAATAAAATATTTTCATTAACTTTCCAGTGAGTACTTTTCCTAAACATTTTGATAAAATCGTTTATACCTTCGCAGAAACGGTTCGTATTCGGTTAAATCAGGGAAAGGAGTACTGAAGGTCGTTGACTTCGCGTTACCTGTTCCCTCTTCCCCGGGCTCTTATTACTGTGCTGAACAAATTCGATGAGAGCTTTAAATTCTATTACGCTTTTTCATTGTTTCAGTAATGATACCTACGTATTTCTGACTTTTTTGCGTGCACATGTACCTTTTTATATTTTTCGTTGTAAGGACTCGTCTACTTTACATTATCTACTTGCCTCTATTATTTATGTTTTCACAGCATTTTCACAAATAATAACGTCATTATTTTCATCATTTTAGCATTCACCAAATGTAAAATTCAACACAGCTTTTCCTTCTTTCCTTTTAAATTACCAGCGGCTTTGTTTAAAATCCTCTTTTTCTTAAGACCGGCTTTGCATAACTTCTGCCTGGGGTTATTATTCTGGTATTTTCCTTCATCATTAGGTCTCAGAATACTGAGCAGCTATAATCTGATCTAGGGGTGACTGACACCTCGTAGTAGACTTTATCGCACCCGCCTAAAATTAATGAGCTTGGCTCCACGACATGGGTGGGTAGACTCGTTATTATATCAGGAATACGGATTAGAGATTTATTATAGAATATGGTTGGGCGCACATTAGACGGAGAAATATTTTATTTATCTATTTTCTATTACTTTTTCTACGACGACACTGCTTCAAGGCGACGAATTTCGATTTTCCTGTGATTAATTAATTTTAAAGTCCTGGATCCCCTAATATTTTATTTTTAAAAGTGAAATAAAGGCGAAAATATATGGAAACACATGATGACGAAAATCTAAATATCTGAAACCGTAATAAAAAAGAATATGCTAAAAACGATATGTTGGACACAATAAGGTGTTGCCACTGTAAAACAAGCACTTACCCAGGTACTAGACACCGACCTCTTGACATAATACTACGCCATTCACTTACGGCTCCCATGGGAAATGTATGGGCCTTTCTATTTTTAGCCGAAAACACAGGACAACATTGAACATAGCTACAGATAGTAAAAAAACCTCATTCCGCAGCAAATTGAATCGGATTTAAGAACACGAGGCTTAAGGATGCGACGGTTTGTTTGTTTGCTATTCCCTGATGTAATGTGAGTAAATAAGGAAGGAAGTTCTTGCTTTAACTATCCTTCTTGCTTAAGCTCTGAGGATCATGGCTGGATCTGTGTGGTTCCTGAAACTTGAAACCAAATGATTGCTAAATGAAATGAAGGCTCTATTTGCAACAGCGTCCTGTGTAAGACGAAGAAAAAGCAGTAAATATTTTATAGCTTAAGTATTAAATAATATTGCTTGCTTTTTAATTGGCTGTATTTGTTCTACCGGCTAACACCTTACGTGTACACCACCTGTGAATAACGTTAAGTGTGTTTATGTTAACGGTTCCTCGCATGAGAGTTTCATAAGTGCTGGATCCTGGATTATGTTATATGATACGTGTTATGGGATGGTATTCTAGTAGCTATAGAATCTAGAATAGATCTTTGCTTAAGCATAGATGTAATGTGAATTTCTATTACCTAGCGTTCTTTTTAATTAGTTACTAGAGATTGAATTTTGATATCAGCCACTTTGTATACAAATAATGTCAAGGTCTGATCGCTGGTATCTATAGATAAGAATTGAAGGCCCTTACATCTTAGGCTTCAAAAATGGATCCATTCTAGTACATTCCTTATGTAAGGCATGGACTAATTCGGTTCACTTTCTTTATCTTTACAGAGTTGTCAAACCTTAGCGACCTTTTTCGTTCTTTATAGGGGAGAATACAAACAAAGAGCCTAACTTAATGAATACAGGCCTTCATGTTTCTAGTTGAGCAGGTGTGGTAAATGTCAAGTTGCTCGTTATGCCTCCAACCATGGTGGATCTAGTAACGAGACGGTTGTTTACGCTGTTCGCCTCAATGAAGTGCCCTAATGACTGCTGTTGCCTTTTATACGATGTTTCATGACGGAAATGTAGGTTAGAGGAATTTGAAGAGGACTCCAGCCCACTAGGGGTTTAATTAAAGCCCGTTTGAGGACCATTCGTTTCAAAAGAATATTGAGGCTTCGAGGTTGATGAAGAATCTTAGATTGGTTATGGAGCTTACGTAACTTTTTTGAGAACTTTCGAATGAATGTCAAGTATTCCTTTTGCTTCGGTAGTTTTATTTATGTTTCATACTTTACCTTTAGCCAAAGTTACTCATAGCCATGACATACATGACAGTGTAAATGATGTACACTTTCGTATCTCAAGTACAACACCTACATAATATCTAACTGGAGAGAATTACTCTCAAGATGTGTCGACAGCACTCCTGTCACTAGCATGAATATATTGTATGTTTCTATACAATATCTGTAGGTTGAATGATCCTAGTTTAATAGATTGCATCAGTCTATTAGGTAATAATGTAGTTGCAGTAATGACTGCTATATGTCTGCTGTTTATTATGTTTCATTAGCACTTTCTAAATAGCGCTTAATTAGGTAATTCAACACTGTATATTTTAATCACCATTCTTAATTAGGACACTTTAATTCCAGACAGTTTTAAATAAGCGACGTGTCATGTCAAAAATTACATTGTAACAGTAGAAAGCAAAAAAATCGTTTAAGTAATGTTTATGAAAGGTATCAAAGAAATGACACACCTGTTTTACCTCTTTGCGCAAATAAAGAGTTTAGAAAAAGCAATAAACGTAGGTGTCGCGTCTATCAGTCAGACTGCGTGGCGACAAATGGCCTCAGACTAATAAATGAGTAGACGCGACTCACCTTTGAATATTTAACTTGTTCGTGGAAACAAGCAAGGTTTTGATCAGCTTAATGTTTGTTTTGTGCCTCTGTGGAAATAGTTCAGCTAAGTACTAGAACGTTTCAACTACTTTCATGCTGTAGTCTACTGTATATTCCTAATATACCGTTTTCGAATTTTTCTTCGTTTCAGAAAGCTATAAATTAATTTTAATAGCTCCTTTCTCTCTTATTAGCAATATTGTAACCACTAACAATGTAACAACAATGTTTTCCAAACAAATCATCTGCTTATCCATTAGACAACTATGTTGCTTATATTAACACCCGTATAAATAAATAACACATCATGCATTTGTAATTTACCTTTATAGTCCTGTTGCATTCCGTTACACGTAATTTCAAACGTGCCAACTTCATAAGCCCCTATGACAGAACAGACACGATAGCTAGTCAAACTCAGTAGAACGAAACGCAAACACAAACAAACAAACTGCAGTTTTACATTTACGGCTATTGTACAGACTTTACGACTTACCATACAAAGTATGGAAACACGAGGTAATTTGGATATTTTTATCTTTAGTAAAACCACGTTTTTCACATTCATGTCTCGATTAGAGTTAAAGAATCAGTGGATTAAGTAATAAAAACTATTTTGTGAATCGATTTTTATTGTGCGCGATTATGTGATCGGCCATATTAAAACTTTCTATTTTATAACAGCGTAACACGTCAACTCTAACATCTGAAACAGTTAAATCAGGCATATACGAATACATATAACAAGAGGAATATTCTTTTGTTTGTTTTGGTACCCTAAATGCTGTGAACAGTAGTTTCTATAACCTATAAAAAATATTTAACCATTGGAAAGCTACAGTATCCCCCACACCCGCTACAGTATCATGACATACGCTATATTTTGTCCGGGTACGGGAAGAAATTTCCCTGGATCGCCAGTGCAGTGTGAAGTGAAAGTTCTAAATTAGCAAAAAAATAAAAGAAAAACAGAAGACTTTTGTTTATTTACCGAACATAATCGGTAAATATGACTCCGGTATAGCGGTTAAATAATGATTTCCCCTCCCAAAGGCCACGTGAAAGACATTCACGGTCGCGACCATGAGGTCAATCACTTTCATGAAAGTAAAAGCCATTATTTGATAAAGAAAACACCTTGATATAAATTAGCATTTTCTTTATAGCGAACGTGTTTTTATTTTCTTTCAATCGGTTTTTACTTTTACACATTTAGCCCTGCTTTCTACACAGTATTCGTTTTAGAAAAAAGTTTGGACCTGTCTACAGCATTGTAAGCTCTATATAAAATTAACTATCGAAACTACGTTTCAGCAAACGTGTCTAGTGTAAAATGACTTGCTGCACGGTGGACCAAAGGTGCACCAAAAAGTACCATTTATAGATTCACTCAATCAAGAAAGCTTTTTTCAACTAGGTACACACAACGGTGCTTTCAAATTCTCCGCCGGTTAAAACTATTAAATACAATACCGTCATCGTACCAGTTATACCACTTAAATAAAGGTCGGTTAATCCATTAGTCATAGAATATTTCATGTCAGTTTATCGCTATTCTACGTCCAATTAGTTGAGTAGAAGCAACGCAATCGGTCTCCTTTGACGTACGGCGATCGGTCATACTGTTTACTTTTTTAAAAATATCCAGGCATTTTAATTTCTTTAAGGGTACTCCTGTTTTCTGAGAAAAAATGGCGGAGCATCGATGTATCATTCACTACAGCTGTCTCCCGTTAGGAAAAGATATGAACAGTGTGTCGCTTTCGGACTATTTATCTTTTATGCTTCATAGATGTAAAGGCGATTTTCTTTTATGAGGTCCCTAGTTTTTAATAGGGATTGGAGAATGGAAAAATATTATAAGAAATTCCGGGTACAATAGTCTGTAAAAAGTCTCTGAATTACCTCCAAAAACAGGCGTCAGGTTTAGGTTTGTCGCGAATGAGTCGCATAATAAACAAATAAGTATTTTTATTTACTAGAATGTCATCAAGAGAATGTTGTGAATGTTCTGAATAAAATTGAAATATTAATAGATGATGAATAAGGTGGTACTGGTATAATATTTTAAATGGAAACAATAAATACTGTAAAATAATCTGTTTAAGCTCATTCAGAAACAGAAGTTGCTTCAAGGTTCCCTAACGACTCTATACTACTATATTTATATTCCATTAAAGTTCTCTGTGTTTTTATACTCATATTATAACTGTATCGGTAATCACCTTCATTGTGGAATGAATGACTTACTTACTTACTTACTTACTTTAACATTTATTTCTCGTAGAATTACTCATTGAATGCATGCAACCTTTACAATTTCTTAGTATTACTATATTTAATTTGTTGTTATTAATTTTAATACATCACCTTTATTCAAAGTTATACTTGGAACTAGTATTAGTGTAATGAGTATTTCGTAAATTAATTATTTGTGAGCCTTTTAAGAAGGTCGCCTCTTTCCTTGGAACTAATATCTAAGTGGTTTGAATTCTTGGAACTTTTATCGCAGGATTTCCTTCGACGTATTTTCTGTTCCTGATTATAATCTTGTTACGAAGTAAAACGAAACATTTTTGTATTTAGTTATAAGTTGTACGTATTGGATATGTTTCACTAAATCAGAACTTTTCATGTTTTGAATTACCTAATTAATATTTTACCAGACACATTATTCGTTCATATATAACAGGCCTATCTGTAAATTATTGCAATTCGACAAGTGATGTTATTTTATTATACTTCCAATTTACCGAATGTCGGGACGGTAGGCTTAGCCATGGCTTTTTATAAATAAATCTATTTTATACACTTAGGGACGGTTTCGCCGTGGAAGCACGTGGATCGATATGGTGGCGTGTGTCACGCAACTAGTGATGTGCCTATAGCTAGAACTTCGTATATATCCACGGATGTAAGCGGATATGCGCTGGCCAAATTATCGCTACACTAATTGGATAAAAAATATATCTGATGGATTATGCAGATACTTATATATTGTACTAAGTTAATCTGCGGATAATTTACATGGCAAAACAAAATCTTGAAATAAAATCAAGCTTATTTTTTTTTTGCTATAGCACATTTCCTGAAGCCATATTTTACATGCAAGTCACCGTAAATTCTAACCATGTCTTTAGCAGAACAAGATTTCTCGTATCTGCGGATTCAGCTTAGCGCTCCATTGTCACGTCACTACTTGTTACACCGGTGGTCGACACAACCGTGGATGCCACTAATTCACGTGCTTCTCCAATTTCTATGTTCACACAATTTATGTGAAAACTCCCCATTGTGTTCATTTTGTTACCACTATATTCGTGTGATATTAAAATCGAGCGACTTTTGCCAAGCATTCATAAAAAGTATAGTACAACAAAACTACGTTTGCTATTCATGAAAGACCGCAGGCTCTCATAGAAAATAATATGCGCATAAAACAAGAAAAAACCTAAATCATATTACATGAATAATAAGAAAGAAATGAGGCCTGATAGGGACAGACATAAAGACGTACAAGACCACGAAATAATATCTTTATGCGACAAACGCTAATAGAATACCAACGAGTACAAAATAATACTACATTTGCCTGATATTCTATTATTCATGAACACAATTATGAGTAATATGAAAGCAGCTTTCCTATCGATTGTCCTGAAAAAGGGAAACTAAAAGGAATGGAAAGGACAGTTGAGACTGCAATAGAAATAATAAATATTCAAGTACTGCGGCTGTCAGGGACATTGTGAATCATTCATGCCCCGGGAGTTTCCGCTGCCGTCTAACTTTTTTCTTGTTGTTTATAGAAGAAAATATACATTTTTGTTGCGTAAATTGAGGGACGTAAACTCAAAACAATGAGGCTGCTGTCAGAAACTTTGTACGCTTGAAATACTTTGTGTATTTGGATCGAATCGGTAGTTAGTACTCGTCTATTATTCAAAGTGGCCCAAATCGATATCAAAGATGTCAATTACTAAATAATTGGGGCTTATCGGCCAAAAAATATGTTAGTAAAACGCTGTTGTTTTGTATCGATGCTTTATATTTTATCCAGTTAAAATATGACTTCTTGATAAAACAGAAATATTTCCCTGTGTTGGAAATTCCATATCAGAGAGCTGTTTACCCAAGAGTCATGAATAAGATAAAACTAGGTCGTGTCAGGAACTAGAGTCCACCATTCATGGCAACTCGTTTGACAAGCTGTGATACACCGACATTTTCCAGCAAATATTTACTTTATCAACTCCTTGTAAAGAAACCTTGTCTTCTCAATACCGAGCTTTAGAAACACTTCAATTAAGAGAAGTGTATTGAGGAGGAAAATCTCATGTTGGGCTATAATCAAAATTTATGATTTCGTAAAACGAAAAAAGGTTGAACAAATATCGTTCTCTTTTAGAATGGTCTTCATTATTTGCTTATTGCCCTACATTTCGGGAGAACTGCCTACAAATCCTAAAATGGAAATGCCCTTAAAACACTTTTTGTAAGAATCCCAGACTCAGCGTGAATTTTGAATAGGTCCTTTACAAAAGTATTTTGTGAGGCAATCGCGTCAAATGATCTTAAACTTTTGTGTGTATTTCAAGCGAAATTAGAAATGTATGCAAATCATTCCACTAGCTTTATCTCAACAACTTGTTTCGTATACAAGCTAATTAGAACTAGACTGGTGACTAGAATACCGTTCCAACATAATCATTAAAAAGCATAGCATAATTTATTAATATATTCAAATTTCCTACCGTTTGAAGGAAGGAATACCTTTAAAACCCTCATAATAAAAAAGGAACTTCTAAATCACAATATCAACAAAGACCCTTGTTCTACACCGGTTGACAAGTTTCTCGAAGTTTCGACAAAACTTTCGCTATCTCGACTCGACTCCACGGGAAATTGGGAGGGAGGGATTTTTCAACTTATGGAGTAAAAGTTATTCACTTATGAAAGTACCTTAATTATATTGACATTGAACAAGTTTTAAGGTCAGACGAAGCTCATTTGTGTCAGAGGCACTCTGACACAAATGAGCTTCGTCTGAAAAGTTTTGGGAATAGGAAAGTTCTAATACTTACATCATTAACTATATAGCTTCCAAATAACGTCTTACATACATATTTTCCTATTTAACTTCAACTAAATTCTTGAGCACGTGAGGTACTTTGGTTCAGCTCGATTCAGTTATTCCAAGTCATGTTAAACTGCCGAATTCATTCAAACAACTACGTTGTTCGACTTTTGTTTCTCGGAAGCACCAGCGATCCACTTGAACCTCAAAGTCTCACTTACTCCAATTAACAAAACATTGTTCTTAATTGTCTTCTCGGACCGAGGTCGATGACCTAACCCTCGGCTTCCTAGGGCTGTCCCGTAATGATCCATTGTTCCCTTAAGTGTACTCGAATGTCTTTGTGGGTATCGAGATAACGATTGTTTATCGATAACAAAGTATAGTCAAGTGTAGTCGGGCCGTAGCGAAAAGTTCCAATGCTTAGCTTTCAAACTTTTAATTATGCTCGCTTCTTTGTTTTGTGACGATCAAAGGAATTCAATATTGTATAATAAAATATTATATTGAATACCTACTTATCTAGACACACGGCAGTGTGTCCGCCAAGTTCGAGCAAAGAAAGCGACACACCGGCCGTGGGTTATATTACACGAACCATTTCGGGCCAAATTCGACCCCCTTATAACTCAAAATCTATTTTATTTACACTTTTAAAATTTCTAGTATCTGTTGAGATCCCCTCACTTATCTAAAATACAAAATTTCATTAATATACCTATTGTAGGTCTTGAGATATTGACGTCAGAAAATCGCTATTTTTACTATACACTCACTGACTGACTGATTCACTGACTCACTCATCAAAAACCTAGACCACTTCCAATGGTCGTATTGACTTGAAATTTGGCATGGAGGTAGGTCTTTATGTCAAGGTAAAGGGAAAAATCTGAAAATGGCCAAGTGTGAGTCGGTTTCAAAATAATGAAGGTGTAAAATACCCAGTGTAAATTTATACCCCTAAGGAACTAAAACGAACTAAATTTATCTATATTTATATAATATATCTTCGAATGGTCGTACCGATCTGAAATTCGTTACAAAGGTTTGTATTTAGTCAAAGTCAAAATCTGAAAACGGCCAAGTGTGAGTCACTTTCGAAAATAACGAATGTGTAACTTTGATCCACGAACACATAATATATGATAACATGTAATGTCAGTCAGTTGGTAAATCTAGTCCATTTAGTTAATCTAGTTCATTTCTTTGTAAGAAGCATACTGCATAGTGCATATTCAAAAATCTGAAAGATAGTATAAATGAGACATTTCCTTAACTAACTTAATCATAAAAAAAATAAAATAAACAACCTTACAAAATAATGAAATCCCTGTGAAAGGCTGCCAAGTTCGATAAATCCTTCGCCTATAAAGTGAGATCTGAATAAGTACCAAGTTCCATACACATACCTCAGTTAAAAATAGTTACTTTTTATTAATGTTACTTGGCAAGTTTTAATAGAAAATTAAATACTTGATTCATTGCGTTTAGTAGGTTTATAACAAGGTGTGTGAAAACTTGCCAAGTAACATCATTAAAAAGTAACTATTTTTAACTGAGGTATGTGTATGGAACTTGGTACTTATTCAGATCTCACTTCTTTTATAGGCGAAGGATTTCCATATTATCGAACTTGGCAGCCTTTCACATTTTTGTTTTGGGTGGGATTTAAAAAATACTATACCTACCAAGATAACGAGTGTTCAGATATACCTAGGTGAAAATTGAATCTGTTTTACGATTTAGAATAATGACAAGAATTAAAGCTACACAACAAGTCAGAGTACCCTAAATCCCCCATCTACAAAGCGTTTCCATAAATTCAGACATAAACCAAGGGTACGATGACCCTTGGGTGTTAATTTCAGCAATAATTCATCTTTGTACATTCGTTAATGATGGTCTCGTCTGCCGGGACCCAGCAATGAAAGGACACTGACAGGATTCAGCTGAATATGAAACGCTTCGGAATTATATCTGTAGGACCCGCCAGTTTAAATTGAAACGTTGGTTTTATGCAAGCGGAGCTTTTTCTGCGTAAATTAAATCCTTTTGTTTCAATTTTATACTTTTAACAGTAACGTTATTTTTCCGAATAAAATATGTAGCTCTTTTCAACTCTGACACATTCCTTGTGATCCCTTCGTCAAATACATAGTCATTGAATATTTATAAACTGCTAATCATACAGAGAACTTTATGATTAGTACGAGGAAAGGCTAACTGTACCCTTATGATAAATGATACTTAGCCATTCTATTAGAAAATGTTTAGAAACTACGGAACTAATTTCCGCAATGTATTACAATGACGCGAGCAGATGCTTACTCTTAAGCTCCAGAAATGTAATAAATACGTAGTTCACACGAGGCAACACCACGATATATTCTTAACAATAATACGGCAGGTGTTTGAATAATAACTCCTTACATAAGGTAACTCATAAACTTTCTTGCCACGTGCAAGTTCTTAGCTCCACAATACACAGGCTTCATGCCTGAATATACTAAACAAGTGTTATATTTGTAATCACAATGGAATTCCGAATCTGTAGTCGTTTATTAATAAACCCGGATATGACAGGTAGCTAGGGGTTAGCTGTCAAACTTAGTTTTGGATTTTGGACAGAACCCTGAATATGTAAATGGTGAGAGAACCGAATTTATTGAAGGGTGCGAATTTGAAAATTGGAGTTTGAATGTTAATTAATTGAATAAGTTGATTTTGTGTTATTTATATATGTATTAAAGTTTATTTAGTATTATATATATATATATATATATATATATGTATGTATGTATAATAAGTCTGTACGTTTATATATTTTCGATGTGTCTTATATACATATTTAGTGCACCTGCCATGAAATTTCTCCTCCACCTAAAGGTTGACTGGTAGAGAACGCCTAAGGCGTTAAGTCCGCCTTTGTACATTGTTTTTTTTGTAAAATGTGTGCAAAAAGTATAATAAATAAATAAAATAAAATAAATAAGTATCCAGTAATTATGTTATGGTCAAGATTATATCATGCTTTATTATTTCCAGGTACTTAGCCATTTCTTTTGTCACACAACAACGATGTAAAATAGCACATTGAAAACAGAGAAGGGAATTTAAATATAATGTAATATTAACTTGATTTTGTATACCAAGAATTCAAAAGCCAATTAAGCTACACATTTTACCTCTCAAATTACTTTTAAAGTTTGTAAATTCCTGTTATTTCCATTCCAATTAGTGAAATATGAATTTCCTAGTACGAAATATAATAGCAATTTTCAATATCAATTTCAGGAAAGTTACCGTGATTGCTCGCTCGAGGTTGAGTATCAAATTTAATTTCCCTTGTAGTTATAATGAAAATGCAGCATTTCACTCGTTTCAACTGAAAACAAAGCGAGTTGAAAGGCGAATCACTGCAGCCGTAGTTTCATTTTCTAGATAAAAGTAACACTGTAGAAGACTTGTTTGTATGTATTATTTAAATTGGCTTTGACGCGACTTGTCTTGTTCTTCAGTGTTTCTTGTCTTGGATTATTGTTTTTTGCCTTTATCTCTGTAAGAAACCGGTGTTAGGAATCTGTTCTGTATCTAAAAACGATGTTAATGAAGACAACTTCACCGTTGCAAGAGAGTTAAGTTTTGGATATGGACTTTTGATCTTTAAAAGTGACACCAACGTGCTTCAAAAGTAATCTTAAATTCAATTGACAACTTGGGTTTCAGACACAGGTAACCATTGACTTTTTGTTGATAAGTGCTCTTGTATCCACACTTCTCCGCAGCAAAGAAAACTTATAAAAACGTTTATCCATAAAATACTTCAGGAGTTGAAAAATCTGTAGGCAAACAGGGTACCTTAACAGTTCGATGAACAACGTAAAAAGAAGTTTTCTCCTCCACCAGTTGTAAATTATAACGATAAATCCCTACTTTATCGTTTTTCTTTTGAAGGTAGGAAAAGTAATTCGGCCTTTTTACTACAGGACCTCTTTTTGCCTAGAGCGTAACCGTTTTAAGGATGTATAAGCTCGTTCCTTTTTATGAGAAAGTTTATTCTTTGCATTGTACACACATCTGTTGTACCTATAACATGTTTTATTAATGCAGCTATTAGCAAAGAACAACTTTAAAATCATTCAAGTGGAAGCTTCTTTAGAACTTTTAATACTATCACTTCGTATACTATCAGCTGCGTTGTTGTAATTTTGCAGAGATAAGAGACGGGGTAATCATTCCGGGTATGTACATGAAATATCTCAGCTGTGTTTTGGGACATTTGGGGAACAATTGTGACAACAGTTGTCTCTTACCAGCAAATAACAATGTAGGCAAGAAATGTCTTTAGAAATAGGTAAGTGGCCTTCGCCCTTCAACTCCTAAAAAAACACAAATAAAATAATATAAAAACTTACAAATGGCGAATACAAAAAAAGGTTTTTCGGTTCAATCGTGCAGATAGTGGTGTTATTAAGGGGTTAACGACTACCCCAGGGAGCAATTTCCTGGGCGAGCCGCGAAGGTCGAATTATAATGGACAAAGTTAATGTACTGCGTTTCACATTATATTAATATTGACTAAACTTTGAATACACACTTTTAGGCACCCTATGTTTCTATAGGTGTGCATATTTCTAACGATAACTGGCCATAGAAAATGTTGCTTGTGAGATGACGGCAGATAGAAGAGTATGGAAGGAGAAAAAATGCTGCGCCGACCCTAAATTAAATGCGGATAAGGTCAGGATGATGATGAAATAGCCATAGATTTGGATAATGTGACGTGCTTAATAGTGAGTAAATAAGGAAAATGATAGGGAAATGCGTGTTTGTTGATTTCAGAGTAAGTGATAGCGGATAACTAATTATTATTGGAATTATGTAAGTATTAGTTATGAAGTGTGGTAAACAATTTACGTAATACGCAATGTAAAAAACAAAACTGGAAACATATAGGTATGGTAGAGTTATCCTGAAAATATAAATACGTGTAGTATAAATAGTTTTGTCTCGATTTTCAATTTTAGGATCTTATATCGAGAGAAACGCGTAATAAAAAGATGATATCTTGCTTGCTTAAATATATTTAGAACAAATTGAGGCTCTTTAGCGCTGCCAAGGGCCTCCAAAGTGCTTTGAAACGTTGGCACGAGACGGTTCGAGATTACTTTAGGTGCCAACTGATCATAGCACTTTAATACCCTGATTAAATAATATGTATGTATTAGAAAAATAAATAAAAATAGCGCGTTTTTATGTGTACTCCTTTTACAAATTACATGGGGATGATCAGTTCCAAACACTATGTTTTTGAGGATTTTCACTTAATTAATTGAAACCAGTCTGACATGTCATGTGCATTGTATGCTAAGTAATTCTGAGCTTCAACTTCTGTAAGTATATTTTGAGGTTTATGGATTTTTGTATACCTGCTTAGCGTATTTGGATTCATTTCAACTCTCTCAAATATGTAATTGACTTTTCAAAAAGGAGATCGTTTTTTTACTCAGTAGACATTTCAAACTTTTATTTTTCGTGAAACCAAAAAGTAATCTAATTTAACCATATAAAAGCATTGCCAAACTTCATTAAAATAGCTATTAGCCGTCTCGATGTTTTTATTACGTTAGGATGGTAAGTGAATTTCAATAAGATTACTTACTAAGGAAGGAACCGCAGAATTTCGGCCGAGTTTTGTTTATATTCCGCCATGTTTGTGTAAGCAAGTGTTTATGGGGTGACCCTTTTTATTTTTATTTGCCTTAAACACGACCCCAGGCCGCTTGTAGCTACCGTACGAAAATAAAAGTGGGACGAAAAAACGTTGGCTTTTTCAATAGTTCTGGTATGGGTGATTTGGGGATATTGGCTGAATATGGTGAAAAACTCACGTATTTAAAAGCAAGACCATGTATTTAGTTCAAAACAGTGTTTGGTTAAGCTTATGACAACATAATGATTCCTGTCAACTTTGTATGTAGCCTACAAGTATGTAATAATATGTAATAATACTGAATATTGATAGAATTAATCTTGGCATGACCGCAACAAATCTGTATGACTAAAGGCTGGATGGCCCTTACAGTGAATTTGGTTTGTCTTGTGGAATCCAAAATAAATTTTACTAGTATTCTTACTTTCTCCATGACCTTTGACAGATTTATAGGCAAGTTGCTATAGCCATTGCTTATAAAACCACCGCATGTCGTGTAAATAGGTAACTATTTATGTACTGCACGAGCAAGGATTCATGATAATAAACATTTATGACATCATTAATTATAATTATTGTAAAAGAGCAGGTAACACGGAAAATATTAGTTGTTATTATAACATCCACCCTCAACGCCTGAGCAAGCTAAAACAAATGGTTTTCAGTAAATAAGCCAGTGTACTCAGTTGAGAACAATATTTTACCAATATTTTTTAGTTTAAATAATATTAGTCCAGTGGGATTTGCTCACAGCTACGGTTCTCTCGTTTAACACTTAAAACTGTGCAAATATTAGACTTGTACTTTTTGATCTGTATTTATTTATTAGATACATGACCGGAAAAACCGAATGTACACTATCGCTCAATCCAGCAATGGGGTTTTGCAGACCAATAAAATTAAACTAATGAGTGTTATATAATCCGCAATATTATTCGTACTTACTTGCCAAACAACACAAAAATTCTGCGAATTTCAAAATTCAAATTAACTTTCATTTTAACCAGAACCACAGATGACTAAATACTCCAATACGACCAAAACCTCAAGAACCTTGATCCTGATACTTTTGAACATATCTGTACTTTCCTGTTTGCGATGCGCAATGCGCCCGATTGTTATTTAAATACATGTGTCATTATACGGGGACAATATACGTGAGCGATCCAAGAACCCGATTGTATCGACAATGAAGGGTTAACTGATTCTCTCGTTACCATAGTGTATGGTTGTGTGTTATAGGAAGCTGATAGATGTTACAGTGATTTGAAGGGGGTCATTTCAGGGTAAGGATGTAGGGAACGGGGCGTTTTCCCCATAGCAAGAATGTACCTTATACTTCTCTTGAGATTGTTGTGTGATGCAATTTGGAATTAAAAAAATAAAATCAACCATGCAGGGCTACAGACCTTGTGCAACACCGGTAGTCAGATTTTCCCTGCATAAAGGTATGGGAGTAAAGCAGAGTGATTAGGCTCCATACAATACTGGAAGTAATTCGTTCTTGTTTCTGGACCGAAGGAAACGGTCACAGTGTCTGTGCCTAGTCTAGAGGAACGATATTCTAAGGGTAAACTAGATTTGGAGACTACAATTCTATTTCTCTATATTCAGTAATTTCAGCTTATCTTGGAATATGAACGGGTTGTGTTTGGAAATTGGCCTATTGCTAAGGCTCATTGTTTAACGCGGTGTCCTGCGTGAGCGACGAACGCGACGCGACGGGACGCAACACGACGCGACGTAACGCGACGCGATGCTATACGCGACAAATGTCCTACGTGATTGTGATCATTACTTCTCAAATCATGGAGAAGTACAGAACAATTTTGCTTGAAAGTTCATATTTAAAGTACAGACAGCAACATTCTTTCAAGTTCTTTGTACTAATAAACTATTTCAATAATGTTTATGTTTTTTGTCCCACAACAATTTTTCACCGCGATCACCGCTTCTGAATAGATCGTGGTGTCGCATCTGGTCGCCCTCAAAACAAGTGCGCGTTACGTCGCGTCTCGTCGCAGAGTGTTACATAGGCCACATGTAGGGAATGCCGTAGAGTTGATCGCGTTCGTCGCGTTCGCAGCGTCGCGTCGCGTCGCGTTCGTCG
The DNA here is from genome assembly GCF_030705265.1 of Helicoverpa armigera. NCBI lineage: Eukaryota > Metazoa > Arthropoda > Insecta > Lepidoptera > Noctuidae > Helicoverpa > Helicoverpa armigera. Next base: position 8,314,257 of record NC_087136.1, on the reverse strand, counting down.
CTCACGCAGGACACCGCGTAAGAGGGACGGTCAATAGCTGATATCCCAATATCATAAATGGAAATATATGTCGCTCAGATTGTCTATCTGAAGTACCCAAATATATTTATATCTTTTTGGGTGTCACTGAGGACACCAATGGGTATAAGGCATTATCGATGGCAAAAAGGAGAAATATAGATGTGACGAAAATTTTCTGACGTATGTTTCAAAAGAAATTTTATTTGTTTAAAATAGAGAATCCATGCAAAACTTTATTACCATTAAAAACTAAATACCTACAACCTTAAAAGCAACGTGAACAATTAGGGGCTGATGAAATCGAAGCTTATTGGAAGCAAGGGTCCGTGAACACGCTAAAAACAGCAGGCAGTAAAAAAAGGGTAGCAACAGTACCTACTTACTGTTTTCATAAGGTTAATGACCCCCTGGGAATATTATGTTCAGGACCTTTCATTCTGATGTTTTGAGGTAACTGAAAAATTTTAGAATTACCTACAGTTAAAATTGTATGTGTTATTGGAATTTCAGTAATATATCTCTACATTTGGTCATATTCATTGATAATTAAGTAAGTAGTATATGGTACAATTTAAATAACAAAAGGTGATTCATATAAAAATGTTTATAACCATTAATGAAATTGAGTAGTCACGTAGCCTTTTCACTTTATATGTTAGTTTAACTACACTTAAATAAATAGTTTAATTTTCCCTAACTGCAAACAAAAACCAATAATTATACTATTACATTGCAAACTAAGCTTCACCACAAACTGCGTTAAGTAAATTCACATTAACCCAAACTAAAAACAATAGGTCTCCTCATATCAATAATAATATGTATTTTAAATCCCAATAACCAGAGTAGGTACTTAATTATTTAGTTTGGTTCCAGAAAAATAGTTTGTTTTCTCACTTTTTACCATCATTTATGGGAATGACTGATTCTTCAAGTTCAAAAGCTCAGGTATTTATTAATTGAAGGGCGATTAATGCTTTCTTACCTAGAACATATAAGAAGTGAATACATACAATATTCTTTAACGCTGTCCCCAATATTATACCTATCGCTTGTTTTGCTTACCAGAGATAGGAATTTGACAGTGCATGTATCGGACTCTAAACTCAAAATTATATTTCCAGTCAGTAAAAACAACAGACAGAATATTGGGATGGCATAAAGCATAAATCAACCGTTTCGAACATACGGTAGGATCTGTGAAGCAAGTCACGTGGCTGCCAGTGACAGATGTGAGGTGAACCTTTTTCTAGGCAAGTTCCGATCGCACGCGTATCTTGTAAGACTAATGTTCTGTAGGTTTTTGCAAGGGAGATTCGATCTATGCATGTTTAAGGAGCTATGTGACTGTATGTCTCGATAATTGTTGTACCTCTTTTTTGAAGAGATTCTGAATTTTCTGCTGATGTTTCTAATCCCCTTTCTTTATTATTCACCTGTACATCCATAAGAGAGTCACTAGCAATATTAGTAAGTCTCCATACCCATTTGATTATACCCTTGCGTTATTTCCAGCCCACAAAAACACAGCCAAGGCCCTCCTAATCTAAAAAAAAGTACCGGTAATCTAGGCTCCCCGCCTTTCGGGATAGTCGGTAAGTTACGCAAAGCCGTAATCACGATGACCGTAACAAGGTCTCGGCTAAATCAGAACATTGACATTGTGGCGAACTTGACATTGTAATACCTCCGGAGAAAATGAAGGTTTGGTTAAGGCTACTTCTTATGCTATGCCAGGTGTTGGGCCTTGGCTTCGTTTGATACAGGAGTTTCCATAAACGTGTCAATTTGGATCCATAAAACCACTATCATCAAATCTATGCCGAAGGCAAGTTCGCTATATGACATTTTCAACTCATTTACATGATACACTTGTCCATTCTCATTTACCTAAGAGCAATGTATAATTTCATGACGCTTAGTTATGATATAGTACTGGATCCTCTCACATATTTCGCTTTCAGTACCGCAATATTCATGGAAACGGGTTTGAATCCCCGCCATAAGAAAGTTTCGCACACCTATTGTCATAAACTCCAGGTAGACAACTATGTTTCATCCCCTTTATAACCACTCAAAACTAGTGTAAAGTAAGTCCACAACGTATAGGTAGGCCGTTTGGCACCCCTCCAATCTTCAAGGCTCCTGAAGCACGCTATATGGTAATATTACCTTATCAGGTTCCGGCGGAAAGTTCTATATGGGCGCGCCATATTTATACTTATACACAGAGAAAATTACTAGCTTAGTCATCAGTTTGGTTACTTGAAGTTTAAGCTGCATAGCTCGTAGGTTTTGAACTCTATCCAGCTGTGATAGGCTTCTAATTTCTTCAACAATTAGTGTTTCTTAGTCACTGTTAGCAACGTTAGTCATTGTTTGATTGAGTATTTAGAGTTTTTATTTAGACTGTTGACTCATGTGGTTTACAAACAGCTGTTAAACAATACGAAATAGATAGATAGATTTAAAAGTAGCTAGTTGGTGCCCTTAGAAAAAAATGCGTCAATAAATAAAGCTGAAAAACTGTTCGCAGAAATGTAACAACACAAAATGGATGGAACAGAAGCAAAACATAGCGAATGACATTCAATAACAGTTGAATATTCAAAGCGATATCCATTTTACCTTCCTGGCGTCCAGATATTTCAATATTATATAACAGGTTAATTAAACTTTCAGCCGGGTAACTTCGGAACGCGATTCATTTCAATCAGTGCGATGCTTCACGCCTGAGATTTTATCGATAATTGTGATCTGGTTCAACAGAATTATACCTATCGTTGGAACTTCTTTGTCAACTGCCGTTTTATCGACTCAATATTCCGAATTGCCTGGATCATTGGTTTAGTTCTGAACTGAATCTGTGTGAGGTAAATTATTTCAAGGTTTTTCGATACGAATTTTAATAGCAAGAGCTTTATTTGGATTTGTCACCAGACACAAAATAAATGTTTGTAGACATTTTTACACTCTACGTTTGTTTGTGATCGCGCTTAAAGAGTTATATACTTTTTGTTCAACAAGACATTGTTAATGAAAAATCGCTTGAAGATTAATTTAATATCGACTTTATAATAATTATTAATGTTTCGACGAATAGTCAAAAATCATTAAACAAGTTTAACGTATTCACAACCCAATCAATAGCTCTGTGTCCTTGGTTGTATACTTGACAATGAACTTTTGGTGACTAAGCAAAGCACTAGAAATGACTGGCTGAAAAATATACGCATTGTTCTGTCTTATACCGAAATAACTATTAACAAGTTAAAGTATGTAAGTATATTGTAGCGATGAGTAATACGACCACTGGTTCATTGGTCGTGACTGCAAATGCTGCTTCTGAGTAAGTGGATCTAGATTCAAAAGCCACATTGGGTACAGGGTTTTCCCATTTGTCTAGTGACAGCTCAAAATTGGTTCATAGCAGTAAGCAAAATGTCATATTATATTGATGTACTCTGACATGAGAAAGGAGTTTTGCTACTACTGATGCTTTTGACTTGCTATGGGGAAAAGAGTCGAGGTACTGACAGAACACCTTTGTCCGTTTGCTGTGAGAACAATAAGTTGAGCTGTGTACTAACTTGATAGCAAAATTCAATCCTAAATGCCAGCAAATAAAAAAGAGAATTGCACATTTCCTACGAATATCCAAATCCGACACTAAAATGAAACTACTGAAATTTTGCAACAGATTCCATTTAAACGTTTTAGTTGGAAATTCAGCCAGCATCCTTTACCAACGTACCCAGTGCTGCCATGTACAAAATATTATATCGGTTTTGGCAACTCTTCAAATTGTTGTTTCTACGCCCAATCGGCCGTTTCGTGAGTCAAGTATGTGAGGATTATGTTAAAAAGAACTGTTTTTTTACCTGTTACCTGCTGGTTGCTAGGCTACTTATACCTGCTTATTGTTTTTGCATTGATTTCTCGTGTATCGCTATTGTTCTGTCTAGTTTACTTTGGCATCAGAATAGGTGTTTAGTTTCTATACACAATCGTAGTTCGACTTAACCATCTTTACTTTCGCAAAATAAAATTATCGTTTTAACAACGAAGTCAACTTTTTTGACCGTATAAGTGCATTCAATTATTAACATCTGCCTTTTTGTGTCGCTGCTTGAGCAGCTGATCTGTCAGTTTCATTTAAATAATTGAACAAGGTTAAACATATTGAATCTTAATCAACAATTGAGTACATAGGTTTCTATTAAAGCTCCTTCACTAAAACATTATGTCTTCTTAGACATTGATGTTGATTTCTCTATCAATATCATTACAACAATCAATCAATTAAAATATTTCTAACTTAAGCTTAAGTCTAGTATCATAAGTTCGCGGCAGATTAGCCACGGCCTCGCAATATCCGCCGACCATCTGTCTCCTAACATGGCGGTTACCCTTGGCAACCGACTGCAAAGGGAGTCTCTTGTTTACATACACACCTAAGTTTTTTTTTTAATTGTCGATCGAAAAACGCTGAGTAGCTACGAAAGAACTTTATTTTAGGGTTTTTCGTGGATATGTTAGATATTAGGGAATATCTACTAATATTTGTTAAGAGAATGAAAATGAACACTATTCAATTTGAGAGAGGTATCAATGAACCTAAAATTCAATGTTGTCGTTAGAAGTAAAACACACAACACTAAATACATTCACACATATGTGATTCAGATTGCTAACTTGCTTCATTATCTAATTCCTCATACACGAATGGTAAATACGCAAAATACCTTGATAGCAATCATGAAGAGAGAGCAACAGATGCAATGGAAACTAGCACTCCACAATGCAATGTCCTAGTTAAAGCAGATTCAATTGGAAACAATATTGTTCATTGCACAGAATTGATATAAATTCCTCTAGGCAATTGTAACGAGCCCAGTTGACAGATGTGGGCAGATGGTACTGCATACATTACTGTCAACGCAAATACCAATTTCATAGTCTGAATTAATACGACAAGCAATTTAGCCAGATCAAATTGCAATAAAGCTTTCATATAGCGTAAGTATATCATTAGCAATTCCAATTTAGGCTAATTGGGTCGCCATTTTATTTAAAATGAATCATCGATCGTGTGATTATCGCTTGCTTTTATTAGTTTCTGATGAATAATTACGAATAATCATGTGTGTATTGAACGATGAATTTGCAAAAAGTTTGTTCTCATGAGCGGAATTGAATGCTCTAGTAATGGTGTGGTATTGCTTATCTTGTATCGTTTATTTAAATGTTTCACTTTTATCGTCATTGTGTTATATGTGAGAATATGTGTCCTCAAGAGTGTTATTCTTATCGGTTGCTTATGATTGCGACTTCTCACGTTCGTTCTTCATCTTCGTTATTCCCATTTAAACTAACCGTTACCTTAACGTTTCTTCTTCTTTCTAAATTGGATCATATTTCTCCTATAACCTTCCTATACTTACGTGCTCTATCTCTTGTTTCAGCAATGGAAGGCGGCGCGTGGTGCGCCCGCGACATCTCGCTGCGCGCGCAGAAGAAGTTCCTATCGCGCGTCGGCGGCTCCGCCAGTGCGCGGGCGCTTGTGCTTGACGAACATGCTGCCAAACTGTTGGACCAGGTACTTATGTCCATATTTTTAATTAGGTTTGCGTTAATAAGGCAGCCCTAAACTGATAAATTGCGATATGATGGCACTGGTTTTGAATAGTTTTGATGGCATTTGCTTTTTGCTCACAGGGAATACTAATAAATCTTCAATTAGACTAGTACTTTCAATGAAATTTACTGGTGTGACACCAGTAGCATCGGACTCAAATAAACTAGGTATAGATGGAATCAGATATTTTAATCTATCGTTCTATTGCCCCAAACAGCATAGTCTATGAAACTATACCATCTGCTATTCTTACCACCATCTTCCATAACTTTGCCACCACTTGTTAGCCTTATTTAGTCAACATTGAAACATAACTCCTTCAAATGTCTTCTTCCATCTCTTCCAGTTTCTAACAGTCCTCCGGGAGCGCCTAGAGAAGCGCGAGGCAGAGAAGCTGGTGAAGCACGTGATCAAGTCAGCAGTGAAGCTGGGCGTGCTGCGACGTCACGGACAACTGTCGGCGGCTGACGAGAGAGCGCTAGCTGCCTTCCGATCCAAGTTCCATGTATGTGCTGTTGGTTTTTGAAGAGTGGTGGCTGAATTTGTATTTTCTTCCTCACTACAGCAAAGTCCCTTTGCTTCCTGATGATTAATTTCTCAGAAATCTATAATTTTTATACACTCAGCGGCACGGAATTTGGCCCAAACAAACACAAGTGGATATCAGCCCAGATAGCTGTTTTAACTTCTAATTTCATATGACATATTGTCAGTCCTTTCGTATTTGTTAATTTAAATACAGAAAAATGTGTGTCTGTCTAACTTTTATAACACTAGAAACAGATTCCGTTGTTGGAACACAAAGCAGAAAGTTAAGTTTAAATTCAGATAGAAATTGCCGAAGTACTAAGAACGTTCCAAAAAAAATAATGATTATGATCGCTTTTTGTTTCTCTTTTTTTCACAATTTGATCTGAAAATTACCCTTACAGCAGCTCAAGTTGCTCAAGTAGAGTTGCTAAGACGTCAAGGGCGTACGCAGTGGAAGATGGTTGAAACTTTAAGTGCACCGCGTACAAGTGAAAGATATGCATAGAAAATGCATGACCAGACTGGCCTTTACACAAGAAGACCAGAAAGTGGGGGTGTAAGGTGTTCGTCGGCGCACGACGACCGATTTATCGTACGTGCAATAATGAAAAATGGGTTTCTCACTGCGTTAGAGATTCGCCAGCCTTTGCAAACAGCAAGAGAAGTCAACGTCCATAAGTGCACAATAAGAAGAAGGATAGAGGAACGGGATCTGCGTGCTCGAAGACCAACTCGAGGCCCGGAACTTCTCCCGCACCATCGCGTAGCCAGACTTAGGTATGCAAGAGAACATGCAAATTGGACGCATGACTAATGGAGTAAAATTTTATGGACCGATGAATGCAGAGTCGTCTTAAGAGCTCCAGACGGCCGTGAACGTGAATGGGGAAAGCGCTGAGAATGGTTTCTTCCCACCACTACCAAGCAAACAGTTGGTTTTCATGGTGGGTCCATCTTGGTTTGCCGAGGCAGAAGTTTAGAAGCCCGTACTGAATTATTGGCTGTCGAAAGTCGTCTGACAACAGTGCGGTATATTGAAGAGATCCTTCCAAATCATGTTTTACCCTGTCAGGGATTCATAGGAAGTGAAGAATTTCGTATAATGCAGGACAATGCTCAACCTCACACAGTTCTTTGAGTAACCGATTACTTGTTCGAGGTCGGTATTCAAAAATTGGACTGGCCTGCAAGAAACCCAGCCATGAATCCTGTAGAACATGTCTGGAACATGCTTAAAAGACAGGTCCAAGCAAGTCGTAACTCACCACGGACTTTCAGTGAACTGAAAACTGCGCTGGTAGCTGCCTGGGAGGAGATCTCTCAGGTGGAGATAAAAAACACGATCCAGAGCATGCCAGATCGTATGCAGGCAGTCATCAGATCAAGAGGAAGAAACATCCATTACTAAAATTCGATAACTTTCTGTTTTGTTAAAAATGTTGAATTTAAAAGTTTTTGGTGATTATTGCGGTAAAGGACTCTGTTTTCTAACTCAATGAAACTTAATGAAAATTCTCACAATTCTGTTGTCTGTTAGTCATTTTCTTTTGGAAAATGAGTAAATTAAACAATTTTAAAATAAAAATTCTGATTTTTCATTTAAATAATGGTTATAAGACCCAAATGTGCTTGGGCCAGATTCCGTGCCGCTGAGTGTATTAAACTACAACTTGAAATATCTACACAAGCCTGTCTATACTTCCTATAAGCCTCAAAGAGATGTCAGTAATCCCAGTGGGGCCCAACAGCCCTGCATCCCTGCGGGATTGTTTGAAAGAGTAACCGAGTTTTATGTAGCCCTGGTACATAAAAGGTTTACGGAATATGATGGATTTTTTTACTCAAAGTCGGAGGGTTCATTTGATGATTTTTGCCATCATAAAAAAACCGGTCTATGCTTACGTTGTATATTGTTATAGTTATTCTTACTTACCTTCTTTCGTGTGGTGTTTCCAGACTGTCCTGATGGCTGTAGTGTCCTTCTGCGAGGTGGACTTCTCCTACGACCGCGGCTTCCTCCAGGATGCTCTGCGCGAATCTCACCAGTCCCTTAAGTAAGTTCACTTTTAAATGAAACCCTTTTTTGTAGGGGATAAGGTTTGGAAGGAGGAATCATTGATCTTACTCTACAGTCAGATTATTTTATAAGCTTAATTGATATTAGAACCTTTACTTTCCAGCTTCTTCACACTTTTTAGCACATACAATACGTAATTACAATACGTAAAATCCATGTTGAAGAAAAGCAAAAGTAATTTAAAACTATTTCTGTTTTCTTTCCAGAGCGGTAGTAGAGCGTCACCTGACAGACAAGTCAGTATCCCGCCTGGCGGGGGTATTCTCCATCGCCTCCCGAGGTGAGCTACTCGACTCTCTATTCGCAGGCCAGGTCGACGAGGACGTGCTCAAACTATCCCGAATGCTGCGCAAAGAACTCGACCGGGGCCTTCTATAAACACCGACACCACACCTCCTGTGCCGTCCTTTACCAAAGTTAGACGTACCAATGTGGACGATTCCACTCGCACTCGGCTGCGAGTCGTCGGGACTCGGGAGTCTTCGTGAATCTCCGACTAAGGGAACACTTACGATATCGTTATCTCCACAAATGGAGATTTGATTTTTTATTACGATTTATCTAGTTAGAATTGTATGTGTTTGCGTACAGTGCACTGCTGGGTCGTAAGCCGGCTTTGAGATTGGCTCGTTTAATAACAGACTTCAAAAAAAAGGGTTCTCTGGTCATTAACTTGAGTTCACTCGTGCACCTATATTTTAAACTTAAAAAATGTGAAACATTTTCACAATTAAACAATAATGACATGAGTTTTAACAATAACTAAACATGTATTGATAAGATAATGACAAAAATAGCATTCACATACCGAATCAAAGCCGGCTACGATGTAGGGCAAGCTTCAGCAATCATTTCACTAAAAGCACATCAAATGTTACACAGCCATTCGTTAGCTCTCTCCAAAACATGTGTAAACAAATATGGCGGAACAAATAGTGAAATATAATAAATAACAAGACTTTTATTGAATACTCAGCGAGTTAATGTTGTTTTGTCATTATTAAATTATGATTTTAAGTATGTATTTGTAAATTAAATTGGTGTAATTTGACAAAGTTATCTTGCACTGGGGTTACCAGTTGCTGAAATATTGTAATTTATTCTACTTATAATGTATACTTTTTACAGAAAATTGCGTAAACAATTTCAATGATAAAATGTGTTATTAAAAATGCCACTTATTCAATACTTTGACTGCTTAAGTAATATTTCTTTCCAATATAAACTTGCCTGCCGTTTCTGCCAATTTTATTGAATGATAAAAAAAAATATGCTTGAATACATGACTATGTTGGAACCACGATCTTGCCTAGTTTTAACGCCTTTTAAGATTATCACAGCATTATTATTTTAGAATGCATTTAATAGTTTGTATATAAAAATAAATTAAGGTATACTCGATTAATTTAATTTTGTAATTATATAATTTTTACGCTATAGTTTTTAAGTGAAGTGTTACCAGTAAGGTACCTAAGTCGTTCGTTTACAAATATCAATAATGTTGTTTTTAAACTTGCATACAGATCCGTAGATAATTATTTAATAATAAGTCATTCAATTAATTTTTGTTTTACAACAAACGGAATTCAATAATGCGCCTCGTGTGAAGCGTATTCTAAAGGAAAAATCTTTATAATGAACATTTACCTAATTATTTATAAATAATCGGGACTTAAACACGATACTTTATATTTTCTGGAAGTTTCTACCGAATAGATATTTATCTACGTATCTGGCTGCATACTTAACCTTGTATTGTAATCTACTCATATAAACGAAAATAATAGACTTAAACAAAAACATATTTAAGCCTACATGTCTACGAATATACTGAATACATATAACATTCTAAGGCCCTATTGCATTACTTGATAAAATCTTGTCAGTCATCAATAGTTAAACTCGACATTCAAAAATTTTACTGAATTGTAACTTTCATGACAACATTTTAACGGGAAATCTGAAACAAAGAATCTTGTATTTGTGTTTTTTTTTATAACAGATGGTTATTTTAATAATTCATGATTTAATTTTATTAAGATCAGTATTCATAAAAAACTTTGTAGAACAACTCACATCATTAAACACAACAACAAAAACACAATTAAAAAAAAAAAAAAGAATCTTGAAAATTTTACAAGAAGAAAAACAACTTCGGACCAAAACTTTAATATCTACAGTTCAAACATATCTGAACTAGAATTCATATCTTAGTTATTTTTAGCAATAAACTCGATAGTCATAGATTATTGTTTTTGTATAGTTATAATGTTAGTGCGGCAACTTCACTGGGACGCACATCTCTCTTGCCTAATCTTGTCACTGTTTAGTGTTTTGTACTATTCGTTTTGGTGTTCTGGTGTTTTCTAGTTAGAGATCACACATGACAATTGTATTGAAAACAATCGAGCATATGCCATTATTATATTCAGGTATAATTTTTACTATTTGAAGTCGTAGCTGCACAGTAAATCTTGTACCAACAAAAATGTCTATCGCTCTTTTTAAGACCACCAATTTACGTCGAGTAGCTCTTTTACCAACTGCCAAGAAACGTTGTTCAGAAAATCCTAACGGTCGGGTTGAGAGAAGAATATTTCCCGGTGGTCTAGTCTACTTAGTAGTGTGTGCATCTCTAAATGGAAACCACCAAATGTCATAGCTAGATGAAATCAAAGAGACGTCCAAGTAGGGATTGTATTAAAAAGACAATATCGATGTGTAATATAAATAAATAAATGTTTGATTCCTAGACTCTGACGTCTTACTGGATTGATGTGAAATGAATGTTTAAAGTTAGTTTTTACAAAAACTGGTGTGTTTTATATGTTAGCGTATGTGTTAGAAGTTAGTTTCTTAACTTTTGAATGTTTCATTGTATTTTGAAGACAACGTCCACCTCTTTAGAGTATGGGATCCCGATTGTGAGATTAATCGATTGTTTGAGTTTGGAATATGTAATTCTTCAATGACTTTCAGCTTATGCTAGTATGAAAGACATTTTTTTCTGCCTTCGATTTAATTTTTGTTTGATATCGAGGTGTACGCTGTTCCTTCAACGAACCATATTTGTCAAGTAGAAAGGATTTTAATACATTGTCCAAATATCAATGGATGGCAATTTTTGTATCATATTCAATGGTGGAGTAAGAGATTCAAAGAAAACAACGCAATCCCAGTCAGATGTTGTTTTAATGAACTTTTATGTACTTGTAGATACACAAATGTTACAACTTTGATTTAGAACACATTTTACGCTAAATGACAGAAGCGTTTTATGACACAGTAAAATTAGCAAACTAGACAATATTGAAATTGGTCAGACGATAAGTTTTTTTCGATTTCGTGACTCATATTTTTCTGTATCGTTGATTATTTATTTTATGCTTACTTTTATTCGAAACGATGCAGGAACTGAATTATGATATTACAACCGATGAGAATAGCGCATAATGTTCCAAATGTAAAAGCAACTTAAAAATTCATGTTCTCACCAATTTCCATATTGTTTAAGTTTTTTTTATAATAATAAAGTACCGCGCACGAAGCACGTACATGACATTAAGTAATATTTATTACATCGTAGGGCTATTTTCACATATTGAGAACGTCAGCGTTCAACACGGGTGGAGCCGTTAACTTAATGTAATAATTTTTGTTAAGCTGTGTTATTGTAATAAGATTTGATATCAAATATACAATTGATAAGAGTTTTTGCCTACTTATTTTAATTACCCCTTATATTCCGATGCTCGGAAAGACAAGAGTTCCAATAAAACATTACGTTACATACCTAATGATACAATTTGTTACACCATTCTGATGTATAAACTTGTGGAAAGAGTAAGTATTACATTTCATACGAATGCTTGTCAGTCAGAGAGGCAACAATTTAATACTTAAAATCGTAAAACAAAAAAGCAAAGAAACTATAGGTAGGTACCATTTCTTTAATTTCACATTAAAATATTGTGAAGGTTAATTGATACGTATTTTTTCGACAATATTAACACCATTTAGTAACGTTGGTCCATCAGGACAAAATAAGTAAATCTTTCTACACTATTCTCCTTCTGTGTAAGTAAATTCAAATTCAGATTTAACTGGAATTAGCTTAGACTGTGTGGCAGCGTCCTCCGCTAGCTGTTCGTACCTAGAGAATAAAGTGGCGATCTCTAGTTTTAGCATTATTTGCATCCTAGTCGGTAACTGTTTGAAAGATTGAGCATAGCTTAAGAAAAAATGATCTACACCATCTATTTCGTCTTTGTCATCACTTTTTTTTCTTTTCGAAGTTTCTGCAGCTTCGATTGAGTCGTTCATATGTTGACTTTTTCGTTTATTGTATACCATGTCAGTCTCTGCAACTTCGGTGGAGTCGTCCATATTCTCTAGCATGTCAGTTTCTTGTTCGCTTTGGTCTTCTAATGAAGAATTTGCGTCATCGGCGTCCGGGAGTTCAGCGTTATCTTGCATTGTATCTTGGTCTTCGTTTGTGTAAATAAAAATGCGCGTTTGGTTTCTATTGCCTTCACCGCCTTCACGGCCTTCACCTCTGCATTGGTCTAGGAACGTCATGTATTTAGCCCAGAGCCAGTATTTGTACTTCTTGTAAAGGATATCGTTGTAAGGAGGGTTCGCTTTCTTGTGCTTCGCGTAGTTGTCCTTTAAACCCTTCCACTTTGTCCTCCAAAGCTTCACTAAAAATTGAAATTTTGTATGTAGTAGGTAGGTATATATTTTACAAGTTAGGTAAGTAGGTACTGCTATCCAGTTGCCGATTAATAATGGACAGCCGCAAGTAAAATTATTTCAAAACAAATAACAGTGGTCCACCCATAAATAATAATTCGTGTACGGTGTACGTATATTATCTTATCTTATATATAAAAATGAATTGCTGTTCGTTAGTCCTACTAAAACTCCAGAATGGCTATACCGATTTGGCTTTTCTTGTTTTTTAAAATGTTTGTAGAGGTCCAGGGAAGGTTTAAACGATACGAAGTTCGCGGGATCAGCTAGTTATGAATATTAATGTACTCTGTGCCCAACACACAAATGCACTTGTTATTTCCACGGACGTAAACTTTCACATGATAGACACCTAGATGGCGCTGTTACAAAAAGTAGTATCACTTACCACTGCCGGAGCCCATTTCATGAGTGATTTCCTTCCATGCCTCGATTCTCATCAAACGGTGGCATTTGTAATGTTTGTGTGTCACGTCATACAAAAATCTCCTTTCTCTAATCAGCCCGATTAATTTTATCATATCTTTCGACCACACAGGCATTGTTGATGAAAACTTGGAACGCAACAAAACGACGTGCGTTCTTACTGGACGCCGCGTTCGGACTAGTTTATAGTTACCGACGTTACCGTACCGCTAGCGGTGCGCGTGAACGAAGTTTCTAGATACAATGTGAGACAGAGAGCACAAGCATGATCGTGGAACGCGTGAACGCTCTCTTTTATGCTCCTGCTCCACCTGCGTTAGCGTTAACCTTAATGTCAATGGCCAACTACACGTTACTTATAGCATTAAAAATGCGTGTTGGCTACACTTACGCAAATTGTTAATCCCTCATGAAGTAACGCGTTAACATACATTAAAGAGATTAAACTCAGACACACAAAATAATTCTAAAAACTAAAGCTTTCTCATTTGACCATTCCATTATCGTGCTCGTAAAATGCAGTTACAACTTAAACAAAGTATCTACACTCGTCCTTGCATGCGTGCAATGAGATGGCATTAATGTAGCCAACATCACTTAGCGCTATAAGCTACGCACTAAAACCCTTTGATGCGTCCAAAAAACCGACACCCGAGTTATCGCTTAACGTTTAATGCTATTTATATTGCCATTAGTATAAATTGACATTAAAACGTTGGCCACATCTGCGTAATGCCAAAATTTAACGCGTTAAGACGCAGGTGGAGCAGTAGCATTATACGTTTAGGGATCTATTAAGCCCCCAGTAAACAAATGCACATGCGTGGCCACTACACGCCATCAACATTGTGTACAGGGGGTATTGGTATCTATATGATGGCGGACAATTGTCAATCGTGGCGTGCAATCGGGGAGTTGTCGGTGTTTTGGGCACATTTCAAAGGAATCGTGGCGCAGCGTGGCCTGTGGTGTTTACACAATCGGCCGCTGAGGATTTGTGTTGCGTGTAAAATAAACATAGTAGTAAATACAGTAGTGTAGTGTAATATAGGTAATATAAATATAGTACCTATAATAAAACATGCAACGCACCTACGTGCTCTAGTGCGGACGTGTTTTTTGTTGTTTTACCCAATTTAAGGTGTGTTACTGTATGTAATAATAGAACCTAATGTGTATTGACAGTTTTGCAATAAGTATGGAGTGAACTAATTAGTGACTTTTTTACGGTGCGTTAGCCGAGGAAGGCTCTTCCTCACCTCGAGTAAAAGAGACAGGCTGCGAAACGCAAATAATTCATCTCTGTCTAATGCGCTGAGGTCGGCTCTTCCTCACCGCGAGTAACAGAGACGGGCTGCGCGCAACTAATAATTCGTCTTTGTCGCACAGCAGCGTATTGTGTAGTGGGACGGTTACTCACACTATTTGTTTTTTTTTTATATTTGATTTTTGAAAACCGTCGAAATAATAACAATGCCTAACGGTTGCGGAGCTTGTTCGATAATACTTATATGGAATGTTCGAAGGAGAAATGTCACAAAAAGTACCACTTGGCCTGCCTCGACATAAACATAGAGGGCCTTACTACAAAAAATTTAAACCCTGTTTTACGCTTGTCTAATAAAATTTTGGCTGCAAAATGAACCATATGTCAACGTCATAATTTGACATTTTTTTAGACAAGGCATAAACTGACGTTTAAAAGTTTTTGTGGTAAGACGGAGATAGTTTTGAGTATTTTTCCCCGGCAAATAAAAAAACCTGGGTATCTCCAGAATGCATCTGTGCAAATCATAAAAGAGGAAACACTGAGACCGCAATACGAACTCATTTTGAAATCGCTACCACGCGCATCAATAATATAAACTTAAAGCGAGGAAGTTAAGCTAACTTTTCACCTACAATGATGGATGCTGTTATCAGCATTAACGAAATTGTCTCAATTCCTGACAATTCGATTGGTCAGACAATTTCGATCAGAAATGATAGCTCGCATGGATAGCCAGGCAAATGCCATATCACTATTATTTATAGTTATATGTCAATGCTATTATTACACCAATTTACACCACTATTATTATAAAACCAAAACAAGATCAATGCGAATTATTTATTACTGACACGACTGACAGAAAAATTATAAATTAAAAAAAACCCCCGACCCAAAAAAAGTACGCAATAATTATGACAAAAGGTTAAAAACGCTAAACCCTATAAAAAGCAAAAAATAACTTTTAACACTACGTAAACTAAATTTTGTCGTGTCGGGGGACCGCTCTAATTCACTACTTTAGATACGTGTTTTTTTTTTTAAACGAATGTTGTAATTAGGTAGGTATCATTTGATTTATGTAAGCATTTATGAAGGTATTTAGTTTACGTAGTGTTAAAAGTTATTTTTTGCTTTTTATAGGGTTTAGCGTTTTTAACCTTTTGTCATAATTATTGCGTACTTTTTTTGGGTCGGGGGTTTTTATTAATTTATAATTTAATTTTATTTCATGTTTTTTAAAGGAGCTCCTTAATTTTTCCTTGTTTCATTTAATTTATTTTATCTTAAGATGGGGTCGCTATATGCGATCTCGGCCAAAGGAACAATCCTCATGGCAAACTGGCTCTGGGAGAATTGCACAGATTGAGAAACAATAAAGATTAACCTTTGGACATTCTAGATTTTCAGCAAAAATATAAATCGGTTTATCCGTTTCATTCCGGCATTTCAGGGTTTCATCCGCCACATCCCATTTCCAGCATCAGGTTCTCGTCAATTAGAAACATGAAGAGAACTCGTCAAGACAAATTCAACGAGCCCAAACTCGATGGGTTTACTAAAAGGCAGTTCAGGGTTACGTCTCCTACCTTCGTGCCCTAACAGCAGACCAGCTCAGTGGTTCCAAAAGACATTAGTGTTTCAAATTTCAGATCCCACATATACTTGCAAGTAAACTGAGCGTGTAACATTCCTATCACATCTAGCAAACGAGCTGATGACCTTGAAGACCTGAACCGATTTCCACCAAGCATAGCTAAGAACACTCCCGACTGACATACCTTTTAAACAAAAAAAACCGCATTTCAATCGGATCATCCGTTTGGGAGCTACGATGCCACATACACACACACACACACACACAGACACGTCAAACTTATAACACCCCGTCGTTTTTGCGTCGGGGGTTAAAAATGACATTATCCAAATTTCAATCATTAGCACCACAGATCAAAATTATTGATAAACAGTCTCTCCGCCTCCTTGGGGCTCCCATCCTAAACCATTTTTTTTCTACATTTATTTCAGAAAAAAAAGATAATTTCAATGATATTTCGGAACGTCTACAGAACATAATATGCATTCGGCCATCACAATTATTCGATACTGCTGTTTTGTTCCAAAATTCACATATTACTTCCGTTCTTCCCATCTAGTTCCCTTATAGTCACCTTTTAGACCAAATTGACTAAATTATCCGCCATACCCTCAGCTCCATTCTCAATGTGGCCCTGGACGACCGAGCCTGGCAGCAAGCCACATTACCCATCCGGATGGGAGGTCTCGGCGTCCGCAAAATTACCAGTAATAGTTTACCGGCAACCATCCATGATTCACTGCACCGAGAAATTAGCCAGGAATATTCTTGTTTCAACACTGGCTGATTTTGAGGTGCTAGGTATACATAGCCGAGGCTATGGATGAAAATTACTTGCCCGAATGAAAATTTACCCAGCAAAAGACGGGTTGCTGGGTATTTTTTTTTTCCCAGAGACAGTGGGATGAGGCGCTCTGCAGAGTAAAACGGAATAATTGAATAGAAACGGCAATTACTCCTGCTGAGCGAGCGCGCCTACTGGCTGTGGGTAGATGGGAGTCGGGACTTTGGCTGCAAGCACTACCATTGTCAAACATTGGCACCATGTTTTGTTAAAAGCAACGCAGATGGCAGCTCTGAAGTGGACGAAAAGTGTTTTTGTGAATATAATTTGAACAATTTTGTATTCAATTAATTAATTTACTCCTCTAATGATCTCCCTTATGTACTCCTCTTACATACTCTCTTATGTAATAAATATTTTTAAAATGGTTTGCAATAAAAAACACTAATCCAATAGAAAAAAGGTTTCCTTTTACAATAGGTAATGTAATGAATGATACAACAACAGTATGCTTACAAATATACTAGAATTTTGTTTTTTGTTATTTCTTAATATTTTGTATATCTTTTAACCAGGTATCTGTATACTGCACCTAATAAATAAAATAAAATTAATAAAATATACCGGTAGAGGTGATACTAATTAATCGGTTAATGCTTCTCCGTGTGAGAGGAGGCCTGTGCCCAGAAGCTATAATGGTTTTCGTAGTAAACAAAGAATCCTAAAAGGGTCAAAGGAAGAAATGAAACGAACAATTATTGTGAAAGCACCAGTCAATAAATTTTATTCACTATAATTCCCTTAGTATACAAATCTGATATCGGTGATGTGGATGACGTGGTCTATACACTACAAGTGCTGGTATATCTGTTTCTTTGTTCATATTCTCACCAAGACACGAAATAACCCGAGCATTTATAGGATTACGCTTTTTGAGACAAAAACCATTTCTTTTATTCGTCTCTTGGTCAAAATACAACAACAATTTATTATAGTAATAAAGCCAAAAGTCTGTCCCATTGCTCGCAAAAAATCATACAAAAAATTATACCCCATCATCCAATCGAATTACTTACATCATACCCTAGTAACGAAACAGACTTTAAGCCTATAGCGATAAGAACCAGTTTCGCATGAATTTCATCTACTACACATGAACAAATTGATTTACAAAGTAAAACACATGAGATCATTAAAACGGAAACATTTAGTGATAGTAAAGTAGTTACTTACGACTAAGTAATTATAATTTCTTATTTTAACAATTAGAATGAGAAAGCGATTTATCGATGATCAAGCAATGACTATTTACATTTTTATTAAGTTTGGAATGTTTAAGTATGGGGTAAAGTATGAATAAAGGACATACAGCTACGTAGCCTTAATTTCCAATGACTACAGCGATGAATTTCACTAAACCAACGTTGATTTTAATTTCGGCATAGGTACTAGGTAGTAAGTGACTGTACATACATTGCAATTTTTATTACATTTTTAATTCGTATATTGTCACTACGACTTCTGAGATATTATAAAGTACAATAAATAATACATTCCCTACAATATCCGACAATTTCAAAAATATGTATATCAATGAAATGAGATCATTGGTGAAAGCGCCATCTATGGTGACACAGCGACACTATGAGAGTACATTAGGAGACAGAAAGCTCGAAGCTTCGTCCTGAGCTTATACGTACCTAAACAACTATCAAAGTAATTTTAGGTATAAAATAGATTTATTTGTCTAACCTATAAACTATACATACATAAGTATTATGTTCTAGTCGATCAATGAGTATTACTTTTGTCCAATCCTGCGCATGCTTGGGTTCGAAAATTGTGTTTGATTTTGTTGTAGCGTGATCGCTAATGAAGTGGGTACCTACGTACAGTTTTAGTGAAATGTACCGAATGGCATTTGATGCCATCGTTGATATTGAGACAGAACGATTTCGTTTTTCAAAACAATATCTTCAAGCGCATTAGTTTCTGTGGTAGTGGTCTATCTCATCATTCGATAGCCATGTTAATTTTCTGAGAAGAGTGGTGTTTTAAGCTCACCGCAACGTAATGCGCCCAGAAAATATATCTGAACATTCGATGAATTTTTGTTTATACTTAAATCTTTTATGAAATCAGTAAATATAGGTATTAAGTTTTCCTGTATTTTCACGTACATACAATTTCTACAGATAGTTAATTTTGAGTTGATTGATGATAGCTAATCGTAAAATTAACAACATTTATGCTTACGAATAGTTTGTCAGACATTACTTAATACAATAACGAGTGAAATCCATTACATCAAGTGTTCTTACATTTAGATATGTAGAATAAAGACGACCTTGAAACGGGAGAGATTTATTCGTTTCATAATAGCTGTCAAGTTCTAATGTTGTATTGAGCATTCCGTTTTTCATTATAAGTACAGCAAACTATTTCCGAAAGAAAAAATATAAAGACTTGGTGGCCTGGTTCCATTTTAAGTAGTGAGTTCAATTCATAGTCATGTTTCCATGTGGTAGAATTTTCATCAATTTGTGTAGTCTCCTCCATGTTGTTAATCATAGATATATGTTAATTATAGATATTATGGTGTTAATTGTTCTTTCTACTGGTTTTTCTCGACGGCCATGCTCACTCCCGTTTCAAAACATTAAGTTAATCTACATTTGAATAAACACGAGTTTGCACTGACGTGAATACACACTAGAGAATGTTTTACAATTACTGTCGGGTAGGGGACGCTGTGCGCTTTCAAACATATCATAATACACGCGAATAAATTCCAAATAATTTCCTCTATCTAATATACAATATCATTTTTAGTTTACAAATTAATTCTAAAACAAACGCTTTAACCTCTGGACTTTGGCTTTGCCATCCTTCTGCTAACGTTACTGTGCAACAATAATAAGTGAGAAATTAAATTATCAGAACAATGTTTATGGCCGATCGTTAGGAAAGTAAACTTGGTTTGTAGGCACAGACTTTGAGGGTTTACAAAAATCTACATCAAATTAGATGAAATGTTAAGTTACAAACCCGTGATTAACGCCCGTATATTCAAACGACCTCTACAAGATTCGATGAAGTAACAGTATTAAACTTTTTGGAATTGTCGTTTGAGTATTCGAGCATATCACAAACGCTCTCGTGTCCAGCTAAATGTTACGACCAGTTAGCTGAACACAGAAAGTATGTCAATGGTAAAGGAATAATGTGTTGGGATGACAGGAATTAGACAGAATCCTTGTTGATACTGCACGAGCTTCCTTCCTGATCGATTTTTATCCTCCGTGATTGTTGTTCACATTCTTCAAATTCTTGACTAGATTAGAAATGTACTTTCAGACCAGTTCTGAGACTGAAGTCGTGTTATTTCCATTCATTTCTTTAGGAACTGGCTGTGCCTGTCCGAATATTTTCCTCTTGAACCTAAATCGAAATCGACAGACAGCTCCCGATACTTTCGCAGACCTTACCGTAGAAAGATTCATTTTCACCAGAACCACACCAGCAAGCACTCAGCAATGTAAATTTTTCTTCTGCTGAGATCTTGTGTTGTTCAGGCGAAAATGCACTTTTAGCAGTGGTCTTAAAGGTGTGTTCTAGATGTCAGGGTTGATGAGCAGTGCAGTATGAACGTGGTGGGGTGTAGAGTGGGTTCACTCCTTGAGCTTGTGCCAGTCGGCGATCTGGCGGCGCGGCGCGGCCTGCACCTCGCGCCAGTGGTGCCGCGCGCTGCCCGCGCCCACCGCGCCCAGCTCCAGCCGACCGATCACCTGGTGGAACCGACAACAGCGTCATTAGGGTCATAATTATGTTTTTAGTAAAACTTACTCTATATAGCATAGTACAGAAGTTCCCGAAAGATGTTGGAAGGTAAATGAAGCTACATAAACAGGTCATGTTCATATTGTTCATCATACAATCCTATTTGAATTTGGAAACTTGCGAACTTTGCGAAACTTTAGAAAACTATTTTGTAAGAAGTTGATTTAGAAACACCTTTGTCTTCATAGTTTTCCTACATAGTGTTAGGTATGTCTACAGTGTGTCAAACATTCAAATCCACTTAGTCCTTTTCGGTCATCAAATCAAAAGTCCATTCATCAAATAAAACTTTTGGTTTCACAGCATCATCGGGAGGAATAGCACTCCTAACATTATCGCTACTGCTATCGTTATATACTTTCTTCCCATTTTGTATTTCTTATTGGTTTATTATCAGGTTTTACTTAAATTTTTCTTTGTCTATGTGACATACGCGTGAATACATGTATTTTCTTTCTTTCTTTCTTACTGACCTCATTCTTCGTAACCCTGTCCCAGTCAAGCACGAGCAGCTCCAGCGACACGTGGTCGAGGGTGGCGTTGGGCGCGGCGGGCACCTCGAACACGAACGACTCGTTGAACACGGGGTTCAGCGTGCGCTTCTTCACGTGGGTCTTCTTCTTCGCGATGCGCTGACCGTTGTATAGCAGGTACATCTTCACGTAGCTGTGGGAGAAGAGAGTAAGATCATTGATCATGCACGACTTGGTTCAGAGAGGAATCAAATGAACGAGATGTGACGATAAGTGGTACAAACGAATTGTCTTTAGCTGTGAAAAATTCCACATAATGCCTGGACTATTCTACCAGGTTTGCTATAAGTACTGGTACCTAAATTTGGCTGTACAGAATACTCAATATATGTATAGCGAATATTACATCATCATTAAGTGCACGCCACTGAGATCGATTTTCCGCTTCGGCGAATATTTAATGATCAGGAATCCAGAATGTTCTCATCTTGACCACACTAGACACAACTTCAAACCTTCACAATAAAATATAGTACTTATTTAAAATACTAACGGATCAGCAAGTCCGGTGACGTCCATCTTGGGCAGGTTGCGCGCCTTGAGCAGCACCACGGTGAGGCGCGCGGCGGCCGGCTGCCAGCACAGCGACACCAGCACCTCGCCGCGACCCACGCTGCGCATCTGGGTAAGATAAGATATCAAATTATAGATATACATACGGTAATTGAATGTTATTATTAAACAACTCCTTTCATATTCCTTATGCACCCTTATGAAACTCCCTGCGCCCTTTGGAACTGTGTTATACAATGTGTCCCGGGGATAAGTGACCGCCCGAAATTTTTTGAATATTTGTACAAAATTAAGGATAATTTCATTTATATTTTTGAAAAAAATCATTAAAAAAATTTTATTGTCAGGCCTGTTAATAACAGGCTTTGCTCTTTTTTTTCAAATTTCAACTGACTGTATTTTTGCATTTGTTTGAAATAGCAGCAAACATTGCTGTGAGCTTTTGTAGGAAATATCATGTAGTTTATTAATAAATTAAAAGAAAGTGATATTAAGGGGGCATTTATTGGACTTATTTTGAAAAAACTGAAAAAAAGGCGTTATTTTCTTTGAATTTTTATTTTCTTTTTTTTCTAATAAATGTTTTATTACATTTTTGTTATGTTTGATAATTTTAATTGATAAACTATGATGTCGGCTAGTCAATAAAGAAAAAAGAATTTAAAAAGATGTAAAAACTTAGGAAATATCTTAAAAAAACTGCAGCACGTCACAGTATTTACTAAAAATCATTAAAAAAAACCAAAGGCGGTAAGTCCCAAATATAAAGGAAATTATCCTTAATTTTGTACAAATATTCAAAAAATTTCGGGCGGTCACTTATCCCCGGGACACATTGTATATTGGTCATTAGAATACCTACCTTTTCAACTCCCTTAGGTACCCTTCTCATGCTTACCCCTTAGTTACATCTTTATGTAGGTATTCCCCCTATAAATTCTCCAAGCACCTGAAGTTAATACATGGTCGCACAATCAAGTCTTGTCTTGATACTAAAAGCCTTACTACAAAAAGTTAAACATCTGTTGAACACTTGTCAAAAAAAAGTGTGACTGCAAAATATACCTTATTTCAATGTTATAATCTGTCATATTTTTAGACAAGTGTTCAAAAGACGTTTAAATGTTTTTGTGGTGTGACGGTATGAGTTTTACCTTGAGACTGCGTGGTTGTATCTCACGGCAGAGCGCCATGGCTTCACCGCTCTGCAGCTGCAGGTTCGTCAGCGGGGATACCACCTCACCAATTATCTCGTCACGGGAATATCTGGAATTAATAGGAACAAGTTTATTTATTTACCATCAGCATTTTACAATGGACCCCTAACTGCTTTATTCTAACAAAACGTCTCCCGTGACCACGGTGGGTTCAATTTGGCGAAACCGCTGTGTAAAGAAAAATTTATTGTGATTGCCTTTATAATAATGTAAGTTATATCGTGATTGTGTACAAATATTTTAACAAGTAAATCAAAAAATCAAAAGTCATTTATTCAAAGTAGGCAGAAAATAAGCACTTTTTGAACGTCAAATCTACAAAAGACAGCCCCCAAAACGCCCGCCCTTCACCTTGTACTTAACGATTGTAGATCATCTATTGCATACATAAGTCGAATATAAAACTGCTGTATAGAAAAATAGAATCAAAGAAGATAAGGTTTTTGTTGGATGTGTACAAACCTGTCAAAGCTGAGGACGACGAAGTGCAGAGTGATGCCGGCGATCTGATGCGGGGCGATGCCGTAGAACGTGAAGTCCTCATCGTATACCGGGCAGCGGGTCTTGCGCACAACTCTGGAAAGGACAAATTAAATAAGGTTCAGTTTCTTCAACAGATTATTAAAAACTATCGAATACCTAAGGTTCATGAATATGGGAACAATAAATAAACAAAAAAAATACATTAACATTGTATCATCCGTTTGGGAGCTACGATGCCACAGACAGACACATACACATTTACACACCCACAGACACAGAAACGTCAAACTTATAACACCCCCTCATTTTTGCGTCGGGGGTTAAGAAAGGATCTTTTAACATGAACTGATGGGCTCCTAAACAAATATAACTTCAGCAATTTGATTGTCAGATCCCAAGCACCTGGTGGTATACTTACAAACAATTTCACCAACCAAACTTCTTCCTACAAAGAAAATGTGATGCTTACCTGGTCTTAACCTTGTGCTGTTTATCGGGCAGCAGCTGCAGCTTGACGTAAGGGTCCGGTCCGGCAGGCTCGCGACCCGGCAGCCCCTGGCATGACACCACCGAAACCACCAGTGCGTTCTTCTCGGTCTCATAGCTGCAGACAAAGGTAAAGACTTAATTAGGAACTTGCGACCCGCTCGCCCGATTTAGTACATGTAAACCTTAACCTATACATGTAAACCTTCCTCTTTAATCACGCTATTTATAAAAAAAAAAACGCTTGAAAATCGGTTGCGTAGTTTTGAAGATTTAAGGGTACAAAGGGACACGGGGACAGAAAACGCGACTTTGTTGTATACTACTTATGTAGTGATAAGTTAATCAAGTCTTACACGACTCTTCAGTTTCCTTTTAAGCGAAAATTATAAGTGCGTTGTAAATGATTAAATGCAAAAGGAAATATGAGTGTAATTAGAAAATGTTACGTTATTTCAGCTTTATAGTATTTATGTAGATATCTGAGGCTTCTTATCTATGAAGCTAATCTCGGCTTAGTTATTGAGCTATGTTTATTTTCTCTTGTCTATATTTAGTATTTTATTTTCTCATATTGCCAGCTGATTGAACTTGAGACTGGAAAATTAAATTGCTTCTAAATAAAGTTAAGAGAATCCGCTTGGTATCGACTTTTCCATCAGAAAAGTCTTTCGCCCAAATGGAAATTTAGTAGCGATCGCGAAGTTTTCTTTACGCAATAAGTATGTTCTTTTTAACTGAAGATGGTGAATAACCTTCTGTCACTTATACAAAACGAAATGCTAATGTATACGACAGATATACTTATTATTCGAAATTATGCATAAACAAATTGATGTACGTATATTTGAACATAAATATAGTCAATTTTCACGGAAAGCGTTCGCTTTTTTTGAAATTGTAAATAGCATAATTATTGAATTGTGTTTGCACTTTTTGATTGAATGAATGACCTGATTTTTCAGTTATTGGTAGCTATTTTTCTCATTGCATTTAAAAATCAAGACTTATTGTAATTAAAAACTTCGGTGGCCCCTTTGCAAAATATTGAATTACAAACCAAATTCAGTCTGGTATTTGCTATTGATTTCACCCCGTCGTGAACAAAAGCACTAACCCTATGTAATGCGTTAGGCAGAAACTAGGTCATATCTGTAGAACCTAGACCGAAGTGTAGGCAATATTGTAGCTAATACTAGCTGCGATTCCTATCGAGCGATGTTACCACGAATTTATGTTGCTAGCGACTTCAATAACTATTTTTATTTGTTTTTGTTATTTGTGTAACAGTTGTTCTAGATAGAGATAAGTTGTAGGTTTGATATTTATGAGGTAGGTACATGAAGTATCTTCGCATTTATAATTGCTATAATTGAGGCTTTGAAGGTGACATACATATCTATACCTTTATTGTTGAATAAGATTATTATAAAACTTCTGTGTTAATACCACGTATTCAATGTTACTAAATGTTAAAATAGCTCTTCATTTCACTAAAATGTATCGATATTCAATTTATTTTCTACATAAAGGGCTTTTTTCCCAATAAATACTTGACAAAACACTATACCTTAATCGAGTGACCTCAACAGGCCCAAAAACAATAAACCTTCACCAAAGAGTCTACAAACAGATAAGTTTGTATACGTGTACTATATACATACAGCCTTACTTATAAAAATCAACAAATCATCTTCTAAGCATTGTTTTAAGTAATTACTACTTAAAGCCTTAAGTAGTGATTAAATTATTTTGACCTATAAACGTTGCTTAAGCATGTCTTAAGTAATGAACAGATAATGACATAAAAACATACTAATTTCTCAACACTACCGGAATGTTGGTAGCTTAAAAAAATATTTGTCATCAAAACGTTGTGTAATGGCAACAATGGCATCCGTAAAATATAAAATTAAAAAGTTGAGCTGTCAATAAACCGGAAATGAAAAATCAGCTGGTAAGAATCCAGCCATTTTGATAATTAGCGGGTTAAACAAGGGTGTGAGGCTACTTAATTTGACAGCTCATTTAAGACATTGCTAAGAAAATGATTTTTTTCAGCCACGTTTATAAGTAAGATTTTTTCTTAAACATCTCTTAAGTATAACTTATTATTTTATAAGTAAGGCTGATAGTCTCTGGTATAGACCACGTGAGTAAAGAGGGTCTAAAGAAATTTGTTCACAGAGTTTATATGCGCGACGGAGCGAGCTGGGGTGACAGTTCCCCGATATTTTACGATAAAACCGCCAGGGATGGGTAAAGTTTACGTTTTATTTATATATTGAGAGAGTGGACGTTGACATGTTAATCAATAAGGTAAGGTGGGGCCTTGAAATATATATCTAGAACATTAGAAGTAAAAAAAATGCATTTGCAGGAAAAAGTAAGGCAATAAGCCCGTTCTTTTGAAGTATCGACTAAATAACATACCTATTTGTAGCAAACTCAGCTGAATTATAAACACACAAAGAAAAAAAAAAACTTTAATAAAATCCAAAATATAACCGTTTCATGCCTACACCCCATTAACTTATCAATACAACGTCTAGGAATGTATGCCAACAAAATAGTTGATATTGATATAATAACATTTTACAAGCGTCTGAATATCGTAAACCGAATATTCCATGTTTACGAGCGAAGCCAGACGATGCGACAGTTTATTATTAAAACACAGTAAAAAGGCTTGGATGCCATTAAAGGCTTTTATGTGGCGTGTAACAAAACACCCCCTAGGGTTGCCAGCGTTACCAGTGTTGCCAGTTGCCGGTGTTGCCACAAATGGATTACTTTTGAGTAGTGAGAGTAATATTGCCGAAGTTTGTGCCGAATGGTGCTACGAATGAGTTATGATGATGTAAAACTGTAACCGGCTTAGAACTTCGGTTTTTATAAATGTAAAACCTGAGGAGTATGTTTGCAAGAATTTTGTATGAATACTTGTAATTGTAAGTGATTTACAGGTGAAATAGTTGTTCCGGTTTAACTCTATTCACGCTTTCAGTCATCTCTCACTAAGCATGACCTGTATCACTATATGTAATCTACGAGCACAGTAGCTCTCTGAATGCACACAAAAATCTTTCAAAATATTCTTATCTTACTTTGTTATAGGTATGCATAAAAAAGGGTATTAACTACGAAATATAAAACCCAGCTCCACCTACCAATTAACCAGCACTAACACTTAATTTCACCTCTTAATTATCAATTTTAAACCTCTCAAGAATAAACAGAATTCAACCTCTCAATTTGTTCGGCGAGGACGCATAACGACTCGCCCACGGCCACAGACAAACATTGTTATAACTCCGCAAATTATCCGGACTGACAGACGTACGGACGAAACGATCCCGCTGCGTAAACAACCACAACTATTTAATGAGACAATTTAACTTTGCCGTGAAAAAGTTAAGGGATTTCACGTGTGTGAAAGTACCTAATTAAATGTCGAGAGTTACACCTTTTGGTTGTCAAGGAGATAGTAATTGAAGATTCTTTGTTGAAACTTTAAAGATTTCATAAATGTTTTACCTAACAAGGACATTCCTACAAACCATTTTGTGTTCGTACTGAAAGTTGCTTTATTATAAAGTCCCATATGGTAAACTTCAGAAAACTGCCATGAGTAAGCAAATCGGATAGGAACAGGGTCACACGAAGTCCACATAAGAAGACAGATCGATGCTTTGTGAGAAAGATAGGATAGCTTTTATCCAAATTCTATATCAAACTACCTATATAAAATCTCCTCATAAAGGATAGTGCTTTATCTCCCCCAGCCTCGGGACACAACCTCCAATATTAAGCTCTCATTATGATCTCGTCCCGTCTAATCATCCCCACGATAATCCGGTCGCACTTTGATCCCTCTAGCGGTAATGAGAAAAGATGGACTGAGTCGATATTTTAATATTTTGTCGTAGCTAAGAGGAATTAACGGAGTAATTTGTCTTTCAAATTATGGTTGTTCGTTAAATACCGCGTTGTGTGCTAATAAGTACTACTTTAGGGGCTTACAATAACTGCCAAAGGTTTCGTTGTCAAGACAGGGCTTATGCGTATATGTCTACTTTATGTCTACGCTCCTAGTGAACTCAACGAGAGGATTTAATTTACAATTGTCACAAAAGTAACATCGTTGAAGGTCCTGTAATCAAATCCTCAAAGTTTTTTTCTGAACTTTGTCGAGGGCAATCAATTTTTAAGCTTATGTTCTTATTGGAATGTCTTTTTGTTGGCTTCTTTTTTTACAGTTCAGTTGTATGGTTCCGCCCAAGCTTTGATACCGTTAAAAAAATGTTGGAAAAAATACTCACACTAAATCAAGGTATCCTAATTTGAGACCATAACGTTTCGTCATAAAATTAAACGTTAAGTAGCTTTTCCGTGTGCCTATACGGGTAAGTACCTATTCGTATAAATAAATAGGTGCACTTATAGCAATATCCTTGACAAACACGTGTAAGCCAAGGTCAGGTGTTGGTGGTCAGGGCCGAAGGTGTGCATGTCTGCATTCAGACCTTGACGCATTCGTATCCGCTTGCATTACATTCGTTTTATATCACACGGAAAATCTCTGTTCTATGCTATGGAATTTCGAATAAAATGTGCTTATTGTTTTCATACAAACAAATACATACATAAGTACAAAAAATCAAAAATGTTCATTCAAATTAGGCTAATATTAATGCTAAAATTAGGCTTTTCGAACGTCAAAACAAAAGACAGTTGCCCAAAACGCCCATCCTTAACTTTAAAGCGAATGCGTTTTTGCTGGGAAGAAGTGGCGTAACAAACTCCCTAGCTGTACATGTCTGTCTAGGTTTGTTCTTTTTGTCTAGGTTTGAAGACCATATTCATACAAAACAAGTAGTTCTCGTGAAGCTCGGAGGTATGTGGTACCTACTCAATCCCTTCCTGGTCCACCCACGATAAAAGAACCAAAGTCAAAAGAATTCTGAAATCACATCTCTCAAAGTTTATCCCTGAAACAATTCGCAGGCAATCATTTTCTTTTCGAATTTATAAACTCGGAAGTCATATTGCCGGCTTCTTATTCTTTCAAAGGCAATTTGAGATATCGAAGGCTGAGCCAAAGCTAGCTTTGATACCGTAAAATAGCAATAGAAGTAATAGAACCTCTATTTTAACAATAGCATTCCAAAATCCCGTTATTCACACCAAAATCCCCGGTATTTACACCAAAATCCATAGAGATATAGACAGCTTCAGCCGTTTCAGCTAACAATACTATAGTAAAGTTTATTTATCGCGAACAAAGACTGGTCATTACAAAGGAATACTTCATAGGCGTGTGACAAAGCGTTGTCACAATAGTCCTGTGTGGTATGTCACCGTGTGGGGTCGTACGGTACCGTAATTGCGAAGGCGGGAGGGTTATTGATTCGGAGCACGGATTTAGGAATCAGCGGAGGTGCCATTCGTATAGGTAATCATCGGCAAGGATATTGAGCCCTGACCTTCACCTGCGCAGAAGTGATTTATTGGTTTATTGCCTTAAGTGTACAGTGCGCAAAGCGATCCCCACTCTTCCGCCGAGAGCTCATTTTCCGTGCCGATAACTATACGGTGGGCATGACCAAAACGATCGGTTACGAGTATACGTGTAAACTAACAAAGCGTTCGGGTTTTTGGAGACATCTGTCAACAATCCTTGGTATTACAAAAATGTTCGGGTCCAAAGAAGGCGTATAATGGCGAAAATAGTAACGTTCCTCGTCCTCCGCTCACCTGCATTTTGGCGCGGTACTTTCTCAGGCAATTTTACGTTATGGCACCTCCGCTAGTCATTTTGTTCTCCATGATTCAGAGAGTTTCCATTTACGTGGAGTGCTGACGTGTCGATAATGTTCGTGTATCGGCTTTGTAATGCATGGTTTGCAACTCCAAACTGTTCTGACGGGTCGAAGCGACGTGAATCATTAAAGTGGAGCTGAATTTCTGAGTTGTTCGAATATTGCAAGGACATTATTGCGAAGTTAAATGTTGCGTATGTATTAGAAATTAGAAAATATGGAATGAGCTTTAGCTCTATTTATAAAACCTTATCATAATAAACACCCGTCACACTCACACGCAACAACACATTTCCTTATATATCTAATACTATGTAATTCTGCAATTTTCTAATAAACAGCATTTTATAATGAAAGCAAACAAAGAAAAATACTATTTCTGACAGAAAAAATAACCTGGCTAGAAGCAAATCGATGTAAGGATAAGAAAACACGTGACTCAGCAGTATTATTTCCCTTAAATTATCATGGACTGGTAGCAAATCAATAAAAATAATCTTTATGGACTCGCCAAGCAAATTCTGCCAATACTTCTAATACCAAACAATGGTGAAATATTCCCGTTTACATTAGTGTTAAAACTAATTTTATGTAGCACCACTTCAAAACTTTTCCTTTACAAATATTTCAATGGATAAATAAGTTTACATATTAACTTCAGTATCGGAAAAGTTCACAAACTAACCTATATATTTGATGAAGGAGGAAACTAGTCAAGGTGTTTCGTAATTCCCAGTAGTATTGTGTTAATATTTCCGTTATACGGCGCCTATAGGCGACGGTGTAGCAATTAATTAAGAAAACACTTCTATAATTGTGTTCGGGCCCCTTAATTAGTCTCGATGAGGTATCAGGTAGCCGCTAATTAGGACTAATTACGGTCCACTAATCTTGTTATATGTGTTGGGTAAGTATTTGTTACGTTGTTAATGTTTTGTTTTTGGTGTAATACAGAACACTTCTTGCTCGATAACAAATTGGTATACGCTACAAGATACAGATAGCGCGCGAGTTGAATGCAGTCGGGGTCTGAGGTAAAGAGCCCCCCGCCACCCGCACGCCCCACCTCACGCGCCTGCAGTGTAGTACTGTGCCATCCTTGTCAACTATCATACCGCATTCCTAAGCTCTGCATTCAACTCGCGCGCTATCTGTAGATGATAATTTATTTTGTAAATGGGTTGAAAATCATACTTTTTCACGACATTTTTCCAGTTAAAGCGAAATGAAGTCGTTATTGCCTGACTAGATTGAGAAGAAACACCAAAAAAACTCTATGACTCTATGAAACTCTATGAAAAAAAACTTTATGACAAAAAACAAAGGTCGTATTATGTAATATTTGAAATTCTGTGAAACTATTCCGTTAAATCATTCTTGAAAATGATGGAAATATTGAAATTCAATATTCGACGCGCCCTTAGGTGATAAGATTGCCTAATCCAATTATGTAGTTACTTAGTAGTAGGTATGAAAATACCAAGAGCGCCGATAAAATAATTAATTCTACAAGCCCTAAATTCTCAGTAAAATAATTCACTAAAATAGAGAGAAAAATTGTGTTGACGCAGATGACGAAATTGAATATTCATTCGATATTTTGCTAAAAGCAAACAGATCAAACATTAGAAAAAGCAGTCTGGGTTCTACGAATTTTTTAATAAAAATTGCGAAGTGGATTTGGTCTGGACAGAAATGAATCGAGCACTTATTGATATCGGACGCTCAGATTGATAGGGTTTAGCCGGATTACGAAGACTCGTCTACCACCCCTGTAACCTAACCCGCTGGGAATTCAATCGGATAAAGAGATCTATTTACTCAAAGTTAGTGATTTTCAAAGAGCCAAGATGTTTAAACACCTTCTTCCAATAGAGGGTCGGAGAGTTTAATTTTGAAATGTTTACAGAGATGACGACTGGGTTCGACTCAGTTAAAGAGGTAAATAGTGTGGGTAAATTGCGTCAAGTTTTCATTTACTTTGTAGCTGCGTAACTTCGTCAATTTAAAGTGTATTTTTTCAATATGATTGGTTGAAGATGATGTCTTCTTACTCCTAATAAAGCTTAGATTTCCGCTCATTTCCGTTCAAGTGCACCAATGTTTGGATTCCATATAGGAAATATAGAGTTACATTTTCCAACACAAATTGCAACTTACATACTTACTTAATCATAAAAGCCTCAGAATATGGTCCAAATCTTCAAAACCGATTTTTTTGTGTTGGCCAAACAAACAGGTCGGACCAAACTCATAGCCGCTTTTCTCAAAGTATGAACACCTTATAAAGAAAAAGTAATTGCTGTTTGTTAGTCTCACTAAAACTCGAGAATGGCTGGACCGATTTAGCACATTTTGGTTTTAAAATGTTTGTAGAGGTCCAGGGAAGGTTAAAAGATACGAAGTTCGCGGGATCAGCTAGTTTGCAATAAAAAGGTCACTTACCGCAACTTGAAGTGCAGGTCACCGAGTCGTCCGTCATTGTTCTCGGGCTCAGTAGTCTTGGTCTTCTCGGTGGCATTAGCGTCGGCGAGCTCCTTGCTGAGCGGGGTCGGCTCGATCGGGGCCAGCGGCGAGTGGGGGCTGTTGCCTCCAGTTGGCTGTAGGAGTATACCAGTTGTTAGAATAATTTATCTATAAGTCAGTATTTATTTTATAAAGAGGAAATATTTTTTGGTTCTTAAAAGGCATCGAAACCACTGAAGCGTTTTGGAAACTTCTTCCACTGGTGGGAAGCTATACAGATTATATTTCCGAGTTATACAGGTTACATTTTACCCGGTTACAGGGAGAAGTTTTCCTGGGATGCTAGTCAAACTGCTAAAGTAGGTGGTGTGCGTTCGCGCAGCGGAATGTTGTTGAATGTAACGATTTTAATTATGCAGATAATTAGTGTAAGACGTCCTATAATTGTGTATGGTAAATAAAAATTTGTGTATGCAGCCATTGTGGAGAAATTCACCAAAAACAGATTCCGCTGGGCGAACGTTGGCGAACGTTGTCCTGGCGGAACTTTTTTTAATCCATAGACTTTAGAAGAAAAGAGATGTGTCCGAAAATTAGTGTGTATTTGTGTATAATTGATTATGTATGAATGAAATCAGTGCATGCATAAACTTCGGAGAAATTCAAGTTTCCGCTACGCGAACGTTTGGCCATTAGCTAGTTTTCATATAAAGCGCTTACGTAGAGAGCTGTAGATTTTTACATACGTTGTTTTGAATTTGTTTATATTTGTTTAAAAAACAGATTTAGAAAAAGTCGTAGGGTTTAAAAGATAAAAATATAAACGTAAAATACACTTATTAGGTCTTAGTTCTTAAAGTATGCAGTTTGAGGTCTAGATTTTCACGTTTACACAAACCTTGTAAGTGTCTCCAACATGTTGCCAAGTATCAATGATATTCCGTTAGTAATTAAAAAGTTATAGGATATTTTACCATGAACAGATCACTGTTTACAAAGCAGTCGAATATCACGACGTTCTAAAGTAATTGCATGGTAAAATGTATGCCAATAATTAGTTTAATCATTCAACTATTCACTTGCGAAATTTCATGTCATTAAATTCAGTAATTAAAGAAAGACAATTATAATACTGACGGAGCATCGAAACCCTACATAATCCGACCAAGTTCGGATAGGTAGAAAAAAGCGGCCGTGCCATATGTCTAGACAACGTTCTTAACTTGGAAGGTTAGTATACTTATTAATATGGTACAGTTGCGTACACAAGCGTTAGGAAAAAATAAAACAATTGCATTTCTTGAATGAAAAATATTTTTTAATAATAACGCCACTATCTACTACATTTTAGTTTAAATACGTAACGTTTATTAACGTTATTTTTAATCACGTAGTTAAGTAATTTATGTAAGTAATAATAATAAAAATATTTTTGTACACTTATATTTAAATAGAGAAGTACTTGTTAATTGAAGATTTATTTTCATCGTAGATAGTGGCATTATTATTAAAAAAATATTTATCAATCAAGACACACAATTGTTTTAGTTTTTCCTAACGCTTGTGTACGCAACTGTTCCATATTAATAAATACTAACCTTCCAAGTTAAGAACGTTGCATAGACATATGGCACAGCCGCTTTTTTGTACCTATCCGAACTTGGTCGGATTATGTAGGTTTTCGATGCTCCGTCAGTATTATAATTGTCTTTCTTTAATTACTGAATTTAATGACATGAAATTTCGCAAGTGAATAGATGAATGATTAAACTAATTATTGGCATACATTTTACCATGCAATTACTTTAGAACGTCGTAATATTCGACTGCTTTGTAAACAGTGATCTATTCATGATAAAATATCCTATAACTTTTTAATTACTAACGGAACATCATTGATACTTGGCAACATGTTGGAGACACTTACAAGGTTTGTGTAAACGTGAAAATCTAGACCCCAAACTGCATACTTTAAGAACTAAGACCTAATAAGTGTATTTTACGTTTATATTTTTATCTTTTAAACCCTACGACTTTTTCTAAATCTGTTTTTTAAACAAATATAAACAAATTCAAAACAACGTATGTAAAAATCTACAGCTCTCTATGTAAGCGCTTTATATGAAAACTAGCTAAAGGCCAAACGTTCGCGTAGCGGAAACTTTAATTTCTCCGAAGTTTATGCATGCACTGATTTCATTCATACATAATCAATTATACACAAATACACACAAATTTTTGGACACATCTCTTTTCTTCTAAAGTCTATGGATTAAAAAAAGTTCCGCCAGGACAACGTTCGCCAACGTTCGCCCAGCGGAATCTGTTTTTGGTGAATTTCTCCACAATGGCTGCATACACAAATTTTTATTAACCATACACAATTATAGGACGTCATACACTAATTATCTGCATAATTAAAATCTTTAACAACATTCCGCTGCGCGAACGCACACAAGTAGGTGACAGAGATTGGCGCGAAACTGTCATATGCCGACCTTCTGCTGTACCTTATATAAACAGCTTTGATAAGTAGTAACTCTGACACCAAGGCTTGTTAGGTGATTTAACCTACAGCTCACTCGATAGGAAGAAGAAGACCAAGCCTTAAGCAGAACCTTCATTTATTTACCCCCCAAAACTGACCCCCAACATACATAACAAGAACTAACTGAATATTAGATCCTACATACCGTAGTAGCAGGATTAGCAGCAGGCGTTTGCGGCGTGGCTTGCGGCGGCGAGGAGGCGGCGGGCGGCGCGGGCGCGGTCGGCGAGGGGGACTTGCGCAAGTAGTGGGTGGCCGAGCCCGGCGAGCGCACGGCGGTGGCGCGGCGAGGGGGCTGGAACACCAGCGCCTTGTCCGGACCGCGCTTGCCTCCTGGGTGAAAGAGATGTTTTAGGAGAAACGTGATTTTGTAAAAGACGATAAGTAGCTACATCTTGCAAATAATATTTAAGTAGGTAGGTACTTAGAATATTAAATGAAATGCGAAGCTGTCACCATCAACTCAGGTCTGCTTCTAAGATGTTCCATATGACTGTGTCTTAACCAGCAATTGAAACTTGTAACGCAATCAACTAAACTGACTTAAAAAAAATCCGATCTTGATCTCTCGACTCTTTTGAACTCAAGACCTCAAGAGCTAATAAGGTGAGCATCCAACAAGAAGGGATGATTGATGTGAAAAATCATAACTTCTGTTCTTCCCAGCGGTTCTCTAAAGCCAGCCAATTCTTTATTTACCGGAATATATAAGCATATTTACTTACCAAGTTTGTGAGCAAGCGAGTTCCTGCGGCGCGCGATCCAGCAGGCGAGGGCGCCGAGAGCGGCGGCCACCAGAGCTGCGGCCGCGCATACCACCACCCACAGCGTCGCGCCGTGCAGCTCGCCAGCTATAGAGAGAACTGTCCATTTAGTACAGAAAATACACACACTGTAGTTTAAAAATGGAACTATATGGTAAAGACTTAATGTGATAGGTACATGACAATATAACTGTGTTCAAAGTTAGAATACCAGAAAGACCCAGTTGTACTCCTTAATTATAACGATAACCAAACCAGGCGTGATCGCTAGTGCCAGCTGAAAATGGTTCAGTTATCGTTTTCTTAAATGGTGCAACTGTCCCTTAGTGTTTTATGGTTTATTTGAGATATTCGTATATATAGGTAAGTTAATCTTAAGCGGTTGTATTTAATCCACCAGCAGAATGTCATTAGCATTCGTATTACTCACTAGGGACAGCACCCTACTCCATAATCCTTACATACCTGAGTCATTCATCCATTACTCAAACAAAGAGGCCCTATTATTTATTACTACAACATCCTAACCATTTACCTACAGATTACCTACACGGTAATGAAAACATTTTCCCCCATTCTCCCCACGTTACGGCTAACCGAGCCATTGAATCTATTCATAGGATAATGGGCAATTTAACGAGTGATTCGATGCCCGTTTGCATGTCAAATGAGTTTGGACAACTATCCAATAACCTGGGGTTTGAAAATTTCCATTATCGGTTATTGCGGGTTTCCTATTTGTGTTAATAAATGTGGCTTTGTGGATGAAAACGTACCTACAATGTTTGATACTATGATGACAGATACACGGGTGTATGCCTAACTTTATTTTAAGTATTTAATGAAAAAGTACCAAGTTATATATAGTTCTAGATTATATTTTCATAAGATGCTTATGGAGTTTGATGGCTTTATGTTACTCTTTCACACATACAGCAAGAACTTCACGTTTTTCAATAGACAAAATGATAAAAGTTAGCTACAGGAAAATATACATTGCTTTTACGGGAATAAACAAAACTGTTGCGCACAGAAAGCTCATAAAGTCATGTAAACATTTAGTTAGTAAACAGAAACATTTATTTGTTTGTCACATCCAATCAAAGTCTCATATATCCACTCCGCTTTACCGCTCGAAACTTCGAGCTTTATGAAAAACTGTGTCCATTACACTCATATTACAACGTGACTCATCGAATGGACGCGGAAAAACATGAAAATGTCAGTAAAACATACAACGTTGGGAAAGTTCTGTGCGTGTGTGTGTTCAACATACAACAGGTACTTATTACATGTGAAAATTATTGTACGTACTTTTCACGTGAGTAACTGTGTGTGAGTTAATGTACTGCTGTGGACTTTTCCGCCTGACCACTGGTAAAATTCTACAGTGCTATTCAAAGAAAACCCTTTATAGTTATAGAAATTATATTGTTTTATTATTTGAGATCACAAGCAAGATAGTGTTTTTTTTTAACGATCAGCCAATACGGAATCTAGCTGTTTAGACGGGCCTGTCCTCAATAGTACATATTTATGTACGTGTGTGTGTAGCTAGAGTACAACGTAACGTATGTATGTGTGCGTGTGTCGTGTATAAACGCGATCTTTAATTGTTTGTACACTCGCAACATTAGGAGTGTTGTCCTCGGAAGGAAATAATTTGTGAACGACGCAATTACTCAAGAAACTAATCATTGAAGCAATTAGGTATTTCACCGGGAAATTTATTACTTAACACACACGTGTAGCTAAAGGAACAGGATGTATTTCGAGGATAATCATGTTTTGGTACTGACAAGTTAGAATTATGTCTTACATGATTTAGAATTAAGAAACTTAAATAACATTCTGTACCTATGTTATGTAGGTGTACTTCATCTGCATACGATGCAGTCCTAGCTCTTGTATTTTAGCCAAAATAAAAAAATACAACCATATAAAGTGCTTTATACCTACTTCTACTCACACTAAGAAAATTCCATCCGTATTTTAGATCAAAAACTACGCCTTGCTTCCCTGAAGCTCAAAGCAAACACTACCTCGTATAAATTTCACTTTGGCAACCTCAACAGACTCGGAAAGAAAACACGACAAAATAAATAAACTACATCAGACCACAAAACAGTCCACAGAGCTTTCAAGAAAAAAGAAAAATAAATAGTTTTATATAAAGAGAAAAGTCGGGAGAAGTCACCGTCCTAGTTTGAAAGTATACATTTTTTATACTTCGTCTGGCTAGATCTATGTACGTAGGGGTAATAAAATGTACTCGAGGCATCCTGTGAAGGCTTCAATTTACGTTAAATAAACAAAGAAGTGAAGGGTTTGAGGGTTTAAAATGGCTGAAAATTGGGGCCTGAATGGCTGTAGTCTGGCTTTTCAAACCGTTTGCGGGTTGTTTGAACAGAATTAGAAGGGTTTTGGTCTGAAAATGTGGTATTAAAGTGCCAATTAAAAACTTAGAAAATATGTAAATATTAGGTCTTATTTCGTGTTCAAAACCTACATATTCAACTATCAGACTTTTACCGAATATTTTATTTCACCATCAAAATGTGCTTTTAACGTGCAATATCTCCATACATTTTCCAGCAATATATACAATTTATGACACTATTAAATTGACATCGAATATATCACATGCATCGTATCGCTAGTGTGATTTATAAACAAGCTGTTACGAATAACCCCGGAGAGAGATTACTCAATATTTTATTATTTTCCTGGTTAAAACACCATTCTTTATATTTACTAGGGTTGAGATTATATTTTATTCACTGTGTTTTGTTCCACTTTTTCAGATGACCAATCAAAACAGCCGTTCAAAAACTCTGAATGTATAAAATTATAGCACTCAGAATTTTGAAGCAAGATCGAAGACACCAATAATATAATACAAATTGGATAGATATCAGAAATCCAATCACAAGAATTCAAACTATCTCTCAATACCACTACAAACTATACTCAACTATGTGATTTATATCAAAGTTTCCTCGAAGCTTCTCTGGAATTTTCCGCTACTATCGTCCCTGAAAGAGATTTATTCCTTCTCGGGAATTAAAGTATATACCTACCTAGCTTCGTACTTCTCGTACAGTAAACTGCACATTAGTGGTAACAGTCGTGCACCTTAACTCAATAGTAATAAGTACGATTTTCCTATAAAACTGTTACCACTGACCCGATAAAACTGTTACGACTGTACCTAGTAGAGATTCAATCTATCTCAGCAGGCCCCTCCCACTAGATATGGACACAATCAATATATCGGGTCTATAAGAAGATCTAGGTCATATTTCGTCGGCCTGGACCAGACTTTAATATCGATTCGCAAATGCATACAGATAAAGTTGTATAAAGATATGTTTTACAAGAGCATAATGTTAGGGTTCCTTTCTTTATGCATGTGTATGTGAATAAGTACAATTCCGAACCAAAATTAGATCAGTTCATCCAGGAAGCGAAATGGCCTATTAAGACAATTGATTCCTTACTTAAAGAACATAGGTATCTGAATATTTCTGAGGATAATAAGCAAGTAGAGTTAACAAAATACTTAAGTAAGATCATAATCGCTATAACAAATTCAAAATATTTTAATTTCAATAAAACAATTAAGTTAAAACAAAACACGATCCGATTTAAATCCCTATTTTAAAATACAAAAATTAAAACCCACCTACAAACAATGAATTCAAGGTAATTTACATACAGATTACGCTGAAAACGTGGCCGACATTGAGTTAATTCAAGGATCAAATTGCATTACTGGTGACGCACACCGTAACTAAATATACCGTATATTGTATACCGTATAGGTACTGTATACCGTATACTGTATACCGTACCTAGGTATATACCCACGACTCGGAACGACCAGATTTCCACTAAGCCCTACTCTACCCCGTTTCTGTAAACATTGTCTGTGTCGGTACCAAATACCCCCGTGTTACCGAGACGGGTTAACTGAATGTGGATTTGTTTGTTTTCTATATGTATAGAATGTGGTGTCATAAAGTTTCTTAGCTGGTTAGAGAAAAATATTTTTCTAGTCATGAAGTAATGTGAATTAGGAGTTGGTGAAGAAAACTGAACGAGTGAAACTATTGATGTTTTCCGATAATGAATCAAGTTATTATTACTGCTGTTCATTTCAGCCATATAATCATTTCAGGAAACGTGGGCCAACTAAGCATGCTCACTACGAAGACAGACAAGACACTAAAAAAACTCATTACCTACTTTTAATACGATACATCAGCACCAGAAAAAAGTACAAAAAAAATACTCCTACTCTAAAAACGTCGCCCATAAATCATCCCAACATAATACTTCCCGCAATAATCCGAGTAACATAGATCTATAAACCTTCAGACAGACACCTCCATCACGCGAGGGTAGTTAGCACGTCACACACACACTCACGATGTACTTAGACGAACATTTCCTCAGGAAATTGTTATTATATCGCCGAGGTAATGTGCGGTGAGAGAAAGACGTTGTTCTCTTTTTTGTGCGGGAAATGCCGTTTTGTTTGAAATCTGCTTTGGAGTTTCATTTTCGGGAAATGTAAGGCTTCTATAAGTATTTTTTGCTTGATGTTAATGTAAATATTTCAATATATTTGCCAGTATTTTAACGGAGTATTAAATAAACATTCAAGAGTGATAATTAAGATGGAATGTTTTCAAAATAAAGTTCATAAAAACAAAGCTAAAGGTCACCTTTAAAAGATACCTAAGTCCTCAGGCTTTCTAAAGTCGAACGTGATCACCGGAT
This sequence comes from Helicoverpa armigera, assembly GCF_030705265.1. NCBI lineage: Eukaryota > Metazoa > Arthropoda > Insecta > Lepidoptera > Noctuidae > Helicoverpa > Helicoverpa armigera. The sequence goes on along the minus strand of NC_087136.1, from coordinate 8,273,704 downwards.
AAAACAGGGAATCTTTAATGTTTGTCGAATAAAACTCGAGTGACAGACATCTTGAAGTAATAAATCTCAGAAAGCACTTAGTTAAGAGCGCCCTTTACCGTATCGAGAGCCCTGTCGCCCCCGCGCTCTTCACACCAAGCGAGATCAACTTATAATGAAGAAAAATCTAAAAAAAATCAAAGAAACTTATTTCATAATTCCCTTTTAATTAGTAACGTTTTCTATTAATACATTAATGAGAATCAAAAAGCTTTCAAGTTCCAATTTCTGAAAAGAATCAACTGTTTGATTCTTTTTGTGAAACAATTATTTTTATGAATTCGCGTGGCAAATATTACTTCATAAAGATCATGAATTCCAGGAATTCATTAAAGCAATGGATACTTTAATATGAAAACTTTCTGTGGAGAGAATGTTCAAGATTTTGCCCGTAAATTCAGCGGAAAATTTTCCTTTATACGCCTGAGTATTCGTGAAAGCGATCATGAAAGTGAAACCTTTTAATTTCGAGAAATTATTAAATTAATTTGTAAAGCACTTTGGTTTGGTATTGGTTCTTATAAAAAGAGCAAGTCGTGGCCTAGTGGGTAAAGAAAGAGCCAACATCTCAAGTATGAGTGTGTGGGTTCGATTCCATGTCAAGCAAGTACCAATGGAACTTTTCTAAATATGTTTGTACTTTCTAAGTACATCTTGGACACAAATGACTGTGTTTCGGATGGCACGTTAAACTGTAGGTCCCAGCTGTCACTGAACATCTTGTGCAGTCGTTACGGGTAATCAGAAGCCAGTAAGTCTGACACCAGTCTAACCAAGGGGTATCGGGTTGCCCGGGTAACTGGGTTGAGGAAGTCAGATAGGCAGTCGCTCCTTGTAAAACACTGGTACTCTGCTGCATCTGATTAGACTGGAAGTCGACCCCAACATAGTTGGGAAAGGCTCGGGAGAATGATTGAAGAGAGCGAGAGAGTCTACCCACTTCATACCTAGCTGCACGCTCGTGTACGTATGAAACGACAATAATTAATCAATTGAGCTGTCGATGTTATTTCATTTTAATTAGAGCTCACGATTTTCCTTTCAACAGAATTGTAGGCGTTTCGATGACTCTTATTTTCATAGAAATAGAGTTTATTTTCGTGTGTTTGTGTAGGCGACATATCTATTCGGAATACACGTGTTTAATTTAAACCTGTAATTACTCCAGAGAAATGGATGACGGATATTTTAACGTACTTTAAATATCTATATTCCCACAGAGAATAAGCGCTTAGAATGTATTATATTTTGCTACGTAAATAACTCTTTCATACCACAGGAGACTCCATTTTATTACTTTGCAAACTTTTCCTCCTATGTCGCGAAAATAAAATTATTTTCAATTTATGTTTCAGAAAATCCTTATTTTTTAGTTTACCTTCATAAAGAATAAACTTATAAAGATAATAAAAAGGAATAGTCTTATCATATTTGCATTTATTTTTGTAACCAATTCAACAAAACACTTTTCCAAAGTTACACAATGTTTTCATATCATTTCGCAATTTCTAAGTAATGCAGCATTTAAACCTATTACTAGCCGACATAATTATGTGTAATACATTTGAATTCAGAACGGAAATCAATAACGGCTGATACGTCATTTAGTAATGGCGCACTGGACTATTACGTCAGAATTTCCAAGATGGCCGCTTTGATTAATTCAATTTAAAAGCATTCGTAATGCATTGGATATCTATATCACTATCCAAACTAATACATAAATGTGCAAGTTACGATTATATTATCAGACCGAGTAAATAACCAGAAAATATCCTAGTAGTTCTGGTAAAACATGTTTTAATAGACTTTTATTAAATGTCAAACTTAATATTATGTTTGTTATAGTAGCAAAGTAACTTGATGCTCCTAAAGATGGCAAAATACCAAACTACTCTTTAAAATGCGCGACTTTAATATTTTATACTTTTTATAGATAGAAGGAATTCTGGAATTTACTTAAGCAACTTAAAAGCACAAGCATATTTCTTAAGCACAAAAACAAAATGTCTTGTTTATCTATACCTAAAATTTCTCAGACAAAATCTCTGGCAGTATATAAAGAAAATATTTTTGCAACCCTCCAGCGCTGAAGTTATTCAAAAGATTTTTTATTCATAGTTTTACCTACATGTATCCTTTGTTATAAAGCTAGTGGGTCCCTAACAAGACCCTCTGTGTATATTTGATGGACCCCATTTACGATTCATAGCCATCTTTGAGGTACCATATCCAAGGTACCTTAGATATAAGTTGATCTGTGACCTTATGAATAACTTATGTTAGAACAGTCTAATGAATAAATAAATGGGATTTGCCATTGACTTGTCATTTACTTAATAGGAGATTAAGATTCTGTTTTTATCTGAAGGAAAAATAGATAAGAAATTGCTTTCATGAGGCTTTCTTCCTGGTTTAATTAAAGCCCGTTTAATGAAAAAGTTTTTTTCTCTATCTTTAATCTTACAAACGATGCTAGCTATAAATAATAATTTCGTATTTTATATAAAATCTCTTTTAAGCCTGTAAGGTCATAAATCTCATCGAAATTTTCCGTTTATCCTACTGAACAACAAATTCAGGCGCTCAGATAAGCCTTTCTAAAAATATCGACCCCCACATTGGAGCACGTAATATCCACAGAGATTCAAGCCTCGTTTCAGCCTGAAATAATATTTACATCACGCTTGTGTAACAGTGTTTAACATGAGAGCCTCTAGGCTTTTAGGTACTATACACAGAGTTCTCAGATAGGATTATCAAGATAAGTAAAGGTCAACTTTTCAAACAAGGATTTTGGTATTTTCGAGAGTATTCAGTATTCGATGTTTGAAGGATATTAATTAAAGGTAAAACTTAGATTTGATTTTATAATTGATAGCATGATAAATCTGTCTGTGAAGACGTTTAATATCGCTATCTTATAGAACCAATCTTTGATTAATTCAAAGAAAATTCTATAAATACGCATTCAAACGATAAATGAGAATAGCTTCTATTATTTTATTCCTTGCTTGTTGAAATCAAGCAGTTCAAAATAGTCTGACAATGTTACCGAATATTATAAACGATGAAAATATGAGCCAAGAGATAAATTATTGACTTTACCTATAAATAAATTTTCCAGAGATATATATAATGATATCCTGAGAAAATCTATTTTAGGAGAAGCGAGTAAAGTTACATAACGAATAATGTAATAAAAAACTCCGAACAGACAAAAGCTACAAATATGACTGTGACATAATAAGACGAGAGCAAAATATTATTATGCTAACCACGGCTGGAAAAAGCGAGACCAAAAAAGTTCTGCAAAAAGCCAGTAATGATGAAAATGATCTCATTTAAATTCAGTGTTGTCTCAACAAATTGGAACTTTGTGGTCACAGGTCACATTGGCGGTTACGTCGGACTACGTCAGACTAACCACAGGGTAATAAAATGAGGTCTGTTTGGCCTACGGACCCCAATGTTGGCAACAAACGAGCTCGTTTTATTCACTAAAACATGCTCAATTATGAAAATTTATGAATGTCTCTTGAAGGGTAAGGTCAGACATTTTTATAGCTACTCTACTTAGAAAAGGCTGGAAAGTGTTTTTAAGGAGACCAATTTAGTTTTAGGGACCATATTTTACTGATTTTACTGCCTTCTTATTTTTTTATATCCTAAAAAATATGGAGCTTATATGTATCAATGTGAAATCAGATAAGTTGCTATGCTACATAATGTGGATAGTCCTTAAAAAAATATGAACTTTAACCAAGCTTTAAAGTGCCCCTTTTAACCTAAGATAACTTTGTCTACTATTAGCTTAAAATAAGGGCATATAAACTATAAAACAGTCTTATAAATACTCGAAGATAATACGTATAACTTAACATAAGTATATTAATTTAACACCTAAAAGAAGAACAAGACCTCCACAGATACACTCAAACCACAAGAATAATTTTTACCTCACCATAATACTAGTTTAAGTGTATTTTTTTATTCTCACTCGAGTGTATCATTATGAATCCTCTTTGCATCCCTCAGCTCAAAGGGAGAGCTTTTAAATAAGAAGTGCTTATGTACTAGTGGTTGGGAGCTACCGTCTGACCCTCAGAACGGTAGGCACTGACTATGTACTTAGCATTAAGTACCTTTTGTAAAAGCAAAATTACTCAAGTATTTATGGAAATGTGAGGGATGTAATCAAGTTGTCTAAGTAGTATTTTTGACTTTTATCTAAGTATACTTATATTTATTGTTTGGTTTTTTGTTTCAACGGGAACGCGTTGGCTTTCAGTCACGTTCAATTTCTAGCGGAAGCTAATACGTTAAAGGTTATGTTCAGTATTCGTATATGGACTACCTCCTGATCTATGTAGCTCTTTGAAAAAAGTTCTAGAGAATTCAGGGAACTTTTTCCAGTCATTAGGAAAGCTTTATGAGTTGCGACTGTGAAAGCCTTTTTCTAATATCATTGGGACACGTATGTATGCGCTAACATAGTATTATATTTAAAGCAGGACAAAATACAAAAGCATATTTATTTTTTTCCTAATATTTTTTTTTTCGAGGCAAATTGTGGTTACATATTTTGAGCCACAAAAAAAGGCTATTAAGTAGGTATCTAAAAAGTCACCAGGAGTGATTTTAAACAACTCTGTTGATACTAAATTCTAAAATTTCTCATTCCTCATAAGGTTAAACTGAATATTTCAAGCCAAAGCTTTCAAAACAGTTGGCAACCGTACTATCTAAGTACAGTCAGCATAATAACGTTATGTTCGTTCGTGACACTCGGCTGCCATCTGTACGGCTTTATAAAGTGCTTTAGTTTGCACACGAGAGATCCTATAGTTTTAGTGTTGCCAGGATATACATATGATGAGAGACAGTTCAGTAAAGCCAGGTTTAAGAAGTAATTTACATTCTGAAGATATTTTTTTAATTTAGTTAAAGTTTTTTTAAATAAGATTTATAACAGGATTTATATAAAAAAATGCTTATATATGTATCCATAAATAGTCATAATTTAAAATAATACCGCACCTTAAAAAACTTAATCTACCGTCAACACAAAAGGTGAACGCACCGAATTACGTAGACATCAATATTAAACGTAGCCACGCGTAGCCGCTACGCCGTAGCACCTGCTACGCCCAAACGATTTAATAACGCGGTATGTTATTATCGTATGTAGCTACTACGATATATAAATGTATGTAAGTATATGATGTATTAATATTAACGTATGTATTTTTCAAGTATACAACTTTATTACTTTTTTAGATTGATAAATATTTGCTCTCAGGAATCTGAAAGTTTATGAACATTTTTTGGAATTTCAAAAAAAAGTGGTTTTCTAGACAACGTTTTTATATAAATTATGCACAAATAAAGTTCTCATTGAAACTGAAACCTAACTTCAGACCAAGATTTTATTTTTAGTAGACCCAAATTAAAAAAGCATTTTGTTAGGTACATGGAGCTTGTAAAGTGAAAATCTTTTATATTTAAAGTAGGTACGAATCCTTCTATTAATAATGAAAACTAAATCATTGCTTTCACAAACGATTCAACTTCGCATATCTCTTGGCAGTCTGTCAGAATATTCTCTCGGCTAACATAATATTATTCTAATAGTATAGGATTCCGTTTAGTGTAATGGGTTCAGTTCCCGATCAATAACCTCGGCCGATATCGTTATCGGAAGCTATTCCGACAAGAACATTGAATACATTTCCTTGTTTTACATAGAGAATTATCTTTCTGGTAGCGGTATATTGTAATCAGGTCTATATATAGCATTTTTTACATTATGGAATGCAATAAAGTACGACTAATTTTATATGAACTTTCATTTTCAGACTATATTGGCCAATAGATGACACTTTGATGACTACAGACTAACGTTAAGTAGATTAATACTGAGCTAGAGTTAGCTCACTCTAAAAACCTCGGCATTTTTATCACCTACTGAAATAAGATCATTTCAAGAGTCTGTCTGTAGCAAACTTTGAATTTCCAACCATGCTTCAATTTACTATCTTCCTCATTTCCAGTTATGGCTAAGTAGCTTCCTCAATTAATTGAGATTCAATTACATTAGGTACATTTGTGCCAAAATGCCTACATTGACATACTAAATTCCCCACATCCTAACTACATGCCAACACGAGAACTTTTCCCCTTACAAAGCTACAAAGCAGTAACATGTTTAGTATACAATTAAGTAGGTATATAAGTAATTAATAAATATAAATCAGCACAGCACCTCCAATGTTGGTAACTCAAGGTTATGTACTAACAAGTTAATGGTTACCAGACGGTATGATCGCCGAGATAAGGTTGGTTGAAGGACGATGGATGTCTGTCTTCTTTAATTAGACCAACGGTTTGTGTCAATATATGAAGTTCAGGTAATTTTACAGTTGATACTTTTTGAAAGGAATGTTATTTTTGCTTAATTTAAAAGAGTGAGCTAATTTTCTTAGCCTTATCAAGGAGTCGTTTGCTAGATAGGCAGCAATAGAGTCGACTGATACTTTTAAATTAATATCTTGATTACCTTTAAGAAATATGAATTGTGAGACCACCTACTGAGAACGGTCTTATACCCTTAATTTAATCTCAGACATTGCTAGCCTGACTTATATCTTTTATTTTTCGAATTTTGACAGAATTGAAAAGCTAAATACTGGGCTAACTTCATCAGAAAATCGAACAAAACTATTATGTTAAAGCTAGTATTACATAATAAAGATAAAATAATACAAAGGTGTATAAACTATATTGTTCGTGGGAAGTGGTGGGCGCCAACTGAAGGAAGCGAGTTCCGTTACGTTGACAAAGCTCGGGACTAGTGTTATCTGCACGAGGTGATATTGTGATAAATATAGAGCTATAGTTCTAGTTACTTAATACGCTTTTATAATAGTAAAATGTATTTTTGTATTTAATACATAAATTGTTGTAGAATCAATGAAAATACGTATTCACGCGAGAATATGACGCAATTCAACAGAAGTGAAGATATTGATATAGTTATTGTTTTATTTTGTATTTCTGTTGGTGGACTTTAATTAATAAATTAAATTACCCACTAGAGGAAAATTATCCGTCTCTTTTTTTGAGTCACTCAACCTTTGTGACGGCTCAATCGATGTCAATGCGTTTTGCAAATAGCTTTTATTGGGTACTCACACCATGGACAATAATGGACATAGCTAGTTTGGCGAACTTAGCTGCTAAAAGACCTATCGCGTCAATATATAGGTTTCCTATTTTTGCTACTACTATTAATAGCAAAAAAATATTACTCATCCATCGATTACCTTAACAACCGCCTACGAATGACTCATTAACTTCACAGCCAATAAGTATTACGATCTAACTAGACTCATGAAAACCTGTACAATATTTTTATCATCATCATCATCATCATCAGCCTATCGCAGTCCACTGCTGGACATAGGCCTCTCCAAGTGCACGCCACTGAGATCTATTTTCGGCTTCTCTAGAACTCGTTTACCCCAACGGTTATAAATCGGTTCTTCGGCTAATATGGCCAGCCCACTGCCACTTCAGCTTGCTGATTCGGTGGGCTATGTCGATGACCTTGGTTCTCTGACGGATTACCTCATTTCTGATGCGATCCCTCAGAGAAATGCCGAGCATAGCCCTTTCCATAGCCCGCTGAGCGACTTATTTGAGCGACAACATTTTATCTGAGCGACAATATTTTTATAGTATGTATAAATGCCTTTTCTACCTCTATCCGACCTCTAGGACATAGGTACGGAGGTACTAATTGTATTATAGAAATGTGTCACCCTCTACCGGCGGCTCACGTAACTAAATTAGTCAATTTGAGACCAAAAGCTACGCATTATTGTGTTAGATCTCTTTGCCGATTCTATTAGTGCTGGCAGGTTGAGTGAAAGGAGGCTGTATCTTTTTGGTAAATGAGGTTGTATTATGGCTGAGATAAATGTATGCCTTTGTATACATAGGTCCAAGTGCTGATTGCAAAGCAAACAGTGACAAAAAATAAGGCGCCCAAATATCGAAAATAGGTCCAAAACTTGAAATAAATGTAAATAACAACAATGCTTATATTGTGTTATTTATCTACCAATATTCTTTGTATTTATTTAAATGGCAAATGGTAAGCAACAAGCATTTCTTTTCAATTAACTTTTCGATTACGCAACCGTGTTTACCTACATCTCGTTCTTGGCACGTGTTGATTGAAACCTTACCTCAACCTCTACAACTATAGAAGTATTTTCTCGACATAAATGGGGAAAAGTAGGGCAGGCAGGATTGTTTTAAAACTTACTAACGACTTCAATCAACGAACGTCATCTGTTTAACTGCACTATAAGCTTTACCATAAATCTTGCGCAAAGGAAATTGCATATTTTATGAAACACTAGCAGACCCCGTGAACTTCGTATCATTTAAACGTTCCCTGGACATCTACACACATTTTAAAACCAAAATAAGCCAATTCATTCCATCCATTCTCGAGTTTTACTGAGACTAACGAATAGCAATTCATTTTAATATAGGTATAAGATTTTCAAGACCCTTTAGGTACGATTAGGAACTCTATTCATCACTCAGGACCATTCAAGAGTAGCTCCATTACTTACAAGTATATTACTCTTGACCGATTTGTGATCGTCTGCGCACCTGCCAGGCGGATTACGAGCCTCATCCTATTAGCTGACAAACGTTTGCGGAGGCCTAATATAATTCCATGTCACTCCGCCCACTGACAGCCTAGACTTAAGTCTATAGTCTGTGGGAGGAGTATATTTTGTCATTCGCCACTACAGGGATAAACTTATCTACGTATGAGTTTTTTACTTGAAGCATTTTGACGATTTTTAATAAATTGGATGTCATCCCCAATGCTAACTGCAATAGTAGGGACAGTTATTTCAAGATTAATTACTCGAAGGAGGCACGTATGTCACTATTCCACATGTTTAAAGAAGTTACAAAATCAAATTCAAAAAAGTCATTTATTCAAAGTAGGCTGAAAATCAGCACTTTTTGAAAGTCAAATTTACAAAGGCAGCCCCCAAAACGCCCGCCCACAAGTACTTACTTAAAATTAATACAAGAAATAAACCAAGCTTGTCATATGTACCATGGTAACAACTCAAAGATATGACATTACCTAACTACAAGTAAAGTTAGATCAAGGGCAAATCAATCATACAGCCAACTGACATAAAATATTAAACTTGATCAAAGAGAAAATCTTGGAATAAAATAAAACCTTATCTTCTAACTTTCCGCACCATTTTATCTAAGATCGCATTTTATCTGTCAGATAAAAAAAAAAAAAAAAATATATCTGTCAGATTGATTTGACATTATAAACTTGAATGTCAGATGAAAGCCTGCAATCGATTGAATGAACAGAAGTGCATGGCGACTGTGAAATGAGTTTCCAATTATAGAGAGACTGGGTATCGGATAATATGTAGGTCAATCCCACTGTGCTTGAATGTCACAAAATGTTAATGGAAGCTGTTAAGATAGTGCAATCATCTTTTCCTACAGTCGCGTCGCATTTTCAAATGTTTCAGAAGTTCTATCACAAAGTGCCCGTCGGCTTTGAATATCGATATAGAGTACCACTTTACTTTTAATTTGTTGTTGTAATTGACTAATTACTTTTGAATTTGACGAGGGTACTGGCTTATTATTTACATAAAAAATAGCACTTAGTTAAAAATTGAACTTGTTTAATCAACTTAGCATTAATGTGATCCCATTGGACTATTATTAATCTACTTGCAACTTTTATTTGTGTGTCTAAAACCCTTCGTACATTAAATATGCTACCGTCGCAAATGCTTCAATACCGATCAACTTCTCTGACAAACAAATTACTATCCATGAAAACGGGTGTCCCGAGAAACATAACACTCTCATTAAGAGACCACAATATCAGTTCATGTAATATGTTATCTAAACATCAGTCATCGCCACTAATAACACCTCGAATATTACAATTTCCAAAAATACATAATAATAACGTATCTATCGGATAAGGCTGTAATGGCGACAAAATTTCCTGTTAACTACGTGTTTCAATAAAATATCTATTCGTTTTGCGATTGGAGATTGAATTTTGACATTAGCTACGTAGACATTAGGTACTATCCGTTTTCCCGTGGTTTCACCCGCATCCCGTGGAAACTACTGGTCGTACCGGGATAAAACATAGCCTGCGTTACTTAGGAAAGTCACTCGGGAAGAGTGTAGCTTTCCAACAGTGAAAGAATTTTTCAAATCGGTACAATAGTTACGGAGCCTTTGGGGTACAGAAAAATGTTTCCTCTTTATTATTATAATATTAATATAGATGTCTTTCAAAAACGGATAGATTATTGAAATTTTCAGTAAACCGATAGCCGTCGGGAGCTGTCAACAGGGGCTTTTCATTTCGTGTTGTTATTGACTAATGATTTGTGAACTGGATGAAAAATGGACGCGATGCTGAACTTTATTTTTTTGAGGCGTCAATTATTATTGAAAGGGTCTTACTGCCCCATTTTTATTATTTGCTGTTTTATTCAATTACTGTAAAAATACAATTTGAATATTAAATGTGAAGGGAATTGGTGAAGTTCTTAAATAAAGTTGATTTGATTTCCAAAGAAAAGAAGATGGATGAAGAAGATGTGTATAGATAATCTCAAACTATCACCGAGGTGTTGATTCTATTCATTTTTCCATTATCCAACTCAATAGTAAATAAACATAGTTATATGTTACACTATTTACTTGCTTAATACCTTTGCCAGTAGATACGGCACGTAGGTTATGAACAAGCAACATTTTGCGGCTTAAGCGGACGAGGGGTGACAGTGTGCAAGTCATTCCTACAAAATACACGAAATTACGGGTTACAGTTCCCCAATACATCATTGTTCAGGCTTTCAGGAAGTTATTCAATAAATGGAAAGTATATTCATATTATAACTTATAATAATAATTTGATCGGGTAACCCGGCTGAGAAGGACAGTTAGGTAGTCGCTCCTTGTAAAACACTGGTGCTCAGCTGCATACGGTTCGACAGAAAGCCGACCCCAACATACTCGTAGTTGGGAAAAAGAAGATGGTTTAATAAACGACATGAATATTCATATTATAACCTTTGACTTATAATAACAATATGTAGGTGTGAAAGATTGTTTTGTCTAAAAACATGGGGTTATGAAGTTACACTGTTTATGTAACCTCCAAATGTTATCAGTTAAGGTGCTAATGACCTTTTTTCTCTTGTTTGCTTAAGGCGCCTTGGTTACTCAGGGCGTGGTATCAATTAGAAAATTAATTTTAATATTGCTTGGTAATACATACATATTTTACATCAAATATAAGCGTGTTAAAAAGAGATACAATGAGTATCCCACTATTTTTTCAGTTAATAATTTCAGATGAAATTCTGGTCTAAAAAAATTATGTTTATTTTAAGGTACTAATGATTGTTCCACAACAAACACACTTGAGTCTCATATCAAAAATCTGAGTAGAGTAGGTGCCATACAATTCCATTGTGTGGGTAGTTTATAAAAGCGTATCTAATCCGAATTCCGAGCCGAGTGGGTGGTCCCTAATGATGCCTTCAGCAGGCAATTAAAAATAACAAAGCGATGTTATAAAAAAGCGCTTCAAGCGATTATAATGAATTAAGTCTGCAGCGCTGCAGAATAGATCATTTTCCCCTTTTATATCAATCTATTTTAGTATGTAATAAGATATTTACAGCGATGACATTAAACATAGATAAAGTCAACGTGTTTAGAAAAACTCGTGTAATCCGACTTGCTTTGTAACATGTTTTTTTTTCAGGTTTTGTAGTTCAGTAGGTACCAGTAGCTATGACGTTTCTGAACTAAGCTATGTATGACTAATGTTCTTAGAAAAGAGTGGTTTATAGCGTACACTATTGCAATTAATCTATCGATTTTATACGGAGAAAATGTTTTAATAAACTGTAACATGAACTTTTCTTTAAAAAAGAATATGCCAGATTATAATGAAGAATGGGCCAGTAATAGGATAGGGCAGCAAACACCTAAGGCAATGTTGATGTGTATTTTATGATTAAAAATTACCATTACCGATTCGTAAATCTTCAACATTTGAGCCCACATTGTTGTTTATAGAAATAATAATAGATAGATATGCATGTTTAATTATAGACTTAAAATGATTTTTTCCTTCCTTTTACTAAATAAAACTCATAACATAGTTAAGTACCTCGTACCTGAAAATTGTATAGAACCATCGACCAAATAGATTTTATTTTGAAGCATTCGAATTTCAAATTCAAGTGAAACGGTTACTAGCCGGAAAAATGATGGCCAGTAATCTTCAGAGGCCACACAATAATATTATGAAACATAAATATTTTTATACGTGCTATAACTTTGACATAAAATTATCCTTAGATATGTTTATTTTATGCTATTCAGAGCGTATTAGGTCATAATAAAAGGACAAAGACTTGGTATAAAATAAAAATATATCGTTCCTTATTGAATATTTACCAGATGAGACTTTTATGTACAAAAACTCTTTTTCAAAAAACTGTTTTCTGCGAGATGAAAGTTGCGTAAGCCTTTTGCGTAGTTCTTGGCAAAAAGGATGAAAACATCCTGCGACGAAGATGGATCACCTCGACATTCAACCCTTTAACTTTCGCAATTATAATATGTTGTAAGTTTCAGCAAATTGCCTTTTTCCGAATAGGAGGGCGTTGTGAAACGTTATATTTTGAGTATAATAATGATCTGCTCATATATTTATTTATATCATGTCGACATAACAAAGCCTCTTTTCTACATAAATCTATCAACTGCGCATCAAGTATTTTGTTCAAAACACCACTATTTGAGCAGCCAACCCCTTTGAAATCCGATTCATGATGAACATGAGACAATGTACTCGATATGCAATTACAGTAGTGGTTTAATGATTGTTTTCACTGACCTGAGTCGACTGGCGCGATATCAGGGCCGTCGTGAGGCGCTAGCATCTTCATAGTGATGGCTCCAGGCAGCACGCTACTTGACACCGACACCGTGACGAATTACTTCACAAATTCCACCGAAAAACGACGAGCAATCGGGAAAATAAGGGAAAATAAGCGTAGCCCAACAGGCTGTATCTACACTGCACTATCGATTGAGCTGTGAGGGTAGTCACGCATGCGTGGGACGGGCGCCGCCGCGCATGCGCGCTCGCCCCTCCACTCCGCGGCGCCGGAAAGACGTCATGTGACAGTTGACAGTTTAAGGCGCGTTTCCGCTGTAAATAATTGACGTACAATCTAATTTTCCGATGACTAATGTGTTTATCCGGCTTTCAGTTAGGAAAATGGATGGTTCTAATAACGTTATTCAATATGCTTGCTATGCAAAATAGGAGTTATTGTACCCTTTTACCAATGGATCGTTTAGCGGACTAATGTAGCAGTCTTTTTAATGGTTTCTTGATAATTAGGTTGAATAAAACAATTGATAGTAATTAAAATATCAATTTTATTATTGCATGTAAAAGTACAAACGTGTCACTGTACTCATGAATTCACATTTTGCTTTAGCACCATACGATTATCTATTTTTAACAGTTTACTTTATATTTCAGATGAACTTCATTAAAGTTTTTGTTCTTAGATTAAACTTCAGATAAAGGGAACCACAAAAACGTAAAAAGTAACTTGTTATAAATTAATTTTATTGAAAATCGTAAATAAATTTACATAAAATATTAATAAATATTACATCACGTGTACGATTGTGTGTTTGTTCGTGTATGTGTGTGGCAGCGGGCTGCGTGTGTGTGTGAATGTGTGGAAGGAGTGGGTGTCTAGTATCCCGCCAGCTCGGCGAATGTGGAGTCCATCTCGTCGGCCAAGCTCTTGTATCTGTCCTTGTTGATTCCGAGCTCATCTGTTAATACATAACCATGTTAGAATAGAACTTACACTTGGTCAGGGTGTAGTGGTGTACCAACAACTGTTTGTACAGAGATATTTGAGTGAAAGACAAAATAAAGTAACCCAACAATCCGAGTTGAATTGGAACTTATAACACTGGAGGCTGGTCTTACTGAGCGACAAAAAGGTTCTTGGCATACCCCCTACTAGCCCTTTTGGTATATATCTACTTTCCTCTAGTTACTAAATGTACCTATTTAAACTAAATTATAACTTAACTAATACTGTAGATAAAGAGTCGTTAATAAGTAGAAAATTGTTATCAGAGTAAATTATATTTTAGTGATAGAGTTCTTTAAGACATATTTATGGCACAAGCGAACAGCTTTAAACATCATTTTTAAATAGAAGAATTATGTGATTAAGAAAGAACCAACATTACCTTGGAAGCATTGGTCCGCGACGGTAGCAGCAAAGCGAAAGACATGTTAATCACAAACAAAGAAAGCAGGGCTCAACACGAGGTGTTCAGGGGACTGTCGCAAATGCTCCGGACATACTTTAAACTATACTGTACAAGGACAGTCCCCCACACATCCAGCAAGAGGTTAGGCGTTATAAGATACAGTTTAGATACTGAAATGGAACTCGTTCTGACGGCAAGTCTACGGTCGGCTACAATGAACAGGGTCCAGGCGATGCAAGTGACGTATCAAAATGGACTTTAGGGTAAAGTGATTCGGACGGTTTTGACTTAAACTATGTGCTGTAAGGGCTGGTTAGTATCCTGTCAGCTCGGCGAATGTGCCGTCCAAGTCATCGCATATCGCCTTGTATTTCTCCTTCTCGTTGAATAATGCGTCTGCAAAATTTAGTCATTTGATAATAACTTACGAAGCGAACCGACTTTGTCCCGGCCCCTAGACTTAAAGATCAGTAAGAAAAAAACAATGAGTTTTTATTAGAAAAGTTTTGATTAAAAAGCTTTTGCAGATATTAAGAGAAGCCATAGTATTCTCTTTTTGTTAGAAAAGTTATCAAGTTATCATTATAGAAGATTTCGTTACTTGATATTTAGATTTGTTTAGTTGAAACTTTGAGATCAGAAAAGTATTTCTTAGTTTTGATAGATTTAAGTTTTTGTTTATGATGAGGTTATTATTGTTCGTGGTCGTACCTTCGAGCCTGTCGACCTCCTTCTGCAGTTTCTTGACAGTCTTCTCGGCGAACTCGGCGCGAGCTTCGGCCTCCTTGAGTTTGCTGGTGAGGGTCTTCAGCTGTTTCTTGAACTCCTCGACGCGCTGGTTGGCCTTCTCTTCCGATACTTCCAGAGATTTGAGGGAGTTACCTACGACCTGGGTGACGAGATTTGTAAGTTATTTCCATTGTGATCCTACATGTTAAGCCAAAGACAATTTCAGAAATGTGTTTTCTATAAAAAACTTAAGAAAGAAGATCTTGTTACAAAATTGTTTAAACTTTATCAAACAAGGCTTTGTTGTTGATTATGGCCTGATATAAGTCACACATATTATAAGTCAATATGTGTGAGATAAATAAGTAGTTCTTTTATGTCCAAGTTTAATTTACCTTTAATTCCTCCTCAAGTTCTGAGATCTTGGCGTCTCCAGACTTGACACGGTCCTCAGCTACTTCAAGCTCGTCTTCAACGAAGGCCAGCTTGCGGGATACCTGTGCATCATCAAACGTCATTGTAGTCCTCGTCATTGTTGTTAATTACAATTTTATTTTTGGATACAAAGTTGTATGTATTAAATTAAATCTTATAATATTGCATGGTTGAAAGTCTAGTGTTCAACAAGTTTAACTTTTCAGATTGACGAATAGATTTTGTTAGAGATTTTTCGAATCACCGAAGAACATCACGACTGCCAAAAGTCTCGACTATTATAAAAATGACATTTGCACTCTTTATTTTCATACTTTTGAAGAGACCTAGTAACATTGAAACAATATCAATATATAAAGAAAAGTTTCGTCACCTCGTCGGACTTGCCGTCGGCGTCCTCGGCGAGCAGACGCGCCTCCTTGAGCTGGTTGGTGAGCTGGTCCATGCGCTCCTCGTCCTGCTGCGCCCTGTTCTCCAGCACCTTGCACATACTGGAACCAAGGTTATACAGTCAGCAAACTGAATGAAATGGGATGCATTGGCAACCTTCTTGATCAGATTCACCTCAGATTTGTGATCGTAGTGGTCGGAGCCCGATCAAAATTACCTATTCAATAAATCAATTAGTATCTAATATAAAATACTTAGGTACCTTCATGATGAGTAACACTAGAACTTGTTAAATATTATAGCAAACCATTTACATTCCGAACATACTCGTCCAGTACGAGCGTCCCGTGGTCGCATCCCCCCGCGCTACCTTGACGGCGCGGACATAGATGCGCTCGGATAGCTTCGGCTTCTTTCGGCTCGCGCCGCTTAGGCGTCGAAGCGCCTACGACTGTTGGCCGGCTCGCACCCCGCGCAGTCCGCCACCAACCGGCGTGTGATACACACATATATATGTATGCTCGTTCCGCGCAGCCCCGCCAACAGCCGAGGCTAGTTAGTTTTTATACACGAAGTCTATGTATACCACGAATCCTCCCGATAACTGTGTTCGTTAGTGATTAACTCTTTTTTTTGTAATAATTCTTATAACTTTTTTTTGTACTTTTCTGATAATGGTGTAGTGTGGTTATGTTCTTTCTTCATTATACAAACGTAATCATAACCAGTGCGTTTAATTGGAAACCCCACTCCCATATGTGGCGCCCCAACGTTTATTTCGTGTGATAAAACTATTCCTACGCGGACATAAGTGTGGTGCGATAAATAAGTGGACACTTGTTGTGACGAACTATTTAGTTACCTACGTAGTTTTTACAATGCCGATAACAAGGAGCAGAGCCGCTAGTCTGACTCGCAGGGATGATACCCTCGAAGTATTCCCCGACCCCTCGAGACCGACGACGCCGACGCCGACCGCGCCCGCCTATCACCAAGATGGCGGCGGCGCGTCTTCGCCGCGCACCGACAACAACAACGCTACGTTTTCCGCCGATAACGTCGCGACTATAATTGCATCTTTGCAACGCTCGCAGACGGAAGCGTTTAAAGAGCTGTTCGACTCGGTGAATCGCGCAAACGCATCTACTCCAGTCGCATTGTTAGGGCAAAGCACCCTTACCCGCTGCAAGGCCACCTTCTCCGGCCGACCAAAAGAATCGGTCGAAGCATTTATTGACGCCATCGAAGCATACAGCGAGTGCGCACAAGTGACGGACTCAAATATCGTCCGCGGACTTGCGTACCTATTCAAGGACGAAGCCGCGACATGGTGGCAAGGCATTAAGAGTTCCGTGTCCACCTGGAGCCAAGTAAAAGAAAATCTAATTAGTGCCTACGGGGACCGACGGCCACCGCCACGTATTTATTTAGAAATATTTTCCACTCCGCAACAACAACACGAAAATACGGATATTTTCGTTGCACGTGTTCGCGCCCTATTAGCGAGGTTGCCGAAGGGCGACGTATCAGAGTCAGCACAGATCGACATAACGTACGCCCTGCTCCACAGCCGTATACGCAAAAGATTGCGGAGGGAGGAAATTAAAAGTTTCACTGAGTTACTCCGCCTAGCACGGAATATCGAAGACGCGTACGATCAAAAGCTCACGACGCCGATAAGTGATAACAGAGTGCAACAAAATGTGCAACCGCCATCCACATCCGCACATCATAGTCATCACGCTCCGCGCGCGCCGCCCGCTTCGTCGCATAGCACGACCGTGCGCGCGCCGACCTCAAGTGTCGTGCACGCGCGCACGCCGACTTCGAGCGACGCGATCGCGCGCGCGCCTGCCGCCGCTCCAGCCGCCGTCGCCGCGCGGCCCGCCGCGCCGCTCGCGCCGGCGCCCGCTCCGCCGACTCGCGACTCGCAGCGGCCCGCCTCGGTCAACAGGCAACGACCCGTCTGTTCGTATTGTAAGCGATACGGTCATATTAGGGACCAGTGCCGTAAGTTGGTGAACCAAGGTGAGCGTATCCAATCCACTATAAACTCTGCGGATAGTGAAACATTTTACTGTACTGATTTATTTTCATTTTATTGTACTGATTTTTTTTCATGTAAATATTTACAAAATGTTGTATGTAGCGATGCTACTACGGAACCCTCTGCTGGACGTAGTTTACGGCCTATTTTTAAAATTAAAATTATGAATTTTAACGGTACTGCGTTAATTGATACGGCCGCAAAACGTTGCATTGCGGGTCATTCGCTATATACTCTCCTTCTAGGTCAGGGACATTCTTTTAACTCCTCCTCACAGAACGTGAAGCTTGCGGATGGTATTATTCGTACTATGGACGTACTCACTACCACCTTAGAAGTACACTTAGAATCAAAAGTGATAACGATTCCGTTTATAGTTTTTCCCGACTCTACCAATAATGAAACATTATTGGGTATTGATTTTATTACCGCCGCCGGAATAGTTATTGATTTTGATAAAGATATCTGGTATTTTGGTAGCGATGACAATATAAAATACACCCTGTCCTATGAACCTACGTCGCGTAGAGTGTCATGCGCCTCTACAGATATACTAAGAGATGACGAGGGCACTCATCTTACGTCAGCTGAGCGACAGGCGCTCGCTGATGTTCTTAACCGACACGCACACGTTTTTAGAGCAGGGGGAGGTCCGACTCCATATGCTGAGCACCGCATAGAGACGGGGGATCACCCACCTATTGCTGTCCCTCCGTATCGATTAAATCCGTCGAAGAAACAGCTGATGAAAGCCGAGTTGGACAAAATGTTACGTGATGACATTATAGAAGAGTGCGAGTCAGCTTGGTGTTCACCGGCGTTGATGGTGCCGAAGTCCAACGGTGGCATCCGCTTCTGCGTGGACTATAGGCGTCTCAACGCAATCACCAAGCCCGACACATACCCGATGCCACGCATCGACGAGCTACTACAGAGCACGAAGCGAGACTGTTACATGAGCACGTTAGACCTTCGTTCATCATACTGGCAGGTAGGTCTTCGGGAAGCCGATAGGGACAAGTCTGCTTTTATCTGCCCTCTCGGTACTTACCGTTTCAAAAGAATGCCGTTCGGTCTCCGAAACGCACCTGCGACGTTCCAGCGTCTCATTGATCGTGTCCGCTCTTGTTCAGCTTTACAGGATGTAACCTTATTAGCATATTTAGACGATCTTTTAGTCATTTCTCAAGGTTATACTCAACATTTAAAAGACCTCGAGGCAGTTTTTAAACGTCTGGCCGAATTCAACCTCTATGTAAACAGGGAGAAGTGCGCTTTCGCTAGGGGGAGCGTTCATTACCTCGGCCACGTTATTACACAAGAAGGTGTTTCCACCGACCCTAGGAAGGTGAGTGCTGTTCTCGAGATGAAGGAACCAGGTAACCTTAAACACCTGCGCACCTTTCTACAAACATGTTCGTGGTTCAGAAAGTTCATACCGAATTTCTCGAAGGTAGCTGAACCACTTACACGCTTGACTAGGAAAAGTCAAATATGGTCTTGGGACTCAGAGCAGTCTCAAGCTTTTGAGGAGCTGAAGCGTTTACTAACCACAGCTCCTGTACTGATCCAAGCTGACTTCAATCGTCCCTTCATTCTGCGTACAGACGCAAGTAACTACGCCTTAGGTGCGGTTTTATTACAGGGCGATGGTAATCAGGAAAGGCCAATTGAATACGCCAGCCGACTCCTCAACGCAGCAGAACGCAACTACTCTACCACCGAGCGTGAAGCGCTTGCTGTAGTGTGGGCGGTGGAGCGTTTCCGGCCTTACCTAGACGGCCAACCGGTCGTAATCGGCAGCGATCATCAACCACTGCGATGGTTGCTTTCACTTAAATCACCAACAGGTAGGTTGGTCCGTTGGGCGCTCAAGCTTCAAGCTTTTGACATCCAATTCCAGTACACACCAGGGAAAGCGAACGTCGTGGCAGACACGCTGAGCAGGCCGATCTGTTCTAGCGACTCTCGTGACAGCTGCGGTATCTGCTCAGTCATCTGTGACTTGCCTACGAAGACGCCTAGTGAACTTCGCTCGGAACAACTCTCAGACCCTGAAGTGGAAAAGATTGTCAAGGAGCTTGAGGGACCTGATGATGTCGCGGCCCAAAGATGGCTAGAAAGGGTTACCTCATGGATCAAGGTGTCCTGTTCCGATATAATCCGGACTCTGAGAGTGAATCACCGCAACTAGTCATCTCTGCAAGCCACGTTCCAAATATTTTAAAAGAGTTGCACGACTCTCCAACAGCCGGCCATCCAGGCATTGACAGAACGTACCAGAAAGTAGCACAGCTGTATTATTTTACAGGAATGCGAAGAATAATCACTGATTATGTCAAAGCCTGCATCCACTGCCAACGATATAAGGCCACCAACGCCAAACCACCAGGCTTACTCCAGACACCCGTTATGAACCAACGTAACGAGGTGTTGGCTATAGATTTATTCGGCCCGCTACCGGAGGGAGACCAGGGGGAGCGATGGATTTTACTCGTTGAAGATACGGCTACACGATGGACCGAGCTGTATGCTCTTAAAGAAGCCACAGCAGAAGCTTGTGCCCACATTCTTATTGAAGAATACTTCATGCGCTTTGGTCTACCTCGTAGGATTATTTCAGATAACGGTGTCCAATTTGTTTCAGCCGTCATGCGCCAATGCATGACAGTATTGGACATCAAACAAAACTTCATTCCTCTCTATCATCCAGAGTCGAATCCTGCAGAGCGAAAGAATCGTGACCTCAAAGCCATGCTAGCTCATCTCGTAGAGGGAGACCACACTTCTTGGCCAAAGAAGTTGCCGGTGATTCGATTTGCCCTCAACAGCGCTAAGTGCCGCACTACAGGAAGATCACCCGCTTATTTGTCCTTTGGCAGAGAAATGCGATCCCCCACAGAGGTCGTTCATGACCTTCGTGCCATTGAGGAAAAACATAACTTCGTGCCGCAAATTACACCTTATCTGAGGCAGTTCCTCAACTCGTTCTCAGCTGTAAGAGAACGCGTGGAGGTCCAACAGGACAGGGCGAAACGGTATGCTGACGCTTCGCGCCGACCGTCGGATTCTTTCCAGGTAGGTGACTTAGTAATGTTGAAGTCGCACCTACTTAGCAGCGCATCGAAAGACCGTACGTCAAAGTTTTACCCACGTCGCGATGGACCGTATAAAATCGTGGAAGTAATTAGTCCCACAACGTTCAATGTAGCCAGCACGCAGCAACCTGATGTTGTCATAGGCAGATACCATTCGCAAGACATTACCCGTTACCACGGTAACGATCACTCCTTCCCTCTTCCCGTCATCCCTAAAAGGAAACGCGGACGTCCAACGGTTAGGATACCAGTTCAGGAGCGAGGGCGTTCTCCAGAACTGGAGGGGGAGTGTATAGCAAACCATTTACATTCCGAACATACTCGTCCAGTACGAGCGTCCCGTGGTCGCATCCCCCCGCGCTACCTTGACGGCGCGGACATAGATGCGCTCGGATAGCTTCGGCTTCTTTCGGCTCGCGCCGCTTAGGCGTCGAAGCGCCTACGACTGTTGGCCGGCTCGCACCCCGCGCAGTCCGCCACCAACCGGCGTGTGATACACACATATATATGTATGCTCGTTCCGCGCAGCCCCGCCAACAGCCGAGGCTAGTTAGTTTTATACACGAAGTCTATGTATACCACGAATCCTCCCGATAACTGTGTTCGTTAGTGATTAACTCTTTTTTTTGTAATAATTCTTATAACTTTTTTTTGTACTTTTCTGATAATGGTGTAGTGTGGTTATGTTCTTTCTTCATTATACAAACGTAATCATAACCAGTGCGTTTAATTGGAAACCCCACTCCCATAATATTCGTTTTATTGTATTTAATACAGAACTTAAGTAGGCAATATTAATGTCTCCTAAGAGCTTTTTAGGGTAAATATACAATTTTAATCTATCATACATTTTAATTAAGAAAGTGCCCGTCTGTACTAATTACAAAAATAAATAATTCGTAACTAAAAATGTTTCTAATTTAATGAAATAACAATATTTCGTATGCTAATCTCTAGTTCACACCACGAAACTAATTAGAGTGTGGCACGTAATACAACTGTTGCTTTGCTTATAAATCAAATGCCGGAAATACACTTCAAATCCACAGGAAGTAAAATATAAGTAGTTATTTCAATGACGTTGCATGTCGGGGGTCTATACTATTTCCAGACATTACACAAAATTACACGAAGTATTGCAAAGAAAATTGTACACAGATCATTAATACTATGAGAGGTAAAACTTTACACTGTCTTCAATGCCTGAACTCATTAACAGCAGTAGAGACTAATTTAAACCAAACTTACTACACAAATACTTTTCATATTATTTAAATGTGAACGTAACTATGTTTATTTGTCCGCCTTTTATGATAAAACTGTACACAGATATCTCAGAGCTTAAAATGGACATAGGCCATTTTTAAAGCGGGTGCACAAAGATAGTTTCGGGTTTCGACAAGGTCCTGGTAACACCTGGCAGTTACAAGTATAAAAGCAGAACTCACCGGTTGTTCTCGTCAGCAGACTGCTGAGCTTCGAGCAGCTTCTGCTGGGCGGTGCCTGACCTCTCCTCGGACTTCTCAAGGTCCTCCTCAATCTGCTGCACCTTCCTGTTGAGGGAGGCGACCTCAGCCTCGGTGGCGGTGAGGGTCTTCTCCTTCTCTTCAAGGTCCTTGTTGGCCTGTTCCAGCTTGTTCTTGTTCAGGATCAGGTCTTCTTCCACCTGGGCGAGCTTCTTCTGGAGCTCACGGACTTCCTCGTTGACCTGGAAGAGTGGATGGTTTTGTGTTAGAGAGGGTGAAAGTGGGTGGGCTTAGGATAGCGCCCTGGTGAACTCTTTGAAATAAATATGTAAACGCATTTGATTTAATCACGGATTCAGCACTAACTATCTTTGCTAGGGCATTAATTCCTTATGGAAATAAACTCTTTTGCAAAAAAAGCGGGCACCTATGCGAAATCTTAGTTTTAAGGACTTTACGTGTATTTCAAAGGGTTTTAATGATTGTAGTATGTTTCTAGCATCAAAAGGGTTAGCCAAGCATGCGTGAGAGTGTATTCTAAATTTGAATTTTGTACAATTGCTAAGAAATTGGTTAAACCTTGTTTTGGACTAATTGCTGGCAGAAAGTTCGTCGGTGTTTTGAAAAGTTTTTGAAGTGATTTTCAGAAAACTGATAATGCAGTCTTAATTAATGATTAATGTACCTTTTTGTTAGATCAAAACATTTTTGAAAAACTATGCGTATTCGATAAAATTTTCACCTGCTCTAAATGGGCTATACTGATGATTGATGGCAATGTTAAGAGTTTCGGTATTTTAGTGTAAAGCGTTCTACTGTTTAAATATTGTACCCACGTGTTTTAAAATATCGCTTTTTCATAATTTAATACTATTTAGAGGAGTATCAGTACATTGGGCTGCGACAAAACCAATTTAAAGTGAGCAGTGCCGATCGCAACTCGTCTCCTATCGGACTTTGACATTAAAAATTCCAAATTTTGTGATAAATGTTAAAATTAACCACATGAAAAATGATGAGGAGGGTTTAAGCTATCTAAAAAGTCTAATTATTGCCACGTTGAAGCTCTCTATAACTCCATAGGTATCGGGTTACTAAACGATGATTTCGCTGAAAAGGAGTCAAGAATTCAAAAGTATTGACCAAACGTATGTTTCTTAACAAATGAGCAGATAGCCAATTATTGTTATGATTTAAGCAGGAAAGTGCTGTAGATGCTAGGAAATCTCGGTGCAGGCAAGTTTATTTAATAAAATGTCGGTGGGATGAAAACACGCTATTTGAACGCTCAGACTCATAGATCTTCGGAGGTCTACGGAGTTTCCCAAGAGACGAGGTTGTTTGAAAATCAGTGATTACGAGACCTTAAGACCTCGTGCTCACAGTCTATGTGCTATTTTCTGTATTTTTTAGAATTTCAAGATTTTTAAAAATGTTAAAGTCCGATAGGAGACGAGTTGCGATCGGCACTGCTCACTTTAAATTGGTTTTGTCGCAGTCCAATGTACTGATACTCCTCTAAATAGGGTTCAATTATGAAAAAGCGATATTTTAAAACACGTGGGTATAATATCTAAACAGAAGAACGCTTTACACTAAAATACCGAAACTCTTAACATTGCCATCAATCATCAGTATAGCCCATTTAGAGCAGGTGAAAATTTTATCGAATACGCATAGTTTTTCAAAAATGTTTTGATCTAACAAAAAGGTACATTAATCATTAATTAAGACTGCATTATCAGTTTTCTGAAAATCACTTCAAAAACTTTTCAAAACACCGACGAACTTTCTGCCAGCAATTAGTCCAAAACAAGGTTTAACCAATTTCTTAGCAATTGTACAAAATTCAAATTTAGAATACACTCTCACGCATGCTTGGCTAACCCTTTTGATGCTAGAAACATACTACAATCATTAAAACCCTTTGAAATACACGTAAAGTCCTTAAAACTAACATTTCGCATAGGTGCCCGCTTTTTTTGCAAAAGAGTGTATTAAAAATCACTTTACTGATCTTTTCTAAACCTATAGGCTCTAGCCAAAGCCTATATATGCTCCTTACTAGGCTTGTTAAACAACTTCAAAAATGAGACGATTTACATATTCAGTTGCGCTATTTTTATGAATCTAATAAATATTGAAGCTTTCAATTGATCTGCCATATACCATTAAATACCTTCGGGAAATTCCATTCGGCCCTATTTCAACGAAAGCATCAAATATGCAAATTCACATACATTTCAATGAAAGTCGAGTCTAAAACATATGTGTTCTCTGAAATACTTTCGTAACTAAAAATACGTTTTAGCGTGGGCACAAATAGGACGAGTTTGTTACGATTAAAATAAATATAACATTTAGTTTTTTTATAGCAAGGGTCTTGGGACATGCTGAAAATATAGGCCGTACTTAGGTTTTCAGACGAACTGCTTTAAAACGTGACCGTCTGGCCTCGATAAAGTACGAACGTAATGGAAATTTACTTTTCTCCATGACCGATCTTGTAGATAACAATTTAAAAATAGATGTTACTAGAACTAGAACTAAAAGACGGCTTAAATTGTATTTATTTTTAGGACTATCCAATTCGCAATCTGATTGTGAATAGTTTTAATCCAACTGAGGAGACTTTCCAAGCCAATCCCCAATTTCTCTGTAGGGTATTTAATATTCTTCTAAATAGAATTTAATCGGCTTCAAAGTTAGAAAGCTAAAAATGTTATTATCATAATTCAAAAGACCTTGTAAATACAGTCAACATTAACTGTCTTTTCCTTCATTTAACGCAGAAGATAGTCATGTCTTCTCCTAGTGCCAACCTAAATTGAGCATACACTCTATACAAATAAAGTAGTATTTCCAACAATACCTTTTCGGCGCGGAGGTTGGCGTCCCTAGCCTGCTGTTCGCAGGTGTCGGCCTTGTCCATGGCATTGTCCTTCTCCAGCTTCATCGCCTGCATCTTCTTCTTAATCGCGTCCATGGTGGTGGCTTTGTGTCTTTACGGTCCGGTCAAAAAATACGCCAGTTACGGCCTGGAAAAAACAAACTGATATTTTAAAATGAGAATTAGGCTTGACAAACTAATATTTAAAATGAGAACTCGGTTATAAAAAAAGAATGTAGGTTTGAAATAAGAACAATAAAGATGGCTGGCTCGGTCTGGCATTTTGAAAATCGATCGTGTTGTAGGACATCGTGTTTTTATAATTTTACATAAGACTAGCCCTTTTTCAAATGAAATGAAACAGAAATCGTCAATTTTGCTCAATCGACATCTAAAATGCGCTTTTCATTCGTTACTTTCCATACTATAACATTTTTTTCTCACAACAAAGAGAATGTAGTGGTTTCATAACAAAATATAAAATCTGCACCGGAACATTTTCCCGACATACTAGGGCAGCAGGAGTTTAATAAAGCCACCGCTGAACTACAGAGTATATACTACACGAGTACATGAAGTTAATTGAAATCGTGACAATGCAGCGTGAATCGCGCTCTACTGCACTTTTACTATGAAACTCGTACCTTCTTGAAATTACTTTTGATGCTAGAAACTATTCACAACCTCTATTCTACTTATCCTACCTTTTTTGCCTATTTTCAAAATAAGTTTTCATCCACAATGGAAGAGCGAAGTTTTAGTTTGTTCTTCTTTTAAATTCAATAAGAACTTTTTCTCCTCAGTCATACCACAGACAACAAGAAAACATAAACTAGACCAAGGAGGCATGATACCTATTCGGATAAAAGTAAAAATACTTCCATGAAGTTATTTAAAAACACAAAGTATTCTAATTTCAAAAGTTTCACCGTAGCTATTCAATATGGCAGACTGCCAGGCTGCCAGATGTAGCTGTGCATAATTATTGGGTCTACGTTCCTGATACTAAATTATATTCTAACCTAATTACGGTGGGGCCACGGCACACTTGGCTTGATGAAATATGAACGTGATCAACACATACCCTGTGTTTAGGGAGGAATAACCCTTTTCTATACATATCTTTCAATACTTGACAACACCTAAGTATTACCTTATGAATAGTTTAATTTGCAATTTTGGAGGACTCTTGTCATGTGTTCCTCTATATCTTGGTGTTGAATAAAAGAAACCGTATGTGATCTACATTTTAGTAAAAAAACATATTTTTTTCTAATTCATCTTTCACAAGGCATCAAGCAATTTTATAAGGTAGGTACTAAATAGCATTATTAATGTACTCAGATTTCCCAAACAATTATTCCCATTCCCTTTCAACAGTGAAAGCGAGAGTTTTCACAGGATTGTTTCACAAATCCAATTTACGGGCATATCAAACTCAATTCAGAATTCAGATCCCAAACAACAAACCGTGTCAAAAGCTTTACAAATAACGGTAAAGTTGTAATTTTATTTGTTACAACTTTAATTTGATATTGGCCTCACAATTCAAGCCTTGCGACTTTTGGCGGCTTAATTCATTCAATAGGGAGTTTTGGAATCAAATCATATTAAGTAGGTTGAAACTTGTTATTTTTGCGGTTGCTCGGGTTTATTTACAAAATTAGTATTAATAATTGTTTTCCGCAGGTTTATTGTATTGAGGGATCTCTTAGTCTTCCGTACATCGTCATCCCGTTAACCTAATAGTGTCCTAATCCCTACGCGTTTAAATTATCTGTAGCCTAAGGAAACTCTCGTCTCGAAGCTGTCATCAAAACCTGTTTATCCGTTTGTACGTGAAGCATTATATACTATTCTAATGATACTGATAATGATGATGATGAGAGGTATGTACCCAGCAGTGGATTGAAAGGCTGACATAATCCTCCGAGCCTTTTCCCAATCATGTTGGGGGTCGGCTTCCAGTCTAACCGGATTCAGCTGAGTACCAGTGCTTTACAAGAAGCGACTACCTATCTGACCTCCTCAACCCAGTTACCCGGGCAACCCGATACCCCTTGGTTAGACTGGTGTCAGACTTACTGGCTTCTGACTACCCGTAACGACTGCCAAGGATGTTCAATGACAGCCGGGACCTACAGTTTAACGTGCCATCCGAAACACAGTCCTATATATATAAATACAGTCCATACCATAATT
The DNA here is from genome assembly GCF_030705265.1 of Helicoverpa armigera. NCBI lineage: Eukaryota > Metazoa > Arthropoda > Insecta > Lepidoptera > Noctuidae > Helicoverpa > Helicoverpa armigera. The sequence continues at coordinate 8,245,978 of NC_087136.1, read as the reverse complement.
GATTGAAAGGCTGACAATAATTGTAGGTAATATTATTTAGCCAACATATAACATTGTTTAAACATTAAGTTTAATGTTTAGCCAGATACAAAGACGAGTGGGTGTGAAACTACCTCTATGGTGTGACGTCGACAATGGCGTCTGTTTACACGTTTTATTTAATGTGAGAATGTATTGAGAAATCTTTTTAAATAGATTACAATGTCGGACATAGATACTCTTACTGATTTTTTTTTATTACATATCTACGTTATGTAGGTAGCATTTTCCGCTTGCCGTTGCGTAGGCAGTATTAAACTATCGTACAAACATGAAATGTTTTCTTTAACATATCTTTATTCAAACGTTTCTTAGAGATTTTATTCAGATTTATTCATGCATTCCCTTATCATTATACACTGAAAGTAGGAAAAACTTCAGTGTTTTCACAACTTTGTTTACCAAACCCAACTTTTCTAAGAACCCAACATAAGAAGAAAAACATTTCACCAATTTTCGTTTACCATAATATGAATAATTTATGGCAACATTTGAAAAAATCGACCTCGTCCGATATTCGGCTGCATAATGTTTTTATCGATTATCGATAACTTCACAAGATGATCGCATCGACACTGGTTTGTTTACAATATCTATGTACAAAAATTGTTGCTGCGAACGTGCGGACTGAAATAGCTGCTGAAGATTTTTGAAGGGCGTTTTATTTGCGAATCTTACGTAAATTATGAAATGTGAGATTTTTGTAGGCGTGTGTGGGAATTTTCCCGACTTGGTGTGTGGTGTGTAGTAGGTAGTAACACTTTTTTGTGTGTGTATGATGTATTGTGTTTCTGCGAAAACATATGTGTACTTATAGGTCCCAAAATCTATCAATCTAGTTTAGGTGTCTTTCGTGGAAAAGTGCGTGTAAAGTGCGTGTTGATGCCCTACATACGCCTGGCCAGTTAAACGCTTTTCCCAAAACGCTCACCATCAAAATAAACGATCATACATCAACGTTTTACATCCATTGCTGGCCCCAATAAAACTCTAATAAAACGAGACAGAACAAACGGCGCATTCGACGGCAAACCAGCGAAGTTGCGAAAATATCACACGAATCCGCTTAGTGACGTGGTGCTGGCGATCTGACAACACTACCGACATTATTGTTCACGAAAATAACCGTGTTTTCACATCACTACAGCTGTTGCAGACCGGAGACTAAATATAAGTCAGGAATTTTAGAACGAACGCTAATTTATGTGGCGTTTGCGCCTTTTCCTAACTTGGGTGGCGCGGCTTTTCTCTCGCGTGAAAACTGGTGTAGCTTACATATGATTCATTTGAAAGTTTACCTTTATATTGAAATAGATTATGAATAATGAAATATACGTTGCTTTTTCTATCTAGATTAGAATAACATTCGTTGTTGTGAGTTGAGGAGTTTAGAAACGAATCGGACCAAACGTTCAGCTGACGTTCATAAAATACTCGAAGCTTATGATGGATTAGTTTAATCTAAGACAAGTCTATTGCAGATTCTTCTCATATCAAAATTCAACCATTAGTTTGCACTTCAGATGAATAAACCAAAACAAAAGACAGTAGTCTATATAACAACATTTGGAAATCACAACTACCTTTCCGATTTGATTTAAAAGACTCATTCAAGTTCAATTTCTTATTGAATCGAATCCAAAGTGTCAATACTGCCTGTCAATTCAAGGGCGGGATAAACAACAAGTGAAAAGCTATGTCACTGAATCCATAGATTTCAATGACTCTATCAAATGAACTCCAAAATGAATTGGCTAATGCATCAGTCTAGCTTCAATTTGTTCAGATAAACTGCTACAATGATAGAGTTATTGCTCCCGAACTTATAGTTTATTCAACCTCCCATATCTTGAGTAAAGTTCATCGATATTTGAACAATAAGTTGTATGTATCAATAAACAAAGCTGTTTTTAAGTATATGAAGTATACATGAGAATGTTATCTCAAGGGAAAATTATGTTTGGATTTGATTAATTTAGTTTTTAAGCAGATGTAAACAATTACTTAGGACCATTAAACGTAGTGTTTTGTGTCGTATGTTATAGAGAAATACTTAAGTCCAAACTTGTTTAACATTGAATCGGCAAAGGAAAACTTCTTTACCAAAATATATAGCAGGTACCTAAGTTAGAAGGGATTACTTAGAGAATGTCTAAGTTACAGAATAAGTAATGGTCAGTTGAGTAAGTTATGTTTGACCAGATGGTATCAAAACAGATGGCGTCTTGGAGCAATTAATCATTGTGTTAGGTGGATTTGCTACTGGAATAATATATATTTAGTGGGGAAACGATGTGAGAATATCATTGGAGAAGGTGTGAGGTAAAATATTGTTCCTCTTATACAATGACACCCAAATCTTATTATCAAATCTTGTTCTTCTATTAAGAAGTATCGATAGAAAGTACCAAGTGAGAAAGTGAAGAGAAAAAAGTTCAATCTAAAACTCATAAAGATACAACGCAATATAAAATGTTTCATTCGATATCTATAACTGTAACTATCTCCCGAATTTCAGGGATAGTTCAGCTAGTAGGTAATAGTCGGCGCTTTGAAGAGCTGCCAACATTCTGAGTTCCAGGCGTGGCGGGTACCGACGTCTGCAAGTGACAACCGTCATCCCTCATACTCTCAATCCTCTATGATTAATAGTTAAAGATGTACCTTTCATATTTTATGCGTGTTTCATTCAATATTTAATGCTCTAAAATATGTATAGAATTATTTATGGCACTACTATTGTTAATTGTTATTGTAGGCGCTAATTAAAATGTTGGCAATAGTTGGAAGATTCAGTTGTTGAACTTAATTTGAAAGTAACGAACATTTTTGTATGTTCCGTATTTTCTATTATATGTAGAAGTCAGTTATGTATAAATAGCTATCATAAGAACATACATATGTGTGGTATATATGTAAGTGTTTAAACATACAAGCTTTCTATAAGCTATGTCATTTAAGATATCATTAACATCCATCATGTTTCGTACAATGTTTAAGTTTCTGCACAGTGTGACCTGTAATCGGAAACCGAACATCAGTAAACAACAGAGTTGTGGACCGATCGTCCTCATTACACGATATATGGGCCACGACTGAGTCTAAATAAAAATTGAGACAAGTTTCCTCATCTCGCTAAATAAATACTGATGTCGGGCATGCCGCAAATAGGTTAGCGCGGTGCGCGCGCGCGGCGTGGGCGGCGCGGGGACTCACTATTTTCAGCGAGGACGCGCGAGCGATGAAACCCGAGTCATATCCATGGAAAACGCGAGCCGCGCGCGCACACCGCCCGACTTACTCGCTACACCTGACACTCAATACACACTGGCAGACTGCCGTACAACACGAGATATGCCGAGCCGAGCCAGATAATACAGAACGTAGCACAGAACGAAAGCACCGAGTCGCCGGAGTCAACATCCAGGAGCTTGGATACTCCACACTGGTTGGCACTGAGGGTCACAGGTGGCACAGTCCTGGGGCCGGGGCTGGTGAAGTATCCAAGCTGCCGGCGTGGCGGAGCGCGGCTGCACTCACCTCACGAGCGGGCTGTTCACACGGCGGAGCGACACGCACTGCGCCGCGCCCGCCCTCGCGGTTTCGCCGCGCTCCCACCCGACTATTTTCGGTGCCAAAAATCCAGGATTCCGATCCAGCATCGCAATCGCAGCGAACATGCCGACCGCCACCCGTCACGCTCCCACACACGGCTTCACCACTATTTTTGCCACGATCGCTAACAGACGGGCCTGTGACGACGTCGGCGGATGTGAATATCGACCAGATTGATAGATCGATGATATAAAAACACCTCTCGCTGTCAATGCCGGCTAAATCGATCAGGTGGCACTGTCCTGCTCGCGCGACACAAACATTCGTGTTGCAGATTTCCCAAATTCCGGAGCCATCCGGCTGGCCGACCCTACTATATTTAGCGTAATACCGAACTTCATTGAGATCGACACGCGGCTTTCATCTCCCTATAACAAATAACCGCACTACTTTTTGTATATTTGTCTAAGTCTGATGATTTACGTTGTGTTGACTGTTAATTGCTGAGAGTTTTCATTCATTATTCGAGAGATCTCAAATAGAACTGAGGACAGACGTAATAGGATACTCTACACCGAATGAATGACCATTTCTGAATGTGGGTTTCATTAGATACGATACAAAAGAGTTACTACAGTGGAACTGCTTTTTGGATTTTTGCTTTCCACCCTTAACTAATGATAGACCAAACCTTGCTGACCACTTGCTGATGCTTTCAGAATCAGAAAAGTGGCAATGTTTTGGATACCTGATGGTCTTAAAGGAGTCACCCTCTATTTACCATATCGGTTTCCTAGAACCCTCGTTTTTCTCGATTGCCTGAGGTTAGGGGTGGAAGACGGTTGGATAAATATCGATGTTGTCACCCTTACAAGTTCAAGTGCAGTAACATCAATGTCACGGTGCCTGTGGGCGGAATTATCTTAACGGTCAAACATCTTTGAAGCTAGATTTAGGTAGATATCTACAATAAATTCTATAAGCAATAGTTATGTTTTGTGTTTGCAAAATGATTTACTTTTGTTGAATGATAATGATTAATGAATGTGTGAAACCTATGCCTTATGTTGCTGATAATAAAAATGCTTTTTATAGTTTTGATATGCAAACACTAAATTATTTCAGATGATTGTTGTGTAAGAAAGCTTCCGATTGCAGAATTTTAAAAACTTGATGATGAGAGAAGCATTTCGGCATGTATAGAACATTGTAACTGTATTTTTCATTATAAGTTTACTGTTTTTATTCAAATAAACAGCCTATTTTAGAAGTGCTGTATTTAGAATTAACGTTAATTTTTGCTTGATAAATAAAATTACACATAGGTATTGGTACAAAACTACTATAAAATACAAGGTAGGTACCTATATTATATCACAATGACTATGTATATAAGTACCACATCTTATAGATATTTTTGTTCGCATAACATCTGCAAACATGAATCATTGTATCGATCAGAGCACGGAACTAATAAATAGTAATTTTGTCTAATTATAGCCTAGGGCAGACAATTTTAGCGGTGTAATTATATTTAAGCCATGCCAAGTGTCCAATCCTTTGTATTCGATCTCTTTGATGTTTTAGGTATAGGTACATGTATAGGTAGGGTACCTACCTATATGGCAATATTATGCCTATCAGTTAGCGATTTTATTTTTATTACATGGACCTCAATAGCCCATAAGGTAAGTTTCAGTTACAAACTTCGCATAATTTGCCCAGCCTTTTCCCAATTTTCTTGGGGAACACTCCCAGCCCTACTGGATCTAGCTGAATGCCAGAATTTGATTGTTCTCATAAGTTTGCCGCTGTAAAGATAGCATATAGTTACTTCACATCATTTAAAATGTGTACGAACAAAACAATGCTGGTCGTGCGCTGGCATGAATTGAATTCAGTGCGATATACATTGTTATTAGACGAGAACTTTACTTGGGGTGACTGGCTATTTAAACCCTCAACTGTCTAGGTATAAGCTAACAAAGACGGTTTTTTTTCAGATTTCCTTTTTTACCACATTTTCACGCTACGCATTTCATTGTATGCGTATAAAATGAAATGCTACGCGGTTTGCTACTGCGTAGCGCGTAGCACCTACGATTCATAGTAACTCGGGTAATTGTAGTAGTGTTATATATTTAAATCCTTTCATCGGCTATGTTTGTTATCCTTGCTTGTAATTTTGAGTTTGTTCCTTAAATGTTAATCCAGATAATGTTCCATATCGAGGAAAAGGCGAGTTCCACGGATGTGCGGCACAGTGAAGCACAAATGCTTCTTATGGTTTACTCGCTATAGCAAAAACTAGCGCTGGTCAACCGTATTTTGATCAGACACTGGATTGTCCCAAAAGACTACAGGGTTGAAAATAAAACAACGTAAGTATAGATTTAATATAAATTTATTTTACAAGAGTGAACAGTTTAAAGCGCTGATAGGTACTTCTTCTGAAGCTGCTGTCAATCTTGGTATGAAGAAAAAGGACTTACGGAAAGTATGAAGCCATACACTACTCGGTATACAATTATAATGAACATACAAACATACTGTCGTACAAAATCTAAAAGCTAAATAAGTACAATCAAGTACAAAAGTTCTCCAACCTATAAAATGTTGATAATATCATTGTGTATAGTTGGGTGTCTTGGTCACACTTTGACTTTTGGATGGACAACACTTTTTGATAAAATTCGCATTATAATGTAGAAATACGGTGTATCTGATCATGTGAAACTTCATCTCTTTCTTATAGGGAACTATGCATACGACCTCTTTTCTCAAATGATATGGTGCTATTTATGAATGGATGATACAATCCTATCTTCGATGTATCCCAAAGTGTGACCAAGACAAAAATAGTGCCTTAAACTCGAAACTAAAACTCGTTACACATTTTCATAAGATTATGTTTTACACATCATAAAAAACGATTTTCATTAAATCTCGCGGCAAAGGTACACACAACATCGGCAGTGATTTTAGGCGCATTCAATGCTACATAAAAGTGAGCTTTGAAATAATATATAAGTGTACCTATACATACATAATGTACTTACGTATAAATAATTTCTTTGCACAAATTCAGTTTAAGTTTACGAAGGCGTTTATATGAAAGTCCGGAAGCAATCGTTTCAGGTGTCATGTTATTGAGTTACATAAGTTTCAAACGGGCACTTACCATATTTCATTGCCTTATGTTCTTAAAGATAGTTTTCATTTCAGTTTTTTCTTTTAGTCTTCATATGTTTCGAATAAATATCTATCACTAGGTAATGTATGTTATTTGCATGAAAATAACTTACACGTGCCGCATTATAAACGTCCGCTTGACGCGCGAAATATTATGTTATTCTTACGAAGTTCACATACCGCCATTCCTATGACTGATAGTTTATCTCAAGAGAATGATTCATAACAGTAAGTTTATAACATGGTAACTATGTAACTATTGCTTCCGGCATATTATGTAGTCTATACTTCACAGCACGAGAAAATAAGCCCTAGAATATTTTGAGACAATCCCTAGCAAATTAACGAAGATGAATCAACGGCATTTGGATTTTATATCAAGGAATAAATGGTTTTTTTGAACATTAGGTAGTTTTAATGGACACTACTCTACATATTGTATAATTTTCAAAAATATTTATACAAATAGACATTTTGATAACAACGATAATTCTGGACATCTTAATTTTGAATCTTGCAACTGTTTTACTTTTATACAAAAAAGCAATGCTTTTCAAACTTGAACATTGTTTTAATTTTTTTAGGATTCAATTTTGCTTGCTTCTAGTAAAGCCAGTGGCGGCCCTAGGGGTGTGCGAACTGTGCCTTCGCACAGGGCCTCGCGCTTGGGGGGGCCTCGCGCTACAACCCACACTAATATAAAAAAAATATAATTAAAAAATACATATATATCTGGTCCAAGAAAAAAAATATTTTTCTTTATTTATTTCTTATTCATTCTGCGTTTACTTTTTGAGTTCTCAATTTAACAAAAAAATTGGAACACCAACGTAACAAAAACAACTGGCTCTCGATCCAGTCACGGATTCTTTTTATTTGTGCTTAATTCCGAGTTTAATTTGAGAGTCCTTAAACAAACAATTTTAAAAAATTCGCGCTCGCTATGCTCGCGGCTGTTCACTTGTCAGTACAGTTCATTCTAACATGATTAGAGTAAATAAAACTCATAAATTTTCGCGCTCGCTACGCTCGCGGCTGTTCAATTGTCAGTACAGTTCATTCTAACATAATTAGAGTACTTTTATGTCCCAAAACTCAAAAATTTTCGAGCTCGCTACGCTCGCGGCTGTTCGCTTCTCTGTACCGTTCATTCTAACATGATTAGAGTACTTTTATGTCCCAAAACTCAAAAATTTTCGCGCTCGCTGCGCTCGCGACTTCACCTTGCACCGTTCTTTGATATGCAAGTTTAGGTGCTTTAGTGACCCAAAGCTCAAAAATTTTTGCGCTCCCTACGCTCGCGGGTGCTTTATTTTTTTCATCCTTTTTTAGCCGAACCTAGCGCCGTTTGTAAGTCCTTTTATTAACAAGAAAATAACTCCTAGCTCACAACAGACTTTTCACGTAGGACAAAGGGCCTCGCATAGACCTGCCGCACGTAGCCTCGCAATGGCTAGGGCCGCCGCTGAGTAAAGCAATGAGACTCCGAAATAAGAATTAGTGTCTAAGATGAAATAGTTTAACTCCTCATAGAATAAGTCTAAAGTAAGGCATTTAAAAAACAGTTCGCGGAAAATGTCAGACAATCCATCTCAGAATTCAATCTCATTAGCAAGAAACACAGGCATACTTACACACTTTTACCTACTTTAATATTTTCTTTGATCCTATACCTAAAGCATGTCTGCTGCCTATTTCCTCATAGAAGAGTTAATTTACTTTCATCACAATCCACATAATTGCATTACCTACCATTGAAAGTTAGTAGGCTGTTCACCCATTTCCATTAAAACTTTGTTAAAAAAGAGCCTAATCAAGCATTCCTATGATATCAAATGCATTCACATGGTGCCGCAAAATAAAACATAAAAAATTAACTATCTTTGAAGTTATTTGTCCATTTCTCAACATGAGCTCTGTGCAAAGAATATTGAGTCTTATTATAAAGTACAATACATGAACACTCTTTGATTTTATATCAATAATTTATACTTTTAGGATTTTATGAACTTCATGTGTTGTTCTTTTATAATAGGCACGTTTTCGAAGCAACATCCACCGCTTGCGCCCGCGGTTCCCGCCTTTTCGCCGCAAGATGGCGGCAGTGCAAACATGGCCGCCGTCAGTTTAGTATCCTGAGAGATCAGCGAATGTCTGGTCCACTTCCTCTGCTATAGCCTTGTATTTACTGCGCTCTTCGACCACCTCGTCTGTTAGTAATTTTAGTTGGTTAGTTACACAGTGAAGAACTTACAATATGTTAGTAATTAATCGTTATAACATTTACAATAATATCTTTAGGTAATATACATATTTGGGAAAGTCTGTACCAGCTCTCGAATTGACCCTACATTCCCTCCCTGTTTGAGTTTGCTGTATAATCTGACGGTGCATGCAACTTAAAAATAAAAAGCTTTCTAACTACAGTTGTGAATAAATATTGCTACTTACCAAGAAAAGCGGTTTCAAGAAGCTTTATATACTGCAGTGATCTAAGGACTACTATCATAGGTAATAATATGTAAGAAGTGTATCTATTTATAAAAGGTAAAATCCTAATTCCTGGGTTTTACAATTACAATAGGTACTTTTACAGTGGCAGGTAGAGGTTTGTGGAAACACTAAGTAGTGTTTCAGAGATGAAAGTAAAGAGAAAGAACACACTTTTTACATAAAATTAATATCTGACTCTGAATTTTCATCTTTACGTTTCAGTTGCAGATTTGAGTTAAGCATCTAACGATTACATTACACTTCCAGAACTACTGTATTCTACGCATAAAGATCTGCAATTTATTTACAAGCCAGGTTGTATCTACAGGGAATAAAAATAAAACCAGAAATAAGTAATAAATTAATTTATTATATTACTCGAAAATAAATACCGCCATAAAGCTATGGATTTTAATACTTTAAATTAGGAGTATAAAATATAAAGTTAAATACATGTATTCGGATATTTTTTTGGCGGGAGATGGTAGCAGCCGCGTGGCGAACGGACCCGAACATTGCCGAACTATACCGATCGTGACATTTATTCCTTGAGGATGAGCTCCACGAAAGCGGTGTCCAGATCGTCTCCGATGTCCTTGTACTTCTCCTTCTCGGCGACAAGTTCGTCTGCGCATTGGACACACAATTACATCATTTGCCCAAACATATCAACATCAATAAATTGTATTTCAAAGTATTTAAAATCCTGCAACTCCTGAGATTCCAATAATACATCTTTCCTAAGTCAAGTTGTAAGGAAAATTAGTTTCAACGTAATGGCGGTTACAGACGGTGCGACGTGTTGTATGGTCCGACTCGCAACTGTGGCTGTGCTGGGCACAAGCGCATTCTCTCAAAGCCTCATGCTCAATGGTGGTCTATGTCTCAGTTTCTGTGCGCAGATACGGCTGACTGATGTTAAAACATGATTAGCCGAAGCTACTATCTCTTTGCAATTTATCCGTCTGTAAGCGCTACTAATAGCGGCGAAGTGGTAGTAATAAAAAGATATGCTTACATGTTTAGATCCATGTTATTCTGAAGCCATGCGTCGGTCTCGCTGGGTTATATTTTAAGCTTTTTTGTTTGCGTCCAAAATGGAAGGTCCAGTATGTCGAAGTTTAGCATGCAAACTCAGTTAGAAAGCATCTTTGTTGTAATTTGTGTTATGTTTTAATGATTGACTAGAATATGAAGGCGCGGTGGACGTGTAACGTAAATGCAAGTCGCGAGCGAGTGCGGGCGTCAGTGGCAGCACGTGCAGCGCTCGCAGGCGCGCGAGGGCGGCACGGCGGCCGTGCGCAGCCCCAGGTCGTCGAACGCGCAGTCCAGCTCGCCGCCGATCTCGTGGAACACCTCCTTGCTGGCGATCAGATCGTCTGCGGACACCGGCGCGGTCACTCGTATCGGCTCCACAGCCGTTAGTTGCCAAACGCACACGCATGCATTCGCGAGGCCCGCGGGGGCACGACGGGGGACAGAAATTCCATCAGCTATAGTTTCAGACGTTTATTGTCAACATAAAAAATAATCTCCGGGGGGACGTCGCACTATAATTCCACCGGGACCACGACCCGGATCGCGGTTCACAGAGTAATAGAAAGTCCGATATCAACGAGCAAAGGGTCGTCGTGTTTAAGAGGGCGGCGCGGCTTCGGCCGGGGCGGCTTCTGCGGGTGGCGCGGCCGGGGCGGGCTCCGCGGGCGCGGCCGCGGGTGCTGGCGCTGCTTCAGCCGGAGCCGGCGCCGCCTCCGCCGGGGCGGCAGCGGGGGCGGGCTCGGCGGCGGGCGCGGGCGCGGGTGCGGCGGCGGCGTCGGCAGCCGGCGCTGCAGCCGGAGCCCCTTCTGCTGGGGGTGCAGCCGGAGCACCTTCCGCAGGAGGTGCTGCAGCAGGAGCACCTTCCGCGGGAGGCGCTGCAGCCGGAGCGCCCTCAGCGGGAGGAGCAGGCGCAGCACCCTCGGCGGGCGGCGCCGCTCCTTCCGCTGGGGGAGCAGCCGGAGCAGCCGGAGCAGCACCATCGGCAGGAGGCGCTGCTCCCTCCGCAGGGGGAGCGGCACCGTCGGCTGGGGGAGCAGCGGCGGGTGCTCCGTCAGCCGGCGGCGCAGCTCCTTCGGCGGGAGGAGCCGCACCTTCTGCAGGTGGTGCTGCGCCTTCGGCAGGTGGTGCTGCACCTTCAGCAGGAGGGGCTGGAGGGGCTGCGCCTTCAGCCGGTGGCGCTGCACCATCAGCGGGCGGAGCCGCACCTTCAGCCGGGGGAGCGGCACTGTCTGCTGGAGGAGCAGCCGGGGCTCCGTCGGCGGGAGGCGCAGCTCCGTCGGCGGGTGGGGCGGCGCCCTCGGGCGGCGGGGCGGCGGCTTCGGGCGCGGGCTCCTTGGGCGGCGAGGGCTCCTTGGGCGGCGGCGCGGGATGCAGACGCTCGTACTCCTTGCGCGCGGCCTCCTTGGCGGCGGCGATCTGGCGGTAGTTGGGGTCGACGCCGGGGATGAGCTCCACGAAGGAGTCGTCGATGTCGTAGCCGATATCGTTGTACCTCTCGATCTCGTTGATGAGGTCATCTGCGTCAGGCGGCGCGGTGAGTGGCGCATGCGCGGTAGGGCGGCGGTTAGCACGGCGCTACTCTACGGGGACGTGCAGGGTACACATGCCCCGTGGTATGTACCATGTATGGTATGTACAATGCTTCGTGCTCCGCTCGCGACCGAGCTCTTCTTCGTTTTGTGCGAATAATTTTGGTTCAACCCCGAACTTCCCGAAGTGATAACAATTCAATGATGATGATGATGACTTTATATTACAGTAATGATCGACGTTATAGCTGATAGAATCGTCGTCGGGGAGTTAGTCGAAAGGAAACCACAGGGGTGCACACGAGTTAGTAAAAAAACACAACGGGTTAAAAATAATAATATATATTCATAAACACTTTTATTAGAATACTCTTAAAAATCATTAAATTATTTTTCACGAACTTATCTATCAATTAATTAATCGATAACATTAAAAAAGACGGACTCCCTAGGTTAGTGTATCGTTCGGTCTGCGGTAGTGTACCGTATTGCCAGCGCTCGGAGCGCTCGGGCATGTTCGGCCGCGCTCGGCTCGCTCGGACGCGGCTCATGCCTCGTATTACTACTCGGAATAGTCGCCATTTATTCATCGATTAATTTAAATAAATAACAACAAACTCAATTATGACACGAGAAAATCATCTTTCAAACAATAGAATATCAATTATTTCCAATTTAGCAAGAATATTCCTATAAATATCATTATTTATTGTATTACCGTCACTCTTGAATAAAAATATCTAATCTCTTCACTAACATTAAGTAAATTAAGTTCATAATAAATTGCAAACAGTGCATATGAAAAATATAGCATACGACGTATTTGTATGCACTATCCCCTCGAGTGAAATATCAAAATTATCGAAAACTGAATACAGCGACTAATTTGTTCTACAAATACATAGACAGTTTAAATATTGTACAAAAACTATGTGCATCTTTATAAATAATGCTAAATGTCTTTTTAAGTTGAGTGTAAAATGCGTTACATTTTTGGACCCCTTTTGGAATGTCGATACTATCATTTATACCTTACGCTAAGAGTGCTAGAGAAGCGATTACTGCATACGTCATATAAATATCGATCATTGACATAACAGGCACGCTCGTAAAGTAATGACTATAAAACAAATTACGTTTCAACTATACGGACATAAATATTAGTAATTTGTGGATGAAAATAATAAAAAAAATTGCACATGGCAGTGCTTTCGTAGCGAACACTCGATTTTGAAGTTACATTAAAAAGCGGCTGGCAATTATTCTAAAACTAATAACATCTAGGCGCCCGCGCCGATCACTTGGCGTGATCACGGAATGAAAGAAGTTCACTAATATGTCAATTAAATAAAAACTTCTTAAGTTAGGTCACTGCACACAGCTTAAGTTGGTTGCCGATTGATTATTTTCGCGGTAGCAACAGTATTGTATTTCGCGTGAGTGCGTGGTACGCGAGTGAGCGGCGCGGGCGCGGCGGGAGGTGTTCACATGTTCTGAATGTCGTGCAGCGTGGCCTCCATTTCCTCCTGCAGGAGTTTGCTCTTTTCGCGCTCGGCCACCAGATCGTCTGCAAGGCGACGCGGCCACGGTCAGTCAGGCACACAACAAACAACCGCTTGGTCCCAACATCAACATCAACTGTGGCTAGCGCTGCTCAACATTAAAATTACTACAGCATCGTCGATTTTGACGTTGAAACCAAACAGCACAGGCAAAAACAACATCAATAAAAAACCATGCCAAAATTACAGAAAAAAAAAACATTTAAGGTTCGAGCAGTCTAGTAAGGAGACATTTAAAAAATCATGCTAACAAAAAATATTACAGAATTGAATTTGAATCACGACTGCCGAAAATAGGAAAATAAACCAGTACATCAGATCATTTTTGGGAAAATAATACAGTCGTGAATTTAATAAAATCAATTCTGTGTGCATTAAAAAATAAACTCTAACACAGTTACTATGAAATTAAGATAAAAATAAGCTTAAGATTGTAGCAGAAATGATAGAAAAAAAGCTTTCAAATCTATTGTACAGCGTTTTAACTCGTTAAGCCAGATCTAATGACGGCTGAAATGGTATCATTAAGTGCGTAATGTTCAAAGCTTTGTTATTTCCAAACGTGTTATTTTAACTTGACTTGTGAAATATTTTAACTTAACCAAACTGCTGTACGCTGTATATTCTGTAATATATCTGGAGTCCCTTGAAAACTTGAAAACTAGCATCAATAAAATGTAATAGAAAAATTGGTAATTTTGGCTTCTAGTATCAAAAATATTGTAGTAGCTACATATCTCATATAATCCTCCTTCGAAAAATTATAGTCATTTTTGAATAAGATCTCTTTGGATATAATAAATGATAGATTACCTTCAAGCCTGTCGACCTCCTTCTGTAGTTTCTGCACGGAGCGCTCGGCGAACTCAGCGCGCGCCTCAGCCTGTAATCATTTTGAAAACATTTTAACTTCTTGATCTTGAGGGAAACAGCCTATTTTCTGTATATATTTTCCAATTATTTTCTCATCTTTTTGATTATTTTATATGTTTATTCTTTCATATTATTTTCGTAAGTCAATAAATATTTTTCAACAAAACTGTATCTTAAAATGTTCTCTCAGAAAATAGACTGTTTTACAAAAAGGACACATGCAATGATTTTAATTCCATCAAAAATTTAGTTACTTCTTTTTTTCAAAACTTTAAACATTTAATCAAAAAAATATTTACAATTTAGTAGTAAAAAAAACGAAAACTATATTAAAAACAATAAAAGCTTGACAACCAGCATGCATTTTACCTTTACCGAAAGCGGCTAAGTGCTGAGTGGTGAAACTACAACACTAGATACCAAATACCATTTTACCCAAACTATAGAAATGATCGTGAAAATATACATATAACATTACCAACAAGTTGCCCTGGTCGTCCGTACATCATAAACAAATATATTTCTGTGACTTTAAACTTGGATAAAACCATGTGTATAAATAGCAAATAATAGAAGTGTGACTAATATTAATCTGAATTGATAAAGTTATTCTTTCGATGTGAGTAATGTGTGCTTATACAATCACCTTTATTTGTGTAACACGCCATATTTTGTGTCATATTTTGCCTTCTTTTTTTTAATATGGCACGTTGTTCTATTTTTAAATTTGACAATTCAATTACATACTTCAGATGTTCTTTTTTCATACTTTTTGAATTTGTAATATGATTTAGCGGTAATGGACGACCAAAGCCCCCTGCATCGAGCACAACTTACTTGCGATAGTTTCTGCGAGAGGCTGTGGATCTTATCCTCGACGTGCTCGCGAGACGCCATTGCCTAGCCACACAGGACGGATTACTAACGGCAAGCCACCGACATGCCGCCGCCATGTTGTGACTGTACACTTACTAATATGGACGGAGAATGCAAAGGCAGGAACGATAAAATGCCTCAACTTTTGATTTTGAACGCGGCATGGCTTTGTAATACCAAAAAGGGTCGTCGTGGTGAAATGAGATATCCTTACTTGGATGAACGTTTTAAATGCAAATTGAGACAGAGAAAAGTGATGCAATTATTTACTTATTTGCATCAGAATTTGAGTTTTTGCACTGGCTGATAAAAATCTATGAAATTATAAAAGAAATACAGGATGAGATTCTACATAAGATTAAGGACCTGTAATATTGAAATAGGAGGAACATACAATGAAGAAAGGACATGTTTCAAAGAAACAAAGCAGGGATAAAATTAGCATAAATTCCCATCACAATTTACAATATACAACCCCAAACTAACAAAGCGTACAATCACAACACAGGCATAGTTCTTACAGCTAGATGTAGAAGTAATTATT
This sequence comes from Helicoverpa armigera, assembly GCF_030705265.1. Taxonomy (NCBI): domain Eukaryota; kingdom Metazoa; phylum Arthropoda; class Insecta; order Lepidoptera; family Noctuidae; genus Helicoverpa; species Helicoverpa armigera. The sequence continues at coordinate 8,230,277 of NC_087136.1, read as the reverse complement.
ACACAGGTACAGATATAGGAGAAAGACTTATAGATAAATACATAGATGAAGCACCAACCGCCGTCAGCCACTCGACACTAGGACCTACACCAACGAACGTAGCCTTTACGAAGCTGAGCCTTGAACTTACAGAAAATGTCAACAGCCAAAACTCAAATGATTTATAATCTTAAGACTCTGATGATAAAGTTGACATTACTGTAATTCATGGTACAGCGTACGCGTACTATCCCAAAACACTGAATGGCAATGAACATGAAACGAAACTACAACCGAAACCGTCTATCTACGTAATCCTCGGTCCGGCCGTCCTTTTACCTCTTTCAGTTGAGCGTCCAGCACTTTTACTTGACCCTCGTATGTCTCTTCCCTTTGCGTAGCCTGCGATTATTATTTGTTAACGAAAAAACACAAAACAGCGAAAACTGAGTCATGCGGTATCGCGCAGTGTTGGATGCATCTACACAACACTGCACGATACTATAGTAAAACGGATAAAAAGTACGCTAAAACTATATTACAGCGACATAACTGTTAAAGAAAGAAAAAAAACATTCAATGCAAACAAGAGGGAAAAATCAAAATGAAAACTGAACACGAGTTACAGACGCACTACACTCCAAATCCTATTTACCATCACCAAAGTCGGAAGACTGGTATATTGAATGGTAAATCAGACAGAGAGGCTATACTAATGTGCGGCAGAATGCAGTTAGGCAAGCTAACGTAAACTCTCGCATTATGAACAGTTCTCGTTCGAATCACACCTCCTTTAGGCGGGTGGTGAGGGTTTTGATCTGATTTTTGTACTCCTCTTCGCGTTGGTTGGCCTGTATAGAACGTCAGTCGGTTACTCTTGGCATATTATGTCGTGGGTTAACGTATCATTCATCACCTCATACTGTTCGTTCATTTGCATCACACATACAATTAGCCTTTACTTGGAAGTGTTGCTTCGTCGTAGCCTTATTCATTAAGTGGGTTCAAAGACAATATGGGGGACTTACTGCGATACTCTCAAGGGAATACAAAGGTTGGTGCATCATTTGGAGTAATGTCATTCATAACACAATTAAAATTATTGTATTTGTTATCTATTAATGTTGATTTTGATGTCTTCATTTGGACTGAATTCCTAGCTACATGTTGTCCTAGCCTAAATATATGAGAGTATATAAAAAGACAGATGTATACCTTCTCCTCGGAGACTTCCAGGGACTTCAGGTTGTTACCAACGACGCGGAGTTCCTCCTCAAGCTCGACGATTTTGCTGAGGAACAGGAAAAGAGAACAATCAACTTCTACTGTAATCGGAGATAGAAAAAATTTACTTCGTTCAAAATATATCTGAATCTTTGCAAGTTATACTGAATATTTTGTAACATAAGGTACGGTATGTTCTAATGAAGCAAAGTGCTTACATTTTTTAATATATCAACAAGGACATTTACATTTAACTATTTGCTCTATTTAACAAGTAATTTTAACAGCTTCTAATCAATATCAATTAACTGGCAGCCACTTGATCAGTGACCGACATATTTGACAATTTAAATGTTGACTTACAAACTACATATAGGTGCTTTAATTTTGAAAAAGCGTGCTTGTTAAGAGTTAATTTTATGAATATTTGTCATTTGTATACTTGCTTGAATTTTTCAATATTAATTATTAATATGTTTGCAGTATAATAGGAAAATCAAGCAACTATCAAACGACACAATCATGCAACATTGCTGATACGATGATTTTGATTCTAACGTAATTTTAAATCACAAATCTAAAGTGGGCAACCTTGGCTAGATATAGGTAATTATCATCGGCTCAGCAACTTTCGATACGTATGTACACTTTATCGAATGTATCAGTGAAAATAATGCACATAGAGATAACAGTTGAATTTGCAATTTAATTACTTGAAGCCAATGCTTTCTCGTTTTCACTGACACGTACTGTTCGTTCAACATCTCGTGCATCGTTTTCGTCAAATTCATTAATTAATTCAATAATATCGTGTGGAACAGTCTTACTGTCCACATCGACAGTTCTTTAACCGTTTTCAGGTCTACTCTTGTTCAGAGAAAGTCTGGCAATGGAAATGCTTTTTAATATTATTGTAATTGTTTTTGGATCTGAAACTGCATCATGAACAAGAGTGGACCTGTAGGAGTTAGCTTGAGTTTCGAAGAGTCTTCGTGTTTCTTCTGCGTGTTAAACTACTCGTCTATTCGGCTCCCATTTTATTCTTAAAACCATTTTTGATATCGTGGCTCCTTCACACAAGGAGCCGAATACACGGTAGCACCCAGCGGGAAGTACAATACGTTCAACATATCTTGACAGGCCTGAAGTACATTACATTACATAATGACTTTCCATATACGAAGATAATCAGGTAACATCAGCCTGGTGCAAGATACGTCGTCCGCATGGTGCCGTGGTTCCTCCATGGGTGTTGAAGCGGTACTCACCAGTCGCTCTGCTCGGCGCGCTCCTCGGCCCGCTCGAGGTCCTGCTCCATCAGCACTAACTTGCGCGCCACCTACCAGCCGAGCGTTAGTACACGCCAACGCACACACACACAATACTAAGCTACGAGCCGGGCACCGCTCTCGACGCGCTTCGCAGTGCAGTGCATTACATACAAGTGTCCAACTTTGTATCAACGTTTGTGTTTCTAATGCAGAATAGTGGGAGTGCTATAACTTTGACTCAAATGTTTTAAACAAGTTACTTTATGGATTTACAACAAATCACTAAATGACAAGTAGAAAGTACTAGAAAATGAAACCTTACTACCAGTGTTGACCGAGCTCTTTCGAGACTCGCACTCTATGTAAATGGACTTTCGTCCGTAGCAGGTGTGCACGTATTTATCGTGTGCAGACATTTGTAAGTTAAGTGCAGAAATGAATATCCTGGTGATGTCCTGCTAAAACTAAAAAGCAAAGCAGTGGTTCTTGAGCGAAAACACAAACAACAAAGTCAGAAAGGTTCACACAAAGCAGGGGGAGTCGAGAGCGGTGTCAGAACTCACATAATTAAAAAATAAACGAGGGTTGTCCCAAAACATTTAGTTCTAAATATTACTTTTTTCAATAAAACATTATTAATTATCTAAGTGCTATCTAGTGCATTATCGTATTCGTTAGGTGATGTGTGCGCTTGCATATGTGCGGCACGCATACGGCCAGTAATTCTGGTGTAATGCGGTGCATATCTGAAAACGAAAATTGCCCTATACCACACATATTTCCTGACATCCTAACCTATAGCCACGTTTAAGTAATACACACACTGAAGACAGAAGTTTAGTCGACACATGGACATGATAGTTAAACATTTGCATAAGAAATATCCATGAAATGGGGCAACCCTTGTTTTAGTTGATAGAGAGCAGCGACGCTCGAGTGCGACGTCGAGGGTCACTGATCTGCACCGTGTCCTTATAATTAAGCAGTGCTGCCGGTTCAATCAGCACGCGAGCCGGCACCACCGTATTAATGTCATGACAATGCAAATTAATTTAATGTCCTGTTGAACAGCTTCCGTCTGGAACGCGACCTAGAATGGGGCATGCAATAAGAATAACAGTGAGGGCCGATGTTAGAATTACCTATGTAGGTAAATCGGGTTACTGTGCAGAATGTTAAGAATGCAAATGAACAACCATGCAGAACGGAGGCGAAAACTTGCAAAACAACGCGTCGGGACCACGGCGCTAACGGCCAGTATCGCGTGACACGCCCAAATAACAATGTGCGCTAAGACGCGACCAAACTAAACTACTCTATGTCATTGTTATTTGGGCGTTTGTCAGCCGCGGCAGTGGCTCGTTAGCGCTTTGGATTGGAAACCTACGATTCGCCGGACTCAGCACGCTCCTCCGCGCGCTCCAAGTCAGCCTCAACCATGGCCAGCTTACGAGCAACCTGGAGATACCATACTACGTTAAACAACCAATAATCATAGCTTTATTGACGGCAACACACATGTATGTCATTCGTTAAGGTTTAATGTCTGTCACGGCGTACTCTTGAGCAAGTACACCGCTCGTATATGGAAGTAATGCTTATGTAAGAACATGTGCGACGAAGGAGGCTAGTGCACCATATATGGCGAACTGAGCAAGATCAGGCGCGATACGATTCCTTGTTGGGACGCTGACTTTTACGACTGCCTTCACTTCAGCACGCAGGGTCATATGTCAGGGGAATTAGGACGTATTATCGGCTTGCTAACCATCTGGCATCCAGCCGATGACTAGTTCTTCAAAACACATCGTAGATGGATAGCAGTATCTAATCATGATGCGATAATACGTCGGTCGCTTTCGAGAATAATCGCTCTGTATTTCGTGAGTATTTGCTCAATGACGTAAGAAACACGAAATCAAGCTCACACGAGTTAATTTGCAGGGTTTGGTTAATATCACTTCGAAATTCACACTTCAATGTTTAGTAGGGAAGATTTTGAATTTAATAAAGGTTCATTGTGGAATTTTATGCTTAAAAACATCAATGGAGTTAATTTGGAAAAAAACAACAACCGTTATTAGGGAAACAAATTCAACACGGGAAACATGGCTTGTTCATTAAGAACTTAAACATCTTTCAAGTAAACACTGGGACACACTGTCCGTAAATGGAAAAATGGCGATGTGATTATTCAAGACGATGCAACATATGGCATCTTTATGAAATATTCATTACATGCGTATTGCAAGCAAGACAAGCCAAACCAAACGACATCTAAATCCCATATAAAGACCTCATCGTATTTCTTGTCGGCTTCCTCGGCGAGGAACCTGGCTTCCTTGAGCTGGTTCTCGAGGGCGTCCATACGCTCCTCATCGGCCAACGACCTGTTCTCGAGGACCTTACGGGCGCTGGACCACAAACACAACTTTAGTACATGATCGAATGCCATCTGTGGGGGCGTTGTCAAGGGTAACCCATTTGTTAGAAGACATGCAATAAACGAACACGCTAGAGGAACATATAAAGCGACAAACAACCAGGAGCCGGACTGCTGAAATATAAAGTGAACCGAGCAATAGTGATATCATCGCTGTACGCGATCTCTTAGTTTATTGCCCGTTTCAATATACAAGCAAATGAAAACCCGTGGCTAGATTTTAATTTGCTTTTAAATGTGAACGTAACTATGCATTCCGAATATAACAGTCTAGCTCGTCTTTATAGACTTGATACGGCATTCTGATTGCATCAAAGTGAAAGAGGATTCTTATTGGGTTTAAGTGCTGAACTTATATGTTACGTAGATTTATGACATTTACCGTTGCCCGAATTTCGTGTTCTGCAATATTCGGAATAATTAACATTTAAAAACCAGATAATCTAGATTTCATACATCGTACACTAATGAACTTTATGTTTTATATAATAATATGAATAAACTGCAATACTAGATTATCAGATTTGAGAATGGCATAAATCTAATGCAGTTCGTGTTATTACTAATATTCTTATCAACGTGACACCAAAACTCTTCAATTTATTTACAAAAGGTTTATTACAAATCGATTTGGCACTTATTTTGCATGCCGACAGATATTGATAATGTTGTAGATTAACTCGAAACTGCTATCGTTAGAATGGACTTGAATATTTAACGGTATACAAGTTGAAGTGTCACAGTTATTCGAATATGGAACACATCCCCCGTTTCACTGGCGTCATTAATTAAATGATCACGGCACGACTTTGGTGCTAAATTATGCTAATTACAAGTTACCTACAGGGAATATTTCCAATAATAACACGACATGCCATCAATTGAAGTTTCTTTTTCACTTCACATTCCATCGTAGGTAATAGTCGAGTGTTTATATGTGACATCACAGAATACCGCAATGGAATGCGAACGTTTGGAGGAACTTCGATTGTCTGTTACTATATCGAGTTGGAGGTTGGTCAAGCATTCACCTCTTCGTATTTCTTGTCGGACTCTTCGGCGATGAGCTTGGCCTGCGACAGCTGTGCCTCCAAGATGGCGACGCGGTCGTCCTCCATATTGGTTCGATTCTCCAACGCCTTCCGTATTCTGGTTAGTGCGGGGTCAAACACATGCGTGTTATAACATCGATAAAACACTCATTATGATATGTGGCTATATCGACTTTAATTATACGCTTGGAACATCGTCTACTTTCGTTGTCTACTTGAAAATAAACGACTTCCAAAATTCTCGAAAATTGGGCCATGATTTAAAAACAGATTAGGAAAGACAGAACTCGTGGAAATAGTTTGTAATAATCAAGAATATGGTGGTTATGGGCATAAAAAATAAAAACAGTAGAAACAATCATGCACACAGTTATGTAAAAGGATAATATTTACAACAAAATATAAAAATAGAAGTCAATACGTAATCTAATTTAGCTGAGAATTTGAAGAAGCCTCTCAATGAGTTGGTATGTATGTACTCGTATGTGGGTTCAATGTCGTTGTCTTATGTTACTGACGACGGATTATTAAATCCTTCACATATGGCAGTACATTGACGACATAAGACTTACGATGCAAATCTGTTTGTTTCTAAGTAGACTTTGATTAAACTAAAGAGGGTCCTTCAAATTCTAATAAGTTTGGTTTCCAATCAGAAACAAGTACTGTGATAAAGTACTATTGCAAATACAATGCACTCAATTACGGAACGTACTAGGGCTTGAACCTAGCCGTATTGAAATGTGGCCTAGTCTATTTATTTGTACAGTGGACGGGTAACATCCTCCATTAAGCTAAGTGGTCGTCCGTTTCGTGTCGAACTCACCGTTCCGACTCATCGGCAGCCTGGCTGGCCTCTGACAGCTTGGCGGTGGCGGTGGCGAGACGCTCCTCGGACCTCTCGAGGTCCTCCTCCAACAGTTGGATGCGTCGGTTGAGGGCAGCTACTTCGGATTCGGCCTGTGCCAAAGGAATATACGTTAGAACTTCTTCGGAAAGTGTTAGGATGTTTATTTTAAGGGATAGATGCAATTTTGTAATCAGGTGTAGTTTGCCCATGTTGAAGTTCAAAGGTTGAAAATGCTATATAACTTCAACCACTCCAAAATTTTCTTATGGAATCCTAAAAATACAAAATGGTAAGTTTCAACAAAAAAATTTTGCAAAGCTTAGATCCCCGAATTCCAAGAATGTACAATAGAAGCTGAACTATGCAGGTAAACGCACAAACGTGAGTGAATCTGTGTTCACGGCTATTTATAGTGATGCTGCATGTAATTACTATGAATTTATGGATTCTTTCATAAATTACAATTTCTGCTTTTTGCTTCAGATTTTATCCAAAGCGGAAACTCTGATAGTTACGCGAAAAGGAGATCTATAGCTTTCGAAGTATTTATTATGAAATTATTTAAAATCAAATAGTGTGTATGGCCATAAGTAAAGGATTCATAATGGAAAAATTCCAAAATATAGTACGTGCAAGCAACGTCGCCGGTGTGAATAATCCGGTATTTTAGGTGTCCAAGTTGGCGACCCATACACAGGTTCTTTTGGTCGTAAGAATGTCAATGTACAATAGACATTGTTAAACGTTGGAACACTATACGTGTCGAGAATAAACCATAAGACATGGGGACGTTTTGCGTTACGTTATTTATATTCAGCGAGTAGTGAGTGCAGGCTCATGACATCACGCGTCCTTGCCGCGAGGAAGCACTCGAGTCCCAGTTTCTCCTCCTTTTATCCTGTGTCGTCATCAGTGCGTGGATGCTAATAATAGTCGTGACGGGACTCGCCAACATAATCAGTTTCATTCTAATACATTTCTTCGCACGCGATATTAACAGCAATTAACCAAGTCACCAAGTGTGTCTTAGTAAAAAATACTTCCATTTCTAGCGAATCAGTCGACAAGAAAATTATAATTTCGATACATTTATATTTTTTGTCCGGTGAATACAAGACAAATAGCTGTCTATTCGTTGCTCAGTTTAAGAGATCAGTAGTCAAGAGTCACCTTGAACTTAGAGTAGGTATAATACGAATAGATGTTTACTTGCGTCTATTTAAAATCGGTGAGTTAAGCCTCTTATGGAAAGTTCGACGACCTTTATCATTTGATCAACGGCATTCATAGAGCATGGGACATCATTTTCTGGAACTTAATTCAATTACTACGAAGTAGTGAACTTTGGACTATACAGGTGTACAAATTACCTGTACATACTTTCACCAATAGTCGAAACACATTGTTTAAAATTTTGTGGGATCGGTTAGGGCGGTGGCATTGTGTCTATTCATACGTCGAGTACAAAAGACTAGCCCTTGCAAGCTCAATAAATTGTAACACAACACCGTCACGCGAAGGGCCCGTAATTTTGGATGGGTGCAATGAAACGAATTCATTATCGTTGCTAGTTCCTGTTGCACTTATCTGGCATCAAAAGTTTTAATCATTTGAGTTTCAAAATCAGAAGTCAAGATACCAATAGCAAAAGGTGACTTGTGCAAATTTTAATGTTATGTGGATGTTAAAGAATTCTTATTTGATAATCGCTTAGCACTGCTTAATTAATACAGTTGTATCTGTTGGAATTTAATATTTTAATCTCCAATTGTTTATATCAGCAGCTGAGTTGCCTTGTTTTCTTTATTTAGCAACATTGCCACATTTCCTCAAGTGATGCCTATGCGAGTATTATTTTTAAAATTGACCTCAGCCATCATTGTTTAAACAGTGTCTAATGTTAGTACACGCCCACTGAGTGTAACAAAAAATGAATCTGTCTCGCATCAGACTATATCCAGTTGCTATTCATGAAATTGTAATTTATCAAATTCGCTTTTTTCGTCGATTAGTAAATTACTCTTTCACACTATCTCATTTTAACATTTCCTTATCTTCGTTTTGATACACTTAAGACGATAAGGCAAGGTAATGTTCTACGAGATACCACTAGCATAGATTATAGACCACTCATTAAGGAACGTGAATCAGGCGTGTCATTAATTATTTGGAACTTAATTAGGGCCAAAGTTAAATGATCATTTCCTGAGTACATTTGCAGGTGTTTATGATCAGTAGGAGCATTACTGGCTTGTGGAGTTACGTCATAGGGCGATAACGGCGAACAAGTCGGACACGCCTTCACGGCGCCAGCGGTCCTTCGAGGACGTCCGAACAACAGGAATGTACTAAAGGGTGTTAAGCTTCACGAATCCAGCCGGCTCGCTCTACATGTGCTACAAAGGACCGGTATACGACCTCCAACGCAACCAAACCTGTTACGTGTAACAGAAACCGGCGCACACCCAAGTACCAATAAAATTATGTAAAGACAGATTTCAAGAAAACCTTCACGTCCCAACATAGATCTCAGATGAGCAACATTTTAGGAACAACACTAAACTCGACGAAAGGAATCGTGTTCAACGAAAAGAATGAATATTCGCCTTCTCTTTCTGAGAGATTAAACCGAGATGAATCCGAAAGAGAGGTCAATATGCGTACGTTGCTTGCACACCTAAGTATGGCCGGACATTACTCACTATAGGTAGATAGTACAAGACTACTGATAACTCTCGTATTTTGTCCCAATATGAATGCAACACAGGTACACATTAGAACCAACGTTTCACAAAATTCACAGCACAAATTAAAACACGTTTCCTTACTTCTTCTCTCCGCATTATTTCCACTTGTAAACGTTTGTGATACTCCTCGCACTCGTCCTTATATTTCTCCATTTCCTCTTTTGTCTGGCGCATTTTTCTTTTCAAAACGTCCAGGATCGTTCCTTGCTGCATGTTTGTCGTCATTTTTATGCACTTTTGTGTTTAAATGGAATGCTTAAACGCTAAAAACTAGAGACACCTCCGCTCTACTCGCGAAAATGCCAACTGACTGGCCCCGCTCGTTATTGCCCCGTATCGTCGAGATGGGCACGGCACGAATGAACACAGCCGGCGAGGAAAATGGCCGCCACCGAACCTAGACGCAGCAACTTTATCGGTACTGTGCTAATTAACACCGTTTCTAACTTACGACACTGACGAAATAATCAGAGAACGATCACGAGTAATTAATTGGAAATATACTTAGTAATATTTCACACAATTAGACATTCTCAAATGACTTTGACAGCGAAACACGGACAGAAACGTCACCCGCGCGGACACGACGATCGCGATAAGCACAATCGACCGCAGTGCATGCGCGACAAGTAGCTCCACCTGTGTGAGCGCGGCGGCAACTACATCCTGTAGGGTCACTCGCGCTCTTTGGGAAGAAAACCCAAAAATGTGGGATGGGCGAAACGGTAGACTGACCTTATACAATAAACACTACGGAAGTAGACTTTTTAAATTGAGTGAAGGGCTATTACCGATTGCGTATTCAAATCATGGGAAATAGTTTACGACCTTTTCTGACATGAATAGGCTAAACTGGGACATTTCGTAATTGAGATTAAAGGATATCAATATGATTGATTAGATTCTTAGGAAATAAAAAATCCTGTAAATGATTTGCACCTAAAAACTAAGCATGAAACAAAATTAACAGCGCCATCTAGTGCTAAATTTTGCTACTGACAAAAGATGTCTGCAGCCAATGATAGAACAGAGGAACACGGACAATTTACACAAGACTGCCGAAATTAAATGACGTCATTTGGAAAGTATGCGCCTGTTTTAAATTCCGTTAAGTAACCGAGCGATTGCAGCAAAAAATACAAGTCGGTAAAACAGTAAAGTTGTTCTCCCACGAAGCCAATGATAACTAAAGTGAAATTCAGGTAATATAACACGTTCGAATTTAACTTTTACACGGCTCAGGTAGACAGATCATTGGCAGAGTACCTCACGATCTCAGCGTTTTTTCAATGGAAAGGCAGTTATGCAAATTGGCCGGTATATTTTCTTCAGATTAATTTATTGGTTCTAACCGACCAACAGTTCGTACCGATCGTTATGCTTTTGAATACAATGGTTATGAATACATAGATGATTCTAATATGCGATTGTTATTTTAATTTTATGCGACATTAACTGAGCAATAACCTCTGCTAAGGTGACTCATTTCACATCGGAGAACAAGCTCAAAATATGTGAACTAATTTTATTGACCTTGCCTGTTTTCAGCTACACGGTACATGTTACGTCTAAGCAGTTAACGTTGGACCTCTTTTTACTGAACTCGCTAATAGAAATAATCTTACGATCAGAATTCTCGACTACTTCTATTAAGATAACATAAAAAACTGTCAGAGTAACCGATTCAGTGACTACGCCGGTATAATCGAGAGAAATGACATCATTATCTATATTTGGACACTTTAAAATGATCGTTACAAAAGAGTTTAATTAACATTTATTCGATTGATTGGGATCCTTTATCATAAAAGTCAAGGTGTGTTTTCCGAATAAGAGAAGCTTCCATATTTACATGTGGTAGAAAGTTGGTCAAGCATCTGTCATGCCATATGGTCAGTAATAAGTTTATTGAGTACCTGAAGGCTACACGTACATGGTCATGTCCGTAATGGATGCAATGTAATTACATACTTCTGTTATGATACATAATCACTCTAAATAGCTGTGCCGTATATGGTCATGTGTCACCTATTGATAGATTACGCAACGCTGTACATGTATTTGATAACATAAATCATGACACTTGAGGAATAAATGGGGTCTGTGTAAGGCAAAGTCCGGAGCACAGATTGTGTGGATGTAGGTGAGTAATTCTTGAGTACATGACGCACTCCAAAAACACGGGGCTTAGACTTGAATATTAACAGATATGGGATTTTTCTGGGAATTTCTTTTAAAATTCTAGACAGATTTTTCCCTATTACCTAAAATTTAAATTCAAACGGAACATAAAAAATGCTTTCCATATGTAGGGTTCATTCATACGATTATATTTTTGATGATCTATTACTTGTTATTACAGAGTCTGATTAGAAATTCGTCTGTTTTAACTAGGCTATAAATAAACATTACGCATTCCTGTGTGAATTGGAATAATCGTTGCTTAACGTGCTGGAACATAATTTGCTGAATCATTTATTTAGCAATAAACTCGGCCATTATTGTAAAACGACGGACATTGGCAGTAGGTGAAACACAATCAACCACTTGCCTTCAAAAATATAAAAATAGAAGATTGTCTAATATTTTCATTAGCACAAATAACGTCTTGAAAAACTAGTTTCCATATCCAAATCTACTAATTTAAATAAAATGCTTCAAGTATATGAGAATCTGTACAAAGTAAAGCTGATATTTTTGTGCTTCTACGCTTTAATTTCCATAGATAATCTTTCGAAAAACATGGCAAAATCAGCAGAGCGAGAAATTATGATAGCCACATTACGTGCCCTTCATTTTACACATCAAGTCTCATAAAAAAATCTTCTTTAGAGATTTAATCTGTCGATTTGTGTCGTAGTTTTGAGGAAAAATGTACATTTAAAGTGTGAATTGTGATAGCAACTTTTTACCTTTAAAATCTGAGAAAACTGGATGTATGATTGTTACGCTTTTTTCAATGCATCATCAATAGAATATTTTGTGGTATTTTTTATAAATTAAGCGGTAAATAATAGCTAGGAAATAAATAGGAATCCAGAACTGAAAAATACCTAGTTTCATTACTAGCAAGAATCGGAGTTTCAGACGTTGAACTACTTGAAACATCACGCAATAGCCAAATGCTCACAGAACACGAATATGTACAACAATTTTAGGGTTCCACAAGACATCACTTTATTGATAAGATCAAACAGCAGAACTACAATACTGCAGATTTCTATATCACTGACCTATTTACGCCTTACGACGATTTGACGCTAAAAGTATCGACATCGTGAAACTTGCTCAAAATATTTTATCTAGCATGTCCAAAATTGTTATTGGAAATCCCATGGATATTCCATTACTGCAATGTTCAAGTTTTTAGAGTAATTAAGAGGACGAAAAATACCACACAATTGACATCATAATTACTTGACATTTCAGTGATAAATGTGCAATGCAACACTAGTAACGTAATGCAGACCAATTTGCTGTGTTACAAAGTCAGTTGTATCACAAAAATCTATACTTAGTCAGTTAAATAACCAACATACGTCTGTTTGTAAATGAGACGTTAATTGCTTAAATTGTTCCAGTCATATTATGCAGTTTCTACGTTTTTAATTTCGAATGGTCTTAGCTTTGATATACATACTTTCTAATTTCATTTTCGTAACTCGTTGCAATTTTTATCGAATGCTGTTGTTTAGAAACTATTGGAGCTTTTCAGGCTTGACTGAGCCTAATGCTACAATTGTATTTATAATTCTTTGTTATTATTTGACAGCCCTGATATTTTCATAAACTTGAGGATGCGGCCTATTCTATACAGTTTCTCTTCCACGTAAAAAGTGATTACATTTTTGAGAACACCGCCTGATATACAGCGAATGTTCCGAAATGCATGTAACTAAGAACTGAGAGTTTTAAAATATAAAATCTAAATTAATATAGTAGGTGTCCGTTTATGTAAAAAACTTGATGTATTCTCATATCAGTTGTAAATGTTACGCATTGTAACTGCTGCCCATCGCAACGTATGTACATGAATAATTTAGAAAGTTGAAACAATAGAAACGTATTATCACGCGGAATGTTGATACGCTAACTATACTTTAATTGAGTTGAAACTAACAAGGCTATTAAGTAATTGACTGAACTTATCGTCTTCTTAATTATGTAAGATAATGAAGATATTTTCAGTACCTAGACTTTTTCCTCTAGTCTGATTTCATAAACTAGTTTTAGGCTTAATATCCTGTCTACGATTACTGTAAATATTAGATCGATACCGCGAAAAGATAATTTATGAAAAAATAATTTAGTTTTGATTTCAAAATCTCAGATGGCTCAGGCGTAATAAGTCGATGTTGATAAGTAGTAACCATATTTAGAAGAAAAAAAAATTATATGTTTTTGTCCGTTGCCTTCTGAATTAATTTAGAAATTAAGGGCAAGGGCTGACAGCTAGGAGCCACGTGCGCGTATCGTCCGGCACGACATCTAGCGGCGTCGCGTGAAGTCGCCCGAGTAAACATGTCAAACGGAATGTCAGCGCTCAGCTGATCGCCACGCGCGAGATGTGCTGCCTCTGCCTCGCTTCGTGGAGCAGATTCAACGCTTTCCCGACTGTACGCGATTAAAAATAGTTCTGTGCGCATTTGGCCCACGCCTGCCTCACACACACTACTCAACAGAAGCTTAAATAACAAAGGACATTACCCTTTTCAGTGCAGTGTTCTTGATGTTCTGCAACTCATTTTTGATGATAGAGAATTTCATCATAGTATCCGAAGAGAATATGGAACTTCCGAACGCCAAACCGGGATAGTCGGCACATCTTCGCCTCCGCCTGTTCTCTCTTTCTGCCAGCACCTCCGTGCACTCGCTGGTACACCTGAGTTTGGCGAGTTCTGCCGTCTCAGGGTCATCATCTGATATATCTGAGGGGACAGTCGTGATAAATTCAGCCCCGTCTCCCGCCGACCGCTCTTCGCGGAACGAAAATTCTTCGTCTGAGGTTTCGAGCGACTCGGGGTCCTTAATTCTAGTATCAAATTCAATTTCTTCATCATTATTCGCATAGTCCTCGATTATATTTCGATTCGAAAGTGCATCGTCACTATTCGTCCTTGTCACTTGTTGAGATTCACTAACACTATTGACACAAGGCACAACATCGTCTGTTTGGCTGAGTAAGGTCACTTGTTTGGACGGATCGGTGGCGGGCGCGCTGGGGGCGGGCGCGCGGTCGCCCCGCAGGCGCGGGTGGTGCTGGTGCCCCCTGCGCCGCACGGGGGTGCGCCCGTGGGCGTGGGGCGCGGACGCGGACATCACTACGCGAGGCGCGGTCCGACCGGCCGCGCAGCGCCGGCGGCCATGTTGACTGACTGCCTCTCCAGACGAGCCGCCGCGGCGCTGTAGTCGCGCCTAACTTGCTGCCATCTTTTGTTTGTGTTGCACTGTTTTACCGACCGAGCTGCGCTCATTTGTTTATTGTTAGACGCGGGAATTTTAAACGCTTCCAATTTGATTCGGTATTTAAAATTTAATTTCTATTTACATTGTTGTTTGGAATAAATGAAATTGAAATTAAAACAACAAAAATAAAACATCAATTTGAACACGACGTAAATATTCCGCACTAATTAATACCCAAGTTAATAGATCTTTAAAACGATTCGAGAGAAAATTTCCGTAAATTAGCTAATGTTGAGCGCTGACGTATCGAGTGAGTCCAGCGTCTATTTTTACTGAAACACCGGGCAGCGGGCCCATATTAGGTGGGAGCGCTGAAAATAGCTCGCGATACACCGCAGCCCCCTAGAGCGCGCCACTACTACACCATCTGGTATTACTACACGTGGTGAACACTCAACTATTATAATGGAGGAACGTCATTTGCACATTATGTTTTTACTACCCACTCATTGCTGAATTATCATACGAACAAAAGGTGGCGAAGTTGCCAAATTATGCTTTCTTCATTTGCCACATTACTCAGGATAAAATAGCATTCCGTTTCTTGTTAAATTAATGGCTTTTCCTTTATGGGTTTAAAGCTCGGTGAGAATTAATCGACAGCGTGCCGTGTTTTGATGAGACAATCAATCGTAAACCCTTATAAGATGTTTATCATTTGCTAAGATTTTGACCATATCTTGGCATATAGGTACTACACCTATATGTACGAGTAGGTATTTCCTCTTTTTTCCTTCAAGATGAGTAGCAATAAAACTATTTAATCTCCATTTTATCTGCGATTATTTCTATCGTCACCTACTCAACAGATAGGCATCTCCATCACTCTGATATCTGTCTGGCTGCCAATCGGCCAAGGTTTTTGGCTCGACTGATGATCTTTTATTATTGACACGAGTGGTCTAATTTCAATCTGAACTATTAATTATTTTGATGATATCATCAATTGTTTACCGTTCAATTCGATAGACAATAAAATTCGGTCTTGAGATTGAGAACTTTCTTCTTTTAGTAAATAATCGTCATCTGTCTTTTGTTTAAAGTACCTATCGCCGAAGTAGGTACCTAATTACTTATTTAAACGAATAAGAGTAGATTAGGTCAAAGCAAGGGCTAGATGAATGTTATTAGAAATCTGCTCTCCAAGTATAAATGTTTAACTACTTATGCAAAATCTTCAACTGAGTTTGCAGGTCACGATCGATTCTCGGTAATGAGCAAGAGGATAAGGTTGAAGGGATACAAACGTATTAGATATACATATTCAATGGATGTTCTATTTCCCAGGGCTGAAAATGCTGAAAGCTGTGTCAAAACTACTTTTGATTGAGATATTGAATTTTAACAAGCTTTACATTACAATACACCTAAAATCATACCAATAGATTATAGGATCTTTACTTTGAACTCCAACATAAGGTTTTACAAAAAACACTAAGATCATTTTGTAATTTAGAGCGAACACAACTTTAGGTGGGTCTTTAAGGTGCACTATCACAACCCAGTCGTATCTTGGCGAATCTGAAAAATTCTCCGTGATATAAATGATTGACATGACAATAGCCAAGAGCAATAGTATTTTATCTTTGGGATTTCTTCTTCCCAAAACATATACTGTGCTTACAACAAAGCCGCCAAGAAGCGTCCTACGTACTGAAAGATCATAAAATACTCACGTTCTGAAGAGCCTTCTCCTTCTCCTCAAGCTTGCCGTTGACCTGCATGAGCGACTCCTGGGTCTGGTCGAGGTCGTTCTCAATGGTCTGGATCTTCTTCTGGAGCTGTCTTGCCTCTTCCTCGGCCTAGGAACATAAATTTAGAAGTTAGGGGGTATGATACACCTGGTAAATGTCTCGAAAGATCTGTTTCACTGTATTTTTTTTACTTCAGTACTTAGATGTCACAATACAAATTGGGTGTCCCAAATGATTTAGGGTATGCTTGAAACATTGAAATATTCTATTATTGCAAGTTTACATTTACGTTTCCCTTAGTAATTTAAGCTATTCCTATTAATGAATAATTATCTGGATTGATCAAAACTTTCAGTTCAAGTTATTAATAACTGCTTCCAATTGATATTTAATAACCCGTGAAAACAGGGACAAACATCCTTCGCCTGGATGTTTATGATTGAACCAAAATCGTTTGTTTAAACATGCGCTCATTTTAAAGAAACAACAACACTGTTTACATTACAGAATCATTCGAGAAAGGATATCTTTCTCAAACAATATATTTTCTTAAATTTTTTTACCTGATACTTTAACCCTATACACTCAAGTCGGTACAATATGCATTTGTACTTATACAAGTACAAAGATAAATGTAATTCCATTCTACACTGCAAGAATAAGCTTATAATGCAAGTAACATATGTACATACATATAAGTGAATATAATAAATGCATATATCTAAGTTGTCAGAGGTTGGCGTCCTTAGCCCTGACACGGCTATGGTCAAGGCTTGACGCATTATATGAAAAGATAAAATATTTATGTATGTGTACGTTTTTTTTTTAATTTATTTAATTTGTAGTGAGTAATTTATTGTATAGCCTTGCCTGTTTAATTGTTGTGGAATTTCTTAATTAACAGCTGTATCGAGTATTACGGTAATATTATTATTTTTTTACTTTTTCAGTAGGTATGCTATACTACCCATTTACTTCTCATAGGACACTGTTGGTCCACGTATGTAGGTACATATTGTTATGGTATATCTGTCTACCTAGGTACCTATGTATATGTAATAAATACTCTCTGAACTTTGTAATTAGACACCAATGTGACATAGCGATTACAATTTAGTAAATCAATACTCAATACTGTCGTGTTTTTATAAAGTTCAATGTTCTCCATCGCACTTGTGAAAATAAAAGGTTTTTCACGCTTGACACCGACTTCCAAAAAAAGGTGGTCTAGAGCAAAAACTGTGTACTGTTTTTGTAGATCCAGGTACTAACTACATTGAATCATTCGTACTTTGTACCATTGACAAAGTGTAGCATGAAATAATAAATGTATGGTAATAATATTTCCTTTATTTTTCTACTTGTATATTGTACTTACGGATTTTGCGTACCTTTTTATTCTTAGCTTAATATTGAACTACTTATTAGAGTTTGAGACTACATAATTCACCGCCCTAATAAAAGTTCTACAAAAAATCCCCCAATACCAATATTTTTTTCCCACCTTTAGATAAAAAAATCCTGTTCTATTTTCAAAATTACAATTTCTTACAAGCCAGTGCACGAGTGCACACGGCGCTAATCCATAAACGGTCAAGTGTGTCGCGTACCTTCTCAGCACGAAGGTTGGCGTCCTTGGCCTGCTGCTCGCACATGGCGGCGCGGTCAAGCGCGTTGTCCTTCTCCAGCTTCATCGCCTGCATCTTCTTTTTGATCGCGTCCATTTTGGCGGTTTGTGTTTGTTTACTCCTCTAGATGCAAAAGCTGTAAAGAAATTGTTTTATCAGCTTCTGTTTAAAATTGTTGTTTCGTCTGTGAGCGACTTTATGGCAAATGTGTTCCATATTTGTTTTTTTCGTGAGTTCATGGTAAATCAGCTACGTATGTATAAAGGTTTTTTTAGTGGTATTCTGCCGTGAGGAACATTTAAATTGGCCGGAACTTCGTCAGGAAAGTAGACTTTAACTTCTAATGAGAAATCAAATAAAAACCGCAACATGAGGTGCGGACAATGAATAATAAAGCCAGTGAGCCTGACTCACGATTGTTTTGATTTATGCTGATTTACTTAAACATTGGTTTGGTCACGATTTTTTACAAATACTACGCAAAAAAATCAGCGTGAAATGTAAAACGGCCACGAAAATAAACAACCTTCATTGCCAGTGTTGAAAATGACAAATAAGTCATATAGGACCTGCCTGCCTCGTGCCTCTTTGAGGAAATTAAAAAGTAAACGTACTGGCATAAGAACATACAGTACGTTTGTATATGTCAATAAGTTTGTGGAACAGTCGCTGGCTATTTATGGAACCGGGGGTGCATTGATCTTGAGTGCAGGGATTTACTTTGGTTTAGTTCTGTTGTACCGTTCCTGTCTTAGGTGAACTGAAGTTGAATGAAAATTCTTGAAGAGATTGTTGTGCTTTTGTTTGCAGCTTTAGATTTCAAAGTTTATTTTGGAACATCCCTTTTAGGTCAGATTTAAAGCCACCTACTTAAATTATGTACTAGTTTCACCTAAAATTAATGCTGGTCTATTTATGATCGGATATAGACGATCAAACAACGCAGAAGTTGTGTAACAAGCCCAACTCAGCGAAGAAAATTGCTGACTGTACAAAAAACTTCAAACTATAACGAATTTCATAGATTTGCAACAGACAAACTCGTCTACAAAAACGCTTGACACCTAGCGATGCACCGAGTAATTCCAATAAGTGTTCCGATTATAGAATGAGTTAACAAGTCATTAAGTTTTTCTAGTCATTACTGACAAAGGTTAAGAACCTCGGTAAACGCTGCTAACTACAGCAACTAATGAAACGGTAATGTCTTACGCCGATTACAGACTGATGGGAACAGACTTTCAGATCGCGATCGAAATATTTCTCTCTTGATGCATTCTTAGATAAATGCTATAATAGCTGCCTTTTAATTACGTGTTAGGCAGGTCATGGATTCCATCACGTTTCATTAAAACACTACGTGCAAAAATGTGCTCTAGACAATAACACCAAGCTTGCCTTATATGCTATATCATAATTTAGTACCAAAACATTCGTATCTATCACCAATAGAATACGAAAAAAAAATAGGATAGCTATTAACTACTATTTAAAATTCGAACAGCATTGTTTAGGTACGCATGTCCCATGTCCACGCACGCACGATTTAAAAAAGTACCGATAGATCCCATTGTCTATGTTTTCCAAAACTTCGATTACCAGGTCACTGTTCTCCTTACATGGAATATTCCTTTTTAAGGGATAATTCGGATTCAGGTGGAACTACGGCTTACTAACAGACTTTTGAGGATTATGGTACGTGCCTTGGAGATTTTATTATCACCTAATAAAGTTTTAAGACATGATTCCACCCAAAAAAAAACTATGATGCATAAAAATATCCTTATGTTTGGAAAATCCTCAATTATTAAAGCAAACATACCTGTACCATAACAATGAACTCTCAACAAACAAAACCTTTGTTTTACTCATACTCACGCCAACATCTCAAATCCTGCCATGTGTGATTCAAAAGAAAAGCATTTGCAACCGTGACTCACATTTCGCGATAAATTTCAAAGGGTACAGTCAACGAGTCAACGGACCGGTGGCATTAATGAAATTCTTTAAGACCCTGTTATCTTGGAGAATGATGACCCTTATTCTATAAACCGGTATGAAGGCTGGTACCGAACAGTATTGTGTAGCGAATTGTATAATCTGTAATCAGATCACTTTTGGATGACGGGCTGTGGGCCATTTGTTTTTGTATAGCCACTGGTTTTAATGTTACAGATTAGGTCTTTAGTTTGTTGTTTGTTTCGGAGTTTGACCGCAAATTGAGGTTGGGTTAACCTTGATAATGATTGTGAATAGCTGTCAAATCCAATCATAGTTGTATCTTTACCAGATTAAAGACTGAACAATCGTCGATAATGACATTGAAGTTGTACAAATAAAATGATTTGATGGATGCACCAAAGAAGTTGTCACGATGCGACCGCGACATGCGAACAAATAAACGCATTCCCGCCATATTTGCGTTCTCGAGATAATGCAGTCATTTATTTTGTTTCCTACATTATAGCTTTACATCGGAATAGTTTGTTTGCTCTCGCATTCCTTGCAAGTTCATTCGATGAACTGTCTCTGACTAACACTGTCTAAATAAGTACCTAAAATCAATATTTGGGAAATCTTAGTCAGTGGACTGTTAACTGTTTCAAAGAAGAAACATTAATTAAACTTTGACGTTTGACAAGTGCGAATTTTAGGACTCTGAAGACTGTTAGAAAACCCATTTGGAAAACCCTATGTCTAATCTATTATTTACAACTTATCTACTAACGATGCTGGCTTTCTTTAGAACTTTAAAACAAATGAACTTTCTGGCGATTCCTAACAAAGCTTAGAAAAACAATACCACACCCAACCTTGCAAATAAATAAGATTAAGGATTCTAAGAAACATGCCTTCGGTAGCATTGAGCGATTATAATATATAGCTCATTGTATACAATTTAATTACAATATTAAGGTTATGTGTGCTATTGTTTAGAAGTACAATGACGTCAGACAACAGTTTTTGGCGCCAGCCCAAAAAGATTTTTGGGGCAACTTGACCTACCGTCTAACTATCCCATACACTCTTAATTTAGATTTAACGAGTACCAGGAATTTTAAATTTCTTCAAAGGAAACTTATAGGAATATTAACAAATCACATTTTTTGGTCAGTAGGTCATCTTGGTTGAAATCTAGTGTGGAAAGGAAACCTGAACAACAATTTTTTTTCTAATAACAAAAGCGGGAAGATATTTTCAAAACTCCGATCCCGCCTAGAATTTTATTTTATTGGGTACTTGATAACTAGAATAAGTATCGATATTTCGGGTTTATCTGAGAATGTTGTATTTTAGACACAACGATTTTTTACTGTTATAAGCCTAGTCTTGTCTGATAGAAAAATACATATATTTTTGTAGAACTAAGTTTAAATCAGTCATCTCTTAAATAAATACCTATAATTATAAAGGAATAAAGTTGTATTAATTTGAATTGCCTGAGTTACTTATGGTACCGATAATTACAATTCGTCATGACCTTGGCTTTCTTAACAATCGAGTCTGTCTCAAGGCGCCATCAATTTTCTGGTATTTCAAGTGTTTCCAAGTTTATTGTGAAACTGTCGTATTCTGTTGTTTCAAAGGTACAAAGGCTGGGTTCGATTAACAGTACCTACTTATTGACTCTGCCTATACAAGTTTATAATTACAATTAAATACTGTACACTAACTTGATTTTCCATACAACATTTTATAAGAAAACCAATTAGTTTAAATTAAATGCTAACAATTGAAGTCTACTCAGCATTCAAGAAGGAAGCTGTAAGGTATGCGACCTCTTTGCATGGGATACCAGCTGGCTGCAAACTTCTCTGATCTAAATTTAAAATAGAAAAAGAACTAAGCGAGCTAAAAGTTTGACAGTCCGCGCGTTTCCACGCATGCTCATCAACCGCCCCCACATCCCGCGCTTCCACGCCATTGGTTGGCAACTGGCAATCTGCCAAAAGCGCGGGAAAACATCAGCGTAGCTCGCTCCCATTGGCTACCGAAAATGAAACCGAGCACCGCGATATTCAAAAATAGAAATGGGACTAGATTACAAAACTGCTGGCATGTTAGGAGAGGTATCGTAGGTCGAAGTAAAAAGTATTTATAAACGATTAATAATTACAAAAACGCTGAAAACTATTTGTACGCTTTCATAAGCACTTCGATAAATTAAAAATTATTTATTTTATCTTAACATTGAATCCAAACTTAAAGGGCGTCCAGCAGAATTTAAGTTCAAGAATTACGAGCACATAATTATAAATTACCGGTAAATGCACCATACGATCGATAAGCACTGCACTACCACCCTACTTACCAGGACGGGCAATCGATTAAAGGATGAGGCAAGATCAATGCACCTTGGCTTTATAAAAAAAAACACTTGTATATTTTTTCACTTGTACACTATGGGGCACTGACAGAGCGTGGTCGTACTTACATGTCGAGTCGACGCGTGCTGTGGTGCGACTGGCGAGAGTCGCGGGAGTTCTCGCGGTGTCGCCTTACCGCCGCGAAAGGAGATGAGGCGCAGCCGTCTCACCCCGCTCCGAGAATACAGCTCATGGGGAAAAGCCTTCAAAAACATGAATTTTCGAACATGATAAAAGGATGCTTGCAAGGCCGTGCCCGATTTCAGTAGGTAACGGGGTCATGCGAGGCCAAATAAGTATCGACTGTCCTTTTTTAAGCCAATACATTGTTAATACTTGAAGAGTTTGCCTCTAGAATCTAGAAGATTCAACAGCAGATTTATTTCAACAAACGGGATGTTTTTGATTCCTAGACGGTTCTTCTGAAACATAGAATATTTATAAAATTGGGGCGTCTAGTTTTGAATACCTTTCGGTAGCTCTAGTCAAGGCGTCACCTGAACAGCATAAATATTGACACATGCATCATCTGCGCAAAGAGACGTATTTTTCTCAATAACTACAGAATCAATGTTGTTAAATAAGGTGTCATTTTAGTGAGAAGCATTTGTTTTGCATCCAAAGAACTGTTCTTGCCGTGAGAATTGGATGCAAGATCGAGACTTCTGAAACACATGGCTGCCAGTGGGGAAGATTCTTATCGACTTTAGATTACCGTTTACTGGTCTTATTATTTTGTACTACATGAGTATTGTGAAGGCGAAAAAGGATATGCAGGTGATGGTAGGTTGTTATGTAGCTATGCTATCAGGTGGCATGCTTCATAATATTTTCAATATAGGTAACTTGAATGGAAAAACTCTTAATAATAAAAGTCCTACTAAAGGTACCCTACTATCTGTTTTTATACCTAGTCATTTAACCTGCGCTAATACTACTACTCCCAATCACACTGGATGTTAGGAAGACAGAAGTCATGACAGCAGCTTTTAACAGGGCTAGGTAGGATACCTTTTATTGAACAAGCTACCATTTTCGGTATTTAATTACAACCCTGGAATATCCTCCATATAGTCATGAATCAATTATTACAATTTAGTCATTTACCTACAACAAATGAAGTAAGCTTTGCTTGCAATTAAAATAAAATTATTAAATACTTACCGGCCGTCAACTGACCATTTTCATGCTCCTTTTTTTTAGGTGCTTCGGAAGGAAGTGTCAAACATATGACTAAACCCGACTTTTGGTCTTTCCTTATGTGTTACCGACCGCGGTTACTCGACCGAACGATTCCGTAGCCCATATTTTTCATAATTATTATGGTACCTGTTACCAAACTCCCATCAAGGAGTCAGTCAGCTACCCCAGGCCGAAAAGTCTATTTTATTTTGTTGAATAAACGCGCTTAGTCGAAAGAAAGGGGGGAAGGGGTCGTCCAAGGTACAGCTACATCAAGCAAATTAATGAGAAGGTGAATGTTGCGTCGTATAAGGAAGTTCAGGAGTTGGCGCTAGATAGGCGTAAATGGAAGGAGCTGCACCGACAAGAGCTGGGCTCTTAAATTTAAGAAGACACGCGCTTAGTCTTCACGTGTTCAGTATAAAACAAAACAAACGTGCAGATGCTGCTTATCAGCACAAGTCTTCATAATGAGTCATTGGTACATTTAGGTGTCGCGTTTAAACATTACTTAAAACAAATTCCTCGATAGGACCTACGTAATTAACCACAAATGTACACCTTGGTCTACATTCGTCAATTCATGGACTGATAAACTCCCAATAATAAACATGAATTTGTAATTTTCAAAGCTGACTTAGGTCATTAGTTAACAAAGGTCCTTCATTTTCCTATAGTTCAATTCAGTATTCTATTAAGAAATCTCAATTTCTGGTTTTATTTTTTTACAGTACCTGTTTTCAATGGTAATATCGTATTATTTACATGATTGATAATTAGGTACAAAGGCTGGTGTTATTCAGAGATCGTTCTTCCTATACATATTGACATTTCTGGGCAGTGATGAGGATAATTCATTGTAATTGTATCTTTAAATAAAATGTCAAATCAAATTCAAATAAATCCCAATTAGTTAAATCTAAGTAATTTAATGACGTACCTAAAAATTATTAAGAAACTACGTCGATGATAAACTAATTTCGAAATAATTCACCGTATGTCGATGATGAGTCAACGCGTGCGTGCCATTTTATGTAAACAGCTGACCCAGATGGCGGGAAAGGAGTTACAAGTACTTACAAGCGGACCATAGTTCACAGCACCACAATTAACTGACCTTCACTATGGTCAGAGGCTGTAACTGGCTTATCTACACATCGGCAACCATTATGCGCCAAAACTGTTTGTTTTGTTGTGCCGTTAAATACTTTTTGGTGCGGTTAGTTTTGGTAGGCATGATGACCTTATAAAGTCTAGGGTACCTATAAATTGAGCTATGTATGTACTTTGATTTCCGCTACTGTTTTATAAGTATAGTGGAACCTGATCATCTCAATATCATAATCAATTTTTAGTAGTACGCTAGTTGAGCACTTACTCATTCGTGAAAGCCTACAAAAATGAGCAACCAATATTCTTCAACAGAAAACGTGGGGAGGTTATTGGTATTCGGTGACGAAACCTAAAAAAATATGCTTGAAACTACGTCATTTAACAGTTCAAAGAAAAACTGTATCATACACGCGTTTACAAGTTATTTTGAGGACCTTACCGGCATCAATTAACTGCGTGTAGTCATTTTTTTTTTCGAATCAGTTTTGATTATGAGACTACCATTCAAAGGGTAAAATAAAATTGCTTATTGTAGACCTAGCACGTGGCACCTAGTATGTACCTACAAAATGTCTAATTTATAGGACCCAAAGGAGTCCGCGTTTTTACAACGGGCCACATGCTTCTTTAATTTTTATTAGTAAATAGGTTTAGGAATGTATTGTGAATTTCACTGTGGCCCATTTACCCACCAATTTCCCGTAAAAATGAAAAAAAAATGCAATCTAAATATTTGACGAAAAAAATAAAAAAAATTAAAGAACCTATGTCTTCTTGACTGGAAGCACTTGCTCTTATCAATATATTCTACTCGGTCCATTAAACACAAAACCAGTTAACAACTAGGCTATCTATCACAAGTCGTCGAAGAGTCAGCAGTTGGCTCGATGAGCTCGTTCGTACGCCAGAGACCTGACACCAGCGCATATTGGTACTTAGGGTGCGTCTACACGGTGCATGTAGCTGGTTCGTACCCCACAGGGGGTGCCCTTAGCGCAGTCGCTTAGTTTACAATATTTTTTGCCCCTAGCTGGAGGCCTTAAATTCTAGGCATCCCGGGATTTGTCCGGTTGAGCAGTCAACAGCCTCCTAGGTGGAACAGCGAGATGCCAGTTCAAAAAAAAAGCGCATGTAGCTGGAGCAAGTTAACATGGACAAGTGACAGGAGCACGCGGGTGGGTATTTTGCTTTGGTACATGAGCGAGTCGCTGGACCCGTACGTTTTTAAAATGCATGTAACTTACGCATGTGCCTCAACATGTGCAAGCTACTTGCACCGTGTAGATGCACCCTTACTACTGTTACTAGGTCTAGGCTGCTGATTAGTGATACACAACTTGTTCGTTTTCACGGCCTGAGGTAATGCCTTGTAAGATTATGTGTGTATTTACGAGAATATTCGAAATGTAAAAGCGAGTAGTCTTGATGACATTTACCTATTAGTGCTGTAACATTTTTAATGATGGGTGATTAAGATTCCCGTATATTCTACCGACCTTAAAGGTGTCAAATTATTAGTTCTTCTTCTGGCCACCAGCACAGACGGGACTATAGGTCCCTGGACGTAACAGAGCGATAACTAGTTGACAAGCCAATTTTTACTCACAAAAAGTGGCGATACGATAATTCACTTAATCAAAGTTGCAAAATAATTTAATTAACCACATACACTTATTATAGAGATAATAATCGATGTGACGAGACGAGCTCGTATTTCGTTACACATGAATTTGTGACCTACTACTGATTATGGCCTAAAGCGACAAGCAACATCTGTATAAATAATTATGTGAAATATTCCATTACATACATCAATATTAATTTTCTTTTGAAGTGAATTTATGCAATCGAGGCTCAATTATAGAATTGCATCTGATAATCATATTAAACTGGCGGCTATGTATGGAAAACCGCAAACCAATATGTTACAAATCACAGCTGAATCAATACATGTTTTGGGACATTTCTTACAGTAGAAGTAATTGCGATGGATGCGCAAAGCTGAAGACCGGGCCATATAACAAAAACGCTAGTTTATCCATAAACCATTGCTGCTGTTAATAAACTTTAAAGTAAATAAATAAAGAATCAATCCCGTAAATAGGTAAAAGGTGGAAGGATATATAGTTAGCTGCTCATGATTGAAAGAAATGGAAGTCTTCTGCGAGAATTTTGTCCCTGACGAAGGGTGAATGGATTTCGTTAAATCTAGCATTTTTTTAACATCATGAAAAACTTACAATGCTTTCTTACTCTCGCCCCTGACCATCTATCACCACTTAAACCTATTATTCGAATGACCTACACATCGAACAGCTGTTCAGAGTGACATCTTAAAAAGGTTGTACACTCCTAAGAAGCGTACCTACCTCACTACTTATGCAATATTGACCGCTCAACCTTATTAAGGTGACATATGGCATCTCAAGCTGACCATTACCAAAAGACGATGATTCATAAGAAGGCTAATGAAGAAGTTTGACTCACAATAGGAAGTAAGGTCGGAAGAAGTTACTCAACTTGACGCATGGTATTGGTATTTCGGAGTTTCAAATTACGACAGGATTCGTAGATTTTTGGTCGGTTTTTCGATATCATTCTCTATTTACATTTTAGTGCTTACAACATAAAGCTGAAGAATTTGTTTGAACGGTCTAGTCGCAGGGAACACTGGATTTGAAAAACTCTTTCAGTTAGATAGCCCATTTATCAAGGAAAGCTACAGGCTCCTTTTCCGGGTGTGTAGAGTATTCCCCCGGGGACAAGGGTGACGACTTTCGGAAAATATATGCCTCCATAAAGAGAGACGATCTTTAAAAGTCCAAGTTCCTATTTCTTTGTATTAATAAAACGAAAAGCTATCACCTTGCAAAAGCCGTGTCTTATACTTCACTATGATTTCAGATGAAGATAAACATCCTACAAGCTCATAACATAGCAATTTGCGTACATAGTGACGTTGTAAGTACATATATTATGTTTTCAATAGTATGTATCCACGTCGCCCATGTATTTTCAGCACAGCCTACACCCAGACAGGAATACATTCATAAATCTCACTTTGTTAGTGTTCAAAGTGAAATGGCAGTAAATACAAAACGGTAACGGGTTTATTTTATAGGAGAACAATGACGTCTTTCAATCGGATTGGTTTGTTGCACATTGCAGGATATTCTACTTTATTGGAACAATTTAAGTAGACATATACATTTTATATTTCCACAAAATCTGACCAAAATCTTCCTGTCTTTCTAGTTTCTGTATTAGGACCAGATCAAGCTTTTATTATTCCTCTTTCTTGTAGAGCATTTATCAAGTCCTAAGGGCGTGGCGAGTTCTCTCCTTCACCCGAAGTAAAATTAGTACTAAAAATAATTACCAGTCTACCGGAATGGTTAGCAAACCTTATGAACCGTAACCGATATCGTTACCTACTTTATAAAATCAAGGCTCATCAGCCGAGAAAGCGATGCAACACATGTAACATACGACTATTTCGGTCCGCAGCCGTGCTCAGGCGCATGCCTGAAATAACTCGGTTTCATCATAACACACAATCGAAATGCCTACAGCTTTTTTATTTTCATCGGTTTAAAATGCGAGCTCGTAACGTTTTGTGAAGATTCTTGGACTAAGAGGAATTTTGAAAGGGCACTTTAGTTTTAAATATTAGAAGAAAGTTTGAGACATAGTGGTATGGCATTATATGCCCCCGAAGGCCCAAAAAATATTTTGGTAAAAATCCATCAGTGGGGCCGCTGCTATATAGGAAAATTACAATCTAAGACTTCAGACTTCAGGCTCTTTATTCTCAGCCTGAAAAGTCTTAAAGAGAAGCTGAGAAGAAAGACTCGTTATTGTATGCCATTATATTTCGTTGATCGCTACACATATCAGTCAATCAATAGCATAGAAACAACGCAACAAACATATTGCACACGGTGCTGATTGACTAGATGCCTATCATTCAGCTAACAGTTCCGGGTAGATGAAAAAGGCAAACAAACACAGATATAAAACGTCTATTATCATAAATAATTCATCCAGACCTTGGTACATTGCTGACAAAGTGCTATAAAAGTGCATTCGACAATGCATAATGTTGCAAGGGACAATTAATGGCTGGTCGGTTGGCGCCGACCTCCGACCGGTGCGAACAAACCGGCTGTTTTCTACCATTTAAGGCACTCGCAGACCCTGATAAGGTTTTCACAAGTACCAAGTGTTAACGGCTGTCGGATTGCGTTTTAATCAAAATGTTTCATAATATGTAGGTATTTTCTTACAGAATGCAGACAGTCGTGCGTAAAAGCACGTATTTTTGTTATTAAAAAAGATTAAATTACACTCATTTAATTTGTTGTGAGCAGGATTCATTTTAGGAAACTATTTTTTTTTTACCTATGATTACAAAATAATTGCCCAACACATTCGTGTCTAGTCCTTCAATCCGAAAGGATGATTAGGTGCTAGTCCACAGCTGAACATGCTGATTTTCTAAATAAAAAAAACATTTTGACAATATCGATTGTCAATAGCAATAAGCAGCTTTTAACATACCTACTACTAAAGTATTTACATAATCTTCGAAAAGATTATCAACATATCTGCACATTAATTGCTACAAATGCGGACAAGGCGCCTATTTAATTACCATTACGCACTTGTCATTCCCACTTACATAATCACACATAATATATGATCAAACGAACTTGCAAGTGAAGTTCGATCATTATTATGATGAGTTGCTTCATTTGAAGATATGATTATTACAACGTAGTTTCCCTACTTACTTGGTAACATCGCACATTTTTTAAAGATATTTAAATCAATTGAGTGACATAATTCCGGTCTAACCGCTCCTGTGCTTACGCATTGACATTTAGCTCATTTTTTAGAGTCAAGGTTAAGGTTCCAAAACTTTCTTATCATTTGGGTGTATTCAACCAGGGAGGGAGGGACCTCATATCTTCAAATGAAGCAACTCATCATAATAATGATCGAACTTCACTTGCAAGTTCGTTTGATCATATATTATAATTCGTTGCTTCATTTTTCAGATATGATTATTACAACGTAGATGTTAAGAGTCAGAAAGTTTTGGAACAGGAAATAGATAAATGAAACGATAATGTTAACATTATTGTTTTATGTATTAAACCAATCAGTCTTACAATAAAGAATGTAATTCAATTGTTTATGCGAACTTAAATGTTATCCTGCTAACAGTTTTATCTTATAGGTACTTAAACTATTCTTAAATTAAACAATCATTTTGTAATAGAGACAATCAACCAAGAGAAAAAAAAAATAGTATTCATTGGGCTTCTGATGACAGGCATACGGATCTAGCAAAATCACCTTCATTTATAATGGTCCTATTATAAAACCGGGCAAATGCGGTAGATGAGTTTGTCCACCCTGCGGTTTTGCGAATGGTTTCTATGTTAACCCCGGCTAAGCTGGCAGCCGAGGTGGATGCATGCCTGGTGCTATGAGCACCGAATACGCCGATGTCTACGCCGCTCTCGAACAGTACTTGTTTGATCCATCGGCTGATGGTTTGTGTTGTAGCAGGTTTGTGTGGTCGTTTGTATGTCATCAATAGAGTGTTTGTACTCTCAGGTCTTATATTTTTAGTACTAGAAATATAATCTGAGAGTACTGTAGCTGGGCAAATCCGTAAATTGTTTCGGAAGTATGGCAGGTATAAAACTGGCTGTTCCTACCGGGTGCTGATGTTTTGATAAGATCTGTGATGACAATTTTCATGCCATCGTTTGAACTATGTATATTCTCGAGTTTAATTAGAGAGGGTCTGTACTCTATGAGCTGTACAAATAGCTAATAATATGACTAGTTTTTTAGTAATCTTTTCTAGTGGTAGCTCACTGTTAGGAAACCAAGTTGAAATAAAATCTAACACCAATTGAGGATTCCAGGTGGTGGAGTACTTGGGTTTCGCGGGTCGTAGTTTAAACGCACCTTTAAGAAGACGTTTTATAGATTCGTTTGAACCAATATTATCACCGATAAAGGCAGATAAAGCCGAACGATGGGAATTTAGACTGCCATACGCACATCCGTTGTTAAATTGTGCCGCTAAGAATGAGAGTAACGAACTTTTAGGAGGATTAAATATATCAATATTGTTTGTTGTACAGTATTGCCACCAGAGCTTAAGTGATGTGTTATACTGCTGAATTGTACTGTTGGAGAAGGACGATAGCATCAGCGCAGCCGATTCAGCACAGGCGCCCCGTCGGCTGTAAGCCTGCCGGAGAGCCTCGCGACACCCAGGGTAAGATTCTTGTGCAGGGGGTGGTATGCCCTGAAATGAGATTGCAAGAGGTTTTTATTTGGGTTTAAATAAATAATATCGGAAACAATCAGACTTTGTAACAAAGGAAACCATGGTTGTGATGGCCAGTTTGGAAAAACTAATATACCATGTGCCTTGTCATCGATTATTTTTCTCAGGCTTTTCAAAATAAGGGAAAATGGTGGAAAAGCATAGAAGTAATAGGGTTGCCAGTTTAAAGTGAATGCGTCAACACAAGCTGCGTCGGGATCCTGTTTCCAGGAGACGAATTTAGTACACTTTGCGTTATCGCGAGAGGCAAAGAGATCTATTTCAGGCTGACCAAGATATTTGACAATATTGTGAAACGCCTTGTCGGACAATGACCATTCTGTGTCTGGGTTAACTATTCTAGATGCAGCGTCAGCATAGTTCTCTTTTGTATTTACGTATGACGCATACACCCAAAGTTCGCGCTGTTCACACCATTCCCAGAGCGACCTAGCTAAGTCGTTCAAGTGGGGGAATTGAATACCTCCCATACGATTAATGTAGCTGATAGCGGTGGTGTTATCCATACGAAGTAATATTGCACAGTTGGTTGCCTGGCTAGTAAAAGATTTCAGACCTAAAAAGGCTGCCAACAGTTCCAAATAATTAATGTGACATGCTTTCTCAGATGGTTTCCATCTGCCATGTCTTTCAATGTTCTTACAAACAGCACCCCAACCTGACTTTGATGCGTCTGTATAAATTTCAATATCGAAATTTGGCTGTCGCATAAAATTACGTGCTGTATCTATATTTAACACCCACCAGTGTAAATCCTCTAAAATAATATTGGGAAGTTTGATTTTGGCTTCGTAATTATTATTATTATTAAGTAATGCAATGAATTTCTGTCTTTCTAAAATTTTTGTGTATAGCCAAGCGTATTTCACGGCTGGGCAAGCGGCTACTAGTATGCCTATGAAGCGAGCCAACTCGCGGATGGAACATGACGGTAGTTTTGTATACCTGGCAACCAACTCGGCAATGTTACGGCGTTTATCGGCTGGTAATTCTATAGTAAGGCTTTTAGTATCGTAACAAAATCCTAAATACTTGCAAGATTGTCTTGGTTTTAATTCACTTTTTTCGTAATTTATTATGAATCCTAGGTATTCAAGTAATTTTACGGTCTTGTTTACATTATTAAGACAGTCCTGATAAGTATTTCCGATACATAATATATCATCTAAATAACATACAGATTGCAAACCGCGGTTTCTAAGGTGACCAATCACCTCCTTCATCACCTTAGTAAAGACCCGCGGTGCTACGGATAAACCAAACGGTATGCAATTAAAGCTGTAAGTATAAACCGTTGTCGAATCATTTGGTTGAAATTGAAATTTTAAATATTTACGATCAGGTGGACTAATGGCTATAAGGAAATAAGCATCTTTTAAGTCGATAGTAGCAAGGTATCCATCTCGAGGAATTAGCTTGCATGCTGTTCGGTAGTCCTCCATTTTAAAATGTTCATTCTTTATTAGTGTATTTAAGGGTTTTAAATTTAATATGAAACGTTTGTCGCCGTTAGGTTTTGGAGTTAGGAATATCTTGGATATAAATTGATCTTTAGTAATGTTGCACTCTGAAATAGCTCCTAATGATTTTAATTTTTTAATGACTTCTAACATCTCTGATTTATCGGAATTTGTAAGATTATTTTTAGGTATTAATGTTTGTTTTACGGGTTTATGGAAAGGTATTGAGTAGCCGTTTTTCAACCAATTAAGAATAACATTATTATTTGTTATTTTTAACCATCGATCATAAAAGTGAGTAAGTCTACCCGCATGTACCTGCGTTAACGGTGACTCGCAGCTGGGGCTCGAGATTTGTCTTGGGTCGCCGGACGGTGTGTTGGTTGCGTAGACGCTGAGTTCGGGCGGCGATTCCCTGCCGATGGCGGCCTCCTGTATGCACCTCGCCCCCCCCTGTTCGCCGGATAACGCGGAGGGGCGGGTTCCAGTTTCCTGGTATGGTGTACGGGAGCTGAAAACTTGCTGTGGTGGTTTTGTAACCTTAGCGGGCTTTTTAATGGAAAGACCCTGCTTTTCAATGGTTTTTGCGGCTTTAATCTTTTCGGACAAGGATGACCCAAACAGAGATTCGTCTCGCTCGGCGTCAGTAATGACGTTTAAAAAGGCTTTGTCCAAACTAGGAGTGATTAATTTCACTCGTGCCTGTGTTGCTAAGAAGTGTGAGTCGCACAATAACCGGCAACCATTGCTGAAATGTTTCATAGCCTGGACCTTGTTGTCGTTCTTCAAGAGTACATCCATGCCTCTATTGATGGCAGTGATGCCGGCACCTAGTTGTTGTTGAGACGCGATAAGTGTCTTATCACGGTTTCGAACCATATCCGGTACGGCTGCCGAAATTTCAGCATTTAGTTTTGGTGCTTGCAAGAGCCTACAGTTATCTGGTACAAGGTACTCTTTCAATAACTTGTCTTTATTCTCTTTTGGCATTCCTTTCTTTAGCAAAGGTTGCCATAATTGCGATAAATTGGAGTGGATGCTTTCGCCATAATCAGGCAAGTCGGACGTGGATTCACCTAATGCCGACAATAAATCCGGATCTAATTCGGGTTCTACGAACCCAGTGGAGTTTTCTCGAGGGCAGGATTCCGCCGCAGTATCGTCGAGGGTATCTTTAAATTCCAGTTCTCCATCTTGTGGTATAATGTCCGGTGGCACGGATATTGAATCCATGTTGGTTTCCATCTCGACTACTTGAGCCACATCCGAGTGTTCGTTACCTAAAATTACAATTTGTAAATTAGGTCATGACCATTATTGTTATTATATTTTTTTTTTTTTTTGTCATGTGGGTATACTAGCATTAGTTAATTATAATTATGATTGTTCGCACGTTAACGTAACATCTGTTTTAGAATGTTCGTATTTTGTGCTTATTTGTCATCGTTGAGGACTCGCAGTCAACCCCGATGCATTACAAGTTAAACTTTTTGTAATTCAGTTTCGATAAATATCAAAGTTATTGACTCGCAGTCAATCCCAGAGTATTTACGAAACTTAGTATTCACTGATCACCATAATAAATAGGAGACGGTTACTTACCTTCATCTTCTGATGATGATATTTGTAACGGTATTATTCTCCGTCTTTTTCGTGTAGTGATCAATTTTTGATTGCGCACTTCTTTTCGGCATGTTGCTTGAAGGGCGCGTGCGATAGTTACCGCGCACGAAAAAGGAATGAGCTAAATGTCAATGCGTAAGCACAGGAGCGGTTAGACCGGAATTATGTCACTCAATTGATTTAAATATCTTTAAAAAATGTGCGATGTTACCAAGTAAGTAGGGAAACTACGTTGTAATAATCATATCTGAAAAATGAAGCAACGAATTATAATACTTAGTAGAACATATCCTGTTTACTCAAGCATATTGTTGAGATCTCGTCGTTGCAACACTGCACACATTGTGCACGCCAGCCATATGTTCTAAAGCCTTGTAATGCTTTATAAAGTTAATTTAGTATTATTGTACTGTAATGGTCAACTAGGCATGGCGCGTCGAACCGCCAATCATTATCCTGCTAGATGACTAATGCCTATTTTCTATACGTTTCTACCACAATTGAAATCTAAAATATTTTAACATTATCAAGCCTTTGTTATAAAGTCTAATAGGTTTATCTTATAAAACTATCTTCTTAGCATTAATAAACACGTAGCCAGGATGAAATGACTACCTATCACTATTTTATAGTCGGATGAATCCTCATTCAAATAAACATTCCAAGTACGGATTAAATACCAACAACTTCTCTCGAGCAAAATTGTCCGTAGGTTCGACTAAATAATGGAGTTATTGATATTATATCAGTGTAAATGGTTACAATATAATCCAAAAATAAAAATATATAAATGGCTACTTTGGTAAGACCGCAGCGGCCATGTTCGGTGCAGCGGAGATTTTCCCGCGCTGAGTCACTGCCAGCTACCGGTCTTGTATGGCATTTAAACGCAATTAAAACGTAATATTTGTAATGTAAACCAATATATTTATGTGTCGAATTTACAATAAAACCAATAAATATTATTACCGTTTACAAAATTATTGATCTCATTATAAAGGTGAAGTTAAAATGTATGTAGGTGCTTATCTGTTAATTAAAATTTATGTTTTCAACATTATTTATGTTTTCAACATTATTTTAAATTTAATTATTTTGGTAAATAACGTACTACTAAAGTACGTATATGTAGTATGAAAGATGAAGGTAAAAAAACATAAATAAAAATCAAAGTCATTTATTTAAATCATTAAAACTAATCTACTGAATTTTCCTATGATATTCAGGAGTCGCATTCCCATAATCTTGCAAATTAAACAATGTCGATCTATTAGTCACCATGTACTTCAAAAAGTCTTGTATATGCGTCAAAACATGCTGGAGAGATTTCTCGTCTAAAGCCGTGTAGGCCAA
The DNA here is from genome assembly GCF_030705265.1 of Helicoverpa armigera. Taxonomy (NCBI): domain Eukaryota; kingdom Metazoa; phylum Arthropoda; class Insecta; order Lepidoptera; family Noctuidae; genus Helicoverpa; species Helicoverpa armigera. The sequence goes on along the minus strand of NC_087136.1, from coordinate 8,194,452 downwards.
CATAGGTCCCATTTTCGCGAACAATCTCAACAAATGTATGGATCCGTATATTTGAGCCATTGGCGTGTCAGGATATTCTTGTAGTATCTCGCTGTACTGAGGTCGTTCAAACTTATAAAGGAGTTGGGACCCTAGAGTGGCATTGAAGTACTCTTTGATTCCTTCAGTGATGTCAAGTAAAACCGTTTCTTTAGCCTGGTTGTGAGATTTGCTGGATTTCTTAAACGCTAGGTAGTTGTCCACTATTTGTGAGACGGTCAGTTTTGCAGGCAGTATGGCGAGTTTCTGTTGCCTTGTAATCACGTCCCAATCGTCGACCAGCCACACTTTCAGTTCTTCAGGGATTTTAATCTTAACTTCTACTTTTGCTAGGTATTGCTCTTCAGATTCGATTGATAAGTCCAAACGGCCACGCTTTTTCCTGGAAAAAGTAAACATAACATTACTACTTCAATAAAACTATCAGTAATTTAAGAACGAAAACTGAAAGAATTTCTAAATAATTCAAACAAAAATCTCATTTTTGAAAATACTTTTTTTTATGAATCTTGTAAAATAATCTTTGTTTTAGTCACATGCAAATCATGCAAGAGCACAAGCACACAAATAGAAAAGGAAAATAAGCATGGCCAAGCAACCAATATAAATTCAAATAGAATTATATGCCGCCAAGAAACAAAAAATACTAAGCTCCCACTCCGAGGGAAAAATTTGCAAAAACACAATAATTTTAAATGCATTGTGCATGTTAGCAAGCAAGAAAAAGATAAAGCAAGATGCAAGTCCATTAAACAAAGATAAGCACATGCAAAAGACATACAAAATAATGATGCATGTTGCCATGAATGTTAACAGAATTTAAAAAATTGCAAGAAATTATAATTATTAAAAGGTCTGCTGACCAAAGCCGAAAAACATGCAAACAGAAAAAGCGTTGATGCAAATTATCGCCAAGTTGCTTTACCAACTGAAATTATAAATATTGACACCACCAGCGCCATCTTTTAATAGTACATATTATTTTATAAGCTTCATTCACATGTTATGTTCACTAGATGTCGCTCCGAACACAATCTTCACGGCACCACAAAAAAAATGCACATAAATAAAAAGAAAAATGTGTTCTGACCAAAATTGACCCAAATTACCGTAATGGTGGGCAGGCAAAACATATTTTTCACACCAAGCGTAGTTCATGAATGTTAGTTATGTGGCAAAAAAAAACAGTGCTAATACTCATGTCAAACCCCAATCATGCTTAACCATGTGTTAGAACTTACTTGGGCTGGTCGGATCCTGAGTCAGCAGGGGTGTCCTTGCTCTGAGTCTTGGTAGCCTTCGCTGGTGCCGGAGTAGCTTCTACCTCTTTACCTAGAACAGTTTGTATGTTGTTTTAGTGAAATACAGTTTTTAATTCTTAAAAACCTGTATGCCTGCAGTTGTATGACAAAAGAAGATCAATAATTAATATTGTCTCGCGTTCATTTGCACTCTGGCATAAAACAGTACAACAAGTAAATAGACGAGCTGTAAACAAAATGTTGATGAAATTACTCAATATGCTATTACATTCACTTTTATAGCAGACATGAAATGTAGATGTGAACCTGGCTTATAAATATTAAAAACTCACAAGAGGACCAATTGTGCGAGGCCCGCCCAGTAGTTATAGCATCCTGTGCCCAGAGCCACATAGACAAGTTTATCTTATTTTGCTGTTTTCAAATAAGAGGTTTTACTTCTCAGAACTATTCTTTATGGTTAAAAATTCAGTGTTAGATAGCTTGTTTATCAATAACGCCACAGACATGCGTGAAACCATTGAAAGGATAGGATTGTATAATTTACCAGCGGGTGTAGAAGCTCTGGATTCTTCTCTTGCTGGGGTGGCAGTAGCTGCTGCTGCTGCTGCCGTCTCTGACTTACGACCTTTGGCAGGCGCTGGAAATAAGGTTAATAATGTTGTTATATCATTTAACTTGGAAAATTACTGTAAATATCATACATTTTCTTTCAGAATGCACAAAATGTTTCTAAAAAAAAAGCAGAAGCAAATTAATCTCAAACAATACAAAAAAAATACATACTGTTACTTATGTTGGGCTTGTTACTAAGGACTAAATAATTTACTTATTAGATTATTAAAGGGTGAAATGTCAAAACATTAGTCAGCTACAATAGCAAACCCGCTTAGTGTTCAGTTACCTATCCAAAGAGTTACAAATAACTGTTGTGCAGATAAGATTCACATGTATAATTTGGAGCAACAATGTCCTTCTGTAATGCTACTGCTCCACCTGCGTCTTAACGCGTTAAATTTTGGCATTACGCAGATGTGGCCAACGTTTTAATGGCAATTTATACAAATGGCATTATGAATAGCATTAAACGTTAAGCGATAACTCGGGTGTCGGTTTTTTGGACACATTAAAGGGTTTTAGTGCGTAGCTTAGAGCGCTAAGTGATGTTGGCTACATTAACGCCATCTCATTGCACGCATGCAAGGACGAGTGTAGATACTTTGTTTAAGCGGTAACTGCATTTTACGAGCACGGTAATTGAATGGTCAAATGAGAAAGCTTTAGTTTTTAGAATTATTTTGTGTGTCTGAGTTTAACCTCTTTAATGTGTGTTAACGCGTTACTTCATGAGGGATTAACTCTTCACCTAAGTGTAGCCAACACGCATTTTTAATGCAATAAGTAACGTGTAGTTGGCCATTGACATTAACGTTAACGCTAGCGCAGGTGGAGCAGGAGCATTAATATGATCCTACTCAATTATGTAAATGGATCAACAAAGTACCACAAAACTCACTTTTTTTCGTCTTCGTGGGCTGCGCTGAGTGCGCTCTCTGGACTTCCTTCTGCCGCTGCACATTCGCCTCATTGTATTTCAGCACACGGCTTTCAGGAACCCATTCATCCCAACTGAAATTACATCATAGCATCTTTAGAACCAACAGGTTGCTATACTTGACAGATTTGAAATGCATGCACCAAAATCAATATTAAATTACCAAGAATGACTTGGGTAACTCACTTTTTATTCCACCCGGCGTAATGTATCAGATATCTTACATGTTTATCCTTCGTCACAGAACTTTTGAGACATTTTGCCTCGTAAATCAGGGGTCCATGAAAACATAACACTTTTTCTCCTGAAATTGAAAGTTTAGTTACGTAAATTGATAACACCACATGAAACAAGATATCACAGACTTCCTTAATAGAAAATAGAAGCTAATTTTCGTAAATTACAAAAATAAAAAATTCTTACCATCGGCAAACTTTAATTTCGGTGCCATGTTTATTTATTTACAGAAATGAGGAAAAATGGCTGCCCATTGCCGAACCAAAGACAATGAAGAAAAGTTTGGTGTCTTTAGTCTATGGTACGATTTCAAAAATATTCAACCAAAAAAATAGCAGGTTTAACTGGATGGAGGCGCGCATGTATAAAAATCTATCTTTTGAATTTGACTTGATTTGAATGAGGGATTTCAGTGAGAATTTCTATTTATTATTTTCCTATCTGATACCTAGATGGCGCTGAGCTTGGCACGTTACTGCAAGGAACGAACGGTGCGTCATATTATCTTACAATCTCCGTACAATTTTGAGGTCACGTATCAAGCATGTCATCAACAATTAAAAAAAGGAAATTGGGAATAAAAGGAGAAAAGAACTCAGTGTGATTATTATCCGAATGTCCCGAGAAATTTTGAAAACAATTTAGTCTAGAAATCTGACTTTCTTGAACCAAGCCACATAAAGGGCTCGGCTCAATGGTTGTTTTTTTTAACCTTGGCATTTTGGCAAAGGCCAAGTAACGTAGTAGGTGCAACGCCCTCTATAATTTTCTTGGGATTTTTTTTTTAATCCTCTCATTGAATATAATGAGGGAATTCCTTTTTTTAAGTATGCATATTCTTTTCCTAACTGCTGGCTAGACTTCGCTAATATTGGTACGTTACTACAACGAACGGAGCGTTATATCTCAAGAACGTATTATAGTTTTGAATGTTATGGTTAGCAGTGGCGTAGCGTGGGGAGGGCAAGGGGGGCAAATTCCCCGGGCGGCAGCTTTTAGGGGGCGGCAAAATTTACCCAATTAAAAAAAAAATTGTCGCAACTAGTATCTGCGCCGCTACATAAAACTGTCTAACAATAACAAAACATTAAACAAGAAAGTTGAAAATTTTTATTAAACTTAAAATTAATTATTGTTAAAATTTGGTACTTAAAACACACGTGACACTACATTAAACGTAATTTTGGTTTTGAGTCTTAAATAAATAATAATTAAAATTTCGCGCTCGCTTCGCTCGCGTATTCAGAAACTGTATGCGCTTAATTTTGCATTTGTCAACAAACAAGAAGTTAAGTACGTTTGAGCTAAATTTTACGTTATATTTGGTTTAAGTCCGATAAAAATTTCGCGCTCGCTTCGCTCGCGTATTCAGACACTATATTATGGCCGGCCCTTATTTTTGCATTTGTCAACAAACAAAACGTTAAGTACGTTTGGGCTTATTTTTGTTTTAAGTCCGATAATAATTTCGCGCTCGCTTCGCTCGCGTATTCAAAAACGATATGCCCTTATTTTTGCATCTGTCAATAAACAAAAAGTTAAGAACGTTTAGGCTAAATTTTACGTCATTTTTGTTTTAAGTCCGATAAAAATTTCGCGCTTGCTTCGCTCGCGTATTCAAAAACGATATGCCCTTATTTTTGCATCTGTCAACAATAAAAAAGTTAAGTACGTTTGGGCTAAATTTTACGTAATATTTGGTTTAAGTCCGATAAAAATTTCGCGCTCGCTTCGCTCGCGCATTTGGAATTTTAAAACCTTCAAGAAATCAAGTAACAAAGATATAAAAGAAAAGTCTACTTCAGAACCTCCCCCTTCTGCCGGGGCTGTGGGTTGTTCGAAAGAGTTACCGCGGACCTGAAACATAAAAGGCTTTCGACGGAACACGACGGTTTTTAGTCAGTAAGAGTCTGACACTCCCTCACCGCTGCTAACCCACAGCGGGAAGGGGCGGCAAAATCGACAACTGCCCCGGGCGGCAGATACCCACGCTACGCCACTGATGGTTAGTTTATGAACCTAGCACAGGTCCTAGTCATTTTGTTCTCCATGTTGTGGACATACATCTAACACAACACCATCCCCTCGCCAAAATTCTTGCATCCAACCGAAATGGGGTTTGGCTGAATATTCACATACATTCACATTTAGTACAGAGAGAGTAGATACTCATTCATGAGGGAGTACAAAAAGGAGTACCTAGGTACCTATATGTAAATATATACATAGAGTTAATACATAGGGGAGACGGGAGTATAGTGAAGTACACAGGGAGAGTAGATAAAGGATAGAGAGTAAAAGGAGGATTAAATAGATATAATCAGGCCCGCCGCTAGCTGTTTGTTCGCCCGCGTGCAAAACTGATTATGCCGCCCTACGACTACATACATTTTGTCAAAAAATATATAGGGGGGCGGATCCAGGTGGTCCGGACTCCCCCCCCCCGCCCATTCATATCCATCTAACTTGTCCAACAAAAAAAAATATGTACATGCACCGCTCTGATTGCAGGAAACCCACCTACTTTTGGATAAATAACTATTGCAATACATAACATACATTACACATAACTTTTTATTTACTTGAAATGCTCAGAGGTTCCTAAGCAGTCTTGGGTTAGCCCATAAGCAAACTAAGCAATTGCTTAGGGCATCAATGCAGTGCAATCATTACCCCCTTATAGTGGCCCCTATGTATTGAAAGATTGTGATTAACTTAAACTAACGCACTTAAATATCTATAACAATGTTTAAAGTCAGTAAAATATGTTATTTGGTGGGTTTCCCGTTGAAAAGTCAACTTATAAGACATATTTTACATGTAAGGAAGCGCGAGCGGAGCGAGCGCGAAAATTTTTTAGTCTAAGGACACAAAACAAATAAAAACCACTGTAAATTAACAAAGTAAAGTCAAAAAGTAAGATATGCACAGAAGTGAAGTGCAAAAGCCGCGAGCGAAGCGAGCGCGATTTTTTCCTTAGAGTTTTAATGAAGTAAACATATCATAAAAAGCCATAAAGGACGTGCGCGAAAATTTTTTTTTCGGAATTGAATGCCTCAACAATTGAACAAGGATAAAATGCGATATCTGATATGGAGCCGCGAGCGCAGCGAGCGCGAATTTTTTTGGGGATGCAAAGGGTGAAACAGTCAAAATTGATAGGAGACGACCAAAGCTAGGGCGGCTTTTTCCGAAATTTTGTTGGTTTAATTCTGCCGCCCCCTAAATAGCATTTGCCCCACGCTACGCCACTGGTTGATCTTAAATCGTTTTTAAGAATCTTTAATTTTGAAAATGTCTTTTCAACAGATGTACCTAACTGAAACCGGCAGTGTAAGTAATATTCTTAGCGCTATTGCTGTGTTCGGAAATATTGAAATCAAATCATTAGTAAAAAGATATTGTATTTTTTAAATATTACATGATAAGTCGCTCGATTTGCCGCCCCCTAGGACGTGCCGCCCGCGTGCTGTGCACGCGCTGCACGCCCGCTTACGGCGGGCCTGGATATAATATACATAAGCAAGGTAGTACAAAGGTGAAGTATGTACCTACCTAAAGGAGTACCTCCATAGGGAGTCCAAAAGAGGTTTCTTGAGGAAGTACGTTAGGAGATATAGGTATAAGGTGTGTAGACCTAAATATAGGAGTATGGTAGTCCACAAGGGAGGACATAAGAGAGTAGCTAAAAAGAAGAATCGCTAATGTATCAACCTACTTAACATTGGGATATATACCCATGCTCCTATTGAATTTTGTGACTTAGCTCAGAGAATTGACCAATGTTATTTACCTACATGCCTAACTGAAGCTGTAGTTATGTATTAAGTACCTATACCTAGTTAAAACTCTATGCCAAGATTTAGATTGGATAATTGCAAAGGTACAATATTTTCCTTTGTTAGTGTGGAAAAATCTTTATAAAAATTACGTTCACAGCACAGTTTATTGCCTCTACTAATGGTCTAATAAAATGATAGCAGTGTAGGTGCCCCGGTCGGTATGGTCATTATGATCATCATAATATGTAGAATTACACTGCCAAATTTTTAGTTTTTCTCTATCAAAGTTATTGCCCAAAATGTTTGTTAGCACTAGCACTGCGACCTCCATTGCTATCGGATAAGTGAATATTCAAAAATCATACGAAGTCATCGTCAAGTACACGCCCCGTTTCTACGTCAGATAACAAGTTCGTAAACAAAAAATATCACAAACTAGCCGGGCCTTACATCATTATTCAGACACAATCTTTCTAAATACGAAAAGTAGCAACCTTCGGCGGGAGGCACGGCCAGCAACAGTCAACGACTGAACTCCTCCTCAGTCGGTCGCGGCCAGCCGGCATAGTTGCACGTGTTTTATTGTTTTTCACAACTCCAACACATCACAATGACCCAGCAAGGACCGGCGTTTGACGTCAACGCGATGACGTTGACTCGGTGGGTGCTGCACCAGCAGCGGACAGCACCCTCGGCCACAGGAGACCTGACCCAGCTCCTGAACTCTATCCAGACTGCTGTCAAGGCTATTCAGTCGGCCGTGAGGAAAGCCGGCATCGCTAAACTGTTAGTACACTTATTTTTTTACTATTTGATTCTTTCAATTGATCACTGTGGGCCTAATTGTTCAATTTAGGCAATAGGAATATTACTTGTAGTGACTGGTATTTCAGGTCATCGTGTTTATTACATGGCTCACGATGTTAGATATCTGTCACTATTAGATAGATTACTGTTAGCGCTTGTTATAACTTTCCCGCCGGTAATGCGGTCTTATCTATCTGTGGGAACGTGGGACGATATTTACCCACTACAAGTTAAGAAAATTAACAATTCAAAACAATTGACGATATCACTATGCAAATAAGAATTTCACCTTGTCCTTTCGGCAATGTGATCAATGAGCTAAAATGCAAACAATGACATTTAATTAACGATGTCTCTTAAAATAAACACGTCAACATGCCAACTAAAACATTAAAAATAATTGCTAAACAGTCCAATTGGTATTTCTCGTAGAAATTATTGCTCAACTAAGTTTTGAAACGTATTTTGCCACACCTCCAAAGTCTGTCCAATACGCAGTCGACACACCCACAACCAGTCTAACGAGTCAAAACTTGCTGACCTTATCAAATGTTTCTTATCTTAGACAAGGAAATCGTTCTGAATAATCATGAATTGATAAATATTCAGGAAAAAGTTGGGACTTCCCGGAACTTTTGCCCCGAAATATTATCCGTCAAAAACTGTTACGTTTAAATCCGAACATTAAAATAGGAAGGCCTATCACACAAATGGCTATTAATTGATGATTAAGAATAAATAAAATTATCTCTTGCCTCCTGACTCGACAAAGCGTAGGTAAATCTAACAACATCCAGACAAAATCCTGATTCCAGAATCTCGTAAATTACTTCTTTTTTCCTTCAGCCATGGCATATCTGGCGACACCAATGTGCAAGGCGAGCAGGTGAAGAAGTTGGACGTGTTATCCAATGACCTGTTCATCAACATGCTCAAATCTTCCTTCACCACGTGCCTGCTTGTCTCCGAGGAGAATCCCACTGTTATACAAGTAAGTTTGAGATGAAAATCTTTTTCGATCTCGATCTGCTTCGTTATATCAAGACATTGTAACTAGAATAGCGGTTTTACTTAAGGAAGGTGATTAGAAGGCTTTTAATGAGAAACATCTGACCTGACGTTAATTAACTCTTAATAGACTGGGCTATAGATTAACCGATAACGTAATCTTCTAGTACCTAACACATTGATGTTATGTAGGGTAACTGATAGTTCTCGCGCATGATGAATTCCTTGAGTCTAGCACAGCCCATTTGTTTTTTATCGCTTTCTCACTACAACATATCATAGGAAACATGGATCATGCCATAGGAAAAACAAAAGAAACCCTATAACTTTATAACGATATTAACTCATATGCATACCGTTTGTTGAACTATAAAATTGTTGACAGTGTTATCAATCGGGGTCAAATGTTACACAATTAATTCATAACGATATCACATTGAGAAAAATACTTTAAATGTATTTTTATACGTTAACAGTTATACCTACATTAAAATCTTGACAATACTTACTATCTACGAGGATTTATAAAAGCACTGAAAAATTTCTGTAGCTAGACAGGTGCTTATTTGCGTCTGCGCAGGTTTGAATAGTTCCGCCTTTTCATAAATGTCAAGGTCCAATTTATCAATATCAAAATACATTGAACAAGTTCTATCTCAAGTGTTTAGCAAATTCTGTCGTCAAATATAGGAAATATTATACGTATGTCGCTTTCAGTTTCAAGGTCTATTGAAATTAATTATACCTACAATGGAATATTTGAAATGATTTTTGTGTACAATCAGTACCAAATTTTTCATTATTTTTCCGCTTTGAATGGAGAGATGGACAAGAGATCTTACTGGCTGACTAAAACCAAACCAGTGGCATCTACGCGTAGGGGACACTATTGGCATGCATGCTCTTATTTATTTGTGGTGTCACAGGTTTTCTTTATGTACTTCCCTATTTACTCCCCCTTTATAATACTTACTCCCGTATGTAGGTATTCTCCTTATGTACAGTATGAACTGTCTGATATACTACTCACTGGACCCAACAAACAAGGTTCTTTCTGGTGCCCTTCTTTTTCTTCCACTGAAACTCGAAAATCCCGCAAGCTCCCCCTTATTTTATGGACTCCATTAACTAAAATAAGATTTTACCTACAGGTAGAAAGCGATAGACGCGGCAAATACGTGGTGTGCTTCGACCCGCTGGACGGTTCCTCCAACATCGACTGCCTTGTCTCCGTGGGCTCCATCTTCTCTATTTACAAGTGAGCATTTATTTCAAACATTAAGCATAACAAAAAATCGGTAAAAAAACTTTTAAGTTAAACGGTTTTATCTTATGTGTACTGAAAACTAGAAAATAAAAAAATAGTTACTTACCTGTCAACCTACGTAGGTGGTCCCGGTCATATTAGACTAAAATAAAAACGTGGGGCCCATTAACTATTGCTGTAGTACTTTCTTCTAGAGGTATAATAGGTGTGGATTGCATCGACTTACTATAATCGTAACTGGAGATTTTGACAATCAATAATCAGCCGTAGCGGCTTCACCAGCGAACGCCGAGCTCATGATCTACCAAAGTATAACGATATGCTTTGCCATAGGTAGGATTTAACAGGGGCCCCACGTTTTTATTTTAGTTTAATATGACCGGGACCACCTACGTAGGTTGACAGGTAAGTAACTATTTTTATTTTCTAGTTTTCAGTACACATAAGATAAAACCGTTTAACTTAAAAGTTTTTTTACCGATTTTTTATTTTCTAGTTTTTAGTATTTAATGAAAATGCCTACCGAATATTCCTCATTCTATCTAATTCATTTAGTGCATCATTATTACACGGTCTCTTACCTGACAATTTATTACAATCTAATTCCTCAATACATAGCCCTTCCAGATACTTTTTTTTGTAACAACCCCAAAAATCATCACATGACCTCTCCTGCTGCGGGTCAGCAGCGGTGAGGGAGTGCCAGACTCTTGACTAAAAACCGTTTTGTTCCGTCGTAGGCCTTTTATGTACCAGGGCCGCGGTAACTCTTTCGAACAATCTCGCAGCCCAGGCAGGCCTTGGCCCTGTTGGGCCCCGCTGGAGTTACTGACAGTTTTCTACTTGTGAAGCCCTTTCATTTGATACCCATATTGGTGGGATTGATAAAAAATTGTTATCAGCCATTTGGTAGCGGCGGCCATCTTAAATAACCTACTCACATTAAACACTTCCAAAACTAATTTTATATGCTTCAGCATTAGTAATCGGACACAGCCTAGTGAGAATTTTAAAATTAAAATCCATCACTGTGACAACATAAAAAGCCGAAATTGTGACTGTCCAAATATAGCCAAAGTAACACAAGCCAAATACTTAGGTGTACTGGTAGACCAAAGACTATCTTGGTACCCCCACCTTGAACACGTAGCTTGTAGGGTTAGAAAATTGGGCTGGTTATTCAGCGTACTAAGACACGTTGTACCAAGGAAAGTGACTAGTCGCCATAACTCATTTAGAAATGTGCTAAATGAGATATATGTCTCTTTGGTGCAATCTGTCTTGGTGTACTGCATTCCTATTTGGGGCGGGTCTGCAAAAACTAAATTCATTGAGGTGGAGCGAGCTCAACGCGCTCTTATAAAAACAATGTATTTTAAAAAACGAAGGTACCCTACAGAAAATCTCTATCAGATTAGTGATCTACTCTCGGTAAGAAAATTATATATTATACAAAGCATATTAAAAACACATAAGACCCTACCTTATGATGCATCCAAATTAAATAAAAGAAGGAAAGACATTATTGCACAAATCCCTAAAACAAACACCCGCTTTGCCAGTATTCAGCATAAAAAACGTTCGGCTAAATTATACAATAAAATAAATAAAGAATTATCTATATACTCTAAACAATATCGACAGTGTAAAAAAGATATAACTAAATGGATAAAAGAACTTACCTATGAGGAGACAGAAGCACTCTTAAAATAAGCTACATACACACATTAAACACATCATAAACACTACACTTACATACACTGGCACAAATAGTTTTTCTTTTCTTTTTAATTATAACGATCTCTTGATATGGAAGAGTGGAGTCTACTAATACAAGCATTATTTGCTTAAAAGTAGGCTCCAATCACATACTGATTGTAAACTACTTATTGAAGAAATAAATATTTTGTATTTTTTTTTGTATTTTGTATCTTAGATTTCAATTTTGCATAGTAAATTGTATTCTACTTGTTGAGACCTTCCATTTGATACCCATGTTTATGGGATGGGAACCTAAGTTATCCGCCATTTTGTAGAGGCCGCCATCTTGGATTTTAATTTTATATAGTACATTGTATTCTACTAGTTGAGAACTTTCATTTGATACCCATATTGATGGGATTGATAAAACCTACGTTGTCCGCCATTTTGTAGCGGCCGCCATCTTGGATTTCAATTTTTTATAGTATATTGTATTCTGCTTGTTGAGCCCTTTCATTTGATACCCATATTGATGGGATTGATAAAATCTACGTTATCCGCCATTTTGTGCCGGCGGCCATATTGGATTTACAATGTTATTGATATTACTATATTGTATTGTCATCGGAATTAAAGGTGTATACAAAATTTCAGATTAATCGGTTGACAAGAAGAGGGTGAAATTTGAATTACTAAATTTGACCCAAGAAAAAAGAATGAATATAATAAAACAAACGGGGTGAGCTAAATAAAACCGTTTAAAAATACTAAGAGCTGGTGAGAACCATTCAAGGGCCCTTTGCCACTGAAAATATCCTAAGTTAATAGTACCTACTTTTACTGGGCTAGAATGGAGATTGAAGGCACTAAGCAATAAAAAAGGCTAATAAAAAAGTGACATCCAATAAGGAAGCAATCCAATTTCTAGATTACAAGAAATTTGTCCGCTTCAACAGGGCCTTGCAACTAGAATGTACCTATTTAACTTGTTTACAATACGAAGTTATTATACTATACAATAAACGCATTAACATAAGTAAAGATGCTTTAATACATTTATGAGGTGATAGTCAATACAGTGATAGTAAAATCACAATCATTTCAAAGGTTTATTTTACAAGATTAGATAAACGCTAATGGAAGATTAACTCTGTAATAATATGTGTTAGCAATTAAATCATAACAACTGTCTGGCGAGCTATCTATTGTGAAACATAAATAACATAATATTAATTTTAATATAAAGAGAAAATGAAATATGCTGGATGCGACTCTCGTAACAACCATAAATGGCTGGTGGTAAAAAAATCGTAATTTTCCTTACAACCTTATCGTAACAGTATTTATTATGGCAAACTGAATGGCAACCCTCAAGTTCAAGCTCAACTTATCAAAAAACCTAATGAAATGTTGTTTAACTGTAAAACTATATTTTCGTCTCCGCTGTTGTACCTATTCAGTTAAGTATATCCGGATATCCCTGGTACTCCAAGGGCTTCAGAAGGAATAAAGATGGGGTTTGAGTTAGTAAAAGTCAGACACTCCCTCCAGCTGGTCCTTAACTAGTCTCCTCGTGTCTGATGATTTCTTAAACGGTACATCAATGTTTGTATTTTTCTTCGCAGGAAAAAATCAGCGGGCGAACCAAGCGAAGCTGATGCCTTACAACCCGGTAACGAACTAGTGGCCGCCGGTTACGCACTCTATGGTTCAGCCACCATGATGGTGCTCTCACTAGGCAAAGGCAAGGGGGTCAACGGGTTCATGTACGACCCCTCGCTGGGCGAGTTCATCCTCACAGACCCCAATATGGGGATACCTGAGAAGGGAAATATTTACTCTATTAATGAAGGTGAGATCTTTGTGCTGTTATTTTGGTTCTAGTTTGGGTTATTTCATGGATTATGGGCTCTCGCTGGGAAAGGACAAGGAAGGCAATGGGTTCACATATGGCCCTCGTTGGACATTTATTCTCACTGGCCCAATATGTGGATATTGGAGAAGAGGAATTTTATGCTATCAATAAAAACGAAGGCAAGATTCTTTGTCAGCTGGTTTTTGCTGGTTGCAGTCAAGATTTTTTTCTCGGCCTCGGGAATAAAATGAGCAAGAAAACTAGGAACCATTTTATTCGCCTACCGCACAAAGTCACATGTTCTGATTCTGAAACAAAATAAATTGGTTAAGCACACGAATGATAAATTAAAATTTTGAGTAGGTACAACAGAGAACTGTTATAGAAACTTTGTTTCTAGAAATAAGATTGCAAGCAAATCCCATTAACGAATGAATCGTGATTAGGTAGACATGATACCATATCTTCAAAGTGAAAATTAATCAAAATCTGTAATAGAAAGTATTATTACTGCTGATTTGATCAATCTTTGTCATGATTCAAAATAGCATATTACGATAAAGCAAAAAAATAACATTACGTTTTTTATTTACTTTAGTTACAATCTTATCTTGTATTCTGGTTGCAAGTGACGAAACATTATTACTTATGTATAGGTCTGTACAGAAAAAACTAAGTAAGATGGACTGAAGTTCAACAACTGGCCTTTATTCTTATTAACCCCTTTGATATTAAAACCTCTCACTAAGATAACGAGTTAAAAATTATTTGAGACTTCCACTGCCCTGAGGGTCTCAACACCCTGCTATCATTTAGAATCTTCTTTCATACAATAACATGATCAGATACTGATAAGAATAATTTTAAAGATTCTGCCCATGTAGTTCACTAATCCTAAACTTCACCTTCATTTCCCAGGCTACGCGGCAGAATGGCAGGCTGGTCTTCGCCAATACATAGACGATAAGAAGAACCCTAAGAAAGGCAAGGCGTACGGCGCTCGCTACGTCGGCTCTATGGTTGCTGATGTGCACAGGACTATCAAATATGGCGGTATTTTCATGTACCCAGCCACTAAGTCTGCTCCCAATGGAAAAGTAATTATAAATAATCAATAACAATAAGAGAAGTAAGAACTCTGAAATTCAATCTAGTTTGACCATGCTGCCAAACCAGCCAAGCAGCAAGCTAAGAACTGCAAAACTTCCAATCCGTCGTTGAATCTAAGGTCAAAACAAAGGGAATCCGTTATAATTTTTTTTACTATCTTTTTAATTATGGCATCTCACTAACTCGACTAGTAAGGGAACGTGTAATACACCGAATCTATCAATATCGATGTCTAGAATATGTATTTAATTATTTATGTCTCGTAAAACATGCTTACTTCGAAAGAAAACAGGATCTAATAAGAGAAATCACTGAACTTTGCTTCGAAAGTGAGTAATGCAGTAGACTGATAACTTTGCATCAGACACAATATATTCGTGACCCCAATCTGCGGGCTATCGGGAGTCGTAGGTCATTCCGCTTATGGTAAACAGTTACGACACGGCTATTATTGACAAACACACACCTTTTAGTATTGGGTTTTATTTTAAGGGTTCGTGTAATTTCTTTCTATGATTAATTACCAAAAAAATTTGGCCCTGAAGACAAGAAAGAGTAGTAGAAACCTACCTACCTGAAAGACCTCCATTTATGTTATTTACGGGCCTATACCTATTTAATAACATTGTTATAAAATGCCCTACCTCATTTGAAAAATGTTTCCGAAGTCCAAACGTGTTCGTTATCGTGCAATCCTAAAAGAAATAAGGTCATTTGCCATACTTATAATATTTTTTTACTTACTTTTTCCAGCTACGTCTGCTCTACGAATGCAACCCAATGTCGTTTATAGTAACAGAAGCCGGCGGCCTGGCGACCAACGGAACGATCCCTGTCCTAGACATAGTGCCGACCTCCATACATCAGCGCGCTCCTTGCTTCCTCGGCTCCAAGCAAGATGTAGAGGAACTACTGAGTTACTTGAACAAATAGGCTTGTGAACTATGTATGTGATATGTTAAAGCTAAATAAAATATGAATTTTGTAATTTTAATTATCTACATTGTTGTTATAAATGTTATGTTATAAGACTGAGGATTTGTTTCATTTCATTTCTTCATACAAATGCGTAATTAGTTAGGATTAATTTTTAACCACAGATACAGAAGTAGATAACTTGCAAAATGGTGTTCATCTTTCAGTAAAGTTTAGCGGCATAATATTACTTTTATAACCACAATAAAGATCAAGCAGTAAAATAAAACAACGATAATTAAACTTAACTATTTTTTATTTACATGAAAAAATAATAAACATACATTACTTATATGATTAGCGCAGTGATCGGTTTCAAAAGGTCGCTCGCAGTCTTCACTTGATATTTTTAGAATATTGTGTTACAATTTTTCTACCTATCTGATAGCCTTTTTGTCAGCAGTTAGGCTGTAATACATTTTGCTTAGAATTTGTCTCTTATTCTAGAACTAGCTCAACATACTACATTATTGACATATTGGTGTTATGCTGACCGAATATCCTAGATTATTTAACATTATCTATATACTCTATGAATTCTATCTATACAGAACAATAATTATGAGGGATGGGATAAGCGCGAAACCGGCTGTGATGAGAAGACGTTCAAAAGTAACTGAAGCTTATTTTATTTGCCTTTAATAATTAAGAATACAGAATTTGCTAAGCTAAAACAATTTTTGGTTGAGCGGTAGTAAGTGGGGGTTGAAAAGCGAATAGAATGGGGAAAATAGAAAATAATTAAGTCTAAAACCACGCAACACTTATCATATAACTGTTACGCACCATAACTTTGTATCGAGGTCATAAATATTAATCACGCATTACTTAAAATTAAATCTAATATAATCTATTACTTGGGAGTCTAATTCTGAGATGTTACGGTGCATCCTAAGTGAGCGATCTCGATGTGAACGCCAAGCGATGCGGCGCTATTTTTAAGCGACTTCCCAAAATGGAGGACATCTGTCAATTCGCTTCGGATCGCATGGCATTTGCGTTCGCGATTTGTCCACGCAGGACGCACCCTTAAGGTAGACATCACAAGCGAGAAATCGTATGCTCCGCGAATTAGGTTGAATGGGAGAACTAACATCATCATTTCGTTAGTACATTCAAGATTTATTTTATTACCACTTTCAGTCATTTTATATAATATTTCATCATCAATATTACAACACAATATGGGCCTTCATTTTTCTGCATGAACCGTAATGTTACAATAAACAATATTTAATTCACATTCCATTAAATGATGTCCACATCTCAATAACGGCTGTTTATTGTAGTAATCTATGATGAAAAACGCATATACAGTATAATCATTAATCTAACAGCCAAAGTCTCGCGTAATAAATAATGATTTCATTTCGTCAACTCTTTTACCGCAGGTCAATAATTTTTGTCATCCATTTGATGCTAAATGCGCAGTAGTGTTTTATTCATACCTTTTGACTCATGCGTAGTCCCATCATAGGTGCAGTTACTTGACGTGACCTCTGTAAACAACTTCATTATATCGTCTAAATATCATATCTAAGCGGTGAGCGCGATAAACTGGTGGAACACGTCCAAGATGTGAGGATCCAAGTCTTGCGTGAAGAGCAGCGTCTCCAGAGTGCTGCTGTACTTCTGAACTTGTTCGTGGTGCTGGGGAAAGAGTTTAAATTAATAAAAGCAAAGACAATACGAACATGAGTTGACAAACATACAAATTATTTTTGCAAGAAAACATGTTTGTAAAATAATATAAAATTCTCATCAAGAAAGTCTGACAACCAGTTTTGTCAAGGGTTGCTCGGGTAACTGCGTTGAAGAGGACAGATAGGCAGTCGCTCCTTGTCATATTGAAAAAAAAACATTCGACTGCATCCATTTAGACTGGAAGCCGTCCTCAATATAATTGGGAAAATGGTAAGTAGATGAATTATATTACTGAAAAATTACGTCATAGGTCCAATGAGGGTTTTCTAAAATGGCAATCCACGAGGTGGCAGCACCGAGTCGTCAGGTCCAATAACTGTCAAAGTGCTTATCTTTACTATGAATAGTGAATGATTTTAGTGTTTTTTTTATTTTATAATTAAAGCACTGCATTATTGTTTTACTATTGCGGTTGAGTAAATAAAAAAAACTAAATCATATTGTGTTAACAAATTTTTCAACAAGCTTTTCCTTAGTACCAGTGACTTTTGCACCTTCTCTCTTAGCTCAATTTTTAGTTCGGAAACCTTATTCTGACCGTAGTCCATAATAAAATCAATAACACTTCCAATATAACAGAATTTCAATAAACAATAAGTTCGGCACCTACAATTCCATACTATTTGACAGCTGTTTGGACCAGACGCATACGTGGCGCCACCCGGTGGCAGAAAAAATTTCAAAAACCCTCATTCGAAAACTTTCTAACGTTGGTAAGTAATGGTGATCAATAATAAGAATATTCCAGAACAATACTCACGATGAGGAAGACCTGGCTGAGCCTGGCGACGGTGCTGGTGTACCAGTGCGTGTTGGGGTCGCGGGCGTCGGTGTCGCAGCGCACGAGGTGCTCCGACAGGATCATGATGAAGCGCTGGAACACGATGAGGAACAGCCGCTTCTGGTCCATGTGGGCTGCTTCTAGACGTTCCTCCATGCGCTCTACGGCCTGGGAATGACAATAATATTAAGTAATAATATATGAATTTTAATTACGGTTATCGCCTAGAGCCGAATTTTGCCGTGTGTAGGGAGGTTTGTGTTGCCTCATATGAAGCTTAAGATGTATCCCGGCCATGGCTATCGGACTTTGCTTGAAAAATTTATGTATGGTAAGAATTTTCCAAATTCTAATGATATTACCAAAGATGATGATCTATTTTATACCTACTTTATTTAGAAATTACCCTTTTCTTGGTTTTCTGCTACAAACTGCTGTTATTTCTCCTACACAGGCGTAAAGATTACAACTTTGTACAAAGAATATACATTCTATACACATATATTTACCTCTTCAGTAGGTTTGTCTTGATCCTTCTTCTTCTTGGTGTTGTTCTCATCTTCGGAATCTGAACTGCTGGAGTCTGCTCTAGCTAAAGCTTCTCTTGCCTCTTGGAGCTCACCGCCTGAAAATATTGCAATCATAGTGTCAAATATTGCAGAAAAAGCAGTTATTATGCATACAGGGTATAGATGAATTCTCTGCCTTCTAAAAAAAGTACCCATGGAAGTAAGTACCTACCATCATCTTTGAACCAAATATTTCCACCAGAGATCCTGACAATTTAGGGAATAAAATAAGTTCGCATAGTTCTTAGGTTCGGCAAAACATTTTTTTTAATTGTCTGCGCTAGGACCCAGAATCACCGAGATTACCACTTCCTTCATTTTCGATCCAAGAGGCTGTTAATTATTAAAATACTTATGTGAAAAGAGGAAAACAATCTAAAAACGAATAATAAAAATCTACTCACTCAATTTAGAAACATGTTTGTTCATCTTATCAATGGTCAGATGCAGTATCTCCCACAGATAGTTATGCGTGAAGTAAGGCGCCATTTCCTTAGAGAACAGCCACGTGGCGACTGCATTGCACTCAACTATCTGAGTTTTAAGCATCTTATCGACTAACACGCAGACCATTTGTGTGTGACGCTGCCACAGTTCCCAGACGTTGCGGAGAATACAGATCTGAGCTTCTTCGGATTCCGCTAAGATCTGGAAAGTGAGTTTGCCAAGTTATTTGTATATTCTAGAAGGAGCCAAGACTTTTGATGATATATGTTTCTTACGGCGCTGATGTAAACCACCAAATTGTTTATAGGTAAAAACAATGTTTCGTTTTATCGAATGTCCAAAAAGTACAAGTACTTTTTTAGCTCGCAATCTTTGTACAAAACTTAATAATGGACAGTAGAATTATTTTCCTAACGGAATGCGGAGATAATTCTTTTAATGGGTTTTAGAAGCTAAGATCTTCACAGGATTATAAGGGTCTGCCTGAGCGGCAACCGGTGATTCAACCTTCCATAAAGGGTAGGGCAGTTCCCAGCAAATTATAAAAGAAAGGAACTCACCTTAAAAACATAATGGAACTTGGAGATAGCAGCGAAACTATGCGATATGCTCTTGCTGCCAAGGTTGAGGAGCGTTTGTACGAAGACGTCGATCTTCAGAGGGTTATACGGGGCTGCTTGGGCCGCAGCTGGTTGTTCACCCTCTCGGAGAGGGTTGGGCAGTTCCCGGAGAACGTTCAGTGCCTCTTCGGGGGTACATTTGTTGCGGACACAGACGACTAACTGGTGGGCTGCTTCTGTGCCTGGGAGGGATGCTGCGGAGAGAAAATGGAAAATGTATTGGGGTTAGGTGGTAATAACAAAAAATAAAATAGACGCAAATGATTACTTGCTATTTGGTGGAAAAAATATGCCCTAAAGTGCAATTCTTCGATAAAATAAAACTGTCTATTATATTTATGGCAAGGTGTGTAAGTGTTTTGAATGCTGTGTAAGTAAATCAATTTTTAAGTTTCAACGTTATTACCTTCTTTTATTAAAATAAATAAAATCGTTTATAAAATATCGTTCTTATGCCTGGTCAAGAATCCATAGCTTTATTCCATGAGAAAAACTAGCACTAACACTAAAATATTCCGTTATTTTAATAACCGGAGACCTACCAAATAATTTCCCAAGAGCACCATGCAATTCCTCACTAGTTCGAGCGATATAATGGGGGTTAGAGCAATATGGCGATAATTAACGTAGATTCGGCGCGAGATTGCCGACGAACAATACCGGGGTATGTTGCGCAAACGCGAGTGTTATCGCGCGCCAAAAGATCATGAGAACTTTAGGATGCGGTGGCAGTGCTTAGGCGTAGCGATTTTTCTTATTATTGATTATGTATATGTATATGTTTTTTTAACCACGTCAAAAGACCCCTCCCGCTGTGGGTTAGGAGCGGTGAGGGAGTGTCAGACTCTTACTGACTAAAAACCGTCGTGTTCCGTCCTAGGCCTTTTAAGTGCCAGGACCACGGTAACTCTTTCGAACAATCCCGCAGCCCCGGCAGCGATTATGTACCCTTTAATATTATTTATTAACTAATTTTTAGGTGATATTTAATGCAGATATGGAGCTAAAATAAAAACTTGAGTTGTGATAAGATGGAATTACTTTCGGCGATGATGACTTTGAAAAGATGTAAATTATTTTTAGGTAGGTACCTCAAGGTGAAAGATAATGGGAGAGAGGATATCTCTGTTCCTAATATTATCAACATCACAATGAAAGGTTCCTAATCCTAACACACTCTTGCACAAAATTAACGCTAATCGCTACAAGATACTCAAAATCTTTCAGTGCAACCATCTCCTTACGCCGCTTATTTCGAAGCATGCATTCATTACACCACTAAACATAAAAGCCTATAACAAAAAAAAACTAAAAGATTCTCCACATAAATCACAATCACGAATTCAAGAAAATATTAATAACATTTGGTAAAATCAACATAAATTAGACAGTCATCAAGGAAAGCAGTCGGATTCCCTATTCGTTCATGCATAACATCTCATGTGTGGGTATTCAACGCAAACCAATAATAAGAATTATTGGCAAACGAATAAATGCACCTATTTGCAATAACACACCAATTTAATTTCAACCCTATCTTCTCAAGCATAGAATCGAAAATTAAAGAGCTCGTTTAAAATTAGAGGATCGTTTTATAAGGCTGAGTGCAGACTAGCGTTCCGCGTGCAAATATAAAAAAGTCGCGAACTGTCCACGAGATGGAAAGTGGCGCACGCGAATAAGGAATTTCACTCGACCACCCCTCGCGTGGATGCGCGTAGTTTTTCAACGGACATTGCTTGTAAAAACAATCATGAGAATAGATATGTTGGAAAAGCGTACTTAGATGTTTTTAGGATATTACCATTTAAATAGAAGTATCAGCTGATCATTATTTAGGAGGCAAATGCCTCAGCTATGTATATCATGTATTCAAAGTAAGACATGGAATACCTCATCCATTCGATACTAAAATAAAATGGAATTAGCTTTTCTTAACTTTCTGCACCTCTATTTTTTTTATAAAAACATGAGACGTAAAATATATATTTTCAAAAGCTTTTCGTATACCACACAGAGAAACCACGCTTGTCCAAAGTGGACTCCGTCAGTGGATATCAAAGTTTTCTCAACATGTTTTCCTTTTCCTTAACATCCACTACACCACAACTTAGATAAACATCCAGATTTTTATTATAAAAATGGTGTAGATATTTAAAAACTCATTAACCTGCGGACGTTATTGCAGTCTTGCAGAAGTTTCCTCATTTACCGACAAAACACCTACACGTTGTATAAAGATAAGTTTGTATTTACATGTGTAAATTGAACTTCCTTTGGTAGCGTCAATGCCCTAGCCCTAGGTACCAGAATGTTAGCCAATATAAACTAAACCTATGTTTTTCTTCTCTTCAATATCTCTCCCGAACCTTTTCCCAACTATGTTGGGGTCGGCTTCCAGTCTAACCGGATGCGGCTGAATACAAGCGCTTTACAAGGAGTGACTATCTGACCTCCTCAACTCAGTTACCCAGGCAATCGTTCTCTTCAATAATGAAAGGAAAAAGGATGCTACATACATGCAAGCATCATCATCAACCTTTTTGGTATTTCCCCACTGCAGGGCACAGGATTCTTTTCACACAGAAAAAATACATTACACCATTGTATTAACAAATTGTTATAGTTTACCGTGAGTAATAAAGAAACCTCCCAGTATCTAGCTAGATCAGTGGTTCTTAACCTTTTTGACATGAGGGACCACTTTGACTAAGTTTGTCTTGCCGGGGACCACCTCATCGGTTTACCTAAATTAGTACTCATTTCTTTACTATTTATCAAATAAAAAATCTGAATTTTTGGGTCAGTTCTACTCAAAGCTAAACGCATGTCGGCAGTTGTGTAGGTAAGCTAATGCAAATATAGAAAAACTTGCCTATGTAGTTTTCAAATGCGCGGGCGAAGCGAGCGCGAAATTTTTATCGGACTTAAACCAAATATTACGTAAAATGTAGCCCAAACGTACTTAACTTTTTGTTTGTTGACAAATGAAAAAATAAGGGCATATAGTTTGTGAATACGCGAGCGAAGCGAGCGCGAAATTTTTATCGGACTTAAAACAAAAATTACGTAAAATTTTGCCCAAACGTATTTAACGTTTTGTTTGTTGACAAATGCAAACATAAGGGCCGTAATATAGTTTCTGAATACGCGAGCGGAGCGAGCGCGAAATTTTATCGGACTTAACCTTCTGCAGCTGAGGTGGTAGTCCCACAGACACCGCAAAATACAAAATCAAGTTTTTTACCGTCATTTTTCAATTTCGTGCGCCAGCTCTTCGAGTACCTTCCTATAAAGGGCTCGCACGTCGGACAGTGTGTGGGGGGCGGTCGCAGTGAGCTTACTTTAGCGTGGAGGAAAGAAAGTGTCCACGGGACTACCAAGTCAGCGTCAAGGTAAGTTTCCACGAGACTACCACCTCAGTCAAATGGTTATATCTTCATAGTGTCTCCTAAACTACCACGTCAGTAAACTAGTTTAAATGATTCATTTTTTAGTATTATTTTCCAATTTTCCTGAAATATTACGTTAATATTTTAATTACTTATCAATTAACTTGAATGCCAAGCTAACTAGTGTTAAGTACCTAACAAGTTTTTAGATGGACATCTCAAGCAACAACCCTAAACCAGGGACTTTTGCTCCTAAAAGAACATCAGCTGGAACTCTCCAGAGTCATGAAGGGGAAATATTGAACTAACTGTAACAGGAAAGTGACGATGTCTTTAGTGTTAGGTATTGATGATAAAGGTGGAGATCAAAGTTTTGAGCCTGAAACCGAACGCGATGAAGATGACGCCATTTCACGTGGAGAAGAGTTTTAGGCATGGATGGGGGGGTCCCTCCATCTCCGGTAGTTCAATTTGTTCCACTGAGTGACAAAACATTTTGTTATATTTTTCCAACTTAAATAAAAAGACAAACTAAGTATCGTTGCTGTGATTGTTCGAAGCCAGTTTGCCTTCAGTTCTCTAAGCCACTGTGTGATAATTGCCAAAAAAAGGTGTGACTTTGAATCACTCTAGTTTATAATTTGACCAACGAATGTATCTCATTTTTTTAACACTGATTCATATTATTGTGAACTTTAAAATATGTAATGTAAAATTTGAAAAAGTTGATTTTGTTACTTTTTTTAGTACATAAATGATTAAGTAGAATTTTTCAGACTGATTTGATATAAGTAAATAAAAGTTGTTTAATTTTGAACGTACATTTTCTTTTTTTATTCCAAGTTAATTTAACATTTAAAATAAGCTATAAATCTAATAAATATCAATAAGTTAGCTGTATAGTTTAATTTTACAAAAATATTTGCAGTTGAAGTGGTGTCTCGTGTACTACCACCTCAGTTGAATTGTAAAAATTTGACCACGTCAGTTGCAGAGGGTTAAACCAAATATTACGTAAAATTTAGCCCAAACGAACTTAACTTTTTGTTTGTTGACAAATGCCAAAATAAGGGCATACAGTTTCTGAATAGGCGAGCGAAGCGAGCGCGAAATTTTAATTATTTTTTAAGACTTAAAACCAAAATTATGTAAAATGTAGCCCAAAAATACATTTTCAAGAATGGGTTCGCGGACCATTTGGAATGCCTCCAGGGACCACCAGTGGTCCGCGGACCACCGGTTAAGAACCACTGAGCTAGATGATTTATGATTATTATTAAATCTGTTTCCGACTACGATACAGAATAATACACAGCCTCGGATGTAAATAAAATAAATATATAATTTCACTCCTGAATAGTCCAAAAAATCGACCCCTTTTATAAAGCTACATTGTCTATGCTGTGCATATTTATGACCATAGAGTACTAATAGAACCTCCTTCACACAATAGCCGTGACCGTGAAATAAAAGTAAACTGCGAAACATAGACAGTGCGTATTTTTTGTCAATACTTTACTTTCCATTACACGTATTTACATAATTACTGCCGGCCAGTAATCAATAGTGATTGCGTTACTCACACGTCATATAACGTGTCGGTGTACAGTGTAAAGTAAACAATAAAAACTAATTGGTTCAAAATGCGCCCATAATGATTTTGAACCAATTAGTTTCATATTGTCATAATTCATATTCAGCAATAGAATCGTGTTTTTTTTTTCAAATTGAACGCAGAATGTTTTTTTTTATTCAAACCAAAACATGTTTTTGTCATCTTCCTAGCCTTTTCCCTAAACAGCTTGTGGCTAAATTACAGCCGCACTATCCCATTCATACCAGATGGTATCTAGTTTAGCAAAAGTATAATCCTGCTCATTTTACTGTGGCATATAATTACTTTATTAGATATTTGAAATAATAATATGTAAAATAAACAAAACTACAAATAACATATAACAACAATCAATTTACCTTTGGTCCTATGTACAGATATGACATACAAATTAATTTGAGGCAGCTAAAAACAGAAAGGAAACTGTTCTTCAATAGTTTTCAAAGCCAAAAAGTTACTAAGAAGTAATAAAATCTTGCATACAAGTTCCTATGTTCATAAAAAAGACTAGATAGATCAAAAATTATTTAAAAGAATAAACAACTTCGTTTAAACAACAAGTCTCAAAAATATCACTGAATGAAAACCTAATCCATTTCATACCTGATGCCAGAAAAATCCAGATGCATCAACGAGAGCGATGAATTTCTTACTCAAAGCAAAATGTATATAAACAACACATTACACCTGTGTGAAAATAAACTCATCCGCCGCTGTTCATCTTACGAATCTTCAACTCTTAATGTAAATAGTAACTCTTAAGAGAATGCGATGAGTCAATCTATACTAATACCTATTGAAAAGATCCTTTTTTATTTTTTTGGCAAACCCCAAAGGCTCCAAAACTTCTAAACTGATTTGAAAAATTATACAGTCATACAGTCCCCGAGTGACGTAGGCTATATTTCATCCGGATACATGGGGTACGGGCAGTGATAACACCACAACAACTACTTTTTATAAAAATTGAATAGGTATGACCCGTTTAGAGGTATCAAAAAGGAGGAAGTTCTACGACATAGGAGCCGTGCTACAAAATAATCACAATATTCATCCTGTGCTCATTCTACTGAACCTAATAAAGAAAAGTATAAACAGAGTACGAAGTAAGGGCAGTAATTTTTCAGCTCTTAGTCGAGCCAACCAAAAATTTCAATTCCAATTGCATAATAAGTTCAGACTCAAATGCATTATTTTTATTAAGTTCAGATTCAAGAACCGAATCTCAAAATTCATGACTCTTGCGTAGAGGTTCCCAATTAGTTTTATTGTACTTTTTACTAATACGTTACAAGAGCCGTACACCAAAAAAATACAATATTCATCCCGTACTCATTCAAATGAACCTAATAAAGAAAAGTATAAACAGACTACGTGGGTAAGGGTGGGTTGCTCGATCAGTTTGAACGTAGAACGCCAGTAAGCGCCGTCCGTGCGCCCGCGTCGCTCCTAAGTACGCAAACAGTGGGACATTACGTGCAGTGCCGTGAATTAGTGAAACATGAGATCCGCATTGATATGCGTCTTCTTAGCGCTTGTTGTGAGTATGGAGATTAAAATTATTGTTTATAGGAATAATGAGGTGTTTCCCATTAAATAGTGTCTAAAAATATACGATAAGGTAGCTTTCTCTGGGAATGAATTTCTGGAATAAGCTTTAGAACTTAAAAAGCAATTCTTAATTAAGCAATTGCTTTAGATTATTAGTTTAGAAACTAGGCTTTTATATTTACCTAGAATTTGCTACAACACACTTTAAGAATAATGTGATGGTTAATTATAATAAGAATGATCAATATTTTGTTGAATACTCATACAAGGTTTGTCAATCTTAAGTGAGTCTGAAACAAAAATAAGAAATCGTCCGGCGATCCTAAGAATTAATTGACCAAAACGTTGTCTGATATGCGACTGATTTTCTCTGCTGGTAATTGCAGCATTTCTTATTAATAAATTCTAATCAGCGGTTTCGTGTTAATGTAGCTAATAGTTTGATTTAAGAATTTTGTCACCTATGATCATGTTGCTTTGGTTTTAAGTTATGAATTAAATAAATGTTAAAGAACAGATGTTTAGATAAGTTTTAAGCTCTGATAGCTTATAAGCTCTGCAAAAGGAACTCTGTACAACTCAATTCGTCCCTTTTAAATAACTGCAATTTAAGGCACCTCCCACAGGATTTATAACAAAAAGTCCCGAAGACAACCTCAGACGGATTGAAAATTAGCCTTTCGAGATATTGATCAGCAAAACCTAACACACGCACATCATCTTGTGTCAACAATAACATGCCTAAATCGTAGAAAACCACAAATTTTATTTTATTTATTTTTTATTTAATCTTTCACGTTCAGGCAACAATGGCCCGTGATAAACTAACATGTACTTATACATTAAATATATAATACCAAACTTGTATGTAAATAAAACCTAAGTCTATATCTACAAAACCAACGACCATAGCCCACAAATAATATTACTGTAACAATATTATTAAACGCATTATACAACAGAGATCTGACCTTAAACCGATACCATTGTGCAGATGAGATCTTCCCATGCAAGTGGAGCGATCAACTATATCTACTGTCGCGGTGCGATTTCTGCGTGGAAAACTATATTTTTGTTGAGCAAATTAAAATAGCAACATTAATTTAATAGCGCCTTGGGAATTTTAATGGGAAATTTTTCGGACTGCTTTGTTTTTTTTTTGAGTGCTAAACTGGTTTTTAGGATACAAGTGTAAATAGGCTTATGAGTTCAGTAAGATGTAAATCAAAGAATCGGCTGATTATTCACAGTGCAAATACTAATTGAACCCCTTTCTGGTAGAAAGCAATTGATTGCCGCGCCGATAACTTTTCAGGCATTTTCATAAAATCCTGTTCTAATAAACCTAAAACCACGTTGGGCGAGTTTTGTGATTAAACATAGATTTGCGCATGCGATGTAAACAATAGAAGACATTATGTAAACTGCTTTTTGAATTACCATTTTAGACTTGAACAGAAACATAAATGTATCAAATCACTAATAGAACTTTCTTCGTCTAATTTACGTATTTCTATCTCTTAATAAAACCTGCTTTTGCGAAAGACGATAAATCATTAGACGTTGGATTAGAACCACATGTCACACAATCTATTATATTGCATGAATCTAGAACCAAGTACCATAAATAAACTGTATAAAACGCTAAAAAAATAAAAGAATGCTTCTTCTCTGTACAACTTTAGAGGCATATAACTTTTCAATATACATATACTTAATAAATAAACGCGATTTATGAATTAATTTAAAAATAATAACATGTCAAATTAACAAAGACT
This sequence comes from Helicoverpa armigera, assembly GCF_030705265.1. Lineage (NCBI taxonomy): Eukaryota > Metazoa > Arthropoda > Insecta > Lepidoptera > Noctuidae > Helicoverpa > Helicoverpa armigera. Next base: position 8,166,397 of record NC_087136.1, on the reverse strand, counting down.
TTGAATTTGACGATAAACTAGAGGCCGGCTTTAGTCCCACACTATCAGAAGTCAAATCGTCTCAACGCTCAGTCATGTGAATTAAACCAAGCTTCTACGCGACAATGATGTTTTTGTATTGTTTTGTACTTCATAATTTTCATAAATAGCTGTGGTGTATGTAGTCGTGCATTTATTTTGTTTACATTTGTAATATTGACAGATCTTGCTATGTAATATTAAAGTAACAAGTCTTGTGGTCAGAAATTATATTCCAAAAGATACTACAGTTTGCTCTCAAAACTCTAAAACTGGAACTACAGTTTGCTCCGCCTTTAACAAAAAAAAAACAATAGGAACTCATTTAATAAAATCTCTTTCCAATTCTTTAAAATAATTTCGGGTGTTATTTCATCTAATCAGTTGAAGAACAGTCTCTCAAAAATGTACCAAAACTATTTATTTACATTCTATATCTACATAATCGCTACGCTGAGTGCGTATTCAGGTCTAGATCAACCACAGAAGCCATTTACGATACGTCCGCTCATTTATTGTTAGAAGATACAAAGAAATTGCTAAACGCAAGATTAAGATCTCCTTGCAACGTTATGAAATCTTCAAACGCACACTATGTTCGAGTATGATAAACGATTGTTTTACACAAATGCTCACTATTGATGTATTTCGGTACTTAAGAAGTCCAATCGATTGTTCTATTGTGTAGATAGTTAGAAAATTAAATACATCTTGTAGATAAACTATTTCCAATGCGTTTACAATATATTTTTTGATTTGAGGAAATAAATTTAGTTGTTCAATTCGGTGTTAACAAAACAGATTCATCTCATCATACTTTCTGATGATAGTTTGCCTTCCTAATATAAACATTCCGCTGCACAATTAAACAGAATTTTCGTAAACATTCGCGAAAATCAGAAACAGATGAAGGAGGGAAATCAAAATATGTAGGTAGTAAAATTGGAACCAAATAAGTTGGTTTGTGCAGAAATTATTCAATTGGAAACTCATCGCGGAGGGGTTGGATCGTCCGGCACGCAACCGATTTGTAACACGCCAACGTCTCGGGCGCACTTTCCCGCCCACCGCCATTTTACTTTCAAACGCATACTGAAATATCCACGTTTTTTTCTGTCATACAATTGTAATGATAAAGTGGCCATCGGGCACTCAATTAACGTTCGTTGGCATTGTCACTTCATGGTTATTAAAATATGAATGTTCGCATTACAGGTGCACAAGGACGGAAGTTGTGCTGAGAATGATGAAGAGTTCAAACCTACGCCGATCCCGCTCATCGACTGGCCGAGCGACAAACGCAACTCGGCCGGGACTCTACAGGAGATCATCAAGACTGACGCACCCCCTACGGTGGCAGCTATTCCCGCGCATTACTGGGAGGACGCCCTCAGGCATAGCGTGTACTTAACTCTCGTTAGAGACAAAATAGACCAATTAATTGCAAAAGGAGACTACATATCGCCTGACAGCAGACCAGACTTGCAGACGTCTAAAGAAGTCGATGATCACGATCTTTGGGATAAAATTAAAACAGCTAAATTTGACAGGTTAAAGGAAGAGCCAATTCCACCCGCCGACGTTACTATATTGGCAAGAGGTAGATTACTTGAAGATAAGGACGGATACAGATTCGTAGAAGAAGACGCAACACTGAATAATTGCAGTAGCAGTAATTGCACTAAAGGTGTCAAAGCCTTTTGGTCAGTAAAACGAATGAAACAAGGAGAACCATCGCCTGGAAAATACCACTACGAGTTGACATTTTCAGTAACTTCGCAGACACCAAGAAAAGTGAAAAAGCCATATGAGAATCCAGTTAGAACATTTACTATTAAAGAGAACACACCCACCGAACCTCCACAAAGTCGTAACTACGATAAGTCGGCCCACCACAACGAGAGACCCCAACGGGCCATTTGGGTCCATAAAAATATAAATCCGTTGACAACTTACCAGAGACGTCCGCATCATTCACGAGGCCTAGACCGGTTATTCTCCTCATTATTTTCGGACGAAGACACCTACGAGGAACCTATACCATCGTACAAACCAAAAACTAAAACTTATGTGCCCCACGCGTTTCCTCAACATTCTAAAGTAGGATACGTTGATGACAGAGAAACTTACCATCAGAAGAAGATGATTCCTTATCCGATGACGAAACATCAACCATACAGATACACTCACAATCCCCTCCCACCTCCCCCAGTGCCGTACGTGCAGCATCCATACTATAACGTAGATCCTATAGCGAATGTTCCATACGTACCACCGTACTCAGACAATCGCTTTGTGCCATCCAATGCAGTAAAAACCACAAGACCGGCTGTTTTGCCGACGCCAATTACAAATTATCCACTTATGAAAGAATCCACCGTCGAAGTTTCTGTCAAGACTAAACCGAATACAACAGAATATACAACAAAAGAACCAGAGATTGCAACGAATTTCAAATCTATACAATTTGTAAATCATCAGAAACAAACGCCAGTGAAAATTAGTTACATAACTGACCACATCAGACCTCCAGTATATAACGCACCACCGGGGGTTTTCGTTACTATGGACAAAAAACCTTTTAAACCAATGCCACCGCTTAAGCTTAATCATGGAAACAAGCCACATAAGTCTATTCTTCCAGATTTCCGTCCAAGCCCACAAGTTCTTGATACCCAATTCTCTGAACAAGATACGGCAGCTGACACTGCATTTAGACCAATTTCAATGAACTTCACAGATATTTCAACCGAAAGTAGTTACGATTCTGGAATTCAGAATAGTATAAATAAGAATATTCGTAAGCACTTATCGGGTAAGAAACCGACAAAAAAACACGAAAATATTAAATACAATCGACCCACTGTAATGCCTGATATCATAACAGCTGAAACTCTGCCAATCGAAGACAACTCCATGGAATGGGCTAATCTCTTAGGAGCTTTTACTAAAACTACCCCGATGGCATCACACAAGGACAGGAGTTCTACGGAAAATAGTGACGCAGTTACTTCTACAACACCTTCAACAACATCAGCTGCTGAAGACCTTACAGAAGATGTGAAAGAGAGGGAACATGAGACTCCATCAACGAGTACTACCACTAGCACAAGCACAACGACGACGACCACTACAGCCAAACCTAAGAAGCGAACACGTCCGCCGCCGAAGTTCAACAAACAAGATAAAATCAAAAAGCATAAACGAATCACCACTACAACCACAACCACAACTACAGTCAAACCGACACGAAAATACCATCCAAAGAAACCAACATCGACGTCTCAAGCCCATGATTTGACGCCTCAAGCAAGTTCTGCAGCAACCAGCTCAGCTAACTCCATATGGGAAACAAAAGCACACAAAGCACCGGCAAATAGTACAACCACGAGTACTACTATACGACCCACGACGACCGTGAAACTAACAACAACCAGTACTTCTAGCACTACCAGTACATCGAGCCCCAGCGTGGACACCGAACAGCCGGTTGTTACTACGCAACCGAAGAGTAAAAACCGTTTCAGACAATCCACACTGATGCAAAAAGGCACGTCGGTTAATCACGACAAATGGTCAACAAGCACACTCGACAAGAACCGAACGAACTCTGTATTATCTAACAAGTATCCAAGAAGAAAAGCGTCTAAATTCCAAGGATATATTCCTGCAAGCAAGCCCAGGAGTCCGGAAGTTGTGAGGAATAAGGAGGATCATAGAGACCACGTCTTTAATTCCAATCATGAGAACCTTAGTAGCACCACTACAGAACAAACACAAGAGGCAGACGAAGATATTTTGGTAAAAAAGCCACAAGCTACTACTACTCCAACTTACGAAGACGATGACATGAATGAAGAATCGTCAGAGTGGCCGCCTGAGGAAGGAGAGGAGGAAACTGAGCCAGCGCAAAGAGATTTCACAATTGATGCTCAAGAATCCAAAGATGACAATGAATACATTTTCCCAACTGCTAGTATAGAAAAAGAATTAACGACCACCGAATTGACAGTGGTTGCGTCAACTCATTCAGTTTCAAAGAATAAAACAAAATGTCAGAAGAAGAAACATAATAACCTAACTACTACAGAAGCCGCGAACAAATCGACTAGTGTCGCGGCAACTACCGCTGCCAGTAAAACCTCAAGTACCACTTCTACAACTTCAAGCCCAACAATGGACATATTAACTGAATTGTTTGGAGGTTTCACAATGGATGATGCGACAGAAATACCAGTGCTGTCTACTGCTGCACCAGAACCAGATCCAAGTCCGAGTCACAAGCACCAACGTTACATAGACATGGATGATGATATTAAAGACTTCCTGCATTCCCTTGAAAAGAGGCATGACAATAACACAAGTCATAATAATTCCGAAGAAGAATATGATGATGAAACTGACGATGAAGATTCTCCGTTCAATAATGACGAAGAAAATTCAGACAGCAGAAACTTAAGTGAAGAATACTATGATGAAACGCAAGAAAGTCAAGATCGGCCGTTTAGTTTATTAGAATTAATGGCTATAGAATAGACTGAATGTTTTCCTAAACTGAATACTCATACTCAGTGTTGTAGCTTTAAATGCTGTGTCCGTCATTGATCTCTGAGCACTGGCAGTGACCAATGAAAGCTATTTATTGATTGTTATCGCAGATATATTGTCAGCATTCGATCAGCCGCCGCCTTGTACTTAGTTATATGGACTTAGAGTGCTTTCACATAAAGATGTCATGTAGCGGTTTTAAATGTCTAGACGGTGCTGATCCAGTACGGATCTGCGTGTATGGAAAAACTTTAAATGTGAAGTTACAAATAAAGTAGAAAGCATTTAGCGCCAAACCTAATTGGAAACTTTTGTTTATGAAAACTATTCAGTGCATAAAATTTATAAATTGAAAAAAGTCAATGTTTTCAGAAACAAAAGTTTACAATGCTCCTTAAGGCTTATGTGACGCCAAGAAATTCAAAGTACTAGCATCTTACACAATTCCTATTTTTCTGTGTTACCGGAATGTAAATACTTAAGTTCAATTAAGGTTAAATTAAGATAATAATAATATTTTTGTATAATAAATTATTATAAAGATGATTTATTCAAGAGTTTTTTCTAACCTGCTCCTTCCATTGAATACTTGTAGATAGGCTCTGGTTTCAAAGGTACAAATGCTGCAAAAGATTCTGGTACCATTTCTTTTATCCTTTGTTGGTATGACAACCTATGGTGATATAAAAGAAAAACATTTTTTTTAGTCAGGTTGAGGTAAGTATAAATTAATTATTTAAAAATGATTAAGGTAATTTGTACCTGAGACATTTTCCAAGCACCTCCCTAATAAACCTGGGTTTTGGATGATCAATATCCAACTGAGTGCATGCTTCCCACTCCTCCCAGGACCAACGGTATTGGAAGTTGCTAAGATGGTATGAGAACCAATTCACAAATCTGAAAATAAAATTAAAATATGTGGTCATACAAACAGATCAATATAACATATTGCATTATGTTCCTTTTTATCAATGATTTATTTCAAAAGGTAAGTTTAAATTAAATTATTTCTTTAAAATTCCATAGACAAATTAATTGATGGCTTTTATAGACTCACCTATCAAAACAGGCCACATTCATAGTATCAATTCTCATAAACAATATTTCTGTAGCTTGAGCCAAAACCTGTGGCATCGTCGAAGGCTGGAGTTTACAGAGCTCAATCAAGATAGATCCGTAACAAATCTCCAAATATCTTGGTCTTGGCAGATTAAACAATTCAGCAAATATAATTTCTACAATACAATATTCTAGAGGAATCTTTGCTTTGTATGGGAAGCAGAGTAGTTGAGCCGCACACTCTTTTCGTTCCAAATGGTAAGCTTCCAAGATGTTGTGGAGATGCTCTTCAATAAGGAACCGTTCAATGGAGTGAGCGCCAGGAAGTACTGGTCCATCAGGACAATCCGTGTAGTCAAACATGCGGAATATGACTCTGGGCATGGGGTATGTGTCTGTGTCATTGTGTGGTGGTGGCTGGAAGAAATATTACGTTTTGAATTAGTAAACTGATAACACAGGTTTTTTTTTCAGTGTACATTGCCCCTTGAGCTGTTGACAGCTGTTAGTAATCAAGGGAGTATATAATAGTATAGATAGTTCAACTCAGATTTGCGCGCGGCCCTATGTGTGCGTCGGCTTGTAAATATACTACTTTCATTCGTGTGACAGTGACGTCGTCCGAGCATGACGTGTTCTTATCGCTTTTTGTTGTGGGTACAGTCGTTTACGAAAATACTAGTTATTCACGGAGAAATTATTAAGGAGTCAGGTAAAGTGTTTCAAAACATGAAACAACATTTAAAGCTTTTTATTATTAAATATAGTTTTTGTTTTTCCCCTGGTTTGAAAGATTTACATAAATATAGTTTTTCATTATTTTCTTATACGTCTTTTCAAATTGACATTGACAGCATCTAAGAAATAAATAAGGTGAAATATCTAAGATGAATTAAATACTCCTTACATGTTTTCTAGCTCGGGGTACGCGGACAATAAATAAAAGTGTGGACTAAGAATGTAAAAAGAGGTACAATCTAGTATAATAATGTAAACAAAATGTGTGGGGAATTTAAAAAAATTATATTGCTTCGCATAATGTCGACAAAATAAGACGGAAATAATGAAACTCATAAATGAATGTTTAAGTCAAATTGATGAAGGGATGTTGGGTAATACTTGTCGACATGTACAAAAGAAAAAAGAAGAATACTATAGACATTCTGACATGGAGTCAGAATTTATAATTCACCTTGGAGAGTAGCGAATCATCATTCATCATTTGATTTTTCAAGTAGCGATTCATAATCATTATAAATAAATAAACATTAAATTACGTAATAACTGTTTTTCTTTAAACACCCTAAATAACTGTATTGTACCCGACTATACCTCTTGTCACGCACACAAAGTCATTGTATATGTACAAGGGTTACCCACACATAAGGCCGCGCGCACGACTGAGTTGAACTTACTATAACTGACTACTGCACTAAAAAGAGTTGGATGGTCTCTAATGTATGGTCTGACTGATACTTAGACCATACTTTATATGAGATGGATCCATTTTTTTTTCTCATTAGCTAATGTATTAAGTGTTTTAAAAAATATATACATAGTTAATTATTAAGTTATCTTACCTGTATAGGAGGAAGAGTGTGTTGTAAGGCTTCACACAAAATTGAGTCAAAGGCAAGGTAAGGCCTAGGAATATGTTTCTCTGACCAGTTATCTTGCTTCAACTTTTTAATTTGAGCCCATAGACAATCCAGATACTCTTCCTGTAGATGAGGGGTATCAGAAGACCATACTTTTAGAGCTGGCCAGTGCTTCTTACTGCGCTTGTTTAAGAATATGTCTATGGTAGTTAGTAAGTGGTCCAATTGGGACTCTTTCTTCTCATATAACTCTCTGCCAACCCATGGTAGTGCTGATAACACAGCAAACACAAACCAATCCCTTCTCACTTGAGGAACTCCGTCCTCATTAGCACAGTCCACTAAAGTCTCCAGCAATGTCAATAAGGATGAAGCAGCCAATACATGGCAGTTCACCAAGTCAGCTATGAACCTCAGACAATACCTGGCTGCATTCCACTTGCCAGTTTTCAAGTTCTCTTTGAAAGTCTTCACAATGTAATCAACAAATTCACCACCAAAGTTATAGTTCTTAGCATTGAGTAGGCCCACTAATGTAGCGTATATGGTGCATTTCTCCGGCATACGAATTGCACAGTCAGTGAGAATACGTAAGATCTTCACTCGGAACGTACTCAAATCAGCTTCCAATACGCTCGCTAAGCCTTCCAAGTTACTCTCTAAACTAGAGCTACTCTTCTCTCCGACCCTCAGGATCAGAGACTCCAACCTATCCTCAATCTCCTGGTTCTCGGATACACGACGTCTTTTGCGATTGAGACGCTCTAAAACAAAAGTTAACCAAGGGTCATCAAACCAATATAATTTATAACCTACAAAATACAGAGTAAAATATTTTCTAGCTTACCGTAGCCATCCTCATCGTCATGAGCCCTTCTGCGATTCATTTCTGTAACTTGAGAGGTAAGTAAACAATTTGAAACAATGTAATATTTCAGTAATGCAACTAAAATAAACTGAAAAACGCCAACAAACAAGTCAGCGAACGGCGACCGACGTCGACGACCACAGACTAAACAAAATTAAACAGACAGACATACGAAAAGAGTAAACTATTATTTTCTCCTAAATATCGTTTCTCTATCTAAATTAAATCTTAGCTGTTAGTGACATTTGCGCAAGCATACGCAAATTAGTACTTTAGAATTTTTGCAGAGTATTTCACGCGTAAAACTCAGCAATGAGCAAAGTACCACAGTCGTCGGGACCCGTTTCTGCACGGATTGTGATGCCAGCAAACTCACTAACTCAGAACTGTCAAATCAAAAGTTTTGCTGTGCATTTTGTTTGTGATTTTTTTGCAAATCCTAAGAAATGTAAAAAATGATACAATTTCAAGTTTAAATTGATTGGTTCAGTGAGGAATACAAGGCAGCCTTTTAAGGATGTCTTGCAATTACGCAGAAGGATTGTCGCCCTATGAAAATAAAGGAATCTTGGGAGTACCAGAGGTAAGTAATCCAAAATTCAGATACCTTCACAGTAATTAACTTTATATATTGTAAATCTAACTTCATTCAACATCGTTGCTTTAAATGGTTCCAGAAATTCGATTCCCTGGAGAAATTCAACAAAAAGTGCGAATTACTGGCTCAGTTCATAGAACAAGCGAAACATGTGGTGGTACACACTGGGGCAGGCATTAGCACTTCTGCTGGCATACCCGACTTCAGGTAAATAAGCCCCTTATATCATTTCATTCTCAGTTTCATTCATGAAAAGATCAACACTGCCAAATATCTCAATGATTACAGTGCATCAGAATCAGAACTATTGAATATAGATGTTGAACACAGTTTTATTAATTTTCTTATTTATATCTAATCTTAAAATGTTCCTAGCTAAGCTAAAAAACAATATACTTTTCCAGAGGACCCAATGGAGTATGGACACTAGAAAGAGAAGGCAAAAGGCCTTCAGTGAACATCTCATTCACTGACGCCAAACCCACCAAGACCCACATGATACTCAAGAAGCTAGTAGAATGTAACAAAGTACATTACATCGTCAGTCAGAACATTGATGGATTACATCTCAAGTCAGGCCTGCCAAGGAAGTATTTAGCTGAGTTACATGGCAATATGTTTATTGATGAATGCAATTTGTGTAAGAGGTGAGGGTCTTACAATTGTTTTGATTGTACATAACTGCTGGTAAATAAAGTTTGTTATCAAGCCTTTCATATTCTATGTATTCTATGATGAAAGTAATTTGAGTTGTGCATCTAATCTCACAAAAACTCTTTCAACAAACAGAAAATGTTACTTTCTATATTAGGGGAAACCATTGTAGCACTATTTCAACGTCTGGCAAAATTGAAAACTTAATTAGTAATCTTCTAAAGCCATGTTGTTCCTGTATAATAAATTAAATATGCACTACAAAATTTTCCATAAACTTCCAGACAATTTGTACGTAGTTGCCCAGTGGAGACGGTAGGTAAGAAGTGCAGTGGGGTACCCTGTGCTGCTGAGCATGTCACCGGTAGGCCATGCAGGGGCAGACTGTATGATGGAGTACTGGACTGGGAGCACAGCCTGCCGGAGAATGATCTTACCATGGCCGAGTGGCAGTCTAGGTAATCTGATTTTCAAATTATTGAGGAATTTTTGAATGCTCTGCTCAGTTTATGGGGTAAAATCTTCTAGACATCAATTAATGGCTTGTGGATTCAATTTTTCTTATGAATGTTATAATAAAGTTATGTACCTAAGAAATATAGACCTTTATACATATTTTCCTGCATGCTACATAAAACTTTGCAATTTTAATAATGTTTGTATCAAAAATACAATAGTAATTAATAGTTTTTTCTGTTTTAGTATTGCAGATTTAAGTATATGCCTTGGAACAACTTTACAAATTGTGCCAAGTGGTAATTTACCCTTAGAGACCATCAAGTATGATGGAAAACTAGTCATTTGCAACTTACAACCCACCAAACATGTAAGTATCTATTATATTTGTGTCCTTTGGTGTTTTAGTAGTCTGCTCTTCTGGAACTGGATTTTTAAACAACCGGTTTATTACTACCTACTATGCTTTGTCTACTTAAAAACTCTTCAAATTTTGAATGATATAGTAAAGAAACTAGTATATTGCTTTAGGAAAATGTAGACTTAAAACATATTTTTATTTTCAGGACAACAAAGCAGACCTAATAATAAACTACTATGTAGACGAAGTACTAGAAAAAGTGATGAGCATTCTCAACATAGATATACCAACATACTCTGAAGACGACAACCCAATAAAGAGAGCTGCCTCCACTATCATAGATTGGACAATTGACAGACGCGACGTTCTAAAACTAGAGAAAATATTCAAAGCTAAATGTAAAGGAGTGAAGAAAAAACGAATTCTAATAAAGAGTAAACGTAATAGTACGGAAATTAGCTCAGTTAATGGTATTAGTGAGGATAAGTCTAAAGTAATTAAGTTAGAAGTTAAGGAAGAACAAAATGAAGATTGTGTAGAAGTTAAGCCTGAACCTGTGGAGAATGGAAGTGAAAATGGTCAATGTGTTGACACTTAAAATGTTTTAAAAGATGTGCAAGCAGGTATTTAATTTCCACTTGATTATGTTCAAATGAATTTAATCTTTATTATTTTTATATGAGTATAAAACTTATTTTAACCAAGTACAATCATTCCACAATGGATCTTTCAGTGTTTTAATCTTGTGAACAAATAGATTCAAATGTACCAATGAACAATTATTATGTTCTATATAATAAATAAAACTCATAAAACAATATAGTAAAATAAATAATTTATTTATAAAAAATATCTTCTTATTTACAAAATATTATTACTCTTTGGTAACATTGGAATGTTAGGGAATCTCCATGCTATAAAATATAACTTGTACTATTACTAAAATCTAGCAATTTCTATAAAAATGAATTGTATATAAAAATATAAAATTTCATAAATTTTCAAACCATACATACAACGATTATGGCAAAACATATGTTCATGTAAGAAAGATGTTTCTTTTTGATTTACAAAAAAATATGCAAAATTCATCGGAAGATTTTCATTTAAAACATATGTAAATGCTACTTTTACTTTAACTAACCCGACATAAAAACTAAAATAAAATACCAAGAAATAAGTACAAAACAGACTAACACAGCATAGAAGTGAGTTGGAATGCTATCAACGTCACTAGAGGCAGTACCAAGTTATCCACTTGTTCAGTTTTAGCTTCAACCAGTCCTGAAATAGCTGCTGTCACTGCTACTCGAAGAGACGCGTTGCTTATGTCTAGTAGGCCTGAAAGAAACAGCTAGATTTTAGGAATGGTCACTAATATTATACGCATTTTAGTTTGATTGAGGTGAATGTTACACGTTCACGTAAAACTGGCCGGATTTTAATGAAACTTGGCAGTGTTAATATGGAGTTTCTTGCCCATTCTATGAAGTTTCTTGCCCGTTCTTCTCCATAGGAAGCTACTTTTGGAATGGGCAACTAGAAGCAAACTTATTTATAATTTTGACGTTCATAAGTGCTTGTAAAGGCCTACATGAAATAAATGATTTGATTTGATACATCAGGATCTGGGTTCCTTCAAATGGATGAAACGGGCCTTATTAATAGACTTTCGCTGTCCGTCTGGCACTAGGCTGTCTCATAAAGATTAAGTGAAGTGTCAATGAAACATTGAAAACACAAATTAATTCAATGTTTCAAGGTTTCAAGGGGTCCCCATAAAAAAAGGAATTTACTTTTTGGCCGTTTTATCAAATATTGTAACTTTTCCGTAGGCGAGCCCGACTAGCACTTCACCGGTATTGCTGGGAGTTTATAGGGGCAGCAAGGACTGGTAAGATAATTCATCTAACTCACCAAACAGGTGAAGTGCATGCATAACTCCTACTTGTGTCAGGATGTTGAAAACTGTGCCCTCTAACGTTTTGTGTCCATCTGCAAAACCGAAAATTGTTCAAATTACTTAGTAGGCTATGATTTAAACATACAAGTCGCCAATTTTCGCTCTTCTATGAGCGATCTTGGTTGCGACCTCGGTTGGTAGGCACCTAGGCACAGAAGTGTCTGCCGTCTGATTGTTCATACTCGAATTTACACGACATTTGGCACTATTATGGCCAAGTCCTATGCCCTTTTTTGGAGTCATGAAATAAATCATCATCAGACTTTTTATTGTCGCACTGCAGAACACAGGCCATTCTCATACAGAGAAGGAATGATCGTTAATCACCAAGCTTAAGCCGGATTAGCGGTTTTAGACTTAAAGGCCAGGTGTCCTCATGAAGAAAAATGATGATTGAACTGACCTGCCCATTTATTGAATCCGTATTTGGATCCGAACCAGCTCGCAGCAGTATCTCCGACTCCTATCGACAGGACACCACTGAGTAACTCCAGTTCGTAGCCTGGGTGTACAGGTACCAAGACCAGTGGACAAGCCAGGCCTATGTATAAGTATAGTGGTGTCATCGCGAAACTGCCCACATCCTGAAACATTAAAATGCAGAATGGAAGAAATTAAAACGGAACTCAATTATCCAAGCGCGATTGAACCTCGGAGGGAACGTGAACTTTGGAGGGATAATCTAACTGCTGTTACTTTCAGATCTGGCAAATGATGTCAATATTATACTAAAGTTGCTGCTATGTAAACCCCATAAGATCCTCGTCAGAGATAACAGACCGGTCACAAAATAATAAAATAATTTATGAGACTTACCTTTTCATCACTATACACATTGAATGCAGCTTGCAGAGCCGACGAAATTGGTTCTATTCTAGATTTTCTAAGTGCCTGAAAAAAGTAAAATTTTCAGTTCCCACATTGATAATTAACTAGAAGGATATTGTTAAGAGAAGGTTTCATAATTTCTACAAACCTCAATCAATATCAGAAGACCGAACCCAACTCCAGCAGCCAGGGTCATCAGTTTGATGTCAAACAAGATTCCAGATAGAAACACTATTGAAGCCAGCACGTGGAACGTCTTGCGAGTGACTGTGCTTGCTTTCACGTTGAGTTGAGTGCGGACAAGTATGACAAACGCTGCTATGGCTGCCGAACTGAGCCACAATAGAAATAGTTTCACCTGTAATTGAAGAGTTTATAATTAAATCAGAATTCCGGAGGTCTACAAAAGTTATGTTTTATTGGGAATTTAAATTGCAAAATAGTGTTTCTGCTTTATTAATGAATTATTTACACCTACTATCTGAAATGAAATTAATTAAAATAATTACAAAATGGCATCAAAGAAGCTGCCCACTGGGAGTGTCCCAAGAGGCTGGCATGATGTTTTATTTAGTTTTACACTGGATGAACATTTTCGGTTAATTTATACTTTATATGTAATAATTTATAATGATATTTAATTTTACTCCACTTACCCTACCAGAATCCAGTATAACATATTCCGCAAGTCGCACTATGCAATCAACACCAACTTGTGCGTGTAAAATCATAAGGGTATATGTTCCCGCTACACTCAAGATATAACAAAAAACTGAAATAGTTCTTTGAGAATCGTCCAACGCATATAACGCTGCAACAATAATTGCCACTGTTGATAATATGGCCTGAAAATAGGCAATATTTTTTATAAAAAAATAAGGGGCATTTAGGACTGCCTGAAATGCTGAATGCCTGAACTGCCATAAATTAAACAAAAAAATTAAAATGTTTCTAAGAAAAATTAAGACAAGATTTTTTTACCTTTGGAGTAAAAGCAACTTAAATGTCAATTAAGAGGTGTTCAGGGGTCTTGAAAACATGAATTAACAAACTGGTAATTTAATGAAACAAATAAAAAGTATTTTAATTATATACTTACAAATATAACAGAATAAATAAATCTGAGTTCTTCATCTTGTTGATCCCCCATTTTGTACAGGGTCTCGCAGACTGCCATTATGGCGAACAAGACTATACTCTGTGTGACTATCATGGCTTCTCCCATAGTGAAAGTCTTTGGGTACCACGTGAGAGATATCCTTAAAAGTGCACTGAATGAGAAAATTGATGCCATTGAGAACATCAAGGAAAATATCAATCCTGAAAAAAAAAACAAGTGTTAATTTAGTTTATACTATTTATGAAAACATGACTGGTTGGTCAATATGAGGATAGTTTGATTTATTGACCATAATAATCAACCTTATGTTTTTAGGCTTATTAAATTGAGACCCGTTTATCTTCCACAAGCTCATACATAATTATTACTCCAGATCTACACACCTGCATAAGGATTCAGACTATGTATATTTACTGAGAAAATTTTATTACCTTGCCTCTGAATCCCATACAACAGCAATGTAGCTGTGAGAGACGATGCAACACATCCTCCATAGATATTGTCCTTTAACACCAAGCAGGATACAGACGTAAACACTATGAAAAGGAAGCTATGGGCCATCAAACCTATTGATATATACGCCAGGAATGTGTATAGTTCCGAAACTTCATAAAGAGTCGCGTAAAGGAAGAGGACTGTTGGCAGAAGGACACAACACCATAGCCCATTTGTGTTGGATGGTCTAAAAAAAAAAGTTTACGTCAATAGGCCACATTGAATGAGTTCAAGCTATTATTCGATATTTAGATAGATTCAATAATACCTTAAATATATCTAAAAGCACCCGGATCTAATACCGTGTTCAAAGTTCACATTACCTTGTCTCGATATGTCCATCTTTTAAATTTCTTGTTATTTGTCTATCAACAGTTCTGACTATCCGAAATAATTTTGCGTCAAGTTGTTTATGCATTTCCTGATAAAAGGTAGCTTTTTTTCTAGTTCTATCCATTTCTATTTGATATAAAATTTAACTTAGATTCTAACCAAAACAAATATTTTTTAAACTGCACAGCTGTTCCTCATCTGTCTAATTGACATTGACATCCAGCAAAACGGGAGCGAGGTCAAGGATTGTTTCCCTAAGTCGATTCTTCTGTCTGAGACACATGAGTGATTTCTGAATACTTTTTATCTCATTTTATATAATTAACATATTTTCTGCCCTTTGCTGGTGGAAGCATTATTTGGAAAATATAGATTCCATTTTATACATTAACGAAGCTGTCACTGTCTCGTTCTTCAACCGAAGTCACTGTCACTGTCATATCATACACCAAAAATCGGAGTAACGCAACGCCGTGCGCGGGAACTTGGAAAACTGCCAGTTTTGCACTTGCCAGTTCCGTGTTCGTAACAGTAGAATTAGCACGTATTTCTACAACATGTTACGCCAATTAAGCAAAGTGGTCCAGCAAAAGGCGAGATTCGCTACAGCTGCGGTCCCTGCTCCTCAAAAGAACCCAGAGATTTTATACACCGGGGTGCGTAATCATTTAATTATTATGTAAACAATTTCTTTGCCAACGTGAATCAATAAAATAACTTAGGGCTGGGAATGCTGAATTAATAAAGTTAATAAACGCCGGTAGAACTAAGTGACAAGGAATTTTACGTGAGTAATAGTTAAGAAGTTTTATTTTTTCATAAGGAAGTTAGAGATACATATTTTTATGGTGCTCATGTTATGATTTTATTATCGATGTTCAAGGTCAGCTCGCCGGCACCCAAACAATATGTTTTTACAATATGATATACAGCTTGATATAAATATTCAAGGCCATGTAACGACTTATTAGTTGTTACATTATTTAAATATATGTATGTAGGTACATTTATAATATTTTTTATTGAATAATATTAATCTATAAGGTACTTGAAGAGGTAGGAAGGTAGATTTGTAAAGCATTGCATGTGGTAGGCTGTAGTAGGCACAAGAAAAAAAAGTTGTTATTCACTGGCTAATTAATATGGTTTCCTCATTCCAATTAATTAATATATGAATAAAGTGCTCTAATTCTGTAAACATTATGATATTTAATGCTGATTTTGTAGCAGAATACTGATTATAGATAACATTAAATCTAATAAGAAAATTGAACACAGATTTTGATGAATTATATCTTTCATAAATTAATTTAAGCCTAAACACATGATATTTCAGAAATTGACATGTTATCTGCTTTAATTTAGTTATTCATCAACAATGAATGGGTAAAGTCATCGGATGGCAAGACGTTCAAGACTGAGAATCCCAGCAATGGCAAAGTGATTGCAGATGTACAGCAGGCCAGCAAGACTGATGTGGACAAGGCTGTTAAAGCGGCTAAGGATGCCTTTAAGTATGTTTTTTTTTATATCAATAACAAGCATCCAGATCTTAGGTTTTTCTTAGAGTAACAAGGAGCCATATGTATAGGTTCTAGAAGTATGTTATAAAAACCCTATGTGAGCCATAAAGGTCTTACTTGAGCTATCATGACCAAAATACAAGTAACTAAAAAGAAAAAAAATAAGGGGTATCCCCTATGTATTGTAAGTTCTTCTTTTTCGAGGGTTTGCCCTTGAAAACAGTTTATCGGGCGATTTTTTTCTATAGATGTAGATGTGTGTGCCGGTAGATAACATATTACTGCAACAAGTCATGCTTTATTTACAAAATCTATCTTGCCTGCTATAGCTAGCAGCTGTAAGATTTTATACTTAGATACTTATACACCTGTAAAAAAGATCTGTTTTCTTCTAATTAGTCTCCATTGAGAAATCACTCTCTAATCTCGATAAATTAACTGAAACATTGCCTAATTGTGCTAACACCGTAACTAATGATTTGCCGTTAATTATGAGCCATAAATATTTATGGATATAATCTTTATCTTGTACTGAATGTGCAACAACCATTATAAAGCTGCTTTTCTAATGCAACATACTTAACTTGCTGCTGTTTGACCTTAAAAAAAAAACGTCGATTAGAGATGCTACAACAATTTTCTGTGTTTTCAATCTATGTAAAATATGCGTCGTAAGTTCTTAAGTCCTGTTTATAAAAAAAATCGGAGTTGTCTTTCAATAATTGGGAATTCGAAGCCAGCTTTGAATATCAGATAAGATTCTCTTGTTCATTCTTCAAAGGACTCTTGGGATCATGACATTTTCAGATTAAAGAGAAATTCCTACATATTTATTTATTTTGTTAACAGGCTTGGTTCACCATGGAGGAAGATGGATGCCTCCGAGAGGGGGTACCTCCTCAGCAAACTGGCTGATCTTGTTGAGAGGGACAGGACTTACTTGGCCGTAAGTATTATCATTACTAGCTTTTGCCCGCGACTTCGTTCGCGTGGAAAAGTGACTTCTGGCAGATTTTTGGCTTGACTAATAGATGGCGCTTGACTGATATATGTCCGGAATACAAACAAAACTATCCTATGTCCTTTCTCAAGTTCCAAACTATGTTCGTACCAAATTTCACACAAATCGGTTCAGTAGTTTAGGCGTGAAGAAAAGACAGACAGACAGAAAGACAGACAGACAGAGTTACTTTCACATTTATAATATTAGTTAGGATTACCTACTACTGGCCAGTTTCCACAACAAAACGCCGTGGAAGCTTTTTTAAAAACATAGGTAAATCTATAGAAAAATGAAATAATGAGGGTCAATAGTAGATATATGGTGTCAAACAATCGTCTAGGTTCGTACTTAGTTCAACCTGTTTAGAGATTAGTTGACACCTTTGCTGTAGATTGACGATATTGTATGCAGTAGCTAGCACCTACTTAAATAACTTAGATTTAGGTACCTATAAATTGAAAAGCGAGCCTATCGACATAAAAAAAAAGCTGGACTACACAAATTCCTCTTATACACGATCTACCTACTTAAATCGCAAAACCAGTTTCATACCCTAGATGGAGCCATTAAGATTTCCTGGCATTACTTTAATGACATGTTGTGGCTATGTACCTACTTAGAATCTGTACACCCCAGCTATTTATGTGAACAAAGTGCATTGACTTTCCTTAATGCAAGCATGCATTATACCTGCATAGCATGTAGGTATGTGTAAATATAGCAAATTGCGTAGAACTTTTTAAACTCGATGACTTAGCATTTTTATCTGAATAAACAATCCATATTTCTCACTCTTTAATAATGCTAATGAATTATTTTAGGTAACCATAACTATCGGCAATTAGTATTGACATTGACCATTATTTATCAAGTACATATTTATATTTTTTCTTGCAATTATGTCATTGCTTTTTAGAGAATAAGTGTAGATATAAATGTAATATGCTATAACAACGGTTAGATAATATTATGTACTTACCTACTTACTTATAAACGTATCTAATAATATCTGTTGTTTATCATAACCCCCTGATAAGGCGTGACCTAACGCTACCATACATTTTTGATTACTTGCGCTTGAAATAGATAATTTTGAAGCTGACTGTCTAACAATATAATGATAATTAAATTATTTTTACAGTCCCCATAATTCTTTGAAAAAAACCCTTCGAAAAAACGCCATCGTATTTTTTTTTGGCCTCCGGGAAACATTTTCACAATTTTCATTTTGATGAAAATATATATAGGAGGTCTTATAACGAGGAATAATATGGAACTAAAGTAGATCATTCGAGTCTCCAACATTTTGTACCCAAAAATGACAGTGCTTGGCAGAGGCTAAATGTAATGGGCCTAAATCGTACCTAATGCAAAAAAGGTGCACTTTGTCTACATAAAATACAGACAGACGTGGTTAAGTAATATTTTTGCATAGGTAGGCGCAGACGCAACCTGCTCTCGTCTAGCTTTCGCGTTCATTCAACCTTTTGGTTGCATGCATGTACCTACTTAGTTACACATCAACTGACGATAAGCAGATACTTAGGTATATCTACGATATTCAACTGTAAACGTAGGATTAACACCAAACATGAAATAATTTACTGCCATCGATTCCGCCGAAGTCATATTTCCGATTATTTCCATCATACGAGCAAAAATATTTTAGTTTATCTTCTGATATCAACCAGCCATTTGATTTAAATAAATATTGCAACTGCAACGTGACTCGACGTCAACGATCTTATTTCATGTCCTGTGATTAATAAGTCTACGCCAGCATTTTATGTTATTGCCACGTAAGGGATCTACTAGCTTGTCATGCTCAGAAACGACTAATTTTCACGGTTTTTTACCGTCTCGTTTAGGTAGCATTTTTCATTGTTTTGCAATAATGACCTAAAAAAAAAACAACTGAACAGCTCAATTCTAATTTCAAATACCTTGGCGTTCCCTAAACGGTGATAAATGATTGGCTAACAATTTACCGTCATCACCTTATTAACCGTTAGCCAATTACATTCCTCTAAAATTCTCAAAATCCTCTCATTCCTCCAGAGTCTAGAAACCCTGGACAACGGGAAGCCCTACACGGCAGCTTACTACGGCGACGTGCAGGCAGTTATCAAGAACTTGCGCTACTACGCCGGCTGGGCTGACAAGAGCCATGGCTTGGTGCTGCCGATGGACGGCAAACACTTCGCTTATACTAGGCATGAGCCTGTTGGTAAGTGTGGACACGACTTTATTGGTCTTAAATAAAGTTGAGGAGCTTGTGGCTAAGTTACAGCAGTGCGGATCGATCGGTTCATGAGGTTAAGCAACGGTTGGTACGGTCGGTCCGTGGTTGGGTCAGCATCTTGTTATAACGAGTTCCTATTAAAGGAATCGGAGAGTGTCCGGTGAGACTAGAAGTCATATCCAACTCACCTGAGAAAAGGCTATGTGGATGGCGTTGAATGTGTTAAATGATGATACTTACTTAGATTAATTTTGACATTTACATAACACCACGATAGGTAAACCATAAGATTGGCATAGACGTAATCAGTGTATTTTTAATATATATTTATGAAATGTCAAAAATAAAAAGACACAATCTAAGTTGAACATATTTGGCTAAGTTGAAGTCCCAACTATTAAAAGGGTAATGGTAGCTAAATGAACACATCTGTCTGCTCATATGTACATGTCATGATTGGACATGGAATCGGTTCATCATGCCAAAGCGACAACAAACAATGATATTTACCCAAGCGCGGCGGAATGGGCGTCAGCACAATAGTCAATAAGCCTTTGTTATCAAGTCAGACACTAAATAAATGATCAGTCATTCTGCTATCAGCCATTTACTGAGGATTACAAAAACATATCAGTCCATTGATTTGATCCACGTAATGCTAAATTCTAAGTCTTCTATATATAGGACCGCCCATTAAGTCATCTAGAATCAAAAATTTAAAAATTGGTGTGCCTTATACCCTATATCTGTCCGTCTTAGGTATGTTTGTGCGACAGTCCTGTAACATTAAATATGTAGGTAAAGGTATATGGCCGTATACAAATATCCCGAACATCTTATCTCTGTATAAAATATGTATATCGTCCAATCTGATCAGATTTTTATCTGCTAAAAATATATACAAAATTATTGGTACGTTTTCAGTAAAAGCAAGTAAAAGATTTTGCATGATTTTGAACAATCTTGGTACTTGTGATAAATAGCGTCGTTTCGATAAACTATGTTTTGTTATTAGACACTGTTATTGTATGTATGACTGCGTGTTTACATTGATCATACCTATTTTGTATTACTTATATGTTTGTTTTATGGTTAAGGAAAAGTTATAAATTATCGCATTTATATGGAAGTAAACAACTTATGCTTATGTGTTTAATAATTACATGATATTTTATTTTATTAATATTTAATTTTATTTGGTCCAAAAAATAGTCTACGTGACTTATTACAATGCGTAAAATACAGACAGAACCTGTAATCTAGTCAGAGTAAATGTCAACAATCAGACCAATGACCTATGGGGGCTGGGGCTTTAAAATCCTTCTCGTCTACTTATCTATACATTTCTTATTATTTATTAGTACCTTTCAACCACTATATCTAACTACCAAATGAAAATACCACAGGTGTATGCGGCCAGATAATCCCATGGAACTTCCCTCTCCTGATGGCAGCGTGGAAGCTAGGCCCTGCCCTGGCTGCCGGCTGCACGGTCGTGATGAAACCGGCCGAACAGACGCCTCTTACTGCGCTATATCTCGCTCAGTTGGTTAAGGTGAGATTAATTATCTATACTAACAGGTATATAAAGAGGAATGTTTTTTTGAATCGAATAGGCTCTAGAACTAATTAACAGATTTGAAAAAGTTTCACTTTTGGAAAGCAGGCAAGCTATTTCTGAGTAACGAAAGGCTATATTTTACTGAGGTACGGCAGAAGTCCCCACGGAAAGCGGGAGAAACCGAAGGAAAACGGCTAGTTGGTAATAAAGTTAATGGGTTAAAATCTTGTGTACCTATGTTATGTGATCGAAAAGTCACGATGAGATTGGGTTGTGACTACAACTTTTACACGAATACTTAAAACACAGAAACTTAAAATATTGCATTTTAATAATTAAAGTATTCTTTCAGGAAGCTGGTTTCCCCGAGGGTGTGGTGAACATGTTGCCAGGTTTCGGCGACGCGGGCGCAGCTCTCGTCGACCATCCCGATGTCGACAAAATCGCTTTCACTGGTAAATTTTATAATGTTAATTAGTTATTATGGTTATCTAGATAATCTGGTAAGCTATAAATAGATAATGAGTACACAAGTGTTTTTATGAGTTCATCAAGTCTGTTGATTCTTACATAAACATGTAAAGCATATTGTTATCAATATTATGTATGCGTCTTTAACAATGCAAAATTAATGCTTAAATAAAAGGTACAATACAAGCGTCTACCCACATAGCGTGAGAGTGAAAAGTAGTCCACTACCTCGAAAATGGTATATATGACACTGAAAGAATTTTTAGAATCTGTCGAGTCGTCTTTAAGATTAGCGAGGTAGGTCAAAGTCATTAGTTTTTATCAACAAATTGTTCCCATGAAACTAAAGAGCATTTACTCCCGGCGCGATGTCAAGTTTAGGTAATTTAGCGCCAGAAATCATGCAAACAAACAAGCAAATTTTATTAACTAATAATTATTTTAATCTTTATTTTGCTCCCTCTAGGTTCAACCGAAGTAGGCAAGTTAATCCAGCGCAACTCGGCTGGCACAGTGAAGCGCATCACATTGGAGTTGGGAGGAAAGTCGCCTAACATCATCTTCGCGGACACTAACCTGGAGAGAGCGGTGGAGGCGGCACATTTCGCGCTGTTCTTCAATATGGGACAGTGCTGCTGTGCTGGTATGTTTAAAAATGGTTATGGTGAATGCTTCAACTGGTAGCGGGAAATACAAAAGTAAAGTGTTGTTTTTATGTTTTTCTGGGGTTAGTTAGACCAGTTGAAGCATTGAGCTTAATATGAGGACAATTTTATTTTACCCTGTAGGACAAAACAGTTGGGATATATAGAACAGTGTTCTGGTGTTGGTATGTTTAGACAGACTTCCAAAATAGTCCTGATCCTTACAAACATAATTCTACCTTTAAAGATTCATTTATTTTCTAAGTCAAATTGGAATAAATGATTATGTTCTTTCTTCTCATCAAGGGAGCTACAGGTTTTTTTTATCACTTATAAGTACGGGTACACTTACACTAGGAGGAGTGTTAGAGTTTTCTCAAATCTCAAATTATGTTCTTTTGAATCCTTATTCTGTACAATGTAACGATATGTTGGTATTAATTAGGATCCCGCACATTCGTGGAGGACAAGATCTACGACAAGTTCGTGGAGCTGTCCGCCGAGCGAGCCAAGCGACGCGTCGTCGGGGACCCCTTCAAGCCTGACACCGAACAGGGACCACAGGTAGGTTATAAATAAATGAATACATTATTTTTTACAAAATGTTCTCTTTTTTTAAATCGAAGATTATAGTCACAAATTGTTTGATATAGTACATAAGGCTCATTTGAATCTACGGTATTGCTTACTAGAGATAGGAATTTGACATAACTTGTATGAGGCTAATGTCAAAATTCTCTAGTCAGGAATTTAGATAAATAGTATATTGGAAACCGCTGTTAGTTGCAGACCGTTATGGTGTTTTGCGTGAACTGTAGGAATAATGAACTTATTACCTTGTTTTCCAGATCGACTTAGAACAGCAGACCCGCATCCTGAGCCTGATAGAGTCAGGCAAGCAGCAGGGCGCCAGGCTGGTGGCGGGAGGCAGCAAGGGAGCTGATGCCGGCTACTTCGTGCAGCCCACTGTCTTCAGCGACGTGCAGGACACCATGGACATCGCTACCACCGAGGTCAGTACTCAACCTGATACAGTCAGCCAAGTAGGGAAGCTACACTACCCAAATAACATAGCCTGGTACGGGAACAAGTTTCCCCGAAACCCTGGTGAAGCCGTAGCCAGCTAGTATGAAAAATATCTACACCACTTGAGAGCAGTGACTTCTATTATAATGTATCAACTCAAAAGCTACTGGATCTATTTCAACTTTTAAATGAGCACTTGAAGTAGTTCTAGTGAAATTAAAATATAGTACACTAGCGACTCGCCTCAGCTTCGCACGGGATTACCAGTATTTCCCCACTCTTTAATGGATGTTGTTATACATATAAACCTTCCTCTTTAAACACTATCAGATAAATAAAAAAACCGCATGAAAATCGGTTGCGTAGTTTTAAAGATTTAAGCGTACAAGCGTACGTTTTATACTATGTAGTGATTTTGCTTAGTGTTTGAATTTGCTAGAATCAATAACAAAAATGCATCATATGAGCCTGGCTAGATAGTCTACTGAACAAAACATTTTCTCCCCCAGATCTTCGGCCCCGTGCAGCAGATCCTGAAGTTCTCTCAGCTGGACGAGGTGGTGGAGCGAGCCAACAACTCGCAGTACGGACTCGCGGCCGCTGTCTTCACGCAGGACATCGACAAGGCTAACTATGTTGTGCAGGTATGATGTTATTATTATTTACAACTACATTTTATGTCCTAGATCATATACGGCGGTATAGCTCAATGAAGACCTGGTATGGGAGTGAACAAACGTAATTTATTTATATAAATTTAACTATCAACTCATATTACATCACATTAATGTAATGTGGCTTTATGTAAAATGTATAATACTTACATAGCTACCTAAAGAATGGAGGGGTTCTAAATACTTCTTATTCCACTCACACATTCATCATCACATAACCTGATTTGTTTAGTTATAATATTAAATTATTTTACCATCTAAATTATTTCATTCTTATAAATTCGAGGCATAAGCGAAAGTCATGTAAATGTAATAGAGAAAAAAAAATCAAATCGAATTTTAAGTCTTTCCAAATCAAATGTTTGTATGTTTTTTTGTTATTTCTAGCGACTTCGCGCCGGCACAGTGTGGGTGAACGATTACAACGTGCTAAGCAACCAGGTTCCCTTCGGAGGTTACAAGCAATCCGGCATCGGACGCGAGAACGGACCCTACGGCATCAAGAATTACACGGAAGTTAAGGCTGTCATCACTAAACTTACTGATAAAACTTCATAAACATAAAAATAGCTGTAATGTGAAATAGTGATGTTCGAGTGTTTGGTGAGAAGCGGTAAAAGTTATCGATATTTTAAACTACATAAAAATATTATAGTCTGATATATACTGTTGTAAGACAATCTTCCATAAGAGTTCACGCATTCAGTTGTAATTAATTTTTGAAGGTACGTTTTATTACAGTAGTGATGTGATAAATATATCGATAACTTTTTACATGGGACTAGCGAAGCATTCTGTCTCAAGACATTCGCACAAATATCGTAATATGTATATTTCGATATTTATTTTGTACGTTCTCAACTCACAAATTATTGTAGAATAATTCGTAAGTTGTATCGATATTAATGAATACTCTATGTTTAATGCTCTGTAAATGTTAATTATATTGAACACTAAAAAAGTGAATCTATACAAATACAATTTGTTAACTTTTGCATTTGTTATTTTATGTGAACAATGTTTTGCATTTACCGGGTAAAGAGGCTGAGATATGTAGAACCAATTAAATTGATTCCAAATGTCTTCCAATATAGACACGTAAAGCGTATTTATCTTATAAAGCACAATGTATATTTCCATTAATCATTGTAAAGTGCCATTTACTTTTTTCTATGTTATCCTATATTTTTGAAGAAAAAATAAAAAGCCAAAAATTAAGTACAAAGTTTTATTTTTAACAGTTACATCTAAAATCAACCACACAATTAAGTAATAATAGCATTTAAAATGGAAACTTTATAAATCAACTTACATTTTGTTTTAGAAAATCAAAGGACAATAGAAAAGTACCGAACAAGGCAACTAATTAAACCTTTGGTGTATTTAATACAATTTATAAAACGAAGATTAAAATATTCAGATTAAAAGTGCTAATATTAAAGTATAACAAGGCGAAACCTTTATAAGGTGCATCTAGTCTAAAAATCACAACAGTGGAATGTATCGGTGCCACTTACTCTAAATCACATAGCCTTGCACTATTAATCACTAAAAAGATACAAATTAAAACTCGGAATCAATCTAAAATAAGAAAACCTATCAAATATCTTTGGGTTTTCTAAATGCGAGTACAAATTGGACGGCTGAGTAACATGATTGTAATAATATATCAGCGACATACATAATTAACGATTTACCAATAAAAGAAGGAATACAAAAATCTAACAACTTTGTACTTGTCAAACTGGACATTTCGAATACAATCGGTGAAGAAAAATAAAGTACTTTCGTCTCCTCACATCAAGCAGTAACGTAATTTGTACTTATGGCTTCAACATTACTGTTAACATGTAAATATAAATTCTTAATTCTGGATCAACAGAATTAATCAGTCCTTATCCTCGTTTAGATTAGAGAGGTTTTCTTCGGATATCTTTTCCAAGCAGCCGCAATTCAGTGAAGATTTGTTGCTGTTCGCGATATCTTCTTCAATCTTTTTCTCAAGTAATTCGAAGTCGTCGTGTTCGGCTTGGCATTTGACACATTCGTCAGAGGACGAGTCCTGGTAACACAGAACATTCTCGATGTTCACCTCGACTTCATCGGATTTGTCGCAAGTGGGCAAAGACGGTGTGCTGTTGCTTAGCACGCGAGAATGTAAGTTGAGTCTCGGTACAAATACTTCGGATTTGGGTCGTATTCTGTGTTCGGGGGGTTTCGATTTGCGTACGAAGCTGGGTGTTTGTGCGCGTTTGTCTTTGGGGAAGACGCGTTGGATCCTCTCTTCGACAAGAGAGATGCTTCGCTTGAAGACGACGGTGTCCTGCGGGCGGTGGTCGTGGATGCAGCCGTCGATGGCGTCGCGTGACTCGGTGTCGGAGTTGTCGCAGCGGAAGTAGATGGTGTCGCAGCCGTTCTCCTGCTTCACCTTGATGAGACAGCAGTCGTCCTCCTTCTCGCAGAGGATTTCGTGCAGGGAGCCGTGCAGAGGGATCAGCTTCACTTTGCCGCCGAAGTTCTCTTGCATTGTCGATAAGTCGTCGTCTATGTACAGGTCCTCGGTACTTCTAGCTTCCTGTTGACAACAAAACAAAAATACATTTTACTACTGTTATGTAAGGGAAAGTTTGTGAGTGTGCGTATGTTTGTTACTTCTTCGCGAGCAAATGGCTAAATAGATGAAACTTATCAGTAATTTACCGCTGATACCTGTCTAAATTGTTGGAATGTCTTTTCACAGATAGTATCCAAACTCACCTGTAAAGCATTGAAAGCCTGGCACCTCTTCAGAGCGTTGACAGTCGGTTCGTCAGTGAGCGTGTCTTCCATAGACTGGTTCATCTTATCTTTAGTACTAACGTTGTTGTTGGCGCCATCACAGATAGTCACGTTCACACAATTGTCTAGAACCTGCAGACTGTTCTCTCCGGAACGAGTAAAAGTGATTTGTAGTAAAGGTTTATTATTCCCGTTGATTTTCACACGGGAGAACGACTTCATTGGTTCCTTTTTCGAAGTTTTATCTTCATTGTTTAAAGACTCCATGATGTTAGCAACTCCTTTGTTAAGAATGTCTTCATTCTTAGTAGGCATAGAGGAGGAAGAGGCTTCGTCGGATATCTCTTGCAAAAGATGTTGGAACTCCTTCCGTATCATATCTCGGATGAAGTCTTCAATGCTCTTTGTATCGGTTGATTGGTCGGTTTGTTCCGATTTTTGGCTTTCAGTTGCAGTCCTGAAATTTATATTTTGGTGAATTTAAAAATAGTATCGAAAATCAAAAAGCCAACGTCACGCGGTGTTCCCAGGCGGTCACCCATCCAAGTACTGACCGCGCCCGATGTTGCTTAACTTCGGTGATCGGACGAGAACCGGTGTATTCAACGTGGTATGGACGTTGGCAATAACTGGGCGATAAATTATGATCCGTATTAACAATCTTTTTAATCCTTCAGGTTAATATTTTAGATGAATTTTATTGTTATAGTAATGCAAATATTGTAGTACCCTTTTTCCGAGTCACTCCTCCTATGTTGATGTTCAGGGCTCCGTGAAAAGTTGACGCTCTTAGCGATAGTTTCCCTTGCTTGACAGAATTGGTCCCAATTATTTCCTGAAACATTTTATTTTTAGTTAAATAAGTTTCTCGGCAGCGTCCCCCGTTTTTCGAACCGCCAAAAAGTTTGGCGAGACCTGTCGTACACACAAAAATCATAAAATATGACAAAATTTTCACCGCCTATCCTTAGCTCTACAATACAATTGATGGATAAAAATATTTATTAATTTAATTACGAAAACATTGTAATAATTTCAAAAATAAATAGCAAAAAGCCAACGTCACGCGGTGTTCCCAGGCGGTCACCCATCCAAGTACTGACCGCGCCCGATGTTGCTTAACTTCGGTGATCGGACGAGAACCGGTGTATTCAACGTGGTATGGACGTTGGCATACGCTGGTCCGGAACTTTTGTTTCCTATCATTTTCATGATGTCATAGTATCATTTCAACAGAAAATACAATTATAATTAAATACGAGGGTCGCTGATAGACAACTTAGAACAAGCTACTTAGCACTATAAAACAAAGAAATAAAGTTCAATTATTATTGTCATAACCACCATGCTGTTTTTTCTCCCCTTTACCCGTCGTTTATTTTATAACTTTACCAAATCGGTGAAATAGTTATTTGTGTTACAAGAGAACAAAGTTGTTAGTGAAGACTTTAAATCCCGAGAAATAGAAGGATTTTCTTTGAATGTGGAGCGCAACGAGTGATTTTAAAGAAGGCTTCGGATCGCGTCGAGGGATTTGAAGATATGGGTTGCAAAACAAAATGTTAAGCCCGCCGAACAATAAGTTTCAGTGAGTCTTCCAGTGATCCTGATTAATCATTATGGCCATGTTTTGTCCCACTAGTGAGTAAAGGTCGATTTTGCTCACTTTTTTTGCAGCAAAACCTACATATTTGAGCTACTGAAGTTAAAAGTAAATTCTGGTTCAAAATGCGTGATGCTCTAAGCAAGACTGTAATACAATTCGAATCTAGAACGAAACTTTGAATATGGGATAAAAAATTTACTACAACGAAAAGCAAAAAGCCAACGTCACGCGGTGTTCCCAGGCGGTCACCCATCCAAGTACTGACCGCGCCCGATGTTGCTTAACTTCGGTGATCGGACGAGAACCGGTGTATTCAACGGTGTGCGTTCGCGCAGCGGAATATTGTTGAATTTAAAGATTTTAATGATGCAGATAATTAGTTTATGACGTCCTATAATTGTGTATGGTAAATAAAAATTTGTGTATGCAGCCATTGTGGAGAAATTCACCAAAAACAGATTCCGCTGGGCGAACGTTGGCGAACGTTGTCCTGGCGGAACTTTTTTTAATCCATAGACTTTAGAAGAAAAGAGATGTGTCCAAAAATTAGTGTGTATTTGTGTATAATTGATTATGTATGAATGAAATCAGTGCATGCATTAACTTCGGAGAAATTCAAATTTCCGCTACGCGAACGTTTGGCCATTAGCTAGTTTTCATATAAAGCGCTTACATAGAGAGCTGTAGATTTTTACATAATTTGTTTATATTTGTTTAAAAACAGATTTAGAAAAGTCGTAGGGTTTAAAAGATAAAAATATAAACGTAAAATACACTTATTAGGTCTTAGTTCTTAAAGTATGCAGTTTGGGGTCTAGATTTTCACGTTTACACAAACCTTGTAAGTGTTTCCAACATGTTGCCAAGTATCAATGATGTTCCGTTAGTAATTAAAAAGTTATAGGATATTTTATCATGATATATGATGAATAGATCACTGTTTACAAAGCAGTCGAATATCACGACGTTCTAAAGGAATTGCATGGTAAAATGTATGCCAATAATTAGTTTAATCATTCAACTATTCACTTGCAAAATTTCATGTCATTAAATTCAGTAATTAAAGAAAGACAATTGTAATACTGACGGAGCATCAAAACCTACATATACCAAGTTCGGATAGCTACAAAAAAGCGGCCGTGCCATATGTCTAAGAAACGTTCTTAACTTGGAAGGTTAGTATAATTATTAATATGGTACAGTTGCGTACACAAGCGTTAGGCAAAAACTAAAACAATGCTTCTTGAATGAAAAATATTTTTTTAATAATAATGCCACTATCTACGACATTTTAGTTAAATACGTAACGTTTATTAACGGTATTTTTAATCACCTAGTTAAGTAATTTGTGTAAGTAATGATAATAAAAATATTTTTGTACACGGATATTTAAATAGAGAAGTACTTGGTAATTGAAGATTTATTTTTATCGTAGATAGTGGCATTATTATTAAAAAAATATTTTTCATTCAAGAAGTATTGTTTTATTTTTTGCCTAACGCTTGTGTACGCAACTGTGCCATATTAATAAATACTAACCTTCCAAGTTAAGAACGTTTCTTAGACATATGGCACGGCCGCTTTTTTGTAGCTATCCGAACTTGGTCGGATTATGTAGGTTTTTGATGCTCCGTCAGTATTACAATTGTCTTTCTTTAATTACTGAATTTAATGACATGAAATTTTGCAAGTGAATAGTTGAATGATTAAACTAATTATTGGCATACATTTTACCATGCAATTCCTTTAGAACGTCGTGATATTCGACTGCTTTGTAAACAGTGATCTATTCATCATATATCATGATAAAATATCCTATAACTTTTTAATTACTAACGGAACATCATTGATACTTGGCAACATGTTGGAGACACAAGGTTTGTGTAAACGTGAAAATCTAGACCCCAAACTGCATACTTTAAGAACTAAGACCTAATAAGTGTATTTTACGTTTATATTTTTATCTTTTAAACCCTACGACTTTTTCTAAATCTGTTTTTTAAACAAATATAAACAAATTCAAAACAACATATGTAAAAATCTACAGCTCTCTATGTAAGCGCTTTATATGAAAACTAGCTAATGGCCAAACGTTCGCGTAGCGGAAATTTGAATTTCTCCGAAGTTAATGCATGCACTGATTTCATTCATACATAATCAATTATACACAAATACACACTAATTTTTGGACACATCTCTTTTCTTCTAAAGTCTATGGATTAAAAAAAGTTCCGCCAGGACAACGTTCGCCAACGTTCGCCCAGCGGAATCTGTTTTTGGTGAATTTCTCCACAATGGCTGCATACACAAATTTTTATTTACCATACACAATTATAGGACGTCATAAACTAATTATCTGCATCATTAAAATCTTTAAATTCAACAACATTCCGCTGCGAGAACGCACACTATTCAACGTGGTATGGACGTTGGCATACGCTGGACCGAATTTTACGTATATTATCAACTATGTACCTTACATGCTAACAGATAAGAAAAAATAATAAAAATATAATGAACTAATATAGACTATTTACCTAAACCGATAACAAGTTAGTATTTTTTTTTTAGAATGAACAGACAAAGTGTGTATTTTAGAATGCAACAATAATATAGTACCCAATTAACAAAGACAAGTATAATTTATAATGTATACTTACAGTGTAGCCTGAAGTCTTGTTATTGACATGAGGTTATGTATACCTATACTAATCTACATCATGCAGGAAAATAAAACCCCCATGCATTTAGTAAGATTTTATTGTACCAACACCTTCAGTTAGTGACAAGCATGTTAGTAGTTAATTATATTATAATCATTAATCAGTTAAAAAAAAGTTAGTTAAGCACTAAAGTAATACACAGTATATATTAATGAGTGGTTTTCCAATTATTTTTGAGGGTTTCGGTAGATTTCTACACAGAAGTTAGTAAAGTAAATGACAGATTTTCCAAATCTTTTTGAGGATTTTGGTTTTGTAAGATTTCAAGAAGCCAATTAAAGTAAGATTTACTGTGTAATATTATCATGGATTCGCCCTTTCGACTTTGAATTTTGTATTATTTACAAATCCACCATAATCATGACCAATTATTTCTCCCAATTTTTTTTTTTTTTGTGTTGTATTTATACCAATTTTTATAATCAAGCCTGAAAAGTTTCTTTTCATTGAAATCAGTAAGCATACAAGAGTCTGTTATGGCAATTAATGTTGATACCCATATTCAAGTTAAAATATAATTATTGTGATATTTTTTAAGAACTCGAATGCAATAAAGACCAATTTTCTGCTTTTCCAAGAAGAGAAGTACTTTACAAGGTACAATTTACAGGCGACTGACCATTTTTTCCGTTGCCCGGGGAAGCAGGACGCGTGCGATATATTTTAGTGCCCGATTTCTTCATGTTCAATTGAGGCAAAGATTTCTGCAACGTGTCAACGCAGTGGGACGCCGGCTTCACCGCAACTATCTGGCTTCTGTAACAAAAAGCAAAAAGCCAACGTCACGCGGTGTTCCCAGGCGGTCACCCATCCAAGTACTGACCGCGCCCGATGTTGCTTAACTTCGGTGATCGGACGAGAACCGGTGTATTCAACGTGGTATGGACGTTGGCATACACAAGACCGAATTTTGTATTTGGTATCGTTTTTATGACGTCACTTAAGACTACATTCTCCCCTCAATTTGACAAACATAATGGGGAGATTAATGTTCAAAGTACGCGATAAGCGGTTTAAAGCCGTGTGTCTAAGGGAATAAGATCAATGTACGACAAAACTCCGGTTTTTGGAGGGTGGTCTGGCGATATACCACCTTTATTCCGCAAACTATTTAGCTTAAGTACAATTTAATTACTGTGAACAAAGTAAAGCCGCTCATACTAAGGTACTTAAGTAGAGAACAAAACTGAGCATAAAAATATTTTAGTGATGAAAAAGATTATTCATAATTTATGATAATTTCCTTCAATATGGTTTTATGAAGATTCTGTACAGATTCCTAGGAACATGTCTCTAATGCTGGATCTGCATAGCCTGGCGGCCATGGTTAGTATCTTAAAAAATAATAATAAAGTGAAAATAATATAAAATTAAAACTAATTAATGCTAAAAAAAGACAAAAAGCCAACGTCACGCGGTGTTCCCAGGCGGTCACCCATCCAAGTACTGACCGCGCCCGATGTTGCTTAACTTCGGTGATCGGACGAGAACCGGTGTATTCAACGTGGTATGGACGTTGGCATACATTAGACAGAAATTTGTGTTTCGTATCGTTTTTATGACGTCACTTAAGACTACATTCTCCCCTCAATTTAACAAACATAAGGGGGAGATTAATGTTCAAAGTACGCGATAAGCGGTTAAATACCGCGTGTCTAAAGTCAAAAGGAATAAGATTAATGTACGACAAAGCTCCGGTTTTTGGAGGGTGGTCCGGCGATAAACCATCTGTATTCCTCAAACTATTAAGCTGAAGTACAATTTATTTACTGTGAACAAGGTATAGCCGCTCATACTAAACTTAAGGTGAGTAAAGAACAAAACTGAGCATAAGAATATTTTTTGAAAGATATATTTTTTTGTTTGCCTGAATACAAAAAAATTGCAAAAAAGCCAACGTCACGCGGTGTTCCCAGGCGGTCACCCATCCAAGTACTGACCGCGCCCGATGTTGCTTAACTTCGGTGATCGGACGAGAACCGGTGTATTCAACGTGGTATGGACGTTGGCGAGAAGATGACCAAAATTGATGATGATTATGTACCAAGATGACGTCATGGCTTACCTATTATCATCAGGCAAGGACATGGAGCGTCCGGTTTTTCTGTTGGCTTCGTAAATCCACTTCTCGTGTATCGCTACTAATGGTTTCACGTTCACGTTGGCGAGAATATCTTCTTCTATTTTGTATTTGAGGTTGTTCCGATCTTGCCCGGATTTGAGAGAACAAGAGCTCATGCGGTCTCTTGCGTCTTCGCTTTCTGGTGAGTAAAAATCTGGCGGTGGAGTTATTCTGAAAAAAAAAACATGGTTTAATACATTAATTTATCCTAAAATAATATATTTACTGAAAAATATGAGATTTATTGTTTTCATAAGATGAGTGTAAATAAATATACATAAGCGCCATCTACCGATTGAACCTTGGTACTACTTATTAAGGTCAAGTTCAAGCAACGCTGTTACTAGTTCGTGGCTTAATCACAGCGTGTGGCGCTAGTGTCGCAATACAAACATTTCCTGTTACCAAAAATCTTTTAAGTTTATTGCTCTTAATGGCACCAAGAAAAATAAAATATATAGGCAGTGATTTGAATTTCGCGTATTCTATCTTGTACCTATGAACTGATGGTCAGCGTGACTGTAAATTCTTCTAATCATTATATCATTGTTTTATTAAATATTTAGGTAAGAACATAGAATTTTGTAACTGCAGTGTGTGGGAACAAATATAGGGATCCATAGAAATGACGTCATAAAAATGTAAGGGAACAGAGGTTGCGGTTCAGTGTATGCCAACGTCCATACCACGTTGAATACACCGGTTCTCGTCCGATCACCGAAGTTAAGCAACATCGGGCGCGGTCAGTACTTGGATGGGTGACCGCCTGGGAACACCGCGTGACGTTGGCTTTTTGCTTTTTATACCGTTTATATTTTGCAATGTGATTCCATTAATTTTGCCTTTTATTTTTCAATGTGATTCACTGAGAGAGACTGATGAGACAAGAAAAAGGCAAAAAAATATTTATTAAATTAAAAACAAAAAGTCAACGCGTCAGGCTTCACGTGAAACGGTGTTTTCAACATGAACATAAATAAATACACCCCAATAGGATCAATTTTAGTCCATAACATCACGATTGGAATGAATGAGCAACGTGACAGGCATATTTTATAATTTTCTCCATCAATCTAATCAACAACGAAGAAGCACAAAATTGTTTAAAGCCACATTTAGATACTTCTTAAACCGAATTGTGTGGTCACAAATCGTTACTCCTGATGATTTAAGCGTTATATCTCAGTCAATAATTTGTACTGTATTGTTGCAACAAAAAAATCGTTCCCAACATGGTTTGCTTACCTAAAAGACCAATTAGAATCAGTATTTTTTAACCCAGTTATTCGACAATATCTTACCTACGGAGTCCGGTAAAGCTGTCGCGAGGAACTGCTCTATTCTCCGGGGAATTCTCCGGAGAACCGTTATCCGGAGTCGTTGGATGTTGCAGGTTATTGCTGTCCAAGTTACTCGCAGTATTCATGTTCTCGTTATCACATGACGTATTTATAGGCGTTGTTGGCGTCTCGAGAGATGAGTCCGTCATGGTTTTACGATCTGAAGAAAATAAAATGTTCAATAGTAAATTAAATAAAAGACAAAGTAACTCTCACTTTCATTAAAGAATATTGTTAAATTACATAATGAAGCAAAAAAGCCAACGTCACGCGGTGTTCCCAGGCGGTCACCCATCCAAGTACTGACCGCGCCCGATGTTGCTTAACTTCGGTGATCGGACGAGAACCGGTGTATTCAACGTGGTATGGACGTTGGCATACGCTGAACCGTAATTTTAGTTCCCGTACACTTTTATGACGTCATTTCAACAGGACCCCTACTTTGTGACGGGAAGGGTTGCTGAGAGGCACTTGTAGCTTAGAGCAAGCTAATTCATAATGTACTACTAAGTAATAAGGTTCCATTTTTTGTACCATAATCAAGATGCTGTTTTTTTTCTATCAGTAGGTGCCATCATGAAATCGGCGAAAAGTAAATTTACACAATGGGGTCAAGTTCAAAATGCGTAATTCTAAGCAACATATGAATACAATAAAAAAACAAAACGCTTTGAATATATGATGAAAAAACTGCGTAACGGAATAGCAAAAGCAAAAAGCCAACGTCACGCGGTGTTCCCAGGCGGTCACCCATCCAAGTACTGACCGCGCCCGATGTTGCTTAACTTCGGTGATCGGACGAGAACCGGTGTATTCAACGTGGTATGGACGTTGGCGATTGCAGGGACTAATTTTGCGAAATCTACAAGACTCCGTTATTTTCTAAATCGTCAATGTGTGTAATTTCAGGTTTATATTTACTCATATCTTACCACAAATAACTTTTATTTTAGCACAGAAATAATTAATGACACAAAAAATACAACAAGCAATAAATCTCACCTTGTTTTTCTGGCGTTATAGTAACATCTTTAGTCTCGGGACTACGTTCTTTAGAACTCAAATCTCCAGACAGCCAAGCATTCTTCCTCAATTTATTACTGCGAGCAATCGGAGTGTTTGGCAAACTATAGTTCTTTATATCAAAATTATACGAAGACCGTTCATCACTATTGCGATCTTTCAACAAAGGTTTGATCGAATCAAAATTGTACTCAGGAACTTTGATATGAAGGGGCTTATAAGATTTAGGAGTGAAACTTCTACTGAGTTTTGTATGGGGGCGCTCAACGCTACTATTCTTCATACTTTCATCATTTACAAAGTTAACAGTACGATTCGGACTGAAAATGCTACAGTACTCAGTAGAATCACTTCTGTGCAACGTTCCTGGGGATTCCATATCTTTGATTCTTGCTTTTATTTTCGCAATTGGCGTAGAACATGCGCTGGAGAAATCTTTGTCGGGTAAATGTTCGTATCTGACGATCGGAGCTAGATCGTTCGTTTCATCATCTGATGTTATGAAGCATTTTTCGGCCACAGACATGGAATTTACATGGGATTGTCTTATGGTTTCGTATAAGGGGCTCCCGTCGCTTTTGCTGCATTCTTTCTCGCTTTCCGTGGAACTTTCTGGCATGTTGTGAACTACAGCTTTGTGCTCTACGTTTTGTGGGCTCAGGCAGTCGGAGTCAGTTGGTGAGGTAGTGTCCCAGGCTGTTGAACTGAAGTTGGACCTCTTGTTCGGCAGGCGAGCTGGGATTATGATGTATCCAAGATCGTCGAGATTACGCTGGAAAATAAAAGGATACATACAATTGATACAATATACATTAAGGGCCGATTTTTCAATCATCATCAGTTAATTTCTATATGGGGAATAAATATGTCGGATTGACATATCTATTGTATACTGTATAAATTAATGACACTTTTTGTTATAAATTTATAACTCAATAACGGTCTCGCCTATGCAGACAAAATGTTCGGACTGTTGAGTAACTAGATTGTTTATGTGAAGCTTGCACAAAATCGGTCGAGCGGTTCGTCATTTATCAATTTTTTGTTACAAAATAGTGGAATTTATAGGATGCGGAGCACGAACCGCGGGCCACTTGTTTTCTATACAAAAGCTGTCAAAACGTCATAGCACACTCTTCACATAAAAGTTTTGAGGCGATTACAAACCCTAAATTAAATAAAAATGCATAAGAATCAGGTTAAAAAAAAGCAAAAAGCCAACGTCACGCGGTGTTCCCAGGCGGTCACCCATCCAAGTACTGACCGCGCCCGATGTTGCTTAACTTCGGTGATCGGACGAGAACCGGTGTATTCAACGTGGTATGGACGTTGGCATACGCTGGACCGTAATTTTTGTTCCCGTACATTTTCATGACATCATTTGAAATGGTTTCTATTTCGGTATAGCGATAAAAAATCCGGATGGAGACAGTGCGGTTACTTACCATGTTTGTGAAGAAATAAAAAACCGTGTACCATAAGCCTACGCTTATCAAGGTTTGTCAAGCGACATCCATCTTTATTACGTTACATTAACGGTTTACATACACATACTTAATGAGCTTTATACTCTAAGGAGTATCTTATTATTTATCCCACTGAATATTCTCTGTAACTATTTATTAGTATCGTCATCACTTTAGGATATTTATTTAGCGTATGCAGGCATCGAAATAATTAGTGGTGAAGGAAGTTAGCCTAATCAAAATGAAATTTAAATTGTCACATTGTTGGCATACGCTGAACCGAATTTAGTGTTTGCTATCGATTTCATGACGTCAATTCGAAGGGCTTCGGTCACCTCACGAAGGATCCATTTTTTACAAGATCGACATGTTGCGATTTAATGATTGCGAAGATGAACGTACAAAAAGCCCGTGGTTTTCGGAGGTTCGTCTGCCGATTTTGAGAGGGAGAAAATATGGAATATTAGAATCTTAGTTTATAGAATAACATACTCAGTATTTAGGGGAAATAAAACTATATGGTGAACGTAAGTGTCCATTTTAGGATTTAGTTAAATAATATTTGAAATACGTGTCAGCAGACAACACTGGAACACAATAAAAGTCGAAACTTTCGAGTGCATGATGGAAATTTTACTATAGTAAAATAGCAAATATTTATTTAGCGTATGCAGGCATCGAAATAATTAGTGGTGAAGGAAGTTGGCCTAATCAAAATGAAATTTAAATTGTCACATGCAAAAAGCCAACGTCACGCGGTGTTCCCAGGCGGTCACCCATCCAAGTACTGACCGCGCCCGATGTTGCTTAACTTCGGTGATCGGACGAGAACCGGTGTATTCAACGTGGTATGGACGTTGGCATACGCAAATCCGAATTTTGTGTTCTGCATCGTTTCGATGACGTCATTTTAAACGGTTCTTATTTCGGCATGGTGATAAAAACTCCGAACAGAAACAGTGCGATTAAGAGGACGAATTGGAATTTTTGGCGCCAAGGATGTCAATTTTTCTCAGTAAATACAAAACGGATCAAAATACAACTTGGTTACCTGAAAGTTCATGATATAAGCCTTATTTTGTTAGTTGTAGAAACATGATTAGGTAACTTTTATAACAGAGAAAAATATATCAAACATACCTCTTTTTAAAAAGAGATTCACATATTATGGGCAAACGGGACCGATTTAAGCCTTTTAACTTTTTTAGTAGTTGAGTATATACATACTCATTAAAATTGTAGGAGGAATTTTTATTAAATTATCATTTCTAAATATTAAAATTACAAAACCATTTTGTCGCTTACGACTTTTAGTTATAAGCTAGCGCGCGTATTGTTATCCTCGCCCCGCTCAGACGCTCCGACCCCTTTTGGCGCCTTAGATGCGCGTGCCGGTTATGGAATTATTGTTGACCAATTCCTCGCCTTAAGCGATTTTACACCATATTTCTAAGGAAATAAAGAATGAATTGCACGATAAGCATACGCTTTGCGTGCTTTGCTTAGGTTCGTCAGACGAATTCCATCTTTAAAATGTAACTCATTAGGTACAAATATGCACAATGAGTTGTATTGTATACTTTACGGCATATCCTATTGTGTATTCAGTAAAACACCCAATAATAATTATCTGGAATACATAAATTAGAATCGTCTCTGTAATAGGATATTTGCTAAGCGTATGCATATTTTTTGACATAAAAATTGAGAGTGGTGAAAGAAGTTGACTAATCAAAATGAAATTTGAATTGTGACATGCATTTAATTAATTGTGACATGCAAAAAGCCAACGTCACGCGGTGTTCAAAAAATATGGGTTATGAGAATTTTCCTTTGTAAAATAAAAAGCTGCCAATTTAAGAGAAATTAAATAAACGGTGAACGTAAGGGTCCATTTGAGGACTTCGAAAACGAATATTTAAATCTGCAAATGCAAAAAGCCAACGTCACGCGGTGTTCCCAGGCGGTCACCCATCCAAGTACTGACCGCGCCCGATGTTGCTTAACTTCGGTGATCGGACGAGAACCGGTGTATTCAACGTGGTATGGACGTTGGCATACGCTGGACCGTAATTTTTGTTCCCGTACATTTTTATGACGTCATTTCAATAGAACCCCTACTTTGTGACGGGAAGGGTTGCTAAGAGGCACTTGTAGCTTAGAGCAAGCTAATTCACAATGTACTACTAAGTAATAAGGTTCAATTTTTAGTACCATAATCAAGATGCTGTTTGAGGCCGTGGTGGCCTAGTTAATTAAGTCTTCCAAAAATAAGAACTGAGCTATATAAACGAAGTTGTTTTCCCATGTGTATTCAAATATATAATAAACTAGCTGGTGCCCGCGACTTCGTCTGCGCAGGTTTAGTATTTCGAACAATATGTTTACAAATTGTAGCCTATGTGTTATTCTGATGTATAAGCTATATTATTGTAAAGTTTCATTAAAATCCATTCAGTAGTTTTTGCGTGAAAGAGTAACAAACATCCATACATCCATACATACAAACTTTCGCGTTTATAATATTAGTATATATTAGTATATAGTATATATAATAAACTTCCTGTCCAAATTCGTGAGCTACCAACTACCCGCTTCAAAAGGGCACTACGTAGATGGCTAATTGATAATCCTTTTTTACTCTATAAAATAATTTTTACAATATAAATTTCCAAAATATAAATAGGTACCTATCCTTTATCACTTGCATGTTTATGTGTGTGTATAAACTAATTTGCATGTCATTATATTATGACTGAATACTGAACACACTGAAATTTTGTAACACCTTATGAACCTACTGTATTCATGTGCAAATAAATATTTTGACTTTGACTAGTGGGTAAAGGACCAACCTCTCAAGTATGAGGGCGCGGGTTCGATCCCTGGTCAGGCAAGTACCAATGCAACTTTTCTAAGTATATCTTAGACACCATTGGCTGTTTTTCGGATGGCACGTTAAACTGTAGGTCCCGGCTGTCATTGAACATCCTTGGCAGTCGTTACGGGTAGTCAGAAGCCAGTTAGTCTGACACCAGTCTAAGCAAGGGGTATCGGGTTGCCCGGGTAACTGGGTTGAGGAGGTCAGATAGGCAGTCGCTTCTTGTAAAGCACTGGTACTCAGCTGAATCCGGTTAGACTGGAAGCCGACTCCAACATGATTGGGAAAAGGCTCGGAGGATGATGAATCAAGATGCTGTTTTTTTTCTACCAGTAGATGCCATCATGAAATCGGCGAAAAGTAAATTTACACAATGGGGTCAAGTTCAAAATGCGTAATTCTAAGCAACATATGAATACAATAAAAAAAAACAAAACGCTTTGAATATATGATGAAAAAGCTGCATAATGGAATAGCAGAAGCAAAAAGCCAACGTCACGCGGTGTTCCCAGGCGGTCACCCATCCAAGTACTGACCGCGCCCGATGTTGCTTAACTTCGGTGATCGGACGAGAACCGGTGTATTCAACGTGGTATGGACGTTGGCATTCACTGGACCGGATTTCAAATACACTATACTGATAGTGATAGTCCAGTGTAGTATTTTTAGATGAATAATTTGAGATTATGTTACCTTAGCATTTTGTAGAGTATTCCGCAAAGATTCCAGATCTATTCGTTCGTGACGCTGAAGCGTTAATCCAGATTCGAGCAAGGATAGAAGACTTCCTGGATATGTGCCGTCTTTTGGTAGAATTATACCTGTTTTCCATAGTGTATACTGTTCTTTCAGTTTTTCGTAAGATAAATTCTTCCATGGCATGGAGGCTAGAACAACAAAATATTATTTGTCATAACACTGTAACAAATATTTTACCAGATTTCTGGTCTTATTGTAAATGCGCATACAAAGGAAATAGCTATGACCCAAACCGCAACATGATTTGTATAAAAAAACTACAATGTGCTACTAGATAACTAGACAAAGTATAGCATTTTTTTTATACTTATGTTAAACAAACATGATTATTACTTTGTAAACTTACCATTACAGCCCTCCCACAGAACCAGGCATAGAGAATAAACATCACTTTTAGAACACGGATACACCATTCCCTCTTCATCGGGCACAAACAACTCCGGTGCCTGCCATCTAAAGCGGTCAGAGTTCTGGTACAGATTGTAATCTTTGGGAACTGCATTGGAGATCATGTAGGTTTCCGACGGATGGGCCGATATGAGAGGCTCGAATTCCGCTACGTCTTTTGGACTGTTATCTGTAATTAAAAGTATGAAAGTCACTGCTTAGCTCGATGTAGTGTTTTTTTTATGTCTGAATAAAATAAGGAGAACAAAACAATAATACTTAGAAACATCGTCGACTTGTGTCAAAATTTTATCGGTATACATAAAATAAAACGCAAAAAGCCAACGTCACGCGGTGTTCCCAGGCGGTCACCCATCCAAGTACTGACCGCGCCCGATGTTGCTTAACTTCGGTGATCGGACGAGAACCGGTGTATTCAACGTGGTATGGACGTTGGCATACATTAAACCGAATTTTGTGTTTGGTATCGTTCTTATCACGTCATTGTAAAAAGTTCTTATTTTTTCTATGGTGTTAAAAAAATAAAGGGACTTTGGAAACTGATGAGTACAGGTAGTTATGAATGTTATGATAAGGGTTCTGTTTTCAGAGGTTCTACAAGCGATTTCAATCTTTATCACTCATTTGGTGTTTCAATGCGCATGATAATTTCATGGGATATTTTATTATGCTAGTACGGCCTATTTATTACCTCGCCGTTACGTGAAATGAAACTAGCCCAGGCAAAAACTATTTTTATATTTATATGTAGTGATGAGTAGCGTAGTAGTTTCAAAACTAGGTATTCGCTAAAATAAAATTAGCAAATGTAAAAAGCCAACGTCACGCGGTGTTCCCAGGCGGTCACCCATCCAAGTACTGACCGCGCCCGATGTTGCTTAACTTCGGTGATCGGACGAGAACCGGTGTATTCAACGTGGTATGGACGTTGGCATACGCTGGACCGGAACCTCTGTTCCCTTACATTTTTATGACGTCATTTCAATAGATCCCCATATTTGTTCCCCTATTGTGATACTAAGGGTTGGTTACTTCACACTATACTGAAAAGTGTAACAGAGTTCAATTATTTTTATCACTAACCATCATGCTGTTTTTTTATCTCTGTTTACCCTTCGACTTTTTTACGTCACAAAATCGGCGAAAAGCAATGTTTTACAGTGAGTAGTTGTTGTGCACCCAGAATGTAATATTCAAGTTTGGGCAATGGAAAGACAAGTTTAAAATATAATTAGCAAAAGCAAAAAGCCAACGTCACGCGGTGTTCCCAGGCGGTCACCCATCCAAGTACTGACCGCGCCCGATGTTGCTTAACTTCGGTGATCGGACGAGAACCGGTGTATTCAACGTGGTATGGACGTTGGCACACTCTATGCCGAATTTAATATTGAGATGTTTGAATATAAAAATACAATTTTTTATCAAAGGAAAATATTTTATTCTTTTGCTGTTCAATGCTAGTATATTGGATTTTAAGCACGTATAGGCTAATTTATTGTGTAAAATTGTTTTTCAGAGAGAAAGTCTTCAGTCATTTACAACTTGTCTACCGTAAATGCTAAAATGCAGGTATGTACAAAACATATAAAATTGCAACATAAAAATGCGGGCTATTGTTAACAAGTTTAAAAAAATCATTAACATATCTAAACTATTACTACAACAGCTGTTCGTACAAGTAACAAAAAACAAGCTTCATCTTTTATTTTCATAATTAACCGTTTACGTAACGTTTAAGATACGTTTCTTATGCAGTTACCGATTACTACGGACCGTTTCATTGCATTACACGCGTTTAAGATCTACAGTTAAATGAATTAATCAACACCGTATTATGATCTGTTATGGCTATTTATATCAACAACAACGGTCATTTGAATTAATTTGATTGCACGAAACATACTTTTTTTACACTGTCGAGTTCGTAAAATCTCATACGTATTATTATTCTGTCGTTATCATGCATGTTAGGCACATTTTTAACGAATTAAATGCTTTGCCTTGAAGGCAGGTAGAACAATGGAAATGTACTGACAATTATGAATGAATGCTTCCTTACAATTTATGCCTGTAAGCCTTTTTATAACAATACGTAAATGATTTCAGCTGAGTTGGCATGACAACAGCTGTCGGACACTTTAGTTAGACAATGAAAGATGTTTTCGATACAGTTCAAGAGCACAGACCTGCAAGACGCTGCACTTTTTTACCCTTGAATAATCTTTCGTCTTGACCAAAAGTATTAAGACCTTAATATTTCTCGGTATTCTGTATGTACTTGACTTTTACCGGATACCAATTTTGTTACGCTTCACGACCTAAATTGTAACATACTAGAAGAGGTATACATCGTGCACACAAATGTTAAAACTTCAGAATTACAAGGTTACAGAATTACCTTCTTTAAACTTTGATAACTAATATTATAAAGGGGAAATAATTGTATTTTTGCTTGTAATGGATAAACTCAAAAATTATTGCACGGATTTGGAATATTCTTTTACCGTCGGAAAGCTATTCCGGTACGGGCAGTAGTTTCCCAGGGACGCGGGTGAAACTGTGGGAAGATGGCTAGTGAAGACTAAAACTTACCTTCAATATTGACATACTGCGGCTCCGGTGAGTAATTATTATATACTTTAGGCAGCTGCTTCTCAGGTCTATCGAGCTTCATACAGGATCCCACATCAGCTAGTTTCGCGGCATCATGGTTCGTGATCATCACGCTGGCGCTGCATAGCTCCGTGTGAAGAAACCCTTGCATGCGTAGGAAGACCAGTGCGTTGGCGATGTCGAGGGCATATTGTACTGCTGTTTGAGCGCTAAGGATGCGACCCTGAAAATGGAGATTTTGGACAATAGGAAATAATATTTATAAAACATATATAAACCTATTCAACCAGCTGTAGTGTGGTAGGGTAATGATTATTATTAGACTTGCTTCATGAACACCGACTTTCAAAGAAAATTTTTAGTGTAAAGTGTTTATTCAAACCGATTTGTAAAATGAATATCATTTATCATGGAAATTAGGTGTACGATTAACAAGAATGAAGGGTGTATTTCTTCATATACATATACTTTATGGATCTAAGATTTTAATCAAATAAATAACAAACCATGATTCAATAAATCAATCTACTTACCCAGATTCAATCCTATGCAAACTGAATAGAATAGTTGAAAGATTAATGACAAAACCTTTTCGTACATTATTTAAAGTTAATGACCCATACAAGTACATATTAAAAAGCCAACTATTGTTAAGAAACAATATCAATGGGTTTACCTGCACATGTAAAATGCCGTAGAGTGAATCTACGCATCGCTCGCAGATCAAATGCACATTGCCGTGAATGTCTGGATAGAGTCCCATTAGAAGTATTATATTAGGGTGGCGACACTTTCTAAAACAAACGAACATCTAAGTAGACTTCAAGTGAAATCATCTACATTTTTAAAACGGGTGAGACACTTTGCCACACTTCATAAAACGGACAATGACATCCAAAAATAACATTCAAGACACACCTAAAAAAGGTTTTACGATTGAATGACGTCAGATGCTTACCTCAGTATATTTATCTCCATGTTCCTTTTCTTCCTAACATGCTCAATGGTGACACCGTTTAATTTCTTTATCTGCACGGGAACCACGCCCCATTTCCCCAGGTTCCATGTTTTATTTCTATCTACCGTCACGTCGAGATTGCTTGCGCTTGCTAT
The DNA here is from genome assembly GCF_030705265.1 of Helicoverpa armigera. Taxonomy (NCBI): domain Eukaryota; kingdom Metazoa; phylum Arthropoda; class Insecta; order Lepidoptera; family Noctuidae; genus Helicoverpa; species Helicoverpa armigera. The sequence continues at coordinate 8,121,519 of NC_087136.1, read as the reverse complement.
CGGCAAACCATAAGCACTCGTATCGCTCTAAAAGTAAGAAAACAGGAAAAAGCATTTCAGAATCAGACGATGACTCATTTTCAGGGAAAGAATCTCACTGGGGATTTAACGTTAAAGTTTTACAATACCAAATCAATCGTGATCAATCATCTGCAACAATGTCACTATCTAAATTGCGACTAGAAAAATTGATACCGTTTTGTTCGATTTCACGGTCAATCCTGCAGACAATACTTATAAACAAATAGAAGAAGTCGGGCATTGCCCCAACAAACATACTTTACTATCGTCGGACTTGCTCGTATTCGGCGACCGGACCTGCAGTTGCTCGTCGGCCCACTGATCCAAGTTTTTCAGTTCACTCATCACTTCCCACAGCTTCTCGTCCGACCCGTGCTTCTTAGGACTCAACGCAGCACTGTGATTAGAAACTTGAACATCTCCCGCAGCTTTCAACCCGTCGACGTCATCCTCTTCACTCTTCTGACGATCTAAGAAATTCCTCACATCAAAAGGTAAAGAATTATTCTTATAAAATGTAGGCGGTGAATCTGGCTGGTCATCGTCTTTAAATTCTATGTGTTTCTGAACTAAGAAGTCCATGTCTGGAGATCTACTTATTCTGTGCTGTGATATACGCTTGTATTTATGCGGTTCAGAATACGACGACGTCGTCGGGTAAACATTCCCAGGCATAAACACCTGATTTTGGAATAAAAACTGTATGTTCGGAACACCTCCGTAAACTGTTCGTTCAGGGGTCGTACTTCGAGCGCGTTTTTGCGTTTTCTTTTTGTACTTAACGGCTGATTTCTTTTCATAATTGAAAGTGTTGTCATGGTCTGCGGTGCAGTCGGTACAAGAGACGGGTAAGGAATGTCTGCCGCATTTTTTCTTTACTGACGTTTCTTGCGGTTCCTTGCTTCCTATGGATCTCCTTGCTTGGAACTCGGCTAAGTCTCGTTTATATTCCTCTGTGCGAATGGTGCCGATTTGTGTTGTGCTGTGGGCACATTGTGCTTCGGGTGTTGAGGGGTCGGAGCCCACACTGTGATGAGTGGTTACAGTCACGCGCTCCCTGCCAACAAAGCATATAACAAATGAGCCGAATACAAATAATTTACAAACAGAAAACAATTTGACGCTTTTAACCAGAAAACCCACAAGCTGTCATCAAACATAACTACAAATTACTCGACAGTTATCATAGCTTGATCTTTTTTGAATCTTAAAGAGGCTCACAGTCGAAACTTTTTTAAGTAAGGCGTTAAAACCAACAATGGTCTGAGAAAAAACGGCAACAATATAAAAGTACAAATAACAGCAACTAATGGTAGTTCGGACGTCATTCAGCCAGCAAAAGCGTGGGACAGTCGCGGGTCACCGACGCCAACCAACGAGATCTACTCGAAATAACTGGGAATTTTGTATCGAATCTTAATCATTCTAACGCTTTCGGAAATTCTATGACATAATGTTATTAGACCAAGATAAATGCAGAGTACAAAATGAAATAGGTGATTGAGAAGGATTTATTGTGAACAGTAACCGCTGTAAGATATTTACTTGAAACAATCGAAAGTTTCCTCAACAAACTTTTTTTATTATCATGACCATGCCAAATCAGCTATTTCTGGCCAGGCTTAGCAACAAGGTTTCGATTAAATAATAGCTAGTAGCCAAAAAACAACAATGAAGTCAACAGATAAGAGCAAAGTAAGAGGCGATTATAATCACGAGTAACAACGAACGCTGGATTGATACACTTTTACCGATTAGCAATTTGATCAGGCTCGCAAATTTGTTCCCAGGCATTGTAAATCTGACATCAAATTGATCTCTTGTGAAACAGCTCATAGATCCAATAAACTGATAGATCGTGTCTGACAAAGACTAGCTATATTACTGAGGTGTCTAAGCACAAAAATTTTTGAAAGAGAAAATACAGACATTCTAGAATCTAGATATTGTCATTTTGATACTCTCTTTTGGTCACGCTCACAAGTTTTTGTCAACGGAGGCGAGTGGAGAAAGGAATTTCTTTTATATTTTAAAGGTAGTTCGAAAAATAATTCAAAACGTGCTATTAGTGTACCCCGTTCGCTTATTCATGGGTGTTGTGACTTCAACGGCTACTAAAGTTTTCGTGTTTCAATGATTGATTTCCCGGTAGTATCACAGCAACTACGGAATTCAAACAATGTTGGTTCACACACAGATATATTGAGCTATCAAAGTAAAAGTGCTTCAGTAATGACGGCACTTAATCTCATGTGACCTATTGGACACCACTTAACAGAACACTTTCCAGTTCGTGGCCTCCGCCATAAAAACAGTTTCAGCAACATTTGTGCTTTGTTCACCAAGTTCTTTGTTACCCCAGAAAACTTCAAAGTCATTCATTGTAATCTCCGATACACCGGAACTTGTAACAAAGCTATATTTTATAATCTCGATACAAACAATACATTACATAATATTATAATTAAACTAGAAAGCACGTAGCTCCAGCCCATATCTAGTGACACGATAATGCTTACATAAATAAGAAGCTGTCTACCCAACAATTTTAGTTATTTGTAAAGCAATAAGAGAACTTCGGTTGGCTATCACAAATAAGTTTGGTGAAAGTGAAATTTCAATAATACTGTTTTAGAGCCATTGAAAGGCTTCAGATTGAATCGAACCAGTAATTAATGGAGGCATCAATCACGACGGGCGTACTACGAGATATTCCTTTGTAGTTACTTTTTCGAAATTACTCAGTCGTGCGCAATGAATGAAGCAATAGAAAATAACATGGACACTAATTTTTTATCAGTCCCTGTGTGTTTGATTTGAATAAACGAAAGTATTGTGAGCCTTCATGTAACCCGAGAACCTAGTCTACCAAAAGAAAGTAATTTGTCTTTTTCTATTTGTTTGAAAGCTGAGTCAAGAATCTTTCAGTTTCTAGGTACCTACTTTGATTGATTATCTCGTTAAAATGTAGAACAGTCTGTCGCGACACTTTCAATCCTTGTTAAGTTTACTACTTTGGTCCTATTTAGACGTAACAGCAATGAGTCATTGCGATGTGGAGAGTTACTATGAGGACTTTACGAAACCCTCGAAGAATCTAGGCATAAAGAGATTAGAAGATGAAAGACTAAATGAAAATAAGGACTTGGTAAGATGCAGTCAGGGAATGATTAGAGCTGAAGATTAAACACACGCAAGTCACGAAACACGAAACGGGCGTGTCAATCCTGGACACAAGCCTCTTTCCAGACTTCTTTCTTGAATCCTGACAATAAGTTTTACAAGCTCGTGAGCATTTAAGGATTAGCCGGGAAGAGTCTTAACCGCTCAAGGGACGAAGAGAAGGGAACAGAGCTCTTCACACCTCACAGTAAAGGAAGGATCCTCGGAAGTCGGGTGTTGTCTGGTAGGCTATTGCCGACAGTCGCGAAAACTTTAATTGCACGGTGGTGTAGGATACCTATGTACATAAAATATTCTAAAACGAGGATGAATGAGTCCTATTGAAAACAAACAGTGGTGTTATACATGTTGTAGTGCTGGTCGAATTTCGCCTAGCTATCGATCAATTACTTTTTAACCCCCGACGCAAAAACGACGGGGTGTTATAAGTTTGACGTGTCTGTGTGTGTGTGTGTGTGTGTGTGTGTATGTGGCATCGTAGCTCCCAAACGGATGATCCGATTGTAATGCGGTTTTTTTTGTTTAAAAGGTATGTCAGTCGGGAGTGTTCTTAGCTATGTTTGGTGGAAATCGGTTCAGGTCTTCAAGGTCATCAGCTCATTTGCTAGATGTGATAGGAATGTTACACGCTCAGTTTACCTGCAAGTATATGTGGGATCTGAAATTTGAAACACTAATGTCTTTTGGAACAACTGAGCTGGTCTGCTGTTAGGGCACGAAGGTAGGAGACGTAACCCTGAACTGCCTTTTAGTAAACCCATCGAGTTTGGGCTCGTTGAATTTGTCTTGACGAGTTCTCTTCATGTTTCTGATTGACGAGAACCTGATGCTGGAAATGGGATGTGGCGAATGAAACCCTGGAATGCCGGAATGAAACGGATAAACCGATTTATATATTTGCTGAAAATCTAGAATGTCCAAAGGTTAATCTTTATTGTTTCTCAATCTGTGCAATTCTCCCAGAGCCAGTTTGTCATGAGGATTGTTAAACAGCTTCCTTTGGCCGAGATCGCATATTGCGACCCCATCTTAAGATAAAATAAATTAAATGAAAGAAGGAAAAATTAAGGAGCTCCTTTAAAAAGCATGAAATAAAATTAAATTATAAATTAAAAAAAACCCCCGACCCAAAAAAAGTACGCAATAATTATGACAAAAGGTTAAAAACGCTAAACCCTATAAAAAGCAAAAAATAACTTATAACACTACGTAAACTAAATTTTGACGTGTCGGGGGACCGCTTTTTACCTTCATAAATACTTACATAAATCAAATGATAATTACCTAATTACAACATTCGTTTAAAAAAAACACGTATCTAAAGTAATGAATTAGAGCGGTCCCCCGACACGACAAAATTTAGTTTACGTAGTGTTATAAGTTATTTTTTGCTTTTTATAGGGTTTAGCGTTTTTAACCTTTTGTCATAATTATTGCGTACTTTTTTTGGGTCGGGGGTTTTTTTTAATTTATAATTTAATTTTTTAGGAACGGTAAAACAGTACCTAGCTGTGTTTAACGAAACATAAACGTTACGTTCACATAAGGAAGTAAGTAGTAACGTAAGTGAATTATGAATTAGAAAAACAACAAGCCTATTATGTTAGTTCAGTTTTATGCAACTTACCTATGTGGTTACATTATAAGAAATTATTTCTAATTCGCGCCTTATTCTTACATGAGCTAAGTAGCGTCAGATTCTAGACAGAATTTTCAAGTGCTTAGGAAAGGGTTTGACTAAATGTGCTGATTTCATTACAAAATAGGAGTAAGTAATGGTAAAAAATACTTACTGATCTAGGAAAATCGAACTGACGAAATGGGTAGAATAGTACACCATCGGACCGTATTTTTATTGATTCGAATTGGTCTCAAAATCTACCAATTGGGAAGAAAAAACACGTCGTCGGGTAGCACGGTTGGAAAAATCAAGGGAAGTAGGTACCTATGTTATATAGTTCGATCGGGACGCGGGTGAAACAGCGGACTAAAGCTAATACCTACTATACCTACTTAAGCGCGTGTGGCTGTCTTTTATGCCAAAACTACTGAACCAATTCAAATGAAATTTGGTACCTACACACAATCCAACTAGAACCTAAGAGAACTAGAGCCTAATTGTTATCAATGTCATGGCGCGGGCAATAGTTCCTTCGGGAACCACGGGGAACAGCTAATAAGACGCTAAGGTGCCTAGGGGGGTCTGATCAGAATCTTAGTAGAATAAGTAACTTTTTCACAATTCCATTATGATTTTTACGCGCCTAGTTTTTGTGACTGACAATATTTTAGCCGTAAAAAAGTAGGCTAGAAATGAAACAGGTGAGCAATGGTTAACGAACCTAAGCCTAAAAGTCAACGAACTCTCAACTTTCGACCTAATTCAAGAAATATTGTTTTTTTAATCCTTTAAACACAGTCAGTATTATGCTATGCAGGTTTTTTTTATCAATAAAATAAAATCAAGGAATAGTCACCAGTAGCCAGAAACTCCAAGATACCCTTACGATAAAATTCAAAAACGGACTAAACTAGACCTGTGGTTTGATCTAGATTCCGCAGCAATAATTAAGTTAAATTAACTGCATTCACCTGTGATTCGTATTGGCAATAGGACACAAAGCTTTGGCCTCTATTGGAATGAAATCAAATCTATTGTGGGTACAGTTCCGATGATTCAACGATAGGTAGTCTACTTACATCATCCTGGGCGCATTGTGCATACCAGTTCCATTGTAATCGACATTTTTGTTCACTTTATGGCCCAAAAGTAACTGTTCGAGCAATCATCTGGTACAAAAACCGCATGACCAATTCCATTTTTACGTACGACATAATTTTGTTTGGTGATTCGATCTATTTTACGCTACGTAGCGCCATCTCAAGTCTGTTGTGTGCAATTTATTGGGATGGAAAAATAATTACCTACTTTTAATAAAATATTAATATCACTGATAGAAACCGTGGCTTTTAATGACAAAAATTAATCTAATGAATAAAAATATAACAAAATGCAAGTACTTACCGGCGCAACCACTTAAAAACTCCCATTTCCTGCAAAGAATCCACTTTTTGTTCGAAAATGTTCGCACAGTCAACAAGCCGTCTGCAATTAGCAACTAAATAACATTTATCGAATATAAATATAAGTTTTTATAAACTAAAACGGAAGGTCCGACGGTGCTAGGAACACGCGGAACATTACCGGCGCATTACAAGTCCGATCGTTATAAAAAACGACTAGCAGCAATGACCGCCGATATATTGTGCGGTCAGACAAAACATCACGAACAACGCGCCATTCGCAAAAGGTTGAATTTGGTTTTTTGTACAAATTACTTTTCGTTGCGCTCCGGTGATCCACTTCATGCGCGCCGGTTGTCGAGCGTCGGCCCTCCTCAGCTCTAGTCTGCTGCGGTCACAGGCGGCTCGTCAACCGTACAATGTGCATTTACTACCTTACAATACTTGATTCTAATTTACGACATACTTCTCGGGTAGTTTATAATCATTTGAGCTAAATAGTCAGAAAACGATTGTTTACCTTATTGCAGTGCTCGTTTCTGATTGACAACGACCCCTTGTAGTTTTAGATTTGTATTCAAACAAAAACTTCTTCATTGCAGTTTATTTAAGTTTGAAAGGTTTTTAACACGTATAAAATCTATGAAAAATTATTGACACATATTTTGTAGGCTTAAATTATTTATAAGATATCGTATTCAAAGAAATTCATCCATCCAAAACACAAAGTCGAAAGTGCTAATGAAAATACTGTCATTTTCACGGAAACAAAATAATCAAATAAATATAATCAATCCAAAAACTTTCAAACACCTTTGCAGGACGTGATTTTTATGATGATATTATAAATAAATAGACGGAAATAAAATTTAATTTACGATAATACATTAAAAAATCTTATAATTTAATGAGATTTTAATTAATGAGACGATTACTTGACTAAATATTTTATTTTTTAATTGTTTCGTCCTTTGACTATGTTGTTAGTTGATATCGACTGAAAAAAAAATAAAGATTTGAATTGATCGTCAGCTACAAAGTATTATAACGTATGAAATTATAAATAAGTAGGTACGATTAAAATAAAAATCATTTGTTTTTCATTAACATCTTCAATGTAACGAAGTGGATATTTATGTGTGGCAACTGATTCCAGAAAAGATTATTCATGTTAGCAACACCACTATTGATGTGTCAACTTTGATTTTGGAAAGCAATGTTTACAGTTGCTTTTGATTTGAATTTTTATAATTTTTTGTTGTATTTCGAATAAAATATAAATGGACGAGTTACGGGGACCGAATATTCAGATTGTCCTGCACGTAAAAGAGGGTAAATTCTCCTCCAACATTATGTATTGTCGACTTAAAGAATTAAGTTCCTGAACAGCTGTTGGTATTTTTGTAATTTTTTTCAGGCTTAGGTTTTGGGTTTCTGCGGTCTCCGTTTATAGTGAGTGGATCCCTCAATGGATATATGTTAGAGACGGACCCTGTAGTACCTTCACATGCCCCTATTTTTGACGCCGAACTTGTTTGGGAAGCTGACAAAAGAAGGTTTCGAAGGTAAACAAGTTAACGTTTTTTGTGCTTTATTCGGTTAAATATCTACTAATAAATAAACCAGCATTAAGTTTTGTCACTGCTGCCCACAAAAACATCCCTGCAAATGAATGTATAGCGGAACCAAAACATACTGTCAGAAATATTGTCTTGACCGCTAGATTTGATATTCAAATCTATTCATGTTCTTTTAAATTACCTTCATTAAACAAAATGTCTAGCACTATCTCCATATTTTAATGTAATTATCATAAAATTGCAGTTTACGAGTACAGAATGTGCCAGTCAAGGTTGAGGTGCACACGATGGGCACTCAGGGACGTAAGGACAAAGTGGGGTACCTTCTACTGAGCCTGCTAGGCGCTCAGCCGTGCCCCTCTCAAAGGAATATAGAAGTATGTCCTTGTTTCTTTATGTTCTGTTAAACTAATAATTGTTCTTAGGTAAGATGAATTTATATTCTTAAAATAGTTAATATTTTTAGTTAATATTATTTAATTATAGATGAAAATAGCTTGCCTATTATACCTGCAGCCTAGTGCAAATAACTTTTTATCTGAAGATGTCTTACAGATGCCCAATAGAAGACATTAATTTTTTTTTACTACTGTAAAGTCAATAGTAGCAAACTTGGTCCACACAAAGCAAGGCAAGATCTGTATGAAACAAATGCAATGTTATCTGATGCTTACTGAACAGAGAATGCTTATTTGAAAAGTAAAACTATATCAATTCAGTTCAATAACAATAGCCACTGTTTTACTGGCCAAGCACCTTTGTAACTTCTATGTTTGTTTTTTTTTTTTTTTTTATTAAAAGTACATATATTTTCAGGTAAAACACTCATGGCACAGACTCCTTGGTGTAAAGTCTGAAGGCAAATGCTGTCATCCACAATTGCTGATGAGCCTCTCCGTCGAAGATAGAATAAACACACCAACTCCTGTAAGTCCAATAGCTTTGTCTCTTTTGTGTATTTGACTTTAAAAAAAAGTAAGATGCATGTTGCATATTAGTGATGCAAAATTACTAAAATCTGTGTTTCAAATGGCACACTATCATTCTCTAATTATTGTTTTTTTTTTATCATGAATATTTCGATAGCTGATTTTAAAACTTGCATGTTTGAAAAGCAACTGTAGGCCCATAAACTAACTCAACTCTTTTTTGGTTCAACTAGGAAATAATAAGTAGGAAATATTAACAAAAATGGCTTCATCAATATTCATGTTCAATTTGGTGTGTTGCATGTCTGTAATCACTTGAGTTTAAGTAAACATCAATAATACTGTTGAGCTATTTAATTGTTAATTTTGATGTTGAAATGCGGAAGAAATGGGGCATGCATGATTCTTGTTATTTATGAATCAGCAGCTAATGGTTCTTAGCTGATCCATTAAAAGATAGTATTGATTGAGTTAATAATCCTGTTAAAATAGGTGCTGTTCAAAATCAAGAAAGTTGTTGTATGTCGCGCTTTCGCGTCAAAATTACTGAACCAATGTAAATAATATTTGGTATATAGTTACTCCAAAGCCTGAGAAAAGACGTTGGCTACTGTTTACCTGTGTGTGGGAATAAGTTCCCCCAGAATGTGGGGAGGAACCAGTTACTTTTATTTATATTTTAGTGCACAATGAAACCTGTGAATTTGTGGGTTGTTTGTTTATGTTTATTAGTTTTAATAATATTTATACTATGTTTAAGTTTAGGATGCCTTAAATAAATGGATAATTAAAGTAATTGAATGATCATTTCAGAGAAACGAGCTACGGATGTTCCACAGCAATGAGGTAGCATTTCCAGCTGCCTGCTTAGCTTCTAATCCTCCCACTGCTAAATCTATGTTGATGTCTTTGAGTAAGTACTTCTTTATGTTGCATATGGTCATTTAACCAAAGCCGGATGAAAAGCCGATATCCTTCCTTGATAAATGGGCTATCAAACAGTAACACACTTACATGTATTTTCACACACACATTCACATTTTCCGCTGTATTAAGAAAACTTGGACCTAACAATTAAAATGTATAGGCCAGGTTTCACTGGTTACTTATAAAGTGTCACTTAGTTATCTGATAGTTAATGCTATCTGCCAGGTAAAGGGCATTTACAATTTCTTCCAAATATCCAAGACAAGTGAAACAAAAAGTTATATTTTATCTGTTAGATAAGCTATACGATACATTATCAGTAACCTGTAAATCTTACCACTAATGTTATTTTTGTTATTTATTTACAGAAGAATACATATCAGAAAGTAAGAGGGTAGTATCATCACCGGACCTTATACCGCAACTCTTGTGTGACGAGGGACTCATAAGGATTGGCGCGGGAAAACAACTGTTTGTGCTCAGCTTTGTGATTGGTGCTGTTGAGAATCTAGATTTGGTAAGTTTTTATACGTATGTCAGAGAACCAAGGTCATCGACATAGCCCACCGAATCAGCAAGCTGAAGTGGCAGTGGGCTGGCCATATTAGCCGAAGAACCGATAACCGTTGGTGTAAACGAGTTCTAGAGTGGAGACCACGCCTCGGCAAGCGTAGTGTAGGACGTCCTCAGGCACGGTGGAGTGATGACTTGCGCAAGGCGGCTGGCAGGAGCTGGATGCGAGAATGCGAAAATCGATCTCAGTGGACCGTAGTCCAGCAGTGGACTACGATAGGCTGATGATGATGATTATACCTATGTATTAATAAGACCCATTATGTTCGACAACATTAACTATGAGAGTGAAATATAAACGTGAAGGAATAGGCAGTGTATCTGTGTCTGCGCAAATGCGACTGCACTACAATATATCTGATGAGAGAATGGCCGCAAATACTCCAGCGTTTTACATACAAAAAACATCATGAGTTCCTATATGAGTATGAGGTTTTTTTTTTAATAAAAATACATTGTAATGCCGTTCAAACCATGTGTTTCAGTTGTTACCAGACCGAAATGCGAATAGAGAAGTGAACTGCTACGTCACATATTCTGTATTCACTCACAACATTAGCACGGATAGGTATGCTATTTATTTGTATCTATACTAATTATTAATGTTTGCATCGAGTAGGCTCCTCATCTTCTGGACCGGTTTGAATTATTATTTTACTGTAAGGAAGCTACTACTCTCTGCGGTGAACATGGGCTGTGTTTTATCTAGGTACGTGAACAAGTTTCCTCGGGATGCTGTTGAATCCGCGGGAAACACCTAGTATGACTACAAATCACAAAAACATAAAACAATACCAAATAACATCTTTAATCAAAACTCCATACAACTTTTCCACGGTACCAGGGTAGCAGCATCTCTGAGCAGTAACGGCGGTTCCCACGTGCAGTTCAACCAGCGCACATCGCTCCGGCTGGCGTCAGACTTGGCGACACTGAGTCGGTACTTTGCTGAGTGTCCACATCTGGTCACTAGGGTCTGTGCTGCTGAGAATGATGTTGGTAAGTCAGTTTAGAATATTTTATTAAGAATCTTGTATAGTTTAACCAGATACATTTCTAAGTTAGCTTCGGAACTAAAAACATTGAACCTATACATACTTTATCGAGTGTCTACATTAGGTCACCAAACATGTAAACTGGTTTAGGTGTTTCACCATGAAATATTTCCAAACAATGAATCTAAATCAAATTACAGAAACTACCTGTTGCACAGTTGGATAAAATTTTCTATGGTGCAAAAAACAACACCACAGACAGATACATTAAACTTATAACACTTTTCTTTTTAGGCTAAAAATATTTGCAGTAGGTTTTGTTAAACGCTATATATAACATAGAAAGAGTCTTTAATTCCACAGATCTTCTTTCACAGTCTTTAATTCTTCTTAATATTCGTACATTACCTTACAAATTAACCAATTATTTCCAGGCATCTGCAGCATGGATCTCCGCAAGCTAATCCCCACAGAAGACATTCAGCACTTTGTGGACAAGTTCTGTAACAGTGACGGCGCCCTCACCATACACGAGAGATGTTTTATACTGAGATGTGACGATACACCTGCTTTAGACTACGGTCGAAGACCATTTGTTGATGTGGAAATGTCTCTCAAGTATGTTGGTGTTAAACAAGAAGTACAGGTAATATTCTTAACAGTTTAGTACGACTATATGTAAAGAGAAAGGTAGTTATGAAGATGTTTTGTACTGCGGTGTGACGGAGCGATAATATTCCTTTTTGTATAATCCTACTGATATTGATATTTGTTCTTATTATTATAAGGATTTTTTAATGAAACATTGCAGTAACATAACTTATATATTTATTTATTTATATATAGCCATAGCTACATTAGAATAACATATAGGCTACTTTTTATCCTGTTGCGTTAAAATAGTTCCTCCAGGAAGCGGTCGAAACCGCTGGCCGAAGCTAGTAGACACCTCCCACACTTAACCGATCCTTTGAACAGGCAATAGTCTCATTGGTAGCGTCCAGGTCGTCACACCTTCAATTCCGAGTCTTACCCCATCTACAGTCTCCATCATCATGTTTCAGCTAGCATGTTGTAACTTTTCCTTTTTTTATATTCCCCAGAAGAAACCCAACAACCTGACGGCTCGCAGCGCCACTCACCTGGAGAGCGGGCGGCGGCGGGAGGCGGCTCCGCAGGAACACATCCTGGACTTCCGCGCCGGCAGCTGCACCAACGTCGCGAGGGATGTGGGAGGAGTTGCTTATACTAACCTCTCCGCTACTAATACCGCTAGGTGAATCTTATGATTTATTTATTTTATTCAGCACAGTTAATCAAAAATGTCATTTACCTACTTGTGGGTGAGACCTCCCCCACATTAGGCGTGCGCGATCCTCGGGCGTGTGAGTAGCGCGGGCGCCGCGCGTGCGTCGCGAGCGCGCTGCGTGAGCGTCGCGTTTTGCTGCCCTGCGGCATTTGTAGCGCGCTCGCGTTGACGACGTTTACTGCTAAGGCGTTTAGCGGGCGGCGGGGATAGCGGGCGAAGGGGTAAGAACGCAACTCGAGCGCCGCGTGCTCGCCTCGAGCGCGTCGCTTGCACTCTTCACACATGCCGCAGGGCAGCAAAACGCGATGTTCACGCAGCGCGCTCGCGACGCCCGCGCTACTCACACGCCCGAGGATCGCGCACGCCTAATGTGGGGGAGGCCTTAGATTTCAAAGTCATAAACATATTTGTCCACACGGGATTTAAACGTGACACTATGTAAAATATAAGTACAAAACAAAACGCAAAAGACTAAAATCTTTATATGATGCAACGTAGTCAATTTCCATATTAAGCTTCTTTATGAAAGTGAATATTAGATTTTTGGTGTAATTTTTTTTGGTTTTATAAACTAACTAGCGTAAAAAACATGCAAGTACAACAACTTGACTATTTGAATCATAAAAATATAGGCGAAACTCAGCTGGGTATAACCAAAATTGAATTCTGCTTCGATTTATTAGATAGTATTATTATTCCGCGCCTCGGCAAACGTAATGTAGGACGTCCTCAGGCACGGTGGAGTGATGACTTGCGCAAGACGGCTGGCAGGAGCTGGATGCGAGAAACCGAAAATCGATCTCAGTGGCGTGCACTTGGAGAGGCCTATGTCCAGCAGCGGACTGCGATAGGCTGATGATGAGGATGATGATGATTATTCCCAAACCAAATACTATAAAGCATTACATTCAATATTTCTATCTGCAATTAACTCCCTTCACTGAAAATACATTTTTCAATATCAAAATCTGCAATTTCAGATACAAAACAGCATCGGGCGACACAGTACTACAATCCAACGAGATAGCAGAACTGATAAAGAAGATGTACGAATCCTTGACAGTCAGTCAGGAGTTGTTGCAGACCCGCGTCAGACCCACCACTGCTGACATGCAGGTCCAGTGTGATACTGACGCCGTGCCCCACTGTGCTAGTGACACCCTGTTGACGTGCCGTAGTGAGAATAAGTGGGTATAATGGTATATTATGTAAACATACGGAGTATTCGGGTTAGATCAGTGCTGCCTTTGGGTTGATCTTGCCCTTTAGAAAAAAGTTAAAAGTTAATAACAGTAAAACGGCCGAGCTAATTTTGATGATACATATCTTAGGACCATCGCGGCATCGCTGGAATATCAGCTTCAATGTTAAAAACATCTAAACTGGTTCACCAATTTAAGGGTTACGGTACCACAGACCCCTCTCCACTCTTTTCTCTTCATTCCTCATGTTTTGGGGGATAAAGACATTATCCTGAAATTGATAAAAAAAATAAAACAAAGAAAATACATATTTCAGGCCAGAAAAATTGGAGACAAGCAAGAGTGACACCTGTATTACACATAACGAGAAAGGTAAATGTTTTTTTATATACCTTCGGTTCACCCGGGTCTAAGAAAACTACTGCCCATAACCGGATGGGGAAAAACCCCTATGTTCGTCTCCTCGTTCTAAGCTACCTCCCCGCCAATTTTCAGCCAAATCAATTCAGCAGTTCTCAAGTAATTTATAGTTTAACTAACTAAACCTCATATGTATTACAAATTATAGACATGGTGAAGATGACGATCCCAGCGTTAGAGCGCGACGCCATCATGCAGAAGTTTGTAGACGAGCTCGAGGACTGGAAGGAGAAACAACAGGAAATGTTTAAAAGTCAGGTTAGTATAAATAAATTGTTAAAAAGCGTAAACTTAGATTTAATTAAAAAAATATTCATAATGAGCATTTTTATTGTATAGTTACCGGCAGGGCACAGATATTGAGCTCTCGGCGGAAGAGTGGGGATCGCTTTGCGCATTGTACACATAAGGCAATAAACCAATAAATCGCTTCTGCACAGGTGAAGGACATGGCTCAATATCCGTGCCGATAACTATTATCACTGTTGCATTGTTGTGCTGAAGCTTCTTCTCATACAGAGAAAAATGAGCGTTGAACCCAACGCTTGCTAAAGATAAAGAAAATGTACTTGTAAAACACGAGTATATAGAACAAAAAAAAATTACATAGTATGTATGTTGTAATGAAAGATATTAAAAAATACAGTGATCTTTATATTTTCTCTGTCATTGGAACAATCTTCGTACAATTACATTGGCACTAGTTTGACCTGGAATCTTACTTGAGGGCTAACTTTGGCTCTGCTACTTTCTCCAGTAGGTGTAAGGATATTGATACTGGTGATGAACCATAATAATTAACTCTTATCTTCCTCATTCCAGTTAAAACGCAAAGAAGAATATCATCTAGAACTTCTAGCCAAAGAATGGGCTAAAAAGCAAGTGGAACTAGAATGTAAACTAAGTAAAGGCATAGAGCAATGTCGCAACTTGGCTGCTGACCTCAGCCGCGCTACCGACGACTTCCGGCTCCGCGGGTACCGGAACACTGATAGGGAGAAAAAGGTATTATATATGAGTTATATTGTAATAATAAGTAAAGTTGTGTAAACTCAGTAACATAGAGCAATGTCGGAACTTGGCCGCAACTTAGTGATTCAAGGAGGAAATTCTTCATCTTTTCTTTTGAATGTTTCCACCGAATTGGGTTGGAAATAGGCGTAACAGATTTCAAGGAATACCGGGGGCTTTCGGCTTATGTATCTTGTTTAGGCAAAAAGCGTATATAACGAGGATCAACGCGAGCGGAGCGATAGAAAAGGGTTTACGTGAAATAGAAGGCGATCAGTTTAGGTAGGGCTGCCATCCGTCCGGGTTTCCCCGGATTTGTCCTCGTTTGGGGGCCGTCCGGGGGCCGTCCGGGCGGGGTTTCAAGAAATGTCCGGGGAAAACCCGGACACTTTTCAAGTAAGGAAGCACCTCATTGAATTTAAGTATAAGTTAATAGTAAATGGATTACGAATTAGGTATAGGTTGTTTAAAAAAATCGTACTCGTTCGGGGAAAAAATGCGATTTACGCCAAATGTCCGGGTTTTTTTAATGTTTGTCCGGGTTTGGCGAAATTCGAGATGGCAGCCCTAAGTTTAGGGAGCTTGAAGATTAGCAAATACAGAAAAAACAGGCGCCTAGGCGCCCCTAGATAGCCGACCCTGGAGGCCATAATACATTTGTGTAAAAACTCTTGTCAACATTATTCCAGTCAAATAGAGTATACTTTCACAACTATTCACACAATTCATCACCGTTTCAGCTGCACGAAGCGAAGAAGGCTCTAGAATCTCACTACACTGCCAAGTACCAGGAACTACGTGAAGCCTCGCAGAAGATGGAGGACGACATGAACCATCAGCTCAAGCTGAAGGATATGAGGGTCGAAGAGTTAGAGGTTAAGGTGCAGCAGCTGCAGAAACAAGTGGAGTTATTGAAGGTAGGAGTAAATTATGAGTTGGATACATAACGTTAAAAATATTATTTTTTAATTACCAGGTTATTATAAAGCTGAAGAGTTAGTACTTATGCTTGAACGAGTTAATCTCGGGAACTACGGGTCCGATTTTTAAAATTCTATTTTCCATTTATCGAAGAAGGCTATTTTCTATCCTTGGTTAGATAGAAACCGCTTTAATTATAATATCAATAAGGTCACATCAGGAAGTTGAGTACCATATAAACATTAAATACCAATTTATGTTTTATAGAACAATATAAAGAACACTGAAAAGGAATGTGAGAGCCGATATTCAGGCCTTACAAAGGATCAAACTGCGAGTCTCATACAAGAACTGGTAAGTTGCTACATTTTTCACATCCTATTGTTTAAAGTTTGGTGTTATATTATGCCAGACACCAAACACAAAAAATCCAAATAATGAAGGCACATCTATCATAAGGAAAGAAATAAATAAAATACGCTGAATGAAAAGATTTTAGAATATTCTATAACAACGTATGAAACTACACATCTCACAATTCGGGTGTCGTCGTCGCCAGATTTGCAAAGGCAATAAAGGCAATGCGGTTTCTTCGGCGCTTTCGGCTCTACCACCACCACTACCACTACCACCCACCAGTTGACCACTAGTTGTCATTTTCTGACACATTAAAGAAAAGCTTAAGATAAAAGTTATTTATTCCACATAGAATCAGCTCTTTTCACTAGGTTAATTTTACAAAACTCAGCCATAAAACCGCTCTTTACCACTTCATGTGCTTTTATTGGTAAGCAAAATTATTAAAATGACGACTAACATTTTTTATAACATTCCCCAGCGTTACCTAGAAGAGAAGTTAGACAGTGCGGTGCAGTCCAAGTCGTTCTTCAAGGAGCAGTGGGGCCGCGCCGTCAGAGAACTGCATCTCGTCAAGCTGTCCACGCGCAGGCAGATGCTGACACAGCTGCAGGAGGACAGGAAACAACTGGGGGAGATGGGGTAATTCATTCTTACTCTTAGGAGTTTTTTGGGTATTGAACTAAAGACAGTCGTCACGAGTAGTCAGAAGCCAGTAAGTCTGACACCAGTCTAACCAAGGGGTATTGGGTTGCCCGGGTAACTGGGTTGAGGAGGTCAGGTAGGACAGTCGCTTCTTGTAAAGCACTGGTACTCAGCTACATCCGGTTAGACTGAAAGCCGACCCCAACATAGTTGGGAAAAAGGCTCAGAGGATAATGATTGAACTAAAGAGAACTCGAATATTTTTTTTAATCAACCCTCCTACACTCCTCCTTTAGGTAGACTCATATTTTATAATCCCACTAAAATTAAGAATGCGAAAGTTTGCATGAAAAGCTATGGAATGAATTTTGATGAAAGTCTGCAATAATAGCTTATACTTCCCTTATAGAATTATTACCAGTTTAAATTTTAATATAATCTTATTACAGATTGGAGCCAATAGAAGACCAAGATGAAAACAGCGTGAATTCAATTCCAGTTGACTTGAAGAAGTTGAAGGACGATTTCTACGTGGACATACTCGCTAACACGCCGGCACTCAACACGCATTCTATTATAAGTTAGTTTATTACTTTCTATGTATATGCGAAAGTGACTCTGTTTGCCTGTCTGTCTGTTGTGCTTTCAAGTCAAAACTACCGATCTGATTTAAATTTTAATTTGTACACTACATATGTAAAAACAAATATTATAAAAACTAGGCTAGTTTTAATCCGGTTGTGGGAGGAACAGCTAGTCGAATAATTCATGAATAGTTAATGAATAAAGCCATTGCAATATCATAATAGTAAAATGTGTAATAATGGTCAATTTCACAGATCCGGCCGGCCCAGATGAATTAGGAATGTATAATGATCTCAAGTAAGTCAATACAACTAGACTTTATTTCAAACCAGCATATTTTCCGCGCCTTGCATACATGCGTTGTTGACTATTAAAAAATAACAGTTCTATCCCTCTCGTTACATGTACAAAATGTCGTTTTTCTCAGTAATTGACAAAATCAATATTTAAAATTGTACATAATATACACAACTGAGCTATTTCACCTATAAATATTATTAAAAATTACAGGAACGCCCCAAAAAATCCGATGAACGAGAGAATAAACGAGTTGATAGCGCAACGCGACCGTCTAGTGCAACAAGACAACCCGGACGAAGATTTGCTCAAACACCTGAACCATGAAATACGAAGTTTACTACTTAACTGTGGTACTTGACCGTAGATTATATTGTCATTATATTTTTCAGTTAATGGGGTCGGGATAAGTATGGGCTATACTATTATATGGAACCCTACAATGAGCGTGGTCCGACACGCTCTTGGCTGGTTTTTATAATGTATATGTAATTATGTTCTAAACAATTAATACTCAGTAGTGCTGTGCTTTTGAAAATAAGGCCCAGACAGACCTCAAAGCTCTAAACAACCAATAAAATTTGGATGTTCTACTGAGCGGAGATAAAAAATACCGTCTTCAATAGTACACCTAAAACCTTCACGTAAGTCTGACAAAAAATGTGCTGGAAACTGCATTGAAATATGTTCAGCCAAATGTAAGATAATCGCACACAAACACATAATTTTAGAACCATTTATTTAATTCTAAATAATTATTGAATTCTACTTCCTACTAATGATATAAATGTGAAAGTTTGTGAGAATTTATGCCATTGATGTATGTTTGTAATTCTTTCACGCAAAAATGGCAAATTGGTAAGTAGAGGTAGATAGTTGTATATACCCTATATACCCTGGATTAACACATGGTCTACTTTTCATCAACACATCACGCGGGCGAAGCCGCGAGCGGAAACTAGTATACTTATAATTTGCTTGAACTAAGGATTTGTTTGAATATCGAAATTCTATTGATTGTTTAAAACCACCGCTTTGGTGGAGTCTGGGCCTAAATATTTGTATACCCCTAATGATGTAATATCAATATACAGTATACTGAAGTATGCTCCATTCAAGTAGGCACTAAACTAAAGGTAAACAGTTTTAATATGACTTTTTATACAAATACATATTAAACAAATGAAGTGCTCCTTAAAATAATGAGTCAATTGATTAAAATACTAGTTATAGTTATAGTATTCCAATAGATTTTTAGCAGCATTTTATTTTTAAACTGAGTTTTTTAAATAAAAAATCAAATCTAGATTGTCTATGTTTAGATAAGTGCTTACTCAAAGGAGTGTAATGCAGTGTTTGCCTGGAGTATATGTTATAAAAGGGTTTCCTTAAATATAGCATTATTACATTGTGCCATCAAAATTCTAACGCATATTTGTAGTCTCTCAAAATGCAAATGAATTTAGAGATAGATTACGCTAGATATAGTAGAGTGTCGATTATCTGAACTAATTGGGGGAATAGTTGTTCAAATATCCTGATTTGATTCAATAATCGTTTTGATATATGTAGTTCTATAATCTTTCGCGACTTGTACACATATTTATACACAATCGGACTTATAATAATATTGTAATTAAGTGCCGATTCTGTATAACTTATTGTGGATGGATAGCGATACAGACATTCATTTTTATATGAAAGTGAATCAAAGCTATGTTTGTATCCGAATTTCGCTATCCTAAAACACCTACTAGCCTCTAACAATGAAATCTCGTATGTAGGCCTATATAGGCTTATGTAGGGCTGAAATATGTAGGCACGTTCATATCGATTACGGATAACCGATCGTTCGAATAATAATTCACGCTCCAATGTAACTTGAATGTTTGTTGTCTAGTTACGGCAAATCCCACGAAGGCAAGTCCTTAAAATTAGCGCCAGTAAAATAGAAAGATACAAAGGAAAAAAATCTGGTTGTGGGAAATGTAACATAGACAATTTGCGATATATTTCTCTATGGTCTTCTCAAACAAGGGGTAGAAAATTGGGACTCATAATACCATTTATTTTAATTAAAATCGTAAGATATTGATGTTATTTTTATCATGTTTCTTTAACTTGTAGTTATTATAAATAAGATTTGTTAAAACACATTTTGTGACTGATAAATGATAATGTAACATAAAGAACAATTTTGTTGCTGAATAAAATTTTTGGAATTGTTGAATTGGATATTTTTTATTAGTAGGCAGTCGCAATATAAAACCGACCCCCACCCGATGATTGTTATTTTTATTTAATACTTAACAAGATCAATCAACGTGTCAGAAGCCAGTAAGTCTGACACCAGTCTAACCAAGGGGTATCGGGTTGCCCGGGTAACTGGGTTGAGGAGGTCAGATAGGCAGTCGCTTCTTGTAAAGCGCTGGTACTCAGCTGAATCCGGTTAGACTGGAAGCCGACCCCAACATGATTGGGAAAAAGGCTCGGAGCATGATAATGACTTAACAAGATTAATGAAAATAACGATAACATTAAAACAATTTTTCCAAATCTTCCTATGCTGTTGAATCCTGATATGTAATTATTTTCAAAAAGATAAATAACGGGTGATTTTTTTGCTGGTATCTTTTTGGCAACACTGTTTTGGACAGATCACGCGTGAATCGTGTCTTGTGTCATTGTCAAATTTGTTCAGTATGGTCTATAATTTAACCATGAATCGACTTACGAACGAACAACGCTTGCAAATGATTAAATTTTACTATCAAAGACGACAATGGCCGAAACGTGACTATGAATGGCGAGCGCTACCGTGTGATGATTGGCGATTTTTTTTGCCCAAAATGGAAGAATTGGACATGCCTGACATGTGGTTTCAACAAGACGGTGCCACATGCCACATGGCACGCGAAACAATGGTCCAATTGAGAGCCGCCTTCGGTGAACAGTTTATCTCACGTTTTGGGCCCGTCAATTGGCCGCCTAGATCGTGTGATCTAACGCCTTTGGACTATTTCTTGTGGAGCCATGTTAAGGCTCATGTCTACAGGGAGAACCCAGCAACGATTGACGCACTGGGAGCCAATATTGAAGCATTTATTCGTAAAATACCGGCTGATATGTTGGAGAGAGTGTGCCGAAATTGGGCCTTGCGAATGGGCCATCTAAACCGGAGCCGCGGCCAGCATTTGCATGGAATCATCTTCAAACATTAAATTATATTGACCGTTCTATCGATTCCAATAAAGATTTCATCAATTTTTTCATATTTTTTATGTTTTTTTTGAAAATCAAATCCTATACCTCTTAAAAAATCACCCGTTACAAACTGGGACCAGACAATCGACTAAACGTACTCAGTGAAAACGATATTATTGATTATCAGCATTGTTTAGCGTATCCCACACAAAACTGCGATGCGATACGACCCCTACTCTCTAACAGTACCGCAACATGCATGGGTTGCAATTTTTGAACGCTTTTGAAATCAGTGAATGTAAATCTCAGATTGAAACACACGAACTCGATAGTAAGATTTTTTAGTGAACTTCGGTGAACTAAATGACACTTCACATCTCTACTCGAATGACGTATCGTATGATTGCAAATCATTTGACGTATTATTTTATTTATTCGCGATTGATTCCGATCTACCAAAATAAAGGAATTGCAAACTTTATTGAAGATTTAATAGTGTATGACTGCAGTGATATAAATTTTATTGTGTGTCGGATATTTTATAATTGCTGTTTTGCGCTAAGTCATGGCAAAAACCAAAGTTACAGGAGCGACCAGCAGACTAAAGCAGGATTACCTTAGGCTTAAAAATGACCCCGTTCCGTATGTGACGGCTGAACCAGTGCCGTCTAACATTTTAGAATGGCATTACGTAGTCAAAGGACCAGAAAAAAGCCCTTACGAAGGCGGTTACTATCATGGCAAGATCATATTTCCAAGGGAGTTTCCGTTCAAACCGCCATCAATTTATATGATTACGCCAAATGGTCGTTTCAAGACAAATACTCGACTGTGCCTTAGCATCACCGACTTTCATCCTGACACATGGAACCCAGCATGGTCAATATCTACCATCCTAACTGGTTTACTGAGCTTCATGTTAGAGAAGACACCAACTCTGGGCTCTGTTGAGACATCGGATTTCCAAAAGCGTTGCTTAGCGGCGGAATCCTTGGAGACAAATATAAAAAACAAAATGTTTTGTGAGTTGTTCCCGGAGTATGTCCAGGAGATTGAGCAGCAGCTGAAGCTGCGGCAGGAGGCCATGCTTCAGGCTGACAACAGCAACACGAGTGAGGGTGAAGTGATTACCGAGCAGCAGTCAAATATGTACTATTTTTTGACTAATTTATTTGTGCTCTTAGGCTTTGTTTTTCTTGCATACATGGTCAAATATGTCTTACTCTCCATATCCAATGACTAGGCATTAGTTATGCTGTATTTTTATTAATGTAAATATTGTAATTTATTTTGTAAATACATTTATTCCATTAGAGGCAAATTTTGAAGTTTATAATTAAATGACAAATTGTGCTAAGCATACAGGATTATTGAAGCAGTAATGAATGCATTGATTCAATTAATTAATTATGAATTGAAATTATTGACAGATCAGTGGTGGTTCTGACATTGGGTGAAATAGCATGCCTGCTTCAGTGGTTTCTTTAACATTGTGTAGTTACCAGTCATCCAACCAGATTTATGGGACTTTGCCCCTGTCTTAATCCACATAAAAATTAAATTCCATTAGAGAGGCAGTTTTATATAATAATTAGTACCAAAGTGCTTTTTCACATTTTTGATATTTTAGAAATGACTAGCTGTATCAGAAATTAATCCATTAAGTACTCATATTATACATATGTTATGTGGTTATGCACTTTTCACCATTACATACATATTATGAAGTATATTCACACATTTATAGTGTTTATAGATATTCTTTGTGATGAATAGCTAGGTAGTGTGTTTTAAATTAGACAAAAGTGTAGAATAATGTGATATAGTTTTTCACCCTTGCAAGTATTCTCAATCAATTTAAAATTGCAATTTAGCTTTTAATATAATAATTGATGTGAGAGAAATTTAGCAAGTTTATTAAAGTAAGAAAATAAAACATGTAGTATGTAATCTCAATAAACATTTGTATTACTGCCAGTTCAGATAAATGATGATTAGGCAACCTTACTATTCCAATTATGTGTAAGATTATTAATGTCCAGTTTCTTACTATGTAGTAAAGATTCTTTTAATTTGGGCTGTACCAAGTTTTATATTTTTTGTTTCTCTCATTCTACAAATCTTTCAATTCTATGACTTCTATTTTGCTGCATTTAAATTGTGTTGTTCCTATCACTATGTTACTTTACATTTAAATATAACAGGACATTTTATTCCTTGAAATATTAAATATAAACATGTTTGGTTTATATTATAGCACTACAGTTGTTTTGCAATTTGTACGATAATCATAATGTCACCAAGTCAAATCAGCTTTTATATTTTCAACTATTTCATGTGACATTCATATTGCAATTTTATTGAATGTGTATTGTTTATTGTCTTGTTTAAATAATAAAAGTACTTAAATGAATTCCATGCTGTATTGAAATACTATTCTGGCCTTCCCATAATATTAATTTACTATATGTATTGTTCCCAATTGGTTAGCTATATTTTCAGCTTTTTGAATCCTAGAAATCGAAATGTTTAAACTACATGTATAAGGCCAATATATATTTTGCCATGCAATGTTGCACATAAATGAATTTATGTGGATTGTAATCATTGTACTATTGATTTTAGCAACAGCAAATTGTTTAAAATCTAGTAAAACGTATTTTTCTATGAAATGTTGTTTTATTTTAGAACATAAAATGAAAAACAAGAATTTTGATTTCATCGACCCATTTATTAAAAACAGGCATGTATTCAGTATCTTTTCCATAATTTAAGGTTAAAGTATAGGTATTCCTTTTATCAGAAGTCTGATGTATACATATTATTGCCTTATATCTGGTATACAGTTCATGTTAAATATTTAGAATAATGCAAGCTACACCACTAAATAACTAACAATATTTTGATTCTGTAATAATATGCTCTAAGTAGAGACAACAGCACATCACCCTACCTTATTCTGTCAAAAAATTTAAATAGATTTTCAACCTTATCAGGTCAATATTAGAATGGTAAAATTTGACAGATTTGGGGAGGGTGACCTGCTATTGTATTTTACAGAACATGTGGCATGGTATATCTATTTGATAAAACATAATAAGAATTGTAATGTTATGATTAAAACATTATAATAAATCACTTATATAAACTCATTGCTTTTTATATGATACATAAACAATTATGTATATTTACCTACATACTTAGTACTACTAGTAGTTCTACTTATTAACTATTTATATAAAATATATAAATACATTCAAATGATAGCTGGAAAGGGCTAACTATTTATTTAGGCATTTATTAAGTGTATAACTGTGTTTAACTATCTTAAGATTGTTCATGAATTAAGCAACACACAATTAGATTTGAAGATCTGGTTAAAATTTGAAATGTCATTCCTTAATTTCTTCCTCGTCATCATCCCAGTCACTGACCAAGCTTTTGATATTGTCATTCTTTGGAACTTCTGAACTATCAGGTAAGGATCGATCTTCTGTTGATTTTAGGTCAGTATTCTCACTGGCAGTATTAATTTCTTCTTGGGAATCCTCCCAATCATTCAGTAGGGATGATATTTTCTGCTGTGCTTGCGGATTTTCTAATATAGGAGACTCAACCAATGGAGGAAGAATCATCTCCTGGCTAGATGAGTCTTCTTCTTGGGAAGAAACAGCACTTTCTTCAGTTTCACAATCTGGTTCAACCTGAACATCTGGTTCAGGCTGAGCCAGATGCACAGGTTGCATCAGATTGTTGCTGGAGGCTGGGGGCATCAGTATTTGTTTCTGTACTTCTTGTTGAATGTTCTCTATTGATTCTTCTAATTCTGGTACATCTTCATTAGGTTGAGGTTGGGGTAGACTGTTTGATGCAATTGCAGTAATTCTACTGCCCTGGTCTTCTGCAACTTCAAACTCATCTTCTGACCACTCTGATGTTAAACTTTGAATCTTACCTTTTCCTCTGTGAATATTCATTGGTTCCCCATTATTGGTATTGGTAATTTCTGCTATTTCATCATAAGTTTGTGATTGTACCAGCTCTGTTTCTTTGGGTTCTACATTAATGTCACGATTTATTTCTACAATGTCATCATAGGCTTGTGATGCCATAAGTTCTGCTTGTTGGTCTTCTGATGCAGATGGAATCTCAGGGTTTTCAATAACTGTGTATTCACTCATAGCTTCTGCAAGTTGTTCATGATTTGAGGAAACTTCAGTTTGATTGGAGGTTTGTTCTGCTGCACCTTCATTTTCTACGGGTACCGTTTCTACTGGCGCTTCTATAAAATTGTCTAATTCTACCGGTTTTTCAATGTTTTCATATTCTATAGACTGTACCACAGTATTTTCTGTGCTGATCTGTTCATGTAAAACATTTTCAGTTTCCATTGGGAGTACCATCATATTTTCAGTTTGAACCGGTTCTTCTGCCATATTAGTAGTCATTATTTGTTGTTCTATTCTACTATCAGCGTCTAGTGGTTGTTCTAGTTCATTGTCTGCTCTTATTGGTTCTTCAAGTACACCCTCAGTTAACATTGGTTGTTCAACTGAATTGCTTGTTTCTATGGGATGTTCTACTACTGTCTCTGTTTCAATTTGTTGTTCTATATTATCTGTCTCCATTGGTTGTTCCATAACATTCTCTATTTCACCTGGTTGTTGGAGTACATTCTCGATTTCCATTTGTTCCTGAATGTTTTCATCATTAGTATTAATTTCGGGCATTGATTTTGTACGAGGAACTGTTTCCAAAGTTTCATTATCAGGTATATTACTTGTTTCATTTTCAATCAAATTTAACTCTGTTACATTAGTTTGTTCTTCTGCAACATTATGTTCAACAGTTTCATTTATATGTTCAATAGTTATATTTGACTGATCAAGAGCAATATCAGTTTCACTAGGAGGTAGTTCTTTTTGAATTTCATGTCCTAAATGTACTTCTGGAAGCTCTTCTAAATTATCACCTGTTTCAGTAAGAATAGGCTTGATTACTACTTGATTAGAATCAACGCCTTGTATAACAGCATGTGAATGTAGCTGTATTTCCTGACCATCTAAGCTTTGCATATTATTTTGCCAATTTTGATCCACTTGTGTTTCAATGCAATGTGCATTCATTGTTGGTGTAGAGGTAGTTACAGTTTCAAAATTTTGTGTTATGATTGCAGAAGATTGCACAAACTGTGCTCCCCCAGTTGTGATAATCTGGAATTGCTTGTTTTGATCATCAACAGGATGGCTGTAAACCACCACAATGTTTGAGTTATCAGATGTGACGGCCTCAGACACATTCAGCGAGGAATGATATCCTTCAGGAAGAATCATCATGTCGTTTGATTGAGTAGTGTCCAAATCAATTGTTCTTGTCTCAACGTCTTGGTTGTGGTGGGGTGCGGTTAATACTGTGAGAGTTTTGTTTGATTCACCACTATCAAATATAATGGGATGGTTAGAAGCCATCAAAGCTTTGTATTCATCTTCATTTGACACTACAATTTGTATAGGTTGATTAAGATTTGTAGTTTTCTTTATTATCATACTGGACTGCTGAGGTACATTTTCTGCAACATCTGTGTTTTGAATGTTACCATAGTCTACAGTTGTTGTAGGCGGTTGGATTGCCTCTAAGGAGGATAAAATAAAGTCAGTGTTACATGTTTTTCTGTTTTTAGGAATCAATTGATTATCCCTCATAATATATTCATTGTTTTCTATAACAACAATCTCATCTTCTTGATTATTGTTTGATAGTGGACTAATAGGTATTTTGATATCTTGGAAGAAGTCATTATGCACAGATGGACTCATACTATTGCTAGGTTTAGGCTTTTGTGCAGGTTTTGGAGTACCAAAGCCAGCATTTAATATCTTTTGTTTTTGATTGGCAATGTTAACCTGTTTCCTAGGTGTAACTTGTTTTTCAGCTGCAGATCTCTGCTGTGGAGAGGGATACTGTAAGTCTATTTCTAATTCAAACTCATTGTCATAGCTAGTACTAGGTTCAAATTTGACAGGCTTTGCTCTTGGTTTTTCCTCCTCATCAGAATCTTCAATGATGCCATCACTTTTAGCTTCAATTTTATGATGTGTTTTAATGTGTGCATAGAGGTTTGTCTCTCGCAAAAACACTTTCAAGCAATAGATGCATTGCAGGTTAGGTTTCTTTTCAGCTGAATACTTATGTCCAGTGTTTTGTATGTGTTGCAGTAGTTGACTAGATGATGCAAAAGCGGCTGAACAAACATTACAGCGGAAGTTTTTAATATCCTTGTGACTCAATTTGTGCTTGACCAGAAGGCCTTCAGTTAATGCAATATAGCTGCATAAGTTGCACTTAGGGAAATGATACTGCGGTGGAGGCTGTACTCCATGTTGTGCATACAGATGATGCAATAAATAATTTCTCTTCAAAGATCTGAGGCCACAGTATTCACAAATGTTAGATACTGGTTTTTCATTGTGTACTTCTACTAAATGACGACGGAATTTATAATATGAATTGAAATGTAAGGCTTTTCCTGGTGTACCACATATCAAACATATCCAAGGGCCTTTTGTATTCTCCGCACCCATAGCAATAAGTTTAGCTGCTTGTTTTGAGTCAATAATGTCAGTTTCATATGTAAAATCTTCAACTTCCTTTTTTAACTTGACTGGTTTTTCTTCAACATAAACTGGAGCAGATGATTTTGATTGTTTTTTGCTCTTACCTGGAACAGGATCCAGAATCTTCAGCTTTATGTTCTTATTGCTTTTCACCAAATGAGGATATTTCTTCAAAACTTCACTTATTATTCTTGCATGGTCTAGGTTGGAGGCAGCTTTACTGTCCTTAGTTTCTATTGTTACCTTCGGACCACCACTGCTATCACTAGAGTCTAAGATCTGGTCAAAAAGCTGGTTAGTATCTTTTTCACTTTCTAAGTAGGAAGCATTAAACAAATCAGATTCATTATTAAAACTATGATCAGCATTACTGTCATCAAATAAACTGTCATCTTTAGATGATATCTTCTTGCATTCAACAATATCAACTGTAGACATTGTGGGGATTTTTTTGGAGCCTGATGATTCACCAAATACATTACTTCTCTTAGCTTTATAGCGCTTGACAGTGTCGGGATGGACCATCAGTGGCTGAGAAGTATAAGATATATTGCAAAATGAATTGTCAAACACGTTGTCAGTGTCCAGTTCTTCAGGTAACTCGTATCTGGTTGGACGAGGATCATTTAAGGCTGTTTTTCGAGACGCAAATGGATCCACTGATATAGGCGATGGAGCTCGTCCTCCATAAGTGTTGAGACTGGTGTCAGGTTTATTCACAGTTTGATAAGACCTTTTATCTTTGTAGACTACAGAATTGTCAAAAGCTTTGCTATAGGAGCGTTTGTTAGTAGTAGCTGCTGTTGATGTCTTTGTAGTTCTAGGCTCACTTTGCTTAGAGTATCTTTTGGCGGCACTATAACTGTGAGTTGGTTGTTTTGGAGGCAAATGGATGCGGTGCGACTCGAGAAGTTTACTTAACACAGGCATGTTTAGTATCTGAGATGTTTGATACAATCTTTCGAGTAATTCTTGCTTGAATTCTAAATGTCCCGTGTACATGAAATTGACGATGGGCACGACGACATCGGCTTGCAAGTCGTCCGGCATCACCAAACAATCTTCGTACATCTCGCATGTTCGCTCCAACAGTTCGAAGTACTCGGTGCAAGCATTGAGTACTAATCGATGTACCTTTAGTTGGGCATTGTCTTGAAATTGTAGCGTCAAGTCACAGTAATCCGTTCGATTAAAGAAATGCTTTAGCCTCTGGAGGAAATATATTCCCCAGTTGTCAACTTTCACTTGCTTTACGTCGGACATTGTTGCAAATTATCATCCCATAATATAGATTATTTGTACTGCACAGCAGGCGCTGAAACAGAAGTTTATCATCATTAGAAGTGAGCATCATCAGAGTTACACGCGATTAAATGCGGCAACTATTGATCCAGTAAACGGACATTAAAATTCGTTGTTAGTTAGTATGAAGTGATGCTATTACACCCCATGCGAACAACGCGTTTCACATTTACATTTCACTTGAATTTTCCGCCACAAATATGCTGTGTTTTATTCATGGTACTTACGAATATCGGCCAAACTGAATAGTTTGTATTTTGATAACTTGCTCTCGTCACAACTCACAATCAAACACGAAATTACTGCACCAAATCCAACACACACAAGTTGACACGGTGGACGTAAGATGGCGGTGTAAACTCGCAAAGCGGCAGTGTTGCCAGATGATGATCTAGCATTCTCCCCAAATCTCACCCAAAATCCCCCCAAAATGTAACTATTTTGAGAAAAAACCCCCCGTAATTAGAAAAATATTTATTTAAATACAACCATTTATAATAATCTAGCAATTTTGCTTCCATGACTGGATCAGCATCCTTACTTGCGCCGTCGGCTGCAGTTCCATACATTTTCTCCGAGTTAAATCTCTTGAGCATCTTTGAAGTTACTTTAAAATTAACACATTCTTCAGGCATTGAATGTCTTACTCTCAAAATAGATTAGGCCATGTTGACGGCTAATCTGTTTCTCAGTATGTCTCTAATAATCGCAACTTGCGAGAAAGCTCTTTCCATAACCGCGTTAGAAAGAAAAAGGCAACGACAAAATTCCTAATGCCAATTTGCTTACATGTCCGTAAGTTTTATCACCAAAACTGCATTTTTGAAGCCATATGCCATTTGTGTATGTTTTTGTGCGTGGTTCTATGGTGCGTTCAAATTAAGTAGTGAGTAATTTGGTCGCGTTCAGTCATAAAACTTTTTCGAAAAATCCTCCAACTCCCTCCAAGCCAATTTTTAATCCCCCCGCTGATCCCCCCAAAGGATTTGTCCCCCCAAAAAATCCCCCGCGGGTAGAAAATACCCCCAAATTTGGAGGGAATCCCCCCAATCTGGCAACACTGCAAAGCGGCGGCCTCAATCAGTGTTGCCAACAAGGTGAATCTAAAACTTGCTAAACTGATGTTAAAATTTTGCCAAAATTATGCTAATTGCTTTATAATATTGCCAGAAAATAAGCTAACATTTTTCAATGTAAAAAATTTCAGAGATTTACAGACTTTTTCAGACGCTTTCAAAATATATCAATAATTTCTAGATAAACTGAGAGAATTTTCGGTGACTCTTAGGAATTTTGCAGATGAATAATCATTTATATCAGGGATATCATAAATAACAAGCCATGTAAATAGTGTACAAAAATGTAAACAATTACATATTGTGATCTCGCCTTCCTTTAGCATATAAGGCAAATTTGTATTTTGAATTTTCGCGGTCAGATGGCAGTGCGCCCGGGGCGCTGGGGCGGCTAACCCGAACACACCATCAGACAGTGATGCCCTATCCAACTATAAAGAAGTACATCAACAATAAAAAACAAATGATAATTACAGTACATTTTATATAGGTATATATTTTTGAAGTATTTGGACTTAAAAAAGGAAAGTTAACTTGTTATTCATAATTATTTAATATGCCAAAAAATATGCTATTTGCTAAATAACTTATAAAAATGCTAAACAACATAAAAATATGTCAAATCTAGCATAAAATTTGCTAAATTGGCAACACTGGCCTCAATACAACAAGCTTGTTCAGTTTGACGCTTTGCGGGGCGGTGCTGTTATGTAGTCATATTCAATACTTACAACCGCAAATACGAAGAAAAAACAAAAAATCTATAAAACTTGCTTCTTCTAAACAAATAAATAAATCACAAATACAATTCTATTACTTTATAATGTGGATTGTATTTTTAATTCCATATATTCGATTGACATGATTGCGCACAATCGTACAGTGGCGCCATCTGAGACGAATGTCTTACGAACTTATTGATTGCGCGCGTTCTAATTTTACTCAGCAAGCGCTCACATAGCGGGAAGTGAATATTATGACGCATCCAACGAAACGTAACCCACTTTGGTTGTCTATTATTACATAAGGTAACTATAATAGGGCAATAGAGGGCTCTGATTGCAGCATTTATATATTATTAATCATGGAAATAAAGATGTAAAATTGCGCGGAGTCAATTAGTACTTATACATCTACAAGAATTAAAGGTTTGAGTGCCTACTTCGTGTAGAATCCCGATTTTTTGATGAATACTACTGAGTACGATTATTATCAGGTACCTAGGTAGTACAAAGAGGGGATTGACCTTTGATTATGAGTAGACACAACCAAAATGAATCATGATTCAGGATAATGATCTCAAGGTGGCGCTATTATTTCAAAATATCTCTCCATCTCTCTAATCCCTCATCCAGTATTTCTTAGATACGATACTCACTGAAGGTGGTAAAATAGTCTGGGTGCGAATAGTGATTGTCAACTTTTGTCAACGTTTTCACTATCTGAGGATTTTAATTTAGGTACCTTATTTCTTTCAGATAGATAAAAAGGTAGAAAATATTAGACAAAATAATATATTTTTTAATATAAATGCTGAAAGCGCCATCTTTTGGTTGTCATGAGTAAACCATCGACGATTTCATGGTTTGCTACGTTTGAGATAAAGAATGTTGAATTAAAATACTTATACTATGCTGAACTCTTCGTAACTCTTCATTCAGAATATCATATAAAAAGAAAATAAATGTACATAAAGAATACTTACGTAGGTAGGTATATAGAATAATGAAAAAATCTAGAAACTTGACATCCTACCTAAGGCCTGTGGTGGTTTTCAGGCACTTAAGTTGATTCTTTAGTTTGGGTTCGAATCTAGGTCAAACATTCAAAGAAGCCTCTGCATGAACCCTCATTGTTGATCACCACGCCTGCTCAACGTGGATTGCCGATTTTTAATTTTTAAGTCCAGTTTTCCTCATAGATATTTTCCTTTTACTTCATTATGACTTCTAAGACTTACGAATGTAGCACTTCTAGTAAGTAGGTATAGTATGTACCTAGGCAATTTCTAAGTAAGTTCTTAAGGCTACGGTACCTAAGCTTTGTTCTGTAGGTCAGACCAAAGACAAACTAGGTAGGTATCTTTTATATGCGAAAAATCTAATTAAAAAGCATGAAAACATAGGTATTATGTGCAGGTAAACAAGTACCATAAATTATGTACCCAGGTATATAAGTATATTTTACCTCTCCTCTCTCGCCTGATCTCTCGGTCTTCGGTCGTGTCGGATTACCGTCCCATCGGGATAGTGAGTGCACCTGTGTCTGCGCAAATGCTCGTGCACTATAATATGTCCTGCGTAGTTGGCTAATCTCCTTACATGAGAACAGCCGCCGTAGCCGATAATCGGCTAGGAGGACATCATCATCATATTTTACCTACTAAGTTGATTTTCAGCGGCTTTAACCCCCGCTGTCAAAAGAGGAGTGTTAATATCTGGCCGTCACACCATATTTACCTACCTATATAGTTCTAAAAAGTTCAGTTTCTTTCAATTGACAGCAGGTTTTCCAGCAGTAATTCAGATATACGTAGGTAAGTATTTCGTCGAAATCGGCTTTGTAAGTTATAGTTAGCTATTTTGTCAACAACGGCATAACTCCAAATATCACATCTTTTTTACTCGTTCCGATTCGTTACAAATTAAAACAAACAAAAAAATGCACAAGGAAAAGCTACTAAAATACCTAATTAAATACTTACATAGGTACATAATAGGAAAGTTGGAACGATTAGCTTTTGATACTATCACGTCGGTGGACTGCCAAGTTTAGAGAAAAATAAAATTACCTACCTAGAACTAGAAATCTAACATCATCTTTATTATTTTTTTGGAAATCTAGGAAAATAACCATGAATTTCTTCCACCTTCTGTAAAAAGGTTATAATATCCTTGTCCCGTTACTTAAAAGAGTAGGTAATCGTAGGTAAATTGTGGCATGAGTAGGTACTTAACTAGGTAAGTAGGTATGTAATGTACCTACATTTAGCATAACTATTGTCAGACATAATCAGACCGATGTTTTGTACGACTTTCTGACTAGTATTTCATATTTAAAAATAAATACTAGGTAGGTATCACCGATTGCTGGAAGTGGACGTAGAGTTTGCATGGAACGTATTTTGTCAACAGCGACATCACAGAGGGTTGTTTCTGATGGCTTTAAAAGTTGCACAATTGGAGCAGGACTCTGTTGGGTTGCTGGTTTTCCTGTTGGTCTCCTAGTAGTAGATTTTTTGTTACGTAAGTATCCTTTGATTTGCGATTGGAGATAATTATAAATTTTGATATTAGGTCCATATTTTCAATCTCTAATCGCAAAAGAACAGATAGATAGGTTGGGTAAAAAGTCAGCAGTTACTTAGTTAATCTATCCAATTATAAGCGAATAATTTTGGGAAATCGTTTATTTACAAGCCAACGCTCATGAAGCAAACTGATGAGTGTAGGGAAAATCCTATTTGTAGGTATCTACCTATTTAAAATCCTTGTTATTGCTCCAATGGCTGACTTTGTGCCCATACGCATATGAAATCTAGATTTGTAGATCGTAGACTCACAAGTTTTGGAATTCAATTAAAAGTAGGTAGATCCAAATTCATTCCCTATGTTTACGCAGTTGAAAATTAGTGATATCTGATCTTCTAGTGATACCTAGCACAGCCGTACCTAGGTACTACCACCGTACTAGGACTAGAATATTTGCTATAGAAGCACACAATTCACTTGTTAACACTGGTGGTTAGACTCACATACACCTTCCAATCGTCCTTGCTATCGTTCTTTCTGCCCTTAAAAAGCGATATATTCCCAATAAAGGTCCTCAGAAACCGAATGATCAAAGAAAAAAACAGCCATGCCTCTTTAATTTTATTTGTTAATTAGATGTCCATTAGGTACTTATTGCATTCTAATTAACTTTTAATCAAGCTGCAAATAAATATCAAACTCACCACTAAAAACAATTTCAATATTCTTCAACAGCCATTTAAAGTTGATTCATAAATAATTTTCCACTTAAATGTAAGCTTATAAAGAGATCAACTTACGCTATCATCCTATTTTACATACCTAATAAACCTATCTACGTACTGTTCAACTTAAGAACGCGGTAACTACCATTTCTGTTGCCCACTTACAGCTGACCAAAGCTTCTTGGAATGGGAAGAAAAGAAGTAGGAATGAAGCTGATTGGTTCCCTGGACCCGCCCAGCCGTGGCCCCGCCTACCGTGCTGGGCGGCTGTCGCTAAATCCTGGAGTCAGAGCCAGTATGCACGCAGTAGTCGAAGAGAACGCACCGTAAAGTTGTGGGTTACCCTATCCTAGTTTACGTGAGTCGGCGCTGTTGGAGAAAACAGGTGTGTATGACTGTTTTTTTGCTTTTTTTGTGGAATTTAAATGGTTGAATTTATAAATCCCTTTTTCTATGATTTTTTAAAGATTGTTTTGTACTGAATTTAAAAGCTACACTATCAGTTTGGATAGTTAAAGTGGCACTGCAAAAGTTTCGCCATCAAAAGTGTCGCATAAAAAGAGTTTTCTGCATTGCTTAATCGGTTACGTTTACCACTTATCGATTAAGTACCATCTTCCCTTGAAACAAAGGTCAGGTCATGCAGCTGTTTTCGTATATTTTTCCCATTGAATATGGAAAAAAACTGCCTACATCATACTTAGTTGCTTTTTGTAAAGTTCGCTCATTAACAGCGCTTTTAGAAGTTCTTCAAGTTTGCTAGGTATTCGTTTCTTTGTTTATTTTATCAAGACCCACTTTATTTGGGAACATGTTTTAATTGGTTAAGTCGCATCCTATGAAGATAATGCATAATTCCTCTATTTGGGGCCTTACTGTAAAGTATATTTTTAAATGATAGTGTGAACAATAATTTGTATAAGAACATAATATATCTCTCAACGTAGGTACGTGTACGATCGGATTTAGTGGAAATATATTTTTCATTTTTCACAGCTAAAAGTTGTGGCAGGTAATTCCTATTTTCCCGGTAATCGGATTTGATTTGGTTTATCATATGCAAACAAAAATCCGCTTATGCCTGTTATGCTATAATCCTCAACTTATTCTATTTAGCAATTCTATTTAAAAAAATCTTAATTCTTTAAAACTTAACCGTTTATATCCGTTTTCTTTTAATGAGAGCGTTATTATAATCTTCTTTATATCCAAGCTATAATGTTTGATATATTTTATACGGAATGGAAAATGTAACTGAAAAAGGTCTGAAAGTAAGTAAATGACAAGCACCGAATTATGCCGAAAAAGGCTCCAAAAAGATTAAAGTTTCTTTTTTAATTTGGACAGCTCATGGTTGGGCTGTGTTGTTGAACATCCCAACTAAGTTTACATACAAAAAGTTAACAAATAAATTATTATTATAAAATAAATTAATTAGTTCCATATTTTTGCCGCTAACGCACTCTTAACGTTTTTTTATTAACTTTCAATAATCCCCTTAATAAAATGTTTTTCTGCTAAATAAATATTAATTCCTAAAACAAAAATCCGTGTGCCATTATCAAATATGCACGCAGCAAAAACTATCTACAGACCTAGTATAATAATAGAGCGAACATCGGCCGTTTCATATTTTTGCTCTTTACACTTAAAACTTTTTTATACACTTCCATAAACAGCCACAAAATATTTTTTACCGACTTAAAAAAATAATTCCTAAAACAAAAAATCAGTGTGCCATTATCAAATATTCACGCAGCTAAAACCATAGACCTAGTATAATAATAGATTGAACATCGGCCGCCAAGCGTCGCCGTCGCCGTGAAAAAGGGGGGAAATGCACAATTAAATTATTAAGTGACAGCTGTGTGAGACCGCGGTAGCGCGGTTAGTGAGGGCGGACAGTCGCGGTTCGATTCCCGGCTCGGGAATATAATCGTGTATTTTTTTGGATGAAGGTATTTTTGATTTGTGTTAATTGGTGTGAGTTTTTGATGTGTGTTTAAGATGTTAATGAGTGTTAAGCATTTTCTGTAGTTTAGGCAACAGTTTTCCTTTTATTCAGTGTAACATTGTAGTGTAACATTGTATTGTATTGTAGGTATCTATTTTAACGAGTGTTTAAAAAAGTACATCTTGGCATTTGGATAGCGTTATTTATACAATAATGTCTACGGAGTACAATATAAAATGGTATCAATAATTTCAATTAACTGACAGATCCGTGAAACTCGATATCTATTACAAATTCTTTTGTCAAACATTGAAGGGGGGAAAAAGTGAAGTTACGTGTAAAACGAAGCGGGACTTTTCTACTTATTTTCTGAAGTCTCCGGGGAAGTTTTTTTCCATATTTTTTGTCCTCGTTCACAATGGTTCCGACGTTGCTTCTCATTTTACAATTAGGCTTTTCAATTCCGTCTGCATAATGTATCATGGACGCTGAAAAGATTTCGATATTTTTAAAAGTTATAATGTTTGAATAAGTCGTGCTTATTACAAAAAAGATACTTCTTTATTTTACGGGAATAAGTACTTAAGAGGCTCAGCAGTTTCCTTTTGTGGTATGTTTTTGGCTAACTATGGAATAACTTTGGAAGATTGTGTCACTACTTAGTCATATTAGACAGTTGTCTCTAGGAAAATTCGTATGTCATCATCATCATCATCATCTCAGCCATAGGACGTCCACTGCTGAACATAGGCCTTAGATATCCACAGTAATGTATGTAATATGTAGTTCGTATGTAAAAGCATTAAATTAGAATTATTCAATACAAATGAGTAATTTAATATTTTTAATAAAAAATATTTGCCATCTAGCCACACACGCCATCATTAATCAACCAATCAAATACAGACTTAACAAAACACAATCGCCGAAGCGCTTCACATGCTACTCCCCGCGGTATTAACATCAACAAGAGATAAAAATTAGATCGGACAGTATGCAAATGAAGCCCACGGGTAAAATGCTAATTTCCGTGGGAGAGCCCGTCAAACTTTTTAATCTCATGTGACGTCATCCCCCCGTTCCCCCCCCCCCATACGACACTGTTGTCAGAGGGATGATTGAAAGCACCTCATTTGTGTTTTTATTACTTTTTAATTTTTCCCATTTTCTCGAGTGGTCTGTCTATCCGAAGTTTGGTTTTTTAGTCTATTTTGACATAATTTGCTTTGCGTCGGGTCGACAGCGAAATTTGCTTCGATTATGGGTATTATTAGTCTTTGGATTTACTTACATGATGTATCCGTTAAATACTTTATCAGAAAATGGTTTTGGGACAGGCTTTTTCATAAATATTTATCAATATGCCACTATTTTTCTGTACCTAAGTAGGTACAGGCCACAGGCTCTTATCTGATTAGCTCGATTTCATAACGATAGGTAGGTAAGTGCTTTTGCTTGAGATAATCTCACTTTGATTAAAAATCAATCAAGCTAGGTATTCAGAAACAAAACCCTTAAATTCAATTACTTGCAACCGAGCGGAATGAATGCACAGAATCAGTGAATGCACCCCTTACATCGCGACCCTGTCAATTTTATAACCAAAAGACTTTTAATACAATTGTCACATCGTAAATTAAATCTTATTTCTATAATGTTAAGGGTTTTATCGATGGTAAATTACGTTGTGTTATAAGTTGCGTATCGTGTGTCATATTATCTGATACAGATGTCAGTGGCAGCCATTGTGTGACGAGTATTGTCTATGGTTGTGACCTGTCTTCTGTTGCTTTATATGTTCATATGGTACATTGTTATATAGCACAGATTTCGATTGTAACATAACGTAACGGTAAAGTAACTCTAAATTAAATCACATGTGTGACAGAATTATTGAATAAAAGTACCTATATTACGATTAATTTTGGTGAAAAACCTTCAGCAGTTATTGTGCAAATTTTTGTAACCACTTAGGTTTAAGAAGGACCCAACAAATAAAATAAGAATAAAATGTCTGTGTTGTTTCGTGCGACGGATATAATAAAATATTGTGAAATTGCATTTACGCGGTTTTTCATGGTCACCCATTAATTTGATGATTTGATAAGGTAATTTGGAGTTGCACTAACATTAACGTTAACTGAGTTTACTGAGTAATTATTGTATGTTGTATTTTTAACAAAATTTGAGATGTAGATAATTGCGCTGATTGGAGAGTAAAGTTATTTTATACTAATTTTATTTTACTATCCTGTAAATATGAATATTCACTCTTCATATTTACTCAAATTGAAATACAACTCATCACATAAATAGGGTGAACGTGCAAATTGTCGTCCGCATGACATTTCGCCGGCGGCCGCGAGCACACCGCGACGAATCGCGCTCGTTACGTCAATTATCACCACGCTGACATTTGTGGCTTGGGGACAGAAGTGACGTTACTGACATTACGAGACCCTTTCTGATGCCCTGAGGAAATGAAAGCAAGAAATCTAGAAGCATAGTTCATATATAGGTATATTATTGTGCCCCAGCAGTGCCCAGCACAGCGAAAGACCTACTTGAAGCCACTGATATAGCCGTGTCCGTGGTGAACTACGGGACCTCTAAAGTTTAGGACCTTCTCGCGGTTTCACACTCGTCCCTAAAAATTTTCAAAAATCCCTTTCATACCTAAATCTTTGTCTGATTTGTGTTTTGAAGAACTTATAGTTTTTTTCACACCGCGACGGATCGCGCTCGTTACGTCAATTAACACCACGCTGACATTTGTAGCTTGGGGACATAACCGCTGTTACTGACATTACAAGACCCTTTCTGATGCCCTGTGGAAATGAAAGAAAGAAATCTTGAAGAATAGTATAATTTTTATCTTTTTAGGAGCGATAGAATACTTATTCTGCTTTAATCACCACAAATAACGCTGCACCTTCTGTTCTGCCCAATGTGCCTCACACCTACACAGCGAAAGACCTACTTGCCGTCACTGATATTGCCGTGCGCAATCTAAAGTTAACCACCTCGCGGTTTCACACTCGTGACTCGTCCCTAAGAATTTTCAAAAATACATTATACCTATACCTTTATCTTTGACTGATTTGTGTTTTGAAGAACTTCCATATTATTAAAAAATTTTCACACCGCGATGGATCGCGCTCGTTACGTCAATTATCACCACACTGACATTTGTAGCTTGGGGACAGAAGTGGCGTTACTGACATTACAAGACCCTTTCTGATGCCCTGAGGAAGTATAAGAAATCTTATAGTATAGTTTTTGCTATATTATTTAGCCGGGACCCAATTTACCGCAATTTATCGTGCCTTCCGAAACTCACCGCCCACCCGTCCACGGTCCAACTG
Source organism: Helicoverpa armigera (assembly GCF_030705265.1). Lineage (NCBI taxonomy): Eukaryota > Metazoa > Arthropoda > Insecta > Lepidoptera > Noctuidae > Helicoverpa > Helicoverpa armigera. The sequence goes on along the minus strand of NC_087136.1, from coordinate 8,082,049 downwards.
TGCCAAGCACTGCTTTACATTATGGTTGATTGATCCATGTGACTGTAAGTTAACCAAGAGCATCTCCTTTTATTCTTTAAAGCATCAGCCAGGTATTATGATCCGTTTCAGCTTTATTATCTACGAGCTATATTAATATCTAATATCATCATCTCATTCCTAAGAATTTCCAAAATCCCTTTTAGGAGTTGTCCTTTGCGTAGGTATGCTTCACAAAATATTCAATGTTATTGCCGTTTTTTGTGATATCATGAAGAACGTGAATATAAAAGTGACTTGTATGACGTAACTTGGTAAACCCAGACAGAAGGCTGCACCAACTCTATTACAAATGACTTGACAGCCAAACGATACGTTAACACACATTAAAATTGCATTACAAGCCGTGACAAGGCCCACATGTGTTAAATCACACAGTAGCTTGTTACCATTCTCGGGGCATAACCCACCCCTGCTAAATACGGGTTACAACTAATATCATTATTACTGTGGGGTTGAAATCATTCACCATTCACCCCTCATGTGTTAAGGCAAGTTTAGACAATATATGCGGTTATTGTTTCCAATATAATCGATGCAAGTTGATAAGAGAATGCAACAAGATTTTTTAGATACTCCTAGGGATGCAAGAACACATTTTTTTCGTCTATATGGCCATTCCTCTTACCAAAAACAAACAAGGAGTAGCTGCAGTTTCAAATGTTTTTTTTATTTCTTTTTTAATAACTTGATGAACTTGAACTTGTGATAGACACCTATTGCCTTAACATTGTGTCTACAGTGTGATTAAAAAAAAATATTTAATACAAATTCATATTTATTTTTTGTGGTTGTCTGCTCATATGTGTGGTACAATACCAATACGTGTGCACAGACCCTTACTAATTCGCCTACACCTAATAATTTAAGTTCGATGAACGTTGACGTTTTGACGAATGTAATCATTGTGTGGCATATGTATGGGAGAGTCATGTTGCAACCGCAGATGTTGGTCAGTTTATTGAATAGGTACCTATGTGGTGTCATATGATTCCGGTAGTTAGAATGGCAGATGGAGGAATGTATTTATATGGTACAAAAGTAATTTTATGTAGTTAAGGAACTAGTTAGTTAAAGAATAAAAATTTCAATATGTAACAATGGCGTCCACGGCCGATTTCGGCCACGGCGGCTGTTTTCATTTAAGGAGATCAGCCAGCTGCGCAGGACATATTATAGTGCACAAGCATTTGCGCAGACACAGGTGGACTCACTATTCCTTCACTCCCATAACCCGATGGGACGGGTTCAATATGTAATTTTATGTAAGTACAGTACATCGATTTTAGGTGTTCGATCCATTAGGAACATAATATGCCTTTGCATCAAGCATGCATGTTTAGGCTAAACCTTTAACGATCCGTCGGGAGTTCAAAGATTTGATCAAAGTCAGTTTTTTTTTTCAAATAGGCCTATGAAAGCTCTTTCGAAATGTCAAACTAGTTGCACGATTCCAAAGAGTTGGTCTCATTTTATGGTAGTGAAAAAAATATACTTACTTTCAAACCGACCGTTCTAATTTCACTGGATATCTTTTAAAAACAATTAAAACATAATGAAAAGTATCCGGTTTGTTAGTCTGTCATTAATTAGTATTGAGCCAGCGGTGGCTGACATCAATTCCTCCCCTTTGATTACCTCAGCCGCGCTGAAATGTTCTTTTGAACAAATAAAACTTTTCAAACGTCGATGACGATGAGGCCTGTTCAAGTAATTGACGTTTTATATCTAACTTTTACTTTAAGTATTATTTTAGAATGTTTTAATATAAGGGGATAGAAAATTAAAGAGCTTAGGCACTTTAGGGCTACCGAGCGGTTAGGTTTTAAAGTAGGAAGTACACCCTAGCCAAAATTGATATGACATAGGAGTGGAGGCAATGTTTTTTTTAATAACAATACAAACTTGCAAAAGATTCGGCTGAGAACTTAGCACCACTTCATGAAAACATATTGGAAATAAGTACTTACCTACATATCATCAGGTTGGCTATCATCCTTCTGCCCATATCTCTAAACTTAACCAAAGACCAACGTTTTATTTGTACAGCAATCCGGCAATATGTAGGAAAATAACAATAAAAAAATTAATAAAACAACCAACATCACAATCAAATTCAAATAAGGAACCCTTTCAATTTTACAACCGAACTTCTTGCAACAGGATATGTCTCAATAAAGCGGCCATATTGTTTTCGCCGGATTAATGGCGGGAGCCGGCGCGTCTCAACGGCCCCGGCGAAAAGAATACCGCTAATTAATCAAAAGTCGCCTTCCCTTGATTTCCATGGAGAGTTTTTCCATAGACTTATTACCTCCCGCGAAGTTTATCCACTAATGGTCTCCTTTGTAAAGCTGTTTTGGATTGAATTTTTGTTTTTTGTCTCGACGAATCTATTGTGGTCTGAGGGCCTGTAGAAAGTTTTAATCCGTTGCTTATTTTGTTTGCTTAGATGTTGACGAGAATTTTAGGGTGGTTTCGGTGTTTGATATTGCACGGTTTCTTCAATATCTATCCTGATCCATTAAGAATTCATGATTCATATGACTGGTGTTCTGTATACAATTTGTATGTAGTCTAAGGAGACAAATCAATTGAAAGGGGCCTTTGAAATAGTATCGTGTGATGATAAACTTGTCTGATTATTTATTAACACAAAAAGTAAAACTTATTATCAAAACAACCTAAAACATAAATAATATATGTACACAAACTGTTTAAGTAAACATCAGCACTGCCTGAATTATGAAATAGCTGATTTATAACCAAAATGGCGACGACAAACCAAGAATATTGCCTTAGCATACGTCACCGCAAACTTACCTCTTCGCGGCGCCTTTATTAATAAAACCAGAGATTTATGCGCCAAGTTTTTAATATTTATGGCGCAGCAATAAATTCTTGGCGACGAGTCGGGGGATAGGGTTGATTATTTTCGCGCTAGGGGAGGATCAACAAGTAAAGATTGTTATTTTCTTACGATTATTTCTTGAAACGTAAACATAATAAAAGACTATAAGTACCTAAGTATAAAGTTCAGGATGTACCACTAATGGTAACAGGTCGGTTTGTGAAAAAATGAGTACCTATACCTATGTAATTTTTCATAGAGTACCTATCGATGAAATAGGCCAATTCTTATTGAGCAATCTGGGCGTCACAAGTCACATTGCTACGCAATGAAAAGAAATTATCATTCATCATTGTAATCATTGTAATATTTAGATAGACGACAAACAAAACCGCACCATCAAAATCATACCTCAACAAAAGCCCAACACCTAAAGATCAACTTCCATAACCCTTTGTCAGTCCAATAAATCATGTCACATTGAAATCTAGCCAAGGCACGAGGCACGAGGCTCGAGGCACAATGCGTAGTGTGTAAGATACAGGGAGATTAATCACATCACATTGAAATCTAGCACAAGGCACGAGGCACAAGGCACAAGACACAAGGCTCGAGGCTCGAGGCATAGTGACTGACCTACAGCGATATAAATCACATCACATTGAAATCTAGCACAAGGCACAAGGTTCGAGGCGTGAGGCAGGAGGCATAGTGAGTAAGGTACAGGGAGATAAATCAACATTAAACAGCATACGTCAGCCGCGGGCACTCGCGTCTGTCTTAAGAACCCGCTCCCATTACATTAAATTAATATCTGAACGATGTCGCCTTGTGTTGGGCAGACGAGTGACAGAAGGTTAGGGTCCATCTGTCTGTAGTAAGAGGACATAAGTTACCTTTAGGATTGGAATTAAAAATACTGGTGTTCTTGTAGACATATTGTGGACTTTTAATAGACTTTGCCGAGTCTCCGAAGTTGGCTAGTGAATTGATGGTAGTCAAAATCTATCTCTTGGTAATAAAATATTACCAAGCTAATTTCGAAAAGGCTAATTTTGGACGAGCAAAATTATTTGAAGGATCTGTATTGTACCTGCTTTATGTACAGTTTATTGCATTTACTTATCTACAAAGTAAAATAAATATGTACATAGGTTAGCACCACGGCTAAATTAAGCATAAAAGTTACCTAGCAGAATCACTAATCACAACCCTTCTATCATTTCTCTACACAGTGGTTAAAATCACGTTATTTACGGTAGACAAAAGCCGAGAGGGGTGTCCAAGAGACGGGGGGAGGAGGTTCGGATTAAGATTTACTCCAGATATTTGCAGATGAGATTTGAAGGTATTCACAATTGTCGCTTTCAAGGCATCCCTATTGTCTGCGAGCGACGCTAATTTTGCTCAAAGACTGATTGTTATTTTATGATTTAAATGTTTGATGAAATATGGAATGGCGAATCGTCTTTTGTCTAGTTACGAATATGCGATTGAAGAGGTATTTATAGATAGATAGATAGATAGATATTCTTTATTAGGTACACCAATGATACATTTTTGATCTTAAACTAGGTAGTTAAAGTAGGTGACATAATGGGCGGTCTTATCGCTAAGAGCGATCTCTTCCAGACAACCTTAGGATGGATTGAGACGAGAAGGAAAAGATTATATATGGTAGGCAGTAAGGCAAAGTGTTATTAATACCTATTTAAAAAGCCTTACCGATGGTCTTAATTAAAATACGGAGAAAATAATGGAACATCGAAATAGTTATAATTAAATCAATTTATTTTATGGTCGCCATCAAATCTGAATCCATTAAGTACTTGTAACTCGAGATGCAGCTATAAAACTCTTCACTGTATGACACTACAGACAGAAAATTGCACTCGATGCATCTTGCAGTATGTTGTAGCCTGGGTGACATGTAGCACTGTTGTAGTCTTGTCGTAGCAATTCGTAGCACTTACGTAGTATAGTTATCTTGTAGTTATATATAGTGTAAAAAGATGCAACGATTTTTCTTCTAGTTTATACTCCATTTGGTAATAAGCTATTTGAAGAACTCTGATATGGAAAGCATGTACCTTATAACATAGACAGAATATTGGATTTCTTTTTATCGTGCTGCATTAGATATTTTAGTTTGGTTCCCTTAGAAATATAAGATTTAAATCCATCTCTTTCACAGTTGGTGGTATATTGAGTATGCTATTTAAAGCTCGCAGCCATTTTAAAGCGGTATTATGATGGTGTTCTTTCATGTATGATGTGTGCAGTAGCGCCCCCTGGTGTTTACATCTTATGATTTTCCGAGTGGGGTGAAAAAAACTGAGTATTTTTAAATAGGTGTAGTGGCTTCGAACTGACAAAAAAAAATACCTTATATGTTTTTGCCTCGTTCTAGAACCACATTATAATGTAACAATTCTTGTAATTACCTGTTACAAATCTATGTACCTATATTAGTTCGTCTCATAAAAAATTGTATCCTAAGTTTTTCTTTGTCTATACTAATATTATAAAGAGGAAAACTTTGTTTGTTTGTTTGGTTGTAATGAATAGGCTCAAAAACTACTGGACAGTTTTTAAAAATTGTTTCACCATTCGAAAGCTACATTATCCACGAGTAACATAGGCTATATTTTATCCCGGTAAAGACAGTAGTTACCACGGGACGCGGGTGAAACTGCGGGAAAACGGCTAGTTTTACATAAAACAAATTATCATGCCAGTTATAATACTTTTCCGTTGATATATAACCTTAAACTGAAGCTATATTTTAGTGTGCTTTCCATCTACATCCGAGCTACATCGCATCCGAACTGCGACAATAGCGCGTGACGTTACGGGAAGCGGTAGACGCATTGTTTGTCGCGCGGTAACGCGGTGCCGCCGTATGTGACTGTCGTTTGAATTTAACTGTGTGAGGTTGTTAACCGACTTACCGAAAAGAAGAGGTTTTCAATTTGAATTTGTTTTTTGTAAAACTGACAAAATATTCGAAATGACTCGGGTACCTAAATAAATGATATTTAATTAAGGGACCATAAAAAGCTGTTGCAGTGTCCAAAGTTCGGATTTTCCACATAGTTACATGAGTATTCCCTGTAGGTACGATCCGAACTGCAACAATAGCGCGTGACGTCACGGGAAGCGGTAGACGCATTGTTTGTCGCGCGGTGACGCGAGTGAGACATGGCCTTATGTGACTGTCATACGTTTGAATTTAATTGTTTGTGAATTTTGGAACATTGTAATTGTACGATGATTGCAAAAGTGACAAATTATGATTTTTCATCTGTGGAAAAGCTGTTTCACGGGCTAATTACATAAAATCGACCGAATATGATCCGCATTTTCTTTATGTGAAGTTTTTCATGGCAAGATAATTTTATCGAATTTGAATTACACACCCAGCAAGATTTCCTTTTACAGCAGAAAATTATGTTACTTTCTGCGGATTACAATAACTGATATTTCAGTGGTTTTACAATAAGTGATTGAATTTTGACATGAGTTTTATATAAATTATAACTTACTTAGGTACCTACGGCAAACAAATTCAAATCGAAAAACACAGGATGTATCGGACTATAAAACATCATTCTGTCATTTCAGTCCTAAAAAAACCCTTTCCACTCTAAATTCAAACGTAAAAATCATTACAGACTCTTTTATACGTTCTATGAATGCGTGTCTATTTCCACATGGTATGAACAATGCGCTTCAACTGTTTCCCGCGTCGCCGGCCGCCATTGTCGCGGCGCGTCATCCGTAGGGACCAGGGCTTAGGATGTAGGTTGACTGTTTGTAGGATACTGGGTGGATGGTAGGTAGATTGGTGCCGTAGTGATGTTGAAATCTGTCAATAGATTGTAGTAACTTTAAGTAAGTACCTACAGCGCAAAATATGTAATTAGAAAGGAATGCGAGTTTTCCTATTCTGCATTTATATGTTGAGTTTACCTGCTGCGGGAACTGATTAGCGCATCTGGTTAAAAGTATCCTATGTTTTTGGTCTATTTTCATAATCTGCGTATGTAGCTTATTTCGTTCTTGAGGAACAAACATCCAAATATACCCACAATCTTTTACAGCGAGTATTTTAAAAGCCAACTGATGATTCAAAAACAGCAATATCGTTGTTATATTATAAACAAAAATACTTCCACAAAAACGATTTATACGTTGACAAATGTTATATACGTATGAACGTTACGGAACCATTAGTACGTACCTATTTGAATACGTTTCCAGCAGACACATTGTAGAATTGTGAAGTGACGTGGGTATATCTCGCAGGAATCATTCAGCGGATAAAATGAGACGTTTAGACTGAACGAATAAGGAACATACATTATGTGGGTTTTGATGGTTGGTTTTTTAATAAATATCGATTTACCACATTAATAATAATTAATATACATAGTAGTAGTAGGTATGTCGGGAGTAAATAAAGCTTTGGGTGAGTATAAAGAGTCGAATAAAGCTTTGGGTGAGAGAGATATAAAGAGTATGACATTTCATGAATATCACTTTTTCCAATAAGTATCTAGTGTAAACAGTATTTTAGGCTGAACTCGAAATATATCCATCAATTTATACCTAATGTGTCACATTTTCAACCAATTATCAATTGATTGTCATTATTAGGCTATTGTTGGGCTGCTAAATATTTTCAGATTAATAAACCAAGTATTTCATGAATCTTTCATATGCGGAACGTCTTTTAATTTAGTCAAATATGAGTGGGTAGACAGGTAAGTCCCCCTAAGCAAACCAAGTCTCAATTTCGTTCCCAATGTTTGCTCATTAGATTTGCTGCGGTTGTAGACTTCGCGTTTTAGCTAGGCGTATAGGGCAAAGTGATGTTGAAAATTACTTTCAAGCTATGATAAAGCTAAGAAAATAAGTATTTTCTATTAATGTCTTATCGTGTTATGTCGTAATAGCTGTTCTACGCGGTTCCACTCGCATCCCGAGGTACCACCTACTTACTGCACCCGTATAAAAACGTACCATAGGGAATCGAATTCTAAAACCCAGTTGTACCATTTAACTATAACTACATATTATTCGTATATTAGTCGTATACTTGCCACCCATTGGTCAAATCGACGATTTGATAACTGAAAATGGTTCGATTAATTATCTTTAAATGGTGCAAATTACCGTATGAGATTACTTGAAGGGTTATTATAATACATAATGTCTTTCTTTGGTATTATTTATTACACGTAACGAACAAGAATCATTCAGTAGCACCTACCTACAGATTATTCCCGATAATTCAGCTACCCAAACCGATTTTCGCCAACCATATTCCTTACTCGAATGATCACGATTCACGATACTTACGCGTCTCACTCGGCGCGTACAATTTAAATACCGAAGTGGGTTTGCGTGTTACATCTATCAGAATTGGGTGACACGACAGTGATAGAAAATATAGTAGAAGAGCACTATAACTTATTAATAGCCACTTATAACCCATCGACTAATTAAATCATTACATAAAAATCCTTCGTAATATTGCTTCATTCAATAGCACCTCCATATTTATATTACTTCAGATAATTCAGCTACCCAAACCGATTTTCGCTCACATATTCCTCACTCGAATGATCATGATACGCGTCTCACTCGGCGCGTACAATTTAAATACCGAAGTGGGTTTGCGTGTTAGGTACATCTATTAGAATTCGGTGACAGAAAATATAGTAGAAGAGCAGACATAGAATCGACTTATAACTTATTTATAGCCACTTATAACCCATCGACTAATTAAATCATTACATAAAAAATCCTTCGTAATATTGCTTCATTCAATAGCACCTTCATATTTATATTACTTCAGATAATTCAGCTACCCAAACCGATTTTCGCCAACCATATTCCTCACTCGAATGATCGCGATACGCGTCTCACTCGGCGCGTACAATTTAAATACCGAAGTGGGTTTGCGTGTAACATCTATCAGAATTCGGTGACACGACAGTGACAGAAAATGTAGTAGTAGAGCAGACAGAATCGACTTATAACTTATTAATAGCCACTTATATAACAGTCTACGCGCGACCGCGTAAGCGATCGGGCGCAGAAATAATGGCTGCGCAAGTAATAAAGTGTACACAGTGCAATATAGTCATTAATGAGTTATTATGTTTTACACAAAACAAAATAGACGTTATGGATGAAGAAAGTTTAATAAGAATAATAGTGAGTGCGTTTTCTGGTGCAGAAATAAATGAGGCTAAAAATCTGCTGTTCAATTCGGTTTCTACTACTACCCGCAATATCTCGAGACGTAAGAACAAGGAGCAAAAGGATATCGAAGATATCATATGCCTCTTCAAGAGCACTGATCCTGATAAAACTCCTATCTTCGTAGCTAGGGAGTTGCAAAAATTACCGCCGGTAACATTCGACCATGTCGACGTAACGAGATTGTTAAAAGATATCGTTCTATTGCAATCAGAAATCAGGAATATGAAAGAAACTTATGCTACGATTGATTATGTCAATGAATTAAAGACCAATGGAGATGCTGGATGTAATCAGTCCATAAACAAGAATTGTGATTTGTCGTCACAACAATTACAAAATGTAATATTTACGCAAGATTTATGCGTCGAGCGCGCTTTGAGTGACAACGGCGTGACCTTGAACGACGAAGCGCGGCGCGCGAGCCAGGAGGTCCCGCCCCCAAGCGCAGGTGTTTGCGCAAAAGTACAAAATTTGTCTACTGCGCATGCACGTGCAGATGTTGATGTATTAAAGGCAACCAATATTATTTCGAAAGAACAAAATGTTATAAAACAAAATTTAAATGAAAATGTGTCACCGGACATATACAGTACTGATGATTATAATAAAAATAAAATGTCTATGGCGGATGTGGTTCGTCAAGGTGGCGCCTGGAAGGTGGCAGATCCTGATCAGGAATGGAAGGAGTTTCAGCGGCGCAAACTGCGAAATAGACAAGATGGAGTTAAGGGCAAGGCAGCCATCGGGCCAGACGATAAATTTAAGCCGGCTGAAATAAAAATATCCTTGTTTTTGACCAATGTACATAAAGATACTTCTGAGAATGATGTCACCGAATACATAATGTCCAAAACAAAACAAAAGATATCTCTGCAAAAGATTAATATGAAAACAGAAAAACCATATAATGCCTATAAAATAATTGTAAATAGAAATGCATTAGATATATTTTTAAATAATGAAATCTGGCCCGACGGAGTCATCTGTCGGCGATTCAGACCTTATAGACCTATCGTGCAGAACGGAGAACAGATTTAATATTTGATTATGGATATACACGACACGAATTTCATATCGTTCAATTGCAAAAATGTAAAACGATCAGTTGATGGAATCAAGGAACTGTGCGACTTCGCTGATATCATAGCCCTACAAGAAACGTGGCTTATGCCACATGATCTACCTTTTCTTGATACTATTCACGTGGACTTTGGCAGTACCGGTACATCGGCGGTTGACACAACAGCTGGCATCGTGAGAGGCAGGCCGTACGGCGGGGTGGCGTTGTTGTGGCGCAAGTCAGTGTTTCAGAATGTGTCAGTGATTCCCTGTGTAAATCCGCGAATCGCAGCAATCCGTATTTCGTTAAATGATCGATCTGTGTTAGTGTTAAGTGTATATATGCCCGTCGATTGTAGTGAGAACTTACCCGAGTTTACGGACTGTTTAGGCGCAATTAGTGCAATCATACAGGACAGCAATGTAGAGTCAGTATTTGTATTGGGGGATTTTAACGCACATCCCGGTGAACGTTTTTGTGATGAGCTCCTAAGCTTTTCACGCGAGCAAAGGTGGACATGTGTGGATCTAAATCATCACAATTTGCAAGGTACTTTTACTTTCATTAGTGAAGCACATAATAGTAAAAGGTGGTTAGACCACTGTATTGTTACTCAGGCAGCTGCTATCTGTATTACAGTGTAATTTAAATATAGTATTGCATAAAACTCAATTAAAAACATCACCATGTAATAAAGTACACTGGGGTAATAGAAATGGATCTCAAATTAATAAATTTAAAAATATATGTAATGCTAAGTTAAAATATGTAGATTTCCCGATAGAATTTCAATCTTGTAGTGGTAAACATTGTAATTTATATAGTCATAAGCAAATTATAGATAAAATGTATATAAATGTAGTAAATATTTTATGTGACGCTGCACGTTTCTCTTACGTAACAAATAAGGGTAGACGTAAAAAGCTGCTGGCTGGTTGGAATAAACATGTGAGCGAGGCTTACAGGAATGCTAGGCTAAAGTTCAACATATGGGCATCTTGTGGTAAACCAAGTAACTCGGAAACGTTTACTGAAATGACACAGGCACGTAAAGAATTTAAAAGTAAATTAAAGTGGTGTCAGAACCACCAGGAACAAATCAAGATGGATATTTTAGCTAAGCACCATTCAAAGTCCGATTTTAAAAATTTTTGGAAATGTACGAATAATAGCAACACTAAGCCTAGTATTCCTGTAAGTATCGATGGCGTCTCTAGTCCCAAAGAAATAGCCAATTTATTTAAAGACTATTATTCCATTAAGTCTCCGCTGGGTCCGCCATGCCGGGATGATGTCGCCTGTCATACTGATATTACAACAATGGTGCTTTCAAAAGATGTCAAAATTGCTATAAAGAAGATGACAGGAGGTAAGTCCCCCGGTCATGACGGACTCAGTGTCGAACACTTGAGACACGCTGGCGACCATCTACCTCGAGTGCTTGCCATGTTGTTTAATATGTGCATAAGTCACGGATACCTTCCCCACGGATTGATGCAGACACTGGTGGTACCAATAGCTAAGAACAGGACAGGAGACATGGCAGATAAGACCAATTACAGGCCAATTTCTTTAGCGACTATCGTTGCCAAGGTACTTGACAGTGTGCTCAACTCTTATTTTTCTAAGTACATACAACTGCACGACGCTCAGTTCGGGTTTCGAGCTGGGTTGTCCACAGAGACAGCGATATTTAGTTTGAAACACACTGTCAAGTATTACACGGATAGACGAACTCCCGTCTATGCCTGTTTCCTGGACCTGAGTAAAGCATTTGACTTAGTGTCATACGATGTTTTGTGGCAGAAGTTAGCAAGTTCTGGAGTGCCACCAGAGTTGGCATCAATCCTGAGGTACTGGTATCTCAATCAAGAGAATCGTGTGAAGTGGGCGGGTGAACTTTCGGATGCGAGCAGGTTGGAATGTGGGGTGCGGCAGGGAGGTTTGAGCTCACCCCTACTCTTCAACCTGTACGTAAACGCCCTGGTTGAGGAGCTCAGCGGCATGCATGTCGGCTGCTATGTTGATGGTGTTTGTTGTAACAACTTCAGCTATGCGGACGACATGGTGCTGCTGGCCCCCTCAATCGGAGCTCTCCGGAAGTTGCTCGCAGCTTGTGAGTCTTTTGTGGCTTCACACGGACTTATATATAATGTGAAAAAGACTGTTTACATGGTTTTTAAATCGGGTCCCAAAAGTCCACCAGTACAGCCACTTCACCTGAACGGTGAAGAGTTATCTAGAGTGTACCAATTTAAATACCTTGGACATTGGGTCACCGATGACTTGAAAGATGATGTCGATATGGAGAGGGAACGCAGATCATTGTCAGTTCGGGCGAATATGTTGGCACGCAGATTCTCCCGTTGTACAGACGCAGTTAAAATTACATTATTTAAAGCGTATTGTACATCACTGTACACGGGAGCTCTGTGGGCTAACTATACTCAGAGAACATACAATGCTCTGCGGGTCCAATTTAATAACGCGTTCAGGGCGCTGTTGCGGCTTCCACGTTTCTGTAGCGCATCAGCAATGTTTGCTGTTGCGCACACAGATGGCTTTGCAGCTATATGGCGTAAAAAGACCGCATCCTTCATTAGTCGGTTGCGTGGAAGTCGCCACAGCATCTTGAATGCTATAGCCAGTAGAAACGACTGCCCACTAATGTGGAAATTAGTGCAGAGGACTAAGTCCCTGCTTACTATTATATATTAATTGTATTGTGTACCTAATGTATGGATCTCAGTTATCTGAATAAAGAAGTTTATTATTATTATAACCCATCGACTAATTAAATCATTACATAAAAAATCCTTCGTAATATTGCTTCATTCAATAGCACCTCCATATTTATGTTATTTCGCCAACCATATTCCTCACTCGAATGATCACGATACGCGTCTCACTCGGCGCGTACAATTTAAATACCGAAGTGGGTTTGCGTGTTACGTCTATCGGAATGCAGTGACACGCTGTCGAATACGATACTCCCTGTACGACCGCCATTTTTTATTCCAATTCCAAATTTGAAATTTGAAAATAGTGGAATATCGGGTGTGTGTGAGAGTTGCAATTGTTTTTTTTTTTGTTTAGTTAGGTTTAGGTCGGAGTTTTGCAGTTAATCAGTTTAATATGTACCTGATAGAATTATTAAAATAATTGGAAACTATAAAATCTGCAATGACTGGAACTGATGTTTTCGAGTTTCGATTGAGTCATAACAATTAGTGTATTTTTTTTCAAATAAAGTGAAAATGTTAAAAATACATACTGGAGAATTTTAAGCAGTGACAAGCAAGAAATACAGCTGCATTTACCAGATAGATGACTTCTGCTGCAATTTTAATATGAAAGTATCGCATACAAAATGTGCGCATGAAAGGCCGATAAAAACACATCATTTCCATACGTGACAAGTTTTATTGTGAAAGAAAATATAAAAAAAATGCTTTACCGTAGTCGGCGCATTGAGCGCTGTGTTGTCTACGCCGTAGCGGCGTAGCATCGTAGCGTTGTAGCACGTACCTTTATTGCCTACGACACAAAGAAACCGCGCTACGCGGCTTTGAATAGCAAATACTGGGATGTATGAAGCAGGCCTTTGGAAAATGGATGTGGTGTACACTTTGTTTTTTGAGCATTGAAAGGAAATATGATTTCTGAAAATGAAAATGCTACATGTTTGCAATGATTTTAAAACATCGTTTCAATATAAGAGCTGACTATAATAACATACTTTTCTTTTGCAAACCATTTTTTAAAATAATTTAGGAATTTTCAAATTATATTCAGTAACAAAAACACTTTAAAAAAAGGAGATTACACTGACTTAACAAATTATTTTTTGTGTTTTCCATTTTAGTACGACAGAAAAAATCACGGAAATGATATTTTATTTATCTTGAACATTATTAAGCACATTAAATTCTCTTCCTAACTTCGTGTCATTTGCTTTGACGGAATGTAAACGTCGGCGCGGCATTGTGTCGCGATACGATAACGCTTTATTATTATTAGCTGCGAGTTGCGGGGAAGCTGGAGGCAGTAACAAAAACATCGTGTTATAAGTAAAATATATTTATTTTTAAAGGTACAATTTTATTACGCAAAGTCAGAAGATTTTCTACGGTTAAAAGATGAAAAGTTTGTTCAGAAGTGTAGTTAAAAAATAAATTATTATTAATAGAGCAAAGAAAGATATTTGATTGGTTCAACAAAATTCTTGAAAAAGCGAAGAATGGAATTTGTCCCACAACTGTTTCGCTTGTCAGATTGTGTTTTTAAGGAATGTAAAAACAGAAACTTTCAAAGTATATAGCGTAAATCGACATTATATCAATATCAGCCTTCTCAACATAGTGTGACAATAACAATTTGCGTATATTTAACGGCGTCTTTGATTAAGCGGCGGGAAGTCGCGAGCTCATTAATATTACTCGTACACTGTACACACAATTAACAGATTTCACACGCGTGTGGGGAGCAAGTTTATACACAGACATTTGGGATACGTTTTTGATGATGACAGAATCAAAGCGTTCCTCTCAAATACATTGAAAGATATCGAATACTTTAGTATGAAATTTTTGTTAAAATACACGAAATATCAAACCTCAAAGTAAGAATGTTTAAGTTCACATCTATTTACACATACATAAGAAAATCGTGTTAGTTTCACTACTAATAACTGAAGAATGGCTAATAGTAATGGCATGGGATAGATTTTATCACCATCCGACTACGGGAAGTAAATATCTCGGGACGCGGGTGAAACCGCGAGCGGTAGCTAGTATGTTATATGTAATTACAATTTTGAATCATCTTTTGAACAACATCCAAGTGATAACCTTATTCCTGTACTTTAACAATGAAAACAATTTTTGCACGTTATTTCAAAAATACCATCACACATTATTATCAAAAAAAAGTCCTAACAGCAAGCAATCGTTCATTCAAGCGTCATTACATTCATTCGTTCGTAATACAGTCCTTATCTGTAGATGGATCTGGTTAGGAAATTGGGTACATTCAGCTTTCAGCTCGACTGGGCTGCTTGATTAGTGTGCCGAAGTTCCGGGTTCGATCATACCGCATAATGGATATATTTTTTTTCTGGCAATTTTGTGGGACTGGTGATGAAATATTGGGTGCATTTCTGTGTCTGCATAATATCACATTATGATTTCCAGCTATTATTATTTGGTATCTTCGCGACTATTCTATCGCGACAATAATGTGCCAATTTTATTGTAATACCTACCTATTACTATGTAACTACTTACCAAATGTTCTACACAATGTTCTTGAATAAATACATAGAAAGTTATAAATGCACTTCGAGGTACTTTTTGGGAAGGTATTCCAAGGTATCAAGTATGTAAGTGGCCTTTTACTGCTCTCACAGTAATACGGCATGACTGATCTATCTATCTGTACCAATATCACCTGATTTCTGTGCAAGTCCTGTATACCTTTTATTCCCTTCTTTGATCACCACTGCTTTTCAGGATTGTGCGTGTTATTTTTTTGTATTTCCAAATTGCGGTATAAGATATAACCACAGAGTAAAAGCAGTACGAGTCTGCCAGTCATTAAACAAACACACGTTTTGTTTTTATTCCTGAATGAAAACCAGTGGCGGACTTCTAAAAAGAGACGCGTTTGCCTATCGCTTGAAAAAACATAAAAATACAAAAAAATCCTTTCAAAGTTTCAATATTTCGTGTTTTTTGTGTGTTTAATGGTTTCGAAAAATATGAATTTTTTTAGAAAAGCTTTCAATGCGTTTATGTTGCAATATTATCTGTGTGTGAACAGACAAATACAAAAATAGTACAAACTTGAAGTTCTTTGTAATTGTGCTAAATCTGAAAGTCGAACCATTTTTTCATAAACTTATATTTTATTTCGGTGACAAAACATCATCACCTGTCCAGCCTTTCTATAAAAAAACAATTACCCCGAAACACGTGACCATTCAATAAACCCATCATAAAGGAATTAATCCTTCGAACAATGAGGCAGCAATAAATCATACGTCTTTCCAAGCGCACTTGTCGGGATAATCTGTGAGTTTTAAAGCCGTCATCGGCTTAGCACCCCTCCCCCCCGCCACCCTGGCACCCCCTCTCCCCGTCGGAGGCACTTCACGTGCGTTTTGACGCGATTATCATACCCCGCCGGTATCTGAGCGCAATATTGTTTGCGGCATTCAGATGAGAAGGTTTGGATGCGGTTTTGTACCTGTTAGGTTGTACATGGTCTTTTTTTTTTAACGACGTAAAAAATCATCAAATGACCCCTCCCGCTGTGGGTTAGCAGCGGTGAGGGAGTGTCAGACTCTTACTGACTAAAAGCCGTCGTGTTCCGTCGTAGGCCTTCTTATGTGCTAGGGCCGCGGTACCTCTTTCGAACAACCCGCAGCAGGTTGTACATGGTCTAGAGCTGACATTTAGTTATTCGTTTTTATTATTTGATGATTTGTAGGTGGGTAATTCTAGTAGATAGGTACTTTACTATATTTTCCTTACACACATAGATTGCTTCGTGTATTGACTTTTCATGACCGACAGGAAAAATATAGACAACATTGCATACAAAATTCATGATATTTATTTACCACTTTCTTAAAATCGAATATTTGTATTTAAACCCTTACAATTAACATTAAACGAAATTGTATTTTATCAACTTACTCGATTAAAAAAATGCCCTGCACCAACATTACCGCATCCACCACCTTCCTACATCCGGCCGCTTCTTTCACCGCCCGCGGAGCGGTTTTTGAATCTGCTTCCTTTGTGACGGTTTTAATATGGAAATTAACGTTCGCTGCCGTGTGACGAGACACCTCCACAACCATATTATTTACCATATCTTCATCAACCTTATCACAAAGACATAGAGTAGCATTTCCATTGTACTTACCTGATTTTAAAAAAGTGGTTTTACCACTGAACGTTGGGCGAATTTGTCGCTAAAATCCACGCGGAGCTGTGAGCCGCCTAATTGAATTTTTTATGTACTTTCACAATGGCTTTGGATTTTTTTTCCGCTGTGAATTCGTTTTAATTCGTGTTAACGTGATAGTTATATTTGTTCTAGTTTAAAACCGATTTGTAAATAAAAAAATATTGTAATCTATCTATGCTGTCATAATTTTAATGATTGGTAATCGGATCGGTGGTTTAATCCACTGGCTTTAGCTGTCCAGTCCTTCTTCATTCTTCATTTTAGTTTTCACGAACCCTAAAAACGTTCCTATTTATAATGTAAATTAATCTCCTTTCGCGGCCACAAGTAACTCTTTAAACATTTTTGTACAAAACCAAATCCACCATCCCACAAAACACACAAAAAGTATCAAATCCTCAGTCCCACATTAAAAACGTTAGCACCATTTAAACGCAGACTTATCCCTCCCATATTTGCTCATCGTCGCGTACCTAAGATTCACGCTTCGTATCAACTGTTTGAATAGAGATACACCACTCCAAATATATTGTGAACCATCTCCCTTCCCCACCTACGTACGTTATTGTGGTACAAATCCGATATATCGCTTTCACTTCAAACTCACTGATATGGTAATGTGACATTTAATTCCTGTGCCACCCTTATTAGAATCCTTTGTTGTTGATTCAATAGTGAAGGGCTATGATTCACGGATTTCAAATTAATATGCTGACTGTAGTGAAGGTGGTGATCGGATTCATTTGTTTTCGCATGCATACACTTTGAATATTGTTAACTTAAACTTTAAGTACGCTGAGATTGGAAAGGTTTGCAGCCAATATTCAAAATATCAGTGAAATTCAAGGAAATCTCACTGCTCCGTTTAAAAAAGAGTTAAAAATTATACACCGTCGGCGGTCCACAGAAAAAAGTAAACCAAAAACAAATCCGCAACGAGCTATCGGAATGCGGATGTATCGTCATTCGAATATTGCCAATAAAACACCGATGAGCTGAAAAATCGATGTGGACAGACGAACCGACATCGACACCGCGAATGTAGAACGTCACTATATCACTCGCGACGGCACTGGGAGTTTGAATTTGAAATATTTTGTGTTATAGAGATATTTTGATGGTGGTTTGTGACGTCACGTTGCGCGACGGTTGTTAGTTAGCGCACTCGTAATTAATAGTTGTGTTAACAGTATCGTTTTACGCTGCTACTGTTTCTATACGACAGCTTTTTTTGGGCTTTCATTGCCTACTATAAATATATAACTTAAACTATCTACATAGTTTTTATGTTTTCTGGTCGAGATGGTTAAGCAAATAAGAAGGTTTTTAACCATCTTCTCACGTAGTGTTCTATAAGATAATTTTCCTCACACACCAAGACAGTTTCAAAGATACGAATTCCGTCTCCCATCTGTAGCAGACAAAGCATATCCTCAGTACTTCGCAGTGGGTATCTCATCAACACAAATGCAGTACTTAGACATAATAGCGTCGGACTCATTGTTCGTGGACTGACGAGAACGCGATAATCACCGGCCGACTGCCACTGTCTCGTTCACTCGTTCTGCACTCACGCTTAGCCGAGATTGAAGCTTTTATACAACACGATTTTGTTTCTGGATAAGCGTTTTCAGGAGTTAGATAGAATCTCCGGTAGTGATTAAAAGTAAAATTTGATAGGGGAGGAAATCGGCGCGTGAATTGATCTTGTCGTTGAGAAGAAAATGTTGCTACTTATTGTAGGGAAAATCAGGGATGGCAAAAAAATGCCGTTACCACTAATTCTGACTAAGGCAACAATTATTTCTCTACAGTCTACATCATCGATAACACCCCAGCAATAACAATAACAGAGTCTGTAAATATTTCGCAAATATCGTACTCCCGTCGTGTCGCACCGTATAAAGTGCTTCAACCACCCCTCATTCAAGTGCATCGCATCTCATTCACATCACGTTCCCCGGCAGCGAACACTCGCTCATTTGCGAATTGATTTACATTCTAACATGTATACTTTTGTTGCAGCATGAGTTCCGTGCAAGAGGAGAAGGTTCCGAGCGAGGGACCAAACAAAACCCATGTTCGGGAACTTAGGAACACAGAACTGGTCTCCCGCCTTCTAGCTGCCACACCGCCGTACCTCTACAGCGCTTTACCGCTTCAACCACATGCGTTCTTCTTCAGCGAAATGCTGCGGTCATTCGTCAACGCACGTCACGGTTGCAGGCCACCCCATTACCACCGTCGCTTTAAGCGCCGCACGCACAAATATTTCGCTGAAAACGAGAACGATTGGCGACGCGAGTGGCCCAAACATGAAGAAGAGAAGAAAGAGCCGGAGACACGACCAGAAGTGCCTTTGGAGCTCACTGTTGACAAGCATTCAAGGGTACGTGAACCATCGCCAAGGAGATTGTCACCTAAGGCTGAACAAGTTAAGCCGAGCAGTAGCCCTGGCCCACCAGGAAGGCAGTCTTCTTATGTAGATGTTGGAACAGAAGAACTACCAAAACCTTCTCCTTGCGTTGGACGAGGCCCAGAGGCTGCATCAGTGCCACAGTCAAACCTAATTCTCCCACCCCCACCGCCTATGTGGTACCCACCCCTCTACAACCCTAACGGTTTTGGAGTGGACCCGTTAAACTTCTTCATAGATTTGCGCGTATCTGGTCACATTTATGACAGAAAGCGCGCTTTAGCTGAAGGAGTGGAGAATCAAGAGACGAGGGAGGAGCCTGGTTTAGATAAGAGGCTTGGTCGAGACTTCGGTCAGCGGCCTCGGCATCTGTCGGCTTTCTCCGTGCCTGTTCGATCAGGCAGCATTCCCGCAGAGTCAGAAAAGTATTTCGATCACTCCGCATCCAAGCCTGCTGGCAAAGTAAACGGCACTTCATATATCATGAGGAATTTGAAACGCGTGTATGAAGATCTCCATAATTTGCAAGACGTGAAAGAAAATGCCAAAATGAGCAAAAGTGATGATACCAAAGCCGAATCGTCAGATGTCGACGATGATGATATTATAGATTAAAATTTAACTAAAATCTATTCAAATTGTATAGCTTCTTAATAAATCATTATGTAAATATTGTTGGTTAAACTTAGATTTCTAATTGGTCTTAAATAAAGAAGAGTGGGCGACTCCGATGATTTCTATTTTACGGCGGAATTTCAATAACTTGTGTAAACAAAACAACTTATGCCCATTTTCCTCTGTGAAAGATTATAACAAATTGATCTCAATGCTAGTCTATATTATTAAAAATATTAATTGTAACTATTTATGAATATCCTATTAAATTATCTCTGTACGAATGCTGGTCGTTTTATTAAAGAACTTAAGTACCTAAACCTTCTAGGGAAGTAGAGGAGAGCAGGGGCCAGATTCTCCTAAGTTAATAATGTCAAAATCGAATAGAAATTGAATCGCAAAATGATCGCAATAGCAGTTTTAACCATATCGGGCATTCTGCTACTAATATAAGACCAATCGTATTCCAACGACATTCGATTGGTTTGCGATTGGTCTGCTATTTTGGTGATTTTGGTCTAGGTATAAGGTAGTTCGCTCTACAATCATATTGTAATCGTAAATCATTTGCAGACAAAGTGGTTCATTATAGTCCCCAGGCCGGCGAACAAATTTTTTTTTGATACATATACATTTAAGACTTTGTGAGTGCCTTCCTTACGATGAGTCCGACAAACTTTTCGAATGCGCAAATTTTGATGCCGCTGCGTTTTTTAATGCTTGACTCCTGAAATTGTCGTTATGACGTCACTATGGCTCTTCGTACATACACGTTTCATTTTTTGAGATTCGTTTAATAAAGCTAACTAGAGAATGGTGGTCAACTTGTCCGATAAAGATCGTGCTGCGTTTGGAGTGTCCACCATCCTGAAAATGTCGGTATGACGTCACTACGACTCTTCGTACATACACGTTTCATTTTTTGAGTTTTGTTTAATAAAGTTAACTAGAAAATTGTGGTCAACTTGTCCGATAAAGATCATGCTGCGTTTCGAGTGTCCACCATCCGAAACATGTCGATATGACGTCACTGTGTCTCCCCATACATACATGTCAGACAAATACAACAATGATAGATAAGACTATTCTTATTGCAAATATCGACTTGTCCGACAAATGTAGTGAGTCAAATAGTCAGTTCGACAAGAAAATGAGAAAAAAATATTACAATTGGAAGAAGTTTATTCTTTTTGTCAATTTCTGACTTAAATATTCACGTGCATTATTTAAGTATATTATTTGGCATACTACTTACCAATTTTAATTACTATTTTAGAAAAAGTAGCCTGATTAAGACGTATTGTTGATAGTTTATATTATGTTAAGGAATAATATCCCACATCTATTAATGAACTATATATCAATCAAAAGGTCTTTTTAAGCGCAACATTTTGTCTCAACATACCACTTATCAATTCTTAGTATTTTAGAAGATATAGCCCAAATAAGGCGTATTATCGATAGGTTTTACTATGTTAGGGAATAATGTCCCACCTCTAGGTATGAACCATATGTCAATCGAAAGATCTTTTTAAGCGCTATATTCCGTCTTAACATACCACTTACCGATTCTTAGTATTTTGGAAGACATAACTGACCTAAGGCATATTATTGATACTTTACATTGTGTTATGGAATAACATCTCACTTGAAGTTATGAGCCATATTTCAATCAAAAGATGTTTTTAAGCGCAAGGTTGTATTAGCATAACTCCGACAAATTGTTAGTACTTTAAAAGCTAGAGCTTTTCTAAGAATATATTATCGGTAGGTTCTGTCAAGCTAATCCATTACTTCTTTAGTAACAAATTATATATTATTTGAAAAACCTTTCCAAATGAAACATTTCGTGTTAACATACTTCCGACAAATTGTTAGTAGTTTAGAAGCTAGAGCTTATTTAAAATTATAATTATTGATAGATGTTTTCAATTAAATAAATCCCATCTCTAGTAATGAGTTAAACATCATTCAAAAGACGTTTTTAAATGCAACATTTCATATTAAAAAAACTTCGGCGAATTGTTAGTATTTCAGAAGCTAGAGCTTATATAAGATTATTTTATCGATAGGTGTTTTCAAGTTAATAAATCCCTCCTGTAGTAATGATACATATATCATTCGAAACGACTTTCTAAATGCAACATTTACTATTAACATACTTCACACCAATTGTCAGTACTTTATACCAAATCTTAAAATATATCTATATTTTCCGGACGGTGGACACTCCATATGCAGCATGATCTTTGTCGGACAAGCTTACCACAATTTTCTAGTTAACTTTATTAAACAAATCTCAAAAAATGAAACAGGTATGTACGAAGAGTCGTAGTGACGTCATACCGACATTTTCAGGATGGTGGACACTCCAAACGCAGCACGATCTTTATCGGACAAGTTGACCACCATTTTCTAGTTAACTTTATTAAACGAATCTCAAAAAATGAAACAGGTATGTACGAAGAGTCATAGTGACGTCATATCGACATTTTCAGGATGGTGGACACTCCAAACGCAGCACGATCTTTATCGGACAAGTTGACCACCATTCTCTAGTTAACTTTATTAAACGAATCTCAAAAGATGAAACGTGTATGTACGAAGAGCCATAGTGACATCATATCGACAATTTCAGGAGTCAAGCATTAAAAAACGCAGCGGCACCAAAATTTGCGCATTCGAAAAGTTTGTCGGACTCATCGTAAGGAAGGCACTCACAAAGTTTTAAATGTATATGTATCAAAAAAAAATTTGTTCGCCGGCCTGGGGACTATTATTGAATGACAGAAAAGGATAAAAACGTTTATTTCAAAGAAAAAATTGCGGAATGCCACCCTTCAATCGTAATTGAGTCGGGATTGGATCTCAGTCGAATGGGAATGGTATGTAAAATTAGGAGAATCGGGCCCCAGGTATTTACAAAATCAGTATCATTTATCAAGTTAGAACCTAAACTATGACCTGCTATTTAAAATTACCTAAATTACCTCAGCAACCAACTAGGTACTTTTATTTAATTTGAAAAACTATATGTATAATAATTGTATTACGGTAGTTATTATGAGTTAAGTTTTTTTTAAGATATATTATGTCTTACAAAAAAAGAAAAACATAAAAAAATATAAAATCACTCTTTCACTCTAAGGTTGGCTGGAAGAGAACCCAACACTGGGTTAAGCTCGCCATTGTACATTATCTCTCTGTATTCAGTGTGTCTCTCTGTATTTATGTGTGCAATAAAGAATAATAATAAAAAAATATCTTATATAATATATCTTAATATTAGGTGTATACCGTACCTAATACAATTATAAAAATTATTTAATTTTGAGGATTAATTAAATTTGAAGATAAACTTAATGAATTTAAATATACCTTCATTAGTGCAGTCATTGAAGCGAAAAATACGATCTAATCTCCGATTTTTTTTATTGTGAACCGATTTGCATGAAATTTTGGAATTAGGTTCATCTTACCCTTAACTTCAAAAGTGAATATGATTTGAACTCCGCCACCCCCCCTGGGGGTGGTTGCCACCCCTTCTTTGGGGTGAATATTTTTTTTTGCAAAATAACCTCGGATATCGATAGAAGACCTAATTTTAAGCTAAAGTTGTCTTTAAAGTTTAAAAAAAAATCCAATACTTTTCAAGTTACTGGCAATTGAAAATTCGCAATTTTTTCATGTTTTTCATCGGTTTTTTGCAAATATCTCCAAAAATATACGTTTTATCGAAAATGTAAAAAGAACAACATTGTAGCAGGTAAAACAACGAACAATTTGTTAAGTTTATAAAGTGTTCTAAGTGCAATATTAAGCTAGATATTAAAGATAAAAGCCGTTTCTATTTTGCTAAAATTTAATCGACGTAGTTTATGCCATCTATTATTTTAGTAAGTTGATCAATTTACGAGTTTTATTATTTTCCGGTGACATATATACACATTACAATAGTTGTGACTCTTTATTATACTGCCTACTTTCACATTGCTCCAAATATGTCAATATTTCGAACTCCGAAGTTTTCAGTTACTAAGTAGAAAAAAATATGACAAGTTTTTGGACCGTAACTCCTTCAATTTTCATTCTATCACAATTTATAAAAAACCACTGTAAAAGTAATTAAGAGAGCTACAACATCCATCATTGCAATATATAGTAAAGAACTTTTTTCTAAAACGGTGAAGGGTTAAAGGGCTTAAGAGAGGCTGTGATTGCGCTGCCACGCGCTCTTTAAACAATCATATCTCCGTCAATTTTTGTTCGACAGAAAAAAAAACAAACCAAATTGTTTGTCAGAAAAATACCTAATTTTTTTATCCGTACACTTTTATACGTATCTGTCGTAATTTTTGAGATATTATGAAAAACAAGTGGGTTTTTCTTTAATTTGAAATTTTGTTCTTTTCGTTAATCGTGACTTTTTTGAAAAATATCTGTCCTGAAGCAGCCAAACTGATACTATCTATCAAACTCTTCATAATAAAGTTAATCCTAGGCGGAATACGATTAATTTTAATTTTGGTGGAAATGGCACTTATGAAACCCATTGATTTAAAAGAAAAAATTTAAGATGCTCCCCTTATTTGCAATACAGCTCACTTATTTTACGTGCAAAAGACTTTTAATAGTGCTCATCTTAAAGCTTACTTCAAGCACTACAAAACCCATTTGTATTAGAATGTATAAAATGCATCTACTCGCCGCTACATGGCATTGACCACAACGATTAAATTTCAGACAAAATAAAAAACGGCTTTGATCTTTAATATCTAGCTTAATATTGCACTTAGGACATTTTATAAAAAACAAATTGTTCGTTGTTTTACATGCTACAATTTTGTTCTTTATAAATTTTTCATAAAACGTAGGTATATTTTTGGAGATATTTGCAAAAAACCGATGAAAAACGAGAAAAAATTGCGAATTTTTAATTGCCAATAACTTGAAAAGTATCTGATTTGTTTTTAAACTTTAAAGACAACTTTAGCTTAAAATTAGGTCTTCTATCGATATCAGAGGTTATTTTGCAAAAAAAATATTCACCCCAAAGAAGGGGTGGCAACCACCTCCAGGGGGGGTGGCGGAGTTCAAATCATATTCACTTTTAAAGTTAAGGGTAAGATGAACTTAATTCCAAAATTTCATGCAAATCGGTTCACAGTAAATAAAAATCGTAGCAATAATGCTTCAATGACTGCACTACATAGAATACACACGATACCAATTCATTTAAAAATTCTAACTCAAACAAAATAATGCCATGTACGTACAAACTAGATCAGCAGAGCTATACTGCTTCCATCTACATCTTGTTTCTCATACTTTTATGTTTTGGAAGTCAAGCTATTAAAAAACCTGGCTAAAATTGTATTACCGCTATTTAGGTGGTTGTTAGCGCAGTGGAGTTATTGTAAATTTAGCAAGCAAGATACTGTCTCTGCTTTATCCGCCGCTGTTTTGGAATTTATTTTATGGTTGTTTCATAATTGTGAAGTTTTTTTTTTCATAAATTAATAGTTGGATAAAAACAGTGAGGGATTTTCTTTTTAGTTTTCCTAGATGATGCCTAGATGGCGCTGATCTTGGCACTTAACAGTAGTAGGGCAGGTAGTAGTTACATAGCCGTCTATAATTTTCTTGCGAACAATTTATTTTAATTCTAAAAAGAAAACCTCCCAAGCTCCCATTATAAAAATCGGAACGTACTCGTCATAAACGATTTGAAAAATATAAATAAAAGGAGATTGGGCAAGAATGTATGAAGTTTGGTCCAAATGTCCACCACGAACGAGACCTATATATTTAAATAGTCCACTTAATTTAGAGTAACTTTTACTAAGAAAGTAAAAAAAAACAATGCCAAAAAAAAGTTATAGCCAAAAATGTATTCTTAATTTTCGGTAGTTTTAGTATGTTATCATTATTATTATTTATTTTATTCCATTTCCATTTCCGCACTTTATCTAAAACTAAGATGAGTAAGACACATTTGCATATAAACAGCCCATATTTTTTGCCCGATGGATGTACGAATCACTAACCAATTGAGGTGCCAGAAGTGCTTGAATATACTCAGCGGTGCCTGGATCTAAGAAAGTTCGATGTAACTGGTGGTGTCTTCTCTTTAATAATGAATAATTCTATTTTGTCAGAAGTTACAGAAAGTACGAAAATCGAACATCACGAAAAATAATTGAAAAAATGAAGATGAAAAAATCTATAAAATGTTTTAGTTGATTTAGCTATAACTTTTTTCTGGCATTATACTTTTTTTTACTTTCATAACAAAAAATGTTCTATATTTAACGGGCTATCTAGCCATATAGGTCTTGTTCGTGGTGGACATTTGGACCGAAATCGCCCATTGTCCTTTATAGAAAAGCAGTCAGTCAGATTATTATCCGTATGTCCCGAGATATTTAAAAAAAAAATTGTCCGAAGAGCTCGGCGCTCGGCACAGTAGTTACAGTAACAGTAGTAGGGCAGGTAGTAGTTACAAAGCCGTCTATAATTTTCTTGGGAACAATTTATTTTATTTCTAAACAGAAAACCTCCCAAGCTCCCATTATAAAATAAAAACATTTTTTTTTGCGTTTGCAACATTTGTCAACACTTGACAACCAGTAGCAGTAGTTGCCAGGAGCATAATAATGAAAAAAGTATTTTGCTCTACAGCCATAGCTTTAATGTATATTTAATGATTCTGAAG
The DNA here is from genome assembly GCF_030705265.1 of Helicoverpa armigera. Lineage (NCBI taxonomy): Eukaryota > Metazoa > Arthropoda > Insecta > Lepidoptera > Noctuidae > Helicoverpa > Helicoverpa armigera. Next base: position 8,055,105 of record NC_087136.1, on the reverse strand, counting down.
CATGAAACGGGATATAAAGAAATTAAATAATAAGTAAATACTAAGCAGCAATAAGTTTGAGTAAAGTCTATTTTCACACACAATTTTTATTTGACAGCATATTTTAGTGTGGCAACATTTCAGTCACCACGCGATTTTCGACGAAAATTTTTCGTGAATCTCTTGAAGTTCTTGGGGATTCTGGAAGAAATAATTAGATTCACGAAATTTAGCTAAATAAAACCACTATCAAAATGTACGGCCAACAACCCATTTTAGTGCTCAGTAAGTATTGGTGCTTATATGCTTTCATTTTGTCTTTATGATCCGTGATATGATTCAACAGTCGTTTAACCATTGCAGGCCAAAACACAAAACGTGACTCCGGCCGGAAAGTTCAACTGGAGAATATAAACGCTGGAAAGGTGAATTGATGGGAAAAATACTTGTAATGCATTATTTTCGCTGATATCTTTGTGATTGAGTACTAAAATTGTTGATGTGGGGTTTATTTTAGGCGATAGCCGACGTTATTCGAACATGCCTCGGGCCTCAGGCGATGTTGAAAATGTTGATGGACCCAATGGGAGGCATCGTGATGACCAACGACGGCAACGCTATCCTCCGTGAGATCACCGTGCAGCACCCGGCCGCTAAATCCATGATCGAAATCGCCAGAACTCAGGATGAAGAGGTTAGAATATTTACTACTTCAATGATTGAGTGGGTTTAATTCCTTTGTCATTTTAGAAAACTTAAAGCACCCTTGTGTATTTGTACTTGTCAAAGGGTCTGCTGAATTTTTTATGCTTGTTATTTCAAGTATACATTGAATAATGAAATTGAATTAGTCATTTGGTTGTGTGGGAGTAAATACATGTCAAATGACAGGTTCCTACTAAGCTACAATAGATATCTAGCTACAAAGACCTGTAACTTACCTAAGTTGCATTTTGCATCCGTTCTTATGTTTCATTAGTGTTTGAAGTAGCCTAATCTCTATGGACCAAGAATTTTTTATTTCTCAACTTACTTGCATAAAAAGTCTAAAGAATTTTATGCCAGACCTCTGGTAAGCAACTACTTAACTTTCAATCTACTGTTTGCTGCGCCATAACTGCAATGTGTGATATACCAAGCATAGATACATACATCTCTGATTTTTATTCTTTTTCTACCTTCCATTAGACAAGAATAAGAACTCTTTTAAGCATTAACATCTGTCAATCCTCAGGTTGGTGACGGCACAACATCAGTCATCGTCCTGGCCGGAGAGATGCTTGCCGTGGCTGAGCAGTTCTTGGTGCAGAACATCCACCCCACAGTCATCATCAGGGAGTACCGACAGGCTCTCGAGGATGCCGTCAAACTGCTGCAGGAAAAGATCTCTGTTCCCATTGACTTGAATGATAGAGACAAGCTGAAGGAAGTTGTAAGTGTTTTAATTAATATTTATTTGTTTCTATGACAACCACTTTAGAATATTCAAGAGTTTTTGCTGTTAATACTGGTATTCAAAGTAGTACTTGTGAATACCACACCTGTGCAGGAAATTATAAGAAAATAGAAAATCCATTGTGTTTCATGTATATTGGCAATCCAACATACAAAAGTTTAATTTATCATAATGGATGATTGATTAATAAATAACTCAAGTTTCTTTCCTCATTTCTTGCAATCACAGCTTTGTTAAAATTAAGTTTTTTTTACCTTACCTTAAAAAAAACTTAATTTGCACTTTATTTGCACTTGTACTTAATATTCAGATTGTAGGATCTAACAAACCACCTATTAGGTAGTTTGATTTTAACATTCATCAGTCTTTTATGAAATTGTCATTGTCCTCAATAAGCTATTGAAAGCGTAAGTCAATTATCTTTTGTAGAAAATAGGTATATAAGAATGTAGATCTTATAAATAGCAGAAGGGCCTGTTCATAACTATAAACTCTTTTCAGATCCGATCATGTGTGGGCACCAAGTACATTGGCCGCTGGGCTGACCTGGCCGTGGACATCGCTCTTGATGCAGTCAACACCGTCACCATCAATGACAACGGCAGAGTTGAAGTTGACATTAAGAAGTAAGTTTTAATAATCATTTTCCACTTTCATGAAACAATTTTTTGGTGCTATTAATTGGTAGAATGAGAATGCCTGGCAAATCAAGGTTTTGCATAAGGTAATATAGCTATAGTGAGCTAGATACTCTCTGACATAATTATAAAGCTGCATATTTGAGGCGAAAAATATTCTTGGATATAGCTTCTTTTGAGTCTATCTTCCTTTCGAAAGCACACATTTGTAACTTACATAGTGCAGAATTACTTCCAATTACCTTCCATTGAAGGTAGAATATACCTACCTGGCTTCATTGTCTTGTGGAACTTCAGCTAAAATTTACAACATAATGCATACCTATTTTGAATTTATCATCATTCTTAGATTTTACAAACATACAGCTTATTTCCTAAAATCTAATCCAATTCCAGCTATGCGAAAGTAGAGAAGATCCCCGGTGGTACTATCGAAGAGTCCCGCGTTCTCAACGGTGTGATGTTCAACAAGGACGTGACTCACGCCAAGATGCGTCGTTACATCGAGAACCCCAGGATCATACTGCTGGACTGTCCTCTGGAGTACAAGAAGGGAGAGAGCCAGACTAATATTGAGATTATGGGAGAACAGGTAAGGTTTATAGGGAAATAATACATTTTTGTTTCTAAGAAAATATGTTATTGAAGTTATTGTGACTAGTAAGTTCTAAGTTATTATGACATGTTTTATTTTATTTATTTATTTGGGAAAACAAACAGTAGTATATTAAGTATACAGACAGTTTTTTTAATAACCTATCTGTAGAATCTATGTTAGAAATGTATCTGTATTAGAAGCATTATTTGCCAGTGGTAAATGAGCGACAGGACAATGAGCCTGAGAACACATGATTCCTGAATATTTCACATGAGCAAAGAGAACTTAATAAATTTAAACCCTCTTGGGATAAAGCTAACAGATTTTTTAAGATATTTAAATGCTTCTTGTATTTCGCATTGAACCATTTATTGCTGACTGACTACCAGTGCCAGTGTCAGTATGGGGAAGGAATTCCTCGGTTTCTCTGTAAAAGGCTACTTCTCTTTATTAACGTTGACCTGAACCTGAACTGTTATAAACTTATTCCATGTTTCTTTCTTACCAGGACTTCACAAGACTACTTCAATTAGAAGAGGAGCACGTACAGCGCCAATGCGAGGAGATCATCGCGCTGAAGCCTGACGTCATCTTCACGGAGAAGGGAGTGTCCGACCTGGCGCAACACTACCTCGTTAAAGCTGGCATTACTGCTATCCGCAGGTAAATAACAGAAACAAGTTATTTTTGGATGGAAGTTCATATAGTAAATAGTAGCTTCTGCCTGCTGTTTTATCCGCGTCTTGAGGGAACACACACCTGGTTATAAGGCAGCCTATGACCTTTGCCTATAAATGAGCTATCTAATACTGAAAAACTTCTTTAAATCTGTCTAATAGTAACCTTGATCAGCGCGTTTAAGCAAACAAACTAATTCAGCTTTTTAATACTACTATAGATTCTGTTTTTGTGTCAAGTAACATTTGCAATTATATTATGATGAATCTGTTATCGAAATAAGTTATTTGATTTGTTGATTAAATGGTAGGCAACGTCACAGTTACATTAAATTAGATTTTGACTTAATATCCATGATTTTTTTAAGTATTCCTGAAATCTAAATTGCATGGTATTTGAAGCTTAGTGATGCTATTGATCATATGACTATTATACAATATCTGAGGGACCATGGGGAGATAAGATACATAATTCCATTGTTGAGACATCTGACTTTGAAGAGTTTCGAGACAAAAACCAATACAGCGCCATCTTGGGGCGCGTTGTTGTACCAATTCAACTCTGGTGCAACCAAATAATACTTCTTGTTTCCTTGTGCTATGATGAGAATTTACATGATATTTTCAGATGATTAAATTAAAAAAAAAAATACTTATATTTTAGAAAATAAAATGTTTTATGTATAACTAGGGTTCAGCGAGAAGTTTCACTCGCATACTGTAGAAAATACTTCGTACACCCGGAAAAAAGTAACCTGTAACCTTCCTTGATAAACAGGCTAAAAATGAAATATTTTTCAAATTAGACAAGTACTCCCTAAGATTTTCATTTCAAGCAAACTGACACTTCAACTTTACACCATTTGAATAGCTTTTTTTTTAATTATAAAACTTTTTTTCCCCCAGACTCCGTAAAACCGACAACAACCGTTTGGCCCGTGCTTGCGGCGCCACCATCGTCAATCGTACTGAAGAGCTGAAGGAGTCTGATGTGGGCACCGGCGCCGGCAAGTTTGAGATCAAGAAGATTGGAGACGAATACTTTACCTTCGTTACTGAGTGCAAGAACCCTAAGGTATGGGCAGATTTTGTTGCATATTTGAGTATTTTCAGGAAATAAACATTATGAGGGTATGTGGCGTAACATGTAGAAAAATAGGGGGAAACTGTGTGTTCATGTTTCAAATTGAAGGAAATTACTTTCGATCAAGTCTAAATACAGGTGAGATAGGGTCTAACTACTTCTATTACTAGACGCTCCTCATATGTAAAGAGGCTCTTCCGGGCACGAAAAGTGTAATATAGAAATAAAAATTAGGAGAATAGCCTATCTGCTTCTTTCTTTATCTTTGTTGAGACTTACTTTTCCTATTGTTTGTCCTATTTTTTCCTGAATTTTTTATTTGTGATATGTAAATCATGCATTTGTTTTTCCAGGCGTGTACCATCTTACTGCGCGGTGCTTCAAAGGACGTACTTAATGAAATTGAAAGGAATCTTCAGGATGCTCTCCATGTTGCTAAGAATTTGGTAAGTTATAACTTGGTTAAAGAAATAGTCGCCGAATATAAAAAGCGTACTGCCTTTTAAAAAGTAGCTCAGCGGCCCGTCTGTTAAAATCACTAAGTAAACTGCCTCTTTGGCTGCGCCCAAGTTTGATTCGGGCCGAAAATCCGTTTTATAAAGTACCTTGGAGCTGGGTAGTTGGTTGTTTTAAACACCCGTGCTAAGTAGAGCACGTGAAACTACAATTCCATGTTACAGGCTTTCAAGATGATTTGCGAATATCTGACACTAGGGTTTGTTATATCATAATGTAAACCTGCAGCTCATTCGATAAAAAGAAGATCCTTAAAAATGAATGGTAAAATTGGCAACGGTAAGTAACCTACATAGTTGGGCCTAAAGCATAGGCATATGAAATTCTTTTTTTAGAAAAAGTGTAAACAGATGTGATTCTAACCATGCTTCTTTGTGCAGGTGCTGAACCCTCGTTTGGTGGCGGGTGGCGGCGCGGTGGAGATGGCGGTGTCGCAGGCGCTGGCCGCCAACGCCGCACACAATACCCCCTACCGCGCGGTAGCTCAGGCACTCGGTAATGAAGATATTCTTCTTTTTAATTAATTATTTTCTCATCTGATGTCTAGACAGCGCTTAGCTTGGCATGTTACTGAAAGGAACAGAGCGTTATATGTTATCAACGTCATAATAATATAATTTTGAGATTACTAGAGTCGCAAAGCTCGACTATTGTGCACGGGGTCTAGACTTTGATACCCGGATCAGTCCGAAATAACCTTGTGAGTTTTAAGAACCTTACAAACAAAGCAGCTAAGAATTCGGATTGGTTGGTTATTGCGACATGTCATCGTACATTAGAGAGCATGTAAATGTTGGTCCTGCGTCTGACCTATCTGCGTTCGTATCGGATGGCCGTCCCATCGGACTATGAGAATGAAGGAATAGTGAGGGTACCCTTGCCTGCGCAAATGCGCCTACACCATAAAATGTCCTGCACACATAGCTATTACCTTAGGGAGAACAGCCACTGTGACCTTCAATCGGCCTGGACACCACCACTATTATTAATTCACTATTCTCATCTACATCTTCTCCTTACAGAAATAATCCCCCGCACCCTAGCACAGAACTGCGGAGCCAACACAATTCGCACTCTCACCGCCCTCCGCGCCCGCCACGCCGCCGGCAGCAGCTCCGCCGGCATCGACGGCGATACCGGGGAGATTGTCGACATGCCCGTCAAGGGGATCTGGGAACCGCTCGCTGTTAAGTTGCAGGTTTGTATTGTGTGGTTGCTGTGTTTTTAAACTGACTGGGGCGAAGAGTTGTGTTTTTCGCGCGAGGAATACAGTACAACTTGAAAACATACATGAAGCAGTGTACATCGTCACAACCTGAAAATGAACATTGTTGAACCAAGGCAGCCCATAAGACGGGAGATTCACCCATACTCACCGCACAATATTTATTTAATTTGTAGTAAAAACTGCATTAAAGATAGCCTGTAAAGTATGAAAAATAATATTAATCTTATTAACCCGACTGCATAGAAGGGTTTTTTACTAAAATCTAACCCTTACAATCTAACATTCTTTGTATCTTTGTTTAGATTAAAGTATTCTTTGCAGAATACACGGCATCTCATTTAATTTTCACAATCGTTCTGCAGTATTGGTCCATTGTTTTGGTAAACATTTAATTCCCATTGTTTTATTAACTTAATATAATATTTACTTCCAGGTATACAAAACGGCAGTAGAAACAGCGATCCTTCTCCTCAGAATCGACGACATTGTCTCTGGCTCAAAGAAGAAGGACGGCAATGAGCCCGCCACACCGTCACAAATGGCCGCCGGCATGGAATAACTTTACAACTAGCCTTTAACATTCTAATTTACTTTGTTCAAGGACTAAATCTAGAACACACTAAAATCATAGACATATCTTACTTTGTAACTGCAGACAAAGACTGCCTATATTCAAAAACACTTTTTTTAATAAGAAGGTTTGTATGGTTTTATGTAGTGTTATGTGTCTATGGTTGTTTGTCTATGGTTTTGGTGAAATTTTCCAAAGATTGGCTCAGAGTGAAAGCTTGTTTGTGTCATTGTACAATACTCGCACTCATAAAGTGAATGTTTCTTATGATATATTTAGGTATCGTTAGCTAACACCTTATAATATCGCTTATAGGCCAGTATTAGGTTGAAACGGTGCAAATAGTACGCTAGCCCACCCAAGAGCACCTTAGCACGTTATAGACTCGAATCCATCCAAAGTACATATAAATAATAAATATATTTACTAAGTGAACGATGTATCAACAGGCCTAAATACCTCAAAAGTATTTAAGATTTAGTCCTTGAACAAAAACCGTATTAAAAATAACTAGTTCATAGTTATCGTGAACTGAAATGTTTGAATTATTAATTTTAATAAATCAGTTTGCGATTTGTTATAGATAGCTTTCGCTTAATCTAGTGCTAACGATGCCTTATTTAAATCGTTCCATCACTCTAATAAAATAATGTCTAATGTAATAACTACTTTATGTATTTCTGGTTATTTATCATAATTTTTCGTCTGTACACAAGAGTGCATTTAAGTTCTACAATTGCTATTTTAAAAGTGAACAATATTAGTATTAAAGTTTTATATATCTAATGTTTTTGTTTTATTTATTTGGTTCTTATGGCGAGGTTCTACCAAAATTGTTCGTGAACATAATATATATATTGATCCTGGCCGATTTCGGTCACAGCGACTTGGATCTGCGCTTAATTTTGAGAGCTTCGCTGGTGTGCTCTCCAGTGACTGACAAAGCCAATAATGTGTACGCGGGGCGAGTCCACTGCTATCATGTGTTTGCACATAAAGGTTGCAATTTCACGGACATTTTAGAAATGTTCATGGGGGAATTTATCATTGTTTTAGTTTGATTGAGTAGACCAGACAATACATTTGTGTGCATTACCAGCGCCGGACACATTTGGAATTTCCCCTTTGTACGTAAACATTAAATTATCATATCTGCAGTGCATTTAATACGTGATAGGTAACTTTTCAACAAATGAAAATGAAATTAAATCCGCAACCAAAATCATCCCATTGACACTAAACAAAACATTACAAAATTAAAATATCAAAGTAAGTATTATGTTAATACTTCCTTGTTATTTGGCAAACATTAGATAATCTTCGCGCCATCGCGGATAAGGTTTGGCAGCCAGTGACAGGCGACACGGTTCGCGTACACATTGTTATAGATTCAAATGTATCTACAGTTATTTTGTATGCGTTTCCATTGATCGCTTTTTGAATGTAGCTTTGTTAAGTTATCGTTGTATGTAGATACCTACTTATATCTGACGATGTTGACCTGACCTACCGTATTAAGAAAAATATGGTTAAAAGTCACTCTTCTGCAATGTAAAATGCTATGAAAACATGCCTACTAGACAATGGTACATATTTTTATAATTCTATGCATGTATGCACACACAATTCACAATGCAATAGAAAAGGATCCAGATTCAGCTATTTGTATTGAGTATTGACACAGTTGACTTCTCGTTGAAGGCTTAGATTATCTTACCAAGATAAGTCTAACTTTATGACACTACTATATAATCCATCACTCAGACAAAACATTACACCCAGTTTTCCCCATGAACCGTATCACATAGATTTTGGTAGTTTAGTTACAATGGAAACGCTGGTCAATTGGGTTAGTGGACAATAAGGTAGCTACCCGTGACCGGCGGTCGGTGGGACCCATCGTCATTGCACTGTCGAACCGCGAACAGATTGGACCCTGGTCACCAGATTATGATAAGGTATGCAACTTTATTTAATTATTATTATTTAAATTTTGTGATACGTTACTAAATTGGTTTTGCTTCAAAAAAATATGGGGATTAACTAATTTTATTTATTGGAATATTTCACAATTTTACCTAATCATGATTCAACAGTAACAATCAGAGATGATTATCATTATGTATTGCGAAATAAAGTGTCGTCGGAAAAGTCTTTGTGAATTTTTCCTAATGGGAAATATGATCAGCGCCACATGTGTGAAATTGAAACTAACGAAATTTTGTTTTGGTTTTGTTCCACCTGCGCTTCAGCCTTTTGAAAAAGTTATTGTTTCATTTAATTAGGCAAAACATATTTACATTTAGAAGCATTTGGGTCCTTAGTTTAATTGTTTTTTCACAAATATTAACTTTAGTTATGTGATCGTCGAATTGTCATTTGCTTTTGTTTTGTTTACGGATTCTTCATTGCATAAAAATCTAGGCGTGTACATTACCTACCTATAGGCATTTCTTTCATCAATTTTACGTCCAGAGTCTGTAATAGAACAGTCGCCATGACCGAATTTGACTGGAGTCCAGAGAGTGATCATCTGTCTTGTCGGGATATGTGTATTATATTGCACAAGCTTACGGACATAGATATATACATAGGTGCACTCTATTTCTTCAGTCTCATAGTCTGACGGGACGGGAATCTGACACAACCGGAGACCATCAAGCGCAGGATCTACAGCTAAGATCCTCTGATGTACGGGTTTATCACCACCATCTTTAAAACTCGGGGCTGCTTTGTGAATATTCCTTTAAACTAGTTTAAACCTATTAAGTGATTCCAGCCCGATCCGGATATCGAATTTATTAAATATTGCAGCTGTTAAAGTATGTTGCATGAAAGCGTGGGAACCTCTGAATGCTTATCTATCGATCTATTATTCGTAGAGATCTATTGATGATAGACCTACTTTGTGATGCATTGTAGGCCCTTTAGTTTATCTGTACGCATTCACGTGCCATTGTAAGAGAATAGTGCAGTATCTAAATACTTAGGTTTTGTTCCTTTGTTTACAAAAGCGAGAGAATTTATTGAGTTGTTATACCATTAAGTAGGACATTGAATATGTATGGTATTCTTTCTATTAGGTTTAATAGAAATATTTCTTCCTATCTAGATCCTATTGTGAAGATCGCATTGTGGATGGAATTCGTTAATATTTATTTACTTAGGTGGTTTTTCAGCCTGATCAAACCATACTCCAATTGAATAACTAGAATTTTTGGTAAATTAAATTAAAATGGTATAATCTCTACATTACCGTCCACTAAGATTGGTAGCCGGTAGGTACGGTCACGGTCAGGTGTCGACTATGTTATACCTATCATAGGTGGAATGCTTAATGTATTCAGTTTTTTGAGTCTCATTATTATGGCTATTATACTTACCTCTCTCTGGTCGGCTCGGATTTTCGGTCCCATCGGGCTATGAGAGTGAAGGAATATGTGAGTGCACTTGTGTCTGCGCAAATGCTCGTGCACTATAATATGTCCTGCGCAGCTGGCTGATCTCCTCATTTGAGAACAGTCGCCATGGTCAAAATGGGCGTTGGACGCCATAGTATAATTAGTTACTTACCAAAACAATGCAGGAGTCTTTAATTTATATGAGATCATAGAAAGTGGTATACCTACAGGAAGAATCTATTAGAAAAGAGAAAAACCTAGGCTACCATTTAATCAACAGCTAAAGCTTTATGCTTACCTAACCATTGCCATGGTAAATGCAATACCGTGAACTGATGACGATATAACCTAGGGCTATCAACCATGCCCTTAACTAGGTCAGTGAGCCTTCAATGGACAGGATAACGGCGTCGATACAATTGTGCAGTTTTGTGGAGCGGAACAATCGTTTGTCACCAAATCGTCATGTCGTGGGATACTTCTGCATTATTGTGAGTTTTTGGCCTATTGTGAAGAATTTTCTTTGGTTCTGTTCTGTAGGTTTTTTGGGTTTTCATACATGGGTTCCTGTAGTGGGTTTTGAATGGGGGATGTGAAATACTATATATATATTGTGTTTACGAAGTTTGGATTTGTTAAGTGTGTTGATGTTAAAATGGGGTGTAGAATGTCCCACCTCATCGCATGTCCACTGTGCCCTGAAACTTGGGAGGACCTAATGAGCGCATCCGGCCGTGCTTTCGCTGTGGCGGCATATTGGGCTGACAAAGTGTAGTCTCACTATAAGACATGTCATCGACACGAAAGAAGAAAGGGTGTTTGTTTCTTCTTCTAGTATTTATGATTCAAGAAAGACACCATGGTTATTGGGGTAGTTATGTGTTCTTTACTTCGGTTTAAATATTTCATGTTTTATTTATTTATTTAGGATTGCCAACAGGATGAGCACATTACATGAGTTAAATCATTTCATATAAATCAGGTCCAGTGTGCGCTCCCAGTTATAGGCGACCACATCCTTTACAGTCTTTACATTCTACTAAATAAAACTAAAAATTAATTACAAGATAGAAAAAAAGGAAAATAAAACAGAGACATGAGAGAATGAAAAGATGTTAGATCTTGTTGGTCATCTTCGGGTAGGTACGGAAAATGTTCGCAGAAATTATAAGCTGTGCTCTGAAGAAAGTAGCGAGCCGCCATTGTTTTTGGCGAGAAAAAAAAAAACATAGTGATATATATGATGACAGTTTGGTAAAACATAGTGGAACAAAAGAAAAGCGGTCAGTTTCACATAAATGTGTGAAATTGTGATTATCCACCTATTGCCTATTGAGGCTTGATATTATGTAGCAATAACAGTTATTTAAATATTCATATGTCCTTGGTTGGAAATGATAGCAGTCATTATGATGAGAAAATCATGATATTGACACGGTTGACGCTTTTCGTATTTGAAATACCTAAATGAAAATGCGTTTGTGATTTGAATGTTATCCTTCTCTGTCGATTCGCTCTGGGCAGAGAGGTCGTGGTCACGTTGAGTTGTCCACATTAGAGGCGGACATTGCTTTTTAATTTTATATTGAATGTTTGAATGTTATATGAGCTGCAAGATTCGTGTCGTACTTAGGCTCTCAAAAATAAATATTTCTTTTGTGTTTTCAAGCCTACCGGTATCCATAGTTTATTGGACTTCTTTTTTTTCAATTTTTTTATAAGTGTAGTTAGGTACTTACGGCGTCTTAGCCATAACCGTATTTCCAAAACATTTTCATATGCTTTCTTGCAAAAATAAACTGAAAAAAAAAACTAAGTGAAAATTGTAAACCACGAGGTCGTTTACTGGGTGGAATGTTTGTCTAACAACTGATACAAGTTCACGCTCCGGCGCCGCTTCCGTCCGATTTCATCACACTTCCGACTGCCGGTCACTGATCCAACTGTATTTACTTTTATACTTAACTAAATATTTTAGTATTTTGAGTGGTATTTTATTCGTTATTTGTATGTACGGCGTAGTTTGGTGAAAAATGTCGCTGTCGATGTGTTTTCAGAACAAAAATTAGCTTGATATTATGAAGGGCCATGGGTCATGATGTCCCCAAAAATGAGGATAATAATAGGTATTTCGATAGCGTGATTTTTCCAGACATAGGTAAAAGAAAACGTAATATATGAAAAGTATCTAAAGAGGTGTATAGACATATACTAAAAAAAAACGTAAAAACTTTAGGTAGGAATGATACCTTCCTAAATTGACGCAATAAATCAGTGTCCATAAATATTCATTGCACACAAACTCTGATCATTATACTCACAATATTTTACATCATGTATTTCAGTGTTGAAGTCCAGACACCATGAGGTACTCCAAGGCGATCCTGTTATGGTGCGGCCTGCTCATCCGTGTGGTCTTCCCGATGGAAGTGAATCAAGATGTTGAGAAACATACCGAAGTAAGTACAAGAGCTATATGAAGAAAGGAGTATCAGCAATAAAAATACAATAACACAAGCAAAATTACAAAATTCATGAAGCCTGATACCTCAAACGCAAAACCTTTGTTCAGCGACTTTTGTAATTTTCTGATGTCCAGGCAATTTTATTCTATCTCTAGTTATGGTAGCTTCTTATTGGAGATATGTGTTCAGCTGTTTTGTAATTTTGACTGTGTACTTTTTTTGCTGCCTGTACTTCTAAATGACATACAAATCTCTTTCGCCAGTAAAATTAACTCACACTCCACCAAACCAAACAGCAATTACTCTCGCAATAAAAAAGAGTTTAAAGCATTAATTGATACGGATCTAAGTTATCGTATCGTTGAGTAATAAATAAGCTATTTGTCCTAACACACCAGTTCGCACGCCATCTTGATTCTGTCAGTAACGACCGCATAACCTAACCCGGGTTTTGATAATAAACAAATTGTTCTATAATCGTACTCTGAAAGTTAGTTGAGATACTTTTATTTGCAGCGAAGTGTGATAATTTTAAGCTTCTGACACGTGTAAGACTTTAAGATGAAACTGGCATAGGTTTGGTGATTGTAAACGTTAATATTGAAACCACCTCAGGCTACTTAGCGCCTTTAACGAATAACATAGCAACCTCCAAACATATATTGTATGATTAAACATTGTTCACAGAAGTCAAGCATTAGAAATATATATTAAAAGATTTATGTCGAGTTTTTGAGCAGTTTATTCTTTTCAACGATAGTAGGTAAATGTGTTCAGAAACTGGCCATAAACCTATGAAGGTTAGGTTTATACGTACCTTGTGATGCACTGAAAGCATTTCACACCGTCTCATGACTCATTCGAGTACCAGACAGGTCACAGTGAAACTACCCACGAGATTCCTCACTGCCCACCTGACTACATCTGCAGAATATAAACAAAATGTTTTTCTACATGTGTTCAGTACACTCATTTGTCTGAGAAACCCAAATTATTCCGGCTATGTAGTGTTTTAAAGAATGTGAATACAAGATGTAAAATTGAGAATAGATTTTGCTATGTAAAGTGACGCATATAGACTGAAAGTTTATTAAAAATTGTTGATCTAACTGTATGTAGATATGGCAATATGACATATGACAAATAATATCTTAAGGCTATAATTACATTTTTGATTTTCAGATGAACGTGGAATCAGAATCCGTCAGGGGCAGACGAGGCGTAATCGAAGAAGAAAAATACTACAACATGCAATCCCATCGCCAAGAAACCAATATGAACATGAACCAACCTTGGATACCTGGTCCCTTACCTCCTGAAGATCCTACCACCAAAATATCCATCACCAATGAGGTTAAAGAAGTCCTTCCTCTGTATCAGACCACAGAGAGAGTGACTGACAAACCTACTGGTCGGGGTGCAAGAGCTTCTAACGAAAACTGGATCAAACTCCCTCTTCCTGGCCGAGATGAACTTCAAAGAGATCAGAGAGACCAAAGAGACCAGCATGACCAAAGAGACCAGCGAATCAACGACCAAAGGGATCAGAGAGATCAGAGAGACCATATCCTAACACCCCCTCAACCATCAGGAGATCTTATAAACTCTAGAATGCCCCGAGTCAATTTTGTTACTCAAAATAAAGCTCTAGAAGCGTCAGAGTCTCGTAACGACAAAGAATCTATTCAAAGAAAGACAAGAACTGATGAACTGCGAACTGAATTCGTAAGACCTGATGAGGATAGAGACAGGAATAATTACAAGCCAGTGTTTCCACGTCAAGCTATTTACAATCCCCCTGTACCTGAAGAATCAAGAAGGTACTTCTACGATGGTAGGTATTACCCAATAACTGATGATCTGTACAGGCGAGACCACTTCTATGATATGATGGATAGAAGACGATATTACCCGTACTTAGGTACACGTGTTGACAGATTTGATGACTATGACAACATGGTACCCAGAAAACCTAAACGAATCATTTACTATGCACATTTACCCGAAGTAGTCCGCACTCCACCTAGCGTTGATTTAAGGTACAGATACTCTGTAGACCCTTACAGACGTTATGAAGATGAGATGTATGCAAGCGGTAGGAATGGAAGATACGATTACAGATTTAGAAGTAGAAACCCTGTCATATATGCTCCTTTAAGGAAAGATGAAAGGAATTACAGAGATCTGGCCGGAGCTGGCACTGTTGCCAAGGATAAAAAAGTAGAAGACAAAGTTACACCTATTCCAATATTACCACAAAAAGAGGACAAGTTCAAGACAAACATGAACGCTAACAGAAATCTGATAAACAGCCATCAGTACCACGAAAGTGCTGATACGTATAACGAGCCAATTTCTCACAAAACTTTCCCAGTTGTTGCTCGACCTGATGATGGATATCTTCGCTTTGACGAGCCTCTGTTCCACGGACCAATCGATGAACCCTATCAGATAAAATATTGATCCTCTGTGCAAAAGCCGTTTGTGGCTCGTTTTTCAAAATTAACAATTTGAAAAAATAGCCACAAATGACACCCTATGTTTGAGCTATTAACTTTTGAAAGCATTTAATATCGATGTAGTATTTATCTTTAGTACAATCCTGTAAAATAAAATGAAGATTCTTCGTACAACTACTATTTTTATTTGTGTCACTAATAAACGTAATAACTGATGGCCGTGTTTTAATTACGAGCGCCTTGTTCGCGACAAATTGTACAAGTAATAAATCGAGCGTTTAATTTAAAACAAGCCGACCGAGGGTGAAGATGAATTTCATTAAGAATTAATTAATGTCATTCTTAAACCGTTCTTGTTTTTCCACGGCGTATAAAAAACATCTGTTCTGTTTTGAAAAGGCGACGAATAAATGTAGCGTGCCTGCAAGAGACAAAATGGAAGGGTGCAAGGGCTAGAGAGATAGGCGAAGGATATAAGTTTTTCTATTGTGGAAGTGACGGCAAGAGAAATGGTGTGGGTATAGTTTTGGATAACAGGCTGAAAGAATGTGTCGTAGATGTTAAAAGAATGAATGATAGATTAATAGCGGTTAAATTAATTGTGGACGGCAAGGCCATAAACGTGATAAGTGTTTATGCGCCGCAGTCAGGCTGCGAGGAGAGTGTAAAGGAGAAGTTTTGGGAGGACTTTGACTGCTTGATGATGAATGTACAGGATAGTGAGGAAGTATATGTGGGTGGGGATTTTAATGGTCACGTAGGAAGAGAGAGCGATGGATATGAGAGAGTGCATGGTGGTAGGGGTTTTGGAACCCGGAATGCAAGCGGCGAGACATTACTTCAAGCTGCCAGTGCCTTCGACCTGGCCATAACAAATACGTGGTTCAATAAACGAGAGGAGCACCTCGTGACATATAAGAGCGGCCACCACGCGACACAGATAGATTACTTCCTGGTGAAGCGGAGTAGTCTACGCTGTGTCAAAAACTGCAAAGTGCTGCCAGGCGAAGCATTAGTCACTCAGCACCGACCTGTGATTCTTGATGTCAAAGTAACTGTCTCGACCAAAAGCAATAAAGATCGGCCCCCTCCAAGGATTAGGTGGCGTATGCTAGAGAAGGAAGAATGTGCTGATGTATTTAGGAGTCAGGTTGTGGAAAAAATGTCAGAAATGAAGGAGATGGAAGGTAGATGTGTGAATGAATGTTGGAGTGAAATGGCAAGCCATATAAGGGAAGTAGCAAAAGACGTGTGCGGAGAGTCGAGAGGAAAAGGCTTGATAGATAGAGATACATGGTGGTGGAATGATGAAGTACAAAAGGTTTTGAAAGAAAAGAAAGTAGCATTCAAAGAATGGCAGAATGTTGAAATAGTGAATGCAAGTCTGAAGGATGACAGAAAGAGAATCTACATGGAATGGAAGAAAAAGGCGGTAGCAGTTGCCAGAGCTAAGGCGCAGGAGAGGTTGTACAACTCCCTGGACAGTCAAGAGGCCAAAAGCTCTACCGAATTACGAAAGAGAGAGAGAGACGATCGAGGACATAACCCACATAAAATGCATAAAAGATGAGTCTGGCAAGGTTTTGTGTAAAGATGAGGAAATAAAAGAGATGGAAGGTTTATTTTGAAAAGCTTATGAATGAAGAGAATGTTTGGAATGGAAATAAGGGCACAAGTTGGTAAGAGAAATTAGCATGGATGAGGTAGAAAGAGCACTTGGAAGTATGAAGAATGGAAAGGCCTTGGGCCTGATGATATACCAGCTGAGGTGTGGAAGGTATTAAAGAAGAACGGATGTATGTGGCTGACTTTATTCTTCAATAAGTTGCTGCATGAAGAAGTCATCCCGCAAGAATGGTGCAGTAGTTCGCTAGTGCCCATCTTCAAGAATAAAGGGATGTGCAAGATTGCGGCAACTATAGAGGGATAAAGCTCATGTCGCATACTATGAAAGTATGGGAGAAAGTGATAGAAAAGAGTGCGAGAAGAGAGTGAAATTACCCAAAACCAATTTGGGTTTATGCCAGGTCGAGGAACAATGGACGCAATCTTCGCACTTCGCCAATTGTGCGAGAGTACAGACGTGTGCACAGGAATCTGCACATGGTGTTCATTGACCTTGAAAGCGTATGATAGGGTGCCTCGGGAAGTGTTGTGGTGGGCCATGAAAGAAAGGTGTGCCTGGGAAATATGTGGAGTTAGTTCGTGCGATGTACAGGCAGTCCTGTACTTATGTCCGATCGTCGGCCGGCAATACTGACCAGTTCAGTGTGGCTGTGGGCCTGCACCAAGGGTCGGCTTTAAGTCCTTACCTCTTCCTGCTTATTATGGACGCCTTGACGGCGGACATACAGGAGGAGGCACCCTGGTGCATGCTGTTTGCCGACGACATCGTCCTGGTTAGCGAAGACGGACCTGAGATCCAGAGCAGATTGGGGAGTTGGCAACAGAGACTGGAGAATGTTGGCTTAAAATCAGCAGAACCAAGACCGAATACATGTTCTGCGATTTCGGCGGTCTGTCCAGTCCTGAAGCCATAGCGCTGGATAACGCACTTCTTCCAGTCTGCTCCGATTTCCGGTATCTCGGTTCGCTTATTCAGGGTGATGGCGAAATAGATCGGACAGTTACGCACAGAATTAACGCAGGATGGATGAAATGGCGGCAGGTAACAGGAACAACTTGTGACCCTCGTATTCCCCTTAAACTTAAGGGAAAATTTACAAGAGTATGGTCAGGCCTGCTGTCTTGTATGGATCAGAGTGCTGGCCACAAAGCGACGAATGAAAGACAATTGCATGCGGCAGAGATGAGAATGTTAAGAGGTATGTGTGGAGTTACGCGAATGGATAGAGTGAGGAATGAGTATATAAGAGGAAGTTTGAAAGTAGCGCCGGTATCAGAAAAACTGCGTGGAAACCGGCTGTCGTGGTATGGGCATGTGATGCGGAGGAATGAGAGTCATGTTGTGAGGAAGGTAATGAGTATGAACGTGGACGGATATAGTGGAAGAGGAAGACCAAAGAAACGATGGATGGATTGTGTGAAAGTAGATATGGTAAGAAAGAATGTTACTTGTGAGATGACGGCAGATAGAAGCGTATGGAAGAAGAAAACATGCTGCGCCGACCCCAAATAAAATTGGGATAAGGGCAGGAGGATGATGATAAAAAACATCTGTCGGGGATGTTGAGCGCGACGCGTTTTCTTGAGGTAATTAAGCAATAAATTTTGTGGCTGGCACCATCGTGAGGTGGGGGCAATTACAGTAGTTAAGAAAATGGATGTTCTCGAGTGGAGAGCGCGTACTAACCGACGTGACTAATTAAAATGAGGGCTTAGGAAAAATCCTACGACGTGACAGCTTGTAATCAAGGGGATAGATTTTTTGTACGTTTTTTCTTTCTGGCCAGAAGTTCGCGGATTAGTGTCGGCGATAAATTACTGGTAATTAAATGTCTTGTCTGGGGTTTAGATGACGGCTTGAGGTTTTTGAAAGGCGCCATTTTGTCTGCATAAATCATTTTAGGGATACAGATTTTCCTGTTGGTATTTTGGTAGATTCTTAAAATTGTTTACATTGTAGATGGTTTGCAGTAACTTACATCTTAGACGGCAACTTACTTAGGCATCCTTTACTTATAAACTTAATCAAACTTTTGGCGAAAATCAAAGTCTAGATTCGGGTAAATCCTTAGAGACATACTTCAATAATTAACCAATATAAGGGTTACCAACGCCAGACATGTTCTTTCTCTGCTGCAAAATTATTCCTAAGATTATTTAACCAAGCCGTTTAGTACCTTCTTGATCAATACGTAATATCAACAGCAACACATAATATTAATAATAATTTATGTTTGTCCGTCCGACATAAAAAAAGATAGAATATAACGAAGTTACACAAACTATCTGACATCGTCGTGTGGTCACAATCAAGCCTTGATGAGTTGAATTATTTATACAGAGTCGCCACTGTGACCATGCTTTGCGTTGATTGGGGATTGTCCAAAAATAAGCTATAAAGAACCTTTGCTCGTGGCTATTTTGGCGGAAATTATATTCCATTTAATTACTGATAATATCTTTTTGCTGTTTTTCTACCTAATAAGCTGTAATAGGGAGTATCCTTCCGTAGCTAGAATGGATTTTTCGTTAGACTTTTCAAGATGCCGTAAATGATCGATTGACTTATAAACTACGTCCGTTTTTAACATAATTTTATGCCTATTAAATGTAACGCGTACCTAACTGAATTAATTAATTAAACCTAATTTAGGTCTGAAAATATCCTATTTCACGTACTCATCCATATTTTTTTGTTTTGGTCAGGGTAGATGTACCTACCTACAATAAAGATTATTATATTCTGTTCTATCCATATTTTGTCCAATTCATAGACACCCTACATCAAAGGGTTGTGACAGATGGCACGTAGCACAAACAGTAGTGATGTCCTCAGGCTATATTCATTATCTACAATATTGTCTATACCGGGAAGGCAAGGTAAGGAGGTACGGGGTACCTTTGGAGTTTGGAAGGCACCTCAGAGGTAGGAAAGACGAGCAGAGATGCCACAAGGCAGGTAGGTCAGGCGCCTTCTTGTAGGTCAAGTAACGTACGGTAGGTGCGACCAAAACAATCAGTTACTTTAAACTAACTAGGTACCTACGCGTTAGAGTTCCTTGACACAACTGTCAAAAGCCTTGATTGATTTGTGGCTTGGTTTAGAAAATATGACATAAGGGAGCGGAGCTAGTAACGTTCCTCGTACCCCGAACATCCAGCATATTAGCGCGCTGCTTTCTTAGGAGATTTTGCGTTACCTATGATATCTCCGCTAGTCATTATGTTCTCCATGGAAAATACCTTTGGAGGTACGAAGGCCCGGGTTGCGTTTGCTAATTGGAACCTTGTTACGTAAACGGATAAAGGGAGCATTATAATTTGATTTTCTATCGAAAAATGTATTTGATATTGTTAATTTTGTTAGCTGTTATGTTTGCTACCCCTTTGTGGTTTCTGTTGGAAGGGGGGAATGTTAAATATTGTGTATTGTATGTGTATGTGTCCTTGAGAAGTAATGGGTTAAAGATAATTTACCAAATAGGCTTTGAGGTATTATGTTAGGACTTGAAGATGTAGTATCCTACTTACTGTGAAAATCTGAATAAGTAAATATATATATAGGTTCCTTACCTGCCTAACAATATGTGTATTAAGTTTGTATATGCTAATAACTTGTGTACTTGTTATCTTAGATATCGAGATACGTAGCTAAGGCGTACATTAAATTGGGCTACGCCACGTATAAATAGCTTCTACCAATGATTTCACTAATTGGCTACCTAACACTCATAGTTTTTTTTACAAGTCGGACAGGCAAAGAAACAAACTATTTCACATTATAATAATTACCTCAAAAGATCTAAAAATTACCAAAACTAAACACTAAAACACCAAATCAATTACACAGATTACACACGAAACCCACAAAAACAAACTCAATTAACACATAACACGATTACCTAGTATACAATTAAAATAATGACTCGCAAGTTAACCCTAAGCGCTGCATCCGTACCTTATTAACCCCCAACCTTTACCGTAACGAGGGCCATGTCATAATATTAACGTTGCGAGTACAGCGACATCACGACAGTCAAACTATTAACATGTCAATAACAATTTGCTGAATTGCTTTTATGTTGTACTTGATATGTGTCCCGGTGGGAAGGGGTGAGGATAGGGTTGAGTCGCGTGTCAGGGTTATTTTGAATTTTCTGTAGATATGAAGGCATGGCAGTGCCGTAAGTTCTCTCGCGGTTGAAATGGTGGGCGTACATAAGCCACTTTTAAATGAAACTTGGCACAGACCTTAGGATTTGGGAATTGACTTTTAACAGTTCCAAGTTACATCAGGGACAAATTAGAACCAATCGTTTTGCAAAAGTAGTGTCCACTTTGACAAATTCTGCCGTATTCACTACTAACTTATTTTACTTACAAAAATAAAAATATGAATTACATGAATTCTAACAAAACTATGCCTGTCTCTAAAACTATAATATAAAAGGGGTTATTACAAAAGCAAACATCTACCACCCCTACAAAGTCAAACAGTCCCAAACTTAAGGGCGACCCCGACAGCCGGGAAATTGATAATTTTCACAACACAGCGGTCATGCAATAATTTATTCATGTCCAAGATATGATCCTGACCGATATTAATATTTATTAGCTATTGTCCCTTTATGTCGTATACTATGAATTAATTGTTAAGTTGTTTGGATTGTAGAATATGTGAAGATAGTTTGGGATTACTATAGTTGTGGATGAGGGACCGCTTAGCTAATTGGTTTTGGGAGTTGACTTGTGTTAGAGGTCGTTTAGAGGATTAGAAGAGTGATGTCGGAATGGGTTGGCTGAAGGTAGATTTAGCGGATATCTTTATTATACGGTGAATATAATGTGAAGTATTCAAGTATGTGCCTCAAAAAAGAATTTTCTGTGAAGGATCAATAACATTTGGAATTTGTAAAAAAATAAGGTCCAAAAGCACTATTAGGTAACTGAAACAAACGCCAAGATGAGACCAACTCTTCCTGTGTTTGTTCGAAACGATTTGTCGTATTGTCTACTGCTTTACTGAAGTCTAGTCTCTTCAGATTTACCTACCCTTGTTATGATCCATATCTTCAATATTCAATTGTTATAATTATAATATCTTGTCTTGTAAGTGTTATATGTATTTATTGATGCAGACGAATTATATTTCACGAACCATCTATCACGTTTCTAACAAAAATGACGTCATAGATGTATCACCAACAACACAATGTATGCAAATAAATACATACAAACATAATAACATATAATAAAGGTGAGTACACAAGCGTCGACGACAGAGATTCTTCTTAGAAACCGAATATTGTCTTTGTCGTGTTCCTAAAGGTTCTAATAATGTGTCACATAAACTTGTATGAGTAAGTTCGCCGGTGAGAAGATATGCTTAGGGCTGTCCAGAGTCCACTGTAAGTTCTTTCTGAAAGCAATTTGGTGTAATGTGGGGAAATATTGTTTCTTATAGTAGAAAAGTGACAAAAAATAGTGGTTCAATTTCATTATTTTATCTTCTGTTCTGTATCTGTTTTCTTCAAAGGTGGAAAATGAACAGATGATGTCCTCCTTTGTCAGACTTTGACTGACTTAAATCCACCACTGTTTTTACTAGAGTCCTTTGTGTACCATGCCGTTGTAATTCTTTCGAGTATTCCGTAGCCTGTTTACCTAAAACACACAGAAATGTCCAAATTGCATCTGAATTTCTTTGTAGGCTGAGGTAAGTTGTACCTACTTTATAGCTAAGAGAAGGTAAACTCAGATTTACCTCACGTATTTTGTTTAGTTAAAAACAGCAGAGTTTTAATCAACATCAACGACAGTCAACATCAATCCAGTAAAACGTCTACGTTATTTAATTTAAGCCATAAAACAAGCCTAATATTATAATTTTGTCTCGCACCTTGGTGACCCTAAGGTCCGTTGGTCACCGCTTCTAAGAACAGGCCTTACATTGTCGCGAATGTCGCTTTTAATTTATTGGGTGACACCCCTGTTTATGGCTTTTTATTATTAATTTTAGTGTTTTATGGCGTACCTGGGCTAAGACTTAAAAAATATTAAAATTTGATTTACAGGTCGAAATAAGTGGCTTTCAAATTATTGGTTTAGGTCCTGGCTTGGTTAAAAAGAAACTGTCTTGTTTTGTGATGGCGACAGAATTTAATGTTTTTTCTTTCTTCTAGATTGAAGACGTTTTTTAAACGTGCTTCACTTAGGATTTTTGTCTTAAGAGATATTTTCATCACACAATAGGTAGGTATTAAAATATAGGTATACATTTTTAAATCTAAATAAAAAGAAAGTTTATAAATTGGGTACACATTCTGCATATTATGGCAGTACATATTTCATATATTTTGCTCTATAGTTTACCAACAATGCATTTATTTTTATTATGCTGCATAAATTGCATTTCTAAACAATTAAGTCTAAATAGGACTCACTTAACCCCTCTGCTCGACAAGATTTTGACATATGACTATACCGTTGATTCGGCGGGATATTTTGAATCGCGACATGGAAGTCAAAAATTTGTACTAACTTTCAACACATGAATTCTAAGTCCGTAATGCCTGATTAGAAGTATTTTACCTATAACTTTAGAGCTCACTTATTTGACAACAACGTGCAAAGGTCAAATGGGGTCAGTTAATTCAGAAAAATATAATAATTACGGTGTTTTTAAGTCTATCGAAAAGTTAGGCATTTCAAATTTGGTGAAAACTTACCAATAAATAATCGCATCACTTTCTCAAACACAACACAAACGTCATATTTATAACATTTTCAATCCATTGCAATACATTTCGTGCACTTATTTATGTTCAATAACTAAAAAATCAGCACATAAAATACACAATAAAAATGAACAATATTTACAAGATCAAAGTCACAGACAAGTAGAGTTTGGAATAGAGTTTTTTTTTTCAATCATCGGTGTGCATTCGATACCTAAATCGGATATTTATTATAAATAATCGAATACCAATTTTACATTTTTTTTTTTAATAGCAACTTATTTCAATTTTATTTATTAATTTTAAATTATTATAGGTTCAATTTGTTTTTGTTGTTAAGAAAAAAGATATTTAAGTTTTATGAAAGTTTTTAGCATTAAATTTTTATATGTATTATTTATTTTGGTGTTGCGTCATTCGTAATAATTTCTAACTTTAATTGAATTTTTATTACCTATTACGGAATTTTAATTTATTCTTATATTATTTCTGAACAATTCTAAGATTTTTGTTTCGGCATAGAGGTATTTAGCCTACTTCAATCGATCTCAGTGGCGTGCACTTGGAGAGGCCTATGTCCAGCAGTGGACTGCGATAGGCTGATGATGATGATGATGATGATGAGGGTAAGCCTGGTGTTCTGAAATATAATGCAATTTGTAACTACCAAAGTAATGTACTTATTTGATGATGAGAAACAATAATAATAATTGATTGATTTTAAAGTCACCAAATATTTTTAACCGAATCCCAAAAAGGAGGTGGTTCTCAATTTGGATGTTTGTTTTTGGTCGAAAGGGTATATTCCCCATATTTGTTATTAGGTCCAGGATCTGATGATGGAAACCTTGAGAAATCGAGGGCAACTCTCGAAAATTGTAAGCATAGATAAGGTTATAACTTGACACTCAGATGTATGTCTGATAACACTATGAAACAGTAAAGGTTTGGAGCTGACCTGATGATGGAGACCAGAGAAGGTCGAGGGATCTCGACAACCGAACTTCTCTCGTCTCCATCTCCTTCACTGTTGCAGAGGCCTCGTAAATACGAATAATATAAGCACAAACACGAGAAAGTTTAAATATTCAGTTGTCGAGTTCCCTCGAACTTCACTGGTCTCCATCATCAGTTCAGCTCAAAACCTTCACTGTTGAATAGTGCTACCAGGCAAACACCTGAGTGATAAGATTTCAACCTATGTATTTCTGCAACTTTCGAAAGTCGCCCTCGATTTCTCAAGGTTCCATCATCAGATCCTGACCTGATGATAACGGGACCACCTCGGAAGTATACGCTATCAAACAAAAAAAGAATCATTAAAATCGATAAATAAATGGCTGAGTAATCGCGTAACAAACATACAAAAAAAAACGGTCGAATTGAGAACCTCCGCTTTTTGGGAAGTCGGTTAAAAATAAGTCGGCGGCGGCCATCTTTCCATCTTGGACCAGCTTTCGATGAACAACGAACTATTTGCCCTTTCAAACAATGAAATCGTCATAAAATTTTGCGATAACTAGGTACACCTAACTACGGCTCTCGTCAAATAGCTTTGCCGCTCAGTTAAAAAGTTGGAAGTAACGAATCGCCATTAAGTTTGGCAGCTCTACAGGAATCCTGCACATAAAACACCCGAAGAAATAAATAAGTCTTCATTTGCCGTCTTCAGAAACCCTAAAAACCGAAGATTTTTTTTATTCCGGCTACAACGTATTTTCTACCACTGATTTTCTAGCATTCTTTTCAAAATAAATTAAGTCATTTTACTTTTCCTAATTTATTTTCAGATTATGGTAAGTACCTATACAAAAGTGCAATTTAGTAATATTATAATATAAAATTATTAAATCGATTCTTTATTTTAACGAATCGGATCATTCGATGCAAAACTTCTATCACCGTCGCCATCTTGTCTATGCGTCTTCAAATTTAAAAAAACAACTAATGTAAACAAACATGGCGAGTTCGATCAGAATTCCCGGTAATTACGATTGGATTTTAAAAAGGTATATTTCTAACGGGATGCTAAATATGAAAGGTTTGAATGCGTAAAAATAATTTAAATTTATTTAGTACTCACAAATGTGGTTTGATTGGAAAGAAAATAAAAATGAGCGTAAATAATTAGGAAAGTGTATGACTGATTCGCAGACCCCAATTGGGGTCTAAACCGAGCTTACGGTGACATTGATGTTCAGACCCCGATTGGGGCAATAATTTTTTGAATTTTTGCAATAATTTTTTTCGAATTTAGACAATAGAAAACACAAAAAAAACAGCACCACCAAAAATTCACATTCCACGTCCAATTCCAAATTCAAAAATTCAAAACAAAAACAAAACGGTCACGAAAGTTGCTCTACTCGGTTTTCCGTGTCGTCCGTCCGTTGTCGCGGCGATACGGCTGATGTACGCGCCCGGCAGCCGGCGGCGCTACGACAAAGGCGCGCGCCATTAACTGATATGACATGACTATAAAGTAACCTCACCGTGGGACGATGACGGCGAGGTGGTGGGATGTGGCTCTACTTTGAATTAAAAAAAAAGATGTGAGTTGAAATTATGTAAATATATACCTGTAGGTGATATTGTTATTTAATATTTGTTATTGTTGGCTTATGATGAACATTTTCCATGTAGAACCTAACTTAAGGAACCTAATTTTTTTCTTACATAGAGATAATATGAACGCTCAGGAGTTATTAAGATACACAGATAGAGACATTGCCCTATGAATTCTAACTAGAGTAAGTGGGAGATCATTTACAAGACAGCAGTTTTCCTCCAAAAAATGCATTTTGTAATTAATATCAGTTATACTTCTTCATTTCTCCTTATTGAATGGTACTGAACTTGAAAAACATAAATTTTTGTGAAGATTTGAAAAGTCTTAGTATCATCTATCGAAAGTCTGAAGTAGAGCCCATTACCAACCGATGCAGATGCACCACAATATTTTGCACCGTACACACATTACGAACGATCATTTCACATTATATTACGCTCGCGATGTGTTGGACGCGTTTTTGCGTGAACCGGGTATCGAACCCGTGTCGATGAGGGCCACTAACCATAAATTTGTGTCGTGCCAACACGGCTCCACTCATAACGTATCAATTGTCTTTATGATCGCAATTTTTATTATTTATGCGTAGCATTAACGTGTGAAGATTTTTATCGATATGTGGCCTTTTTATTTTGAGATGTCTTTGGACTCTGTGGTTCTGTGACTGTGTATTGTATTGACGTTATTCGTTTAAAAAAGTAGTTCTGATCAATATAAAAATATCTAGTAGGTAGTTCGACTCCATTTTAATTTGAAAAAGGTTTTATTCAAATTCAGAATTTTGTAAGTAGCGAAAAATTAAATGTTTCTGTTCCATTTTTAAACCTATCTATCAAGAATAAACAAAAGAATATTGAACAATATAAAGATATTGTTGAACATTCTAGAATTTTATACATTTTTGACATGTCTTCCTTAAAAGTCAGTTTTCAATTTTTTGTCTTTCATTAGCTGATGTATCCTACCTTCAACGACCTAGTCCATTGAATAGTGATATCTAAAAGATAGCGTTAACTGTAATAACTCCCGAGATAGCATGAGAGACAGCTACTGATTCATTCATGGGCTGTGCTAGATATACTTAGATATCGATAAGTTTTGATAACATAGAAGTGGAAACTAGGTAAGAATGGAATTTGAAAGCAAAGATGCGTCTGTCTACATTTGCTTTAGCTTCGTTTTAAGCTTACTTCGCGAAGGTTCCAAGGAGTATGGAAAGGTGTTAAAAGGGGTTTGACTATATCAATGATCAGTACGATGCCTAACTGATAAAAACTGGTGTTAATAGAGCTAAAAATTTTTCTCTATCCCTTTATTATTCTTCTTCTTCTTAGCGTTTATACCGTCTTGTGACGGGGTCCACTTTCCATATCTTCTTCCACTTCGCTCTATTCTGGACATCTTCCTCTATCCCTCACTATTGGCATGGTGATTTTCTAAAGGTCCGTTGATGACTCTGACTGAAATATACAAAATACAAGTTAGAATTATCGATATAGAACAACTAACAGGAGGGCTTTTTAAGGGTGCGGGTCGCATTTCCCCAGGGAGGTAGGTGAAAGTTCGTGATAAAATAATTACAAAACACCTAATAGTAAATACAACAACTTCTAAACTAAAAAGTCCCAGCAAGCATAAATCAAAAGAGCATCCTAACTTCAAGATGGCGTCTTATACATATTTGCGCGCCAAAGTTCCCAGGTGCTCGACAAAACTTATTGATGTATGCTCCCTAACGTGCTGTATGTTATCTGTGCTGTTTTATATTCTGTGCGAGTAGTGGTTAAGTATTGGTTTTAGTCACAGTTTGAATCTATACTAGTATTAATATTATAAAGCCGAAAAGATTAGGTATTAATATGTTTGTTTGCTTGAACGGACATTTCGAATCTATACGTTAAGTGTCTTCTAAGATCTAAAGTTTTTTAGTCCAATCTTAATAAGTATTTTGTGTAGGCCTTCCTCGTAAGCTATCAACGCAAGTGCTAAAACCAAATAATCTGTTACTGTTTTAATCATCTTTCATAGCTGATGTTAAAAAAATTCTTAGTAAGTAGAAGTACAACCTACAACAGCCAAACATTACGGGGACAGGCTTCGGGCTTCATAAATAAATTTCAAAGCAAACATACCATTACTGTCATATCCTGATTGCCATAACCAAAAACGGAAAACAATACACAATTTCCCAATTTATCCGACCCTACCAGCAATTGGTTGATTCACAGAATCACACACATTGATGAACTTCAACGAAGTGTTAAAGAAATAATCAATCATTGGTCAAATTCGACCATTTATCGCCATTTCACGATGAAAAATTACTTATTTGTCAATTCGCTTTTCACCGGAACCAAGGGTCAGTTTAGCAAAAGTACATTTAAAGCTGTTAAAGCATTATCGTCCTTGTTGCTTTAAGAATAAGAATTGTTTTAATGCAAAAGTACAGTGGGCAATTTTTGCAATGTTTGTAAAGTTCTCGTGTATGCCAAATTACGCTTTATTGTTCTAAGATTAAGGGTGATAGTGTGTGCATTAGTAACGTGGTGATATGTAGGGTGGCAATAAATAAAGTGTCGGAATCTAGGAGTATTGGTATCGGTCGCGACTGATAAAAGTCCTCTTTCGCACGACCGACTTGTGATCTTTTCTTAGTGATGTGCTGAATTCGTTTCTAGCAGTGTTATCGATGAAGATGCCGCAAAGATATTGTGTTGAAAAAAATAATCCAGTAAATTAGAAATGATTTGATTCAGAATACATAAGATTGGGTGTGTTTACATACATGCATAATGCTTTAATAGCAGCGTTTTACCTGAAATAAAACGCATATTAAATACTTACCTTATTTGAAGCTTACTATTTGAGATAGGCCCTTTCCGTTTTCCGGTTATATATTTCCTTCTCCTTCACTCCTTTACGCCTGTCTCGCTCGCACACTCCCCACCAGGCAGGTCCGAGCTCAGTCGGAGGCTCGAAGGCATATCATGAATCATTGAGTCGAAAATACCAGGCAGAAATTATTTGTAAGCTTCAAATAAGGTAAGTATTTAATATGCGTTTTATTTCAGGTAAAACGCTGCTATTAAATCCATGACCGTTATTTGAAGCTTACTATTTGAGACGTGTTTGTTATCGCCTGGTGGTGGGGACGCCAATGTGAAATAAGTTTGACTGACTTCAGAAAAATAATAAAAACAATTAGATATAGATTAGCAATTATTTGAAGGGTGAACTTCAGAAAAATAAAATAAAAACAATTAGATATAGATTAGCAATTATTTGACGGGTGAACTTCAGAAAAATAAAATAAAAACAATTAGATATAGATTAGCAATTATTTGAAGGGTGATGTATTATCACATAACCAACCAGCTGTATCAGCTTCAGAGTGTGCCAGAAATAAAAAATAAAAAATGCTTTTCTTAGAATCAAGTTTTTTATTCAATAAAACATAATATTTACCTTGTACAAACAAAAAAATAAACAATAATTAACAAATCGTAATAACAAACATCAGCATTGTAATAATCAACAGATCAATAGGTATTGAAAATCAAATTTTAATCAGCTGCATTAAACATTCTAGTAATGCTGTTGCTAGCAGGGGCTGGCATTACCTCTCGCCTGTAGAAACGTGTAAAAGTATCTTTGGAACTCCAATTTCCTCTGGACAGAATCTCATCGAGAGGAAGGTTATCAGACCAATTTTTCGAAGACACAGCTGAACGTAGACTTCCCGGTGTAACGGGTATACCAGCCTCGGTTAGTACAGTTTTAACCCATCCCGCAATCACAGTACGAGATGCCGCCTTTGCTTGTCCTCTGATGTTTATAAATAAGTTTGGACAGTTACCCGAAACTCGTCTATCCCTAAGGAGAACAATCATTCTTCTTACCCAAAAAACAGGATCCAGATTTTTATCACTGGCATTAGGCAGTAACTTCCAACCCGATTGCCTATGAGTGGCACTGTCGGTTTTAGAGCCAAATATTGGTTTTAAAACGATGCTGCTGCCATCGTCGACGCAATGATCTGAGTCCACTAACAGCAATGTGAGGTCATGAACTCGTCTGCCCGAGCACAGGAGGAGGAGTGTTGCTGTATGCCGAGAAACAGCAAAAGCGTTATTTCCATCTATAGTGTTAGAACTTAAGAAGGCGGTCAGTGCATCTATATTCCAGACTGGAGGCTTTCGGGTGATCGGCTTCTTTAAAGCAATTGACTTTAAGACGTGCTTAACAAATGTATGCGAACTTATTCGTCCAGCATCCTCAGCATTGCTAAGTGTAGCCACCACCGATTTATGAAGTAAAATAGTGTTGTAAGAAAGCTTGTCGATTAGATGTAGGTCTGCCAGATATCTAGCAACGATGGGCCCGGTAGGATGACAAGGGTCAAAATTATGCTTTTTAGACCAAGATACCCATCGATCCCATGCTACCTTGTAGGTTCTAAGAGTGGAAGGACGCCACGAGGCTTTAAGTAATAGTATTTGGTCTTCATTCCAACCTGTTAAACTTTTCGACCACCCCCACACTTCCATACTTCGAGCGCCATCTCTTGAACCTTGGGGGGTGGCAGGCCGGTCGTGGTGTCTATTATATTCTCCCTGAGATTGGTGATCGACCACGGAGCTGCTACTGCTCGGGCTTTGAGATCGGCCCGCCAGAACACTCGACCCCACCGGGGGACAATTAACAGGTACAGCCCGATCGCCGAGTTGAGATGGGCTAGCACCTTGGGTATTAGGTACGGTGGTGGGAACACCCACGCCAGGTGGTAGTTCCACTGCCGGGAAAAGGCATTGTGGAATAAAGCTTGGGTGTCTGTTAAATCCAAAGACACGTAGTTGGATACCACCTTTGCCCGACTGGACGCAAATAGATCCACTACCGGAATACCAAACTTGTGAAATATCTTGTCCGTGCATGCGGGTAGAAGATGCCACTCTGGAGCTCGTTTGTGTCTGGATAGGTGATCTGCATGTCCGTTGTAAATGCCGGGTATATAACTGAGTGTAAGATTTATTTGATGAAACTCTAGTAAGTTGAACACTCTCCGAGTTACTTCCATTAGAGATGGTGACCTCGTACCGCCCTCGTTTCGCAAGTGGGACACAACTGTTCGATTGTCGCACTGAAACAGGGCAGTGGACCTGCCCATTACAGGCCCGTGGGATTCGAGCACCTTTAAGATCGCCAACATCTCCTTGAGATTGCAATGTAGATGCCGTTCTTGAGCGGTCCACGTACCCGACACTGCATAACTGTCCACCTGAGCTCCCAAGCCAGATCGGAGGCATCTGTGGTCACAAAATGAGTTGGTGGTGGCAGATGGATAGCAGATGGCTGGTGGCAGTTGTGAAGCCACCACCGGAGATCTCCTAGGACTTCGTCTGGTAAGGGGATCTCCTTCCTGACTGGCATAGTCAGAGACGCATTTAGGAAGCTGAGCAGAGACCGATGATGTAGTCTGCCCTGTGGTACTACAAAACTCGCAAAGTTTAGAAGGCCCACTAGGCTTTGTAATTCTTGCAGGCAAGCCTTGCCTAAGTTTAGCATTAAAGAGACCTTGTGAATAACGTTTTCGACCTTGTCCTGTGGAAGGGATTTTGTGTTGTCCCAGGGATCCCACTGAACTCCCAGGTACACAAGACTCTTCTGCGGGAATACAACAGATTTCTTTAGGTTGACTTGCCACCCTAGATATTCCAGACGGTTCAGGAGAGTATGAACATGAGTTTGCAGAGTGTCTTTGTCTTGATGAGCCACCAGAAAATCGTCT
This sequence comes from Helicoverpa armigera, assembly GCF_030705265.1. Classification (NCBI taxonomy): domain Eukaryota; kingdom Metazoa; phylum Arthropoda; class Insecta; order Lepidoptera; family Noctuidae; genus Helicoverpa; species Helicoverpa armigera. The sequence continues at coordinate 8,023,313 of NC_087136.1, read as the reverse complement.
AAATAGACAATTATGCGCAGATTCTGCTCCCGCAATGTCTGAGCGACCCAGTTGCTCAGGGAAGCAAACACCTTCGGTGCTGTACTGAGGCCGAAGGGTAAGCAGGTCATTTCTAAAAGTTCCCCTTGATAAATGAGGCGCAAAAATCTCCTGTGTGCCGGAGAAATCGGTAAATGAAAGTACGCTTGCGATAGGTCTATTTTGCAAAGCCAGTCGCCTGGCTGAAGGAACTCTGGTACACGAAATACATTTATCAGGCGGAAGGGTTCCGTTTTTACATAGTTGTTTAAGGCTCTTAGGTTGAATATTGGGCGATCGGAGCCATCGCTCTTTGGCACAAGAAACATGGTTGACAGGAAGCTCGGGGAAAGCGGCACTACTTCTAACACACCTTGGTCTTTCATCTGACTGATGAGTGCCGACATCGATTCGGACTCCTGTGTGATGTAAGGACCTTTCCTCACATGTGGCCAGATTAGGGGTGGTTTTAGAAGAAAGGGTATGCGATACCCTGTTATTATGCGCAACAGAAAGTTTGGAGCCCCCATTTCCTCCCATCGATTGTAAAATCGTGCCAGTTGACCCGCCCTGAATTTTATCGAGTCAGTACTTACGATTTTTGTTCCCAGAGTTATAGTCAGAGGAGACTCCGGGGCGTTTACGGTTTCCTTTGCCCTGACTCTGCGGCTTGTAGGTTTGGCGGCCACCTCGTGAGCGAAATGAACTTCTGTTGTTACTTGCAGGCGCCGTGCGACGGTCACTCAGATTGTTCTGTTGTTGAGGGCGTTCATGATAGCAGTCCTGTGAGGACTGGCGGTATTGATAATGTGGATGAGGCAAAGAGGCGCAGCATCCATGGCTGGTACCCTGCGAGGGTCCATGATAGCGAGCCGACCCCTGGGGGGGGGTGGCGTGTAACATTACTTGGTCCTGCTTGCGCAACGGAGCCACTTGTAGGTTTAGATAAGGGCCAGAAAGTCTTCTTAACTCCGCCCATCTTCTCAAGGGCAGCGGTAAACGCTTCACATTCGAATAAATGCCGGTCCGATGGTGGGATCTTGCTTAGCGTTGCCCTCATTAAAGGATCACGAACCTGATTAGTTATTCCGGCTCGGCGCTTTTGTAAAACTTCCGCTCTGTGACCACAGATAAGCTGCAATAAATCAGAAGACACTTTATGGAAATCACCTTTAGAAAAAACCTCCGTGATCTTGTCCTGCAAGCTATTAAAATTTAAATCCTGTTCTGCGTGAGCCCAGGATAGTAGTTCTGTCAGGGTAGATGATAAGGCCTGCCTTTGTTTCAGTGCACAAAAGGTGAGAGCGGCGTAAGCTTTGTCAATAGAGGCCAAAAAGCGCGACTGATCATACACACGAATCTCCTCATTGGCCTCTAGGTCAATAAAACCAGGTTTATGGCAATATGATTTTTGCACTTCAAAATACCTAACCTCACTCCATTCACTTTTGTTAAAATGTTGTATATCCTGAAGAGATTTCAACAAGTTTTCTGGTGCTTTAGGGTACGCAGGTTCCTTCAGCTTTGTTTCAATATCAAAATTAAACGGTAGTTCAACTTGACAAGGTTCACTGGTGCACGTGTCGCTAACCTCCTTATACAAGATTCCACTGACACTATCATCAATCGATAAATCATTGTCTACAACTGACGGGGGCTCAACGCCACCACAAGGCACTACCGATGTTAAAGAAATTTGCTGACGTAATGCACTCACCTCTCGAAATAACTTGTGCATCTGCCGATCGTCTTTTCGTGATTTACGACTGTGTTTGCCCCTCCTTCTTTTGTGGCCACGTTTCTTCTTTCGGTCGGAGGAGGACGTGGAATCCGTGGTATCACTTGACGAAGAGTGGCTGCTACTGGATGAACTTCTAACTGAGCGTGCACGTTTCCGAGAGCTGGATTGAGTTGGCTTTGGTACACAATCCCGCGATAAATCGTGTCGCGGCTCCTCAATAATAGCGGTCACACATGTATTATTGTCTATATCATCCATCCTGAAAGTAAAAACTTTCCAAAAGATAGGTAGGTATCTGTAAAACACAAATTTACAAGTAAGACACAGTATAAATAGACACTACACCGAGACCAGGAGAAGGAACAATAGGTAAATGTCACTAAAAATAACGTTAATAACAGGTTACATACCTTAGTAATCAATTCGAATTACAACAGCTATATTAATCGAATTTAAAAAACGAACGGTAAAACCGTTAATTTTATATATATAACAATAAATTATCGCGCGCAGCGATACTTTTATTTACGGTTTGTTGGTGAAGACAACCGTACTGGCCGGAAAACAAGACGCCAATGATTCATGATATGCCTTCGAGCCTCCGACTGAGCTCGGACCTGCCTGGTGGGGAGTGTGCGAGCGAGACAGGCGTAAAGGAGTGAAGGAGAAGGAAATATATAACCGGAAAACGGAAAGGGCCTATCTCAAATAGTAAGCTTCAAATAACGGTCATGGATTTAATAGTGACATTTCTATGCGAAATAGGAGGAAGTACTTGTTACCACAGGCAGATTTACATGAATTTGACTACAATAATTATTTTATAATATGTAATTTCAATATTGTAGAGATAATCCTAAGCACTTACACGAAACTGATTTTCGGAGGCTTGAAGTGCAGAGTAGTATATTTATTATTTGGCATACCTTATAAAGTTGGTTATATAATAAATAAGATTTTTATTTCAAGACACCTTAAAACTTTTATCGTCACAACCGACACCTATCGATATATCGACACACCTCCCACCACTACCATTACTTAGTGTTCCCGGCACGTTGCAGTCAGCTGCGAGTCTTTTGTCTGTTTTCTTTTTAATTACCTCCAATAAATAGCCACTCAGCAGCCAGCCGCTGCTATTTAAGATAGGGAGGGAGACTCAGACACGCGGTGTCGTGGACACTGGCGATTTACAATGATACGATGTCGATGAGAAAATGTATTGGGTTTTTGAGGTAAGTATTGGTATTTGGTTTTGAATGTGTGTTCGGGTGTTCGTTTGATTTGTGGCATTATAATATTCTAATCCTCCTAGTTTTTGGGGAGTCGGTTAAAAGCTAGTTTGTTTTGTATATATTTTATGAAGGGTACTTACGAATGAAATTGGGTTGGTTTTGCTTTGGTTAGCTAAAATTTTTCAAGGATTAGTGATGTTATACCTACCAGTACCTATTTCAACAACCAGTATTGATTCTGATTTCATGGCTTTGGCTTCATTTATACTTTTGATCTAGCTGTTTGTGTGTGAAGAAGTAACTAACATACACACTAATCATTATAAGTGATATAAGATTAAATACTTGTGAACCATACCTATGTGTGTCGTCGAGTGTAAAAAACACACACAAAAAAACAAATCGCAAATCCAATTTGTAACAAATAACGTAAAATCTAACCGTGCTCTGACTTCCCAACATACCAAATATCAAAAAACACTCCGAAAGCTACTTCCTTAAATTTTTCACACAGCAAAAGTGATTTCCCTGACTCCACCATAATGTTATGGCAATAAAAAGACACGGGAAATGTAACCGAATGTGTTTGCGATGGTCGTTACAAATATAAAGTGTCCCATTTAGACCACAGGGATGGATTTGGGCGGTTTATGGGTTTCGTATTGGTCTGTGTGTGGAAAAATTTGTGTTGGTGGATAGGAATTATATTTAATGCGTAAAATTTTGGTTAATGAAGTTTTTATTTCGTGAACTTCATACTTTATAGTTAGTGGAAAAGGTTTATAAAAAAAAATTACAACCAAATAAATGATGCTTTCTATTTTTCAGGAATTACATACCTAATGCATTATTTTTAAAAAAATATTTTTGTATAAATGCATCGGAAAAAGACTACAAAATAGTCACATAAACTAATAAAACACGCTCGGTGACCTGGTCACTCATTCATAAAAACTCATTCAAAATTAAAATCAATCATCATCATACCAATCCACCTAAAAACCAAAAACATCAACTTTACAGGATTTCTCACGCACAAAACGATTTTCCTTCCCCGCCTATAAAAAGAACATGAGTGAATATAAGCTTCGTAACGCACCTACACGGCCATTACAAAAAAATAAAGTGTCCTACTAAAGGGCAGGGCCGCACTTGAATGTGGGGCCCGTTAGTGCTCGGAGTGTGGGGGCAATGGGTCCCAGGCGTGGTGCTTCGAGCTGTGTTTTATTGATATTTTAGCGTTGGAATGATTTTTCGTTTTGCTACGAGTCTCTTGGGGTGATACCGTTAGTATTGATGGTTGGGTACAGGGATGGATTTTAAGTGGGATTTTTTTCTGATGCTTTTAGATTTTTTTTTATCAATTTTACGTATATGGGGTAAAGTAGCCGAACGTTAATTCTGCAGGTAAATTACGATATTACAATAATTATTTATTGTGAACAGTACCAGAGTTCAACTGCCATTAAATAAAAAAATATGTGATCGGTATAATATAAAAAGTTATTTAATTTGATTCCTAGCATTTCTAGCGTTCTCGTCATTTATGTATTCATAAAACACTGAAAATATGTCCACCGTCCAAAGATATACTTACAACAAATAAATGTCCCAAATACACCCCCTCAATGCTGGACATATCAGTACGTCTACAGCAAAATGATCGACATACATCAGCGCCTGAAACATTCACGGTAACGACACGCCGCGTAACACACGGTTATGATTGCACCGCTCTTACGGACCTTGCGACTTACTGCTAGTCTTTCTTTTTTATGTTTTTTTTTGAATTGTAAGAAAAAAATGTGATGCCATAGAATGGACTAAAATAATAATACTCAATTTTTTTTCTTTAAAAGATTTCTCGTAGAGAAACCTACTTTTTTCTGATATTTAATGCAATAAAGAAAATCTTTCTACGGTTCATTAGACGTGCTACTAAAATTATTAATATGTGTAGGTATAGCAACATGATCGACATACATCAGCGCCTGAAACATTCACAGTAAGACACGCCGCGTAACATACGATTATGATTGCACTGCTCTTGCCGACCTTATAGTTACACTTCAGTGATATCTTTTCAAAGGGAAAGATATGTATCTTTCTTCATTAAAGTTTTTTTTTTGCATTGTAAGAAAAAATTACACTCATCAAAAAATGTGAACGATAGAATTGTCTAAAATAATTATGGCCACAATAGTTTTATTGTTTAATAGCGGGAGGTGAACCTACATTTCTTATTCTGTTATTAAAAAAAAATACAGAAACTACGAATTACTGCTAGTTACCGCGTTTTGGACAAGACACTGATACGTTTTGAGAGGGAGAATTATGACTTTTTTTTTTAATTGAGGTGGTATTTAGGAGTTACTGTAATTGCTAAGAATGTTTTTTTAACTAACCATGTAAACTACTCTGAATGGCAAAGCTTCTTCTAAAACCCCACAAAAAGTATCAATCAACCACGGAACACCAATAAACATCCGCATCGTGCTAAACCGTACCGAAGCCGAATATTAAATTATTCCAGTGTTAACTTCCACCCAGTAAACATGTCAGCTAAACATCTTAAATAAGCTTGTAACAAAACCCTACGGTGTCCATCTTATACCCACCGAGGATATTTCACAAAACAATGTGGGAAAGATAAAAATACGAGGCGACATGAGCTTCAACAGATATTGTCAACGTTGTAAATCGTAATTCGATAACACGGGACTGTACGGAGAAATGTCGACAATATTGTCACCCTACTATAATTTTATGTCTTGTTCGTACATTGGTGCGTTTGTTTGTTTTGCATTGTTGTGAATGTTGATAGTGGGTAATGGATATTTTTATGTTTATGTCGTCTATTTTGTAGTAAACAGAATGATTCACCTACTCTCCCGAGTATTTCTTAGCTAACACAATTACATTTTTCATAACCCGATTATGTACTTTGGGATTCTTTTACTATTGTGAATAATGCAGGTATTCTTATATTGTATCGACTACTTATATTTAAAAGTTTGCAACCTGCCTTACTATTTTGTGCGACTAACTATTTCATTTCAGTTCTTTAAAAAAATATCTGCCTTGACACTCCAACAAAAAAAAAAAACTATCTACTTCTAAAAAAAACCACAGTCACTATCAGCCAATATCGAGTAACAACTCCTCGGATCGCATCTATCAGAATAATCTACGTAGCTTGGTGGATTCGCATAAATCCGGCGCGGCGCGGGCGCAGCGTAAAGCCTCCTTGTCGAACAAGGATGGCCACTCAGCGGAGATAGCCACAACGGATCTTATCTCCCGGTGACAATACTGCAAGTTGTGCATTGTTGCACGAATTAATGTTCGGTTTTATAGATTTTAGCGTATTTTGTTGTGTTTTGGTTTGGGTTGTGCACTTTGTGGTGCAATTTTTCAATCATAAAGCACTATTTTCTAAGTTTTGAGTAACAGGTTAGTAGTTTATAATCTAGCTCTGTTTTGGATACTGGCAATGCAATGTGTTTTGTTCTGTTTTGGTTTGGGTTGTGCACTTTGTGATGAAATTCCATAATACTGCTCTAATTAAATAGGCTTGTACTTATGGTTCATTTTGTAGCTATCTTATAGATTTTTACAAGTTATCGAAGTCTCCTATGAATCCAGCAATGTGATAAGTACCTAATGATCATCTCATGTCAACATATCAACTCCGTGACACGAGGCCAACATTCAGCTAGGCCAGACATGATGCTTTTACTTGAAGAATTTACCTCAGCATATTCAAACCCATCTACAAAAAAGGAAATTAGATTGATATCATTCCAAAACTCGCAAATGATCACGCAATTAAAACAAATAAACATCGAGCAACTTTAATCCCAACTTTCAAACAGCGAAGTATTCACAATTCGTCAGCTGCGAACTTGAACAACTAATTCCCAGCAATGGCTTAAAACAAAGTGTTGTAATTAGTCAATAGGGGAGACAGGGCAACTCCTAACAAGTTATTTGGCACGGCCATTTCGGCCCGTGTTTATTATCCGGGTGTCCCCAACTAATTTATTGGACCCTTAGCGCCCTTGCCCGTAGATGGATCACCTAATTTAACATTAAGGCTGCCTACAGGTGCTTTGCTGTATTGATGGTCATCAGTTTTGTTTTGGGTGGCACAAAACAAGGGCATGTTGTTTGAATGTCGAAAATTACTGAAAGTAAGGCTATTTCATGTCTGTCAAACAGCTGTGCATGTATATTAGGCATATTTGCATCTGGTTATAAATAAGAGTGCAGCAAATGCGCTCCTATATTATAAATATTAGCAGTACCTATTTAGAATTAAACAAAATAATGTAAAATTACATGTGTACAAATGGAAGGAATATGTCTGTGTCACCTTTTGTCACTTAGAAATCAAATTAAATTCAAAATTCGAATTCCATTCATGATAATCGACAAGAATTCCTTAACCTTTCCCAGAAAAAAAAGAACAACAAAGGTTGCTATCACAAATAATTTTGTCACTGGCCCCAAATAAATATGGCGGTTATTTATCGGTCACGCAAGACAATCGCACTTGTAATTACCGGGAGGACAGACGGACTCCCTGCTGTGAGGTCCCACGTACGTGGGGTAGGTAGAATGCGTGGTGTTACTTCGTTTAGAGAGGATAGTTTCTAATTAGGTGTGTTTTGTTTTTGGTAGGTCGAAAAAAATTGTATAAACTGCACTCGACTGTTCTCCCTAGAAAATGCGGTGGTTTTATGATTTTTTATTCTGTTTATTATTTTATGATTTTTGTAAAGAAATGCAAAAATATGAATGTGTTATTTAAGCTCCATGTCTTCATATTGGTTTGGATACAACTAGGTAACATTTTCATAGCATGAAACACCTATTAAAAAGTGGGCTGGGGAATATGCAATCCCTCCAAAAATACAATGTATAAAGTGCCAAGTTACTCTTTGCAATCTTTCCATCGTAAAAGAATTGCGTTCTCATAGAAGCCAAGTTCTGCTCAATTTCTTTTGTAGTTAAGTTTAACTTATCAATAGTTTTATACTTACAGAGACTTATGTCCACCAAAACAAATGTCTTCATTACTAATTACAGCTACCATAGTTAACGTAACAAACTCCTTGCACGACGCTGTTGTGGTCACCGTCTATGGTCTCCCAGGGGGCGAAGGGGGTAAGCGAGGGTCAGGGGGTGAGGGGGGGTGGTGGTCCACAAGACACGTAACGACGTCTTCACATTAATTATCTCGGGAACCCGCACTGAGATTCGGACGTGCCAATCTTTTGCTGTTCTTTTGTTTTTGTTGCTAAGTAGGTATAATATTTTTCGTTTACACACGAAAGAGTTTGGTTGTCATGGCGTAGATAGATATATGCTGCATATACTTTAATGGTACACAAATTGATTAAAAAACGAAGTAAAGAAGGTGACAAAAGACGATCTTATAGCAAAGAGCAATCTCTTCTATACAAGCTTATGTAGATACATAAAAAAATAAATTCTTCCAGCCTAAGTACTGATATCCTCTATTGATTTATATAATTTTAAGATAGTGCCATTAGAAAGAATCATTCTTTAAAAAGTACGTAAATATCTGGAGGTACAATTTAGGTCAGTTGGCTACCCATGTTACGATTTTTAAAACAAAACAGTCCATGTAGTATGCAAAGGTAAATTATTTAAATTCACCCTTAACGATTCATAAGAGCGGAAATTATAGGTATTATCAGATTATGGCGGTCACATTATGTTGCGAAACTTTTATGTTGCTATTATTTTTTTAAGGTTTGGTTGATAGGCATTTAGGGTGGCACAGCACAAGTGAATTGCAGAAGTCTGAACCACCAACAGATAGCTAGTTTCATGACTCTATAGGAAGAGCGACACAACTGTTAGAAATGCCTGGTATACCTAGTTGGTTGCACAGAAACAATGATATATTTGAAGAATAGCCGTGTACATACCATATAGGGACAAAGGATTATATTGTCAAGGCGTAAAACAATGGTTGAATAAAGACCTCAAATTCTGACTGTTGTGAAAGGTTGCGGAAACTTGTTTAACTCTACAAGCAATTTTTTCTTCTTCTAGCCTATCATGGCAATTACAGATATTGTTCAAAGTTCATCTACTGCTAGCATACTCCTTTAAGTTAAACTTAGTATGTACGGGATGCTGTGACGAGGTCCCCATCAATAATGAGCGCAGCCGGCCCACAGTCGCGGGACATACACCAAATTATTCAGCGACTTTGTAGGGTTGATACTGAATGTATGTCGTTTAATCAGGGCAGGACGTGAGCTATAGAAAAACTTAAGTTGATCAAGGCAAAAAAGGAGGTTTAATAACGTTTAGAAGTGGACAGTTCTCTGCAGAATTTCATTAGAAAATGGCACCAATGAAAATGATGTCTTTGAGCAATAAAATTACTTTGTCAAATTGCAAGGGTATTAAGTGCAGTCATTTGTTTTTGGAGGCAATGTAAATAGGGTATAAGGTTTGCGATTTGGTCATTATAGTCGTTGGCAAAATGGATGAGGTTACTTCTCTGCAGTTCCGATGAAATTCTCTCGATATGCAATCCATTTTACCGCTAACCCTATCTTAAAGCGGTGTCAAGAGTGACCGTTCGTAAATTATTTGTTCAAATTTAGAACGGGATCGGTTAAACGTTTCGGGGCACCAATAATTAATATGAACACCAGATTGAGATGACCTTCCCCTCTCCCCTTGTCATGGTGAGAAGATGAGTTCGAAGGGTTGATTGGTCTGAAATCAGGGGTCAAGCGATACTGGTGGGTGTGTAGCTCGTATCGCAATTACTCGGACAGTCCGTTCAGTGACAAATGTTTATGAGTTTGTCACTTGTTCGCTTGCACCGAGGGTACCTCGTTCCCGTACCTGCCCGAGGGAGACATATGAGTTTCGGTAGAATTCAGTTTAACGATCTTTTAGATTGATGTACGAATATTTTGTTCGAGTTAATTGTTCGATGGTTATTAATGGGTTGAGCTTGAGTTTTTTAATTTAATTTTGACGTGCATTTATGCCAGGCTTATTTGGGTGGTGTGTATGTCATTTTGTTCTCGTGTGGTTTATGACTCACGTAATTATGGTTCTTGTGAGCCATTATGACGCTTTTTACTAAATTATGGCTGTTTTGGGATGTAAGAACTTACACTCATTATGTTCTTTATTAAACCCTTACAGGTTTTGTCTTTATTACCTACCGGATATTGCAATTCAGGTATATGCATAGTAAAGAAAAATAAAGTCTGCGCCTACTTAGCTGAAAAATTGGTTGTTACATTTACATATGTTTTCAAAGTCACTGTACCTACATAATATGTAAGAATGTTTCCTAAAATTGAAATCCGTTATTATTGTCATGTAATAAACCTTCGTATGATGTGTATTGTACAAATATATGTGGGAACAGAATGGTTTGATGTTGTGGAAGCAACGAAATGAGCCATAAACTAGTTGTTGTGCCGACTGCCGAATGACATTACTGAGTACGTGCCTCCATAGAGTGGCCATTAATACAGCGGGTATAGGTCCCTACAACCGGCAATTTTGCTTACTAGAGATAGGAATTTGACAGTGTCTACGGCTGTATGAAGGTTTGTATGAAGTTAAGCAAATCAAAACATAAAATATTGGAAACACTCATGGACTCATGTGCCTGGGAGGGCACGTAAAGCTGGCGGTTCCAAAGGCTACTCACTCAGTAGCAGTCGTTTTTAGACTTCCACGTCAGAGGTAGTCAGGTGGATTTGAGAAGATCAAGTGCTTAGGTGATTATCTCAAGCTCACTCGATCACTCTTGGAGTGAGGTTGAATAAAAATTCCAAACAAATGTACTGTTTTGTGTATCAATTTAATTACTAAAAAAATTGGACACTGGTTTCATATTTTTACATTTCTAACTAAAGAAATCGCCCTAAGAGGTCTCCATAGTTTTCTTAACCCGGCATCTGATCCGGCATCTTCGTAGCCCACCGTCTTGTAGCACGGTGGAGCGTCGTTACAGAGCGGCAATCATTCTCTCGTGAGGAGCTGCCGACTATCGCACGTAATTAACCAATGTCCGACCGTCGTCCGTGCAAGGAAGGGTGGAAACTAGATGAGGCTAAGAAATAGGGTTAGTTCTGTTTGAAGAAAAATGTTGCTGAAGAAAATGTTTGATTTTTTTAAATCTAAATATTTTCTGCTTCTTGTGGAGTGAGCTGCATATTTAATCTCCTAAAAAGCCCTAGTGTCGAATTTTTTTCGAATCCACCTGACAGTTTTTGATGTGAATCAAAATATCAGTGTACAACTTTCAAAAATATATATAAAGATTTCAGGCTTTGCGTAAAAAAAATAGTTTAAGTAATTAACTTTAAGCGTGCAGTGCAACGATACCAAATGCAAGCGTTCTGGAACTAGAATTTCTTAAGATGTTACTCACAGAATTCATAGTAATGGAAACATACTTGCCTATAAGAAATAGATTGACAAGCAAATTGTTGGCATCAAGCCTCCTTGTATAAACCAATCACACAAAATCCACGCCATCTCCGAGTCACATCTATTAACCCGACATCTTCCGTCATTGGGTCGCGCCCCGCCAATATGGTTGGTTCATTAGCTCTCTTCCCAAACGACCTCTCTGGTCACCCGGGTCTAGGGGACAAGGAAACTCCACTTATTGTATTTTTGCTCGAACCGTGATGGAATGGGCTGTCATTTTGTCCAAACGAGGAAATAAAGTCGTCCCAAAGTTGGGAGAATTCGTTTTGCTTGATTACGTGTTGTGTTTAGGTTGTCTATGGATGTTTTGTCTTTGTTTGCAGTTTTTGTTTTGATGAAGAACTTCGTGCATATTTTTGTTTGGTGAAATCACATGGCGGAAGTATCTGAATGCGAATAAAGAATACTGACACGCCATTTGTGTTAGATTGAAACTATGCAATAGAAAAGTTGTGACATTTATTCAGAAATCTGTATACCTAAGTGAAATTAATGCATTTACTGCCTGAAAGTTAGACTTACCAGGTTTTAGGCATATGCATATTATTGAAATCTGTTTATTTTTTTGGAATAAACATTATTAGAATGTCCCAGTCACCAGAAGGTTGAACTGAAACAGTTTTGTTAACTTCGTAACTAAAAATAAAACAAAAAGAAAAAGAAAACCCATAAACTTGCCCCAAAAATCACATTCACTTTTCCCGCGTAAACTACACACATGACATAAACAATAGCACAAAATGGCGTCACATATTAGCCGCGCGATTGGTTTCACGCAGCGCTCGCACGCTCCGTTTGTCTGTATCCTGTGCGGAAGCGGACATGACGGGGGATGGCGTGGTTGTCGCCAGGGTAGAGGATTAGTTTGTGCTGGTATTATTTGGTGTTATGGTTGGGTAAATAAGCAAAGGGAAAAAATGAAGAAGTTTGTTTGGTGAAACAAAAGGATCTAGAGGACTTTGGGGACATATGACTAAATAGCTACCACATTCCTTCTTCTTCTTCTAAGAGCATTAAAACAGGACGTGCATCGCCAAGCATTTGATTGTTCAGTCATTTTTGAACAATCAACTTACAAATGTGATTCATTCCAAACATTCAAACCTTGTCGTCTAAATAAACAATTTAAACAAAAGAATGCAAAATAACAATCAAAAGCTACAATAAGTTGACAAAACATTCTTCATCAAAGAAAATAAAAACCAAGATGGCGACAGAGATGTAAAATTAAAATTAATTTATGCACACAACGGGCAAAGAATGCCACAGACAAAAGACTGGGGAACTTCTGTTATTTTAATGTAAAGCTGGATTTGTAGAGCGTGATGGAAGATATGCTATACGATAAATATATTTTTAATAGGTTCTGCTAGTGACAGCTAGTGGTTTCTGCACCTACCAGAGGGAACTTCGTGCATCATCACTGCTGGGCACAGGTGTCTCACACAGAAAAGGATTGAGCGTTAATCACAGCGCTCTCTCTGCGGATTGGTGATTACAGACTTTATAGTTCAAGGTTCCTTGAGATGTTTTCCTTCACCTTCTTCACGCATCCGGATAAAAAGTTGGCTATGTACTTTCTCAGGCTCTAGGAATTACGAAAATACTGGTTGGCACGCAAGAATTACTAATAGCTTTAAATATTACTTTGTCTTTAGTTTATCTTTCACTGGTAACTCAACTTCACAAAGTATGAAATATTATCCGTTGTAAAGTTTACGTGGTGAAAATTTCGACATTTTGCAGCAAAGCCACGACATTTGCGGGATGCCAGACAAACGTTTGACAGGGGAAGAAAGAAGTCCTTTAATTTCTGTGATCCTGGTACTCGCGTTATGGTTATTCAAAGAATTTTGCAGTTATTTATTTATTATAAATTGATTTAGAATAGTTTCGGGTTGATATTATTTTAACTAATTTATGTATGTAGCAAAAGATTTTTTATTTGCCTATCATGTTTGTAGAAATTGTCATCAAAGTTGGTCCTCCTACTTAAGTGCTCTACTACTAATCATACTATACATCGTACTAGTAATCATTTTATATTTCAAAGAAATAGGTCAGAACTAAAATGTGCTCTATGAAGAAAACGGGTGATACACGTCCTTATTAAAAAATAATACCATTTTTATTTATAGTCTTTAACGTGAATAAACCCAGTATAAGGTGACGACACCCGATATTAGCTCTATGCTTCCGAGGGCGCGGGAAAACTCGGCCTCCTGTCGCGAAGATGAATCCTTACCCACGCGACTACTGGGAGACTCACCCTAAATATTACAACTTATTTTGCAGTTCATAAATAGAACGTGTTTAAAATAAGACCTCTATTGCTTTGACATAAGAGTGACTTTTAATGGAGGATTGTTAAATGAATGGTAAATATAAAGTTGTATATTTGAATATTTTGATGTTCTTTTTTTAATATCACAGACACAAAGTCCTGTTTATGGCAATTTGTTTCCGTGGCGTCGCGTCGTTGTCATGTTAATAGATTTATGGTCAATTTTTCGGGTTAGCAAGGTATTAATGTTTTATTTCGTATTTTTCATTAGCTTTGTTTATAAAGTGGAGTAAATGAAAATATAGTAGGGGTTCCATTATTAGCAAAACCGAAATTCAATTTATTGTGTTCATGCAACTTTAGTTAATGGTTAAGATACTTAAACTCAAATGAAGAATATAACGAACACTAATAACTAAAAAAGATACTATCGACCTGATACAACCTCCTTAGTCACCAGAAAAACAAACCAAATTTAAAAAAAGAACATCTCCCCATCTTGAAAATGCTTGCAGCCAGTTTCTCAATTTGACGTTTGACCTCTGTCCCTACCGCTTACACACGATTAACGTTCACAACACAAGTGTATCGAGATCGGCCCGCCACTAATCTACCGTGTGTGACGTTCCTAAGAAATTCAATTGAAAATATCCGGATTTTGCTCACTGGACGGGGAATTCCTTTAAGTGATGTTTTTCAAATGGTTTCCGTTAGATTAGACATGGGTTTGGTGGTCTCACACTGGCTTGGGGAAAAATATATTTCGGTGTAAGTGAAGCCTTAGAGAAGCAAATTATAAATATATTTTAAGCCTTAACAATATTATAAAAGTTCAAGAGTCTCCAAATCAGCACGATTTTTTTTGTAAAATCTTGAGTTATTTATTGCGCTCAATATTTAAAAAATAAAAATAGACATAAGGACCACAGGATCAAATACTTACTATGAATAAAAAATTAAAGGACTTTTTTACGTTTTTAAAAATATGTGTAGTTAATGTAATAATGGGAGCATTTTCCTGATATAATGATTACTTAATTTAATTAAAAACTTTTAACAGTCTTACCTAATATTTTCTTAGATACAAACTTTTCAGTGGTTGTTGTGAGACGTATCCAAGTTTCCCCAATAAAACTATTAGAATGTATGTCACGGCGGTCGTCGAGCCACATTTCACCGACAACGAGGGGAGAGACATCGAGTGGATTTTAAAGTGTTTCCTACTGATACCAGATCGAAACGAGATGGGAATTGAAAAGTGAAGGAAATTCTAGGGTAGTTTTGGTGGTCCTTTTATGGGTTTTAGGACCAAAAAGGCCAAATTGAGGTATTGAAGATATGAATGTTGTAAAGGATTCGTATTCTTTCTTGTCTGAAAAGTTTGGCAAATTAGTTAAGATCATATGTAACAAGTATTGCTATTTAAGTATTCAATGTATCAAATTGTTTTCGAACTTGAATTTAGTTATTCGTTTGTTGTGTTGTACACAAGCATCAAATGCAAACCAATAAAACTGTATCATCATCTCACTTATTTGCGTATACAACTGACCGAGAAGGGTGTATACAAGGGGGAAAGCATACGTAGAAAGTATTAAAAGTATGAGTACAAAAATAAAACAGAGTATTTACAGTACAACGGTCAGAGACACTAGGACACAGGAGAGGCAATTTCGATCTCGCAAAAAGGTCGAATACAGCCCTCTCCAATTTCACAGAGAGCCCCTACAAAAGATCACTCACGTTAACTATGAATGAACCAAAACAACCCACCAGGCCGAATACGAAAAATTAAAAAGTAAAACATTTCCGAAACGGAAATAGGAATTGAATTTAAGTACATTTTAAACGAACCCCGGGCTTTGACTGGCCCAAATAATAGAATCCCGGTTCGAACGTGAATGCTTTTTTGATCTTTTTGCTGTAGCATCCCCTTAACGGCAGAAGCATTTGCGCCGCGCGACTAAATGGATTATTTTCTTCGTGTGTTCTTTTTTCAAAAACAATTTCAACCTTTTTTGAGCATTCCTTTCTTTCGGCGGCCATTTTGTTAAGACCTCCTCCGTTGCTCTGGCTCCAAGTCAATTCTTCCTTATAGGGGTCTCTGGTTGTATATTTAGGGTTCTTGTTACACTGGTGGGTTATCAAAAAGAGGAAACAAAACGTTGACAAGGACGGGGTGTGATTGGATTAAGGAGGGTTGACTTTATAGTCGCGACTCGGTGCAATTTGGAAATTGACTTTCGGAATCTGTTTATGTTGCGGTTCAATTCTTTTTGTTTGTAGCAGTTGGTGTCAATTTTATACCTCTATCGAATTTGAATTGCAATTTTGTGGATTAGAATTGCGACGCTGGTGGCTTTTTATTTGATTTTATTTGCATCTGGAAGTCGTTTTGTGTGTACATTTGCAATATGGTCTGGCGTTGCTTGCTATTTTAGTTTAGCAATAACTTTACCTATGTAAGTTTAATAAGAGCAAGGGTATTTTTACCATCATCTCCAAAGTTCTTAAGTATTCCTTAATAGTATGATACTTTATGGTAACTTACTTTCAAATAAAAATGCCTTCAACGTCATCCTAACAAATCAATTTTAGAAAAAACTCCAAAAACAAATACTATCCTCATTTCATTTTCCTAACAGTAAACAAGAAAATTCGTCATCTCCCAATCTCGCCAATATTAACGAGGCGTGAGCAAGAACATTAATTTCGCACAATCTTACTGCAGGAACCCGGTGACAGATCATTTGTCATAAGCCGTCGTGACGCGTGACGTAGCAAGATGGCCGCTTCAATTGTAATGCAGTGATACGAGTGAAATTTTTGGTGTTGATTATTGTTTGCGAAGAAATGTTTGTGGGAAATGTTGTGGTTAAAATGATTCTTAGTTATTTTTTCACCAGTTTTTCGTTCACTTTAAGTTTTTACTGATGAAAATATTTGAGTGCTTACTTTTAATGGTTAGAAGTAAGTATTAGATACATTTCGTATAAGTAGCAAAGGATAATGAGGTTCATCGATATACATTGCTTGCATCGTAATATCTGGAAAATAAACGTCTCAATATTTAGAGGTATGGTATAATATAGTTGAAGTTATTTGATCTATCAATACATTACCGTAACACGGGTCAATTTACACAGTTCTCCCAATATTTTCCCATAGCTCATTCCCAATGGTCTTCACATACTTAGGGCTATACATTAAAAAGTTTATTTCCCTATATTCTTTGAGCAACATGGCACGGAGGTTACATTAGCACAACAAAGCCTGCCGATCCGTCATACCATGACTACTGATGTATTTTAATGGAGATGTACTCTTGATCTGATGGGTTCTTGGTAAGGGTGGGGGATTCGATACGAACGTTTTATGTAGCCCAAGTAATTTTTCCGTATGCCGTATCATGTTGCTGCTGGTGTAGTTTAAACATAGGCCTTTACCTATATTTTTTATATTCCAGATCAAAGTACTTATAACTCAAACTCAAACTCAAAATATTTATTTGTATGTTAAGGTTGTACATGTAACTAAATATAAAATATTGCAAGCCGACACGATGCCCTGTAAAATCCAGAAAATACATACTGTTAAGCGTCACTACGTACAAGAAATTATTAGGTACCTCAAGTCATAATTCTACATTAAAAACCTAGAAACATGAAACAATGAAGTTCAATGTCAAAAAGTTCAAATAACAATCTCAACTTTCCCTCTATCGTCCAATCCAAAATAAAATCAGCATCAAATCCACCGTCATAAACTAGAGGCCATCAAACAGCGGACTCTATCAATCACTTAGGGAAACCTATCAGGGCATATCCATTATGCAAGAGATAAGTTTGTACAATAACTTGTGGAAAACTTGCGGCCCTAAGAGGAAATATACTTATTGTATCATGACATTACGTAATAATGCTGGTTTTGGTAGTATTGCAATGGTAGATAAGGAATAGTGGGACTGGCACGTAATGTTAACGTGATTTTTAAAACTTAAATCTATTTTACAATCAATTAAGTATTTAATAGTTCTGTTAGCCTATGAAGTTGATAAGTCGTTATATGAATAATACTCTATACTCGATAAATGGGCTATCTAACACTGAAGGGCATTTTCAAATCGGTTCCGTAATTCCTGAGATTAGAGCTTTCAATCAATCAAACAGTTATAATATCAGTATGGGTTACATGACCATAATTGTCAATAAATTTAACTACGTACAGGTTAAGCTTTTCGCCAGTCATAACACACCCAATCACAAGTATTTCAATAAGCATACACTACGACAGTTTCTCAACCACAAAGGTGAAAAGAAATCACATTCACAACTTTTTATTACAATACTAGTGCCACCATTTCTATTCACAACATGTACGTCAAATGGCAATCTTAAGGCCAGGCTAACTGCGAAACGGCACAAAACATCTGTTGTCTGACTTTCCCCAACTCAACCCCATCCAAATAGCATTACCATAACCTTTATGGGAAGGAAAAAATAATGGGTAAAATGGGCACTTGGAACAAAATGCCACTTCAAGGGTCAATGTGGATTGTGTCCCCTCGCGTGATGAAAAGCGACAATCGAAATGACGGGTGACATATACGTGGGTTTTGGGTGATGAATTCAGGGGTCGTAAGGATGGGCAGTATTTGTGGGATCGGTTTTGGTTGGGTGTAGAATTATTGAAGGAATAGTTAGAACATGTTTGGAAGAGGTGATCAAAAAAGGTTTTTCAGAAAATCTTGCTTTATAGATTTTTAAATAAGCTAATTTATAAAATCTAAGAAAACTCGATTTTATTGCTAAGGAATAAATATTTCATCATTACATACTAACTTGTGTCTTTTCGCTGTTATAATTGAGACGTTCTATTAAAAAAAAATACATAGAAACACATAGGTAACATGACAGAATAAGTAATTTCATAAAGTAGTGCAAGGGTCACTATATCTTATTTCTAATGCACCAAAACTCGTGGTAGGAGATTAAAAATATGTTGTATGGCTGACTTATATTTATCTTAGCTAGTCAGGCTTTCCGTC
This sequence comes from Helicoverpa armigera, assembly GCF_030705265.1. Taxonomy (NCBI): domain Eukaryota; kingdom Metazoa; phylum Arthropoda; class Insecta; order Lepidoptera; family Noctuidae; genus Helicoverpa; species Helicoverpa armigera. The sequence goes on along the minus strand of NC_087136.1, from coordinate 8,004,477 downwards.
CGTATGTCACACATGGGATAAGGGTCTCAAGACCCTCTCCAAGGGATCTCGGACACGTTCGGGCGTTTTGGGAATTCTCCTGCCACAGTTGGGGAAGATTGGGCACGGTGGGAAAAATCCTTGGTCGAACGCTTCGCAAATATGTAAGGTTTCTCAAGCATGTCGATGTTGTGGTTTTTACGATGTATTGTATTACTTCGCTTTTTGGTTTGTCAAGGAAATATTTGACTTTATCATCCGTCGCCGTCGTGTCTAACCTTTCCCTACTATGTTTGGGTCGCTTTCCAGTGAGTAGCAGCTTAGTACCTACTAGTGATTTACACATAATGACTGCCTACTTTGGAGCCTCAACCCAGGCGCCTGAACAACCCATTACCATATTCAACCCTCTCGGTAAAACTTGGTAGCAATTTTAAGGTAACAATTACAATAATAAAAATGACAGCTTTAGTTAAAAAAGGTAAAGTGATTAAATTAACAGAAACACCTGTTCAGCGCTCACACAGTCTCCAATATTAATTCCAACCGAACTTTACCGCACCAAAAAAAGCTTTCGCAAAACGAACCTGAACGAATTGAAACCATGAACGATGATGAATGAATCTCACGTAATCAATGCTTGAGATATGTTCCCCACATCCGATTACACCGAAACTACTGTTTTATCCTCGAAACAATACTTTAGTATCATCAGATTATTACACGAACTGCGTATCGCACATCCACCTGTGCATTAGCATACGAGATTAGTACTCAAAACATCTAATTTCTTAATTATAGAGCAGAATCAAAAGCGAGATTTTCGAAAACCGTGTTATTATTCTAATACAGAAGATTTTGGTCGGTTTTTCTGTGTATTGCCATTAATGTAAGATCTCTACGCAGGTTTAACCGGATGTCCTATTAAAATAATCGGCGAATTTCAATAAACTACCATTTGTTGGTTGGTCGGGTTAGTTTTTGGTTAGGTGGCGTGAGTGATTTTGATACTTGTGTATTAAGGTGAAAAGGTAAAACTTAGCATTCAAACCTTTTAGACTGGCCTAAGAAAAGTAATTTATTGAGCTTTTCTTTCAAATTTAATTCCTAATATTAAAGTTTTTCTGTTTTTCTTTAGCTCATGTATTAAATCAAAAATTGTGTCATATAAAAATATCACTCCATCCAATACTTTACTTCAGAAGGACCCCTCTAGTATAAAAAAATCCTTTGTTTTTACCCAGTGCGTGTACCCAATAAAATTCATAAAACAGTGTTCCATTACTTTATTTCTTTAAAAACGAAAGAATATTATATTTTTACACATACAAAATCCATCTACTTTACCACCCAAGTATCAAAACCTCTTTCTCCTTGCGGTGGCGACCAAATTAAATGATTGCCGGCTACCTGTTTTACGCCTAAGGATATGTTTTATTTTGTCTGCCCCGGGATGCGTATCGCATGCTAACCCATACTAAGCATCCGACGCATCCTAAAATGTACTGAACATTATATTTAAGAGTTATTAGCTATAAGGTCTTTGGGATACATATGTTAAGAAGGAGAGAGAGTATTGATTTTATTTTTGAGGTGATTTTCATCTGGTTTTAAGTTAAAGGTAAAGTCATCAAATCGATATATTGCCTATTAAGAGTACCAGCTCATTGCAAAATTTTAGTCGGCCAGTTTGCTTAAATCAACTGTTGACTACGAATTTTCACGTTTAATTTTCTTTAAATTACTTAGTACTGAATTATAATAAGAAATTTCAACTAAATATATACCCCATTTTCACCTTCCAGCTAATTATAAACACTACAAACCTTAAAACCTCACCCTCCTTTTAACAAATCAGTTCAAAGCTTTCCACATCCCGGCTTCTAAAGAAAAAATCGACTAAAACCACAAACCCTATTTAGTTAATTGAAAAAATACTAAAGCGTTGCCATCGAACGTGTATTTTATCTCACCCCTTTCTGAGGAGGTCAGGACCTCCCTAGAGACCTCCCGATTGGTATTCTTTATTACGGAAACGAACCCCATGGTTGTTTGGCACTCGCCTCGAGTAATTGGCGAAATATTACCAAATATTTGTAAATGAGTTCAGCGTTTGGAAGTAAGTTAGGGAGTGTCTTCCTTGCTTTTTTTGATTAGATAATAATTTTTAGTGTTGGTAAGTAGGTATTAATGTTGTTAGACAGATTTTCATTCTGTACGGTTATTTTTATTGCAAGAATACGACAGAACCACTTAATACTCCACGTAACTTACTTCTCAAGAAACACAAATAGGTAAAGATGAAGTAAACCTCCTCACAACACCATAGAAAAAAAAACAACAACCAATTCAAACTTAGAAAACAAACATTCCAAATAAAAAACAAAACACCTGTTCTAAATGTAATTTGAAAAAAGGCGCGTAAAACGTAATGGCGAACACAGTAGCTACCGAGTTACAGTCGTACTCGTAAAAACAGCGACAAGCCCCATCGAGTCCCGGCGCGTCTCGGTTCGCTTTTCAAATATTAAAATTTAATCGGCCGGTTGTCGCGAGTCAAATTAGCCTCTCTTGAGGCAGGGCCACAGAGTAGAGGTAGAGTGTCTGTTTAGAATGGAAGATTAGGCATAATATGCACATGATTTGATATTGTTTTGTCAAATTAACTACATATGAAATGAATCAAAGTCACATTTCAAATAGACCTAATTTAAGTCTTATTAATCGACAAAAAACATACTTTGTATATGAACAATTACATCGGATTAATGAGAAAGTTCTAAAGTTCGGAACGTACTATCGGAAAACACGTTCTGTTGTGTTATTTCAACGTAACAGCTATTTAAGTACTATTAGAGCCTTTTGCTCACAATATTAAACAGACACAAAACTACACAGGGAGCTTGTCAAGCAACGTCGCATCTGTCAATTTCTACTCTGTGCCTCAATCGCAGTGATACAACCAACAATGTAATTGCCGAAGAGACGAAGAAAACAGTTATTAATAACATTTGCGAACAAAATGCGAGCTCTGAATGATTTAGAAGATTTCCTGTCGTGTATTAGCAATTCCGAGTTAATATTCTCTTTGAACCCCTCTGGTGTCGTTGGATTTTATTTCGCGAAGTGACAGCCTCTTTTGTCTATGCTTTGAATGAATTAGCGCATGTTTTCTTTGTTTATGGTCTTGTTCTTGAAGGTTGTTGATAGGACTTTTTGAAGTGAGTTATTTACTTTCGTTTAACTTTTTACTGCTGTGAAATTGACATAAATGGAGTGACTGTCTATTTGATCTCCTCAGCCAGCAACTTGGGCAACCCAACACCCGCAGTAAATTGGTTATCACAATTTATGGTTTCTAACAACCACCCGTAAAGACTGTCAAACATGTAAAATAATGAGAGGTAAGTAAATAATAAATGAAGAGGTCTATTGATGATGATGCTCTGAAATCATTGACATTTACTGATCATAGAAAACAAGCTTCACTATTGTACCCAATATGGAACATAAAATATAGTTCTACATATAACAGCATCTCATGCTTTTCTGCTAAGAACTGCATTGAAAATCTTGAAGTCAATTCAGAATTTCCTAGAAGCCGTTACTGTTCACGTCTTTGTACTTGAGAACACAAGCTTTCTCAACGACTTCTCAGCAAATTGAAGAGAATTCTCAGAATGTAGGTAATTCGTTATTATATAGTTCTGATGTCCTGTGCAACTTGTACTTAAGTCATTTTTTTAATCATATTCGTAAAGTATCCTGAAAATAACGTCTTTCGTATGAAATGTGAATGAAATTCGATGCTTAGGTAGTAACCTGACAAGTGTTTACTCGGTAGTGAGAAAAAAAAGATCAAAAGTACGTACAACGTATTACTTACCTACTTGGTTTAGAATACAACACATAGTCTTACAACATATAGTCATATGAGTTGGTAAATCATACAATGTCTTATTTATTTATACAGCTGAAATAACAACTCCATTCTCCTACTACCAACTACTCACTCACACTCACCCGCTAAACGCTACCGCTTATCACTCCCCGCTCCGCTCATCACCAAACTCCAACCTTTACCGATGTGACCCGGCCATGTCGCCGGTCGCCGGCCGTGGATCGATACAGCCTCCTGCACTTGAGCTTTTTGCTACCCACCCCCCCGCACTCCGCACCCCGCCCTAACCCCCCCGCCCGGTCTTGGGCGGCGATATTATGTTGCTATTTTTATTTTTATATTTATTTTACGTGCCTTATTAGGAAGAGTATTAGGAAGAGTGTCTCTTTAAGTCTACACTCTCTAGTGAGTTCGAAATTTGAAGTGTGAATGAATGAAGTTTGGAGTTGTGTAAGGAGGTTGGGTTTCGATAGAGGTTAGTTGTTTAAGTTTGGGCTAGTTAAGTTAGTTTATAGTTCTAAGTGCTAATACTAATTGATGTGTAAACTATTTCCATTCATATTACTTGGAATATTTATCTGGTAAAATATCCATAAGGCAAATATAAAGATACATTCTAAACATAATCTGCCCTCAGCCGTATAGCGATCATATAAGAAAGTACATAATCCCAACCCACCCTCAGAGGCTTTTTAAAGGCTCTGCAGTGACAACGCGACGCTGTCTCCCTCTGCCACGCCCATTGGCGACAAAACCTTATGCCACGCCCAATGCGACACTTTCCACCAATCAGAGAACTGTCTGAAAAGTTTTTTATGTCAATATTACGTAAGTGGGAGGCTTTAGTGGTACTAAAAAGTTTAAGGCGTGGTGACTTTCAGGTTACTTATAGAAGTCCTGTAGATGTAAGTGTAGATATGTATGTGTGGGTAGATTTAAGTACTTAAGGTTTTATTGGTAAAGTTAGTCCTTTATGTATGTAAAGAGAATGTATTTAACTACATACTTGAGTTCTTGAATGTGCTGTGATAATGACAGTCAGAGTTCATCTATGTAGAATCAAGTTTCTCTTGTCTTTTGCACAGCTGGTTAGTCTTACACATTTGTGTAGGTAGAAGAGATTCCATTATATAGATTAATCTTATATCATCAGTGTTTTTAACTGATCTCCAACTGACTTATCTATTTCATTAATATAATCTATTCTAAAGACACAAACACCATTTTAATTACCCCACCATACTGCATATCTATTCAAAAGCTACAGGCTTCTCTCCCTAAGCGGTACATACTTAGCGATATAAAAACATAATGACGTATAAACGACACGGCACGGCGCATCTTGACCCCCCCCCCTCCTCGGAGATAGGGACGGGGGAGGGGGGCACCATCCTTACTAACCTCGCCTTTGTTCACTTCCCTGAAAAAGTATTGAAGCTCAACCTTTTCAGGTCAGGACTTTTTGTGATTTTTATGTTCAAAGGAATATCGGGTGGATTTTTCAGTCAGATATTGTTGTGGGTATTTAATTTTGCTGCTCATTTTTTTTATTGAATTTAAAATGTGAGGATGAAAGATTCAGGATTTGCATTCGATGATATAGAAAATAAACAGTGGCTCAATTATTCCAACTTGTTATAAAAAAAAAACTCTCTCCGAATCTTTTTCCTTGACTTGATAGATTAATACCGAGAATAAACAAAGGTGTGATACTAAGCATTTCTCCCAGTCTGTGTAACAACAGCTTACTTAGTAAACAAACATCGCACCTAATTAACCCAAACTTATTACCTGCAAAGTAAGTCCAACGACCATAATCAAAAACTGGCACAAAATTAAAATGTAAGCCCTCACAGAGCACTTACAGTGTTATTAAGTAACATCTCAATTCAATGCGCCAATATCGTGTACTTTACTCAACCCTCAACTGCGAACGCTCACAACCATTCATTTATTCTCGCTCGGGGCCCATTCAGCCACCTACACTTAATTTGTATATTTTTTACATTATGTAAGCAAGCTCCTTTTTGATAAAAGGATCCATTCACCGACGATACATTTAATAAAATGTATACGTGTTGTATCTTGAATAGCGTCTGAGTGGGTCGTTGGTAGACAGGTCTCAATTAGGCTGCTGGTCTAAAGAGCCCTTTCAGAATGTTTCGAATAGAGCGCTTTATTTGCGATGTCTCGGATGTAAAGCACTGATGTTGCCTTGTCTATTTGTTGAGTTTTGTGGTTAAAAAATACGTAGGCATTTTCTATTTATAATGGAAAAGAAAATATCGTGTGACTTACTTGGTAATAGTAGGCGTTTTATGTAAAATAATTTGTTCTTCTAATCACTAATCAGAAATCACAATCGTTCAAAAAATATAGTCCAGTAATATCGGTAACAGTTAACTATCTTCGAGAATCAAAATAAATTGATGCATCGTAGCTGCCAAATTTCAAGACACTAGGTGCGCCTTATGAGACATCAAAAACATGTAGGCATTATAGTAACAGGAATAGGCTTCAAAAATATTTCACGTAGGTACTTAAGTACGAAAATATTCTATCCAGATTTCCTTTCATCTCCAAATCAGCGTGGAAATAAAGCACCTACTTACTGATGACGTCGGTTACAACTAAGACATTATGCATGGCCATAAACTGTGGTGTATGGCCCATGATAACTACAGAATGGTCTCAATTGCCTCTTCTGAGAAGACACTGTGACTTAGCTTGCGGCACGCGCCTGTAGTAAGATTGGGTGTGACAAATGGATTGGTACGCTGAATGGGTAATACTTAGTAATATTATAAATGTGATAGTAACTCTATCTGTCTGTCGCGCTTTTACGGCAAAACTATTGATAAGTTTCTTTTTTCAGGTATTTTAATGCTTGAAAAAGAACATAGGCTACCTTGCATTTCAGAAAGTTCCTTCAGGGTGCGAGTGAAACAGCAAGGAATAGCTAGTTTACTCATATATGTGGTTCTTACAGACTGGTATTAGGCCAAATAATTGCATAGCATGCTTAATCTTTGTTTGACAACAACCAATCCAATATCTTTTACTCCTACTATTTTGGTTAGAAAGTGGAATACTATCTTCTTCCTAATCATACATCAGTTTCCAAGACCGAGAAGTATTCGACAAAGATGCAGATCGATACCAAAACATCCTCTTAACATCGTTCACTAATTGGCTAAGAAAAATTAATTCCACGAAAGGGTTCCCTATCCGGAACGACGCCCAAAGGACCGCCATTACGGCCCACTACGAAACAGTCAAATAATTGAACACCGTACACAAAAATATGTAAATGAGTTTTCGCTCCGTGAAAATTAACTTTTTCATTATGAATTATGTCCTTGATGTTGTCTTCTAGACGTCTTCTGGGAGTTTTTCGAGATTTTACAGCTTTAGCCAAGAAGGGTTAAAGGTAATTTGGCCGAGGGGTCGAAAAAACCCCCGCAGTGAAGAAGGGTTAAGTGAATTCGAGTTCTAAATAAATATTGAGTTTCCTTGAATGAAGTTTTGTCGTAAAGGTGATTTCGAAACAAATGAAGTGTTGTTTGTTTTTGTTTTGGCTTCATTTTGGATTTGGAGATATTTGTATACTTGGAATTAGGCCGAGTTTATTATGGGAGCGGTTTCATGACTTTCAGTTAGCAGTTTAAGAGAGAATTTTAGATTTGATCTCCTAAATAAAGCTACTGTAGATTTATTCCGTCAAATTTATTGTAAAAATAATTTTTTACTGTGTTACATAGAGCTTTTAGACCACCACTTCCCCGATGAGTTATCACTAATTGGTAATGAAGTTCCCACGCTGAATCAGCTGGCAATTATTTGAGAACACACAATAACACACGAGTGCAAATTACAATACTTGAACAGGCGCAAGTTAACTTTACGTCTCAATCTCTTGCGTGGGTGCTTTGCGGATTACTGACAATGGCTGTTCTATAGTGGTCACAAATACATAAACAAGATTATAAAGTGTATGTGGAACGGAAGATTGACAAAAATTAGTTTAGGTTGTGAATTGTGAAAATTTAATAAAATGGTAGTTTGCTGAAAGAGTCTGGCTCCTGATGTGTCAATTGCAACTTTACTTACATCAGGCAAGACAGTGGTCCAAAAGTCCAAAGTAAGTCAACTAAATCATTTTAAAAAATCCTCTGAACTTGTACTAATTCTTTTAAGTTTTTTTCAACATTTTCATGGATTTATTTTGACTCCACATGTAAATAAAACTGGCACACAAAATCCAGGACTGTAAAAAAATATCGGAGAAAAAATATCTCTCGATTAAACATGGCACTATTGTAGAACCACTTTGCATAAATGGCCAATAATTGTAGATCAGCGACAGAAGATCGACAGCCGATAGCTTCAAATAGTATCGTTCGTTCAATACAACATGGCGGCGAGTGAATGAATGAATGAATGGATGATTGAGATGTTAGCGCGGCAGATTGTTTGTCTGTATTCGGTTGTATAGTCTGTTGGATTATGTGAAGTTTAATTGCTTTGGAAAAGATGAAATAAAATGAGTAATTGTTTTTTTTTCTTCATGTATGTATCACTGTTATGATGTACCGACATTTTGCTAGGTTACTCGTATGTACCAGTTTATATTCCACGTTAATTTGAGTGGGTCTGTTGAGTACGTATAGTTTCAACAATCATTTAATGGGCAATTTTTTTAAGAAGAGACTGGGCTTTGTTCTCCGTGGTTAGAAAAAGCCTTAGGCGTTAAGTCCGCCCTTGTACACAATGTGCAAAAGCATTAAATAAATAAATAATAAAAAGCAACAAATAAGTATCAAGTCCCAATATTTGTTTTTATTTCAATTCGGGAAGCACGTTGATTGCTGGTGACTACAAAATTAATGGAATCTACAATTTTTATTCTGGAGAAAATAAGCAATATTTATGTACCCATACGCGTTTGCGACTTAACAAATATTACGTTATTTCAGCTTATAAAAAGGTAACATACCATACCATAGATTAAGTAATAGTTTGTAGGGCAAACATTAGTTGTAAAGCTCATAACAAGTTGAGGTAACGTGTTGGCTTTAGTTTAAAACGTTAGGGTGGGTGCTCTCCTAACCCCGACGTTAAAATGTATCGGAATACACGCTTCAATTGTAATCCGAGAACAACAAGTTAGGAGGGAAAATGGATGAGCCTTTTCCTTATTTTCATAATAATTAATGAAAATATTTTGAAAAATGTATAATGTCATAATTTTTATTTTTACCTCAGTAACGCGATTTTCTGTCCATTGTAAACGGACACTAAACTGGTTGGATCACTGTCCAATTTTTCATTGCACCTTTCCAACCGAATATAAAATGGTCATGAGAATGTAATATAAATGTTTTAACTGCAAAATAGGTATTCCTTTGACTTTAAAGATAGGCAGAACTTTTATGAGATTTTTAAAAAGAACTTTATTAAAATATCCAACTAAAGATTATGTCAATTGTGAGCATATTAAGCATACCTACTGAGAGCTAAAACCAGCAGGAATTCCTATTTCTATTATCACTCTCAAAAAAAACGACAGTTTCCACCTCCATGTTCCGTCAATAAGGCAGTAGTAGAACTCGCATTATGCTCGCTCACCGGCAATAATTACAAACATGTAGTTACAGGGTTAACAGTGTTTTCACTGCTCACTACTCTAAGCCACCCTACCTATCTTTCTGTTGTACCTACCTATCTATTGGTTTTTAAGTAGTGTCTTTTAGTGGTTTACCTATACACTACATTACTAAGCAATGTAATAATTAAAATTGTATGAAAATCCGAAAAAAATACTACCCACATACAATGCCTATATATTTTTTGAGAAAAGAAAAACCACGGAACTTGATTAACCCTTAACTAACCGCTGTAAGATAATGCCGCAAGAAGGCGCATGGCGTTTACTGATCCCAAATAAGAAAATGAAAATTGAGTTGAAAAAATAAAATAAAATATTCATTATATAAATCAAGATTTCCTCCAGTATTACCACTTTTAATCTTAAATTACTTGATCGTCAACAATGTGAACTTGTAACGAATCAAGGGTGTTTGAATAAAGCATGTGTGAAGTTCCCACGTGGACGGCAGTTAATAGCCTCACTGAGTTTTCCTATTAGCCACCATACTACACAAACAGTTAGTTAAAAATGCATTTACAGGGAAAGTTTCTTCAACTAGGTGTGAAGTTTAAGGTAAAAAAGCAATAGGTATATGTGTTTGACAAATCTAAAACAGGACATTGTATTAAAATACTGTAAATTAAAACATGAATGTTATGAAATAAAGTTGAAACGGTTTTTTGAGGCATCAATGTTGGGTTTTATTAGTGAGTCTGCATTCTACCTTAATAGTTAATCCTTTCACAATACTAAACAAAGGAAAAAAAATAGGTAACATTCAAATATGTACTTATGTAGCAATAAGCTGTAATTCGGCAATATATAACTATGTGCTCACATGCTTTTGTGCGGTAGATAAATGTACACAAGTTGATGACTTTTTTTTCTGTGTAGCGTATGGTGTTATACGTTGCACAGAAAGCATTGTCCACCATCTTCCATTCTAAACGGCCACTAAACTCAAGAACAACTAAACAGTAATGAGAAATGTCGCGTGGCTATTAGAGAGTCATCCCGCACCGTGCCCTATGGGAATACTCCCATGGTTTATGCAGGCCAGGGTCCCCTCAGAAACTTGTGTTAATTTACTAGTGTGTAGTTAAGATGTGTTGTTTGTTTTGTGTTTTATTGACGAAGATAAAGACCGTTGACCGGCGTCGACTGCCCATATGTCGTATTTGTATGTCTTATTTTCAAAATCAAAATCATTAAATCAAACGAGGCTGAAAATCAGCAGTTTTAACGTTTAAACAATACAAAGACAATCCCCAAAACCGCCTCAAGGAGCGTTTGTTGAAATTGCGACAAACTTTGAAATGTGGGGTATTGTAGTAGCATGTTACAATAAGAAAACTATAATTATTATATTAAATGTTTTCATGGCTTTTCAATTAAAAGGCCTTATGTAAAAGACACGCCCACAAAAGAATGAAAACTATTCAAGAATACTATTGTTCAGAGAAGTCTAACCTTAATTATGACGAATCTTATACTGCGGTTATGAAAGCAAAATCTAGTAAAATCCATACTATCTAACAACATTAGTCCTAAATATGAAAACCCCATCTCGGAGTATTAATGATATTGGTGTTTACTCAATGCTTGTCAAAGGCCGGGCTGGTCAATGTTGACAGACCGATCACAAGCTCGCCTCAGGCCAGTCGGAGTCAATCGTCCATTTTACATAATTATTTTGTAATTAAAATGTGACGAATTGCAACTGTGAGGGTGGTTTTTGATAGAAAAGTATGTTTTCTGTAAAATAATAATTATGGTGAGTGATAAAGAAACAGGTATCTAATGGTTGTTTAGACTTTTGGACTGAACTTTAGTTTATAATTTGTCCATATGAGGACATCTAAGTACGAATAAAGAATGCTCCTGTATGTAGCCAAGAAAGTTCTATTCTTCATATAAAAGCAATTCAGTTTTATAAGCACTTTCTTTAAATTTATTGTACCCTGACACACTTCCTTTTAATAATTATCATAAAAGGTTTAAAGATACTAATTTACAGGATCTGACTCTTTACTGCTCTTGACTGTAAAATTCTTATGATCCCTTATTCAACAAAGGAAAAGCTCTTACGCAAAAGGATCTAATTTTAATGTTCTTTCTAAGGAAATTGCCTCCATATTTTTCCTTGTTGTCACAAACTGGATACCTCCTGACACCTTGACACGTATGATGTATGTCGCGAATTATAATATACAGGAAAATCCACGTGGAAAAGTATAGGGTTGTACGAAAAGTATTGTACCTTTTTCTGTAGTTTTCCTTTTAGATACGAGAGTAGTTGGCTCTAGTATTTTTTCCTTAAATAATTTTGCAGTGAATAAGCATTATAATTAAACATTTCGTACACGAATATTTTCGAGACAGTTTAAGACTAACATTTAGTTGTTTTATATTTGCCTCGTTGGTCTAGCTGTCGCAAGTGCGGCTGCTGAGCACGAGGTCTCGGGTTCGATTCCCGAGTCGGGCCGAAATCGCTTTGTGGGTTTTAGAAGACTTTCACAAAGCAGCCCGGAGCCTGGAAGCTGGTGATTGATACACCCGTGCATCGGAGAGCACGTAAATGTCGGTCCTGCGCCTGATCTCTCTCCGGTCGTGTCGGATTACCGTCCCATCGGGCTATGAGAGTTAAGGAATAGTGAGTGCACCTGTGTCTGCGCAAATGCTCGTGCACTATAATATGTCATGCGTAGTTGGCTAATCTCCTTACATGAGAACAGCCGCCGTAGCCGATAATCGGCTAGGAGGACATCATTTTCACTAACTAAACGTCTATTTTTTCGTTGAATATCTTGAAACTTGCAATTTAAATTAACACTACAAAAAAAAACATAAGACATTTTTAAGCTACAACCCTTTCCCAACCCTCCGCTAAAAATATTCGCTAAATTCAGATATGCGTGGCATAAGTAACTGCCCCCTAGAGTGGCATACTCCTCGCATGCATAATCCTGCTTAGCCCACCAGACCGCGCCGTGAATATATTCCTAGCCTCCTACCTTCAAATCGTTCGTGAATTTGTTTCTAACATATAAATTATATGACTTTCTACGATGTGTTATGAATATTGTATGAGAAGCAAATTGATATTCGTATGTTACATATTGGCTTTTATGCCTTTTTTCTCCTGAAATTGGTTTTTTATGCCTCCTGTATGAATTGTGACCGAAATGTGTAAATTTGAGTAATGAATAGGGATGAGGTTTAATATAGGCTTTTGGATGGTTTATGCGGGTAATTTTTGTGGAATTTCTTGTGGTAAGTGATTATGGGTAGTTTTGGAGCTGTAAGGATAGTTTGGAGATTATTTAAATCATGTTCTTTACTCTTTTTAGGAGCACTTAAGTGGTTGAAGTGTACGAGATAACAAATCACGTAATGTCACTTCGATATAATATTTTCTCATGAAAAGAATGAGTTTTGCTTTTCAAAAATACATTTTAATTCTCTTAAAAAACAAAATAAAAACTAGTTTTACGTCTTACATTTCGAAATACGAAATAGAGCGGTACCATCCCATGAGAGCGGCCGCTAATTCGGCCCCGCGTCTGCCGAAGCCGAGGCCGAACATAAATAAAGGCCGAATCGCCACAGTGACCACAAAGCCGATAGTTTAAGAATATTCCCGCGTATAAATTAAACAGTACTCGCTGCCGCGCAGATTTCCCTAATGGTTGAGTGTGGTGTAGTTAAAAATGTGGTCTTGATACTTTTTATTTAGATCATTTTTATTCCTTTGATCTTAAATATTATAACTTTATTGGCAGATACTGTGAAAATTAGCGTTTTGGATTAATTACAAGAAGCATTATATTACATCGGTGATGTAAGTGAAAGTCATATGAGGATATGGATTTCAAGAGATAGGAACATAATGTTAGATATTGGAGTAAAAGAGATATGTATCTAAACAAGAATTGAGCATCTTGCACAAACAAATAACTATGCTATGTACTATTAAAATTTCGATTACACAATTATAAGAAAGTAGGTTTTAAACTCAACCTTTACCTGTAAGCTAACCTCAAAATACTTCCCCAGAAGTATCAAGACTATTAGTGTCGGGCACACGACGCGATACGTCCGGGGCGCGGTTGGCCGGTAAAGACAAGACGCATGGCCGGCACAGCTCTACAGGGATACACGGCTACAACTAGTGCTGTGGTATGTGTATCTAGATTTCTTTAAGTTAATGTATTAATGTTTGGTTTTTGTAGGTTGAGTTTGTGATGTTATTGTTTTTTTAGGTTTTGGAATTTGGCAATTGGTGGTAGTCATCTAGGAGAAAAGAAATGACATCTTTAGATGTCATTAGAATCACATATGTATAAGTTAATGCATTTGTTTGTTATTATTCGTAGAAGTTACACATATAGCTCTAGCAGAGATCTTTATCGCTACTTAATTTAAAACGTCTTTTAAAATGTGTGTGTTTTTCGAAGGATGTAATCAGGAAGAGCATCTCGAATTCATTTCAATAATTCATAAAAGAACGCCATTGTTTTATGATTAGAGGTTCTACGAACAACCTAATGCATAAACTATAAAAATTAACGACACAATAAACGTCATAATTTCTAATTAATAAAATGCATTTTAATATCCGTAAAAAAATATTAAAACCTACTAAACAACCCTCTAACAGGCGCTAACACACCGGCTTTCCATTTACCAAATTGAGTGAAATATGTATCCCCAAACACCGCGAGAGACATTAAAAAAACGCCTACGAAACTTTTAATATTCTAATAAGACTTTGATTTAATTTCCTTTTATCATTATTTATGTACGGATCCACGGTGAAAAGGCGATAAGTCCGCGCTATTATTATTTTTTTCCGCGTAGACTTTTTTTCGCTCCCCTCTAATATCACTTTGGTTTCGGAGGGTTGACTTGGGTCACAGAGTGAAAAAATACTAACCAACGACATTGTCATACTGCAATTTTCCCGCTCAACTTCTGAAGACATTTTCTATTCTATGACTCCAGTGTTACGTAACCTCGATTGAAATTCAAACTTATGGCTATGTGAATGTGGTTTATTTTCCTTTTTCTTAGTGTAATTTAGTTTTCCGTGGTGACAAGCATAACAAGGGTTTAAACAACTTGTTGATCGGTTTTGTAGCGACATGTCCGGCTTTTGTGAACATGTCAATGGTACAATGAAAGTGAATTGGAAGGTTTTATTCACAGAATTTTTTCAATGAAGAAAAGGGGCGATTTTTCCTTTCAGGAAGCGGTTAATAAGGGTTGAAAGTTACATTTTTATTTTTCGTTGTGTAACTTTTTGCTTTGTGTCGAAAAAGGATGGGTAGCTAATTAAAAAAAGTTTTGTATCTAACATTTTAGAAGGATTTTGCAGCAGTTACAAAACAAGTTTACACTGTTTTATAAAATAGAACCATTGACTGCTTTAGTGAGTCTATGTGTCAATGATATCTATTATAGGTATTTCACTAGTTCACGCAATATAAGTACTATTATTTTACAGTCAAATTCTAATTTGTCAACAAAAAAAAGACAAGCAAAATATCCATATTTCCGTAATGAATTAGCCGTTTTAATTTAAACGTCCCTAGGTGCCCTTAATCCGGATTAGTCACGGTATTACGACGTTTTCGAAGACATTACGTCATAACTGTTCGTTCTGAAACCATTAGTGGGCAAGATGTTGAGTAAAAATTTTTGGGGATACAGGTCATGGGAGGACAGCGGAGTTATAAGCGGAGCGTAGCGCAGGAAGCAGGGACTAATATTTTGAAATGAATTAATAAATAATGTACAGTTTTTTTTTCAGGAGGATAGACAGGTACCTGCTTAAATTGTTTGTTTTAGTAGATACGGAGCTAAAAACATTTCAAGAGTAGGTACTTTTCTCCACGTTGATTTTCAAATAACGAACCTCATTTCCTTCAATCTTTACAAAATGTGCCGTGAAGAAAAAGTCGCTTTATTCTTACGCAATTTTGAAAAGCTCCCTTCATAGGAATACTTTCATTTAAGTTTTAATGTCACTGAAATATATACTTTATGCATTATTTGAATACAACTTAAATTATAGTAGCTGCAGCAAGAAGTACCTACACAAATACTTTAGAAACCTCTCAGTCCTCTTCTAACTTGTACCACTTTCAAATCCAATAGACCACGAGGGCGATACCCTTAATGTGTTTGCATAATGTTCGTCATTAAAACATTTATTTCGAGTCAGTGGATACCACCCTTAAACGATGTATTTTTTAAGAAAGGGAGCAGATTTTTCTGTTTGTTGACTTTTTTTGTGGAAAAAGAAAAGATAGAGACTTTTGGTTTTTTTTTTAAGATTGAGTTAGTATCTTACCGTGGTATTCTGAAGTCAAAGTCGAAATCAAAACTACTTGGTTCTGCTGGATAACAAGTAGCCTTTATAACTCTTTCTCGATATATGAGCTATCTAATACTGAAATATCTTTTTATGGATTTTGTGACTCCTTTCATTTGCTAGTTCAAACTGACAAACAAATAAACTCTTCAGCTTTACAGTATAAGTACAAATGTTACTGAACGTCACATTTGCAACTTACGTATTTTTCCCTGCTAGTATTAACACAGTACAAACGTCAACTTTTACCATTTAACTAAACAGCGAATATTCACATCGCCATAACACAATGATTGAAGACTGACTTTCAAATAAAATGACTTAACGACTGAGTTAATGAGTGTGTCGACTCGAAATGAAAAGTCCAAATGTCGCGAGTAAGTGCTACAAAATAAATGATGACAGTGACTTGAGCTTTCGCTAAGCGACAACCTTTTAATGAAGTTGGGGTTTGTTTTGTAGTGGGAGATATACTTTTTAAGCTATAAAATAGATTAGTACGTAGAAAAAAGCAGTGTGCGAGAGATGGACACAATTTTTTTTAATATAAGTAAACACTGTTGTTTACACATTTCGCGCATCGCTAGATCGATTTTGATTTTAAATTCCCATTTAGGTATGGTATTTACGTAGAATTGGCAAATTCTTCTAAATTAGTAAGTCTTAGAGTTGGTATTTTAGATTTAGGCGGTCATGAGGTAAATAACATTTACCCACGTAATTAGAAGATGATATGAAGGCAAAATCAGCAATGGAAAACAAAAAACAGTAACTTGTTTTCACTTTACCCAGCAAGATATTTTCTAGCTTCACATCCATAGCTTGTACTACACACGACCCTATTTTCGCGTCTCCAACATTTACGACATGCAACCTCTTAAAAGGCTCAAGCAGAAACGATAAATTTTCACGCCGTCGTCGGCACATCGAGCAGAACACACAGTCATTGTGTAGGGTGGTAATTTGTAGCATTACAGATGAATTATATGCAAAACTTACGACTTAGAGGGTTTGGAAGTATTAGAAAGTGCTGCGAAAATGGAGACGTGATATTGGTTGGAAAAAAGTTACGGCGGTGACTAAGTAAAATGCTTACTCCTATTCAGTTTAAAATAAGGATTATATCTTGTTGCCTATGCTGCTACATAATAAGGTTATTAGTTATTATTGTACCAAAGTAGGTACTCTTGACAATCTCAAAATGTTGTCATAAAAACCACATCTGTCTATTTAATTATTGACCTAATTCAACACTACTGTTTTGCAGAAAAAACAGACCCATAGGTCAGACAGTTCAGACGCGCGGTTGTTGGGCAATAATGTGCCAAAGGAAGCCTCCATTTTTGTCAATACCTACATCTTTCTATGTAACTATTGACCTAATTCCATAACACTATATTGCAGAAAAAACAAGCCTAAAGTTCGCTCACGTAGACGCGTGGACATACATATGTAGTACCCTCGTTTATTTTGAAATGATGTACTAAAGAACGCTTGACAATCCTCTATTTTAAACCAAGAATAATATTAATATTGACCTAATTCTATCTACACTATATTGCAGAAAAAACAGACACAAGTGGACATACATAGATCGCGTGCGGTGTTACCCGCGGTTATTGCGCAAGCGGCGAACTGCTTCGCTGAACAAGCAGGCCTCGCCTGAATCACTTCCTCTGTGTGTACATACGTCCTCGCCTTGCTTGTGAGCTGTTCTGATTGGGTCTTGGGGTTTGTATCTTTTATATTTGTTAATTTTTTATATAGCTGTAAGGGAATAGGGAATGATCAAAGACACTATGGATGTAATGTAATGTAAGTTGTAAGATAGCTGTAGATAGATGAGCATGGAAGAAGAAAACATGCTGCGCCAATAAAATTGGAACAAAGGCAGGAGGTTGATGATTATTTTGTAGTTCTTTAGAAAATAGACAACGCCTAGTCTGAATTTTTATCTAGCTAGTTAATATGTCATGTGAGTAATAGTGTTTAGTGAGGACTTCATATTTTGTACTATAGGTTGTCTGTTAAACGAGGCGAACGTAGGTAGTTAGTTTTTGTGCTATCCAGTACTGTTTCTAGATTGTAGATATGTGAATGACATGAAAAATAATGGGTATTGGATTACTTAAAAGATTTGTTGCTTACTCAAACACTGCTAACGTTGCAAACAATTACATCATTAAACAGCTACCAAATCCAGCCCCAAGTAGAACACAACAACAACGCGACGAAACCCGCGATGTATCATTGCTTTTACTTGTAGCATCCGCAGGGGCGTTACACGGCTCGACTCCCGCGCCGCGCACCGAATTACTTAATAAATTATTGTCCACACAACTTAATTACAACCTTAATACGAAGACTTAAAGTCTAATTTATATCTGTAATTTTTTCTACTTTTCAAGTAACCTGGGCGGATTGTCCTGTCATTAAATTTGGAGGCCTGATGGCAAAGGATGCGATTTCATTTGGCACCGTTTTACTACCGATAATTTCGTAATAACTGCAGATATACTTGGGTGATATATTATTTCCTTTGATAGCGGATTTTGTCAGGGCTTTGTTTATACGGATTTTGTGAATGACGACTAAATGTAATTAGTTGTTGCCTCTAATTGCATTTGCCGTTGAAAATTTAATTGTAATTTCCGAGTTTTGAGACTTGTTCTAGAGTGCTTGTAATGCATGTAAATTAAGACATTATACTGCTTATTTTGCTTCAATATTCATTAGTTTTTTTCTTGTGCTTTGGTAGCTATTATTACTTGAAAAAGAATTGTAAATATTGTGTCATCTACTTCTCAGGTCTTTCTTATCTTTGTCAAATGTCTTGTATGCGCGACTTGTCAATTTCTTACATATTTGTAACTGAACCTGAATATAACTCTCTCTTAACTTAAGTTAAACTGAAAATCCGTTTTGATAATCTGAAAGATCAGACCCTAGCTTAGCAGACTGACATTAAGTAGGCTGTGAACGTAAACCTGCTGAACCGATTTATATAAAATTTGGTACACAGGTCCTCTAAAGCCTGAAAAATATCATGGGCTACATTTTCACCGGCATAGCGGAAAATATTTGTTTTGGTAGACATTAGTTGATTAATATGACGTTAAACCAGAAAAACTAGCTACCAATAACATGCACCAATAGTCTTATTACTCATACTCTTTGTTCAAAACATCCGAGTCAAGGATATATCCTCGCGTGAACGCGAAACACGATAACAACGGTCTGATTGTCATCTGGCGCGGATTTCGGCGGCGGCCATCTTGAAATGGTCGGTTTACTGAATTATGCTATACTGTTAGCATAATGCGTGTTTTTAATTGTCTTTCGTGTTTTAAGATGTAATTAATGTTGTTTTGTGGTAAGGTTAAAAATAAATGGCTTAATGGCTTCATACATATGCAGTATGTGTGCTTGATGGTTTAAATGTTAAAGCTGTTTTAGACACGTTGAAGTAAATATGATTAATTGATGCAAAAATAAATAGAAGTCAATAACAATGTCTTAGTTAGAAATAGAGCCTTAACAAGGACTGAAGATTGGGATAGAGTCCAGACTTTTATAGAAATTGTTTTTGCAAAAATGTATTCAACATTAAGTTAGCAATCTAGGATTGTTTTTTGGTACAAATAAACAACAAAAGGGAACAACAAGTAACGTCAATTACCCCAACAAAACCACGTCAAACTTAATTACTGAAAATTACAGATATAAACACCCAAAACAATACTAATTACAGTTTAGGCGGAAATGTCAAATTTTCACGCAGTTCCAACGTTTATTGAAAACCTTCGATTTCCACAAGATGAATAAACACACAAAGTTCAAAGGAAATATCGATTTAATGACAACGTACACGAAATCCTAGGTCTAAATAACCTTATGTGAGTAGTTTTGTTTGTGACCTTGCTACGCAAAAACGGCTGAACCGATTTTGATGAAATTTGGCATAGGCGTAGATGATACTCTGGCAATAGTCATAAGCTACATTTCATGCAGATATTGACAGCAGTTTCCTCAGGAACGCGCGTGAAACTTGCAAATCTGTTAATTTAGGGCAACACTGCTCAAAAGACCTGCGTATTTATGAGGACAAAGCAGTAGACAAAAGCCAGCATATAATAAAGATGAAGTAAACAACGCAGATATATAATATAATGATTTCCGATGGCCGTTTGTTCGGGCGGATGTTTGGCATCACGCGATCGGTGCTCACCGGCCGTGCTTAACGAAAGTGTTACGTATCAGTACGTTACGTGCTGCGAAGACACTTCCATGCTGAAAGGAAATTTATATCTGTGGGATGTGGTACCGAGGAATATAATGGATGATGGAGACTAGAAGGTTCGAAGAGCTGTTTAAAGTCTTATACTGAGGAAAACTCTCAAGTTTTCATGATACAATTCTCCATATATTAAGATTGTACCGAAGAGCAAAGAAGCTAATACATATTTTAACGTCTTTTGTTGGGACTTGCGTTGCTCCGCAATTGGTACTGATATTATCTATTCACATTTGTAGTAGTTAAGCCTAGTAAAGTTTTTGAGATACTCTTGACATTAAGGTAGGTTGTAGAGTTGGACATATTAGCTTATGTGCCCATTTATGTCACCAAAAACTCTCATTGGAATAAAATTATTTAAAGTATTGAGACATCCACAAGACCTCAAATAAACAACAAAAATGACTCAAATAAACAACTGAACAAACTGAAGACGTCAATCAAAATACCCAAACATAATTACCACATTAAAATGCTACCCCACTTTATTTTCACGCAAATGTAATCTCAACCTTCAATGTTCCTCATGACATACAGAATAATTGAGATTCTTACTCGACTTAGCTTGTGCGTCACAGGCCACAAAAAAGTAT
The DNA here is from genome assembly GCF_030705265.1 of Helicoverpa armigera. Classification (NCBI taxonomy): domain Eukaryota; kingdom Metazoa; phylum Arthropoda; class Insecta; order Lepidoptera; family Noctuidae; genus Helicoverpa; species Helicoverpa armigera. The sequence goes on along the minus strand of NC_087136.1, from coordinate 7,983,684 downwards.
ACAAAACTATACAAAATCAAGGCACGTGTCTATAATTTTGTTTGCCAGTACAGGGCGATACTTTGTACAGTGTCGTGTGCAAGTGTAGCCAGAAATATTTTTAATCCAAACAAAATACGGCGCTCTTCAAAATAAATATGTCGGTCGGATCGAGTTAGGAGGGGTGTACATTATTTTGGCCGGTAGTGTAATTGGGACGGCTGGTATTTGTAAACTAAGTTTCATAAAGTATTTTATTGTTAATACAAAATCTATAGGTAATCATATGAAATAACCCTTCACAAATTATATTAAAAATATATAAAAAATACGAAATACAAAAAAATATATAAAAAAAACTAGCATGTTTGTTTAAAATTGACGATAAACGAACAAAATATTGGTTTAGTTCAAAAAAATCATAACAGATGGCGCCACTTACATGATGCTACGCCGTAGAGAAGTATTACAATAAAAAGATTCACTTTTATTTTCGGTATCCGACGTAAATATTAATTAAGTAAAACCTTGTATATTAATTGTGACGGTCGTATAATAATTACCGCTTATCGTATTACTGAAGAATTATTTTCATATCTGCCCACTGATCCGTATTTTTAATTGGTTTATTTATGAATCTTGAAGTTATTTTAGAGACAAAGTTAGCTCGCAAAGGTACGTACTTTGCGAAGGTTAATGAAACTGGGCTAAGCTAATTAACTTAGTACTCGTACTTGAGCAACTTATTCAACCGGATTGATATACGAAGTCGGCTGTTCAGTAGAGTTGGGCGAGCGTATTAAAACTAGGTCTAATATCGGTTATAAATTATGCTTGTTGGTAATGAAAACAAAGTTCTAGTTAGAAAATCCGCGACAGCCGACATTTCTAGTACATATTACCTATACTGCAGAGGAATTCTGCTTAGTATACCTAATACTTATTAGATTTAATATTCGACAGTCATATGTTTTATTTTAATACACAGAGACAGAAACTCGAAAAATCGTATATCAATAAACCACTATAAATCTCTTCTGCTCAATCACGTTAGGGTGTTAGGATACTAGAAAAGATTACCAAAATAAATTCTTATTCAGCATATTACAGCGACCTAAAATTCCGTTTTACCGACGACTTCAAAACCCAGTGTGTAAACTCCCTAATCCGATATAAAAATCAACGTTGACCAGAGGCGGATCACTTAGGACAAAAAGAGATCTTGTTTATATTACGTACCGCGAAACTGAGAGTATAATATGGGTGACTGTGCTCCGGTACAAGTGTTGAGCTTACAGCGGGGTGGGTAAGTAAACATTTGAATAACTGAATCTGTATAGTGGTATGTTTCACTCTATCTTTTATTTACCTTAGTTATTAAAGTGCAGTTGTTATAGACCATACAAAATATAGCAGTGGCGAGGACAGGAATTCTATATCGAGGCATTTCTTGAAAACGTTGCTTAAAATCATCTTGATAGTATGATATACAGGAGTTTCAAAAGAATTCTATTAAATAGGTAGTAAACACCAATAAGTCTTATTGGTTTGCCACACAGCAGTCTAACCAGTATCAGATAATCATTTCATTTTTACTAACTAACCAATTCTGACCAATAAGAGTCTAGCTTTGAAGATTTCCTAGTTAGGTCTAATAACAGTCACGACCAAAAGATTTTTGATCAATCAAATTGGTTTTTCCGATTTAGAGCTACGTTGCCATCAAATAGAAATACACGTTGCTAACAAACCTGCAATATCCCACGTATTTTTTTTGCGTCGATAGTAAAGAAACATTATTGTTTGTCGCGAACTGCTTATAACTTGTACCACACAACAAAAGAGCGTTATTTACGCGTGAAGCGTCGAACGATAGTCGATTGTAACTATTTCCGAGATAGAAAATAATCAGACGAGCGTTATACGACAAATAACAGATGAAGACATATATTCGACTGTTATCTCCCTGAATGAGGCAGATTGGACCGATTCCGGCTTCCAATTGGAAGTTTGTTTACTTAAAGTTTGGTGGAATGTCTGAATTTGAATGGTTGGACATTTGGAGGATGTGGATCAAGGCGGTATGAAAAATAGTGTCTCGATTTTGAAGACTTATTTTATAAAGATTCAAGCTTGACAAAAAACGAACAAAGTGATTTATTCATCGTGATCAACATCTTCATGGATTCACTGATTATCCTTCAAGGTGTACAAAAGGTTATATTTTCTCTAAATCAAGTGACGAAATTGCACGATTCTGAAAAAAAATCAGTATCTCCTAATATACTCACGTAAATTATAATTTCTACAGTTAAGTACCTACCAAATCTAAAAATAAAACACACAACCTGTTTGATGGTCAATCAAAGCAAAAAAGAAACGTTTGATTAGTTCAAAACCGCAAGAAACTTCAAACACTTAGATAATAAAGTAAAATCCGTTATTTTATTACAACCATACTTAATTCTTTAGCACTATTCAAAACGTTTTCAAATATAGAACAATGATTTATTAACATGTGCGCTGGAGTCGAAGATTTTCATTGATGTTGGTTTAGTTCGGTTGTTCGAACATAGATGGCGTTAGTTGTAGTATTTTGTTGGTATCGTGGCGGTAAAATGTGTACCCACCTAGCTTACTTAACTATATCATATTTGTATATTATTAGTTCTAAGGATTGGTAGTAAATAAAACTAAAAGAAAAATAATGGGTGATGAATGCTGGATTAAAGCGTGCGTAGGTATAGTTACGCTATGTTTGTAAGACAGGTTCCAAAACATATGTACCTACACAAAAATACCTTAATATTTAGGAAATTCATATTTTACAATATTCCGATATCTTTATTTTTTTCAGCCTTTTAGTTAATTTTAAGTGCGTAGTGCCTATCAATTATTTCTGAAAACTTCCATAAAACATAATTTGAAATAATAACTCTTGGCTATTTCCGTTACACTAATTCGCGGATACAAATTAATGTCAAGTCAACAACCTATAACCGCCGCCCAACGAGTAATTAAAAACATTAAGTAAGTGGAAGATAATTAGACGCAAAACAATTTAAGTTAATACTTACGTAGGAAAGAGTAGAATTCATCAAAAAACTTCCTACGTAGGTTATCAAAATTCGTATAGTTTGTAAACAATAGTCATAAGTCATTTGAATGTAAAAATTTGGTAGTTTGCATAATTTTTTAACTGACTTCTCAAAAAGAAGGAGGTTTTCAATTCATCACGAATATTTTTTATGTTTTTGATTTATTGTACTAGAAAATGTTATCGTAATTATGTGGATATTCTAAGGGTTTTGAGGTCTCATGTTTTTTGTAATAACTTGAGAAATCTCTTTTTGAGCCTTATTTTACTTTTCCTAGTTCTATATCTGGAAAATTACTGTTATCTTTGCTCAGTCCCGAATTTCACGAATGGATAAATATCAGGCTTCAAACTAGCAGTTCTAAGAATAGATTACCGAATTAGGTAGGTAGTTAGATACGTATGTTTTCTTAATTTAATAAGTTGTTGGTCTAGTCTAATCGCAAGGGAGATTTCTCAGTAGTTACCTACCTAACTACATATCTATACTTAGTACATACGTAGGTGTAGGGAAACCCGAGTTAGGCAGTTCTAAGGAAAAGCCCGAAATCTAGATTTGTGTATAGTAGGTACGGTCAGCAGAAAATCCCTAACAATCCCGCTTTTTTAGATAAAGGCGTGTTACGTTTGTCAACACATATCTAGACATGTAAGATATAGATACGTTCCGATAAGAAACTTAGGTAGAAACTTGACCTATGGTTTAAAGGCGACAGGTAAGTAAGTAGTTTCTAGTTCTTTGTGAGTGTAAATATATGGTTTTTAAAACAAAATTAAGTGAATTGTAAGATTTGTTTGTGGTTGGTTGACTAGGAGTAGTGCGGTCGACATCTCTATAATTAGTCACGGAACCGAGTGTGTATGCAATGACTGGGTATGGGTATGTGCAACCGCGTATGTGCCGCGTTACGTAACGTCATGCGATGCTTTAGTTCGCCAGTGTTTACAGTGGCGGAGTGCGCGAGTGTCGCGTGTCCCCACCGTGCATCGATCCGCTCCGCCCAGCGCTCGCTCCTCCCACCTGCGGCCGCGGCCCCCGCGCCCCGCGCCCGCCGCCGCGCCCCCTCACACCCCCGCACCGCTGGCCTTTGTCGCTTGCCGCCCGCGCTCGGTCACCTGTGTCGCACGTCCTCAGTCGCAAAGCGGCCGCGACGCGCGCCACCCGCTTCGCACTACGCGCGCATATTATGACAGTGACGTGATGGAACCCAAAGAGTACGGTGCGGTTCCCGGCTTGCCGGCCGGTCTGGACTATTTTATGATGCCTCGAGTGACTCAACCTGCACCGCAGTTCGACTTCCGCAAGCTCGGCGCCAGCTTCAGCGGCCGAGATGACGACAAGAGCGACGAGCGACGGTCACCCGAGTACCCGGCGGACAGGCGCGACCCGCCGCCGGCCCCGTGGCCCCTCGGCCTCGGTGTCCAGTTCGTCAACCCCGCTACTGGCAAGAAAAGAGTTCAGTGCAACGTCTGCCTTAAGACTTTCTGCGATAAAGGCGCGCTAAAAATTCATTTTTCGGCGGTGCACCTGCGAGAGATGCACAAGTGTACAGTGGAAGGATGCACCATGATGTTCAGTTCGCGGCGTTCGAGAAACCGGCACAGTGCTAACCCGAATCCGAAGTTACACTCGCCGCACGTGAGACGCAAGATATCGGCACACGACGGTCGGTCCGCACAGCCGTTCCCGCTGCTGCCGGCGCTGGCGCGGCTGCCGATACCTCCTCCCGGACTGCTGCCGCCTGAGCTCGCCGCCCGTCTGCCGCCTCCGCTCACCGGACCTCCAGGACCCACTTCACTACCTCCACGAGTGCCCCTCGACGACCTCCGCAACTTCAGTGAAATTGAAAAAATGTACAGAAAACTTCCACATTCAGATGAACATCACCGTAGTGCACTAAATCTTGCCAAACCTCATGTTATTCACGAAGAAGAGTCTAATAATTATAGTGAAATTCATGATGATGCCTCCGATGATGATCATAAAGATAGAGTATCGGAGGAGGAACGGACTGCATCTCCGATTGTGGAGCGATTAAACTACGATGATGAACCCGAAGATTTGAGTGTGAATAAAAACAAAGACGATACCAAACCCGTTGTTGTGAAATCTGATAGTGTAAACAGTCGCGCTGACCCCACCGCCTCGGACGATAAGACGTCGTCTCACGTTCCTAACAAACGTAAGAGGAAGAGCGGCAATCCCACCCGGTGTTCACAAAGCAACGAATACAATGTTTCCGATGAAGAATATAATGCAGATTTATTTAGAAACTTATCAACACCCAGTTCGAGTCGTGCTGAAGAGGAACCTTTGTCGCTCAAGAAACAAAAGCCTGAAAATACAGAGCCATTTCAGAACAGTGAGGAAGCTACTGTGGACTCGGAATCGGTGACGCGTGTTAAGGCTGAGAGTGAATCGGATGATGAGTCGAGTGCCCCCAGCGTCGTCCGAGAAGGACTGAGATTACGTTCCGATCTGTATACCCCGAGCGACAGCGGGAGTGACTTGCATACTTTGGAAGAACGCTTAGCGAGGGCGCGCTCCCCGTCAGCCAGCAGCGATAGGACAGATGACAGGTCAGATATCAACGACTTAGAAATACCCATAGACGATGAGAACCCCGACCGATGTACCGCTTGCGGTAAGATATTTCAGAACCACTTCACGCTGCGCATGCATTACAGAAACGATCATTTGAAATTACTTCATCCATGCGAGGTGAACGGTTGTGACGCCGCCTTTCCATCTCGGCGGAGTCGAGACAGACACAGCTCGAACGTTGACCTGCATCGGCGGCTGTTGTCCACCGGCTCACCAGATGGACGGGAACAGAAGCCAGCATTCGAAGTCAACGCAGAACTCTTAAATAAATTATACGCAGACATAAAAGGGCTCGCATCAACACTAGAGAGCCTGCGATACGGCGGTAACGAAGAAGCATCTCAGCTGCCTAGTTACGTGACTGAAACTATGAAGTTCTATAGTCGGAATTTAAGCGCTCTGCAAGCGGGGCTGTTTCCACAGTTCAATGAGCGGGGGTTTTTTCCGTCCCCTTTTCTGATGGGTAACGGGGTGCCGCAGGCGGGGGGTCCGTACGGCGCTCCGGCGGGCGCGCAGTCGGCGCGGGAGTCGCTGTCGCCGCTGTCGGCGTCCTCGCCGCCGGTGCTGTCGCCGGGCCGGCTGGACGCGGCGCACGCGCGGCCTCGGGATGACGCGAACCTGCTTTTTCGCGAGACCTCGGAGTCGTTCAAGAAGATGACGTCGCTGTGCGAGCGCCAGGAGCAGTTGTACCAGCACCACGTGCCGGTGTCATGACGCGCCCGCCTGCCGCGCTCGCCCTGGTGATACCTCACGTCTTAAAGCGACACAGACTCTCTATATTTAATTGTTAATAATTTTAATTGTGTTAATTCTATTTCGTATTTCGTTTTTGTATTTTCTTGTGATATTTAGACAAATATATCGTAATTATCGATCCCACGAACTGTAAGTTAATAGGGATAGCAGCTTTGGTGTTGAGTTGGCGTTTGTGAAGCGAAGTGCAATACGGACTCGAATATTATAAATATTAATGGACTCGGCGTACGACATGATATCGTGTAGAGTATTCGTAATTGATGTTGAAAGTAAACGTTATATGATCAGCTTCATTTATTGTTCTGCCGCAATAAACTCATTGAGGAAAAAATATACGATTGTTTTTATTTGTGTGGCGAGTGCCGAATTATTGACGAGATGATCTGGTTACGCTCGGCAATAGCGTCGGTTGTGGGGAGCTACTCGACTGGAAACATAATGAGCATCTGCCTACACACCGGTTTTTGTACCCTTTTCACGATAACAATGCTCGGCTTTAAGTAAAAGTTGCCTTTGAGCTTGATTGGATAATTGACTAGCCGGAGCTTTTACTGATTCTCAAGCTTTAACTTCAATAGATTTTAATTTAAAAATCCGTTGATTCGTATACAATTCTCAAAGTTAGTTTTCAATTTTTAGTTTCTAATAAATTATTAAACTAGTTTGAATAATGGCTTACATCTTAATTTACAGTAGCAATATGAACTACAAATAATAATTCTAATATTATTTGTAGTTATTATTAATTATGGAAAAAGTAATTACACGTCGTTAGATGAACGTTTGAAATGTTTCCAACAGTTATACAAACGACGTTATTTTTTATTTCTCAGAACTCTCCGCTAAATTTTATTATCATATTTTACCGTTAGATGGAATATTTGAAAAGAGATAAAGTAAGCAGACGATAATTTCTTAAAAAAAGAAAATTTTGTTTCTTCTTTTTAATAAGTCTGGTTAGTTACCATTAGGTTCCTAAGTTTCTTAAACAAAAACTATTGATTCTGAGTAGGCTCCTCTCATAGTGATTAATGAACTTAAAAGGAAAACTTACAAACAAAACTATCTATTATATTAATATAATTACAGCATCAGTATTTATACTTGAGCATAAAAAAACCTTTTATCATACTCATATAGACACGTAAACACCGAATTAATTCATTCAAATAATAATTATTCACCTTCGGTCATACAACCTTTAAAAAATTCGGTTATCATAATACCTTTAAAAAAATCCAGAGAAATAATCAACATCTATTCTTATATCTATGGAAGCTGCTAACAGAAGAAATTCGGCCGGTGATGCTGTGTATACTACTTTTATGGCAAGTATCAAATGAATCGTAAGAATAAACAATAACAACATCAACAATCATTTTCATACTACTAGCTTATCTTCACATACTAAGAAATGAAAATTTGTGGTTGATTAGAGCTTTTAGACCTTACCTATTTAAGATAAGCTTTATTTATTTAGATATGTAGTAAAAAAAACTTTACTGGGTGTTATTTAGTTCCCTGAATAAGTTTTCCTATGCCATTCGTCGATACTGTCACGGCCAAAGACAGAATTCACTACTATAACAATAACCCGAAAATTTATACATATAAATATCAATTTGAAATATTCCCTTACAGCTTAATAGGTATTAAATTTAAACTAGACTCAAAAAAGATTTAACCACAAGAAAAATATCCATATTCTTTTCAATATAATTACGTTAGTCTGTCCATCAGTGTGAGAATATTACTAATTGTTATACGTACCTTCATGATTTAATAATAGGGCGCAGGGACGCACAAAATATTAATTATTTAGGGTCCCGTACCAAGGGTTGTGATTTGAGAACCTCGCGTGCAATGTGATATGGATGCAACGGAAATTATCTGGTAATGGATATTTATTGTTTTAGGCAAAGCGACATCATCAGTTATTTATGCATAATTTGTTTTGTTATACAATATGAATAATAGAAAAGGTCTTTTTTTAATTCACTTGATTTATCAATTAAAAATATTTCTAGACCTCATCTGTGAATTTTCTACATTTAAATTGCTTTGGAGATTAATTTCAATTTTTCTATTCGTTTTTCTCATTGAAGTAAGCTCTTCTTATAAGATACACTTTTGAGTTAGAAGCTTACCTGATAAATATTACGTTATTTTAAGAAGTCGGTAAAGATAGATTATTTTGAAATAAATCTTGTATCATATATAGGTGCATTAATAGGTACAGATATTTTTAAAAGTATCTTATGATTTTTCAACTTAATTTCCATATAAAAATATATAACACACCACTTACATTATCTGAGAGAAACATTCTTCAAAAAGCGCCGACAGATAGCGCCACTGGACGCGAATACTGCAAGTTCAACCTATAAGAATGCTCATGTTTCTTATTCATTGAGTTTAGTTTGGGGAAAACTAAGTATTTACAGGTTATTATGAAAAGTAAAAACTACATGCACTTTCCAAAATTCCAGGAGACGATTTGGCAAGAATCTCCATAAACAAAAATTACTTACAAACTGCGAAAACTATCTACATTTAGACACACTATCAAGACAGTCTAACCGAATTAACCTCCCCTAAAATCTTGTAAATTGTCATGCCACAACTAGTATTAAATTCTCGTGTTCATAACTAAACAGAGGTTAGACGGGGGTTCAACCGCACAGTTTGTCAAACCCTAATTAATAAACTAACCGTTAGCTGCACAAACAAAGTTGCTTGCCCCCCGGGTATGTCTGTCTATTACTTATTTGTCTAAATGTTGTATTAAGGGTAGTTGGTTGTAGACGCGGAAGTGAAATGTAATTTTGTCACTGCTGTTTATAGTTGTGAAAGTACTTTAAAATAGTGTGGTTGTAAAGCAAGACAGTTTGGGTTATAACTTGAAGAAAATACGTGCGAGATTTTCTTGAATTTTCATGATGAATATTAACGAAAAGGATTTCTAGCTAACAATTAATGATAGCTGCTTGCATATTGGTTAAAAAGACACTAAAAGAAAATTCGACCGTTGCTCGAAATGCCCTTTCTATTTAATCCTGATAGAATGAAGTTGATATTTGTGGGATAGACAATATATGCTTTTCATATTGAGTTAGAAAGAAAGAAAGAAACGTCCCTCTAGTCAGCCGAAAAGATTAAGAACACTAAAAACATTATGATAGTTGTACAAATGAATATATTTTATTATTTATGCTAGAGGTTTTATTCCTCACAAATAGTAGTGCCGTCAGCATGTGTACACAGCTTTAATAATTCAAACCCAAAATCTCAAAGTATACGACACAGTAAGTTAAGTATAACTTCAAAGATAATATCTCATTCACAGATTACACTAAGGCACACAGTTTCTTAATTAATATTTGACAAAATGTACAAAGACCTGCCTCAGGGGTTAACATCTTAAGGAATGGAGGGGTAAAAATTAGTAGCGGGGTTATATTAAGTTGTGGTAAGGGAATGTGCTTTTGTTAAGGGATTATGCTGAATGAATGTAAGTTTAGAAAGAATGAATGTTTAGAAGGAGAAAAAAAAAAATGGAATGGCGCTTACGGATCTAATCATTTACAGAAAAAAGTTTCATGTAAATTGACATTTGACAAGCACTTTTATCAGATGTGATGCTGATCAAATGCGTGCCTGTCAATCTATACCTATAATAAAAAGGTAAAGTTTGTGAATTTGTCATTGAAAGTACTTGGAAAATTCGTGGAAAGCCTCGTTATTTTTGAGTTCAATTAACCATATTTTATCATGGTACATTAAGTAGTGATCCCAAGATGCCGTGGATACCGCGGAAAATAGCTGGTCATAGGAATAAATGAAATAAAAATAATACTTTACATGCCTAATTAAACCGGGAAAATGCTTGAAAACGGTAAGTATCTTGAAGAAATTGCCTGAAGCGTGGCTTTAATCTGGCCTGTCTCTTACAAATGGCTGCTACTAGTCCCTCAAGTGAGAATATATAATGATTCTTTTAATCTCTTTAGGAATTCTTAAAGGAGTTCAAACGAATCATAATTATTAGCTCAGTAACGCCCGGAGCTTGTTACTTTTGTGTTTTAATGGGAAATTTTTGTTTCCTTATAGTTGTAGATATTTTGGTTGAGAAATTACTTTATAGGTAAAAAAATCACGCTATAAGAAAAAAAAAACAATCGATGAATGCGTGCTTTTAAGTTTAAAGGATCCCGGTGAGAAGAAGAAAAAGAGGTGGCTTTAGTAAGTAAAAGTCGTGACTCCCTCACATTTCATACACTGCAGAAAGGTTCATCTGATGATATCCGATGTTCCTAAAAAAGTGCTCTTAAGAATATTTCTATGCAAATAATAACAATTGCTAAGAATAATCTTACTCGATAGTTCAATCAGTCTATAAAAAGCGTAAACAATCATCAAAACGACCTCTGATCTCAAATCCACAGACCACGGTACAATCAAACTTTTCGCGCGATTCTTCTAAAATTCCTCACATTTGTGTAGAACTTTCTAGCAATAATTGTCTATGGCAGGTTGAGTTTAAATGTGAAGTTTCACTTGTCACTGTACCCTTTGGATGTCAATTCAATTTTATAGTGATCTGATGTAGAGGAGAATATTCGGTAGATGCGAACTTTTATGCTGTTGTTTTATGGTGGATTTCAATAATTTATCTATCTGTTTGTTACAATTGTCTTACTGTGGATTTGTATAACTCATATATAAGTTTTGTTTTTTGCGATTTGAGTTTGAATTTGGACTTACCTTACAACTTACAATCTTTCTAAGTATTTGGTATTATTAAGCTATGATGGAAGACTGACAGTTCTGCTCGGATGCTTGCGTGTATTTTATGCTTTTACGTATATGGAGTATTTATTAAGATTTAAGCATAAACTTTGATCTAGGAATTGTTTCGTTAAAGATCCAAGGTTGTAAGTTTTCTTAAAACATTTCTTGAAGTGATTTGATACTGTTTTACTTAATCAAACTGGGAATTATTGACATAACTAGTTTGCAGCACAGTTAGAGATTGTAGTATCTACATATATTAAAATTTAAGCATTTAAACAGAGCTATCCAGCCTTTCTTTCTATAACTGATCTATGAACATCATAGGGTGGGATCTGTTGAATAATTCACGTGTTTTGTGATCAAAGACAATTGAGCCGTCAAGTGGGATCGGGACTGCCAACCGTCACGCGTCACGTCACGCTTTTTATGTTGGCAGCACTGTCGGCTTCGGATTTATATGCTTTGCTATTGGGTCACGGTTATATTTGAATGTTTTTAGAATAGTTTATGCGTGTGCCTTTTATTTTGTATATGGTGGCTGATTTTAGTAAGACCGACAAATTCGATTAAAAAAAGAAAATGCTTATAAGTGCATTAATTGACTACTTGGGCAAAGTAGGAATGAAACGCTAAACAACTGGCTATCAACCATTTTCTTTGAAGTGTCCCTTGCGTTCTCAATCCGCATTTCATATAATCCAAATCCATATTGAATACTATTCGAGCATATTTAAGACTTTTCATATGTTACTGCCGTGATTGCCCGTATAACGCCAATGATTTGCCCGTGATATCTTTAGAGTCACTCATCCGTATAAAATGTAGCCTATTTCTATATACCTACAGAGCCTCCATTCCTGATGTCATCCCAATCAGTTCAGCAGTTTAAGTGTGCCAAACAGGGATCGTCACCAGGATTGATTTCATTCAACGATAATATGTGGTAACGAATATCATCGGAAATAACGTTTTCACCTAAGTGACCCTAAGACCTTATCCTCTAGTCGTGCTTAAACCACTAAGTATATAAAAATAAAATTAACAAACACATAATATGATCAAACGGGAGTGATCAATCAAACATTTCGTGAAGTTCTGTCCAACTGTTTATGTTAGGAAATGTTTAATCATCGCGGTCATGTTGTATTAAATGTCGAGGTGAATTACTCATATAGTGAGGATAGGTATGATCTTATAAAAATCAGGGATGGGGCTCAAAGAACTTCAAATAACTTAACAGTAATGCAGACGAAGTCTCTGAAAGTTGCGGGCGGTATACTATGGCAATACAAAAAGAGATCTGCAAAAGAAGGGCAAATTATCTAAAGAAGTGCTTATGATATCACAATGTTCAATACTTTGCCGCAAATCATACAAAGTGTTGGTATTTTTATGAGTTCGTTCACTTAAATTTTCTGCTAGTAACAACAATGTTTTGACTAGCGTCATTAGAGTACCTACGTCACACACTAAATCATTATGCAAAAAAACCTCTTTACTGCATTCAAAATCCATTCAAAATAAAACAAAAACAATACACGATCCACAAACGTCACAATTTGGCACCACTTTTTACGATTACCAAAAGGAAAACAATTGAAAGTTGTACGAAGCCGTGAGAAGCTCCTACTATCTGTTCTCGCAAATCTACTGATATTGGCCTTTATCTGAACGAGGCCCGTCAATTAGACGCTATCGAGCGAGTTGCTTGCGACCGATGCGAGCAACTCGTTTGCACTTTCCACTCGAGGCCGCCGTGAGAATCTTGGTATGGGTATTACGCATATCAGCGTAAAATGTATTGTTTTTTCTACATTGTATGTGGACTTTTGTTTAATTAGATGTAAAGTTTTGATGAATAAGTGCAGAAAATTCCTTGACTTTTATATAAGTTTATATGTGCATTAACATAAAAAGCTTTAAAATAAAATATGTACTTGTAATTGCAAATAAAATAACAATTCATTCAAGCATCCTTCAGTTTACTATTATCTGTTTGTTGCGTAGTCTGTTTGATATATCAAGATACCGGTAAAAAGTTTTCTTATCCTTCATTTAAGAATGCTACAGGAATTAAACGTTCAATTGTTTCACAATCAGACAATTATAGAAACTCTTAGTCAATACCATGTTCAGGAAATGACAAATTTTTGTATGTAATATGCAACAGCTTATTGTGAAATCGAACCTTTATAATCCTTATAAACCTTTATAACATGTTTTTTTCAGCAGGTTTTCCTAATAAGGACGACGATCAGAAAAATAATTTTGTTCGTTCTAAAAAACATGGCATAATTCAAACTACACACGATATTTCCAAATACTTCTTTCTAAAACATTACCCTTACCGAAAGTTAGCTAAAAAGGGGTGACCGCTAAAATCAGCCGAAAAATCACCATAAAACGCAGATAACTATAAAACTTGATGCAGCATGGGGTGAATGTGATAAATCCCATAATGTTCGTACGTGTAGGGTTGTGACGTAAGTGTTAGCTTGTTATTATGGTGGTGGTCATGGCTATTTATGGAGTGGTGTGTTTTATTTTAGAATAGATATAGATTTGAGTGTTTAAAAAATATTAAGTTTTGAATAAACTGCAATTTAAAGCACTTATTTAAGGCACTTATTAAAGATGAATATGGGAAACCGACTTTATCTACTTATTAGAACGTAAAATCTTCTTACTCATAACATCTCTATTTGTAGTGTAATTAAATAGGCTAGACTGCTAGATAGACCAAATAATGAACAGGGTCGGTTTGAGTAACTCCAAAAGTGACACAAACAAATCCAATTACATCTCAGCCAGATTAACGAACAACCGCGCCCAATCCTACTAAATGAGGCGTCAACTAAACAAGAGCATTACAGAGCATCCTGTTTAACAATACGAAACAAAACAGACAGACGGACACACAAACAGGGTTGTCGCTTGTCACATTACCGCCAGCGCGAAGGGTATTCACATGCAAAATTCACCGAACATTAGAGGCAGCCCTGACACGCGGAAGTGATATTTTTGACGGGAACGCCGCAGAGTATTATAAATTCCATGCTTTTTACTGTGTATTGGTGTCGTCACATTATTTTGGAGCGTTTGAAAGACGTGGGTGATGAGGGGGAGTTCGCTGTTTTGTTCGTTGAATGAGGTAAAGCATTCGATCGGAATTGACATGAGGAAGTGCATTTTTATAAGCTGAGGGTAGCATCACAATGTCAAGGTTTTTTCGCCTCAAGAAAGGGCTTTAAACATTGATCCCTATGTCGTCCAAACAACGAAGTAAGAATTAGTTGAGGCTATGTGTATTTTTATATAGAAGAATAGGATGGATGGATGCAAATGGAATAATGCTTGAAGTTCCAGTCTATCTTGGCTTATCGTCAACATCAGCCTCTTCATATTATCCACTATAGGCCTGAGGCCTGTGGCCTTCAGTGGACACTGAATAAAATACCTACTTCTGTACTACTCGTCTCATACAACGAACTAATTCTTTTAAAATATAAACTATTATTGGGAAAGCGGGGCCAAGTATTGGCCAACAGTTTAGTGCAGTGTGCGAGTACCGATAAGGTGTCCAATAAAGCTGTTTTTTGGGTGCATAAAGAATCCCCAATTACGCATTTATTTGCATTCCCACAAAAACACCGTCATTGTAGAGGTAATGTATCTTCAAATGAACCTGAGTCCAAAATAACTTGACATTGTCGAACAATGACAGACTACTACTGGCAGCAAAATGCACTGTTGAATATTTTTGTATGATTGGAACGTGGAGTTGTGGCTAAATATATCTGTAATATGGCTTTTATGATATTCTAGATGCGCAGAATTGGCAGGTGACGGCTTTGTCAATGGTCAGTTGAAACGGATATGTAAGTTTTGGGTATCATTTTACTATTATCGTGTCATGTTCTAAGACTTTTAAAATATTGTGAATCTGTAAAAACATGAAATAATGACTAGGATTAACAAGGTACATTACCTTAGGACACAAAATTGTTTGCACTAATGTGTTTAGTCAACTTTCAAGGGGTCGTGTCTAGTTTACATACCTACTTTATTCTATGAAATGTCCGCATTTTGGGAGATAAGTAATAAATTACTTATGTCTTTGCATCACCTAATGTTAAAAGCGGTAAAATGTTGAGCATCTACTAAATTATCGATCACCAATTTACACCTAACACTATCCTTCTTACATCCAACTAGCCGGTACATAAAATTGAACATAAAGCTAGCCTATCACGGTATCAATCAATTCGAAGCAAGTTGGTCCTTTGTCGCGCTCGCCTAT
This sequence comes from Helicoverpa armigera, assembly GCF_030705265.1. Lineage (NCBI taxonomy): Eukaryota > Metazoa > Arthropoda > Insecta > Lepidoptera > Noctuidae > Helicoverpa > Helicoverpa armigera. The sequence goes on along the minus strand of NC_087136.1, from coordinate 7,968,153 downwards.
CCGTCGCAATCTGTCACGCTTGCGACTGCGCACCGTGATCGTTAAATAGATAAACATCTCTATTTTTCTGTCTCGTGACTCTCGGTCTTTATTCTTTTTTCACTTTTTAATTTTTTTTTTTTCGTGTCTTTTAGCGGCGCGTGCGTGTTACTTGTTTGTAATCAAATATCAGTGACTTTCTTTTGAAAGTTTGATGGAACCAGGATGAGATGGTGTTGGGGATAAGCAGGTGCATTCAATTTCTAAAATTCTTTAGGTCCAAAAATATTTTTTGTAAGCATTCTTGAGGAAGAACACAATGTTTTGAAACCACTATGTATTAATACAGAAGTTGCAAATAAAAATTTGAAAGTAACTCATTTCGAGTTAATCACAGCAAACTCAGTAAGTACACCATTAAATAAAACATCACACTTAAAACCTATAAATAATCCCACAAATCTTTATACAAAGCCCACGGCGCGTTTAACCTAAATCTGTGTAAAATCAAAAATAGTTTTTGAAAAATCCATACGAAAACACATCGCGCACTTGTTTACGGGACAAAGTCTATGGCGACGGAGGGGGGAGGGAGAGGCCGGTGGGAGGGACGGGGGGGGGGTATCGGGCACACCACAGTCGCAACAGAAATAGAGTTTGACGTTTGTATCCGTGGTGGCGCCTGTTCATTGTCAACGGTCACAGAGTAGTGGGGAATACAGAGAGAGGTGATGAGTTTTGACGATGGCACACGTAGGTACGGTTTTTCAAAATGTTGGTCAGGTAAACAGCTTTATTGCCCATGGTATTTTCTAATGTACATTCAATTGCATTAAAATCGACTGTAATTTTTTTTGAAAAATTCTGTTTCATGAAGTTACAGTGAAGCAATAAATAACTTTTTAAACTTTTTCAAAAATTACTTATATGGCCTTTTTTACTGGTGTACCGAAGTTCGGACCATAGAACATGCATATTTAACGCGTCATAACTATCAATTATTAAAAAAAGCACATCGCAATAGTTGCTAGCTCTGTCTGCGCCTTCTACTCTGTGCACCTAAGGAGGGCGCGTTAAAATTGAAAATAAATTCAATATCAATTTGAGCACGAGCCAAGTGCTGTATCGCGTTTGTGTCGATACGTGACGTTTATGTGCCCACTCGACATACGACTAGGGCTACCTACTGAAATATAATTAAATTGGGAAAATAGAAAAAAGCATTTTTGAATTTTTTTTTATTAAGGCTGATAACCTAATTGTGGATTACCATTGATTCATACGTGAAGGAAAATAATGACAGCTTTACATGTAATTAAATTATTTATAACATTCAAGTATGCTTTTAGCTGTAAGTTAAAAATCATTGATTATTCTTCAAGAACACTCTTTACTTACCTACATAGGAGTATCTTAAGATATGAAATCCAGCTCAATACTCCAGCTTAACGAGTTTGAGATTCCATCTATTGATCATACAAGTAAAATTGCATATCACAAAGCATTCTAATAAAATATTGCGAGTTTATGAATGAAGTAAATATGTAGATATACTTATACATTTTAGTTAGTATAGCTAAATGTTGAAACAGGAAAACCAAACAATATACTTTTGACAACCCTGTCACCTCTATGTAGGTTTAATTTTAATAGGAATTCATCGTTTATCTATCGTCGGACATTCTTTAACTAAAACGTAGATTATAATTTATTGCAATTCAGTTTGGTTTAGACACCAACTGTCATAATCATGAAATAGACTTAAAGCTCATGTTTTTAGTCTAATCTTTTATTTAATAATAATTTTGGCGCCCATAGAACATGATGTATATAATTTTGGAATACATGGTGTTATAAATTTGTATTAGTGATCAAGGAAAAACAGGTTAAGTTGATTCGCGTGATCAATAAATGACTGGCATGTAGCTTTTACTGTCAAATGAAAATTGTATTGCTTTTAGCATAAAAAAGTCAACAGGCAAGATACAAGTTTTTATTTGTAAGTACTGTGGTAATTCCATTTAAAAAGTCGTTTATTGTCGTCGTCATATTTAAGCTGATCTTTTTGTAAATTAACTTTTATTACCAAAGTATTTTCTATAAAATACATGATATTTACTGCAGTTTATTCTATTCAAAGTCTAAGCAATTTTTCTTCATCAAAAAATAAAATATGAACTATCAAACAAAATCCGATATGAACTGAAAATGAATTCACATACAACCCTAATCATTCGACTTTGGCTGAAGATCGATGCGTACGAGATGTAGGAGGCGATTTTATTTATAAGAATGTATCAGAGGAATCCGAATTGACATGGTTTAAACTTCAGGTCTCAATTTAGACGTAGGGAAATAAATATCTGGATGGAATTCTTGTGTCTTTATAAACTGTTGAAAATAAAGGGGGAACAGATTAAGCGACTGATTCTGACACTTATTTTATTTATTGAAATAATTGCGAAACTATCTATTTTTATATTTTATGTTTGTATGTACTTTCTAAGTATATCTTGGACACCAATGGCTGATAAAAAGGTGAAGGAAAACATCTTGAGGAAACTTGGACTATAATCTGAAATCACCAACCCGCATGAAGCAAGCGTGGTGATTAATGCTCAATCCTTCTCCGTGTGAGAGGAGGCCTGCGCCCAGCAGTGGGGCGATAAAAAAGGTTGTAACAGTACCAGTAACAACAGATATGGGTATGGTACCCCTGGAGACGGAGATAGACAAGTAGAGAAAACATAAACAGTGCCAAAGTTAAAACCTAAACAGGATATAGCAGTCAATTTTCTACAAATGTTTGACGTTCCTGAATAATTTCAGATGCTAGACAATTTAACAAGAGTGTTATTGTAAGAGCTAACCAATATTGTTTATAGACATGTGTGATGTTACAATTTTGAATTATCGCTACTGAACCATAAATCAAAGGTTAAACAAACGGTTAGTTGATGAAATTCAGATACTGTTACTTGATTAAACTGGCACACTTTCCCGATTTAGGGTAGGTTAGGACGGAGAGGTATAACAAAGAACTTGGATCGGGAAGTCGGATTGCATAACATACCTATAATATGAAGAAGTTGTCAGTGCTAGTGGAGAAATAATAAAAATTACGTTGAAGAATACAAAAAACTTTTGTCAACCACTTAACAGTAACAAACGCACTTAATAGTGTGCATTCCGACGGACAATTTGAAAAAAAAAACCATTTCAAAATTGTCCAGAAGCTAAACTTATAGAGGTACACACATCCAATATTTATATCTCCATATTTTGATTTATGCTCAGGTTCGTATTAGTACAGATGTAAGCTTCGTAAGAATACGGAGAGCATTTGTTTTTTCAATTTTTTGCAGAGTATAGAAAACTCTCCCAGGCTACTATCACGATAGGGTACAGCTGTAAAAAATCACCAAAATCTAATAAGGAAATTGTCTCCTCATGCAATTTCCCTAAAACCCTACGAAGGGTGTGATATACGTCCCGGGGTCCATAGTGATACATAAATAATGAGCTTGTCCATGTGATGGTAATCGCGACCTCCGGAGATTTAACACTTTTTGTTGCGACTGTCCGGTGAGTGTTTAGGGTGCTGTATTTTGGTAACTAATATTATTGCAATATTCTAAAAATATAGATAGAATAGCTGGATATAATATTCTCTTATGTAGGTACACCAATCGGACAAACATGGATCATAATATAATTATAGGTATTATATACTTAGTGTTTTTTGGGTTTATTTAATGAGTTCATTATCGTCTAGAGTCAATCAGTGCATTAAGTCAATTAGAGAATATGCTTCCGCATAAATTAGGTATCGGTCAATAAAGTCAAAAGAGTATGCTCTGAATACACTTAATGATTTTATGCATGTACGACTAATGCATTTGATTAGAGTAATTTATCCATGTATGTATGTATGTATCCATGTAAATGTACATATTTTTTTATGAATATTTATTTTGATATAAAAAAAAAACTGTCGACTTTTGATCCAAAAGAATATATTTTTCTTGTCCTTTATATTGATGACGTAATCACGAAAACCAGAAGTTCACCACCTGCAGTTGCAAATATCAGGCAATGATTCAACTAATGGCTCTAAGCTACATGAAGTGGGAACGTGCCGGGTTATAGTTCATTAGTAAATAAGTATTGACAAGTTAGCTCATCGTATTAGGATTTATTACTTATGTTTCATAATTATATGTATGCTGTTTAAGCTGTATGTTTGGTAGGAATAAATGTTTTTAGTTTTGAGGTATCAGAAGCTAAAAATGCTCTACTGTAATCTAGAATATTTTTATGCAAAGTTGATAAAAAAACCACTAAGATGATGTCGAAATATAAGGATGTCTACCACAGAGTAAATTAGTGAATCTAAATATTTTGCTTGATTCTAAATAAGCGCTGATGTATCATTTGCCTGTACTAAAATGCATATATTTTAATATAATAACTAGTAAATCAACAAAATTAATAGCTGCAGTAACTAAATCTAGGTTATTGTGACAAACATAGTGTTATTCTGCTTATACACAATTTTGGATTATCTCTAGGTAAGTAATATTTATTTACATATATAATCAGCAATTCTTCTATTTTGTCATATGCCTAGCTTTGCAAATAATAATACGAATATTTATTACTGCTACTACAAATAAAGTAAACCGGCCTACACATGGAACATTGCTTCCATTGAAACACAAAACTTCAAACCTTACTTTCATTTTCAAAACAGCATATAAATACATTTTAAGTCAGTAAACATATCCATCCTTCTTCTTTTCATTCCAAATTCACGACGATTCAGATATTCATGCAGCTGTCAAATCTGACAGCTCCATTTGACAGCTCCGTTTGACATCACCCTGTACGTATTAGGGACGCCGCAATGTATCGCGATAATATGGGTATATTTCAAAGACAGCTATTTTATTCAGTGGCTAGGATATGTGTTCGACATTGATTTATTTATTGCTATCTGCCCCACCCCTTAGTGATAGGGTTTGAAGACAGATACTTTTGTAAGTATTGAGGGTTGCAAGACCTGTAGAATTAACATAGTGTCAATTCAAATAAAACCGAATTCAGTAATACATTAATATACCTTAAATCTTAGAGGTAAATACATGGTTACTTGTAAGTAGACCGCATCCTTTCATGAGGTGATAGGGTTAACTTTTGCCCAGTGTATCCCATGGTCAAATTTGTCCGTATTGACCTATACTATCACCTCATGAAAGGATGTAGTCTACTTACCAGTAACCCTGTATACATACATACAGCTCAAATAAAAAAAAATCCTTTTATTTGAAATTGGTTAATATAAAAATCGATGGTTTTAATCAGTAATCAATAAAATAATCAAATAATAAAGCATTAATTATAATGAAGATATTCCTTCAAATGCAAACAATAACACTGTTTTCATCCAAAAATGTAAAAGTATGTAAAACAAAGAAACGCTACAAACATAGTACTAAAGATTCAATCAACAATGATTCTACAACTAAAGAATACAAGAACCAAAACTGCTTATTAGTCAACATAAAAATTGATTACAAAACAGCGTCTGAACCACGGACAACGGAAATATGAGCGGAGTTGCCATAATGCCGGTAGATCAGGCGCCTTCTTCTAGGTCAAAGTAAGAGTGCATTTACGAGGCATTTAGATTCTTTGGGATATTTGTCAACGACTTTTGGTATTACAAAAATGATCGGGTCCAATGAAGACGTGTAAGGGCTAAGACAGTAACGTTCCTCGTCCTTGCACACCCGCATTTTGGCGCGCTACTTTCTTAGAAGATTTTCCATTATGTCGCCTCCGCTTGTTATTTTGTTCTCCATGGTCTAAACATAATAAATAATAAACAAGAAGATATCAATCAGGTAAAAGAATGTCTTAAGGAAGCTAAGTCGGACGGACAGACGGTAGTTTGTAATAAAAATGTTAACAAATCCATCATTTTAATGAAAACGTGAGTTTTATCACGAGATTCTTATAATTATTTATACTTATGTTAAATGTGATTGTTGCTAATTGTTAAAGATTTTGTCCTTTGTATGTTCGTTTGCATATTTTCCTCTTATTTCTAGTTTGTTCTCGTCATTTTGAATAATTTGATTCATGCGACTGGTATTTTATTTTCTGCTGGCGACTGCCTTTAGATAGTGTCTGTGTAATTTGTTGCTTATTGCAGTCTGCTACATAAGCCTTATTTCAGTAAATGACTTCATTTTTTCTCCATTTAGATCCTTCCACGAATTGATAATTAAAAGTAAGAAGAAACCATGTCCTCATCAGATAAAAATGTGGAAATCTTTTAATAAGATTTTTTGAAGTAGACTGAGCTGGAAAGATTTGGATGAGGCCTATTTCCGAAGACGGACAACCCAAGAACAGTGACGAATAGTAGGTAAGTAAGCAAATAAATAGGTAAACATTTGCAACAATTAAACCAAAGAAGCATTCCAATCACCATGTAAAACAATACAACCTTATCTAGATTTTACCAGCACAATTGTGCGAGAATGTTAACACCTGTCACAACCTGGGGCCCGATTCTCCTAATTTTACTTAAGACATTCGATTCACATTCGACTGCGATCCAATCACGACTCAATTACGATTAAAACGTATGTGGCATTCCGCTATTTTTTCTTTTTTTTATCCTTTTCTGTCATTCAATAATGAATCATTTTGTCTGCAAATGATTTACGATTGCAATATGACTGTAGAGCAAACTACTGTATAGACCAAAATCACCAAAATAGCTGACCAATCGCAAACCAATCGAGTGTCGTTGGAAAACGATTGGTCTTATATTAGCAGCAGAATGCACGATATGGTTAAAACTGCTATTGCGATCATATTGCGATTTAAATTCTATTCGATTTTAAAGACATTATTAACTTAGGAGAATCGGGCTCTGGTTTCAAGATCAGCTCCGATTACATCAACTTTGAATTTATTGCCTTTAATAGCATTATAATTGATTCCGTTTTCTTAACAATACGGTTCACGCATATCATTTCGTGCCATTCAAGTAATGATCTCACTTTGTCAGTAGGTTTTTGCTTTACCGGAATCTGTTGTATGGGAACTGGGAACTTAGTCAGTGCTTCGTGATAAAGTCATGAATTGATGACGTATGCAAGTCCCGATTCTTGTATAATTGTCGAGAAGTCGTGAACTGTTCGAGTGTTACTTTTGCGTAAATGCTTGATTGTGTTGTGACTAATCGGGTACTTGTTTCCAGTGTGTTACGTTGTTTTTGAGAGTAGAATGTTGTGATTTTGCAATGTTTTTAATAGTTACGTTGTTAAGTTTACGATAACTACCGATATGGACTGATAATTATGATAATAAGGACTGAAAGCAAAGAAAAGGAAAAGGCTTAAGTTTTTGGAACGTAAGCGTTTTTTTAAATACTTTTCACTTTACAGTTCAATGTCAACAATTTACGAAAGCTTTTTCACTCTTTCCTTAACATTCTTAAACACGTAGTAAAAAATGTTTATAAGTAACTTTACGATATTCAACAAAAATACCGTACCACCAAACAATGGAAACGCACTTCATCTCAGCTCACGTCCTTTACTCCAAACGAGGACATTCGCACGTCTACCCAGCATCACTATTAGCATAGCGAATGCATTATTACATGTCATGTGCAATCCGACACCACAACAGAACCAAAAGGTCGTAAGCGCCAAAGGACGTAAGCGCCAAAAGATGTAAGTGCCATTCAGGCACATAAGACCTTCTTGCATCGCTTGGTAAAACTCGCGTTGATAAATATATCTCTAAACATTTGATAGCAATAGCGATTTGTTCTGTTAATTGTTGGGTGATTCGTAATTCGTGCTTGTTATTATAAATTGTGGTTTGTAGATAATGTTTGAAGAAGTTGAAGCACGATTGGTATTAATATTGTGAATAGTTAAAGCTTGTTTGTGTCAGGTTTCTAGGCTGATTTGTAGGGCCTTCTGGCTAGGACATTCTTCTACAAGCTGTTGATTTGCATCCGTGCCATATTCAAGGAGGTAATTATGCTAATGATTCTCGACCCAAACCAATAAAAAATTGGTACGTAATTTTTTTTCTTTATTTTTTTTTCGGAATTCCGTAAATGTCATCTAGCCTTATTTAAACTTGGCGCGTATGTTACTGGCGTTAAAACCGTGCTGCACCCTCACACAAACGCAAACACAAAGCATACGCAACGATTACTCATAAATTTCATTCATAAAATTGGATTACTTCGGAAATACCACGACATTACAAAGACAAAAAAGCAGTGCATATTAGTTATTTCCCATCTACTGTAATACCAATCGATTATTTACGTATTGTATGTCCTCCTCCTAAACTATGGCACAAATGCAAATCAACACCTTGTATTAGAATTGTTAATTCTTGGAGGGTCATGTAATATATTGGCTATACAGTGTGTACTGTATTACATATTCAGGATCGAATTATAAAATTCACTGTGCACGTTATAAGTTACGAGAACTCTTTTCGGTCATAAAAATCAAAGTGGACTAAAAAAAGCCATAAATACTGCCTGGCTAACAGCCCCGGATCTAGGGGGGGCAAGCCGGGGCCCATGCCCCGGGCGGCAAATTCAGGGGGCGGCAAAATCAGGCTGCCTGATTTTAAATCCTACATCACAGAATACCATAATAGTTACCTACAGGGCCGTCTTAACCTATGGTGCAGGGTGTGTGTATGTCTCAGGGGCGCCCCACCACCAGGAAATTTCGAAAAAATTACACCCGTTTGATAAGGAAGTTCCATTGTATCATGATACTGACAAGCAAAGTTTCTAAAAAAGCCGTCTTCACTTTTTTTATTAATCATTTTCATTATTTTTCACTTTTAACATCCTCCAAATAAGTGAAAAAATTCTCGCTCGCTACGCTCGCGACTAAATGACAATATATTTATTTATTTATTTATTTATTTATTTATTTACTAGAAGGAGAATCAACAGCTGTAACAAAGGGATAACAATTCTATATGATATAGTAAGCCAATTATAGATTCTCACGGGTAGAAACTGAAAAAGTAACAGACAACTTAGGATCACTAACAAGCACGGTAAAAAAAAAAATAATAAGATTATAACAAAATATCACTTGGCTTCACTCTTGAAAAAGTCCGCATTCAGCTGAGTGCGCGCAGTATAAGTTTTAGTGGTAAATGGGTCAAATGAGAAGTCCTTACAAAGAACATTAAAGTCTTTACTCGCTCGCACCATGTATGAGTTTTGCCTATAGTTAGAAGAGGAATAAGGAATGGAGATAGGCGGATTAAATCTAACCGATCTCTGGGGAACATTAAAGCATAGTTTATGCAGGAGATCAGGACAGTCAATCTCATTAGAAATAATTTTTAGTAGGAAAGTGCAATCTGCTAATCGACGACGATTTATGAATATATGTATTGTTTTTCTGATAGTTTATCATTTTTATTGACGCACCGAATCAACGAACACAAATGGCAGTCGCTCTAATCACGGTTTCTTTTTATTTGTACATAATTCCTAGTTTCATTTGTGAGTCTTCAGGGCCGTTTTAAGCTTTGGTGCAGGGTGTGCAAATAACCCGGGCGCCTCGGTCTCAGGGGCGCCCCGGGACGCCCCTGTTTGATAAGCAAGTTCCACATTGTATCATGATACAGACAAAAAAGTCGCCTTCGCTTTGTTTGATTGATCGATCATTTTGATTATTTTTCATTTTTAACATCCTCCAAATAAGTGAAAAAATTATCGCTCGCTACGCTCGCGGCTAAATGACAGTGTATGTGCTATTTTTCTGATTGTTTATTATGTTTATTGACGCACCGAATCAACGAACACAAATGGCACTCGCTCTTATCACGGTTTCTTTTTATTTGTAAACTAGCCGTTTACCCGCGGTTTCACCCGCACCCCGTGGTAACTACTGCCCGTACCGGGATAAAATATAGCCTATGTTACTCGTGGATAATGTAGCTTTCGAATGGTGAAAGAATTTTTAAAAACTGTCCTGTAGTTTTTGAGCCTATTCATTACAACTAAACAAACAAACAAGGTTTTCCTCTTTATAATATTAGTATAGATAATTCCCAGTTTAATTTGTGAGTCTTCAAACAAATAATTTTAAAAAGTTGGTGGCTTTACAATGTACTTAGTCACTTATTGTTGTGTCGTAGGCTCAAAAAATTTCGCGCTCGCTTCGCTCGCGCAATATTATACATGCTTCACTTTCATAACTTCATGATTCAAATCCACGCTGTATTTATTATCTTTTATAAGTCAAATGTAGCAAAAAATATTATTTATGGAGTCCTCAAAAACAAAAAAGTTTGCGCTTCCGACTGCTCGTTACTTTACAGCGCTTTTTATTTATTAACTTTTTGTGTCCCAAATTAAAAAAAATTCGCGCTACTTTCGCTCGCCCTTTACAATAATTGCATTATTCTGTCTCGACTTTCATAACTTAAACCTGGCCAACAGTTTAAGCCTACAATGATTTGGACACTTTTTTTTTGTCATTTACCTACCAAAAAAGTGACTTTCGTTGGTGAAAATAAACATGAGTAGGTAGGTAGGCGGGGCGGCATTTTTTCAGTTTTTGCCCCGCCTAAAAAAAATTGAAGATCCGGGGCTGCTGGCTAATAACAACTACAAAAAAAATCAGTGTCAACTGATGTACAACTGAATTCACGAAACCTCAAGCAAAATCATCGTTTTAATTTAAATGGATCTTCCATCTACATAGCAAACTGTATTACATACTACACTAATGAGCTAAATATCTTTTCATACAATAAGTTTCATATACTTATTATAATTGATGACTCTGTCTGTTCGTTCGTTGATTAACGCTAGACGAATCACACCATCGCACCCTTTGACCCGTTCCTTGACAAATGGCTTTAAAATTGTATTATAATTTCAATAGGCGTTCTACTTACAAAGGGAAAGAAACTCTATTGTGTGAATATAGGGTTGATTCTTGCGAGGTAGGTGGTAATTTAAGGATTTTAATTTAAAGATTTTTTGGTAGATAGATCCTAGTTAGTTTGTGTTTGATTATATTCGATTATAGCCTTGTTATTGTTGTTAGTGCTATTACACTTTCAAGTTCAAACATCTGTTACTTTTTCGTATCATTGAATTTGAGGAATTCCAAAGACAGAGGTATACCTACATACATTTTATAACATTGGCAGTACCTAGTAGTTTATCAAATACCTAAGTAATTTTTTGAAGTCCGAATCATCACCGTTTAAAACGAAAGTAGACAAGCCAAACCACAGACAACGCGTAACAGCCATTAAAAGTATTATAGCATTAATAACTCGACAATCGACAACTTCCTTCCACAATGTACCAATCAAACCTCAACAAACCACCAAAGATAAAAATCCAATTTATATAATATAAGAAGACAATTCTCGCTTAAAAGGTCCCATGGTAAAAAAGCTAGTCATCCGCCGAGATAAACCGACTTCGTATCATCTATCAATCGAACATGGAGATGCCAGCGGGGGACTGCTATTAAATTCGTCATTTTCCACCAACGAACACAGTGAATCACAGTGTAATTTTACTCATACAATCCTTCGTTCTAACTGTAGGTGGTTACGACACAGTGTGTCCAACTGGAAGCGTGTCTATCAACAAATAAAAAGAGACGCCCACGACATCTTAAATAGAAAAAACAATTACATTCATGACATCTCACAGAGGCTTTTTTGGACTTCATCTTGATCTGGTGTTTCGACATTGAATGACAGTATTAATTTCATTTTGTATTACCGCATGCAGTGCGACTTATAGACTATTTGTCTATGGTATGGATGGAGGGTTTTCTCGCATACAAAGCTTGATAGATAGGAAAAATCCACTCATGCGATCGTGATGGACAATTTCGGAGTGTGTCAAGTGAGGAATTCCGAAACAAAGTTGTTGACTTCAACGTATTAAATTATAATAATTTGATAACCATGTAAGAAATATCAATTGGTAGGTACTTTAATACTCAAAATCCTCTTAACTTACAAACACATTTAATTTGGAAGCTCTACTAGAATTTAAAATGGAAACAGATGATCGACGCTGATGATCAGTCTTTCCTGTTAGTTGTAGCGTTTTGCGTATGAATCATTAAAGAATCCTGGAAATACAAGCAAAGACTTTATTATTCAACCGGGTATCAAAAAGTAGCAACTATCTACACACTAGTATGCACATTAATAATACACACTACATAGCCCTGTCTAAAACAAATAACATACCAACAAAAACTAAGATACCATGTATCGATAGAAAGCCATTAAAAGTCCCATGTCAACACACCTTATATCAATTGTCCGCACATAGTTAAGCGGCTCTCTAACAATACCGAATGAGATGGAGTCACGTAACAAATTCGTATTGGAGCTTCTTTCTAATGAACTATTTAATGTCAAACGTCTCGATAGTTAATGCAAGATATAAGAGTTTGACGGTTTTAGATAGAAAGTTGATCACAGTATCAAGTTAAAAAAAAATGTGAATCATTGCGAAATTCCTCCCTTCCTTTCATAAAGTCGGAAAACTCATGATTTCCGACTTACTTTAGCTGCCAAGGCAACACAAAAAATATACAAACATTGAAATTCAAGATTTCCTTTTTGAGAAGTCGGTTAAAATTCAATTGAAAAAAGTCAAGGAGAAGGAAGAGATCGTAATATTCAATTATTTCCTGTTTACATAAATCTTAAAATGTTCTAAAATAATATATCTTGTCGCTTACACCACACATGTTTGTCGTCGACCGGCGCCTGCGCCGCCGTGTCACAACAAAATAAAGCCTGTCCCGACCCAGTTCCCACAGTAGCCGATACTTAGATTTGTCACCAAATATCGATTAGCAGAAGGCTTATAAATCGTATCAATATGTCTGAAAATTGAATCTTTTCTACTCATTTAAGCCATTTTTAATAACCATGTATGTAACTTAGCTTAGTTTTCAGTCATAGTAAATTTTTAGACAGTCCACTGGTTTGTAAGTTAACTTTTATTTACATTGAAGATACAAATTGAAAATCAAATAAATGAACTACTTCTGTCACATCAGGCCTTTTTCAAAAAATATGCCCAGTTTCACTAGCATTAAAAAAAACACTCAGTACCGAACTACCGAATTGTTGATTGGTCAATAAAGATAAATAAATAAACTAGTAAAACTATCATAATAATATCTTTTTGGGTGTCATTAGATCATCATTGTCATCCGAACAACAAATGAAATGGTATTTCTGTATTAACTGTATTACGAACGTGTCGTCCGAAATTGTAAACTGGTTAAGTTTTTTTCAACACGCTATCGAAATAACTCATGTTTTAAATAAGTTATCGAGAAACGTGTTGTTATTAATACTTTGTACTTAAAACTGCTTTTTCGTAATGATGATTGATTTTGGGAAGAAGCCTATGAGTTCTCTGAGACTTTGTGACGATGTGAATTTTGTTTATTCGCCAATATTTTAAGTATTATTTTGCATTTATGTAACACAATAACATATTGTGAAATTATTATTTATTTATGTAGAACTTACTAAAGTAGGACTTACTAAAATCAATTGAGATCTTATATCTTTATAAGAATGCAATATTTGTTAAAGTTATTCTCTTGTTTCTCTCAATATGATCATTTTGTTACTTAGGTAGGTATATAAGGTGTTTGCCCTGTGCAGTCAATTATCAGGAATTTTACATCCTACCTCCACATATTGCTTATAAGGTATTCTTGCGTTATCTATCTACTGCAAAAAAATGCATCTCAGAGTAAGTTCTCCCACAACATGAAAATATCCATCAATGAAAGTTTTTTTTTCAAACCTGTTTGGTATCCAAAACTGGAAATATTCCATGACACACGATAAGTTGTGTGTCCACACTTTCAAATTGTCTCCGATACGCCATCGTAAGCAATTGAGGTAAAACTCGTCTTACCGCAAATTACAATTAGCCATAAAATATTTTACACGCAAAAAAATCACTCCATGTGAATGAATGAAAAACATTATTATTTTGTCATGGGTTCGCGTGACACAGAAAACATGGTGATTGGACTATCCCATGATGGAGTTCATTCAGCTTTTATAAGCATCAAGTATAAGTTAGTACTGATTGGTTTACTTATCAGTAAAAGGTGTTGTTTTATGGACAGGTCTGAATTTAATTTTCTTCTGTACTTAGATATTATCAAATTTCCCAACTTTCACTGAATTTGCTTCAATTCTTAGTCTCTACTACAAGATCAAGTAAAATATTGATCATACCTGAGCTTTGCCTATGAGGTAACTAGGGACAGATGACAACCGAGATTAATTTTTCGAGATTTTAATAAATTCCACATTTTTGCCCGATTTTTTAAATTTGACGAATGTGCACAAAACAGATTACAAAATGGAATGGATCCTATAATTACGTAATTCATTGAAGCAGTGACGATGTTTGTTTATATCCCGTTAATATTTGCAAAAAAACTTGCATACACATTAAAATCGAATACTTATTAAAACATTAACACCACTAATCGTTTCGCGGTGCATCTAACATTAACTAATTAGCTAAAAACCGTGATTTATATCTTCCTTTAGTTTCAACAGTTATACGCCTTTTAATTAACCTCGTAAAAAACTAACTCATAATATATATTTAATAACGGGATGCGGACAAGTCACGAAGACTAAATAGGTACTTCAGTTTTTATAACAAATGTCTAAAAACCCATCAGTCATTAAAACTTTTTCTGAATCACGACAACGACAAAATTGGTAATGATTTTTAAACGTCAAAAATATACTCATCGACTTGCCAGCCAGTTCGAAAATTCGTATTTGCGTTCCGAATTCGAATTTCAAAACCAAATTGACGTTTGTTTTTTTTTCGTGACTGTCAAACTCTGTTTTGCAATTACGATTACACTATGTATTGAATAGAACAAAAAAATTAAGCTTTGCCAGCGAGACGAATGATAAATTATATTAATTGCAATGACACCGGGCAGGCGTGTGAATCCCCAATTTGCGGGAAAAGGACGTGACGTAACGGTTTGCGAATCTCGTGCGCGCACGCAAGATATCTTGTAATGGGATTTCCATTCATATTTTAGAAGTTTTCGATTCGAGTAAGCTTTATATTAGCGACATTTCCCCTATTGATCTTTTTACCGTTTACCCTTCATATTTAGGGAAAATCTTGAGAGGTCATTTTTCCTTATTTCTCAATGACGTACCTATCGGTATTTTGAGATTTGGTATGATAAGACATGAAAAAAGACGACTTTTGTTTCACTACTAAAAGCTTTAGAAAATAATTGTGAACCTGAAAAACGTCATTACGAAAAAGCTTATAATACCAATGTACCTACATATTTTTGATAAGTATTACCTAAACATATAAATATCTCTTCTTATTTCTTACCGCATGCAACTCATGATATGATGCAATAAAATAAAAACAAAATTGAATTACACTGCTCTTAATTTTTGCATAATATTGAGTCATAGTCTATTTTTGTACGTAAATGTTTATTTTGATATAAAATATACGTCATTTAAAGTGACGTATTTCTATGTAGATTAATGGTAATTTACCCATTGACGATTTTAATTTGCTCACTGACGTCAAGATAAGCACAAATGTCACATGGTTTTCCCATTTTTTTGACATAATTTTATTTTGCTCGAATTTATTTTAATAAGTCATCTTAGTGGTTACACACATAGATTTTGTGCTCCATAATGTCAAAATAATAAATCACATTGTTATCGTAACATCGTATTATTTTATAAATAATAGATTTTAATATTTAATGTCCACAGCAGACAGATTTTTGTGAGATTTTTTTTTTTAATATTCTGGTAAGTTTAATTTGTAACTTAAACTTTACGATCCATGACTAATTTATATTATAAGGGCAAAATTAACACACAGATTCATAAACAATAAACATAGTTTTATAAAGTTAAAAAAACCTTAATATGAATAAAACAATAGTTATTTTAAAGTTGTCACAAAAGGGTTTCAGCGTGTAGGCTCGGTGTTGGCCCCACGTTCGCCGTCCAATAATCCGGGGCTCGGTAGTCCGGTGGTCTGGTCGAGACTTACAAAATAATAACTATATTACGACTAAATTACTTAACCAACACACAGATTATACATAATACGACCTCTTCACAAATAATGTATCGTCACACTTAGATATTTGTATATATGTGTCCTCGATGCGAATTTATTTTTTACGACATAAAAAAAAAAAACAATATTGCGTTAGTACGTCGTCTACATACGAAAAGGCCATTCCAATTAAAATAATCGACATTTGCATAGAAAATGCGCGTATCGATACGAATTTACGGATGAGATGGAGTTTTGGTGTGGTACAAATGAAAAACTTTTGGGTCCTATGTCCCTTATCGCTGTTTAAAAATATAAGAATGCAACATAGATTAAGTACTTTCGTAAAATCAGCCTATTATAGCCCAGGACTCGATATAGGCTTTTCTTAAGTCCGACCTCAGTTTTTTTAACGATAATTTTGAAATTTTTGAAATGTATGGCCTCTAGATTGGCCTATAAGCTTGTGTGTTTGTGAGCGCAGTGTGGAATACTTTTAAGCTTCAGAGATACCATGCTAGATTGTGAGTACGGTTTCAAGATTCCTAAAAGCGTTATATATTGTGCAAGTTATTTTTTTTGCATTTTCATAATAATTTTATTTACTTTACCCGCTTAAGCTTATGTCTTAACCCGCTACAATCTAAGTACTCGTCACCAGATTACCTCTCCGCTCACGCCGGTCGGTTTTCCACTAAAATTAAACAAATCCACAACGACTGTGTTTTGTCAACTCGTGACTGTTGTCAAGGTCGGTGATCATCAGCGGTTTAGGGTTGACAGTATGTTTAAAACCTTATTTGGAGTAATTAATCATTTTTCGTAATAAATAAATATCAAGGTACTATCGGAATTTTTCCTACCAAAAGCTCTTATCGGATCCGGATCCGGTTAGACTGGAAGCCGACCCCAACATAGTTTGGGAAAAAGGCTCGGAGGATGAGGATGAGCTCTTATCAGATCATCACCACACATTTATTATTAGTTAACCACAGTATTTATTATTAGTTATAAAACATAGAATAAGTAGGATTATTAAGTGGAATTGTTTTCCAGTAGTTATATTATGTATATATAGAATTAAGTTACACTATCGAATTAGATTTAATCTGTAAGGATAGTTGTAAGAGAGGAAAATAAATAAATAAAAATCATTACTTGGCTTCTACTTTAATTAATGATATAATGATACTAACCAGCGTTCCGAGGAAAATACTTCAGGCACCAAGATAATAAGTAGCCTATGTTCTTTCTCAGCCTCTGAAATTAACACAAACTTTTTTACAAATTTAGAATTTACTACAAGTTTTTGTTTCACGAGAGGAGTCGGCTTTAGCTGTCTTGTGGATAAGGTTGTGATTTCCATAAATCATGTATTTTCACAGCTGCCCAACCCTTCAAGTACCTACCATATTTGCTGTTATGTCAAACCGTATCTTATAAATATTCAGTAACATCGTAATTTAATAGAATTTAATTTGCCACTTAGATAAATCAGAAACTGTTCTCACGCGAAACCAATTAGTTTGATGCAAATTTTGGTTTCGACTGCATATTATTTTGAAGTAACGTGAAAGTGTTTTTATTATTGAATTACTTTGATGGTCATTGATAGATACAACTTGGTCCAATCAGATGACCCAAATATGACCACTAAAAGTGTAACTAAAATATACAAAATGGCCCCAACAGCCTCTTATGTTCTTATAACTACCATTCATCGTCACATTACACTCTGATAAGTATCGATTACGTAGGAATTACATAGGAGCCGAAAGCGATGTCTCGAAGCTCCCGGCAATGGCAGTCTAAGACTGCCGACTAGCAAATTTAGGACCTTTTTTTTATACTTTTAAAACCAGCCAAGTCGCGGGTCGCGATGAAGCCAAAAATCAGGAAAATTCAAGAACTTTACCTTAACAAAAAAGCTAACATACCAACCAGCCAGCCCTACAGTTCACACTGATGACAATTGCTGGGTAATCACAGAGTGACGTCACTCGGCGTGCAGCGCTGCAACCTTCATGCTTGTCAACTGATTGTGCGACATTCGATTCTACTAAGGCTGTCTATCCACGTCAGACTTTTTGTAGGATGGATTAGCGGGCCAATTTTGTTGTACGTTCCTACTAGGACTTCTTGTTGGACGTGTGCTTTGCAGTATTGCTATCAGGGTGCTCTATTTTTCCGCTACAAAATATCGAACTTTTCGAACGTCCGATACTTAAGAGCCCGATAGAGAAAGAGTCCGATAGTCCTCCTATAAGTCGGCTGCTTATATTCTGACCTACATAAAGTAGCCCGCTTATTTGTCCTACAAAAAGTCTGACGTAAGCGGGCAGCCTAAGGTTCTACACACTAGGCAAGTCGCAGAATCGTGCGATGCGTAATGCAGGTACAAAAAATCACGATTTTCTTTGATAAGTGAAGGCTATATGAAGGCTGCCTGTTAAACGTGTTGGTAATTGATTAATTTATAGCTTTGATTGCATATGGATTTAGGAAAAGACCAGAAGTAAGAATGTTTGATTAATGTATTTAATTTTGATAATTATGGTTATAAGTGTATTTATCTCGTGCTATGTATACTGTTTAACGGTTCGGTAGGATATAAAACAGCCTTTTTACACATTGCTCTGTTTTAAACGTCATTTGCTATTGTCAATTGTTTGCTATTTTTGGGTTCGGAAAATTGCCAATGTGAAAAATAAGTATGACGTAAATAAAATAGAAAAACGCGCACAATCATGTACTCGCAACCTTAACTTGATACAGTGTGTGTATTGCCTAATTTAAGTTGACATTGTCCGTGGTCACATTAGTGGAATTAAATCATAATTTGGTAACAAAAAGTATCATAAAAACACTATTAGGCATAATGTAATAATGTAGTATGTAGTGCGTTATTTTTTACGTTTCTTAGATTAGCTATTAAGCTTTGTAGTGACCTCCGTATTTGTTCATTTGGACGTACTTTGTCGTAATTATTCTACTCTTACTTTTATGTTGATTTCAATATGAGTTGGACTATATTCGACTTTTTTTGAGCTATTTTCCTATTTACACAACAAATTCTACAATGAGAGAAAAACACATGTTTTTTTTAACAGGTAAGCTTTTTCAAACTTAAATACCACCGGTCAGCTGTTTGATACCACTACTACTACATACTATTGTTATGTAATATAATGTTTGTGAACATGTTAAAAAGGAATGTCTATGGAGATTCTTGCCGGCGCTTCTCCATGACACCAACTTTTTGGAAATGTGCAACTAGTTTGACGTTCCATAGGAGCCTGCAGAAGCCTATTTGAAATAAATGCGTTTGATTTTGACCATAATATAATTAAGTACTTACATGATTTTTTTTTATATTATTAGCCTATGCTGTCCCACTGCTGGGCAAAGACCTCCCCCATAGCTTTCGACTTATATCTATATCCATCGCTGTTTGTGGCCAGTCCGAGACAAAGCTGTCGAAGTCTTCTCCCCAGCGTTTTCTTGGTCTCCCTCTTGGTCGCCTTCCATCCCCAGGGATCCATTTGTGGTGATGTTGGCAAAAGAAAATACAAAAAAAGTTGATTTATCACAGTTTACGACATATTCCGAACCAAGGTACATTTCCATGTAACAATCTTAGTGCTTCTAACATAGTAGGTCATTGCGCTAAACGATAATCGTGAGCAATTGTGATCGTCCTTTGTTTTGAAGGTAGCATTGTTTTACAATTGTTTAGAAGCTTTGATAGCGTCGATAGCCATCTGAAAATAAACCCAAGTTATCTAAAAATAGAGCACAATTCTGCACCAACCAAGTCTGTGTCACATCTCATAGAAGCTTTGAAATGATAGCCATCTCGTATCAATTGTGATGAAATCGGATCGTCTCGACTGATGTATGTTCAATTGGGCGGTGAAAGTTTAATATACATAGGCAGAGATTAGGAAGTTTTTTGTTTTGAATTTAGCAATGCATTTTTTGATGGAAGTGTCATCATACATATAAGAAGTAGATTATAAGGTTAATCACGCTTGGTGCAGTGGGTCCGTGGATGGGTGACCATTATGTCATGACGAGTTCTTCGGAAGTTTCGGAAGGCACGATGCACTGGGGTTCCGGCTGTCATTTGAACATTGTGTAGTTAAAAGTCAGAAAATCTGAGAACCAGTCTTACCAAGAGGTTTGCTCGAGTAACTGGGTTGAGGAGATCAGCTCAACTTAGTTTGGAAAAGATTAGTCAGCTGATACTGATGCTAGTGCCAACGTAGTAATACCTAAGTAGTGTGTCATATAGGTAGACATCTATTTTTAAATAATGACTGAGTTTTGGAAACCGCTAATTATTTAAAAACTGTCATTCTGATTAATAGAGCAAATTAATTAACATCTAAAAAAATAAAGCGTTTTCCTTCTAATGATCACAGCTTGTGAAACCCGGTGGAAACATACACTGACGTCATGAATCTTCACGTCATTGTTTAAATTAAAATAAATTAATTTAATGCAACTACAATATCAAGACTGTGCGATCACAGTCACAAGCTTAAGGACTACTATATTTCTTTCTTTATTCATAAAGTCATCATCGTCCTCCTGTCCTTATCCCTTTTTTTTAGGTCAAGGCAGCATGTTTTCTTCTTCCATACCTACTCTTCTGTCTGTTGTCATCTCAGAAGTAACATTCTTTTCAACCATCAACTTTCACACAATCTATCGATCGTTTCATTCATTCATAAAGTAAAGACTCGGAAAAAAACTTCCATTCACTAATTACATTTTCTCTTTCTCAGTTTTACATAACGAACTTAACTTCATTACTTGAAGGAACTTATTCATGCTCCAAACTATTTAGACCAATCAACACGCGTGCATTAAACTTTAAGGCAAACAAAGTTTGTATTACGAAAAAAGTACGGGCAAGTGAGGTTTTTGGTTAAATAATTGAGTTCCGTAGGTATGTGATAGGGATAATACCTAACCTTCCTTGGTAATTTGGTTGCAGGATGGTCTGCAGGATTGTTCAAAAAAGTTACCACAGCCCTGGTACCTAAGGAGCTGAAGAAGGAACATGGTGGGTTTTAGTCAGTAAGAGCCTGACACTCAAACACGCTGCACACACTGCGGGGCCATTTGATGAAAAAGAAGGTCATTATGGTTTGAAATTTTCAGGTTTGTCATAGAACCTAAACAATTGTTTTTCTTTGTCACTGTTATCTTTTTTAACGGAAAGTTAGTAGCTAGACGTGATCAACGATAGTTGCAGCAGGATGCATTTAGTCGTACGCAATGATTAATTCGATTTTAGGTGTTAATAACACCAAGTCACTATTTTAATTTTAGAAATGATTTTAAAGATTAGTCTACACAATTTCATTAGAATAAAATTTCATCATCGTTTAGAAGCGTCATCAAACCTTTCATAAGCGGAACTCC
This sequence comes from Helicoverpa armigera, assembly GCF_030705265.1. Taxonomy (NCBI): domain Eukaryota; kingdom Metazoa; phylum Arthropoda; class Insecta; order Lepidoptera; family Noctuidae; genus Helicoverpa; species Helicoverpa armigera. Next base: position 7,946,558 of record NC_087136.1, on the reverse strand, counting down.
AAAAACTAAAATAAAAAAAGCAAACGAACCAAAGACAATGAGCGTAACATCATGAATCATAGAGTTTGGCAATACATGCTAATGGCAGCGGTACCATAGACTAAAGTTATGAAATTATACCAAAAAGGTCTTACTATACTTTGAGCCATCGATCAAAAATAGTGCAGCTAGATTTTTGAGGTCAGATTTGATTTGGAATCTAGACTTTAAATGATATGATCTAATTGATGAGCTGTTGTTATTTTATTGTTCTATCTATGCAATTGTTTCTGTAATAACTTGGCAAAATGAATGAGATATGCTGTAACATTATTATGTCCTTCTTTTATATTTATGGGTCTTGCTAAGTCGTGAAAGAATATTGTTAAGTTTAAGACCACTATTCAAAGATGATGTGATTAAAAAATAGACGGATTAGTATTCTGAATGTTTTGAAAAACTAATTGAACTATGGAAATTTCTTTGAAAGTCGCCTTTCCTTCACAAATTATTAAATTACTCATTCAATAGGTACCATACACTTGGTATATAAAACTAGCTATCATTATATAACATATTACGAAACCTAAAGATCATCCAACCAACTTAAGTAAGTCTTCAACCAACATGGATATTGGATATCATTTTGCATCTTAGAAATTAACATAAAATGCCTTTTAGAGAACCCGAGGCGAGCATAGGTCAAACTACTGAGCTAGGTTATAAATTATTTAAACATTTTGTCACCTAACATAGACGGACATATAATATGATCGTAAATTATTATATATAGGATTATGTTTTAGCTTAATAGGATTCTGGTTGGGTCGTAAATGAAGTGACTGGGTTTATTGAATTGTGAAATCTTTAGTGGGTAATGTTATAAGTGTGTTTGTGAATATGTTGGTGCTTTTAAGGTAAACACTTGATCCTTTTGAGATGAAATTTTGTATAGACATACGTGATACCCAGTGGAGCATTATAGGCTTATCCGAGTGTAGATAGGAACATAGTTCCCTCGGGACGCAGATGAAACTGTGGAAAAAATCATAAGTATTTTGTTGAGAATGCAGATTATTTATTTAAACTAAAGTCTGCATTGTAGAGTCTACATCAATAAACAAGTATTAATGCAGGGATTCTTAAGCAATGATAATCCTCTAAACATAAATTGTTGTAAATGATTTGTCCATTAAAATCATTGTCAGGATTATCAATAAATATATAATGTATGTTAGCGATAAGATTTGCACTGTTATAAAGAGAATTAACAAAAGGTTAGCTCTGCAAGTATTTGAACTTAGGTAGGTTTCTGACTTTCTTTTTTCTGCCGAATTCAAACACCAATTATTGAATAAAAGGAGTACCCTATTGTAAGTCAAGTAAGGTTTCCTAAAACGATTTTGTCATTTTTTAAAGAGCGATAAAAAATGGAAAATTAGGATAATCATTTTTACAGACGATTTCTACGTCATAAAGGAAAAAAAACTTTGATAATATTTTTCCCGAGTCCCACAGATTACCCAAATATAGAATTTAATATACCTGTTATTCTCATTGATGACGCCATTGATGATAGAAGCTTTTTCCTCAAAATTGAGCTTCTTTATTTTTTACTTAATGACGTTTATAAATGTATGCGGTCGGCAAGTTGTGTGTGTCACTTGAAGCTATATTAATATTCATAGTGATGACCAAACAGATATCATATCCTTGTTTATATCGCTTATTTTGTGTCATAAATATTATTATAGTTGCTACTGTGATTTTATTACTTGGGTTGTTGTCATAAAAATTGTGAGGTTAAAAAAGTTTTTAGGTACCTACTTATTTTTTCCTGTATTTGAAGATAGATGTCACAGTAACATTTAAAATCTTCTTTTTAGGTATTTGAAGTAAAGGTTCTTTAAGGCAAAAGATACACATGTATGAATGGGTTGAAGCCCAAATTCAAAATGTGTTGCACATGGCCTAACTGCGTTTTAAACGTGAACGTTTAAATACTTTTACGTAAAATCTGTCAAAAAAGCTCAATTTGAAATTCAAACTATCGACCAGTAAAAATTCTTTTTAGTGTCATCATTATCACCCACGATTCATAAAAATGTCATCATTCGAATTCTAACAGAATTACGATTAAATACCGGTAGCTTACAATGATTCAAAAGTTAACGGCTTTTTTGTATAAAAATAAAAACATTGTATATAATTCGAGGTTAGAGTTCAATGTTCTTTCTGAAGGATGTGCTAGATTTTAAGTGATTTATTGATTACGACTGTGGATCCGAGTGTTAATTTGTAGCCGCATATTTAAGCGGTGTTTTTACAAAAGTTTGATACTGATTAGATTAGTTAGAATGATGTTTTACTTGTATTTTATGTTGTTAGCGGCGGAAAATGTTTTGAGAATATTTAATTATAATTAACAATAATGAGCTGAATAACGATATGGTTTAAACTTCCGGAGCTTTTAAAAGTGTTGCTAAAAACTGGCATTTTTAATGTTTCTTTGCTACTGCGAAAGAAAGAGTCTTTTTTTGCAGATCATATCAGGACGAACAATTTTAGAACTGTTTTAGCCGACACGATATGTCGATTGCATATAAAAACTAGCTTACTAGGATTTTTTCCCCATATTCCTACCCTAAAATTACTGGACTACAAATGTGGTAGGTGGTGGTAGGTGGTTTTAGACCAGACTTGAAGGCAAACACAACAGTGATCTATTTAAATTTCTATTTAAATCTTTAATAGAGTACTCAAACAAAATAGGGTACCCAAACGATCAATACTCATATTCCATTACGCTTTCGTACATCATCATATTTTGTAACGACCGTAGCTGCGCGTGAGTGCTACATAAAACGTACCATTGGGTAACAACTAATATAATTTAAAACACAGTTTTATTTCGCAATTCGCGACAAAATTAATATGTTTCGTCTTTGCCTTGAAACTCTCTGGTGAAAGGTCAACTTATATTACTGATGGTTGGTACAGTTCAGTACATCGGTGGTTAATAGGTAGGTAATAACGATTGTGCGTGATTGTACTAGGTCAGATGTTTGGTAATGGTCTTTAGAAGATTTTTAAGAGGTAATTGTTTTAAGAATGAGAGTAAGAATGTTTGTGACTTTTATTCAGTCTTATATGGATTGTGAGGAAGGTGATGAATATGAACGTGGACGGATATACCTACTGGAAGAGGAAGACTAAATAAACGATGGATGGATTGTGTGAAAGTAGATATGGTAAGAACGAATGTTACTTGTGAGATGACGGCAGACAGAAGAGTATGGAAGGAGAAAACATGCTGCGCCGACCCCAAATAAAAATTGGGGTAAGGACAGGAGGATGATGATAAGGGCTTTTTTTTGCTTTTTATTAGGTGATTGATATTTTGAAACAACATCAAAAAAGTAGGTAGGTTCTCGTCAAACTGAGAATGTGAAACTGTATGTATGTTTGTGCGCGGTTATCTCACGTTTGGTTGAGCAGATTTTGATTTGGTTTTGAGCGTAGTATATAGTAGTATCGGCATTTACATTTCTCTAGGTATGAAGAAAACTACAGCTACTGCTCTTGTCTAATAATAGACTTATTGATTATCTTATGTAACACTTTTAAAATTCTATGGCAAAACATAAATAAAGTCTTACGTATTAAACGTGTATAATTGATTTATTATGTTGTCATGTCATTCTGTCGTATTTTAATGTAGGTAGGTATGTCGCATGATAAAGCTTGAAGCTTGAATTCGATGTTAATTGTAATCGTTTGTGGTTAGCAGTTATTGGGATTTTCCATTTAAATATTCTCAGGTGATATCTCTAGATAATACTGGTGAAATTATTATTTTTATATACTTAGGTACAAAACTTATTTTTAGATGAAAAGTTGGTTTGAATGTGCTAATCTAAGGAGCCACTGGACCGGTTAAAAAAACTATGTGTTTCAAACTTATTTTGTACATTTGTTTGTTTGAACGCGCTAATCTAAGGAGTCACTGGACCGGCTTAAAAAAATGTTTCAGAGTTACACAGCCTTGGGGAAAGGTTAGTCAGATAATGACGATAGCCACTTTATCGAGAGAGACTATTATAGGCTACTTTTTTTTTAGGTGCACGGAGACATTGCAACGGGACGCGACTGAAACCATTGGAATTAGCATTGGGACAAAGAGGAACCATGCAAGGTAAAAATTATTTTTTTATTTTCTTAAACAAAAAACCATCTTTACAATTTAGTTTTAAACTAAGATTGTATATACCCAAAATTCCAATAAAACTACTTCACTAATTGATTGGATTACGTACAAACTTACATATTCATATCTTAATAGCGTTTCCCCTTCACTACCGTGTCAATAAAATTCAATCACTGTCCGATTGAAAAATTAAGGAAAAATGTATGCGGAAAGCATCATGGTTGATTAGAACCATTTAATAGTAAGTCGTGTGGTTTGAAACCTTCGGGACTTATGGCGATAAAGTTTTATATCAACTGGATAATTTGTTGTGATTGCTTGTTATTTATGTTACCTATGTATACCAGCTTCCACTCGCGGCTTCTCCCGCGTGGTGTGTTAATAAAAAGTAGGTAACCTATGTGTTGATCCTGAGTATCACCTATCTACATACCAAATTTCAACAAAATCGGTCCAGCCGTTTTTGCGTGAAAGAATAACAAACATACATTCATACATTCTCACAAACTTTCACATATATGTATTAGTAGAATAGTAGGATTAGTAGAATTCTAGTGTTGACATGTTTTTGATTAATATTTAGGTTATAGTCTCCATTAACAGAAATTTAAAAATTAAGGAAAAATGTATGCGGAAAGCATCATGGTTGATTAGAAACGATTTAATAGTAAGTCGTGTGGTTTAGAACCTTCGGGACTTATGGCGATAAAGTTTTATATCAACTGAATAATTTGATGTGATTGCTTGTTGTTATTGATTGGAATTGGAAGAATAGGTTGTGTTGATGTTTTTTTGTTTATTTTTAGGTCATAGACTTCTTGGGAGATAGAATAAGTCGACTTTCTTTACTGTAGGTATCGAACAATTTATTTACACTAGTTTTTTTCTGGCCCTATCCAGAAAAGTAAGTAGGTACTTTACGTGCCATTGTGATTTTTTAATTTTCCCAATTATTAACTTTTTCTCCTTAAACATTTAACTTCGCAATCATAACGCACAGCAAAATAACAAACAGAAAAACATTCACTTCTACATTTAGGTATAAAATCAAGCCATGATCAAGTTAGGATTACATAATACGCATGACATAAATTCCATATTTCTTAAATCCAACTAAACAACGACACTGGCTGAATTACACAACAACACACACACACACACACACTATAATAAATAAATCCATTGAAATGAGTCACCCATTCACAAGCCTTCACTATTGATCGTAAGATCCACAGTTAAGGCTAAACCACGAGTTAGTACGTAATAACTGGACACTAAATGTCTAATAAAGTTAAAATATTCATTGAACTGACACTAAAATTGACAATATACTCCACCTGGTTGCAACCCACGTTATATTTCGTTTTTGATTACCATTATAGTATTCAATTTTAGGAATAACTAAGTAAGTAATGTAAAGCATTAATATAAAGTTAATGTTCGTTTGTTTTCTTGAACGCGCTTATCTATGGGGCTATTGTTCCTTTTTGAAAAAAAATTCAATGACAGATAGTCCATTTATCAAGGAAGACTATAGGCTACTTTTTATCCGGGTGCTCGATGTAGTTTTCATGGGATGCGGGTGCAATCGCTTGCAGAAGTTAAATTCTTCAATATGAAAAGCTTCGTCATTTTAATTCTAACGGGCTCGAATGATAGTAGCTTATATTAATGAAGTTGACATCTTCATATTAATTTGGATGACCCGAAAAGGTCACTGTCGTAAACTGGCCTTGAAGTGAAGATCTAACAGAGTAAATGCAGCTGCAATTGTTAGAAACTAATAGGTATTCTTTTAACTAAAGGTCACAACTGCTCATCAATTTTAAAACAAAACCAACCATCAGTCAATACTCCAAAGCTTCCATCAAATAGAAAAGGAGCATAACCCTTATTCTTCTCCAAAAGCCAAGGTACGAAATTCAATACGTTATTCAATCTTAAACAATTACTTAATCAAGCTATCGATAGTAATTAAACATTATGTCTTCATACAAAATGACTGTTAGAATGTAATCTTTGAGTGTCTGAATGACTCATAGAGCGACTGCAGTAAAGTGTAAATAAGCTTTGAAGTCGTGCCACTAGGCTGAGACGCGAACGTTTTATCATTGTAATGAAATATCAGATAATAGTGGATTTAGTTTAGGATTTTGTCGCGCATCCATTGAGATGGTTTACTTTAGTGAAAATGTTTGGTCTGTTTTTTCAACCTAGAGCTTTGTTTAAATTAATTGTGAAACTATTTAAGTAATTAAAGCCTTATGAATCTTATGAGCATCATGCTAAACTACATTATATTTTTGGCTTTTTTACTGCTCGATTTTATGTTTTGTGAAACGTCAGCCAATGACTTGGACAATGCACCAAATTCCCAGTAAATAGTACACTAAACTCGCTTCCGCGGTCAAGTGCCATTCAAGTTATACTAACATAGACATTTAAGTTTACTTACGTATATAAAAATATGTATGTTGATGTTTAATTTTATCTATGGGCCAATGAACCCTGGAAATAAAGATACATATTTTGATTTGATTTGAAAGTTAACATTCTTAATTCAAGTTGAAAGAGAAAACATCAAAAAAATCATAGCACACGAATAAAATGCCAACAGACAGATCATTACTCGCAAGTATCATTGACATGCGTCTAAGTACTTCGTCTAAGTACTCTCATTACTATTTAACGTAGCTTATTATGTTTAACTTAATGTTACTTAAGTGTCCCCAAGGGCAAAGTAAGGTGTGGTAAATGTTGGACATCGTTAGGAAGTACTCTTGTTAGCTGATTTAGCAAATTTATTGTAATTTTGTGTAATTTAAAAAAAGATTTTTGCTTTAAGTATAGTTTTTTTTTCTAGGTGTCACACCTATTTTTTCTACAGTTAAAATACCTACACTTACCATTTCAACTTGGACTATATAAGACTGAAATCACCAACCCGCATTGAGCAAGCGCGGTGATTAGCGCTCAATCCTTCTCCGTGTGAGAGGAGGCCTGTGCCGAGCAGTGGGACGATAAAAAGGCTGTAACAATAACAGCAATAGCAATACCCAAGTTTTGGTCGCAATCATTCTAAATAATGTATAAAAATATTGAAGCGATTAAATATTCCTTACAGATGCATGACCCAAAAAGACGGATCGGATGTCAAATTACGTAGGCGCGTTGACACGAGCGAGTCAAGTGTCGGATAGTTACAACACTAGCATCTAGTGCCCACATCACTGACTCACACGCGCTAATATGGTGTGAGCCACAATGGATGGGACAATTAAGGTTTCACTACGTATACATTATTTTGTGTACTTTATATTACCTTTTATGTGAAGTGAAGGAAGTGGTGTAAGTCTATGACGGGCCTTTTTTGGGGAGAGTAATTAATAAGTGTGTATTCTGTGTGTGTCCAATGAGGTTCACCATCTCTATTGCCTTTAGTAAGGATTAAGGAGAGTGCACTATATTATTTACTAGCGGTATTTTCTTTTTTAGTATGAAACTATTCAGATTTGGCTAGAAAAGTTATCGATTTATATTTATATAAAAAATCGATTAGGTTTCATTTGTAGAAACAGTTTTTTGTTAGAAGCAGTCATTGTTCCCACAGATTTCCGAAAAAACAAAATATAAACCTATTATCCAAATAATGACGTCAGTAAAATAATAAATTGACCCAACAGTCCCTCAGCTATACCTATTGAGAGTTCACAACCTTTTCTCCTACAACAGCTACTGGAACACCAACTAGCGCGAGCTACTAAATCCCATTGCAACATTGTCACGTAAACCCACGATCTGACTCAGCATTACCAAATAAGCTATCGATGCACTTTGACAATGAGTACTATCGTTCATTAGTATATATTATAATTAAATAGAAATACAAACACCCACTGGCTCAGTTCGTTCACTGGCCGGGCGAGTGACTAACCCGGTACGGCCTTGACCCTTATATTCAAACGAGGCTTCGCTGATCTATTTTTGGAATTTTAGTTTTGAGTATTGTGTAATAAGTTTGTTTTTGTTTTTATCCTTGTTTAGTAACGAAATGATACTTTTTTTTTTTTTTTCTTATTTGCGTACCTATGTGTAGGTGAGATGAGGTTTAACAGCAGTGCTCAAAATCGACCTTCATTCGGATAGACTGCAAACTGACCCTAGGTTTGGGAAATTCTTGGGCAAATACGGTACCTAATTAAACCTTTTTTTTTGGTCAATAGAAGGATCTCTAGGCAACAAAATGTGTAGGACTTGCAAATAATCTACTTTTGCGTAAGCATCTGGGTTTTTCTTATAAACTTTTAGTTTGGGATTTTCACTATCCCATTTTTAATATGTGTATGTTTCTTGTCAACGGAATCGTGACTAATTTTGATTTCTTGCGGATTTTCCTTCAGAAATGCTGATGGAAAATAAATCAAGAAATTACGTTGGTATTCCTTAAAACCACATTTATATGATTGACATTCCTTATTTCTAAACAAATTTATTTTCAAAGCAAAAAACCTACAATTTGCCCATTAAACTAAAATCTGACATTCTCCACCACAATCTTACACGCGAATACAACTTACAGCATAAATCACACAAAAGTCACAGAGTAAAAAACTACAGTCACACAGAGTGGACGACTGGTCTGCAATCAGTGGTAATTGTCTCAATCTACGGTCAGAGCGCCTGAGGACATTATTAACATTGCCGCGGATGTAAATAAATGGGTGTACAGACTTGTTGGTTTTTGCAGCGTTTTGTATTACGTAGTAAATGAAGTTGTGATCAAGGATTTGTTTGTTGATGACGGGCTTTAAGGCGTTTAGAAAAAAATTAGGTTATCCACATTTGTATAAAATGTCATTTTTTAGACTAGTGTATATACCTACAGAAACATTAAATTAAGTAGTTATGAATAAATATAGCTGATACTGGCCAAAAGAAAAAGTAGTTAGCTTCTAAAAGTCTTTTTTAAAATTGCACTTGAAATCAGTTTTTGTTATTTCATTCCGATATAACCCTGCCATCTAATCGGCAGAGCTAAAGCACTGCAAAATAAACTCTTAATTATTATTGTGACAAACTTTTGTCACGATACAAAGCACTCACATAAAATTCCCCCATTAACAGAAGCAAATTACCCGTCCACAAAATGTCACGAAAACATTAACAACTCAACGATTAATAACAAAAGACAAGCGACGATTTCAAGACTATTGTAAACGTCACTTTACAACCTTGAACTATGACAGGTCCCACCAAATGTATAGAGTCACGCTATTATTACTAATGTGGGCAAAGCATGACATATTCAATAGTATTGTATTGTTCGCCTAAATCTTATTGTGTATCATAGGAAGCTTTTTTGTTAGACCATAATTACGTGAGGCAAGGACGATGTGTGACGAAGATGTGCGAAGATGCACGATGTGGTTTGCGTATAATATGATAGTTTTTTTCAAGTCCTTACAATTCCAAAGATAGCTAATAGAGAGGTCTTTATTTGCTTTCCATACATTAGTCTTGATGGTAGGTACGAGCTTCTGGTTATCCTAAGCTTTAGTTGTTTACCTCTGTTCTGTGTGTAAAAAAATTGCAAAATGATGGTTACCAGTAGGCTTAAAAAAAACAAATACGAAATATAATTCAGGAGAACATGACGCGTAGACAAGTTTCTTAAGCCCTTAAGAGGAAAACATGCTCAATTCTGTTTGGCGCACTACTTTCAAAGCTCTCTTACTCTCCAAAAATGAACAAATTATGAATAAACAAAACATACTCTAAATGTTATAACGCACAAACTAAATCGTGGGATAAGTCCAGCGACAATCTCCCATGAACATTGCATCAGGTTGAATTTGCTCATAAAATTTTAGCACTCCACCCACGATATGTCCGAGTGTATTAATAAATGATATCTAATTTATTGCTAGCTTTCTGAGTAAATGCTCTGTCTATGGCAGACAGATGACGAAAGGTAATCGGTTCAATGATTCGTAGTTGGATAATGATATGCAGTTGGAAAGTTGGGTCCTGTCTAAAACTAATTTTGGGATTGATGACAAAGAGTTATGACTTCTGCCACACTTGGCACCTTCCTTTGTCTAGGATTTGTGGAAATGTTTCAGAGGCTTTTTGAAAGTTATTTTTGACATACGCTGAAGGAAAATATGACCAGGAGATATATAAAATTTGAATATATGTACATACTTTACACATGCGAAATGGTGAAGGACGGGAGTTTTTAGGGACTGTCTTTAGAAAACTTGACCATCAAATAGTCCTTTGTGAAATTTTCAGCCTACTTTGTGTAACTTACTTTTTATCTTATCTTTGAGCAAATGTAATGAATGCTGATCAATAGACAAGTAAAGAGATCCTATCTGACAAGTGCTAAATCGATGACGAAGAACTTTACCTATACCTAGTTAAACCTTATTATGTTTCTTTGAATGAGGTTAGTAGGCTAAGCTCACGAACTCGTGCAGTTCCGTCTGTGTATTGTTTTTCCCACGAATGACGTCATAGATGACGAGGTAAGATCTTGTGTCATTCTGATGACCAGCTGCAGTCGATGACGTTTGTTGCATTTCATTATGTTAATTAGTTTAAGCTTTTGAGAATTGACGCGTTTAGACCTGTATTGTAGTCGTAAATATTATGACGATGTTTTTGAATGGGGTTTCCTTAATATGAGGAAAAAGGTTTTGGATGATGAGGAAGTTTATTATAACCTTAAGTTGTAAGTTTGTATGTTACGAGTTACCTCTGGAAGTGGTGATTGTCATTCAAGGATTTTTCCATTATAGAAAGCTCTTTAATTATTAAAGTCCTGGTACCACAAGTTAAATCTTACTTTGGGTACCAGTCTTCAACAAAATTATTGTACATGAACATTGTTATAACTGATGTGTGTTTTCCCTTGTGTGTGCCTTTTTTTGAGTCAGTAAACTATTTTTATTTATTTTATTTTTATTTTAAAGTTGTTTTGCAGAAAGTTCTAGCACAATTTCAATTGTGACAGATTTCTAATTTATACGTATAATTGAAAGATCCACATTCCTTATAAATACACCTTGCGATAAAGCTTAAAGCTTCCCAATGACTCATAAGATTTATAGCACACAGCTTATATAATCTACTAACAAAATTGTTTGTAAACAACAGCCACTTAATTTATTCTGTGACCATTTTATTAATCTGTGGTAATAGCTTAAACGTGCTAGTGTTGTAAACATTCATCTTTGTCACAGATATCGGTTGCAAAATAGTGACGTGCCAATCACTTACATTATCGATCTATTAATGTCGATGAATATTTATTGCATTATAATTGTTCGGTGGTTATTGTTCGTTTCTTAATATGTGAACATAAATTTTGTGTGAGTGGTTTTATAGGCGAAGCTTTAGATAATGTTTTTTGTTTTTACTTAATAACAGGTTTGTTAAGATCTATGTTATGAGCTTTATTTTATTTTTTGCGTTCTAAGCGTTCTTTTGTTGAAACATTTTTTTAAACTTTATAAATAAAAGTTATATTTATTCACCTTTCTCAATTAAATCGGATAAACAAATTGTCACCATTCACCTATCAATTAATTAAGCCTACCGTTCACTCTTACTCGATCTGTCGACATCGCCTTTCCAAACCTGTCACATCCCTACCAACTTGTCCTTCTAGCAAAGTCAGCAATCGACTTCGATATGACAAATTCGTAATGCACTTCATTTAGGTGCGGCCGTGAGAATTTCGGCTTTCGGCATTCGGCGTTCGGCCTTAGATTGGCCTCTAACGGTGATTGCGAACATTAATTTCTTAGCTTTTGACACGAACGGTGACTGAACGAATGATTATCACTTGTTATTATAGATTGTTCGGAGTTAGGCGCAAGTTGTAAGAGCCGGTTTTGTGGGAATTGGAGTATTTGACGATGGTCACCGTGTGAATATTTGAATGCAAATTGTTGTGTCTTACGACACACTTATTTTTTTTGCAATTATGAACTTTTGCGCTATCGGTAGATTTTGTCATATAATTTGGGCCTTCATTACCCAATCCACCATGGCATAAGCGTGAAATTGCCATAGTAAATGTCATTGCAAATTGATGGAGCATCTCGAAAAATCAGCACCTATTTACAATTCCCATATAAGTACCTACCTATCATTAATTAAAACCTCCTTATTCCAATGACGTAACATGAATAAACCAGCACAATACGAACCAAAAAAATAGCAACATCTACATACCTACATGCAATAAAATTAGTAAACACAAATTCCAACACGCTGTATCTCATTCTTGGGCCACAGAGTAAAAAAACAATCTCCCACGATCGTTACAAATGCTTTATCTTAGTGCTAATTGCACAGGTTAACTTTTTGTCCAATTTGCGACGTTACACTCAACACTAAGGAAATCAATTTGCAATAATAATCCAATTGTTCAATTGATGTATTAATGGCAAAAAAAATATCTTAAAAATTCGATTGTAGGAACTGAAATTTTTCTAAGGTCGCGCACATCATGATTTGCCAGTAAAGTGTTACTGTATAATCGTGTTGGCAAATGTCAAATATTATGAGTTTGGTGATGGTCATCGGTGAACGGGAATCGAAGTGTTTTTAATCGATATAATCGATTATGTAAGCCACGTGATGTGTGAAGTAATTGTTGTGTAGTTGTGATGTCATTGAACATTTAATAATATTCGCCAATTTATCGCAAACACCTTGTTTAAATAATTTGACGACATCGAAATAAAACCGAATACAAAAGAACAACAATGCAAGTCCGCGAAAATTTAATTCAATCAAAACCCGCAGAACCTGAACGATTCACCGAAAACTTCAAACATTCTGGTCCCGTACAAATATTTCACCAAAAGATATTCGTAGCTTTTGTGTCAAAGCATACTTGATCCGCTTCGGTAGATAAATGTTAACGCTAGTTCGGACAAAAGGGGGAAAAACGAACAAATCCATGGGAAAGTCGTGGCAAATATTTGAAAAGTTCGCGAGATCCAAACGCCACCTGCGGTCAGGCTTACTGTCCACTTTACTGTATGTTTATAGAGGGGCTTTTACCACTGGAACAAAAATAAACCCTATACAAAAAAGAATATAAAAGGCCAAATTAAAACTAGTACCTTTATTTTTTTATCTTTCTCTAAGAACGTTACACTTATTTTTTTATATCTGCAATGGCTTCGTCAATGCTTTAGGTGAAGTTAATAATAGTTGCTCAAAAATAATTTATTCCTATAAAAGCCTGCGATTAAACGGGGTCTATGTTTCATTCATTATTTGTACAATATAATACAGTTAAAATATATATAACAATACAGTTGTTATGAATACTTAACCAGTTACAAATTTCATACTAGCTTCTCAAAATATACACACTCTGATCACACTATTTTAATACCAAACACACTTTCACCAACAGCTCTATATCAATCCTCCTCCAAGAATTTTCACGTACCCTTATTTTATTTCGCGACTCAATACGTTCTCTATTTTGGGTCCTTCAGTAAAAGTGTTTGCTCTTTTCCCTTTGTGGGTCCTAAGGGTGAGAAGAATACTGAGTGAGCCCTTTAGCCTCGAGTGTCGAATGGCTATTTCTTTCGGCTATTTTATTACTTGTCGTGACCGAAGTGTAATTGTGTTAGATTATTGTTAAGGGGTATGTTATTTATTTGCGTTATTGTTTTGGGTTAAGTGTGTTTGGTAAAGTTGTGGTAACTTAGTATTAAGTAAACATTTAAGTATAGATATATCCTGAACGTCCCCATGACTGTTTCAGGGAGTTTTGATTATTTATCAGTGTATTTTTAACTAAATTAACATAGTCTCTGCATATACATTGACTCTTTGCTATGCAAATCTACATAAGTAATTTTGTCTTCAAATAGACGTTTAGATCGTCTCGCTAGTGAAATGAGGAACAATGACTAACGAATATTCTAATTTAATTAATTTTATTATACAGTTATGCTAAATATAATTTTAGTGTCAACTGCATTTGAACTTTCATTTCACAGTTATAGAATGTTTATAATTAAATCGTAATGATATAATATCCTGACGTCGTCGTTCAATTAATATATTTAGTTCCAAAAACACGTTTATGAATAATATTCACACATTAATAAAACAAGTGATTAATTTATTCACCATATTAGCGCAAATATTATACAAAACTTTTTGTATTGGCTTGAGGTTAGTTCGTACAATATTACATACTTCATATTACTGCTGTCTAGATTCTAGAAATATCTAAGTGTCTTACTGATAAAAAAAATCTTCGAAGATTTAAGTCTCCTAATTCAACATACATTCTGTAGGATCATGTCAAAAATCATATTACTTACCTAATGTCAAAAAATATTCTGAATATTAAATAGTTATAGAATTTTCGTCATTACCACGTAAAGTTACAGTTAATTAAGCATGTACTATCTGCACAATGTGATCTTTCTTGGAGACCATTTTGACCCGCCTCGGGCGTCGTTTCCCTGCCTATGACTAAGCTCATGCTCATAGATTATTACGTAGAAGATGCATAGTGTGTAATTTTGTAACATTTTGGGTAGAAAGTTGGGTGTGTGGTCGGAAGAAGAGGTTAAATTATTTTAATTTGGGAGGAATACAACATAGGTGAATTAAAAATATTCGAAATGTAATTTTTTGACTCTCTAATGTATACTTCTAATGTTAAGGTATCAACCCGTATTTACGCAAAAACATTAGCTTTCTTCCTTTTTGAAAAGCAAAAATAACATACCTACCTATTATTGACTTTAACGACTATTTTTTTGGAATTAATTTTATAAGTTTAGGTGTAAATTAACACTTCTCTATTAGAGTCAGAATAAAAGAGGTCGGTGTTCAGAACGTTACGAACTTATATTTTATTCACAAACAGAGTCTTTCAGTACCTATCACCATATTTTGTTCTTTCCACAACCAAATTGTACACCGGTCATCGTTAACCATTTCCGACACGACCCTTAGGCACAAAATGAGGTAAAACTATTAATCTATGTAACTCCTACGCAGTTCTAGCTAAGGGCTTTAGCTTCACAGCGCGTGTCTAATTCCGAAGACAATGCCAGCATTTAGATATTGTTAAATATCATAACGTAGAGCAATTTGGCTAAATAATGTGCCACGGTTCAGAACTCGCCTTGATCTAAGTAGGCGTTAGATATAACATAAGTGGAGTTAAAATAGTATTCATGTAAAATAGGACGGAAATTATCCTCGTGAATGATACTAGAGACCTAAGTATGATAAGCATGAATGACTGGGCTTTCTCTGGTCCATCTAATAAGTCTCTGCATAAGCCCTTTCATGTTGAGTGACAACTTCTAGTCTTAGATTAGATGTGGTTGAATAACCACATCTAATTTAAGACTAGCCAATTTTGTAAGTTGGCTGCCCATATGTAAAAGCTATGTATCAGTTAATCAGGAAATATGAACGTACAGATCATTTAATTTTCCTTAATAAATACAGTAATTTCAATACAACGCCACCAATAATCGCTAATCTGATCTATTCTTAGAACACTTGTAGACCGGAAAAATATTATCTAACACTAAGTAAAAAAATCTTAATTGCAATCTTTCGTGTCAGATGGACGTGCGAAATCGAATCGTGCGCAATGCTCGCGCATGCGCGTAAGCACGCGACCGTCACGCCGATGTGACAAAATGGCGGCCTACATGCGTTGACAGTTGCGTGTTTTTCCGGATTGTGTTTCCGCGAATTAGTTTTAATATGTGTTACGACTTTGATTGATAAAGTTTGTGGTAATTGAAAGTTAATTTATTTTTTGTAGGCTGTGTATTTATTACACAAAGCTTCATCCTAACTTACCTACATCAGTTCCGACACACAAAAGTTCAAAAGTAGCTTTTGGACAGCTGATAACATGTATTATAAGACAATTCCTATAACTGCAGTCTACACTTTACAAACATTTAAAAGAAAATGATACGATGACACTTGATATTACCAACCTTACGATAATATTCCTCATTTTTTTGCTGCACAAAATATTATAGAAAACGAACCACGAGCTGCTAACTTATCTTTCTTTATACGTGACAAAACCATAGTGCTCTATCACGCCGGTACAAAATGTACCCTTCAAAATTGTAATAAGACCAATTTGCCACCGCTAGCTGAGCTATAAATAATTAAGCGTCGTGATGCAACGGTTAGCTTGACATTATAAAAACGACCCAATTTTGTTTAGCTATGGAACGGTAGCTTTATAAATGTAGGCTTCAGATAAGAGGTACAGTCCGATTTAAAAACTCGAGTGGTAATTTGACAAGTGCAAATGTCGGAGTCCAAAATGTTTTGACAGATTTTTGCTTAAAGTAATGTCGCTGAGGTTCAATAGTTTAGTTTTGCATTATGTGTTATTAATGCTTTTTTACTGACTTAAACTCAAACTTCATGAATAAAAAGTGAAAGCTTAGGTACCCCTTTTTGTAACCATACTCAGAGACAGGGTGTTTATTTATCCCATATTTTGAAACAAGTTCATGAATGTAAACAGTCTGATTAAATTCTACCTCTATATCTAGATGCAATAGAAGCACCTTTATACAAAATACACAAACATTAACCATCTATATACGCAAGCTTTGTACACAAACATCAAGCATATAATATACGCAAGCAATATGCGTTTCAGGAATAACGGAACGTTATTGTGCGAGACTGAATGGAAAGCCACTACGTCAGTGGGAATGGCCGCTTTTAATCTATACTTAGGAATCTAAGCACACCATTATTGTAATACAAAACAATAATTCCCTTCAGAGCGCATGACATTAAGAAATTATTAGGTTGCGCAGCATCCGCGTAAGGGTCTCAGCTTGCGGCTTTTAGGCTGTTTGCAAACCTAGCGTTTGTTTGCTAAGCTAGATTATTGTAGTTGTTGGTAGCATTCGGGGAAATTATTTGATCGTAAATCGCGAAACTACATTCTAAAGTAGGTATTTTTCGTTTCAATCACACTTAGTATTTCTTAGTAATTGTAACCGGCTTGCATGGTTTGGCTTGCAAAGCAATTCTTACGCTTGAATACCTTAGGAGTTTACCTACTGGAAACCACCAGTTTCATTACAATTGTGTATATGCATATCTGAAGACCAATAAGTGACAAACTTAATTAAAATATACAACAGTTTTTTTCATCTATCAGTTCTGAAGGTTTGGCATTACCTGAAGTGTTGCAGGTACTTACATTAAAATTAATCTGCAAGTCAAAATATCAAATCAAAACCATTCTACTCACTTGTTATCTTATAACTCTTTTTCACCGATTACACACTAAAACCGCTCATTTTCCTACAACCGCAACATACACAGCCAGCCTAATTTCCCTACTCCCAGCTAAGACAGGAGACGTATAAGCCCATCTGCACGTGGGCGCGGCCGCGGGCGACCTGTAGTGCATTTCACTCGCCTTCAGACGCATACGAGGGCTTTTTAGTGAATCGCCGAAGGTAATTAATACGTTGGAAATGTGGTATGAATTGTATTAAAGAGATTTGTTGTAGTTGTAGGTGTTTAGGAGAAATTAAGGTTTTGTTTAGGTGAAAGAGTTTTTCTTAGTAGGCACCTATGTAACTATCATTTTGCCAAGTCTTCTATTATTCACCCCTTTCGTTCTGTTCATAAAAGGCATATATCTGTTTATTTCTCACGACAAAATGCATGGCAAATAAAACGGTACAATGATTCGATCTTTTTGTAACTTTTGCGTATGTCGAGTGGGCAGTCGCTTTTTATAGAAGATCTTTACCTTCTCAGAGGCATCTGTTGAGCATGAGAACTAACACTCATATCTAGAAAAAGGCTAAGCAGATATTCAAGGTTTACCAGGCGTATTCAAATAGTACGTAAATAGTAGTAGTAAACTATTTAAAACCTTCAGGCCACCACGATACTCCTTACTTACCTACTTAATCCTCAAAGATTCAACCAGATGAGTTAGAATTCACCATCAAACCATTGTGCAAAGGCCTTGAAAGGACTCCTGTATACAATAATATGATCCCTGAGAAAGATCGAGCCGATTACAAATACATTAATAGCGGTGGGCGTGGCCATATTGTTATTTAAAAGCTGGTGAGGCATTAAGTACTTGTATCGGTTGTAATCGTCACGACGCGTTTGTTCTAAGACATCGTTAGGTTACGCTACGGTATTGCAAAATGTTTAGCTGTAGACACTTTGATGCTGTAGAAGGCTGGATCTCGAAAAATTAATATTTTGGGAAAATAGGTAATTACATATTCTAACCTTTAGAACTGTTGATGCTTTTGGGAAAATGTCTATACCTATTAGGAAAATAATTACATATGTCTTACCCTTAGATTTTTTTTAAATACTTAAATATCCTTTTCAAGTTGCTATATGAATTGGGAACTTCTACTTCTAATAGAAGCTATGTTTGTATCTGAATTCAGAACTTCTACTTCTGTTGGAAAATAACATAGCTTTATTTGTTCAGGAGACGTTTATTTGGATAGTTATCATGACCTTGCTTTGGTCTTAGAAGCTTTTTTCCACTAATTAGCCATTAGCTATCATATCTAAGTAAAGCTTTCGACAACTGCCACAAATTCGCAGTCTCACGATACTATGCATACTTCAAAGTTATCTAACGTAACCTAAATATGTTTTCCATCTTGCCGTGTAACAACAATAGTTCTATGTATAAAGTAGCTTTTAATATTTAATTCATAGCCACATTAACTAATTGTACGAGGTCACCCATTGGCTGATGGATTTATTTCTGTCTTTTCTTAACTTTGGCAGTTTCTATTGCATCGACATTTTACATTAAGATGTTTATCTTAGATTTCTGTGAGTGAATGATTATGGAATATTATTGCGATAAGTTTTCTTTTTTTTTGGGTAATTGCTCTTTTGTTTTATGTTAACCTATGGTAGTGAGGTGGTAGCATTATTTAATTAATGTTTTTGTTAATGGCATTAAAGCTTCTGTAAGAGACGGTAGATCTTACATCTTTTATCCATGTTTCGACTTCTAGTTTTCTATACATATACTTACATAAAGTTTGTACGCTTTTGATAATACATTTTCTAATGACCCAGGGTTATTTAAGGACATAGATTGTAGATATCAGTGCTAGTACAATCAACAACAAAAAAGCATCCCTTTTTTGTTCCGCACTACAATTCTTCAGACTGCGTAGATATCATGTTGGACATATTAAAACAATTGCCATCAACATTGCCAACTGCCCTCAATTTTCTCACCATTTATAAAGTAATTCGATGCACAAGTAAGTGTTTTGCCGAGCTGTAGTTGTGTGTAAACGAAAGGGTCCGTCTATCAAGCAGTTGTAATTACCTTTCTGGGGAGTACGGCGAATTCTCGATGTCATGCCATATGTCCTTCAAGGGGGACGGACTTGGGGATACAGAATCGATACGTAATTAAAAGAAATACTGTGTGGTTTTCTTGTGCCGTGCTGTTTTGAAATCATTGTCCATGGGAGAGCACAGGAGATCTTCAAATTAAATCTATTAGCAGATGTTTTTAGCCTAAAAGTAATAACCGATTTTGTAACTACTGAAAGACTTGAGGAAAAGAGGAAAGAATGCAACTAACTGGAATTGGAAAAAAATACCTGAAAGATATTGAACACTCTAGCTAAAAACAAATAATCATGACTCAATTTCACTTCTAAAAAACTTTAATCAAAACAATCGACTACCAGCAACTAGACATAAATATTTTGACAACTTCGTGCAACAACAACGAATAGCCCAAATTTTAATTCCCACGAAAATGCCAGTCACACCGCAATTTTCTCAGAAAACACGGGAATAGATCTTGCAAGATCTTACAAATTGCTTCATGTAGCACCTGAGGAAAACAGGGAAGTGATTTTATTTCTTTCGTCACGTAGGTGAGAAAAATGATGTCATTTATACAGTCATACGTCATCGTAATCCGGCCCTGGCTTGTCGCCCCATCACTTAAGTGAAGGACATGCTTGCGTTTCTTTGTAAGGGAAAGGTTGGGGCCCAGGTACGAGCGATTTGTGAACAAAAACCGGACTATTGAATAATTGATTTAAAAATGGTTGGAGGCATAGGTGAGTGAATAAATTGGCTTGTTAGAGCTTAATTAGATTGCTGAAGAGTTCATTGCACTGCCTATAAAATGAAAAAAAATTGTGGCTAGGTACGTGACTGTTTTGGGTTAGTCACAAACAGTATTGTTATAATTTTGTTAATTTTCAAATATACAAGTAGGTACTCGGTTGTGGTCACACTTCCAACAAATAAAAATAATTTTCACTGTAAGTATGTAAGAAACATAGGTATCTAAAATCAAGAGGAGTAGATACTTACGACATTGATACTTTATATAAAACCAGTCACTTCCTAAACAAAAATTGTGATTTAATAAAAAAAGTGATAGGTACATACAGTAAAAAGATGAACTTTCTGCCAACAAATTTTAAAATCGTGCTACCCAGAAAATTCCATTCCCATCCGCTACCTACCCAACCCCACCCATGTCCTTATACCTGAGTACTCGTTCAGGCATCAAACGCTCGAGTTTTTCCTCGTGTTTTCTTGTACGTATCGCTGTGCCAAATTGTGCGGAAGTACCACCCGACAGGTTAATTTGCTCGAGATCCTTTAGGAGTTTGTGTCGAGTGTCCACGGGTTAGGCCTTTTTTGTTTGTTTGTGAGTTGTGACAGATTTCGATGATGGTGGACGATAAGGATTTATGAAATATTTGATCATATCCATGAAAGATAAAGGTCGCCGGAAGACGCTGGATGCAGGTCGCCTCCAACAGGTATCTGTGGAGATCTAAGGGGGAGGCCTATGTTCAGCAGTGGACGTCCTATGGCTGAGATGATGATGATGATGATCCATGAAAAACGTTTGCTATCGAGTACTACAAGCGACTGTGTAAGGGTTAGTTTGCAAAACGGTTTGAAAGAAATTAAAGAGATTATATAATAAAGTCTATAGCAGATAGAAGAGTATGGAAAAAGAAAACATGCCACACCGAGCCCAAATTAAATTGGTTTAAGATCAGGAAAATGATGAAAATGATAAAAATTTTGTGTTTGACACTGCCTATGAAATAGATTATTTGAATGAGATAACCAGCTATAATGATAATGATATTTTTGTCGATGTTTGCACCGTTCCACAGCTGAAAATTTCATGAAACATAAAATACAATTTAACAAAAACACCTGATCCTATAAAACTAATTTAATTAATTCAAGTTTAGATGCACAACCAAATAAATTACCCATAACCGAGCCGTTGAAAATAATAAAAGAAACCGGCTAAGTGCGAGTCGGACTCGCGCACGAAGGGTTCCGTACCAGAGCAAAAATGAGCAAAAAGATCAATTTTGTTGTATGGGAACCCCCCAAAATATTTATTTTATTATAGTTTTCAGTAGTTGTTGTTATAGCGGCAACAGAAATACATCATCTGTGAAAATTTCAACTCTCTAACTATCACGGTTCATGAGATACAGGCTGGTGACAGACGGACAGACAGACAGAGGAGCAAAAACAATAGGGTTCCCGTTTTACCCTTTGGGTGCGGAACCCTAAAAAAGAACAGAGAAATGTCTCGTTTACACAACCTAGATATTAAAATCTGTGATTTGAAATTATAGCTTCTTTTATGTTCAGCTATAAAAACCTCGTGATAAAACCTAGTTATCATTAACAGTGTTTATGTTGAAGTGACATACATGTTTGTGAAATACCGTTTTATTGTGAAAACAGTGTTTATGAATTTAAAAATAGGAACGCATAATAATCTGTTTCGTTTGTCCATTGGGCAATGTGACTACTGAAAATGTAGTCCTGAGTTAAATTGTAATTTTGTAATCTTTTTAAGGTTTTCATATTTTTCACAGTTATCCAGATGCTACGAAGGGCTTGAGCAGACCCAATTAGCAAAATGTCTTTGTATCTACTCCGCCATAATTATTTGATTTATTTGACCGTTCCATATAACTATGCCCAGCTGACTGCTACCATTCCACTTTTTCCCAACAAATTACCAAAAAAAACACGCGGGCACTATTCACACGACAGAACCCTAAGTTCTTAACGAACTTAAGGCACAATTACAGACAGACAGACAGACAGATCCATAGCTATATATCTACAGTTTACTGAAAGGGGGCCCGATGTGACAGGAATGCATTCCGAAGATGCTTCGAGTGGTGAGCATGGCTTGGACATTTCGCTCTTATTGCCTTTGGAAGTCAATCTGAAGTGTTGAGTGGTTTTGGTTCTTTAGAAACTGTGATTTGGTGAACAATACGTTATACAGCTGCAGCGAATAATAGCATATAAAAATACCTACAGTAAATATAAAAATATAAAATAAGACATAACTAAGCTAGGTTAAGTAATAAATAAGTGGCACTAGTATACAGGTAAACGTAATATTTAATAAGTTGAAAAAAAAAACCATATCGAGCCTTCACATTTATGATTATGTTAACCAAATTGAGTCATAGGTGGTAGTGCAACAAAGTCTGGTAGTAGGTAACCACACTATAACAACAATAAAAGACAAACGTAAACAATATCCAATCACACCAAACATATAAATAAAAACAAGTGAATCAACCTTTGACCCACTTCCCAATCGATATACACACAGTTATCTTAAAGACCAAATACCGGCCGTCTAGGGGACCCATGGAGAACAAAATGACTAGCGGAGATATCAAAACGCTAAATCTTCTAAGAAAGTACGCGCCGAAATGTGGGTGTTCGGAGGACACGGAATGTAACCAGTTCCTCCCTTACAACCTTCTATGTAAACCGCCCATTATTTTCAAACTAGCTTCCGCCAGCGGTTTCGCCCGCGTGGTGTGTTGATAAAAAGTAGCCTATGTGTTAATCCAGGGTATCACCAATCTACATACCAAATTTCAATCAAATCGGTCCAGCCGTTTTTGCGTGATTGAATAACAAACATACATCCATACATTCTTACAAACTTTCACATTAGGATTGAAATCACCTATCAATCAAGAGTAGGTAATCCTTGACCAATTGGTTTGATTTGACTTGACAAGCAACTAGAACGTCTTGTTAGTTCTAGAAACTGATCACATAACCGTACGTTGCTTGACCTACAAGAAGGCCTAACTTGCTTCCCATATGGCATCTCTGCTTTTTTTTCTTGCTCCGTATTTCTCAAAGACCAAATACATTCTAGGGGACCCCATAAGAAAGCCAAGGGAGGCTCAGGGAGGGAATTAGTGGTGGTTCATTGGATCGCAATTAAAAGAGGGAACTTAGCGTGTGATATGGAGTTTGTGAGCACGGGTGGACGAACTTGGTCTAATTCTTGATGACGATCGATGGGAAAAAGTTCGGGTGTTTGGCTGTTTTATTTTGATGTTGTCGTGTTCTATGTGGGAAATTTCGTGGACGCAAAATATAGTATGTCGTAGACAGATTTTTTACCATCTAAGATTTGCTGTAGGCACTGTAGGATATTAGTGGGAAAATGACGTAGCTAGATATTGAACCGTCTATGAAATAAGATTTTTTTTCCTAATCTAAGATCATTGTCATCAGGTTTAAGATCAAAGATTTTTATTTTATGTTCGTCAAAAAATATTAATTTATGTGTACAATTCAGGATAACAATAAAGTTTATCTGATTGTTAAGCTTCCTAATTTCATCATTCATAGTTTAACCATATCTGCATGTTATAGTATGAAAAAATTCACGAACCAATAACTGTGTACATTAATGACTCACAGATTTCAATTACCACATTTCACATTTTTATCTCACATTATTTACCAATTGCACCTAGTAACTTCTAGAAAAAATAAATAAAACCTGAACCCACCGTGTAAGGTCCTAATAACGTATTCAAACAACATAATCCAGAGTCGAGTAATGATAGCAATCTGTTAGTAATAAATCCTTAATGGCCTATCGCTTGTCCTCCGCACTTGTGGCTGATGTAGCTAGACGAACATATTCTAAGAAACGATATTAAAACGATTAATTTGCGAGATTATTTTTTGAACGTCGCTTTAATGATAGGTAGTGCTGATTTTAATTTGTTATTTGGTAATAGTTGTGTGTAAAAAGTTTGATGATTTAAAGAATTTTTTTTATTACTTAAATGTTGCATATCCTTGTGAGAAAACCTATCTAGGTAGTACATCCTTAATGGCCTATCGCTTGTCCTCCGCACTTGTGGCTGATGTAGCTAGACCAAAGACTATAAAACCACTTGACTGCGCATACAGTGCCCCGACGCTCGCCAAAAGTTAGTGATTTTGCGCGTACTATAAGGCTACGATCAGTACGATCCTTTAGTAGCGACCGTGAACTGACCAATAGTAGCCGCGGATTATGCCGCGTCCCCCCGCCCGCAGTGGTGAGTCGTGTTCTTAGAAGAAATTGGCGAGTGCGCTCTCTAGTGGTTATTTACTTTATGAGCTAGACATACATATTGTAAGAAATGATATTAAAACGATTAATTTGCGAGATTATTTTTTTGAAAGACTGTAATAATATGTGTGGGTTTTAATTTGTTATTGAATAATTTTGTAATGGTGGAGTATGAAAAGATTGATGATTTGAAGAGTTTTTTTTTTTAATATAGAAATGTTAGTGTGTACTTTAGGCATAGGTACCTTGTGCATATCCTTGTGGGAAAACCTATCTAGGTCTTCGTAAATATTTTTAAGAACTTGATACATTTATGATTGGGCAAGTTATTTATAACTTACACATATATGCTGACGTCAACCTGCATCCTTATTCCTATTTCTCAAATATTTTTCTAAAAACACATCATTGATTTTTAGAACTATTTACAAAACATTTCACAATAACACATCGTCATGTAGGTTAGCTAACACAAAAACCCACATCACCAAAAAATCCCCTAGCTTTTTTCTTTTTTCTCGTTTTATTATCGCATAGCTATCGCTCGTCAACATCGCCCCTCGCGTAGGCCGTAGCCTGGAGGCTCGGGCGCCGATATACGCCTGAACTTTCACCAACCGTCCGCACCTCGAAGATATTTCAGATTTATACCTCAAATAGTTGTAAGGTTCTTGAGGTTGTCGTGATAAGAATGTCTCTTGGTGTTAGGGTTTTGTGTAGTCATTATTTGGTATAAGGTAGGAAAAAGTCGTAATTTTTCTCTAGTTCTTGAGAGTCACTGAAAAAAGATGAAGTAATTTTAAGGCTTTTTTGGGTGCCAGGTTTATTTTGAACTCTTTCATAATTAACATAGGTATTCCTAAATAAATATTCTTGCAATTATTTTGGACACTATTTAAGTAGTCTTTATTTTGGTCTTCGCTACTTACATTTGCTATTTTGTTGACTTTATATAAATCTAAACCAAAACATTTAAAGCTAAAATCAACAAACGAAAAGAAAACTCCGATACTAAAATACCTACAACAAAAATTACATAAGAATCTCACCATATCTCACAACTCACAAACGAAATAATAATGTCGTATTTCCAACATAATCGTGCATTACATCACATGCACGACCCGGCACCGAACTGCAACCCACCCAGTGACAAGCCGCCGCCGGCAGCTCGCTACAATGGCGATTGTTCTTGCATTGATCATTAGATAGTGGTTGCACTCCTCCTGCTAAATCGTATGTTATTATTTATGCTGCTTCAAGCCTAACGACCGACGCAGGCGCATTCAATGGTGGGGATCGCTTGTTAAGTATATAATTTTGTTGTTGGGTTTGTGTGTAAGATTGTGCATTATAGTTGTATGCTTCAATGTTGAAAGTCAGTGCGTTCTCAACAGCTTTGTTGATTGAATCTTTTTAGAAAATGTAAAAACATAACCTCAGGACGGTTATTTACCGCATCGGTAACATTTTCATAAAATGTCATATCTAAAACTTTTATTTGTTACTTTATAATCCTAAATTAGGCTCTTTCTATGGCAAGCATAAAGTTGATAACTTAGGTATTTTTTAAAAGATCCGCAAATTGATATACAGGTTAAAGGCTGACCAAACACATGAGAATATCGTGAGACGCGACGAACCCCATTGTTTTTGTCGTCGCACATTCATCAAAATTTTATTGTCATCCATTCTAATCTATCTACGTAGTTACAGACGAGTTGAACAGGATGTGAACAGATAATACCTACGCCGTATTTATACTGACCACACATAATCACATATAATTTGTTGTCAATCGAACGTACGACGATCTTTGACATTGAATCAAAAATCCATCGGTAAAAAGACTAAAGTAGAAAAAAAAGACCAACAAAATAATTTGACAAAAAACACGTCACGACGAAAAATCATTCGTTGTTCTGTGATTACTCCTGATTACTAGTCTCCGATAATGGTATCGAGCGGCCATTTTGTCTAGGACTATCTCGTCCCTCAGAATGACCGCGCGGTGAGGTCGTAGCGGGAAGATGTTTCGTTCGATCGGGGGTCTTTGGATACTGGTTTCTGAAAAGGTTACTGGGCAAAACATATGTCTGACAAGCATTGACGGTGGTACAAAAGACTACCTTGTAAGTCAGAGGCGTCACGAGAAATCACGTTCAATGATGATTGTGTGCAATTAGAGGCGCAAATTAAATAAATGAAAAGATAGATTTTTGGTAGCGTGTTGTGTTGGAATGTCAATGTCGCAATGTGCTTAGAAATTATGGTCAGTCGTGTTTGTTTGGGTATTCTTTTTTTAAATGGTTTTTTATATTGATTTATGAACAGCAATTTGTATTATTTTATTGTTCGCTTAAAAAACAAATGCAGCTAAACCACAACAGCGATCAAAATATTTACCTCCTTTCGAAAAGACAAAACACCTTTTTAATAGACACCGATCCAAAGATTTTCGATCAACGGGGTCACCATAAAAGTTTCTTAACAACCTTCTAGTACTGACGCGTGCAATTAAAAACATCGAATGAAACGCCGCTAATTACCAAAAAACAATAATGTTCGGAAGACATTAGTCGATTGGTCTCGATATAGAGAAATTGACATAATGCCGATCAAAGGCGGTATTCATTTCAATAAGGCAGATTGACTAATAATGAACGTAGCTCGTAATCGGGACCGATCTGTCGTGAGAACTTCGAACCGTTAACTAAGACTTTTACAACTATTGGACGGGGCTACGAAGTCGGCGGGGAACACGACAAGAAAAAAAAATAGAAAAAAGAAAAAGAAAATGAGAAACAAATGAAAGCACACTTTTAGAATAGAACATCATTGTACCTAGACCAAATTGTTACCTCACTATTCTAATTTCAAATCACCTTTTTACTTTTTTTTCTAGAAAGATTAAATGGCATTCATCCCATTAAGACCTCTTTTACAATGTTAGAAGATATATTAGAAGTTAATGTAATACTGGCAATAAACAATTTCATATCAAGTCATGCTGTAATCAAGCTGACCGCCTACTAAGTGCAGTTCATATTTTTCAACATAAATAGATCTGAAACGCGATAAAGATCGGAGGTCAGGTGTTAATTCCAGCGATGGAGTCACACTTCGATCTGTTTATCGGCATTTGATCGCGATTTTTTTATCTACAGCACCTATAAGGGTCAATTCACACTGAAAGAGCAGCGGCCGGCAGCGGCCGGCAGCGGCCGTAATTGCAAGGGATTGAGCGCGAGCGCGGCGGGCCGCGCGGCGCCGCGCGGCGCCGCATCGCGCCGCGCTCTTGCATTTTCCGTGCTCTTACGGCCGCTGCCGGCCGCTGCTCTTTCAGTGTGAATTGACCCTAATGGTCAGGAATTTCATGACAAAACCGATTATGACATCATCTAGTAATATCGGTGGTTATACAATTATTTTATATCCCGATATAAGTATGACTGTCGATATTTTGGTACCTTTTAAAAATTAATAGGTACCTGTTCTTTAAATGATAGTTGCAATTTCTGATTTTGAACCTTGACATTGGATCTTTATACAAAGTATTCAATTACTTTATGATGCTTGACTGCGTATCATGTGCATCAATTTTAATGTTCTTGTGTCTTGATTTTTTTTAGTACGATCGAAATGTAGTTAGCTTTTATCCTTCTTCTTTGTATCTGGGCTCAAACATAAAAAAAACACAATTCTTTTGAAAAACAAATTATGCAGTATCATAAGTCCACCTCAGCTTACTTTTGCAAAGCATATGTAAATAAAGCTTCCTTATACACATCATTGATATAATATTATTCTATTTCTCGGCAAGAAACTCGCGCCCGCTCCCATCCCATTCACGGGCCCAACATCTAACAGCGACTTTTACAACAGCCACACTCAAAAGAAATCCACCTATTTTGAATTCGTCACGCAATTTGTCAATCAATTTGCCCACTGCTCCATAGATCGTCCAGACTCCATTAAATGTCAATTTATATACATAAAAAATAACTCTTTGCGCTCGCCGCTCGAGTGTTAATTCCTATAAAATTAATTGCGATGACAAATCCATTAATTTAAATTGCCCAAAACTGGTTCCGTCATCAGATAAGTTCGTTTACAGACTTTATTGAGGGGCTTTTAACTTTTGATCTTTGGTTGGATGTGCATTGATGCAATTTTTGTCATTGTTTTTGAGTTTTTTTTAATGTCAGTTTTACTTTTAATGTGTGATTAGATATTGGTAGTAGAAGTTTCTATTAGATTTGTTGCATATAGACATTAAAACAAATTTTCTGGCTAGAATCATTTTTCATTCTTCTTACCTTGGGTATATGTTATTGCGTATAGACAATACTTTGACTGATCATAACAAATCCCTGAATAAATCCTTCACGACAACCCTGATTTTGTTTCCTACATCGTAATTCAAGAACACATTCATTTCATATTTGATTACTGAGACCTAAATCTATTAACAACTATGCCAATTTAAACTTAATAGCTTTATCTATTTTAATGTAATTGACTGTCGTCAATAGATGAATACACGAATCATCCTTTAGGTTATATTTTTGTGTAAATTGAAACGCAAATTGCAAATGAAAGACCTACTTTTTCATTGCTATTCAGATCCAAATTACAGTTCTATTTTTGATTATATAGATATCTAGTATTAGACAATTTTATTCATCATCAGTTTCATTTCAGCCTCTTTTCAATTCTACTCCGTAAATGCCAATGACATTCTATTCAAAAATATCGATTTTACGATTATTTCGTGACAGATTCGTCGATTGCGACTGTTATGATAGATATCAAGTGCTAAACTGCTCCATTAGCCTCGATAAAATAACGTCGCCTTCACAAAATAATTATATCTATAAAAATATTTATGTACCCATCGATATATTCTCTAACTACTCGATATGTCCCTATAACGATGAAAATACGTTTCGAATCGATACGATAGCAATTAAGTAGCATTTACTCGATACCTAGCGATTCGAAATATCGATGAAATTGTGCGTAGCTAAAGATTTTATTGGTACCCATCATTACTATACATATAAACTATTTTAGTTTCAAACGTTCGTGTTATTAGTTTTTAATAATGTTTTTAGAAAGTGCCAACATAGTTTTTTTTTTTCATATTTTTCACATAATAATAATTATAATGTTTAATTGATGTTTTTTATGCAAAAATCATGGCGAAATAAAATGTTATTGATCGTTTGGTTAGAAGGAAAAATATCGTGATGATTTTGTTGTTGATGATGCTATCATTATTTATGATTTTCCCACAATAACTATGAACGTAAGTCGTGACATTTAAAAGTTTGTTTTGTCATCTCACAATCAGTACGAAAACTATTTCAGGTTTTTACACAACAGAATATATTTAATCTGTAATTTTTCAATGACTTAAATCTTGATTGACAGACGTTTAAGTGTCGCTGTGCAAGGAATTATTCCATTCACGAATGAGATAAATAATTACTAATTGGAAAATCTACTTACTATAAAAATAATATTTGGCCATTCTCGCTTTAAAAAGTAAAACACGTAATTAGAAAGATGAGAGATTAAATCAATTTTGGACCATCATTCTTGATAGAATGATGACATTTATTTGAAACATGTCTTGTTTTGATAAACAAGACATGTTTCAAATAAATGTTAATATATAGAAATCGAGTTGTGTAATCCAAATACATGTCACGCGTCAATTAAGTTTAATAAAAAAAGCGTTTATAAAACCAATTTGTAGAAAGTTTATCTACTTGACAAACAAGTCAAATTGAAGTTATGAATTTAATTCATAAAATCGTGATGAGCACAAGCAATTTTTTTTATATCTCTTACCAGATGGAGGCTTGAACATTTCGTCAAAATATACCTGAACATCTGATTAAACTGAAAGGTCTTTAAAGAATAAATACCTGTTTTTATTAATTTATTATAAGGACGTTTCTTCTCTAACTATGTAGTACAGTCAATAGCTTACTTTAATTTAAATACCTGGATGCCGTGTTTTTATTAGGAATCTATTTCGAAAAGGAGGTACCAGATACATCTTAAGACTACTGTAAAGGAGGATGTATTTCGTAAAATCTTACTGTTACTCTTGTGTGAATAAGATAGTTAGGTTAAAAGTGACTTTTGTTATCTTACCTTTACTCGCCTCGCAGAAATTAATTCGATTCTAGATTAAGCCTTTAACAACGTTATGGAATGCTAAACCGATATTTCAATGCACTATTGTGTTCTGATACTGAATTATCAGTTATCATAATGCTTATTATAGATATGCTTGATTGCAAGAGATATTTCTATTATTCTAAATGTGGTCGTCGGAATTTCAGATCCTTAAAGTTATGTAAGTAAAGGTTCTATTCTTAATTGAGAACCTAGTATATAATCAATTGAAAGCACTGACACGTACTTTACACTTAAAACATTACTTTTTTTTTAGGATCTACATCAAGCATTTTTTTGTAACATTAAAGATCCATAACACGTGAAGATCTATATATAAGTAAGTACCTATATACGTTGTTCTTTACGCCTCATAATCCATCAGTCTTCTCGTAATATTCCAAATTTAGGACGCTATCTACTCGTCTTATAAATTATTTAAATAGAGAACAATGTGTAGTCTTATGCGCCTTTTGTTTACTTGTAGAAGCTATTGTCGGGAGCACTTACCGTAAAATTACCCATGTAACCACCACTCTGCGTTATGTACCAAGCCTATTGTCTCTTGCAATAGTCCGCATTGCGCATATTCCATTGGACGACTCCGTTCTGTCAATTACATGAAGCGACAAATTCATGTACCGTAACATCCGCGGCTATGTGCCACAGTGTACATTATATTCGCTTCCAAATATGTAGTACATCAATTTTTGTGATTGGCTTTTGTTCTTTTGTAATTACTCTGTGGTAAGGCTGGGTGTTCCTACCACGTTGCAGATGCGCGTTCTAAAATCAATTTCGAAATTGTTTCATCTTTATTTTGTTGTTCTTAAGTTACATTATCGTGTGTGTTGTTGTTTTGTGGGCTGTAATTGTATGTTGGTGAGTTAGTAAGTGTCAGTAGTCACGGTTAGGTGGTTGCATGTTGCTTCACCGAGGTTGCTAAAGCTGTCGTAGATAATGTGCTGTGTTGATGATTACCCTGATATGTGTAACGGACTATCTTTACGTGCACTGAGTCCGTATTAAGCGAATTTTTTTTAGTTCTCTCGACTTGTATTGCTGTTGCGAGTGCGTGAAGTTTTGAGCTAAATATTTTGTTAGCAAAAATAGATTCTAAACATAAAATAAGATTTAAGATTTAATTTTGCTTTGATATTCTTTTCACATTATATAATTAATAAACAGTTGCATGAATTTGTTAACAGCATCATACCTACTCTTCATCTAGGAAGGCAGCAGTTTTCCTTTTACATGAGGCTTGCTACATTTATTTAGTAACCATCGTATTTTATGTAATCATTATCACATTCTTATTTTTATCTTCATTATAATTAGCTCATTCTAATTTTAGAAACGGCCTGTCAGCCAAACTTAGATAACAACTACGCTGACGTGAGAAAATCTTAAAGATTTCGGCCGATTATACCAAATTTTGAACAAAAGAAGAAGCTAGAAACGAATGAATCATTTCGAACATCGTCAATTTGAATTCAGACACCAATCAAACACATTCTTTATTCAAATTCAAAAATGGAATGTGCTAATGTCAAAAACAAAGGAAAGTTTGTCAAAATGTGGAGTTGTGTCGCTGTGGGGTGCTTGTAGCGTGTTATTATGCAGATCCGAGGCGGTCGCCAGTGGGGACGGACGTCTTAGACGCACAGGCTTACATGTTGTACAAGGACGATGAGTAAAATATGATTAAAAATTATGAAAAGTTAATAAATGGGTGTTAAGCCCAAAGAACAGCTAAAATGCAAGTTATTTACGACTACGACGACGATCATCGTTACGAAATATTCTTCCTACTTCAAAAAAGATCCAATTATAGTTATCGGCACGAATCTTGAGCTCTGACCTTCATCTGCGCATCTGTCCCTTTTGTGGTATGAAGTGAGGCGCGGGGGCGGGCTAAAGCGGTCATTGGCCCGCAGTGCATCGCGTCATAGCCGTCACTCGGGATTGGTTCTTCGCTAATAAATCACTTCTGCGCAGATGTAGCTCAGAGCTCAAGATTCGTGCCGATAGCTATCGGACCACTTATTAGCACCTTCTCAGAAAATGTAGACCCACTCGTGACGTTTAAAACTAAGTATGTCCTTTACAATATTACCTCTTAGAAAGGTCCAGTGAGGCTTGTCAACTTTGCTTATCAAAGTATCCTAGTAAATGTCTAGCATTTGAAATTTATAACAGGCATACTGATCGACTAGCTTGACAGTATATCCACTTAAGTCTTATAAATTGGACTATAAATTGTTCTCATTTACCTACTTTAAATACGCATTTGACAATTCGAAATAGTTTAGCTTATGAAAAAACTTATTATACGCACCAATTGTGCACCACGAAAATATATAATTACGTAGTTGATCTTACAGTTTAAAAATACATATTTTTACGTACAATACAAAATGAATTCTCTATTTTTGTTTCAGGTATTCTGTAAGTATTATTTTTATTTTTGAAACTTTTATGAAAAATACGATATTTTTTCCCGAAAAAATACCACCATGTAAGCCAACCTAACATTTCATTCGAGGGCGGTGACGGTATGTCAAAAATTTCGCTCAAAATGTGACCATGGAGTTTATACTCGTCTCCCAAACGCCCCAGGGACATAACATCAGCTAAACTTGACTTCCAAGAAATATTTTTTGCATACATTATCATAAAGGTGATTCATCAAACCTCTATGTGATTCTAAAATAGTTTTACGTCATTATTCGAATGATTGTCGGTCATTTTCTTTGATTGAAAACAATTCTGGGCATGGGTTCTGGTTAATCTGTGATGTAGTTGCTAAGGATAAGTGGTTTATTTTTCTGTATGTAGCTTTAACTAGCAATAAATACATATTTTTCCTTTATCGGTACTATGAGCTAAATACCTAATATTAATTTCATCGCGTAAAGTTTTCTTTATGTATCTTTGAGGTAACTGCGGATACAGTTACAGAGATAAAATCATAGAGCGATTAAATCTAAAATCCGCCACCCAACGGTTACAGCGGCCGCACAGTGGACATTTACAGCCCATAATTACCCACAAAAAAAAAACAAAAACAAGCCACTCTCAAAATTTATTCACACAACAGTCAGAAAAGTTTTCAATTCTAATCTCTCTATCAATCTTAGTTGTTAAGCAACGTATAATAAAAGTGGTGATCATAATTCGAGATCTTACAGCGAATGGAGTTGACCGCTACTAGCAGTGTGTGTGACCGTTCCACTGTACGAACAACTGAATAATTCATATGCTTCGTAATTAAATGTCTTGCCAAGTAAAAAGTAACGACACCTTCCTGTGGGATTTCTTAATATATGATTTACTATTACGTGTAACTAGTTAGCGTCGATAAAGAAATAAATGTTAGGTTAGATTTAGAATAAAAAGTTTAAGAAAAAATGTAAGTAATAGATAAAAGGGTGTTTTAGTAACTGGTGTTGTATTTCCGCGAAATCTTAGTGTTGTGTTAAATTATTCAGTTTGTTTACAAAGTAATTAAATATCTATTGAATATTTATATTTCTTGTAGGTTAGGTTTTTTTTATTCGTAAACGGTTGTCGTTTGTTTTGTAAAGTTTTTAGTTTCAACACACATGTAACTCGAATTTACTGTTTTTTTTTTTAACTGACTTATTAATCAATATAAATCACTAAATTAAACCATAATTCAAAGAGTTACCTACGAAAACCTTAGATAAGTCAACATCATAAACTTAAGTAAAATTCACAAAATAATATTAAGGACTAGGCACACTGTATCGACATTAATACAATCTATCATTACGACTTAAAATATAGATTTAATTATAATTACGCGGAAAAATCACTATGATTAGATTAAGTGCATTTGAAACACATCGAAGACTTAAATGTCAAGTGCATAATAATATTATTTCCTCTATTATTTTGCAAGCACGATTCTTTAATTGAAAATTGAACGAACTTTGTTCATAAATAGCATACGTTTTTTAAGGATATGTACTTTTACATACAAAATAAGATATTAGTAAATATAATGTATATGTGTGAATAATATATTTCTTTGAAAAAGTCTATTTGACGTTAAAAATACTTAAACCAAAAGTAAGAGCTTTTACAGACAGAAAAAATCATACGTAGGTACTGTTGATTTCTCGTCACAGACCATTTTATCACTGCCCGTTGAGTGTAAAGAAAGAATCGTTTTTGCAAACACAGTGGACTGTGACGTCACGTTTTTGCTCTAATCTATGACGTTGCGCTTCAGTGGGTTAAGACCTTAGTAACAACGCTTGCGCATAAAAACTTCCTACATATTTATTCTCATTTACTGGAACATTGTATGTATGTGTTTATTTTAAATACTGTTTTTCAGTTTGTTTACTGAATAATACTTTGTATTTGTAAAGTAAAAAATGAAAGAATTTTCTTTATTTCAAGTTAGACAGTTAGGATAATATACAGCACTTAAAATAAACAACTGACCAGACTTCTCAAAGAATTTAAATCACATACCAACTTTTTGCCCAAATTAAAATTCAGTCAACACTAAAAATGGTTTTGATATATTATCCAAAACTACCTTAATGTTAGATATTGTAGAAAATAACCCCCTTAAATCACTGTGCTCTAATTAATGTTCGAAATTTTAAAGGAATACTTATAATTACAGCAGATTCTTGGATTACGGCTGACTCTGTAATCTTTTGCAATTTTCTCTTAATCGCCTGAGTTTTAAAGTGACCAGTTTGGAAAGACCCTGCGTCACTTTAGAATTCCCTCACAAATTGTTTGAAATATTCAGACCTTCGTGGTTTATGGGGCTCACCTGACGCTGGTTGTTTTAAATGGTACCTCGAGACATTTGGACTTATGTGATAATGCTAGGGCAAGATGGTAGAAATTTGATAATTCGCGGTTAGGGAAACGATCGTTTTAATAATAAGTTGGGACGAATTGTTAGTGAATTATCCTTTGGGACAGCAAAACTGTGGAGTGGTTTTAACAGGTTAATACAGAATTCAAGTTTTCAGTTTAGATTATTTGATTTTTAGATCTTTAATTTGTCATTAAAACACTGACAGAATTTTGTAATTAATTTCCAAGTTGACCTTAAAATATGTTAATAAGTCCATGTAATAAAGTTCCACTGGTATGTGCTATTGTAAAAAATAATAACGTCCGATGAGGACACTTCGAGTTAATGACTTACTGAAAATTGGTCGTAATTATGAACAATTAAAATGCAAATATGAACATCAAAGTCATTCACATGCTTATTTGACTGTATATTAATGTGTTACCTAGGTGTTTGTTAAGGCTTGGATTTTATACCTAGCAATTGTAGTCTTTGTGGTTAAACAAACAAAATAATCTGGATTTAATTCTGTATTAAATAAAAGCAAAGTCATTTTTTATTGCGAAATTATTGGATTTTAGATATGAAAAACAAGAGAAATGATCACAAAAATGTGATTTAATTTAAAATTTCACCAAAAATTATTTGGAATGACCTCGGCGCGTCTCTTCGGTTTTTATGGGTTAACAGCGCCCAAGACAACCATTTATCACGGACCCGTCAAAATCTAATTGTGCCGCCTGGCTAACCACCATTGTGACCGTAATTACGCCCTTTATTTTTTTACACAAAGAACTAAATCGACTTTAAAGATTTTTTTGTTCCCGAGACGCAATTTGCTGGATATTCCGAATATTTCACTGTGATATTTTATCAAAAGTGATCGTCATTTTTATGATGATCCGCCAAATTCGATGATTGGATATTTTTTTCTGAAGTTTTTTTTTGTGTAAAAAATGTGTATCGATCGATCGGTATCAAACGCGGCGTTGGTTTGTTTTTATTTGAAGTTCGAAAACATTCTCATAGTTTTCATGTCACTTAAGCATATCTCTAGATGTTTTATCCTTACCAATTAGACCTACAAAACCTGGAGACTCACAGTTATCAAATTGTTTTAATAGTGAAAATGGAAAGTCTTCATTTTCCTTAAGTAATGACTCTAAACTACTCTAACTGTAAAAAAATGTTTATAAGTATATTAATAAGAAGTACAATTAGACAATATTCATCATCAGTCAACATCAGTTTTTAAAGTCAACGTCTATAAGAAAAGATAAATTGGGTCGAAACATACGCCAATTATGTGCACGAAAGTCATTTATAAAAAAAAAGTTTTGCGGTAACATATCTTAGGACATATAATTAAACTATTATAAAGGCAATTTATAAAAAAAAAATATGCCACGAGCGAAATGGCGGACAAAAGACCAAAAACATTATTAACTTAGATAATATTACACAAAAAAATAAAATCAGTTGAGGGTTGGATTACAAAAAAATCGACCCCTGCGCACGATTTTGTTACAAAGCATTATAGTTCACGATTTCGTAGATAAATTGGTAGCCATTTTATAAAATTACATGGTTTTAATAAAAGTAAGCAAGATAGGCGTTTCTAATATAGTATTTTTATTAAGGGGGTGTGCTGGCATCTGAGGGAGGCGTTAAGGGTAGCTATTAGTTCTCTACCGAAACTCGTTATAACAAACTTACATTAGAAAGAAGAAGCTATTATTACGTTTGGTTTTCCATTTGGGAACAATTTTCTCACGACTTTCATTAAAACACAAAAATATACGAAACTAATATCTAAGCACGATATAGAACATTATTATGTATTTATGTAGTTATTAACAAGATTTTATTTTAATTTCACTTACATTGAGAATTCTGTACATTGTTTTAAAGAAACCTATGTAAATCTTATTTATATAAAAAGAAACTTAAAACTAATAAAGGGCGTCACAAATTGACAAATAGTTCTGAAAATGCTTTTGTAAATTAGCCGCTACTTAAACGAATTTTCAATGTCTATCTACTCATACCTTATATATTTTTCATGAAACATTCAAAACTCATTGAGAATCTTTATGCCAAAATATAAACCTACGTATATAATATTGTACACAGTCTCCTAAGCCCACTCCCTATAAAAAGTGATTAGAATCCCATTCCTCTGACCTGTTCCCGTTCGTACAGCTATCAATCACTCCGTGTGGGATGACTCTAATTATAGGGATTAAGGATACCACGGTGGACCCAGGTAATGGTCTAAACCGCCCCTTAATAGAGCCGAAATGCGGGACAAAAATTGAACTTTAATCAAACTTGTTATACGATGTGGTATTAATAGTTTTACTATAGAAAAATAATAAAGCACAGCTTGTAGGTTACAGTGTATTTTTTTTGGAAAGTTTTGAAAGATTGGACAATGATATCTGTTACGCCCTGATATTTTTCTACACTACGTCACTCAATGCAATAGGTCAGAGAACTTTTCTTTTTCTTCTTCCTGCCCTGTTTCTATGAGCTCAAAATAAGCAGACTTCTATTTTAGTAAATACATAAGTGCCAGTATAAGAAGTCATCCATATAAAAAAGCTACACAGTGCATAACGTGAAAAGTGACATCATACAGAAGAAAAAAAAATCAAAAACAAATCGATCTCAATTTTCAAAGCCAAAAGTCCGAAAAAGTATTAGAACAAAAAACGTATTACATGCATTTAAGGCAAAGAAAAAAGGCACAAAATCGGAGGCACACGAGGGCTGTTATTTTTCGGTCACTATATTTAAGGAACGCACCTTGAAGGGGGTTAGTTAATTAAACGCGGTGCGTCTGCGCCGCGGATCTAAATCTTAGGCAGCCATTACACCAGTGGTGCTCAAAGTTCCAGTGAGGTTCGATATGGAGAGAGAATGTTTATGTTTAAAAGATGGTAGATAAAAAACCTGTCCATATTGCAACTTATTCCTTATATTTTATTGTAAGGAAAACGACTACTATTAATGACAACTCAAACAATTTTTTATAGTAAACATTTTCCTACTAAGTACGAAACTAACACATAAACTCAAAAGTTCTTAATAAAAATTCACAATTATTATAAGGTCAAACCTTTCAGCCTTCTCACAATTACAAGGAAAGTCCTTTTACATAAGTTCATATTGGCTCCCAAGTATTATAATAAACCAAGAAATTAATATATTGAACTTTGAAACTCACAATACCACAGTTATTAATTGGGCGTAAACCCCGCGAGATTGGGCTCGCCTCCTGATACAGATTCGACTTTAATTCTGTTGATTACTCGTTTTCAATGGGAACGTTTTTGTTTCGGCCAAAGAAACAGTCAAAGAGGACGCTAATTGAGAGTAACAAATCTCTCATTTATTTTTAAATACAATACACAAATTATTCACTTTAGAATATAATATTTTTATTCTACAAAACAGACATGACATTAAAATGCAACTCAATTTATTACCTACCAGTATCGATGTCATTAATAATAAAGCTAAAATTATAATACAAACTAAAAAGCGAGCCATCCATCGCGTCCACAATCCTGTCAATAATCATTATGAGGAGGCCAAAAATAATGATGACAAAACACCGCTGACGACACGCGTAGTTAAACGAAAGCTTTCATATTCCCCAACAAAAATAGAAGGCAAATTGACAGATGACAAATAAGACCGTTAACACCACGGTCACGGAACCAAAAACCAATGAAACGAGACCCATAGATCAACTTATAAACACCTATTCTCCTTTTGACATTTCGAGAGCAGAGGGACACGAAGGAGATCATAGTACAATGGTCGAGGATAGTAAATATTTCTACCGGGGGGCTAAATGTGATAAAATACATCAAGACATTGTCGTTATAGCAAGATAGATGGCCACACAAAGTCGGTAACACATTCCTTTGAACAAGATTAGAGCAGTACACAAACTGTTGTCAGAATTAAGGTCTGTTGTTCAATTGAATAGGACAGTTAATGAATGGAATCAAAGCGATATCAAATATAAACAAATGCTTTATGGCCTCGAGGCCATATCAGAAGCAATGTCATAGTGTAGACGTTATAAAAGATGTTGCAATTTGAGACAGTTGCAAATGAGACGAGATTAATGAATCTTCAATGTGGATTGACTTTTGAATAAGGAAGGTCTTATATTGTTTTTATTTATTATAGCCTGTCTCTGCTGTCTATACATTTGAATACTTGATTTGTCTATGCAAATATGAATGTGCACTAGGGTCGTTTTCAAAATAATTGTAAATAACGGATATGAAACAGATAGGAAAGCTATATTATTATAACAGAAAAGTAACGGAGATGAATTATTAGGGTTAGTATACAACGACATAATTTTAAAAGAAAATAAGTAGGTAGTAATCGTTCTCTATAATTTCGCTGTCGTTCAGCTGGTGTTAGTAGCATTTTGCCTGTGAAGAAAAAAAACCTTAATACGTAAATATTAAATATTTTACAACAAACCCCACAGTAATTCTTATACCCGAACTAAAGCCGTCCCTAGGAAGTACGTAGGTAAAATTATTTTTCTCAACTATCTCAAACTTATCCCACTATAATACATGCAAATATCGATTATAAAAATGTATAACGATAGAATACGTCATGTTCAAGTTTTAAATTTTATTTGTGGATTGTTTTTTATTTAATTTGTCCATGTCGACTTTTCGTAAAGATACCTTTACAAAATTATAAAATAAAAAGAAAAGTGGTAGGTTTGATTAAATACGTTTTTATCTCGGTACGTACACTGTGAGCAAACCTTAACCGCTCATATCTGTTACGTCACAGAAAAAAGTAATCGATATGATAACCGATATGAATAAATTGCTTCTGTCTAATCTAAAAAAAACTCTTTTTCAATGCTAATTCTTACTTTATACGAAACTTGTATAGTACAGTGATAGTATCAATATACATTTATTCTAAGCTGAGTTATAAAACAGCAAAAGTACTTACCGATACTTTAAAAGTCTCACAGTAATAAGTAACTTTTAACTGTCGAATAATCACTGCACCACAATATTTCGTGCTTGTTGCGCTTAACAAAATTACCGAACATTTTTGATTCGTCGATTCTTTTGACAGTTCAGTTGCTAATGTTTTAGGTAAAATAATTTTGATAACTACTACAAAAAGATTAAAATTAGTAACGTAACAGACAGGAATAACTGAAATGAAGTGAAATCAAGACATGCTTTAATTAATTATTCCTGAATCCTGCGTGCTATATTTCATGATAATTTTAGCAAATTCCTTCAGGTTCCACAATGCTCTGCTAAGAAATAAATTATTTGTCAGTTAAAATACTAATATTGAATAATAAAATGTTTTTTAAATGTCGCGCCAAGAATGTGGACACGCATTGCTTATATGAAAACAAATGTTCTACGTTGTAGTTTTCTTTTAATTAATCATTCATTGAGGATTATGGAGCGTTATTTTTGTTTTTCATAATGCTGAAATAAATGTTTATTCTGTTTTTAAGAGTAATTGGCCAGTAGCTATTTTTTAAAAAAGAATAACTGTGTTGGACGTTTTAATATACAATTTTTTTGAATATGACCCACTAATGAACTAAACTTTTTAAAAGTTATATCTAGAAAGTTAGGAGTTTCTAAAAACAAAACCAGGTAAGCAATCAACAGTAATCTCACAAAATAGCCAACAACATTTTCTGGCAATAAAATTCCAAGTGAACTACCGAACACTTTTATTTAATCCTGTACAGAGTACAATTGGAATGGAGTCTCGGAATGTAAAAGCAACAGCGATTGAGACAAAGGGCGTAAAGGTCGACCCTTCAGAGTGCATGGGTGTGGCGAACTTAAATTTTCGCATTGACAGCCGAAACGGCCCTCAGGGACGGTCGAGACGTGCTTTTAGTGCTTTTATTCGTTATGGTTAATGCGGCAACTAGTTTACGAGCTATACTGTTATTTGTGACCTCTAAGGGTACGGTAGCCGGTTCCGCTAACGACTTTTGAGGAAAGGAATTTTCGTGATTTGGTACAGGTACCTTTAATTGATTGCGTTTGCCACAACATCAATGTTATACGAGCTTCTTTTGTTCTCGAATGGGTTTTCTTCTCGTATACAAGTTTTATGACGTCATAATATTTCTATTTGCTATTTGAAATGATGACTTATCTCGACACAAAAGTTGATGACCATTTTGATGGTTAACATTTAAATTTTTATTTGTTTGAAGATTGACTCATTGGACCTCATCATTCTTGAACAACAGTTTACAAAATATTTACTAACCCAAATTAATCTTGCCCTCACGAAACCAAATCTATCTCAGCACCCATTTAGTTGATATTAATATCGTCTATTGTCATGTCCCGAACTTTATTCAAAGCATCAACGTTTGTCACGTCAACGAAGGAATGGGATTGGCCATCAATCAATGCTGTACGAAAATTAGGCTTATTGTTCCATTGCCGCTCCCTTACAAAATGAGTTCCCTTTGAGTCGTCAACCGGTCGATGGATGATGTTTTGACAGATATTTTTGGTTCACGGGTCATTTAGTCATTGTTCGTCGCCGTTTGAAGTTGTGTCGTAACGTTATCTGATTCTAAACGTTCGTCGTCTTGAAAGAATGGATGGGATTATGTACCAATTACGTTTTATGTAGCTATTGTAACAAATGGCATCTGAACTAAAATACGGAGTCCAAAGGTTAAGTTATTGCACATAGCATTCTAACTCTGAACTTCAACCAATTAGTATTTCTACCTCTTGCAAAAGCAGCATTTGTATTTAGTTGGTTCCTTTTATAGTTAACATTAAGATTCTTGGATTTATTTTCAGAATTTTCACTTTCATTACAGGATGGGGATAAATCTAAATACTTTGTTAAGTATATATATATATTTTTTTATAAACTGCTTAGTTTCAGAAATTGAAAAAAAATGGTAACACCTATTCAGGAAAAATAGAAATGGAACCACTAAAAACAATATTAAGAAATGCGATAAAATTTGTTTACGATACATCACCTGCCGTTGGTGTCGCGCTAAGCAATATTGACGGGCTCATTACTATATTACGGGGTTATTGTCTTACGGAGGGTAGGCATGTCCTGTAGGGGTGATCACGATACCAATACGGTCGTTAAGTTATAGGTGTTACGGTTTGGTTTTGATATTAGTTGTATTGGTAATAAATTGGGAACTGGGCAGGAAGAAGAACGGTATGGTTACGGTAAATGAATAGGTAGAAGTCGAACATACAATAACGCTTTTGTTCGATTAAGAATTAGATCTTATTAAGTGTTATTTATGAGTATAAATGAAGCGTATTTTTTTGTCTGGAAATGGACTGATCAAAATTGTGTCTTTATCGGTTTCCTACGATTAATTGTATTTTGACCATCTCAATGAATTATAATCAAGACCTACCATTTTAAACCACAAAGGCCATCTTTAGCAGTACTCCTTAATAGTCCTTCAGGCATTTTCAAAACAAAATCAAAGACCGGCCACGAAAACTGACCAACAGCATCCCACCACTTAATTACAAGCCTCCAGAACAAAAACCCACATATATCAAAAGTCTTCATATCTACTTCTTCGTCTATGATTTACTGGTCCAATTTGGGGCCCAGAGCCGTGGTGGACATCAACTTATCTGATCAAACATGTCGTAAATAATACGCGGACTGTATTTATTATGGTACCGCCAAATCTAAGTAATAGAACGATTTATTGCCAAGAAAATTATAGTGCCTTAAGGTACTTTGTTGATAGTGTTTGGTTAATTTTTCGTTTAATAGTGTACACTAAAATTGAGCGTGAAAAAAAAGTGGCTCAAAAACTTTTCTGTCATTGTTTTAATGTTGATCGGTAAACGAAATGTAACAGTCTGTAAAATCCTGTTATTAAGGAAATCCTGCAACTAAGTTGCTAATAACTGATTCGGTTAGGTTTGCATAAACACGTGTACTTTAAAAATATATCTTTATACAATCATTTTGCATCAACCATTTGGTTATCCTTTGGACATCTCAAAATTATGCTAAAACCATAATGACTACGATTGTCATCAACATAGAGTAGCCAGCTATATTAAATGCTATAAATAACCTGAACTCTGACTTCACAGGCCATTACTCTACTTCAAATCTGACATCAAAAACAAAACAGGTGACAATCAGGCTACCAGAACATTCTACAGCCGGCAGCTAATTCCCAAAATAATTGATTACGAGAAACTTACCACAAACTATTACTAGAATGAAGAATAGCCCGTCTATGTAAAACAAATTGCTCAGCGGGTAAAATAGAAACAATATTAATGATAATCGTTTGGCGATTACAACGTTACATGAGCATATGATATGACCTTTCACACGGGAGCTGGCCTCTGACATCAGGATCTTAAAATCAGATGTAATATTATAGGACTTGCTCGGTGATAGAATTTCGTCATACTAAATTTTATGATCCAGTTCGTAAAGTTCATTCTACAAGTTGTAATAAACAAAGAATTGGTTG
Source organism: Helicoverpa armigera (assembly GCF_030705265.1). Lineage (NCBI taxonomy): Eukaryota > Metazoa > Arthropoda > Insecta > Lepidoptera > Noctuidae > Helicoverpa > Helicoverpa armigera. The sequence continues at coordinate 7,902,298 of NC_087136.1, read as the reverse complement.
ACCTTTTGACCTGTTTAAAAAACACTATTATTGTCCATCTAATAGGTATGTTTCTGGGGTCGCTCCATATGGGTAAATCGTACAGAGTACGGAGAGATTTTTTTTGTTCTTAAATTTATAAATTACAAAAAAGAATGATTACATCCAAGAATTTACTCACACACACTTTAAATCTTAAAAATATTTCGAAAAACTTAAAGAATTTAACGTAACAAACAATTTACGGCACAAATATGACGACCACAAGACACCCAAAGGTCGTTCCCACCATGTGACAAAGAAAAACTGAACTGGCGTTTAAAAACGGCCTGCGACAGGAAAGACGATGGGACGATTACATTAGCATTAAAACGGTCACACAATTACTTTGTGATTAGTGTGTCGCCGACAACTGAATTCATTAGTTCAGCTCACCTGATTTTATTTAATTAAAATGTGAGTACGGTGGGTGGTTTAACGGCGGGTTAAGTTCTGGTTAATGGGGTTTTGTGGTTTTGTATGCACTCTATGCACAGTTGTAGTTTTTGCTCTGGTATTTTGTAAATTGAGTTTTGTGATGGATACAGAATAATTATCCTATTATAAGTATTATTTTTCAGATTTATATTTGGACTGCTCCGTATTGTTTAGTAAACCTATCTTGGTTTACTTTTTTTAGTCATATGTTAAGGTACTCACTGATTGACCACCTTCGCATGGGGGAAGTAAACGGTCTTTATCATTGTCAAATATAAGTACATGTTCAAAAGCTTTCATACAATCACATAACTTCAAGTTACCTCAACATTCCAACCTTTTAATTAGCATGAACTACTCGTTGACTGTGCAACCCACCGATAAGAAGCAAAAAGCCTCAAGTGAAATGTCTCGGCGAACTCACCGAAGCGTTGTGAGAACCCTGTCGCCGGTCACTATATGTTAATTTGTATAATTGGACCCTACTTACTAAGCAGCAAGTGCATTTTACTTATTCACTGCATAAAAAATGTCTTTTTTCGATCGCTTTTTTGGTCTTGCTAAAGGACATTGGGTTGCTCGGGTTACTGAGTTCAAGAGGTCAGAAATGGAAACTGGCCCCAGTTTTTTTGGGATTTTGGGAAAAGGAATCAAAGGATTTTTTGCACAAAACCACCGATTGGTGGCATAACGACTGATCAATTTAATTTCATAAGATAAATCTGTAGTTAAAGATGTTGTGGTGACATCTGACTTTTCAAGCACAGGTCCTTAACCTGAAAAGTAGCAATGTGACTTCTCCAATTAAAAATATTTAACTATTTTTTTGTTTGTTTTCGTCATAACTTAGCAAAGGTGACGGAAGACATTGTAAAATACATTCTTAGTCAAATATGGCTATTATTTTTGCAGTTTTTAAGTATGATGCAATGACGAATATGCAGTTTCTTCTATTTATGACGAAGAGTTTAAGTTTGATTCAACTCCTGACCTGTCTACTTCCTGTCCCAACGTGTCATATACAATTAATGACATTATCTCAGTCAGCAAAAGCATGGCTATTGATTACCAATTGCTCAGGATTTAACATGTCAAGTACATACTGTTACAGCCTTTTTATCGTCCCACTGCTGGGCACAGGCCTCCTCTCACACGGAGAAGGATTGAGCATTAATCACCACGCTTGCTCAATGCGGGTTGGTGATTTCGGACTTTATAGTCCAGGTTTCCTCAAGATGTTTTCCTTCACCTTTTTTTATCAGCCATGGTGTCTAAGATATACATATGTACGTACATAGATAGGTAGGAACTCCATCTAATCATAAAAATCAAAGACAGCTATGTTCATCTCATCACAGGACTTAAGGACGAGACCATAAAAGCTGCAGACTTATAGTCGCCGAGTCATTAGTGATCAGGGGCCCAATTCTCCTAATTTTACTTGAGCGACATACGATTCACGTTCGACTCGGTTCGACTGAGATCCAATCCCGACTCGATTACGATTGAAGCGTATGTGGCATTCCGTTATTTTTTCTTTGAAATAAACGTTTTTATCCCTTTCTGTCATTCAATAATGAATCATTTTGTCTGCAAATGATTTACGATTGCAAAACGATTGTACAGCAAACTACCGTATACTCGTAGACCAAAATCACCAAAATAGCAGACCAATCGCAAACCAATCGAATGTCATTGGAATACGATTGGTCTTATATTAGTAGCAGAATGCCCGATATGGTTAAAACTGCTATTGCGATCATATTGCGATTCGATTTCTATTCGATTTTGACATTATTAACTTAGGAGAATCGGGCCCCTGGTATGTACTTGTAAAGGCGGCTCCATACTACTCTACTACTTTGTAAGAAAACATTACGAATTTACGACAAAGGTGAACTTCTAAGTGGAATGCACTGCTGTAAGGGGAAAAGATGATCTTAGTTAATTGTATAGAGATTTTAGTAGGAAAGACTTTCATCTAAAGGTAGGTATAGTACTAATATTTTATAGCTGAGAAGTTTGTTTGCTTGAAGGCGCTAATCTCAGGAACTAAGAAACCGATTTGTCAATTTTCAACTTTGGTTTTCCCGCTACTGAGGATGTCAAAAAAAGTATAGGTACGTGTGTGTGAAGTACCTATTTCAATATTTTTTTATGACAATGAAAATTACTAACTTAAACGACATTTATTAAGAGTATATGCCGCGCATTGATCAATTAACTGAATTTAATTGTTGTTTTAGAAAAACGTAACGTAACATAATTTTCAGATCAATAAAATCAATCAAACATGTTAATTTTATGGGTAATTATCGAATGTTGTCGGTATATATTTCGGGCAAAGAGAAAATAAATTAATGATGTTACTGATGAAGTTATTATCAAACTGGTTAGTTTTGTGGTAGGCTGTGATCGTGTGATAGGCGGCCACCATAGGCAGTATCATAAAATGATTTGTTATTAGATACCTACCTAATATCATTAAGGAATTTAATATGAGGAAAAATATTATATTGTAAAGAACATTACATTTCGCGAATTAAATAAAAAAGTGATCTTCCTGTTTTAAAGCCGTTTATTGAATGTTTTGTATGTAATTGTCACACAACATCGTCCCAAGTCTACTTTAAATATAACATACAAAAATCGAGCATAAAATACCTTTTGTTTTATGTGCCAAAACAATTAAGCGATAAAAAATGAAGCAAATAAAATTGATTTGTAAAAAACTATGTAGGTACATACAATAAAAATTAAATGCGCATAAAATGATTGTTATTTCATTGTACAGAACCACAACAACCAAACACTTCACACACACAAAAAAAAATATCCAACAAATACCTGAATCGTACACTTAACCCTAAAACATTGTAGCGTGACCGAAGTTAGGTAACTTCCCTAGTTTCCTTCCGCGGCGGTGTTATGGAGCGAGCCCGTCCTTCCTCGTTGCGAAAATGCATGACCCCATTCACGGGTGATGCTTATCGCGAGTCGCTCATATTTTGTCATTAATTTATGAGACGAGATTGGATTAGTAATATTCTTTCTTAAAGGTAAAAATGTGGATAGAGCACATCATTTTATTATTTACGGGAAATAAATAATACTTTTGTGATTTTCTTTATGTTATATCGTTTCTTTTAGAAGGTACGTCTGCAACTCAAAAAGTTGTTTTAATTTTGTTTTAATGTCAGTGGCTTTTAAGGTTTGTTATTCCATTGCATTTAAACTATGTTCCATGTGTACAGTAATTTCTCTGGAAAGGTAACTTCCCTAGTTTCCTTCCGCGGCGGTGTTATGGAGCGAGCCCGTCCTTCCTCGTTGCGAAAATGCATGACCCTATTCACGAGTGATGCTTATCGCGAGTCGCTCATATTTTGTCATTAATTTATGAGACAACATTGGGATTTCGTATTTTTGTAAGTAATATTCTTTCTTAAAGGTATAAATGTGGATAGATCACACCATTTTATTATTTACTGGATATAAATAACACTTTTGTGATTGTATTTGGGTTATATTGTTTCTTTTAGAAGGTACGTCTGCAACTCAAAAAGTTATTTTAACTTTTCAAAAATGTCAGCGGCTTTTAAGGTTTTTTATTATACCATTGCGTTTAAACTATGTTCCATGTGTACAGTAATTTTTCTGGAAAGGTAACTTCCCTAGTTTCCTTCCGCGGCGGTGTTATGGAGCGAGCCCGTCCTTCCTCGTTGCGAAAATGCATGACCCCATTCATGGAGCGATGCTTATCGCGAGTCGCTCATATTTTGTCATTAATTTATGAGAGGTAACTGTATGAGATACATTGGTTTTTCGTATTTTTATAAGTTATGGTGGTGGGTCACTCAACAGTGACCAAAGTACAAATTCAATAGGATTAAAATAGGAAAGAGGAGGAAGGATAACTAATAAGGATAGATCACACAATTTTATTAAATGGAAATAAAGAATATTTTGTATTAACCTTCCTTAGGTTACAGTGTTGTTTTTAGAAGGTTTTCAATTTTCAAAAACTTGTTTTCATTTTTCTAAAATGTCAGCGGCATTTAAGTTTTTTTCAAACATTAGAATTTTGTCAGGTATTCCATTCAGCTTTAATTGTTCTTTATGTGTACTGAAACTTTTCTTGAAAGGGTATACCTATACTAAAAGTGTATAAGGGTAAAAGTACAGTCCTGTGAAGAGTCAACAACTTTACGGCACCTAAAATGAAATTAAATATGACATAAGTGGCAGTTAAAACACCTAAAAGTCACATCAAGTCATGAATATTAATGTTAAGTACAATTAAAAATAAATGTCATTATAGTTGACATTTTATTAAAATAAATTAACTCAAGTGCATTGTCACAGCGTGTGATTTTGTTAATTATAATAATTATTATTTACTTTTCATATAACTTAGAACGTCGTCCATTATTTTAAGGAATGGGGGAATTTATTCCGTTCAGTTGACAATTGTTAAGTGTGTGGGAAAATGTAAATGAGTAAAGATGAAAGGAACATAAATTATTTTTTATCAATGAGTCATCATCTGTCATTTACTTAGTCAAAAGCTAGTCATCAGTAACTACCTAATGTTGCGGCATCCGTAATTTTAGAACTTTGACAGGTACCTAGTAGCCAAAATTCAAGGAACTTATCTAGGTAATAAATTACTCATGTCTTGTTGAAAAACGATAACAAGATAATTACTAAGCTCCAACGTATAGCATCCGTGTATTTTACAAACTTTTTCACTACAACTTCTTCTCGCACCAGGTAAAAAAGTGCTCTATATTTGGCCGTTTCCAGAATACTATCTTTACTCAATTACAATCATCATCAGAATCAAAATCGGCCGATTTACCCCCGCACTCAGAGACATTTAATGATTACTAAGTCACTCCTTAGTGACAGATTCTGATAGAAATCCTGCACTAAGGAACGGCTTGAGTAACCGTTAAATGTCTCTGAGTGTGTCCATTAGTGTATTTCTTTCCACAAAAGTATAAACCCCACAAATACAAATATCTCCACACACTATTCATAAAAAAGCAATAGAAAAATGCATAAAAAGCACTGCACAAGAGACATTGCTTTATTCTCGCCGTCAAACAAACGGTGATAGGATCCGCGGTGTACCACCTAGCACTTTTTCTATTACACGCCGACTGATGGATATTGAAAGGAGTAGAATGGACCAATGTCGAGAATTTGGAGTTGAAAGTTCAAATTCTGTTCACAGTACTTATAAGGTTTATTTTTGCTCACTCACTATAACAAAAAAATAATCTGTAGATATCATCATCATCATCAGCCTTTTTATCGTCTCACTGTTCGGCATAGGTCTCCTCCCACACAGAGAAGGATCGAGCGTTATGCACTACGTGCACTCAATGCGGGTTTTCAGTATAGATGTTTTTTGTGATTTATTGATGAGACATTTGCGTGTATTATTGCCTAGTAACCGTTACCGAATAGACTTGGATTCGGCTGAAACGCTTTATTTATTTGATTCCTTTATCTGGGATTCATAATATAATACGAATTTTGTCTGCCTATAAATCTCTTCCTATGGCATCAAAGCTATGATTTTCATTAAAAAATCTAGTCCCAAAGCAATTCCCACGTATTCCTTGTCCACCGCGACGGCAGTACAGTTGCGCAAGAGTCGCGGTGACCACAGACCGAGACATATACATATTTATGAGGTGACTTTAATACACAATTTCTATGTATTATCTTTTAGTAATGTAGGAAGTAGGAGTGAAGATGTTAACGGTAGGTGCGTCGCGTATCGTAATCATGTTTAATTGGAATCATTATATGGGTTAGTGGAAGTCGGATTTTCAGATAAAATGCAAATGGTAAAGCTAGGACACCTTAACTAAACGGAATGAAAGATAGGACTCTTTAAAACTTAGAAAGTAAGCTACGCGATGACAAGCTATTTTTCCAGTTTTATATTTATATTCTTTGACAATGTTTCGGCATAATAAAAGAAGTAGGCTCATACACAATAAGTCTTGTTGTTTGAAATAAATGTTTAAATAAATAAATAAATCTAAAAATGCTCCCAATGTTTTTTGATGATAACACGCTACGCTCACTGCATTATTTACCATTTAAATCTCTATTTAAAAAAAATGAATGACTTAACTAAAATAATTATGACGTTTCCCATTACGAATGCTCACTCAGAATTTAGACATAACATTAAGTATTGACTACGTCACTATTTCATAGAATCATCGTCTATTAGTTGAGAGATCGAACGGTACCGACAAAGTGTTTGATTTGACAGCTCGAGATGTACCCTCCAAAGCTAATTAATAAGCAGATACAACCACTTAAGATAAGTAAAAATATTTTCATCCCGAAACTGCACCGGATATAGATCGTATCGGCATGACAAAGCGTGGCGCCACGAAACTTTTACCTCCATCACTTTAAATTTGAACTTCACCTTCTCAATCATTAAGATTATTTTCGCTTGCACTGTGTAACGTTTAACCAATATTAGCACCTGTCAGACCAAAATCAACCGCAACACGTACATAATTAAGCACAGTTTCACTTATCGCTCGTTCTGTTTCATTAACTTCGAGAGATTTGTCAGCAACATTGCACTCTTTTACAATATTCGACTTTGTGAATGTGTGTTAAGGTTCATTTTTGTCTGGTTTGTCATCTGAAGTGGCATAATCAGAATCTATTGATGCTTCTCTAAAAGCTTCAGCCATCTCAAGTGCAGGTGGTATGACTCCTGTGTCTCCGAAAATAAATGAAATGGTCATTGTGAGATAAGATTTCTCGGTACTTTAATGACTGATATAGTAGTGCTTTGAGCGAAGGAAATTCCATTCAAGAGTGCGTATTATTAGACTTTATTAATATCGACGGAGAATTTCAAGAGCAAACCACAGATTAATTAACCGGCAGTTTCATTTTGTGAAATATAATTTTCACAATTTTTCAAGAAAAGAGATAATAGAAGGTGCATTTACAAACCACTTGTAAATATAAGGCAGCAGTCTTTAATTAATATGCGTGTCACGTCATCGACAAACGTACCTCAAACTATCAAACTTGAGTACAAAAGTTGTAGATTTTAGGACGCCAATGTGACTTTCAACAAGGGCGACCCAAGGGCTGGCTTTTATTTCGCACAGAGGTTGAGCATTGCCATCCAACGTGGCAATGCTGCCAGCCTTCTGGGTACATTACCCGGTGACAGCGATGAGGAGCAATTTTTTGATGCAATGTATTAGTTTTAAGTTGTACATATAAGTTTATTTTTAAATTTTTAAAATTAATGTAAATATTATGTAAATATTATAAAAAAAATTTAGAGCCAGCAAATAAAATGTAACTTTCAACAATATATTTATTTATCAAAGAGACAGCTTTCAGTGAACCCGTGGTTTATTTGCTCATATTAACTGTGGAAGTTGAGCGATGTGACGACAATTGCATATCAGTTTATTTTGAATATACGGAAGCTTAGGTTTGTGAATAAATAATTTCCAAGTTTTAATTTCAAAATACAAACATAAATGTATAATAAGTACCTAATCGTAGCTTACGCTCCATGTGATAAAGAAAACATATAGCCATATGCAATATTTCAATAAACTGTGCATTAATAAATGGAAAATGCACACGAATAAATACATAAGCGCAATAAAACAATGGAAATAAGGATTATATGAAAAGCCGGCCATATAATTAAACATTGCTCAAATAGCGAAAACCGATGATTTATTAATACATAATTGATATTGTTTGCATTAAAATTATATTGCCGTAATATTGCATACCATTTTAGTAAATATGTTTTTACAATATCACCATTGAAATTATATTTACCATAGCGTTGCCTCATTAACTTTTCATTATACTTAAATAATTCATATAATTTCAAAAGTATATTTATATCAATATATTTTAAAGAACATTCTAAATTTGAATTGGTCAAAGAAGTGTTTGATCAAGTCCTATTGTTTTTGAGACGTAACTTGTTCTTCTCATTATTTAAAACGGATAAAAATCTTCGTAATTTTCTATAAGTAAATACATGTAAAACTGAATAGCTTACCTCTTGACTATAATTATTATCTACTATACTATACTATTATCTACGACTTTTGAAATACCAGATTTTTCTAATTTCTACTGCATTCTTATTATTGTCCGAAAATATCTAATATTCTCATTTCGCAATTAACCTATCCTTATAACCGGTCATAAGCACGTTCTCCCGGTCAAATCGTCTGTAATCCGGGTTTATGCGGGTAACAGTGTGTTGTACCCGATAATGGCGGTGCCAATCATTGGGCATAGCTCTACACCGTCTTTTGTTTTTCTTGAGGGTCTGTCATTGTGGAGGTGTCATTAAGTACCTACGTATAGGGGATGTTTTTGCATCAAATACGTGGGCAAAAATATTTTTTTCTTAAGTTAATGTTGTTAGTGTCATTTTGATCGTCGAAGACTTCATTATACACACACATGCTCTATTAGTGGAACTTGTTTTTGAATTAAGAGAATTGAAGCTTTGGTTGGGTTAACACTTAGGGACTTTAGTGAGATCTAAAATTCTATCAAATAAATTCGTTAACATATTTTACCGCTGCTGCTGTTAGGTATATTAAAAAAAAAACATTATTTTCTTCATCAATTTTACCGAATCAAAAATACAAATTAACCCGTGAATTTGACAGACATTAAAAGGCGTTATTCACAACTTATCAACTCAATTGTACCTCAACAATTTTCTTACAAGTAAGTAGGTATTACTTACGACAGAACCCAGCTGATTCAAGTCACCCCACTACGCCCTTGGTCTTTTGGACCGCAATCAATGTCCACTTGAGTGGCACGTGACACGATCCCTTATACCCAACTAATTAGATATATACACTTAGTGTGACAGACAGACGTGCTGTGTTGACGTGTATGTGGGTTTGTGCGCGTGTTAGAAAAATGTAAGGGTTTGGCTGTTAATTGTAGGTTCGGAATAAATATAGGTTTAATATTATATCCTGCTCTATAATACATTATAAAAAAAATTCAAAGTTATCATTTAACAATCACCGCTAGGTTTTCTTAATGCCCTGTGAATTAAAATAACCATTAGACATGTTTCAATCAATGTTTGATAATTTTGACCCCTTCTCCGGTAGGTGTCATTTTTTATTCTCACTCAACTGTGATATATCAACTTGTGATTACTGGAGAAAATACTGATATATAAATAATGCACATACGGAGGAACTTTGAATACCTAAAAACATACATAAACTGTAGGATGAGTGTTTGTCACTATTTCTTGCAAAAACTTCTTTGGTTTTGACGAAACCTCAAAGCAGCTTGGGACATATCGTCATAACATATTGGCGCTTTTTACCCGGGTGCGGGAAGAATTGTCCTCGAGAGGCGGGAAAAACCAGTATCAGAAACTACTAACTATACAAAACAAACATTTTTACCATACACGTCAGTCGGAATACTTCACACAATGATTTTGCAATAACTTTGTCATCGATAGCTTTATCACGCCATTCTTATCGTCAAGTGTCCATCGATTTATTGTCATTTAATATTGTCTGTTTATCATTACATAGGTGTAATCACGGCAATATGGACTTCAGAACACTTGGGTGGTTCCCATGGGTGTTTTATGTGATTTCGTTTTAGCATTAACTTATAAATGTTTATCGGGTTACAAGGTTTTGCTCGCGTCATTAGGAAAGTTACCTAACTATAACAAAATGTATGGTGAGTGTGTTCTGTTGTGTAAGCTATATCACCGTCAAGTATCAGTAGAGTATGTGCTGCCGTTTAGGCGTGATTGAGGGACAAACTTCCACTGGGATTGCTTTGTATATGGTATAGGTAAATCATGCTTTGAGAGTCAGAGGAGCAACTGTAGTTAAGCTTCAGGTCTTTTTCTCAAAATCATAGGTCATCTAAATTACACTAAAATAATAACAGATCAGAAAGCAAAGTATATTTTTTCATGACATTATGCTTATTACTATTGTTGTAATAAGTAAATTTATTATCTGTGGTTTAAAAGACTTAATACTGTTTTTGATTGTCTGTGGTTCTCTTGTTCTTGCTCGGTGTGAAAAATGGTGTGCTCCAAAATGTGCTGTTTTCATTATAATAAACTAAAGTATAATATTAAATCTTTCAATTCGATCCATCTACCTCAACATGGTAGCAGAGCGTGGTTCGAAAGAAAACTAAAGTGTGAGAGAAGAATAAAGTTCAATGACGATAAAAAATACGACTAAGACTTTGAGGTTATGGTGACAGAAAGCATTGAAAAAGGTGAAGAAGAAATTGTTGTGAAAATACGTAAATCTACAAAAATACATCGTCATTGTCGGTAAAATGGCTAAACAAGCAAAGGTGGAAGATATTTTGATACCTATTTTTGATGGTGCAAACTATTCAAGTTGGAAATTAAGATTGTTAACATTGTTGGAATACAAAGAATGCCACGAGGCCGCCATTGTTAAGACGGAAAATCCCGACGCCGCAGGGAAAAAGAAGGATCTCAAAGCAAGAACCATAATAATGAGCACAATCTCAGATAAACAATTAGAGTATATTACTGAATGCAAAACAGCATATGAAATGGTACAAAAGTTTGACAAAATGTATTTAACGCAGTCAACAGCAATGCAAATAATATGTAGAGGAAAAATTGAAGAGATAAAATTAAACAATTACAACACAGTTGAAGAATTTTTTGTTGATTTTGAGAAAACAATAAACGAGTTCAAAAATGCCGGAGGAAAATTAGATGAATCTGAAAAGTTAAGATATCTACTACGAGCGCTTCCACCAAGCTACAGTTATATTGGAGATTTTCTTGACGTGATTCCAGAACAACAAAGAACAGTTGATTATGTATGTTCTAAAATAAAAGAGAAAAATATGGCTGCTAGTGACTCGGAGAAGAAAAACAATGTGAGTACATTCGCTACCAAATCTGTAACTCAGTGCTTTATCTGTGGAAAAACTGGTCATTTCAAGAAAGACTGCTGGCATGGCCAGAAATATAATAAAGGACATCCGACATTTCGAGGTCATCAAAGAAGTTACAACAGAGGAGGAGCATACAGGGGTCATAGCCGAGGAAGAGGTCAATACAATTTTAGAGGTCATAGCCGTGGTGCAGGTCAAAATCATCTTGGTGGTCAAGGTCAGTCCAGTGGTGAATCAACAAACAACTGCTCATCGGAGTCGTGGATGGCTACAATATGTGATCCGGAAAGTCAGGTATGGGGGTGTATTGAAACAGATGAATGTAATAACAATAACAGTGAAATTAATTGGCTTTTAGATAGTGGGTGTACTGACCATATAATAAATAATGATACATATTTTTATAATTCAGTCGATTTGAAAAGTCCTGTCAATGTAAAACTGCCAGATGGTAAAATGTTAAAAGCTACCAAAGTCGGTACTGTTAAAATTTATTTTAAGAACTATTACAACCAAAAGAATGTAGATTTGAGAAATGTTTATTATGTTGAAGGTATTAAACAAAATTTGTTAAGTCTTTCAAAGATAACTAAAAGTTGCACAATAGTAGCTAAAAATGATTATGCAAAGATTTATAATGGTGTAAGAGAATTAATTGCAGTGGCTAATAAAATAAACAACTTGTATTGCTTAAAAAGTTTTGTCTGTAAAAATGAGATATATACACATTCAGTTAAATTGACTCAAAAAGAGAAATGGCATAGAGCACTCGGTCATGTAAACTTTCAGTATTTAAATAAATTGATAAATAATAAATTAGTACACGGTTTGCCTGATAGGATTGAAGGTATAGACATGAAATGTTCCAATTGTATTCAAAGTAAAATGAGTAATGTCCCTTTTGAAAATAATAGAACAAAAACTACTGAAATTTTAGAATTAATTCATACTGATTTGAACGGTCCACATAACACATCTGGATATGGAGGAGAAAAGTATTTCCTCACGTTTATTGATGACTATAGTAAATGCACAAGGATATTTTGTATTAAAAGTAAGTCTGAAGTTGCTAGTTGTTTGATAGAATTTGTAAATTTAGTAGAAAATAAATTTGACAAAAAAGTTAAGAAAATTCAATGCGATAATGGTAAAGAATATTTAAATAAGGAAATTTATAACTTTATTAGGCAGAAGGGTATAGAGTTATTACCATGTCCACCCTATGTCCATGAATTAAATGGGGTAGCGGAAAGATATAATAGATCTGCTATGGATATAGCTAGGTGTTTAATGAGAGAAGCTAAAATTCACAGAAGATATTGGCCTGAAGCAATAAAGACAGCAGCATATTTAAAAAATCGAACTATTGCAAATACAGTAGAAAATAAAACTCCATATGAGATCTTTTTTAGAATAAAACCAAATGTTGAGCACCTAAAAATTTATGGAAGTAGAGTTTTTGTCAGGGTTCCTGAAGCTTTAAGAAAAACTAAATGGGATGATAAAGCACAAGTAGGAGTTTTAGTGGGTTATAATGAAAATAGTTATAGAGTTCTATTAAATAATAGAATAATTAATGCTAGACATGTTCAGGTAGTTGAAGAAAATACAGAACTGATTTGCTTAGAAAAGTTAGATGATGAGAAAGATAAATGTTTAGAAACTCAGAAAACTTCAGACGATACAGCTAAAACTGATGAGGATAGCGATGAAAATTTTGTAGATGTAGACGAGACTTATTCTAATGACGATAGTTCAAATGATAATAAGGAAAAGGATAAAGTAGAATCACATAAAATAATTAGAAATCCAGTTTTAAGATATGGTAATCCAGTTTCACATTTTATATATGTTAACTACATTGATGCAAGTGTTCCAGACACTTTTGAGGAGGCGATGACCTCAAATGAGTCCAAACAATGGCAAATGGCAATGAACTCTGAAATTAATAGCTTAAATAAAAATAATACTTGGCAACTTGTTGAAAGACCGAAAGATAGAAAGGTTATAGATATTAAATGGGTTTTTAGAAGGAAAAGCAATAATGTTTATAAAGCTAGATTAGTTGTGAAGGGATTCCAACAAAATGAATGCATTGATAATGCCTATTCACCAGTAGGAAAAATGCAAACTTTGAAAATTCTATTGTCATACAGTTGTAAAAATAATTTATTTGTTGAACAGATGGATGTAGAGACAGCCTTTTTAAATGCAGATGTAAAGTCAGAAGTGTATGTTAATCAACCTGAAGGTTATGAAACTGGTGACAGTAGAGTTTACAAACTTCAAAAGGCACTCTACGGTCTCAAAGAGAGTCCTAGAGTATGGTATGATTGTTTTGATAAATTTATTAGTACACTAAATTTTGTTAGAAGTAACTATGATTACTGTCTTTATGTTAACAGAGCAAGCAAAGATCCAATATACATTTTAATATTTGTCGATGATTTTTTAATTTGTTGTAAAGACAGAGATAAAATAATAGAAGTAAAAACCAATCTGATGAAAAAATTTGCAATGAAAGACTTAGGGAAAATTAAAACCTATATTGGGATTGATATTGATTATAGCAATGATAAAAGTACTATGACTCTAAACCAAACAAAATATATTGAATCTTTGGCTGCAAAGTATGGTCTGAATAATACTAAGTTATATGATACTCCGATGGAAACAAATTTAAAACTAGAACAAGCTAAAGAAGTAGATGAAAGTATTAAGTACAGAAATATAATAGGTGAATTATTGTATATTAGTACAGGCACAAGGCCAGATGTTGCATATAGTGTAAATTATCTAAGCCGATATCAAAGTTGTTATAACCAAACACATTATAAATATGCGATGAGAATATTAAAGTATTTGTATAAAACTAAAAGTCTAAAGTTAACATACTCTGATAATGTAAACACTGACATCTTAGATTGTATGGTAGATTCTGATTATGCAGGAGATAATGTGGATAGAAAATCTACAACTGGTTTTGTTATTAGATTATATGGAAACTTAATTTTTTGGAAAACTCGTAAACAAAATACAGTAACTAAATGTTCTACTTTTGCAGAGTATACTGCTATGTCAGAGACAGTGTCAGAAGTGCTTTTTATTAGAAATATGCTAAGTGAATCATTTGATGTAAAGCTAGATCCAACAAAATTGTATGTAGATAATTCAGGTGCGATTGCAATTGCTAAATATGGTAACTTTACAAAAAACTCAAAGCACATTGAAGTGCAGTATCATTACATAAATGAGAATTATGAAAACAAAATAATTGATATTGTAAAAATTGATTCTAAATTTAATTTGGCAGATATGTTAACTAAAAGTTTGAATAAGACAGCTTTCTTAAGAAATAGATTGGAGTTGAGATTAATTTAGTTATGTTAAGATTTAGTTTTTTGTTAAGATTTAGTTTTGTTAAATGATATAAGATAATAAATTTAAGGAGGCGTGTTGTAATAAGTAAATTTATTATCTGTGGTTTAAAAGACTTAATACTGTTTTTGATTGTCTGTGGTTCTCTTGTTCTTGCTCGGTGTGAAAAATGGTGTGCTCCAAAATGTGCTGTTTTCATTATAATAAACTAAAGTATAATATTAAATCTTTCAATTCGATCCATCTACCTCAACAACTATATTTAGCTATTTCTTTATTAATATCAATTTACATAGTTAATTAAGATCTGAAATAAATATGCAAATAGTACAAATGAGACAGTCGTAACACAGTTACTCTAATTAGCTCTAATTTGTAAGATGCAAATATTTTGTCACCATGTCAATGACCTGTCGACATACCTTTTTCTTAATATTATTGACACTGGCACGTGTGGCTTTTGCGAAATATAGCAAGAGTATAGATAAACATTTCTTATTGTTATACTTAACACCGCTTTCACACTAGTCGATTTTCCGCTAGGTTTTTCTGAATGAGAACACTGGGGCTCGTATGGGCGTTATCACGTTGTATACAGCAGAAAACAATTGACAACTCCGGGTGTAAAAGATGACGTTTAAATCCGAGCGACAGAGCTTTGCCGCTCGTAATGTTATGATCATAATTTGCCTAGCTTTTTTCCAATTATGTTGGTGTTGACTTCCAGTCCAGTGGGTACCAGTGCTTTATACCTGTATGTTTCATATTATATATTTGCAGCTTGGAATTTGCTGCGCGTTGCAAAAATCCTCCAGTGTAAAAGCGCTGTTAGGGTTGTATTTCGTTAATATCTTAAGGACATATGATTGATCAGTTGTTCGCAGTGCTAGACGACAGTTAATAATCGCGCCCTCGCTCTAATCTCTACTATTTGGTTTAAGGGACATGAGGAAGCGAGATTGAAATAAATAATATCAAAAATAAAACACATATTATATTTGTAATCATTTATTTAGAGAGGCCCAACTATAATGCACTAATTAATAATGTATTGACATTAATTTACGTTGGTGATTGCTATTTTTGAGAGCCGCTAAAGCCACCATTTTAGGCAATATATTGCTGCATACGTTTTGAACTATTTAATCGAGCAATATTTATTGCTTAACTATAAAATGAGAAGTTTACCGATTTTTACTGGTTTTCCTAATAATTTCTGGTCCTCTAGTCTTTTGTTACATGTGGCACACACATTTCGTATCTTGAAAATGTTTACCGTTGACAACTGAGATTAATATTGTATAGATGGAAAAGTCGAGGGGAATTCCAAAGGTGACTTGAACTTTGCTGACAATTTTGGGAATACTTTTCTCAAAATAAATATTTGTTTGCGTTTCGGTCTTCAATAATACATAAAAATGTTTGCTATTATGCACTCTAATGCAGTTCTAAGTTATTTTTCAAAGGTTATTCAAATCAATGGAGCCTTTAAGTTAGCCTAAGTTCTGCGGTGGATATCCTCGAGTTGAAATGACGATTAATTTTGCTAACACTTATGAATTAATGTACATACAACTAGCAAATTACCTTACAAGTATAATGCCACAAAGCAGAACACAGATTTTTATTCTCACCCATCATTTCAATCTCAATTGATTACGAAGGACCACAAGCCTTGCCTCCCAGGACCAAATGTATCGCGTAGGTAATAGAATTACGAAGTAACGGTCCTAATCTAACCTCAACGATGCATCCTGCTAGGAAGTTAAGGAATAATCATCTATGGACATGAAAACGGATTTCTTGACTGATGCTGCTGAATGAAAAAGTCACGATGTTGGTCAGATACCTGGGTCGTGTGGTGTGTTTCAATTTTGTCGAGTTCTGTGGCTAGTGGGAAGATTGGAGATATAAAGTTACGGGAAAAGCTATGAACTTAGTACAGTCAGATATTGATCCACAGATGATTTGTGAGTAAGAGATTCTTTAGTTTAAATATTATAATCAGTTAATCAAGCAAGTTCGAAATGTCTTGGAACACTTCAGAAGTTGAAAGTGAGATTTAATCGGTAAATATATACATTTAATTAGCCATTGTTAGCTTAACTCAGGCTGTCGCCTAAATACAGGAAAGAGGAATTTCCACGGTAAGCGAATAAGTCACAATATGTAAACAAGATGTTTTCTAAGTCTAAAAAAAATTTACGCCATATCCAGCAAAACTAAGTCTCTCAAACAAAAATCCTTTAGAAAACGGTCGCGGCTTCGGCCTGACTTAGAAAATTACTTACATGCAAACCAATTCCCGTAGACCGCAGGCGGGTATGGGCGGCAAATAAACAGTCCCGTCTTTTGTCCCACCGCCACCGCAAGCGCAGACAATGTCTTATGCTTCGAACATTGAAACTTACTCCATATACGTCTTAGTATTGAAGTCACGACGGTCTTTATAAAGTTTAGTCTGGATTCCCGTAAGAATTTATAAAAATATTTGGTTCTAAAATGGTTTTTCAGCCGTGCTTCAGCGTAAACAGGTTTTATTCAGTAAATACTTGGTAAGGTCCTTTGATTTGTCTACGACATATTAAATAGGTACCTTTAGGTTTTAAAATTGATTCTATATTATTTTGTTAATAACCAGAATGGACCAGAAGAGACAGTCGTGTCAGTTGCAGAATTGATTACAGGTTTTTTTTTCTTACAATTTTTCAAGAACAATTAATAAGGTCATTAGCCCTTTGATATGATCCATTATATGAAACTTAAATCAGATAAGTGTTAAAGACCACAAAAAAATACACTTCCTCATTGGTCCAAAGATTCTTGATCAAAATCTCCATGTCAATGGTAAGAAAAAATCTTTAATAAAAGATCACCTGCTCTGAATTCGGTATTTGATACAATTCGTGATCTACACGTCATGTCGTCTACAAACGTTTACAACCATCTACAATAAGTTAATCAAACAATTATGAACTTTATAGCAGACGTAATAAGAGTGAATGACAAAAATCATAGAACCCAAGATAGCAGACATTAGAAAGGTCGCGTGTGTTCCGACATAAAGCAAAAAAAAATATAGTGATGTGACCAAACTTATGCAATGACTGTCGTAAGTCCAATTATTGCCTTAAGCTAGATAATTTTTGAAATGACCAATCTGTCTCATCGTGTACCAAAGTGAGTTATTGGGCCGTTTTTTGGGTTCCGTACCCAAAGGGTAAAACGGGACCCTATTGTTTTCGCTCCTCTGTCTATCCCTCCGTCTGTCACCAGGCTGTATCTCATGAACCGTGATAGTCAGAGAGTTGAAGTTTTCACAGATGATGTATTATTGTTGCCGCTATGACAACAAATACTGAAAACTAGAATCAAATATTTTGGGGGCCCATACAACAAACGTGATTTTTTTTGCTAATTTATGCTCGATTTCGATAAGTATAATAGAATATGAGTTTGGATGGTACGGAACCCTTCGTGCGCGAGTCCGACTCGCACTTGGCCGTTTTTTTTATGAAGCAAGATATTCACACGGTCTTTTGTCTTGCGACATTTTAACGTTTCGTGGATGTCTAAGATAAGAAAGGGTTTTGTATTTTTAAATGCTGTATTGTTTTTAGTTGAGAATATTTTTATATTCATATTGAGCAAGAGCTATTTGTCGTTGTATTTGCATAATGGGTTGTTACTTTGTTACCGTTTTATAATGAATCGTTTGTTTGTGGCGAAAGTCTTGTTCCTAATTTGAATTAGTGCCATTCAAGACGCTTTTTTATTTTAATTAATTATATTGTAGCTATTGAGTAGCTTTATTGTATTTTATGTCAATTTATACATGGTAAGTATGGACCCTAGAACAGAAATCAACTCCTGACATTGATGCTTTATTTTCCCTGATAGGTAACTACTTTAACGCAATTTCAATACGTTTTTCTCACAACTGTCATGATTGTTACACGAATACCATCAGGTTTTTATGATAGTCCGACAATAACAAAAATTGTGTGTACGGGGATTTTACATTTGATATACCTACGTAACATTGTTTGTTATGTATGTATGTTATTTTTTTAAATATGTGTAGTATTAACACTGTTGATACATACGTCAGTCTGCTTACGAAGAAGTTTTCCCCATGGATATATTTTTATTTCCCGCATAACATACTTGCAAGTGTGACTATACCTACAATATTAAGTGGGCTTGGTCAAAACATTCGGTAAAAGGTATGATATAAGATGTAATTATACTGTTTACCAAATGGTATCTGAAAAAATGGACGGAATGATGAAAGCATTCCGAGAATAAAATTACTCTTACGGTAGAAATAGAGAAGAATGATCAATATTTCAAAATAAATAATGAAAATGATAAGTAACTTTCACTAATAACACTGGAAAAATTACAAATGATAATAATGTTGAAGTTGATAGTCGAATATAATATACTGATGCAAAAACAGAAGAGTAAACTCCAAATGACATAACAAAAGAAAACCCTAAACCAACATAAGGAAAACTTCGAAACACTGATAAACATGACGTAAACAAACAAAAACTTGACTCAATGACAAATAGCGTTTAATAAGAAATCAATTTCGGTGTTCTCACGACTCAGGCGCAAGGAGACGCCTACTTGATAGATTTGATTATGTTTATACGTGACTAATCATTATTTAACTATGTTCACGATTATGTTCGTCTAGTACATGTGAGTACCTACTGTTTTTGTAATGATTATTACGTGGAATGTTTGGATGTGTGATTGTAAGGTAAATATCATCTATTTTAAGCGTCGATGTCTAGGTAAAGATATTTCGTGTGAAAGGATAATTATTTTCAAATTCGAATATTACCTATTATAACCTCAAATTAATCAAAATTATTAGCATGTTATCTCAAAATACCGGGATAAAAAGTAGCCTATAGCCTTCCTCGATAAATGGGCTATCTAATACTGAAAGAAATTTTCAAATCGGACCAGTAGTTCCTGAGATTAGCGCGTTCAAACAAACAAACTCTTCAGCTTTATAATATTAGTATAGATTATTCAACATACAAATGCATACAGCTACATTCGTTTAATATATTATCTTACTTCCAAACACCAAAACCACACAAGATAAAAAAGTTAATGAATTTTTAAATCCATCACCAGACAATCTATACCTTCCCACATCTGATCATGACACTAAGGTCACAAAATCTGACTGATGAATTGTAACCGTGATGTCACAATTAGACGGGCATACCTCGATGCTATCAGAGACCCCAATGACCTGGGGTCACATGTACCTACACACGAAGAACCTGTCATTTTATATGCATTGAATTGTGTATGGGAAATAGATTGATGGCTATGAACGTACTGAAGTGAACGCTTATTTTTTGTTAGACCAATTGTGTGGGATTTCTGTTTCAGATCTTGTTCAGAAAGCTCGTGATCGATTTGAAGACAATGGCTTTCTTAGAGATGATGCAAGGGTTTGTCAGAAATGATAGGCAAGGATAGCTGTAAAAGGATTCAAATGAATAACGAAAATATTAGCACCAAGACTAACTACAATAACGAAGACCAGCCAAAAAGATAAGCATACAAATGCAAGTCCATTTTGTTTGCCATTTTGTTGATCTGTCATCCAAAAGTAAATACTTGAAGCTGCATTAACTTCATTACTATTATCAAGTTATAATGAAATCTCAGAAACATGTTAAGCTCTTAAGCTTGGTATATTTTCTCTGGCCTCCAAAACTGGGAGTAGTTTAATCAGTAAATATTCCGAGTCAAAACAAAGATAAATGAGAGACATTAGCTTCTAGCTTTAAGCAAGTTTAAATACGGAGTTCACACAAAATGTCATCGGAATCGCCCACATGTCGCCTCAGGCTAAGCTTGAGCACCATACCAAAATCTATGTCAAGTACAATATCAACACTTTGAACAGTCCAAACAATGATTGCTAGGCAATTCTGAATCTTATTTCTAAGGACCCAAGGCCCTGTGCTTTTAAAATTGACGGAAAATAAAACAAACGTGCAAATGATTAACAGCAAGTTTTGGAAGCATTGCCTATTACGGAATTGTCACGAAATATTAATATACCTTCTCATCCAATGCCACAGATGAGTTAATGAAGTGCTGGTCTTGATTTAATGTCGATATCTTAATTATTAATTAAAGTTTGGCTGATTGCAATATATCAGACACTCCTTAAATACTCGAAGGTGGAAATGAAGCTTTAAATCGTACAATGCCGGCAGGGCCAACTTATCAAGGGGCTATGAGTAACCCTATTGACATTTACATGAAACAATCCATGGTGCTTGAACTAGATTTAGATACTGATAGCTACTTCTCAAAAAGGGATATAGGTAGATAACATTTTATGCCAACTGCAGGTTTCCCACGCATGATGCAGAGAATAGTAAAGAGAAACCATACTAGGAAGTGGACGATCCCGATTTTAGCTTACCGTCCACTGAGTTGGATTTAGTGTTGACGTATTAAACTTGACTGCTTAGACTGCATAAAATCGTTTATCATCAAACTTTTATCTTATTTTACGATCTTTAACACAGGCATTTGAAGGCTGAAGTTAGCTTTAAATTTAAAGACTACCTATATCAGCCAGCACTTGCGCAATCTACATTACCTGTCATAATTCGCCATGTCAAAACATTTCGAAATCAGCAGACTAATCAGATAGATGATCTAAATACACAAACAAACGTACATTACTTCAGACTCAACTGTGTCAAATGTAATTGAAGAACATGGCCGCACCAAATTTGACCCCGTCAAAACGAAATTTTCGTCAAGATTTTATCAGAAAACATGACATCTCGAATCAAACGACAAGTATTGTCTAAAAGACCTTACCGCTTGTTGGAGCCCGCCACACGTGAATTTTCTCTAATCGAAATTGAACTCTAGCGTGTGTAAAATAGAGTTGATAGTTTAATTACTAGGTGACAAAGGTCTTTGTGATTTTGCCGTCAGAATAGTAGCCATTATCTGAGAGAACACACGTTCGGAAATGGTAAAAAAAGGTCGAAATATGATTAATAGGGCGGCGTTGCGGGACTCGGCTCGTTCGTGTGTGATTCTTTCCATTTGACAGATTGTCTCGACTCTCTGACCCGAGCGCCCCGTTGAGACAATAATGATGTTGTCCCATCACTTCGACTATCGATATCGATAAATTCATGAAGAAATGACTTTCATAGTTCAAAACTATTTCAATCTTGCCTTTGAAGAAACTGATGTCACTACAAATTCAACTCGTGATGTTATTCGGTATGCATGTACCTACTTTTTGAAAATAGATATAACGTGATCTGAAAGCACACTTTTCATGCATTTATCATTCGTTTTGTATTCATATTTTTATTTTGTTACAGTTCAAAATTAGCATGTGAAGCTTTATAATCTTAAACAGTAACTATTATTAGTGTCTGTAATTAAATACCATTCTATTTGCTATTATAACATCGATACTTTCATCACTCAAGCGCATCTCTAGCCGCGAGGTCGACTGAGATTACTCTCAGCACGAGACTGTCCTGCGTCGGCGCTCGTTCGCGACGCTTTGACATCCCGACGTACACTACAAACATACATACAACACATCATCAAACTGACATTAGACCTTATTACTGGGACAACAAAGTTCAATTTAATAAGAAATTACGAGCTAGTGACGCAAAATACGGTTCTCAGTACATCATACATTGATAGACGGCCCAAACAGATCGACGTGAGAGCATAACTTTTTTTACTTCAGTTTTGAATATGCAATATGAAGATATTGAAGGATTATTAGTCATGTTTTCGAAGATATTTATTTTTATGTATTCGTTTGGGTCACAGGAAAGTGTTATAACGAACTGTCATGAGATGGATGAAGTATCAATAAAAATTTGGATGGCCGGGAGTCCGTATGAGAATAACGGTTTAGGCAATATCTACCAAGAATTGATTGACTGTCCGTTTCAAGCTCCTGATGAATTAGTTTTAGGCTGTTCAAATTATATCTTATATATCTTGATTAAAAGAAAGTTGATAATTATAATTGAATACTAGTCTTCGAACTCATTATTCAACATAAAGTTCTTATGGTATTCATTTCCTTGATATATGATTAGAAGTTAATCTAGACAAAACAAATGAAGAAGGCACATAACATATAAAAAAATTAAGACGTGGAGTTAAACTACAATCAAAATTATACTAATTAATTGGAATGATCAGTGGATGATGTTGAATATGAAAGCATAAGAGAAACGAATGAATTGCAATAGATGTTTCACATTCAAAAATTAACATTATAAAACAAAACCCACGTGGAGTATAAAAAAATATATTTCAAAAATATCAAAATAACAGTCATAACAGTATTGCCATGTATTTTTATTATAAACGATTTAAAAGCATATAAAACCCAAACCGTGATCTCCAAAGAGCTAGAAACATCCGTCATATGACATCAAAACTAGAAATGATTTCAAATGGTTTTAGTATGCAATGAAAAAAACTAATAAAAACGTGAATGTGTTTGTGCGTAAACTTCCTATAAACAGAATTGGATCTGACGCATGCAGATGACAAAATACACTTTTTATATTTCTGTAACCCGATGCTGAAATAGTCTGTCAATCGTAAAAATAACCCATTACTTCACTCCTGAGTACATACTGACCTAAAAGAGTAAGATTTTGATTGATTTCAAGAGGGTTCTCTCAAGGGAGAATATTGGGTCCACTGCATTTTGACAATCACAAATTGGTTGTGTTATATCAGATTAATATTATAATAAAAGCAAATTATCCACCTTTAGAATATCATAAACCAATATCTCATTAATCTTACTATATCACGTCCTATTTTCAAGACCAAGATAATAAAAATCAGCAAGCTTAATTCCCACCATTATACATCAATCTCCTATCCACTTAAGCATTGCGAAATCCATCTGGAATGTGTCTCACGTACTTTGAAGAGTGGCTAATGAAGTGCTTGGTTGATGTGTGACCCACCATTGGGGTTCGTTAATGATACGATTGACAGTACAGTGGAGCGGTCGCCGTCGGCCTATGCGATTGTTTCTTGAGTGAAGACTTGGGGCTGGGAAGTGAGCGGTGAGGGTTAAGGTCTGTGGGAAAGTTGTGGTGAAGGGTTTATAAAAAATCGGAAAGGTATCATATTTCGAAATATTTGCTTGAGCTGGCAAAACTATGAAGATAAAAGAAAAATGTAACATCTTTTAGCTGACTCATTATACAAAATTTTGTGTTGGAATCCTGAAAAACAGTATTTTTTTCAATGTTATGAAAATACGAGGCGTGTTTCTCTATAGAAAACAGTCTATTAAAAACGTTCTTATTTCATCCCAACACATTTAAGGGCCCGATAAACATGGGATACCTAAGAAAGACGTATTTAAATCCCATTGACGTCTTGTTCGAGGAACTTTGAATATAATGGCGCTTATCTGAAGGGTGTCTTTGGCATATTAAGTTTTATATTCAGCTGCCTCTATTTTCAACCTGAATGATTCTTCCATGACTTGTGATCGACGGGTCTCGCTTGGATATGTTTATTCACTGAGTTTTATGGTGATTATGCTATGGGAATGTACTAGTTTTATACATTGGGTGAGTGTATTGATAGCCCACCCAGTTGTTTGAAGTTTAAAAGAGTGTGTGATAAAGATAATGTTGACATCCAAATGCGGATAAAGAGTATATGTACTATGTGTGGCGACATTTTAATTAAACGTAAAGTAGACTATGTTACCGCCAAAAAAAAAACGACTAATCATCTTCAATTCCGTTCTCATTTGAAAGCACGCGAACTATCACAAAATAATTTCACAAGGTTCTTATTTAGCAACAGAAACGCGACTAAGACAATAAATCACATTGCTTAATCTGCAAACTTAATGGATCTCAATCTTATCTTCACAGAATCCGGGAGACATAATTTGTCACTAGACTGTATTACTTAAGTGAATGAGCAAATCATTCTACGTAATACTTGAGACTCTAGATTAGACAAGAGCACTGGTAAAGGTGCTACTTATGATGTCATACTAGCTACTGCTAATAGAGATCTTTATTTAGCTAAAAAAGATTTAATAAACGATTAAAAAGATTAACCCGGTGCTTCATTAGAAAGTTGTGACATTTAAGTGTCAAATGATAAGTTGGAACCACTTGACACATCATTTGATATTGAAATAAATTTTGTTTATCTCGTCGTAAGACATTTGTCATCTATGTAATCCGCGGATTAGGAATTCATTTGCATATTAGTCGACCAAAAATTAAAAATGTGAATTACCTCATTGTAGAATGTGTACGAAATCTAAATTATTGACGTATTTACTAGGTAAAGTAAGTATTGGTGAATCACCGGCTTAATGACCTAAGCTTTTTAAATTGTTATCAAAGATTAACGGTACATAGATACATTCTAAACCGCAATTGTATGGTCACATGTCAAACGTATGAAAATCTCTTTATAAATAAGAAGAATTTTTGTAGCAAGAAAACCAGTAATGACTAACGACCAAATAAATTGATCGCGACGGTCCGCAGTAATTTGTCAAATCCAATCATGAAAAATTCCAAATAAAAATTTCGTTAGAACATAATAACGGGGACTTCTCTGGTTTTTTGCTCGGTATCCAATTTAAAAACTAATTATGGGTCGCGATGACTAGGCTCCCATGATCAAGGAGCACCCTACAATGCCGTCACAAAGAACATAATTTCGTCATGTTAGCGAACAGGTGACAAAAAAGCATGATTAATGGTCATACGTTGTGGTCATCACAAAAGATATGTCAGTCAAATTATACTCGTCTTTATTCACCTCAGACAACCATAGCCTAACGAATCAGTGCCCAAAGACATTATCGAACTTAAGGATCACTCGACTTAGGTATGCGATTTAATTACTCTGTGCAATTGAAAAATGCTTGCGCCCCGTGGACGGTACCAAAAGTATTCGACGCTATTATGTGGTAACCATGACCTTTATCGATCGTGATTTGAATCGAGAATCGGTCGTGACATCTAAATAACTGATGCTGAGGCCGGCTGCAATCAATGACGGAAGTATACGTATGTATGACGGAAGGCAACCGATTAAGCGTTTCAACGATACGCAGGCACGACTTTTGATCGTTTAGGTGTCGAAGGCAGGGCAAGCTTTTCAGAAATTAGTCAGAAGGTCTTGACTATAATGGGCATAATAGCTGGTTATTTGTGGTTACTGGTCGGATTAATGACAAGGTTTCGTGCACTGTGATTTGGTGCTTTTAGTTTAAAGTGTTCGCCGAATGCAGAGTTGCCATGTCCGTAGTTTTTTGCATACAAGTCTCAAGTGTATGTCTGTATATTTCAATCGCGTGATTATCTTTGGTATGCGATTATAATTCGTGTCATAGTCATACAGAGTCAGATGGTTATCCCCGCTGATATTGTGAGAAATAGTATAGGAAAATGTCACATATAGGCACACACCGTGTGTCTTTCCATATACTTTGGAAATACGGATTATTTCTCAAAGATATACGATGTAAATCTAACAAATAGAGTTAGGTAACTGAAAAAACTTGCAACTGTTAAAAAAAAAACAAAAGATCAAATAACAGTTGCAGTAGTTTTTGTTAATTTTTATGCATTTAATAAAGCATTTTTTGAATGATTTGCATAATTTGTAGCTGTTTTTGGTAGGTATAGAATGAAAACGTTAGCGCAAGTAAATGAATATGAGTAGTTCTAGCTAGTAAGTTTATAATGGCTTCCGACAGCGACCGCTGCTTCACGTACCTTTTGCCTCCACGAAGTATAGACGTAACGCGTTCTTCTCACGTAGTGCACGTAGTTTTAATTCACTACCGCGGGATCTCGACATAGACCTTTTTTGCACAAAGTCTAACGTAGTAAGGCGACGTTTGGCAAAATTGTTCTTTTGCGAATGATTTTAAATAAAATTGTAAATAATGTAACTGGCTAGCAATTGTACTCAAACTGAAGGTATCTAGGGCATAAAGACTGTAACAGTATGTTAAAAAATGTTCTGTTCTGTAAACACTATGTTAAAGTTGTAAATATTGATAGGTTGAAATTATCTGTGGAGGCTTGTTGTTGGCAATTTAGTTTTATAATATGTTACTTATAATATTGTGATTAGTCCGTAAGCCTTCTCTAAGAATAAACAAATAAATAAATAAATAAATAATCTGCTTAACAAATAAAAAGCTATATACTTCATCTGCTAGTTTGTTTGTGATCTGAAAACTTTATACATATCCAATTAGCCAAGATTTTTATTGCAAAAAAAATAATTCAAAACCTTTTAAGGCCGGTTCTTAAATACCACCTTACCACCTTATTCTGTAAAAATCTATCCTTAACTAAGAGAATGATAACCACCTAATAATCCAGTAATCCATAAAGAATTCAATCAAATGGCCAGCAAACGTGATGGGAGACAAGTGGAGCCTTGACTTTATCCAGTCATGGTTTGTCAATTACCTGGCCATTGTGAGATCGCGGCCGCTGATCTTATCGGCGCTGTGACAAAAAATGTGCCGCCTGCACTATAGTATATGGGTGGTTTTGATTTTTGAGAAGCTTTTTGGCGATTTTTGATGAAGGCTGGGCTTTGATTAAGCGATGCTTTAAAAAAATTACGCTAATTGTCTAATTACCGATTCAAATTATGTATTGGATGTACAGTTTATATTGGTACGTGGTAGTTTATATTGGTAGCGTTACGTTCAGACAAGACACCTTTTGGTATACATGTATTTGTAATATCAAGCAATAAAGTTATGTGTATCATAACTTTTAATAATAGTAGATTAACTTGCGGTAGCTTTTACTACGCATGTATTTCCATTTTAACAAAAGATTCAAGCATTTAATTTCATCGAATTAGAGAATTAATGCTTTTACTGCGTCATTACCTTACTTAATATGTTTATAAAGATAATTTAAATCCGGTAAGCTTGAAAATTTTTATCTCCTCATTACATATACTACACCCCATCGATGTCAAACAGATGAAAGCATACGCAATGATGAAGCGAAGATCGTCGCGACTGATTGGCAATAATTATTATGAGTCTGTCTGTCCGTCTGTTCGGACGTGGCCATCGCCCAGAGGCTGATAATTACTAGATAATTAATCTACCGAAAAAACGCTCGAATTAGTTTAGGCAAAAAATGTGTCAAAGATCGGTATTTTTATTAGAAGCTACAGATTTTTTTTATGGTAGCTTCGTATCATTTTTTTAAATTATTGTAATAAAAACAATTTCAAAGATGTATACCTACTTGAAAAAATGCATACGTCAATCCGCCTCAGTTTGTCAAGAAGAACCATTACCTAATTAAATTCTTTAATTCATATTCAATACATTTTTTCATGCAAAAAAATTTCTGTAACCCACCTAGAGGTATCTGCGTACAAATTACTTACATTATATTCTTATCACAACTCAAATCCATATAAAGAGTTCCTCAACAACATTGATAAAAACAAACACATTGATTTTTAGTGATTGTACATTGATACCTTATTATAACTACAGCCTTGACTCTCGGGTCGTGATGATATCACCAACCGAGCGTCCGGGAAATTGTCATCGTTGTTGATATTCCGACAGATAACAAGAGGAAAAAAATGCAAAACAACTTCGTTAAGAAGTTTAGGTAAATACATACATAGGTACCTATATGGTACGGAATATAATAACGTCACAACTTTTTATGCATAGTTGTGTCTGTCAGTGAAATCCTCAGTCCAACAATTCGGTACGATCCCGGGATTTGAACTGCACTTGAAATATGTACATAAATAAATCGAAATCTATATATGTATACTTGACAACAAAGAAATATGTTTTTTTAAAGTGATAGGAGGCAAACTAGCAGACAGATCGCATGGTACACGTGCAACACCGGAGGAGTTGCAAGTGCATTGCCGGCTTTTTATACAAAGGGTCCTTAAAGGTTTGAAGGTGGTAGGTCCTTCAATTGGTTTGGTGTGGCAGAAATCAAGAAATGCACAGTTGCAAACTGCCAACAATCATCTTAGTGATGCTTCTAGGTAGAACTTCTGTCGTGTAGAATGAAGGCGGAAAGGAGGCAGCAGAATTTCAAAAAATCAACACTTATTAAAGTAATTTAGAAATAAATTTTATCAGTGTTTTGATAAAAATTGTGGAACTTACATTTTAAATACAATAGGATACGATTTTTTCTTTAGGAAGGTACGAACCGCAGGTTATCAATAATTTTATATTTTAATCGATATCATCAAAATAAATTAAACCTTATCTACACTTATCAACAGTTATTTGATTTATTAATAATTTAAAAAATGCGCAATTTTAATTGAATGCATAAGTTGATTGCATCACAATGACCAATTAATGTTAATAAAAGAAAGATGATGATAATATTTGCATATCATTTGCCTAATCAAATCCTATTAGTAGCATAACCTAGCACAACTTGTTCTATTGTAAACACGTCAGTTGCAGAATTAAATAAATAAGATTATAATACAGAAGGTTTATTTAATCATCTAAGAGCTACTTTACTTTGTAGATGTAAATCTAAGTATATCTTCCTAGCCTTTTCTCAACCACATTGGGGTCGACTTCCAGTCTAATCGGATTCAGAGTAGGTACCAGTGCTTTTTATGAAGCGTCTGCCTCTCTGTCTTTATCAAACCTGGATAACCCGATAACCCTTGGTAAGATTTTTGGCACATTTTCTGGACTTTGCTTACTCGTAACGAATGTCAAAGATGTTCAAATAACTGCTGGGCCAGCAGCAACCAGTTTACCGTGCCTTCCGAAACACTGAAGAACTCTTCCTGGCCAATTCTCGGACCGACCACGCCAAGCGTTGCTCAAACTTATGATTTGACTTAGCCATGAGCTCTTCATACCCTCACTAAAGTGTCATACCTTACTATAGTTAGTAAAACTTCTGCGACTCTTAACCTGCAGTAGTTATCACGATAAGCCATAATTCAGTACAACTGTCACTGTGAGCGACTCTGATTAAATTGCTTCGCAGTAATCGTGACTTGACGTCATTTGAGAACATCATGTTACTAGTATACTTAGGTAGTAAATTGTAATATTGTTGTTTCCTTAAGTGACAATCTCTGACTATATAAGGGTTAGGTAAATGATTGCATTTGTTTTAAACGATATTGACTTTTGGCTTGACTTATAGGTTTATTGTTTCAAGTTGTGGTTCTATGAATGAATGATTTTCTGATGTCATTGTTTCTGGGGTTTCTAATGTAAAAACTCAGGGTTTTAATACCGATTCATTATTTTTTAAGTCATCTTGCTTAGACGATACTAAAGGTGAAAGAATGTTCAAAAATCTGACACATTGTTTTATCTGGGTCAAAGTTTAATCCTGTAGGTTCCTAAGAAATGACTGTTTTAATATTTTATGTTCTATATCAGTTTATCCTTACTTTAGAGGACATAAGAATAGAGTATACTATTTATTTACGATTAGGTTTCACACAACAGCTTATATTTTCTGCTGAAGCTTCTTCACCTCTGAGCTGATGACAGAGAGACCACTTGCTACTTACAAACAGGTTAGACCTCACCTATATGTTCTACATATACAAACGCCTTTACTTTATACCATTAACTACAGCGTACTAGGTAGGTACATCTATGTAAACACAACGGTTCAGGAAGTTTGTTCCATCATTGTGTCGGGTAAGGTCATTCATTTCTGGCAGCCCAGGAGGCGGTGCTCGGACGTGTTGTCGATTACCTTCCCGCCGTATTGACTCAGCCGAAACGGAGCTCTCATCATTTACATAATAACACCTTGTACGGTGGGCGGCGTGGGGTGAGTTGTGAGCGGCAGCGGGTAGCGAATATTGTGTGGTTGAAGTTTTTTTCTAGCCTGTATAGGTCAATTGTTGTTAACACTAAGTTATAGTTTCAACAGTCCCATCCACGGTTGTAGGTGTCCAGGTCATCTCAGGGTCGTCCTCTGGGCCAATCCTGTTTGGTCTAGTTTTGCTGGCTACGTTTATTTTTATAGAGTGTTCATGTTAGATTGCCACCTTACCATTGGCAGTAAGTACATATCTGCTCTAAATGATAGCTAGATACGTTAATATCTTTCTTCTGATATATCGCTCGTTAAAAAAGTTTATAAAAAAGTATATTTTATCATTGTCACCCATAATTACATTATAATCGAAGACATAAAATTAACACCATCATCTCCCAAAACTATTTATTTACATGTTTATCAAAGATGTATTAATATATTATGCCGCAATTAGTTAGGATTAGGTTAAAAGATTATATTAAAATGTTAATGTCATTTCTTATCTGTCACTTTAAAACTTGTTTCAAATGCTAACTGGTGTCTGAGTGCATAATTTGTCACTGTTTGTTGCACCTTTCCAAAATATTTGAAATATCAAGAAGACGGTATCAATTAATCAAAATCATGAGCATACTTACTTGACAACATTCGTGAGACCGCCACTGCATTTGATATTAACGAAACACGTTGATTTTTGAGCTACCAAGAGATGTGCCTTCTAAGCTAATTTGCATTCTTTATTTCAAAGATTTTTATTTGTTTACAACCCTAAAGAATAAAGCAACATAAAATGTAGATACTAGCATCAACTTAGAAGCCTTTTTGAGAATCGTGACATTATGACTATCGTATTTAACACCAAGAACGCTTTTCCTTTAAGGATCTTCTCTGTGTATAAAACGCTGTCTTCCGTCCCTTGAACCCTGCCCACGAAAATTCTAATTTCGACCAGAGTTTCCCTTTAAAACGTCCGTCCAAAATATTCTCCGTCAGAGACATAGATTCGTTCCAAGATATGAGGTCAAACGGCATTGTTCTGTTTCCCTGTATTATTACGCACTGATGTTCCGATACGGAACGGAACGAGTAATATAACTGTTACTTTGATACCAAATAATTGCTTTCAAGACAATTTTTATGCGTACGATCGTAAAAATGGTAATGGGCATTGGGCAAGTTTGCGTGAATTTTGACGCAATGAATGTGTCTATGTTTTGGTGACGGAACCAATGGTTTGCACGGAAACAAAGTCATGAAGAGGACAGTACCATGCCATTGCTCAGCCCTATGAGCAGAACAAATTTTCGTCAGTTTCATGCTTACTATGCTTCGTTTGTTTATCTACATCGCTTTTGATATAAAATACTTTCGAACTTCCAAATCAATTTCAATCTAAAATATAATTTCATTCAATCTAATATCCAAATTATAGTCTTTACATACATGGACAAAAGTCGTCAACCTCTCACGATGACTATCGTAGACTCATAAAACATTCCAACTTTGACGCAAACTAATCTAGATTTGGACGACAAAACAGAAAAACCGTATAAATTAGCAATAATCATTTACGTCATCGTAAAATCTTGCATCAAAAACGCAATTTCGTTCCCGTACATAAAGCTGGTGACGAAACTATACATACCACATGAGTAACTGGACAACTGTGGTCATTAAATGTTGCCGCTCTGTTAGTCTGTGGCCGATCTACGTATTGTGTAGCGGCATCCATAACTGGACTGTGAATGGAGTTCATTCGTATCTGTCTCTATGAGAGATGTTTAGACGACACGATTTGGTGGTCGGTCGGATTGATGTCGTTTGTGTGGTTTGACGTTATGATTTTTTTTTGATGAAATGTTTTTTTTTTCATAAATGTCATCGTCTGCGGTTATCGTAGTTGCCTAATCACGTGGCCTGCTATTATTAGATGCTATGTTTTTATTAACCCTTGAATTAGCATACACTTGAATATTAATGCCAAATTAGTAGAATTAGTTTAAAGTTAAAAAGAAACAAATCATAAAATAGCATGAATCTGGGTTAATCTCTCTTTTTCGTAAATAATAAAAAATACTTAGGTATAACCTGCGTATTTCATTTCTAGTCAAAACGAAGTAAAAATAAGCATTAAAATTCATCATTCAGCTAATTAAATGCATGTTTTATATCAATTTATTGACAACTTTTATCACTGAACCTTTTATTTATTGCTTTATTATTCAGGATATTTTAAATAATTTAGTCATTAAAAGCTACTTTATCATTGTTGATTACCAATAAAATATCCAGTTGCTTTTTTTTCATTTTGAAATTAGCGTACCTATATTGCTTTAAACTTTACACCAGTTGATTTTACTTGTTTTTGATTTTATTTTGATATAAATATGAAGATTAATGGAGTGCGAGCATCAAAACGATCAGGTTTGATTGAATTAGGATTACCTTCAGATTCAATTGTCAACCAACTACTGCAGTGTGCGGGGGATCTTATACTCCAAAATCTGAAATAGATAATAATAATACATGAACATTAGAGATGTCGAAGTTTTGAATCGTCTGACTTACAGAAAAAAATACATTTAACGTACCTACTCAATATTATTTATAACAGCACAAAATAACACAAACAAAATTCAATACATCACGATTCAATTACTTTTATCGTCCTGTTACGCGGACCGACGTGGTAAGGTTTTTAAAAAAAGGCGAATTTGAACGACCTCGAAAATATTTATTAACGAAATTAGTATACAAGCGATCCAGAGGGAGGTCGGAGGTGAACTGACTATGGGAGGTTTGGAAGGATGGGCGTGGGAGTAAGAATATGCTGACTTAGCAGCTGACAAGAGTGAAAGGGGTAAAGTGGGCACTATTCCTAGGGGAGACCGGGTGTAACACCTCCCCGGCCAAGAGTAAACTTACCCTTGAAAAGGGAAGTTTACTGAAAATGGAAAATTATATAACTAAGAAATGGAAATGAAATTGAGTGGAGTGGAAATACAATAAGTACTTAATTAACTCTTAGTCTAGGTAGATTAACTGAACTTCTAGGTTCTACAGCTACCCCTTCAGGATCAGGGTTAGGGTTTAAATTTACTTCCTTAGACTTACGTTTAGAGATTATATTCCAATACCGATATGCTAGGTATGTTATAAAAGATAGAGCCAATATGATTGTTAAAATAGGGAAACTAATGTGTGTAGCGAATTTATAATTGTTATCAATAATGAGATTATCCGCGAACTGTTCCGTTTGATCAGTTAACTCCTTGAGATTTCCCAAACTATGCAAATCGATATTGGAAATAGTAACATTAGATACATCTACCTTTAATTCTAGGAATTTTCTTATATTACAACATTTATCATTTATCAGATTAAAATCTAAATTTACTTCATGTCCTTCGATTTCTATATCAGACATAGGTAATAATTTAACATTTTTACAAAATGCAATACATTCTGGGTCGAGGTGTAAAATACCTGTACCCTTTATGATTAGATCGGTAATATTAGAAGTACATTGAACTGATAATCTAGTAGATTGTGACTGAACGAAAATCCATTTATTATTTCTAAGACTATGCCAAATATTAACATTACCATATATTAATTTTGTTTCGCATTGCGAAGGTAAGTCTTTCACAAACCTTGTCAAAAGTTCTATCTCACAAATTGGTTCTATACTAACCGATAAAATGTCTGAAACATCACAAATCATAATTCCCTTATTGATAAGTTTACAAGAATTTATATTATCAAACATAGAATAAGTGGTTTTATCTTTACTAAGGGCTACAAAATTCTTAGTAGGAATTATCATAGCATAAGAGTTAGAAGATGTAACGTTATGAGGTACAGGAACTGGTACTATATTATAAAGATCATATTCTAATTGATATACTAAAGGTATTCTTAATACAAATATAACTTTACTAATCCTGGAGTAAGGAACAAGTTCCGAAACTTTTAAAAGTAAATTTATATTTTTTAATTCTAAGCTTATAGGAAATTCTCTAAATCTAGGAAGATGCCTAGAATTGGTAACTAGATCATCGAACAATTGTTTCGGCGTAGCTACCGAAGTATGCAATGTATTACTATGTGATAGCATAATAGAGTTAACAATGTCCTCTACTTTAAATGACAAGGTAAGTAAGCTAGCATGTAATACATTAAGGACTTCGTCCATCTTATTTCTTAGGATAAGTTCATTACTGGCTATAGACACATTCCTTAAACTGATAGTTAGCTTATCTATGACGTCCTCCAATAGGGCTTCATTTTTTGAGATAGTAGAAAGAGTTTCATTGAAATTCGTAATGGCGGACCTTGAAATTATAATATTTTGTTTAACTAATGAAACTAACTTTTTGTCATTAGTATATAATGATTGGATGGCGTCATTATATTTTTCAGAGTCATCTTCGTCCATTGTGCCAAATACTTTTTTCATAACTGTACCTATTACAGGAATCCATGCGGATCTCTTTGATTTAGTAGGGATAAGATGAGATATAGCGTTATAGTCGCGAACAATATCATCATACAACGAGGTAAGTGGTTGAAGCATATTGTGACATTGAAAATCATTAATTGCTTCATTTTGTTGACATAGAAATCTGGAAGTACCTATCACACTATTTATGTTTTCTAGGTGAGGCTTTATGAAACTTAAATCTACCGGAATAATAAAATATTCGTGATCACTTATTAGTTTCAGAGTGCTGACGGGATCGAAATATATGCCGGGACTTTTATCCAGCGGCTGAACGAGTTCTTGGGCGCAGAGCGGTGCGGGAAGGTAAGGTAGAATTATTCTGAAAGTTTAAATTATAATGATAATAATCGTCATACCGAATAAGATGTAGCGGGTTTTATTTGGTCGAAATGATGTTTGACATGGCGCCTATTTATGAGTAAAGTTGCGGTGTTGTTATCATGAACTTTAATGACCTTATAAGGTCCACGCCAGATAGGTGATAACGCTTTTCTTAATCTCAATTGGTTCCTAAGGTATACAAGGTCGCCAGCTTGATATTTATTAGGTCTTGTATGATTATCATAATATCTCTTTGATCTTTCCTTAGAGTTATTAATATTTTCGATAGCTTTCTCTCTGGTATACTTAAATCTATGAGTAAGCATTTTGAGATACTCAGGATAAGTAGGGTTAGGAGAAGAGTCGTAAATGGAATCGGGTATGAAAGGTTTCTGGCCGAATACAAGCTCATAGGGTGTGTAATTAGTAGTGCAATGGACGGTGGTATTATAAGTCATTATAGCAGTGTAGACGTAACGATGCCAATTATCTTGTTCGTTATTAACAAATGATTTAAGATATTCTTTTAATGTTGCGTGACTACGTTCAAGGGCACCCTGTGTTTGCGGATGATAGGGACTCGCCCATAATTGTTTGATTTTTAAAAACTCGCAAGTTTTCTTGAAGAGGTCAGCGGTAAAGTTTGTTCCTTGATCAGTCAAAATAGTTTTAGGTATGCCGAATAAAGAAATAAAGTGTAAAAGGCAGTCACTTGTTTCTTCTGCGGTCGTTGACCGTATGGGATAGGCTAACGAAAATTTAGTAAGGTCGTCCTGTAACGTCAATATATATTTTAATTTTGCTAAGCTTGCTTCGGGTAGTGGACCAACAATGTCCATGGCAATTCGTTGAAATGGAGCAGTGGAGGTGGTAGTTATCTGCATAGGTGATTTATTACTTCTTCTAAGGGCTTTGTTTTCTTGACATAGTTTACATGATTTGACATAATTTTCTATGTCATTGCGCATGCCTTTCCAATAGTATTTTTCTTTAATTCTATTAAGCATTCTAATTGTTCCTAAATGGCCGGCAATAGGTATATCGTGATTTTCACGAAGAATTTTCTTTATTTCGCTCAGAGTTGGGAATATTATGGTGTTTCTGTGAATAGTGATAAACGCGTCTACATTATGAAATAGATATTGAATTATATTATATAACTTAGTGTATGAATGCGAGTCAAAAGGATTTTTGAAGTCTGTGATGCTTAAGTTAGTTAGAGGATTAGTAATAATTAATTCATTTCGTAGATTTTTGAGGCTGATATAAATATCTTCATATGAAGCGTTATCAAAATGATTTACTTTGATAAACAGAAAATACACCATTCGGCCCTGGTGTTCGAAATTTAAAAATGAATGTAATGTTCTTTCTTTATTAATAATTTCTTCCTTATTTGCTATTTCTTCTAGGATCTCTCCTACATGAGGGTTTGCTTCATCAAGGTCGATGGATGTAGGAATAACTATAGTTTTGTCCGAGGATGTTAGAATGCTGGCGTTAGATTCTAGAATTTTGGCGTTGGATACAAAATTTCGGTTATTCATGATTTTTAAGAATTTAGAATAATTATCGTCAGGAGCGTTAAGTGTTTCTAATAGGTCTCTGTTATTAACATTTGTAGTAGAATCATTATTTTGGTCAAAATTAAGAGAAGGAATTGGTCCTAGGGATGGTAATTCTCGTGAAGGGTTTTGGAAAGGATTTATGGTCGATTCTGATTCCGGATCTAGGATAGGGCTTGGTAAGTTTGGAGGAGTAAACTCGGGATCGTTGTTAAATGGACTAATGTTTTCGTCAGGATTAAGTATATCGTCACTATTTACCGGATTTACGGGATAACGGGACAAAGCGTCTGCGGCGGCGTTAAGTTTGCCTTTTTGATAAGTAATTTCATATTCATATTCCTCTAATTTTAGACGCCATCTTTGTAATTTGCTGCTTGGATCTTTATGGTTGAAAAGCCATTTCAATGGTCTATGATCAGTTACTATTTGAAATTTTCGTCCGTAAAGATATGGACGAAATGTTTTACAACCAAAGATAATTGCCAACAGTTCCTTTTCAGTAGTACTGTAGTTACACTCGCTTTTGTTGAGTGTACGAGAAGCGTAGGCTATGGGCCTATCTTTGCCAATAGGGCCTTGACTAAGGACAGCGCCGATGGCATAGTTAGAGGCGTCGCAAGTAAGAATGAAGGGGATTGTAAAATCTGGATACATGAGAACAGGGGCAGTGGTAAGCTTGTACTTAAGATTGTCAAAAGCAATTTGTTGTTGATTTTCCCAAATAAAAGGGGCATCCTTTTTCAGGAGTTTAGTCAATGATTTAGCAATTTTCGAGAATTCGGGTATAAAGCGACGATAGTAAGAAACTAGGCCAAGAAAGGATTTTATATCCTTTGGCGATTTAGGAGTGGGAAATTCTGTAACCGCTTTCACCTTTTCCGGGTTGGGTTTTACTCCTTCTTCAGTAATAAGATGGCCAAGATATGCGACTTCACGTCGAAGAAACTCACATTTATCGGGTTGAAGTTTGAGATTAAAATCTCGAAGCCTTTGAAATACCGACGATAGGTTCTCGATATGGGAGCTAAGATCATGGGAATAGATAACGATGTCATCGAGATAGACGAAACAGCGCATACCTTGAAGTCCCGATAGAGCCGTATTCATTAGTCTTTGGAAGGTAGCAGGGGCATTTTTTAGACCGAATGGCATTCTGGTGAATTGGAAGTGTCCCTGAGGTACACTAAAAGCAGTTTTGGGTGCATCTTCTTCGTTAATTAAAATTTGATGGAAACCGGATGTGAGGTCAAGAGTTGAGAAGTACTTGCTTTGACCAAGTTGATCTAGAATTTCCGAAAGGACAATGGGCGATTCCGGTCCAAATGTCCACCAGGAACGAGACCTATATGGCTAGATAGCCCGTTAAATGTAGAACATTTTTTGTTATGAAAGTAAAAAAAAATATAATGCCAGAAAAAAGTTATAGCAAAATCAAATACA
The DNA here is from genome assembly GCF_030705265.1 of Helicoverpa armigera. Classification (NCBI taxonomy): domain Eukaryota; kingdom Metazoa; phylum Arthropoda; class Insecta; order Lepidoptera; family Noctuidae; genus Helicoverpa; species Helicoverpa armigera. The sequence continues at coordinate 7,863,737 of NC_087136.1, read as the reverse complement.
ACATTTTACAGATTTTTTCAATTACTTTTCGTGATGTTCGATTTTCGTACTTTCTGTAACTTCTGACAAAATAGAATTGTTCATTATTAGAGAGAAGACACCACCAGTTACCGCTGGAACCAGGAACCGCTGAGTATATTCAAGCACTTCTGGCGCCTCAATTGGTTAGTGATTCGTACATCCATCGGGCAAAAATATGGGCTGTTTATATGCAAATGTGTCTTACTCATCTTAGTTTTAGATAAAGTGCGGAAATGGAAGTGGAATAAAATAAAAAATTATAATGATAACATACAAAAACTACCGAAAATTAAAAATACATTTTTGGCTATAACTTTTTTTGGCATTGTTTTTTTTTTTACTTTCTTAGTAAAAGTTACTCTAAATTAAGTGGACTATTTAATTATATAGGTCTTGTTCGTGGTGGACATTTGGACCAGACTTCATACATTCTTGCCCAATCTCCTTTGTGGTATAGGATAGCTATCACCAATAGTTATGTCGTTTAATTTCCGGTAGTCAATGACTATTCGCCATTTCCGTTGCCCGGACGCATCAAGTTTTTTGGGGACGATCCAAATGGGAGATGACCATGGGGACGTTGAGTGTTTTATGATACCTTGCTCAAGCATATGGTCAATTTGTTTATTTACTTCCGGTTTATGTACTTCCGGGAAGCGATATGATTTAACATTTATAGGGTTTTGAGTTGACGTAGTAATATTATGTTTTAATGCGTCTGTATGGGTGAGTTTATCACCTGGAACATAGAATATGTCGGAGTATTCCGCACAGACATCGTGGAGAGCATTTGCTTCTTCCGGGTTGAGATGGGAAGTCCTGAGAAGGTTTAGCACCTCTTGTGATCGTAGATAGGAGTTATAATTTTGTTGACAATTATTTTGAAGTACCGAAGTGGTATAAATAGGTTCACAGTACTCGTTATGAGAATCTAGAGGGACAATGGTAATGTTCAAGTCCGATTTCAGTATAACGGGGAATTCAGAGATATTTACTACAGTAATATTAATTCTTTTGTTTTTCTTTACTGCAACTACACAATTAGCTATCAATATGTCTTTGTGAACCGATTGATCTAGTACAAGTCCTTCCTTTATTTCCGGATTAGAGACAGAGCATTCAATGATTGTTTCGCTTCGTGGGGCAATAGTAAAAATGTCGCGTCTGTTGAAATGTAATTGGAGCTCTATGTTGTTTAGATACAGTATACCCTTTTCGTAATCGATTTTGCATGGTTGGAAATTGAATAGATCGCTGCCTATAACTCCGTCGTAAGATAAATCCATTTCGTTCATGACATGAAAGGAATGAGTAAATAGTCGCTTACAGCTGTCGTGATTATTTCCATCGCGTTCTATAATAGAGACTGGAATTGGACCGAGAGTATATACAGGTTTATCATCTGTGGAGTCAATACATTTAATCCTACATCTGGCCGATGTGTCTATGATAGGCATGTCTTCAATTGATGACCTTTTTATTAGGCTTAGAGCTGCACCAGTATCAACGAGAAATGATAAAGGTTTAGAGGAGATAAGGGTTTTCACTCTTATATATGGTAAGTATCTATTTTGTATATTATGTATTTTGTATGTGTACTCGCTTACTTTATTAGTCTTTTCCTTTTCAGGTTTTTGGAGGTTTGTCAAAGTCGAGTCAGCGGATTGGAGTTTAGAATCAGAGAATTTAGTATTAGAATCGATAGGAGCAGTGGATTTAGTAGATTCAGCGAGTATAGTTGATTTAGTGAGTTTAGAGGATTCAGTGGGTCTGATAAATTCAGTGGATGTAGCAGATTGAGTAGGTCTAGCAGATTCAGTGAATTTAGCAGATTCGGTGGGCTTAGTAGGCTCAGTAGATTCAGTGGATTTAGTCGATTCGGTGGATTTAGTAGATTCAGTGGATTTAGTAGATTTAGTAGATTCAGTGGATTTAGTAGATTTAGTAGATTCAGTGGATTTAGTAGATTTAGTAGATTCAGTGGATTTAGTAGATTCAGTGGATTTAGTAGATTCAGTGGAATTAGTAGTTCTATGTTTCAGAGAATTTTGAGTGTCGGCTTTATATATATTTCCTGTGCGACACAACTCAGGAAAGTTTATTCGTTTAAATTTTCATCTGGTTGTTGACCTTGATTCACAGGAGAGTAATATGATGTTGTGTGGGCATCGCGGGGGTTTTGGTTGTTATTATTAAAACCGAGACGCCCATTGTTTTGATAGCGACGATTATTGTTAAATTGGCGTTTGCGACAATTTTCGATACTGTGTCCAATGTTTTTGCAATATCTGCATATCAAATCGTTTTTGTCTGCGGGTCGGCCTTGAAAATTATTTGGACGAGGACGGCCCTGAAAATCCCTTTGAGAGTATCTAGTAAGGTCATTGTTTTGATTTGGTACATAATTAAATTGTCTTTTTGAACTTAATAAGATCTTTTCTTCCTCACAAGCATAATTAATAGCTTCACTTAAGGTTTCTGGTTCGCGACAACGGACAATAGTTGATAATGAAGGATGAAGACTAGTTACAAATGTGTGAAGGGCCAAGTCTTCCATTGCTGCGGCACGGCCAGCCAGTTCTCCTTTCCTTTCAGTTTTTTTTAGAAGTAGGAACAGTGAGATTGATTTCTGATAGTAATTTAGAAAGACAAGTTTCGATTCTTAAGGCGAACTGGGTGACTGTTTCTTTTGATCCCTGTTTACATTCCTGAAGTTCAGTAAGTAAATATGCATAGTGTTTACGCTCTCCGTATTGATTTTTCAAAAAAGATTCTAATTGTTCAAAATCTTCAAACTCTTTTAAGGAACACGCGGTTTCAGCTTTCCCTTCTAACTGGCTTAAAATAAATTTGAATAATACAGGTTTTGTGAAGGGTCCGCTAAGTCAAGAGCGCTTTTACAATTATTTAGAAACGGGTTTAATTTTCTCTGGTTCCGTCAAATTTCGATATGAATTTTATTAAGATATTAATACTGATGTCCGAGGCTGGAGCCAAGGTTGAGGCCTTTTCGTCTTGACTCATGGTTTGTAAAGGTAAGAGGTTGAAATTAAAGAATTTTGGAATTTTGGTCACAGGTAAGTAATTCAAGGTTATAACTTAACTAATTAAATTGACTTGAAACCGTGCACAGACACAGTGAGACAGGCTACTCTTATCAGTTCTCAGAAACTTGGTTAGACGGCTACTTGCTACGTGGGCGGTGAGCGGTAGACGACAACAACTACTAATTGGAATTAGAATAATGAAATATGTATTATTACGAGACAGTGTTATTTGCTATTTATAGAATGTAAACAGGTGTTTTCACACATAGAAAAGCGTAAAGTAAATTATCACGTAGTAGGCCACAAAACTTTCTTCGTTTGTATTATCAATTTAGAATGTCACCAGGTATCACAGTCAAAGTTATTGAAATTTGTAACTCACAGGATAAGCAGGAACATTGTAGAAACTTCAAAACGACAGAAGGTAGGTTATGTCGTTACAGGTTACAGGCACAAGACACACACGGCACTATGACACTGAGCGGGTAATTTCCCGAATTTTCCGAATTTCACTCAGCACTCACTTATCACTCACTTTAGCAGCAGGATTCAGAGCTAGGTTGCGTGAATACGGTGTGGAAAGACTTAAGGTTTCTTCTTATTAAAACTATAGCACAACTCTGAGGAAAACGAAGCGAAAACGGCGAAGGTCACAGTGAATATTTTGCAATTCAGAGTTCAGGGTAAGTATTTTGGAGTTCACCTTTTATTTCGCACACGTAACAATCACAGAAGGTCACACACTACGTGGTTTTAGATTTAGTAGAACGGAGACGTATCGCAGGGGACCTTGAAGATCCCACCGCTGCCACCAAAAATGTTACGCGGACCGACGTGGTAAGGTTTTTAAAAAAAGGCGAATTTGAACGACCTCGAAAATATTTATTAACGAAATTAGTATACAAGCGATCCAGAGGGAGGTCGGAGGTGAACTGACTATGGGAGGTTTGGAAGGATGGGCGTGGGAGTAAGAATATGCTGACTTAGCAGCTGACAAGAGTGAAAGGGGTAAAGTGGGCACTATTCCTAGGGGAGACCGGGTGTAACAGTCCTCCTAAATTACAATCGTATCATCTTCAATAATCGCAAGGTCTAAACGGACTCTTGTAATTAAAGGTGCTACAGATAAGTTCGTCCCCTCACGCCGCTACAATCTGGAACGTCATCAATTACGAATTACCTTTGTTGCTATTGCCATCAGTTGCTATTGCCATCACATTACACTGATATTTAATGATTTCTATATAATGTGTGAAGGCTGTAATTTCTTTTCATGTTGTCGAAAAGAGAAATTGGGCTACCGATTTTGTTTTGAAGAATGTTTTAGTTATGTTTTGGTTTGTGTTACTACTGTTAAAATGTTAATGATGGTCATTTTTTGTGGTTGTATTACGAAATATAATATACGTACCTACAAATCTACCTATATATTTTGGCTAACAGACCAATACATAGCTTTGATACTAGCCACATGCGTCTATGTTTTTTTTTTCGATATCTACAGTGGAGGACGTAAAGTTCCCTGGACCCGAGTATTTTACACAGAGACGCTATTTTAAATGAAAAAGTGTCATGTATCAATTGATATTGATACTTGAAATATTTACATGTAGGTATACCTTAGTGTTACTAAGAAATTCTACGATATCCTCCACAATTTAATCTAAAACACCTGTTTCTAGTTTCTCAATCTTGCGTCCATACTCGGAATCTACTACGTCAGTTTCAAAACATCGAATAAAATTAATAGTTTTGGTCGTCTGTACACATCTATATGTCGGTAACAATTTGTTATGCCCATTAGTTTATCCGTCGTGGCAAGATTGAGCCTAGTTTCCACAACGCACGGCCAAATATTGTGCGTGGAACGTTTCATAAGCGATAGCGGGTTTGGCTGATGTACTAAGAACTTCTGTATTTTATTTTCCTATTTGTATATCCCTGCCTACGTATAAACTTATAAATGACTTAAATGTAGACGAGCATCATTCGCACCTTCACTTTTACGCTGGTTTCTGCTCTTTCCACAAGATCTGTAAAAGAGAAATTACAATTTTAATTAAATCCTGGCAATAGATGCATGTAGGTACTAGTTTTCTGCAAAAGAATATAAAATGATGTCTCTTTAACTACAAACAGTGTAGTCAGATGTAGTAACTGACATGAAAACTGTAGCCATTAAAAGCTTAGGTCACGGCAACTTACCAATACAACCAATGCGACGTAACGGCTCAAATTCAATTACGCTCACCAATTATCACTTGAACCACACAAAAAACCGAATAAGCTACGGCAATACGAACATCGCTATTCCGATATCAATAACACATTAACATTGGATAACCGTTAATTGATCGAGCGCGGTGACATTTCACCGCGGGAGCCTCACACGCGCGGCTCCTTTGATCTACAGCGGCCATCTTGCGTCCACAACGTCACAAAGAGCACCGCCGCGATTAAATTCGTACGTACAGCAATGCGACACTCGTCTATTAGGTGACTGTTTCTAGTTTTTGAGCGGCACTTTTTAGGACCCTTATAAGGTCTAATTAGGGAATTTAATAATTGTTGAATTTCGATGAAACGTGTGAGCCAAGGTTCGCGAGTATGACAAGGTATTTGTAATATGTCGGTTTTCTTTGAGCCAATTCCGCTTGCACCTTCCGTTTTGTGACTTAATTTATGTTACGTTGCATTGTTTTTTGACGTCGTTAGTGACATGACAGTAACTTCAAATGTCTCGTTTGTATTCTTTTGTTAGGAAAAAAGTGTAACATGGTTATATTTATTGAGTCTGTAAAGGGTTCCGCTTTATTAAGCTACGTCGTTGAAAGTTATGAATGTTCTAAGGGTCACCTGGGTTTCGTAATTGTATCTATCATAGACATGATGGTATGTGTCTTTGAGCTTATTAGATGTCATTAAAAATAATATTGAGTCCTACAGACTTGTATTAAGCTACTAAGAAATTGTGCTATAAGTAGTTACTTATTCCCAATGTTGCTATGGCGTCGGTTTGAGTTACCATTACCTTTAGTTGCACTTACTTAGTTTGACAAACTAAAGCTGTAGCCCAAGCTGAAACAGTGAAGCTACTTTGAAACTACAAAAAAAGTACTAGTCACATAGTAGTTCGTCGTTTCTGTTAGATATTTCTGATGATTTAATTAGTGATGTAAGGCTTTTGTAACAAGCTCCTAGTTTCATTAAATGTCTATTATGTTACAAGACAAAATTAAGATATTAATCTTGGTGCTAAATGCATTAATTGAGCATTTAAAAATATCTCTATTGTTTTAGGGGTCCTTAGTAAAAAAAGTCTTTTGGTGATCTAAATAAATAATTATAGGAGTACCTTTATCGACGTGATTTGAAAGTTTTTTTTTAATATACTTGACAAAATTTTTCATTAATATACCTACCGTAAAATGGGGTGAATAGACACAACTTTCAACTTCTAGACTGATTTTCTTACATATTTTGTATGACAGCTGTTATCAAAGAATTGTCAAATTGCGAGTCTCGTTTTAATTTATCAAATAGTTATTCTTTAATCATGCATAAATTTGAGAATTATTCGTGAAATAGGAAAAAGTAGACGGTTTCTATTTACCTTGTAACTGGGGTCAAAAGATACGACAGAGGGGTGAATAGAGAAAAAACGTTAGGGTTGTCAAAATCAACTTTTATTGTACTTATTTGTTTTTCAGTAAATAACGATCAATAATAATTGAAGAGTTTAATTTTTGTAATTATAATCATAAGATAGCATTAGCAACATTACAAAAGATTATAAATCTTTATTGTCTGTATCATTTACCTTGTATCATTTTATTGTTTCAACGGTTTTAGCCAAAGTATTTGCCTAATCCAGAAATAAAATCATCCTAGAGAGCTAGATAGAACAAGTAAAATAAAATAATAACAATAGGTATTTAAAAGTATGATCCAAATTCTAACATAAACAATTAAATGCTTTAATTATAATATATTTGGCAAACAATCTTAGGTTTAATGCAATCAGTACCTATTTGAGATCAAAAATAACTAATTATAAAATTTTGTACGTGCATAAGGACACAGTTTCTATTAATAAAATTCAAATAACATAAATAGATAGAAAACGGGATACCCAGTATCAAGTTTATACAAGTGCCATGATAACGGAAGAACTACCTAGGTACCTACTAGTTCTAACGTGAGGCATTTGCATCAGCGCCGGAATATCAGAACCATTAATTAACATGAAAATTATCCCATTTTATATCCTCATAACCATTTTAGTATGGTTTGATCGAATTAGATTCTAATCTAACTCCATCAAATCTTTTAAAATATCCGCGTCATTCTTGTAATAACTAGGCCGCCTGGATTTGCTTTTTGGTACAGGTTTATTTAAGAGCCTTTTTATTTCAGCATCGCTTACTACGACATCAGAAGTTATCTCAATTTTTTTCGAATTATTCGCATTCTCATTGTTCTTTACAATGGTTTCAATTTGCTCTATGACATCCAGGTCGTCTTCAAAAATAACAGGCATATTATTTACGTCGTAAGGACTGATGTTGTACGAACAACATGCAACTGTATGATCAACTTGCTGATTTTCATGTTTAGGCGGATCATTTTCTTTGCAATCGGTTTTATTATAAGTTTTCGTATTTTTTCCTTTACCCTTCCCTTTGTTACTTACTCCATCCATACTTTTTTCATTTTTCTGTTTCTTCTTTTCTTTTGGAACTGGCGCATTCTCTTCATTTTCAACAATTGTTTCAATTTGCCCGATGCCATCCAGATCGTCTTCAAAAATAACAGGCATATTGTTTACATCGTAAGGACTGATGGTGTACGAACAACTTGGAACTGCATTATCAAGCTGATTTTCACGTTCAGGTGGATCATTTTCTTTGCAATCGTTTTTTATATTATATTTTGTTTTTTTTCCTTTGCCCTTCCCTTTAGTGACTCCATCCAATATTTTTTCATTTCTCTGCTTTTTTTTTTCTTTTAGGATTAAAGAAGGTATGTATTCCGGGTCAGTCGTCTCAATATAGTCTTCATCGCTCGATAATAACACACTTTTTCCTGCCTGAACCTGAAGCTTTTTCTTTTTTTTGGGTTCAACTATATTATTCGTCCCGTATCGCATTTCTTTTAAATAGTCCAAGATTGTCTCATCAACGATTTCGGGCTGTTCAGCTTGATTGTCCCAATCAGGCAATTTTTTTAAAACCGCAGAGGGATCAAAGGGATTTATCCCTGTTTTTCTAAAGCCAGAAATAACATTTGCTGAGCCATTTTCTTTTAAATTTTCCATTAATTTACTAAGTAATTTGGGAAAACAACCTTTAGGAATCGAAGATTGATTTCGACCATCAGTTTTCTTCCACTGTAAAATTATGTTTCTCCATGCTATTTTCATCGGTCGGAAGAACGCAACATCGAGTGGTTGCGTAAGATGCGTAGAATTGGCTGGTAAGAAAATAAAATGTATATCCTTTTCGTAGCATTTTCTTATTAAATCAATTGATAGGTGGGATGATAAGTTATCACCTATCAAACATTTTTTACCGGGTTTATTTTCAAAGAACGGAATTATCATACTGGTTACCCAATCCTCAAATATGGTACAATCAAACCAGCCAGATTGACTTCTATTATAACGGGCTCCTTTTGGGCCAGATTTTATCCAAGTATCGAATAGGTTCTGAGCCTTATAAACTACATATGGGGGTAAGATTTCTCCTGCAGCCGTACACGCCATCATAATTGATACTGCAGCTTTTGAAGAATTCATCACCCTTTCGGGATATTTTGTTCCTCTCTTAGTAATGATCTTTTTTCTGCCGGGATCATCAGCCAAATTCGTTTCGTCGTAATTGACAATATTTTCGATCGGAACATCACTAATAGAATTTTTTAATTGTTCAAAATACTCTTTAATAACATCTGGAGAGACTGCGGCTCGATTTCTTTTAATATTCTGTGATACCCTCTGACTTATTATATTGCTGTGCCTTTTCAGAAAACTTCTAGCGAAATCCGGCCCAGGTAGGTTATTTTAAATCTTTTTCTGTAACCCTAATTTATCTAAATATTTTTTTACTAAAATCCTTAAATCAAACAGTTCCATAGGATATCCCCATTCGGCACATACGTTAATGTATTTTATAAATGCTAGTTCAGTCTCTTTTGATAGCACTGTCTGGCCTCCTTGTGTCTTCACATTTTTAATACTGTGTCTATAGAGGACAGATTTATTAATTTGATATTTTTCGGCAACGTTGCTCAAGGAATTGCTCCCCTCCTTATACTCACGAAGAGCCTGCTCGATGAGTTCCTTGCTATACCTTTTATATCTCTTGCCATGAGGATCTGGCTTGTATACCCTCGGCATGATGTTTACGGCGCGATGTGGCGTATCTGTTTAAAATAATCATGAATAAATCTAAGGATAATTAAGTACAAGAAATGATGTAATTCACCTTATGTGAATTAAATAAGATTCGAACACAAAATACTAATCTTCGCTACCGAGCGTTTTCAGAATAATACCACACCCCCTCGAAATTCAAATATTTTTTGCAATTATGGTATTTAAGTAATATTTTTGATGAATGTATAACAATATACTTTATTATTCCTGAAAAACTACGATTATTTTGTCTAATTTTTGTTTTTCAATGTAATATTAGGTCACACAATTGACTTCTTGGGTTTTCGAACCTCAGAATGTGACCCTGCGTGATTCCCGAAAAAGTGTGTTACTTTGGTATTTGGTACCACGTACGTATTTTTTTTGTACCTGGTGGGTAGTTAATTTTGATTGTGTTATAAAAAAGTAGCTTTTGCTACGAAGATTCATTTTGTACTAAGAAAAATTAAAAAACAAAATGGGAAGTGATTAAAGTGTCCTCGAGGAGAACATTTTTCTTAATAAAAACTAATTCACCAAGTAAATATACACTTGTGTTTGTATTTGCATATTAATACAAGCCTAAGGTGTGATATTAATCAAAATTCATATCTATTTTATACAAATAGTATCTTTAAACGGTCACAAAGCGGAGTTTTTTAAAGGGACAGTCACATACTGAGCGGGTGTCAAAAGTAAAGTCGCGTCTACATAATTAAATTCTAGCAAGATAGTTTTTAAATAAAATGAAACAGGTAGGTACAATTTTAATTAAAATCTTTAATAACAATTGTTAAACAAAATACTTTTCTGTAAATCACTTGAGTATTGAAAAAAGTCTTTATAGTTTCACTTTTAGCCATTAGGATAGGAACACGTCGTCTTCTTGTACTAAAGCACTTAACCTAGTTAGGAACAAAATGATTATTAGCAAAAATTGAACCTTAATCACAAAACTAATTTGTTTTCATAGCATCTTAAGTTGTATATCTAATATTAAAATAAATTTGTACGCGATTAAACTTAATTATATTAATCAACGTTTTGTACATTTAGCATATAATTATTTAAGTCAGTCAGTACAGTCTCAAAGTATTTCTTATCAAAAGTAGATAACATTAATTATTAGTATTCATTTAAAAGCTGAATTATAAACAACAACAAAATTAAACTCGAATATCACATACTAAAGTTTAGTTTTTTTTTTCAAAAGTACTTACGTAATTTTTTTTATATCAAAAGTAACATTTTTATATCAAAAGTATTTTTTAACAAGATCTTTTTAACAATTAATAGCTATCATTTAGTATTTCAACAATTAAACTTCTACAATTAAAAATCAATATCACAAAACAAAGATTAGACCAACATTAATCTGACAGTAAAAAAAATAAATTGACTTTTCAAAAATGAGATCCATAAGTTTACCTTAAAAATACAGTGAATATACCTAATGAAGTTACATACTTTGGGTATCATCGTTATTCTAGTGAAATTAAAAATGGTATTGATGCAGCCGCCATCTTATGAAATCCGAACAATATTCCGTTCGAACTTACGCTAGTAGCAAAGTCTTTCAAGTACTTAAATAACTAATTTGCACAATAAACGCACTCATCAACTGGGAAGTGATCATAAATGCAGCAGTTACAATTAGAACAAAAAAAATACGGACAAACCAGAAGTATCAATATATCTTCATCCTGCATTCGTGATGTGAAATGCGAGGGTCCGAGAAATAGACAAGTAGGTGTACCGCATTGGAAACAAATCTGAGATTTAATGAAATGTGTCTCCGTCCATGGCCAATGTAATCCCAAGAAGTAAAATTTAGCATAGTCGTTAAAATTTAATATTTTATTAATATCGGCTTGCATGATGAATGTTGGTGCACTCACTCTTCCGAATCACTGAAACTGAAATTGACCAAAACCGTTGAAAATAAAAAAATCTAAATTTCAAATTAAAGTGTCACAGAAAAATATTTTAACAATTTTTTAAAAGAAAACTGTCATACCTAATGAAAAAATGCTCGATTGACAACCCTAAAAATCATGTTTCTATTAACCTCTTTCTCGTTGCTATTAACCCCTCACTCATATCTATTCACCCCTTTCTTCGTTTCTATTGACCCTAAAGGCGTTTCTTATCACCCCTGACTCGGTTCTATTCACCTCGCATTTTGTAAAAAAATACTAAGTTTCGATTTTACTAAAAAATAAGAATAAAATGATGGAATATTGATACTAACCTTTTTATTCCTAATAGATGAGAAACTTAACTATCCAAGTATGCAAATTGACTCCGAGATAACAGTGAAGAACTTGTTTTTTTTTTTTAAGTTTTACACGGTCAATTAACACTGTACGCAGACGTTCACTTCAACAGCTTTTTTCTTTATGTCATTAGACTTGACGTAAATTTTAGTGTCGCCAGAATAAAGGAAAAATGTTGCAGTTTTATTAATAGTGGGAATAAAGATATTTTAACAGACTATAGAGCAACTAGAACGACCATAATCAAACTCTCAGATTTGTTTCTATACACCCCGCGATTTCTATTCACCCCATTTTACGGTACCTGCTCATATGTAGATAGCTTTCCTCAAAATGTACCTACCTACTGGAGTCAAGTCCAAAAAATCATTTATTTGCGCCATTGTAATTTTGAATTCACATAGAGTTTATTATTCTGTAGGATTTACCTCAGTCACTCAGTTCACATAGCATGACTGGGGGAAGACCCATATACTGTGACATCGTATAAAGTAAAATAATTAAAAACCTCAGCAAATTAAATCGTAAAATTTATTTCTGCTGATAAGATCGAAGCTGCTGTAACTTTATAACTAGAGTCATGGAATATGATTCTTGGATGACTTTATAGAACTATTTTTCTTCAAGTGGAAACATTTGATGTGAATAATGTCACTTGACAGTTCTTCTGCAGACTAGGACCATTTTAAGGACATATGTCTTTTCCCATTGGGCGAAGGTACGATAGTGCTCAAGAGTGGGATGGTTGGTGCTGATTGGGGAGGCGTATGTTCAGCAGTGGATGGCAATAGGCTGTTATGATGATGAAGACCTAAGGAGTAGACTGAGAAAGAGGTGAAGAAGAGTAGTCTACCAACTCTCTTCGACACATAAGCGAGCACCCATCCATAAACTGACCTCACACATCAATCTACCTTTTTAAAAATTCAAAGATTTACAAGTAATTTGACTTTGTAATACGAGCAATTTTTCCTTGAACAATAATTACAAGCAATTCTATCACAATGTTCAACTTACCACATCCGTCATAGAGGCGTCGGTACGTATTGAGAAAACCCGGCCAATTACAGAGATACATATCAAATGTAACGACCATGTAGAAACAGAGACATCCCCACCGTGACTGGGTTTTAATTGAAAAAAAACTTAATTAAGTTAATTGCGGTCTGTGGACGTGTGACCAGGCTGTTTTGAAGAGCCTTTTTTGGGATTTCGTGATCAGATTTGAATTTTGAATGGTTCATAGAATTCTTTAGAGGCTTGGGCGAACATATGTTTAGTAAAGAAGTTGTGAGAACATCTTCGAAATATAGCAAAAATGAGTTTTTTTTTTTTGGTTAGTGATAATGTTACTGTTACGACCTTTTTATCGTCCCATTGCTTAGCACAGGCCTCCTCTCACACGGAGAAGGATTGGAATGGTTTAGGCAGTAAAACTTGACTCAAGAAAATATCATATTAAAGCACTGGTACTCAGCTACGTCCGGTTAGACTGGAAGCCGACCCCAACATAGTTGGGAAAAAGGCTCGGAGAATGATGAGAATGATGCTAATAAGTGACACAGTCACCCCAAAAATATATTTCAAATATAGAATTTTCCCAAAATATCCGCAGCTGCCATAAATATCATCGATAGCATCAGTTCGTTCAATAACGTCCCATTCATTAACAGAGTCTCATTCATTCGCGTCCGGTGACCACACGCGGACGCTATTTTACGGACACTTGTCCCGTCTTTATTGGGAATTCGTGTAATTCGGTAGAACGGGGCACGCCTTCCCGGTGCACTTGTCGCTAAATGCGTTTACTTGGAATATTGTCACTCAAAGTACAGGGTGCTGACTTAGGACACTGAAAGTCACATTACAACCCAGTAAGAACAAAATCTTTTGGATATCATCCATACCTAAATCTTCGATAATTAGCTCTTCGCCACGTTATGGTCTCACGAAGTAGAATATGGCCATTTACACCATATTTTTCTTGACTTTTGATTACTTTTGACCACTATCTTATCAAATATTCTTCTTTTTCATGGTTTTTGTCCTCTGATTTACCTCAAGATGCCCAGATGTAGTTTTTGGCATGTCTTACCTGACGATGACCTGTTTGAAGATGGATCAACTAAACTACAGTAATTGAAAATGCCACCCAAGTATAATCAGTCCCCATCTATAAACCAACATCTCCCAATCACAATTTAACCTGCAACACTTAAAACATACTTCAGCAGCAATTTCCACCAATGGTTGAACACCAGGTATTCTTAATATGAACTTTAAATGGAACTTTACCATTAAGCTACCGGGATTGTTACCATCACCGTTCGGATTCAGTGATAAATTCAAACTGCATGGATGGCTGGAAAAACACATTGGTCACGCCTGAGTTCGAACTAACGAGCTTCGAAGAGCTGGTCAGATAAATGGGCTTCTACCGTTCTCATTGGAATTACCAAACGATAAAAAGCTGGGTGATTATGATGACAGGTATTCTATTAATATTATTTAACGTTCGTTGCGTGGGTGTTATTAAATGTATGTTTGTATTGTAGGAAGTTAATATTGTTGTGAATTAATTGGCAAGGAGTTTTGCCTCTACGTACTCAAGCGGACTGAAATGCAACCGGCAAAAAGATGATGACTTCTTTCTCTTTTCAGATTTCTATAAGCATAAGGAACACCGGACCAGAAACCGGGGATTATAGATAACCGAAAAGTACCTAAATATGAAGGAAGTAAATATATATCTGATGGAGTGAGTTACAATAAATGACGATTATAGAGATTAAACAAATTTTAACGTCTCGAAAAGTTTTTTATCCCCAAAATTACAACGTTCCCAGAATTAAATAATCACCTTCTAATTTATAATCCTTACTCAAACCGCTTCGTTCATTTCCTACACCTTCTATAATTCATATCTTACTAAGTTAGTACACACACTGCTTCTTTTACATTGTATATTTACTCTGAAATAAATCAATGCAAACCGTTTAGCTTGACAGGTTTATTTCATGCTGTGCAAATGCAAAATGAATTGAGATGGGCTTAGAACTTCGGATTATTAACTTTGCAGAATTAAATTTGCTTTTAAGATATCAGATTTTCAATGGCATACTAATTGTATTATGTGATTAAAAGTAGTTTTCTGGTGTGTGGTGGTAATACTTGGGCATTTCGAAGGTTTAAAATGGCTTCATAGAAAAAAGTTGCACTGATTAGAGATAACTTTTATCGGAAACTGAAAACTGGATTTTTATTGAACATTCTGATTTGGAACTTTGTGAATTATTAGAAACGTTTAAAGATTCGTGAGCAAAAACAAAAAAAAAATGACATAGTTTTGACATTGAAAATAGTTCTATCTACAGGTTTTGTGTTATCGTCTGCAAGTACAGCTACAAACTACATATAATTTTCCACTTGATATGTGTGTGAATCAGCTGATTTGTTTACTTAACTCCAGGTTTTTACACATTGCCTTTAAAATAAAAATGGTTCAGTCTTAAAACAAGATTCCAGCGTAAATAATTTTGTTTACCACCAACAGAAAAATATACTGCTGATAAAGAGCAGATGAAATGTCTAGACCATATACTGATCTGACACTAATCCCTAATTGAATTAATTATTATTTGTCACGATAAACCATCAAGGATGATTAAAGGCTTTTATAGTTTGATGAAAGTTAATGAAATAATATTATTTGTGTCAAATAAATTCACTAGTTGGCTTAGTTTTATCACTTTTATAGTTCTTAATAGTATAATGGATTTTTAAAATATTTTGTGTTGGAAACTTTCTTATAATACTGATATGTGTCTAACATAGATTCAACTAAAATTAAATATGTAGATTGATATTTTATTTGTAGACATTATGTTCTTGCTAGTTGCACTGGCTTAAGACGATCGTTTTGACTCTAACATTAGCCTATTTCCTGTCAATCTCATGATCTTAAAAACTCCTCAATTTCTTATACATTTTAACAGTGAGAGGGCACGTCAACGACCCCACGTGGTAAATTAAAACACGTCTATAATTAGCCGAAACCTCTCGCTCTGGTTTCTGTCGCGGCCGCTGTAAAAATTAATGTAAACAAATACAATCTCACGCCCGGGTGGGCTGACAACCGTACAGATTTAGATGGTCATCGAGACCAATGGATTGTGAAGCGTCGTAATGTGTATCCAATTTGGTCGGGGTATGTGAGTCATTGGTTATTTTTTCGGGGTGCCGTTTGTCATTTGCGCTTTTGTTTGGATTACCGCAGGAGTCAATGTACAATGTACACTCTTGGAGAGGATGGGGATTCTTTTGTTTTAAGTCTTATTAGTACCTATGTCTTGTAGAATCTTGGAGTGGGGTGACACTATTTGTATTCAATAATGATCAATAAATGGGAGTCCTGAACTAGTCTAAGAAGGTTACAAATCACTCCACGCGGTTCGTTCTGGGGTTTTAAGCCCTAATAGACGTTCAAGGACTTGATGATTCTTAGATTTATCTTTGTCTATCGTTTCAGTATTATTCTACATCAATAGCTAACTCATTGTGAATATTTTTGCTAGTCTTACAACATTTATTAAGATTAGTATGAAGAAAAATAGTCGTAAAAAGGTCACTATAGATTAGAAGACGTTGTAACGTCCTTCAAGCTCAGCTATAACTTTCGACTTATTTTCATCTTCACAAAAACCATGAAATATATTCCTTTGATTCCAATCACTTATACAGTCCATAATCCTATCATTTTTCAAATCATCAAGTTTTTTGATCTGAGCTCTTCAATTCGACACATGTTTAATTTTAAACAATTCGAATTAAACGTCTTATGTCTTTATATACGTACTGGTTTATTTATTACTAGTTACTGAACTTCTTTGATCTCACTAAGTGTGAAACTGATGGGTTACCATGACGTTACGTTTCTTTTTTAATATTATATTTTTGTTGAAGTTTTCTTTACTTTGAAGAAGGTTGGAATCAATGCTTTACAAACAAGTAGGTACCTGTGGAATTATTGGTAAGAACTGGGAAATAATAAAAAAGGTACTTGGAAATCTCAATAGTCGGAGTAAGTGTGTGATTTTTCTTGGAAGTTATGAAATTGTGTGAGGATCATGTCATGTGCATAGATCGTTTTATTATAAGTAGGTATGCCAGGAACAAAAGATAATGAAATTGAAAATTTTGAATACAATCATCATTGTTTTGATGCTCCGCATCTACAGCTGAAAAGTGACATCTAGGTATAGGTCATTTTTAATCAAAAAACAAATAAGCAGATTTTTTATCAAAAAGCATGATTGTAAATGTCGGCAACCACAAAGACTCTTCAAAAAACATCAGTTTTAACGAGCCGAGCGTGGCGGTTGTTTATTCACTAAACGCACTAATTGTAATGAAATAATTATAAGCAATTAACGACTTGCTGTCTCATTGACATTTCAAATTACCCTCATTTTTGTGTCACCGTGTCACACAAAGCATTTGACTTACCAATCAACTGTCACGTCAAGGGAAAACATATGTAACAGTAATTATACGGACTAGTTATATATCAACTACATTAAAATAGTATACACAACAAAATTTAACATAAAATTATTAATTGTTAACATCCATTGCTGTTTTTGTTCGAAAGTACAATTTTGAATATCGAACAAAGCTAGCAATGTATGCCGAATGATTGGGAACAGTCGCCCATTACACTGTCTTGCATAGTTCCACATTAGATCCGCAGTACACGACACAAAACGGAAGTTTTTGCGCAACACACTGGCAGGCAGAAACAATTAATGCACTCGAGTGTACATGAGCGTTCACGCGTCATGACCACAGAAGAAAGTGAGCTCGTTACGACACGGGTGTTATTTATTTTGCACTGAAGTGTACTGTATTGTTCTAATTAAGTTAAAGGTGAATTGTTTTTAATTTGATGGCATGTCTAGTATGTGAGGCGAAATTAATGAAACTGTTTCGTAATTGAGTTGGTGTAATTGTTTTGATTTGTTTTGTTGGTATTTTTTTTTTATTGGAAGGCCTTTAATCAGATTCTTGACTAGTCCTGGAATATTATTTTTCATTTTGTCTTCGATCGCAATTAGGACTTATCTTATCATGTTTCAGAAGATAGAATCCTTAAGTCCGTC
The DNA here is from genome assembly GCF_030705265.1 of Helicoverpa armigera. Classification (NCBI taxonomy): domain Eukaryota; kingdom Metazoa; phylum Arthropoda; class Insecta; order Lepidoptera; family Noctuidae; genus Helicoverpa; species Helicoverpa armigera. The sequence goes on along the minus strand of NC_087136.1, from coordinate 7,845,820 downwards.
GAAAGGAGTATTAAAAATATATTAAAATTATAATTATATTATAAATAGTATTAAAATTTTTCAGTCCTCACTAAGAAATGACAAGGAAAAAACTCTATCATGTCTGTATTTTAAAATATTTTGTTAAAGCTTTCTAAGTGTGTCGGAGAATCTATAAAGCCACTGCAGTAAGTGCTGGGTTAAAGGTTACCAGATAAAAAAACTATTAATGTGATGTTTCTTCAAACAGCTTTCTTTAGCTTGACATCTGTTTTTGGACTAGGAAGAAGATTGTGAACGGTAAAGTTCATGAAATATTCAGGTCATTATATTACATTAAACCTTACAGTTTCTTCGGTCATTTATTTGCATTAATATTATACAGGCAATTCTAAATTAGAAAGATTGTTTTAACTAAGAATAAGTACAAGGTAGTTCTACGAGAGACGACAAAAACCGGGTCTGTTACAAAAGTAGGTAAATATTTCGGTAACTTTGATCCTCTTGCAAAATGATTTAGAACCACTACTACTTACAAGAAATCTGATATTCACACAAACCCCCTCAAATTCCTTAAACAAGACAAGAAACATCCACTCAAACACTAAACTAAAACATAAATCATACAAGAAAACTGAATAAACAGCTACTAATTCAACAAAATAGTTGAATTTATTGCCGACATTTATAATGCCATGTTTCACGCCATTACACGAATAAAAAGGCACTAATTGACTTAAATCATTTGTGACAAACATTACTACTGAGATACGGGACATTTCCCATTCAAACCAAACAATCAATTTTCAATCTTAAACTCTAGATATAAAGTTCAAAATACCTTGTGAAAGTGTCGGAAGAAATGTGTATGGTATGCTTAATATGGGAATTCTTAAATATCTTGTTTCGTATTTATATGTGACTGAGATTATAATTTCAATTAATGCGTGAGTTTTGATGAAGATGAAGTTATAAAAGTCACTAGATTTTAATTAATTATTTGAATAACTTTTTTGATAGTATTTATGATAACATTTTTGATTCACCAAATGAAAATCTGACTGATGATGATGATGTCTGAATTGATGAAAAGGAACAACACAGAAGATCTTGCGACAAAACAGAGCACTGAAATAATTATTGATAAAGAGCACAAAAGAGGACCTTTACATACTGTGCCTTCCACATAAGCAACTACAACAATAAATTCATCATTGTTTTCTTACACCTATAAAACAACTAACTTCTCTACCTGAACACATCATCGACGAACATACAGCTCAATCACAGCACACAAAAACGATCCAGTCTCGCAATCAAATAAACGTAGTCTAAAAAAATAAATCAACTTTAATTTGGTGTAAAACGGCCGATTGTCTGCTGTTTGTCATTAATCTAAAATAGATGCAGTAAAGCTTAGGGGATTTATCGCGGTGTTTTTATATGGAGACATGTGTTCCTGCTGTCACCACATGGATTTTAGTTAAGGGGAATGCATTCTGTTGGGTTAGCCGTGTTTCTTTAGGTCTTTGTCATTTGTTTGTCGATTGTCTTTTTGATTCTGACCTATTTCATGTATGTGTTCTGCTATTGTGATTTCTTAATCATTGATACCAAGTAACTTTTGTTCATCATTTACTTCATCATAACATTTAATTATCCAAAAGTCATAAATATACCTGGCTTAGTTACATTATATTCAATGCAAAGCTGATAATAATTGCAAATTCTAGTCTGGTGCCAAAACATCGCCTTCTTCAAGATTTTCATCCATTCTAAATTCACCTTAACCGCCAACAGCGTTTGTCACGTTGCCAACACTGACACCAATCTCAGATCTGACATTCAGTTCATTTGTGAACTAAATGCTGAGACCACCACGAAGCTAATGGATAAATGGCGCCTCCAGCTTTATTAAGTTGCCAGAATTAGTTGAACATTATCCAAGTTTTTTTTCTCTTGAGGCTTCTGGTCCTGAAAACTTAGTCCAATTGTTAGTAGCTTTCAGACCTTCATAGGTAGAATGGGTACTTCATAATCAAGATTACGTGGCTGCTAAAACCCATATGTATATATTTACACAGAGCTCAAAAGTGATGATAACATTAAAGTTTAAAATAATTAATTTTGAGTTAATGTTAGTACTTCAAATAATAATTTACTTCTGTTACTACGCCACCATTGCCCTCGGCAAGGCTTGTCACAGTGCCAGATCTGTCAACAGTTTCTATCCGCCAGGAAGTTCCTTTGTTTACCCATCAGCGAGACCACCGCGAATTAATGGATTACTCAATGGCGCCATAACTTCATTAATGAAATTTTCTTTGTTATCTTTTCAAAAATCTTGAGTAAATGCTCCATTTTGATCTGCTTTCATAATTCTTCGTGCTACATTCACCTTAACTTTGCCGTCTTGGCTGGCTCGACTTGTCACCGTGCCAACACCGTTAACAATCTCGATCTGTCATTCGGCTCATTTGTTTACTAATTGCCGAGATACCGCGTCGACATTAATGGATTTTGTCAATGGCTCCGTCGCTAACAAATTGAACGTTTGATGTGGTTTGTCTGTCATTTGTTATTTTAAAATTGGGGGGAGGGTGACATCGTCTCCTATTGGATTTTGAATAAGAGTTAAGTGATTTTGTTTAGGAGATGTTTACATTCTAGGTTATTAAGGTTTTTCTTCTTTTCATGAAAAATGCTTTGGATAGTTTTGTAAGCCCGAAAAATAAAAAAAAAATAACAAAACAATTCTAAATGATAACTTTCGCAAAACATCTGGCATTATAATTTATGCTCACCTGTCCCAAATCTAAATTTTATTACCAGCACATCTATTTCGATGGCTATCATTCTGGAGGAAGTTCGTCATCTCGTCATCCGAATGACATACGTCTGTTCCACCCAACATAAACAAACCTGTCCTCAATCGTGTTCCGAGAAACTTTTACATCGTTTTAAAAACATTTTTCCAGGAGACACTTCTCAGGCGCTCTGTGATCGTCTCGTGGTTAATCTTTATTGTATCTATTTCTGGCCGAACGAGTATCGAGAGCGATTGTTTAGTTTACAGGACTTTGAATATTGTTCTTCACCTAAGAGAATTTTCAAAACAACTTTCTCAAAGCAAAGTTATGTGTTTTCTTCTCTTACATGATAATATATTAGGTCATAAACAAGATCATCTGTTTTAGCTGACTTAAAACCTAAAGCATTCGAACTTTCAGACTAGAAAGACGTGTTTGTTTCTACAACGCGTGCCATGGATATAATTAGAGGTGCAAGTGTTAAGCATCCTTCCTCGATACGCTTCGACGGTTGTTTGTATGAGCAGTGGCGTCCCGACGTCGTCGCCGGCGCCGCCTGCACGATTTACATCACACACCTTCGACAGAGTTCCATTTATCAGCTTCGAACCAAACGACTTTCAATTTACAACCACAAACAATAAGACCTAAATTGCGGTCGGAGGACGTACCTAGCTGGACGCTGTAATAGAAATAGTACAGCAAATACATGTCCAGGAAATTAGACTTTGTTTACTTTACGTCAGAAGACATACTCCTTTGTTCGTGGTTCCGTCACAGATGGAAGACGGCAAATGGGTCGGAGGCGCCTCTGTCTCCTACGCTGCACGCTTCAAATGTTGTTTATAGTAGACGTTGACATGAGCAAATTCGTCAGCGGAAGAAACCGCATTTAGGACGGATGAGGCATAAATCCCGGGTGAGTGACAAGTAAAACTTTATAGGACAATAAATTAGTAGATGTATAACCGGACAAAAATAGGACGGACGTTATTGGCGTTGATACCTAGTTGTAAAGTGTGAGCTGTCGCACGTGGTGGGACTTTACGATTGTCTTCTGGGACTATTGTTAGGAAATAATGTTCTGTTCGCCTCCTCGTGTCAGAACATTGTATCTGTGTTGTTGTTTAAGTCACAGTGGCACGTGTAGAACAAATATTTGCGAAAAATGTTCCAAAAAAATCAAATATCAGGTACAGTAATTGCAAATCGCTCTCGTCCACTTTTAAATATGCAGCTCTTTGAATGTTTCAGTAATAAAAAATATATATCATAATTTGTAGTTTTTGCAAATGAAAACATATGCAGTGTCTTTACTGTATTATTTACATCATTATGAAGATATATACCCCAATGGGTTAATGGAAGGCCCGAGGCGTGTACTAAAGCAACTGTCACCTCGTTTCATTACCTTGATGCTAATGCATCGGTTTGGTGGATTGCCAGTTTAATTTATTTGCTGTTTATGCCTCGGGATGATAAATGATGGGCGTTATGTATTCTTGTCATTGAGAACTGATGGTTTTTTAGTTGATTGTTTATTGTTGCAGGGTGTTGCGTATTGTCGTTAGTTGGTATTGATTCTTTTAATGAGTAGGTATCAAATGTCAGGCAACCAAAATTATATGTGCTTTAACATATTACATGTTACTTTAAAGTAAGTCCTGGGGTTCTTAATCGTCGGTAATCATGACAATTTCGTTTAAATTGTTTTATTTTTAGAACCATTCACCTTGCCAATAAAATGGCTCTCACAAAATGTTTAACTGGTTCACAGAATGATTCTCAAATTACCGAAACGTTTCTGGCATCACCTAGCGATACTCTAATTAAAAGTTGTAATTTTAGAATTTTCGACATTTAAAAGTCCCTTGACGTCACGGCAAATAAAAAACCAAAATAATCCTCGAAATCGTGAAAGTTACGACTAAACACCGGGACGTTTTATATTGTTTAGTTTGACTGTGACACGAAGCTCGTTACACAGTTTACTGCCTAATTAACTTTTTGTCAAAGCGAGAACATTCTGTTTGACGTCCTACAGCTTCTGACAAACGTCCAAAAAGTTTCAAACCTATTTTTTTTTCTTAAAAAAATGATACTAGTCGTCTCATATAATATCATAACATGTTTAATACAGTAACACATGTGAATGTTAGAACGTGTGAAAAACATATAAAAATGATCGTAAAAGAATTAGACTGTCCACTAAAGTCGCTGTTAATGATAACAAAGTCGCTTCGAATATTTCAGATGTAATTTCTTACAGTTTAATTTATTATTTGAATTGTTTTTGAAGTCGGCTGGTATTTATTGTAAGATTGATAGCCGTCGTCAGATGTCTTTCTGTCGTTATTTACTTTGGACAGGCAGACAGACTGAATTATCTCAAACGGTGTTTGTTGACATAAACTCGGGACATTACACAAGTGACAAATTTAGACATTTTTGTTACTTTACACGTGTTCGTGAACGTTTGTTTACATTCTAGTTCCGTAAACTGGGATGTGACATGACTATTTTGTAAACTTTGTTTTATAGTTGTCATCCTTTCAGCGAATTTTGCTTTTATCGCGGAGATCAAGGGGAAAATGTTACATTAGCTGTGTCATTCAACATGATTTTTTTATTCCCACATAAAACTATTGCGTATATTTGTGAAAAATATGCAATATGATATATTTATCCCATTTAGTGCAATTTGAAAGTAGAAAATAACTAGCAATGTAAATAGGTATTTGATGGTACTTAGAGTCCGAGTTTTCGTGATTTTTTAAAGAGAATATCAATAGGAAAATCTACAATAATATACCACTTAAATCAATGGTGTTCTTTGTGGAAGTAGCACTTGTAACCACTTACCACACCATAGAACACCACAACACTATACTATACTTACCATCAAAAGAAGACTTTGTGTGTGGTCCTCTAAGTCTTGAAACCTATGAACTTACGAAAAACCAAAATAATATTTTCATGTGTTGGAGAATGCATAATTTATTTCTGTTAGTATAATTTGATTTCTCGTAAAACTCTTAATTTTTAGCTCCAGTTTTTGTCACTCTAATTTTGGCTAGTGATTACTGTAAAGCAACAAACACTATCATCAAATGGATGTCTAAATACTTAACGGAGAATCAAAACTTACATAACGGGAACTGTATCCGGGCACGACATTATGTACTTCACCCTGTCAGAAAAAAATATATTTAATTCTTATTTTTTACACATATGTACTTATAGACCATACTCTTGATTCATTTCTTCGCTTCCTTAGTTTCCATCTTCTAAGAAGTATTTGACTGAAACCTGGAAGTAGAAACGGTAATTAAAATAACAATAAGTAAGTACATGAACTTGTGTTCATCAGCGGATCATACTCATAAAGCTATATTTACACTGGCTTATGCGTCGGTCTTGACTTACTTCACTTTTATGACTAGACCACCCATACTTCAATTGGTCTGATCGTTAAATAACTATAACAAGTAGCCAGGCCAGCGGTTTTGGGTAATATTTTACAAACACGAACAAACAAGCCTCGTTTAGATGAATTAACGATGCTTTGTTTAATTCTGTTGCTGTTAGATAATGGTTTTTAGTGAGAAAGTAAATAGATTATGGGATATTTCGTGTCAGAAAATATAAGGTATACCAACCAAGCAAGTATGCTTCATTTTAATACCTAATAATAATGACCTGTAAAGATAGATGAAAATTAAATCTTGAAAATTATATTTTTTTTCGACGTCTGGCTAAGAATCTTGTCTGTTTGTTATCATTCAATTGCTCCACGTAAGTTCACGTAAAACAGTGAACCGCAGATTTCGACAGCTTGCAATCCATCTATCTATCCACCACCTTCTTCAAATAGTCAGTTTACGAGAACACCATAGCAACTACTAATAAATAATTCAAACGTTAAAACAGCACGTGTAGGTATAAATACTATACGCCTAATTAATTAGTGAAGCCCTAATGAGGAAAACACGCAATTTTACAGTCCCAATAAATTGCGTCAAGTTTCAACTATTACATTAATTATATTATGTCCCTTGTTATAATGTCAACGAGAATCCCACGCTAATGAATTTAATTAGGTTTACATAATTAAAAACAATTATTTATTAGCTGCATAAACTTTGGTACTGGGTTAAGTTACTCTAGCTTTTATAACGTACAAGTAAAATTTATATTTATTAATCAAAAACACATAATTTTCATTATTTATAAGTTCCTAATCACATAAATTGAAGACTGGTAGCTTGCTAAAATAATTACCACCTTTCGTATTTGCTTATCAAAAAAGGGGTTAAGCGATAGTCAACCACAAATCCAAGATGGCCGACTATTTTCTGTGCTACAAAAATCACTGTCACATAATTCGTTGCTTCGATCATCACGAACACTCAACTCTACGTACAAGTAATTAAAAATAAACCGAATACCTTAAGATTACTCTAAGGAAGTGTACTAATTTAGCTTCGGACGTTGAACCTTTTTACACGTGTTAACCATTCGACTTTTTGTCGTAAGCATAATGATTTAACAGTGACTGTACTTCGCTTAACTGCTTAATAATAGGATACGGTATATGACTTATTATTTCGAGATATTTTTGTCGTTCAAATAATATGGTTTTGGTTTAACGACATAGGATTATGTTCGGTTTATGGTATAGATTTAACATGTGTCTGGATAATGATAAAATATTATTTATGTGGATATTGGTTTTTAATATAAAAGAGGCTGGTTTGGTACGGACACTGAATAAATTAGTTTGATTGTTTTCAATTTCTATTTATTAATTGTAGATGGATTTGTGGATGTAGGCTTACACTATCCTACTACGTAATGGCATACATGTCCTCTAACTTTAGATCTTTTTTCTTTCAAAACCGTCTTTTGTCCAATCTAAAGTTAATAAAAATATGTTACCTACCCATATAGGTAACATATTTGGATTGTAGTATATTAACAGATTGATTCATTTGAGAATATTTCATGGCAATACTCTTTGTACTTTCAAAAAAATATTTCAATTACTAGGTACATCAGAAAAAAAATCTTCGCTAATCCACATACGAAAATCAGCACAACACATCACCCTACGAATTTAATCTCCCTAAAAACAAACTTAAACACAACAAATTAAAAACTCACCCTGTTTACATTTGGTATCAAAGAGGGATCAATTAAAATTCTTAACTTTGTCCCTATCATGTCATACTTTCTCATAAACACTGGGCGCACTGTACCTTTGATGTACGCAATGTACGTTTAGAAGAATGTTACGATAAAAAAGTTCTAAAACTGTTTGTGAGTTTGAGATGTTGATGAAGAATTTTCGTGTCTGTTTGACAGATATTTTAAGTGCGATGTTGTAGAAATTAATTTATTTACTGTCTGTGATAGGCTTTTAGAATTACGAAATGTAATCGCAAGATGACGTTTGGCATATAATAAATTTTGACTCGCTCTATCTCCATTTGATGCAGTATGTTTTCAGTTTTTTCACAATTAAAACTTTGTATAATTATATACCTAATTAATATTATTTTCCATTGTTTCCATTAAAAAATTGAGTCCCCTAAAAGTTCGACATGACCTTTATAATTTTACCTCTATAAACAGAACAATAAAAAAATCTCTTAAACTTTATCCTGCGTTCATTAATAACGTATCCTTGAAACTCATCAGACGGTAAACAAGCATCTAATAAGGTCCGCAAAAAAGTCAAAAACCCAAACAGAGGCGACCACAGAAGTTGACATTTGACAAAAACGATTTACAATATCGCATCGCCATCGAAATCGACCAATCTACCGTTTTGCCGAACTTACCGCGAACTGTCCAAGGCGTTTAACGGGGTACAACTTTATTAATGCAGTTACAAAAATCAAATTCATTCAATTCTGAACTCTATTCGCTTGTGTTAAGAGTAATTGGTCGAGTCTGTAAGTGCAGATATAATGTTGTTAATTTATATATCACCAAGCTCGAATTTACTGAGTTATAAAATATTTTTTGGCAATTTTTTTGGGTACCGTACTGTGTTTTAACGTTGAGTGAACTTCGGTGAATATTATTATTATTACTTGGAATATGCAAATTGGTGCTTCGGGGTAGTTGTTTTTGAATGTCTATCTATATTTTTTTATTCGATGTGTTTTTTTTTATATTCTAAAATTAGATAATTTTTACCATTTCAATAAAAGGAATGTGAACAATTCAATAATCCGTTCAAGTAACTATAAGAATACGATCAAAGTAAAATATAATATACACTTTTAAGGTATAATGAAGCAAATAAAATTAAAGGATTAGATCAAAGTTCTTTTAAAGAAAGCGTGGATAGAAAATAAGACAACGCTCATTAGGTACATTGTATAATAAAAACTATAAGTAACACACCAACCTTTTAATAGAAAAACAATAAATTGATTTTAATTACTTTCAAATCTACTTTATCTAATCACCAACAAACACTAGACAGATTGGCGTAACCACAATAATTAGCCCATCAGGGCATAATGCACGTAAGTGTAAGAACACCACAAACTGTAGACTAAATAGTCGGCCGACAGTCGACCTGATGGTCGACCCGATGGCAGGCAATGTTTTTTTAAAGAAAATCTTGAATCCAATCAAAGTTTTTAGTCGGTCTGATGCCGACTAATTTTCTTTTCGTTGTTATGTGCGTTCTACTAATTCAGAATTCAGAACTGCATAGCTAGCTGTCGCAAGCGAGGTCTCGGTTTCGTTTCACGGGTCGACCCGGAATCGCTTTGTGGGTTTTAGAAACTTTCACAAAGCAGCCTGGATCCTCGAAGTTGGTGATTGATACACCCGTGCATGTCGACAGCACGTTAATATCGGTCCTGCGCCTGATTTTTCTCCGGCCGTGTCGGATTGCCGTCCCATCGGGCTATGAGAGTAAAGGAATCGTGAGTGCACTTGGGTTTCCGCAAATGCTCGTGTAATTACATAATATGTCCTGCGCAGCAAAATGGCAGATCTCCTTATATGAGAACAGCCATTACATTACCTGATCTGTGTAAAGTGTGTTCAACTATTCCTTTCCATACTGATTTATGAGCCCATTGAACATCTTCGTCAGTCGTTACGGGTAGTCAGAGCCAGTGTAAGTCTGACAACCAGTCTTACCAAGTGTATTGGGTTGCCCGGGTAACTGGGTTGAGGGGGTCAGCTAGGCAATTGCTCCTTGTAAAACAGTGATTCTCTTGATTGATACTACTGATTAGACTGGATACTGACCTCAACGTATTTGGGAAGAGTCTCGGGATATGATGATGATGATGATGACTGATTTAGGAACCCAAACAATTATCGGCCGACTAAAAGTTTGCAGTGTGCAGAAAAACAATTCTTCGTAAAGTCAACAACAATCGCATGATAAACCCCAATCGGTTGAAGATGGTGCGGTATTTTTTCAACGCAGTGTAGTTCCGTTTTACGTGCGGTGTGACCGTCGCGGCCGGCCGGCTACATGAATAATGCAATATGCACTTGTGACGATCACGTGCGGTTTTGCTGTGATGAACTCCGATGACTGATGGATTATGAGAATGAAAATATATATATTATATTTTTATATGTGTAGGTATTAAGTTAAAATTGTAGAGCATGCAGATGGTTTTTAATTTTGTTTTTCAAGTCGCGATATCATATATCAAACGCAAACATTGTTAGATTAATTAAAATAGAAATAAAACACTCTTTGTCAGGTCAGTAAATCAATCTTGCGACTATTTCATATCACAATAATATTAAAAAAAGATTCCGAACTATGTACATTACTCTCTAGCAATAGTGAGTTCATTAAACAGTGTGGTTAATAAGGTACAAATTGGAACAAAAAACTCATTCGTCAACTTGTCAATGTTTTTATTACAACTTGTGAAAAAGATATGGACTTGTTTAATGAGTGGTGTCTAATTAAAAAAACTTGTATCCGCAAAAACACAAATCAAGAAGAGATATTGATGTCCCAAATTATACATATTACTTGCTCAAGAAAAAAACTAGAAATAAATATATACCTCTTTAATAAATATTACGTAATAAATAAATTGCTTCCTGATGATTCGTCGTAGGCAGACCGCACGCGCTGCACCGAGCGAAGAATGGTATTTATTAACAGATCGCGATTACTTATACGGCGAGTGAATCCGTCCACTGCACGCCACGTAACAGGTCCATCCATAGGGTTGCCAACTGAAAAATATAATAAATATAAAATTATTATTATATAACAAATCATTTCACTAGTAATCTTAGCTGAAATAGTTCATCGTGGTTTTGAGTTACTGCTGTATCTGTGAAGATTAAGGTATGAATGAATAACGAAATCCTTTGGTACTAATAAAATCATCTCTCCTTGTCACATATCACTACATGACAGGAAAACGTAGGTACATTTAAGTTTTTAAACCTTTAACAAACGGAAAACTGCGGAAGAAAGATATTAATGAAATAAAGTGAATCTACCGATATAATTATACGTGAAGGTGTAAATTATACAAATAAATATAATTAAATGATATCTAAAATTATAAAGCACTAACCCTACTAGGTGTGCTCAGTGGATTTTTTCCAGCAATTGTCGTGGAGCGTGACAAACCCGGTGCGCACGCGCCGCCGCGCACCCTCACCTTGCCGTCTTATACGACATTACACTTGCCTGGGTTATTAGATAATGTTTAAAGTTTATATATATATATATATAATGGGGGGAATGTGTCATCATTAGTTAAATAAAAGTAAGAATTTTGTAGTGTAAAAATATATAGAGAGGCAGGAGATCGTATGTTCTTTGGGATCTTCAAGAGCTGCAGAGCACACACAGAACTACGAATTACCTATATATGCTCTTCGCATATGTGCGGATAAAAAATACAGCAGTTGAAAAGGTATTTTTGTTTAGGTAATTTTAATACACTCTAGGACTTACGCAAAAGTTTGTTGTGGATATTTTCACCCATTGTGGATGTGTTCAGCAAAGAACAGGGCGTTCGAGAAAGAACCAACGATTCATAGGCAGGCTCCATCAGTAGGATTGTAAGTAAGCATTACGCCAATCCTGAAATCCAAGGCTCTCCACAAGTAACATAGGGGTCAAAATCAGTTATAGACTATCACTCCGTCCCTGCAGAGGTCATCTGGATGATTTCCTACTCGTAAGCAAGACACGTTACCTATCGTTCAATGCAATGGCGCAGTTGGGTAAAGAAGCAAGGCGGCATGCTGCTTCTTCAAAAGACAATTAAAGTCTATTTCTAATGGGTGCGTATAAAATGTAACTTTTGGTAGGCAGTTAACATATTATTATGTTAATTTAGACGTTAAAGACACTTCAATATTCGTTGAGCATGACATGGTCTGCCATCTTGCATGCGTCAACGCGCACCCTAATTTTGTGAACGAATTGTTAATAGTGTCTACTATGAAAAATATTATTTTAGAGTATTTTATCAATTGTTTTGAACTAGCTGAGGCGGTCCAACTGCTAGTGGCTAAGCTAGAGTGACTTATGTTCATTTCACTTCTCCACTGAACTATTTGGATAAAAAAAATCTAAGATTAATCTAAAATTCGCCAATTCAACTTAGAACTAAACTTTTAAGCATATAAACTGTCCCTCTTCAGAATTTTAGACTTTCAAAAATTGAGATAGGTAGGTACATCCCTTCATCGGTTGGTAAAAGATAATAATTAGAAAAGTTGCATTTGTACTTGAAATACCTCGAATCAGCTGATCCGTGGTAAATAGAGTAGTCCTTTACCGCATAACCATGCGTTATGAAAAACCCCACTCACAAATATTTTTAGTACGAATGATATCATACTATAAGCCAATTGATCTCAACGTAGATAGTAATAAATTCCTCGGTACATAAACCGTGGATTCGCATAAAAAGTGTTAAATTCCACAGATGACGAATGACTCAATTCTACGAACATTTCAGTCATCAATCAGCATCAATGTTCATTGTACTAAAAACAAATGAACATAAAAGTTCAAAAGTACATCTTGTTAAAATTAATGTTCTTTTTTATGTCAATGAAAATCATAGTTTTTCTTGTTGGTATGGTGATTCAACAACTTTTTTGCCTATGATAGTATGGAGATTTCGTATATTTTTCTTGTCTTGGTCGTATATAGGTATTATAAAAACCCTTCTTATAAGCATATGCTTGTTTTGAGTGAATTGTATGGTCATAAATAAAATATGCGATTCCCTTCTAAAAATATGCGATTCAAAAGCACACGTCACCGTACAAGATAGTTATTATGCAAATAACTAAAACAATGTAGTTCCCATGATGAGACATAAGTACAATTTAACGCGAGTTCATCTACAAAATCATTAAAAGGCCCAGTTTAACTTGACCTATGATTCCAGCGCCACTTTCTATCAAAAAGTACCAACACGTGTCAAATGTATGTAGTAAATTCTTAGTTCTGAATTTGACCACGGCTCAAACTAAGCTGGTTGAGTGCAAAAAAAAATTACGTACCTACAAAAATTATAGTGTCGAGTTTTTTGTCCAAAAACATTGTTCACATAACCGGTAACTTCTAATTACGCTGACATTCATTATTATATTGTTCTTAGATAAGGACATTTTGGGTTTTTTAATTGTTTACAATGCTTTGACCTTCAAACTGAATGTTCTGAGTACCTTTATAAAATTATTTTAATTGTTGCATGTTAAGTTACTTGACTTAAGTGGCTATTTCAGTTTAATTGACATCATGCTTAATTACCGCAGTATTTTTGATAATCTTAGTTATTTTAATAATGGAGGCAATTTAGAAGACATGTTTTGTATTGTAAATGCAACTTCATACTTTAAAGTTTAAACATTCTGTGGAATGTGAGATCTTAATATAAGACTGAACAGTAGAAATAATTATTATTCATCATTTAATAGAAGGCCAGGAAGGAAAGCGGAGGAATAGGTAAACAATTCAAGAGAATGTCGACGGGTAAAAGGCAAAAGGGGTCAAGCACCACAGATCATATTGTTCAGGAGAGTAAAAAGAAAGTTTTAAAAAATAATATCTCATTATTGCTTTATTGAATCACATCATAATCTTCAGAAAAGTTTACTAAAATACAATGTTCTTTAATAATTTTACATCAAAATAAGCCTGAGATCAATAGTTTCAAAGATAGATGTCGCTTGACCCCAGGTTTTAATCATGTTTATCGTTTTCGCGAGGGGTCAAGCACCAATATTTAATGTTGGAATATTTAGATTTTGGCCTAAGCTCCAGGCGCTGGCGCGCGCTGAGTGGATCAAATGCAACGTAATGAAAATAACATTATTTAAGAAAGGGGCCAAGCGCCAATTATGTTTAGTTGACCATTTTTGCTATTGGTGTAAGCGACGTTATAGCTATTAAACAAATAAAAGGAAAATGGATACAAACGACATATTTACTTCTAATATTGTTTTTAAAATTATGCCAAATGACAAGGCGATATAAAACCGTAATACACAAAATGGTCCTTCAACCAAGCAAGGTAAAGTTAGTGTCGCTTGAGCACTTTTGGCAAGTATCGATTTGGCACTTCAGTACAAATAATTCTTTGGTACAAGTGACTTTTTTTCATGCTAGGAAAACGATATTACGACCATTCGAAAGAGAAAAAATAGTGGAGTTGGGGTCAATAAAAAAGTTAAAATCGCAAAATGTGGCGCTTGACCCCTTTTGCCTTTTTACCGTCGATGTGATTATGTACTTAGACACAAAGACTTAGTATATTATGGTAAGACCTGCTATTAAGACAAACGTAATGAGTACTTATCATTTAACATTTCCAAACATTAGCACTATTTTAAGCAGGCAATCGTAGTCAATGGAAGCAGATAAAGAGAATGGAGGAGAAGGAGTTACGATTGTCAACAATGAAAGACCAAAACGTGAATATAGTGTTACCATCAACTCACTACAACATCATATATGAAAATGAAAACAACACTGAATCAATATACGAGTAAGTCAGTAGGTGCATGCGTGACAATATGCCGTGTGCTGAAGCCTTTAATGAATGATTTACTTCTTCCTAATGTCGGTATATGTGTTACTGTTACGAATGTACGGAAGACTGGTAGTTTTTTCTTTGTTACTGAAGCGGTGGAGTGTGACGAGCAGTTTGTGTCGTGTGGTGTTGAAGCTGTTGAATAGGTCTTCATTTTGGTAATGATATAGGTAGAGGATTGGACTTAGATTAGGTTGTTACGGGTAAGATTGATGGTGAAAGTCAATGGGCTCGTTCACCTATCCTTTGGGCTATACTCACTTACAATAGGTATCTACTGATTATTTAAAACAAGCCAAAGATAGAGTAGACTATAGGAAATCTTGGCACCGTCTTCGCAATGGAATTTCAGGGCCATTTCCACCAGTAATGAAGAGTAATTATGGAGATGGAGAAAAGCAAAAAAAATGGTAATGCCAATACAGGGTGTTGGTGTGTGCAAGATGCATGTTGGCCCTTGTTACATAAAGTTCATTGCAAGAAACATAACTGTTACAAATATTTGTATCTTGGAAGAAAGCAAGACGGCCTCTCCGGACTTGCACATTAGGAAATTCCTTTACTTTTGCTGTTCGCAAAAGACAAGAGACAGCCACATTTACGACTCAAAATAAAACTGAAAACACAAAGACGACTGATGTCAAAAAATATCAAGACCTTTGATCTTTTCGCTTTTTAAATCGACCACGCCTACCTTTTTAGTTGAAAGTATGAAAGAAACCATTTTACTTAGAGCTCTGCATTTCACTTGAATTGTACCTTGGAGACCTATAATTGTTACCTAAGAAAGGGGGACGGGAGACCTTTCTAAGTGGTCGAAGGGGTCATAATTGGCGAGCCTCGTTAGCAATTTTTTTTAATAAGCCAACAAAGTTTTATGAGTATTTTATGAAAACGTTTCTTTGTTAATATAAAACCAATCATGCTTTTAATTGTTCTGAACATTTTTTGCTACACTTTTAATGTAGTTCTACGAAGCCTTGGGACATCATTATGTTTCAATGTAAAGTAATTTTCTGTCGTAAACATTCAAGTATAGATAATATTTTGTTAAGCCTGTTTTTTTTTTGCAGGGCCAATTTTACATTATATTGTCATGCATGATTATTATACCTGATAAAAGTGGAATAAACTTTCTTTTTTACAGCAATAATAATTTAGTACTATATGAAGCTTAGTACTATAGTAGCTTTTCACATATAATTAATTAGCATTTAATTTGACTCTTATACGCATCCCAGACAAAGTATACTTATCGCAGATAACAACAAAACTTCAATTTTCTATAGCCATGTTATTAGCAGCTAATTTCCAAATAGATGTAAAAAAAACCTTTTTACTATATTCAGCCTTTTTAGAACATACATTTTGATATGAAAAGCAAATGACATGAAAGGACCAATCCGCTAAGTAGCTCAAGCTTAGGATCAAAGGGTCAATCGGGCGAAGGGATCATATATGCTTTCCAATCAATTTATCATCTTTGATCTCCATATTTGAAAATTACAGGGCAGTTTTTATGTAATATCTGTGTGTGGAAAGAATTTTATATTTTGTGAAAGAAAATGTGGATTTGGATTTGGTTTGCGTAATGGTTTTTAAATAATAAGTAGGTAATAATCGATTGTTATTTAAAATTATGATTCAAAATGATATTGAATAGCTTATTACCTAAGTATGTCAATAAATAGTTTGACTCTAATGTTATGTCCCAATTTCAATCAAACATTGCACCTGCATATTAACTTTACAGACAAGAATATTATACCTTCGATAGAAAAAAAATACATACCTAAGTACACGGCACATCTATGCTCATTTTGCCGTCTCTGGTTAATTTATTTTTCTTTATTAAAGTTCTTGTACCTATTGCCAAATGGGATTACCCTATAATGCTGCCTATTACAATGGGCCTATAATATTACATAGTGTGTTATTCCTATAAAACATTATCACCAACAAAGCACAGCTATTACAGTTGTGGTGTCGCGTGCGCGCCGCTACACCGACTGCAGCCAATTTCCGCCAGTGTCACAGCGCTGACACTTAGACTTGTGCTGAACTGTACCTATGAAACTTACTACCTATATCTTCTTAATACCATATAGATTGTTTTTTTAACCTTCCCGATTATATAGTTACCTTTTTACTTCGTTATGTGTTGGTAACGACGTGGTCGGAGAATTTGGCAAAAGTCGCGGATGCAGGCCACTTCCAACCAGTCCTTGTGGACCTCAATAGATGCTTACGAACTGCAGTAGACTCTCAATGACAGAAATGATGATGACGCGATTCTGTAAGCGGGATTTTCGAGCTAAAACTTCTGCTCCTGTCAAGTATACGTTCATATTTGTCATATTGTAATGATTCTATTACACTTGCGGTGTCGCGTGCGCGCTGCATCGCCAACTGCAAGCAATTTCCGCCAGTGTCACAAACAGCGGTGATACTTATTCTGAACCATGCCTACAAGGTAACAGCTATTAGATCGCTTAGCTAGGTTCTATACAGGCCTTCTTTATATGGGGTATCTAAAGTGTGAAAGCTTGAGGTTTACCTATGTCAGGGACCCATCTTTTTTTTTAAATTGAATTAACTAAAGTCAGGGTGCATTAGGAAGAGACCATTATAATTAGAGCATACCTAATGCTAGGAAATACCTATACTAGGGTTGAAGGTGAAGGGTGTCAAGAGTTCTGTACGATTTTAGAAGCAGTAATTATAGATCTAATTATGAGTCTTAAATAACAAGCGCATTGCGTAATTGCTGTAAAAACTCTATTATCCCAGTCTCCAAAACGCAACGTACATCAAAACTCAAAAGAAGGAAAAAAACAATTACGTGGAAACGATCCCTCCATTCACACATAAAACGAAATTCTGGGAAGCGTTTGACAAATTAAAACGTTGCTCATAAAGGGCTTTTACACCCCTTCCAATTTGAATATTGCCCGACAAAAAATCGCGTGGAACCCTATCCCATACAAATAGCTACGATTTATAAAGGAGTGACCATAAAATATAAGAAATTACCGCCCTTAGATGGCACAGGGCCGCTTGGTATTCATAAAAGAAGGATATTTATGCGATATCGTCAAAATATTTATTATTGTCCGGTAGCCCTGTAGCCCTTTGTGACGGCACGGGGAAAAAATCGAGGGTGTGAACGAAAATTAGGGATGGGATTGTTAAGTTTTGGTTTATGCAGCTGATATATCGATAGTGCTAAAAGTGTCACGTTGTAATCGAAGAGTTTATGAAACGGTGTTTCAAGAATGTATGTAGACCTGTAAGCAGCAAAAGTAAAGGAACTGGAAATTGAAAATTCCAAAGCAAAAATTTAAAAATGCTCATTAACTTGGAGTACCTAAGATGTTTTACATACATATCCACATTATCTAAACTTTCTGGAAAAACTCTCACTCAAAATGCAGACGCAGATACAGGAACAGCCATTAAAAACGAAAAGAATTAACACCATAGCTAAAATTCATCGACACAATCCCCACCCTTGCACGCCAGCATTATGAAATATGTGATTCCTTATACAAGAGAAGTCCTTTATGCATCCTTTGGGAGCTGGTCAAGGAGGTTATCACAAGTGGCCGGCGGCGTATGAAAAATTTATGTCTCAATATACTACAATGTTCGGTTAGGATCGTGTGTTGCATTATACCGGATCTCTGGGGATGCTCTGCAGAATGGACTGGAAGTATGGCTTTGGAGGTGTTTTAAAAATGTTTGAAGAAACTGGCTAACGTCAACATATGACTGAAATATCACTCAGTCATTGAATAATCAGTAAGCTACTTATTCACAAAGATGTACATCAAACTCTAAATTGGAGTTTCTGAAAAGATTAAGGGTAATAATATTGAGGCAACATTTTATATTCGAGAGGATTAAATATATACAAACGACTGTTATTTAAAAATCATGTTGATTGATAGAGAAAGTGGTAATATACTAGGATTTTTTTTTCAAATTCCAAAAATCCAATTCAACAACAATACAACCCAACTTCTGTCTGTCAGAACAAAATAACAAATGACTGCGCAGAAGACAAAACAATCACTCTAGTCCTAAAATAATTCGCGAACCAAAATCAAAGTGAGATTGTAGACAACTATCATTAAACCATCGTACCGATTGCTTTCAGAGATAGCATTAATATTATCATTAGCCGTAAGTGGGTAGGCGACAGAAGAATTGCAAGTCATCACCACCCAGTTTGAAAGACCCCTCATCTCTTACTCGGCGTATAAAATAGTAGGAGAAATATTAAAGTCATGGCTTCTTAGGGATCAAGTTGGACTGGTTTTATAAGAATAAGAGATGGCAAGGGACCGCGTGGACATGTGACGTTGATTTACTATTGTCCCTTGAGATATGCCGACGTCATTGAAGTTGACGATATCGATATTATTACTGCTTAATTATCGATATGGAGCCGGCTGTGCTTTAATTATAGAGCTGTGGCATTTGTGTCTGTGCGCACGAGTGATTGAGGTATGGATCTGTGAAATAATTAGGGTCACGATGGAATAATAATAAAAAATTGTAGAAGGACAAAGAAACTACATATTATTGTAGCAAAATAATGCAGTAAGACGTTTAGACATTATTTTTGTTAGTGCTATTTTTGGAAATTCTTGAGATTACTTGTCGACAAAGGTATGAGAATCTTATCTTTTCACATATAAATAACTGTTTACCTGGGTTTTAGCATAGAAAAAAATATATTTATGGAAAAGGCGTACGATTCTTTTCAGTGAAGATTATGTACACTACAGATATTTTTTCATGGAATTTAAAAGTAATTATGATTTTACAACTCTCGGTCACAAAATACATAGGTACAGAAGTCAATCTACATATAAAGCGCGTTCGAGTCACGCAGACATAGGTGTCTATGTGTGCGTGTTCACAGACGCGCTGTCTCAAAACAACTCAAAACAGTGCGAGCGGGGCTGCCGTTTTCTTGAGATACGCGCGTCACACACAAGGTAGATAAATGTGCACGCGTTTTGATACCTACCTAACTGTAATTTGACTGTAATATTTTTAATTTAAATAACAAAAGAAAAAGTAATAATGGAGTAACAAAAAAAAGTCGTATTATATGTAATTGTTCAGTGGACGGTTGTTTTAATACAACAATAAACAGTGAACTGTCGTTTTTTAGCCTGCCGTATTACCTATAGTATGGACCTACTTATTTTCTCATATTTCGATGGTTCTTTTAATAAACGCAGTAGGTAGGTACAGTTAGGTGGGTAGGTAAGCGCCCTGGCGGCCTCTGGCCCAATGCCGTAATAAGTTTTGCTAGTGTCGGCCCAGGCGAACCGCCCAACCTACCCTCAAAGATTATTACTAAGTAGTAGGAGTTGATAATTCATGGCGAGAGTATGTTGTAAGGTAGACGAAATAAAACTCGCAAATCTAGGTTTCTGTAGGTAGAAGCAAGCTTAGATAAGGGACTGTACCAACCCATTACATACAAAAATATTTTTTTAGCAAGTAAAGAGTAATAAGTAAGTACCTATAAGTATATGTATGAATAACAAAATTATAAATTGCGGTTTCTGAAAAAGTTCGGTATCTCGTTCAAACGAATTTCCGTTGAAAGTGTTTATTAACCTCATGTATGCCACATTAAATATTTTATTATTATTGGTTTATATTTCATTTTTCCTGTTTTATTCTCAACAATAAATCAAATAATTAGATACGAGTACCACTACCACGTTAGTTTTATGCGCATAAAAAGTTGACGACCCTAGCGCGACCGCCGAGTTTAGGCATGAAAAGTGAAGTACATACATGAGATTGACTTCTGTACCTATGTATTTTGTGTCTCGGTTTTCTTTTTTCTAAATCTTCCGTCGGAACAATAATATGCCTCAAACCTTTTATATACAGGACATATTTTTCTTTCACACTCAGTCCAATTTTTTTCTATGTCACCTGTCACCATCTGCCGAGGTCTTTGATAACGGCTTAATCTTTAATGAGGCCATTCAAGCCAACATTGGGTGGTCTCAGTTCAATATCAACTAAATCCCAATAATAAATAAACAAAATTAACTTTTCAGCTCAAAACTGTTTCTTATCCACTTTATTTGGTAGGGGTAAGGATTAATTTTGTGTGTATTTTTTGAGAGTTAAGTGACGCTTGTGTTGGTATTAAGGGGTTGACAAAGAAATCGGTTTGTCATCTTGTGATCTTTTAATTTTATATATATTAAAATTATTCTTCATCATCAATAAATAAGAACTTTTTCGCCGTCATCAGCCGTCATCACATGTCATGGTCCTCTCACATAGTGAGCGTTAATCACCACGCTTGCTCAATGTGGGTTGGTGATTTCCGACTCTATAGCCTGGGTTTCCTCGAGATATTTAATATGTCCTTGGCGTCTAAGATAAACTTTGTAGGTACATACCTATTCCTCGCCTTACCTTAAGAAAAACAGTTACAAAATAAACACCAATCAAAATACACTCCTCAAACCCTTAACCCTAAAACACCCGTACCTCATCCGTATAATATCAGAGAAACTTAATAAATCACAATGCTCACTTGCAAGCGACTTCATCGCTAGGGTTGGTCGCAGGTGCATCCATCGATCAACGTCGCTTGTCCGTGACAATTTGACGTATGAGACAATCCGGCCCATGCAAAATGGGACGAGTAAACTGTTGTACGCGTTTACATGGAGTCATTTTGGTGGTGGTAGGAATTATGAGGTTGTGAAAAATCTTAAAATGATATGTATAAAGAAGTTGGGTAATTTTCGTGGTGAAAGAAGAAAAAGAGTTCCAAGAAGAAAAAAGTTTAAAAAAAGAACATAAGGAGGCTTGATAAATTAGAAAGTACATTTTACACCTACCTACATTTTAGCTCCAGTAAGTCTTAACTCTAGGCTCAGAATTTTATTTTAAGGAATAGTGAACACTGAAGAGAAAAAAATTGTTAATATGAAATTGATATCAGTTACGAAATGGAAATTAGCTCAAATAAAATACTTTTATCAGTGATAAATGAGGAAATACTTAACTAAAAAAAAAAACAATATTAGCATGCTAAGAATTAAATGTGTGCCCATATTTGGAAGATCTATGAAATACTTAAAAGGTGTGAATTTCTATTAATTTAAGAAATCCTTGCCAAGACTTGGGAAGACGTACCGGCAGGCGGCCATTCGGGCGACAGCCAGTGTCTCACAGGTTGTGGGCAGAATCCGACGTCTTGGCCTCGAGGTGGCCCTGCACAAGTCTGAGGCCCTTTGTTTCCATGGGCCGAGGAAGAAGCCACCTCCGGGGTCCAGCATAGTGGTAGGAGGGGTCACCATCGCTGTCGAGTCGACAATGAAATACCTCGGACTCGTTCTCGACAGTCGATGGGACTTCGGGCCGCACTTTCAGCGGCTAACCCCTCGTTTGATGGCCGCGGCTTCAGCGCTCTCGCGCTTGCTACCCAATCTCAGGGGGCCCAACAACTCCTGTCGGAGGCTCTATATGGGGGTCGTGAGGGCGATGGCGCTGTACGCCGCGCCAGTGTGGGCGAACACCCTGGCGGCCCGCAACCGCGCAGCGCTACGAAGACCACAGCGAGCGATGGCCATCAGGGTCATAAGGGGTTACCGAACGATCTCGTTCGAAGCGGCATGTCTCCTAGCCGGATCTCCGCCATGGGACATGGACGGAAGAGTCCTCGCGTCACTCTATACATGGCGCGAGGAAGCGGTGGGCGGGCGAGCGTCTCGCACCTCGACAAGTGGAGGCGCATAGGGCTGAGCTCCGCCAAGTGTTAATGGCGGAGTGGGAGCAGAGGCTTGCACGACCCACGGCAGGGCACGCCGTTATCGCGGCGATAAGGCCCGTAATGAAGGAGTGGCTGGAGAGAAGCCACGGCGCCCTCAGCTTCCGGCTGACACAGGTTCTCACCGGACATGGTTGTTTCGGAAAGTTCCTGTGTCGCATAGGCCGGGAGCCCACGCCCGAATGCCACCATTGTGGCACCGGCAACGAAGATTCGGCGTTGCATACGTTGGCGGAGTGCCCAGCATGGGCAACGCAGCGCCGTGATTTAACTGCGGTACTGGATGCTGCGGGAAATCTTTCGCTGCCGGCCGTCGTGTCTTGCATGGTCAGCAGCGAAGAAGAGTGGAATGCCGTCGCCTCCTTTTGCGAGGAGGTGATGGTTTTAAAGGAGGCGGCGGAAAGGGTGAGAGAATCTGCTACCTCTCTCCCCACCCGCAGCAGACGTAGGGGGCGTTGCAGGGTGGCTGATCTCCGGCCACCATAGGGCGCGGCCTGCGGACGACAGACTAGGGGCGTCTGTCGTCCGATCAGAAACAGGCCTCGAGACGGTGGCGTTGTGTTGCGCGCGCCTCTCTCAGTGGAGTTACTGTGGCCGTTGGGTGACGGCCACAGAGGGTGACGGGGCCCGCCTTCGAACATCTGGCGGGCCAATACCTGTCGGGGGTGCGGAAGAATGCTTTGGCGATACCCGTGCCCTCGACAACAGGTAATTGGAGGCAACACCAGGTAGGGTTTTTAGCCGGTAAGAGTCCGGCACACCCCTCCACCTGCCCCAGGTGGAGTACAGTCCATGAGGATTTTCCCCCCTGACAAAAAAAAAAAAAGAAATCCTTGCCATAATAAATATGACATTGACAAAAGTGATATGACGTGTGAATGCATAAGGAAAATCTAACAGTCACGACAAGCAATCATTTTAACAACCGAGATTAAAATATTTTTACCTATTTCAAATTATACGTGTCATATAGGTAGGTAAATACCACAGAACATATTCTAAGAAATAAAAAAACATTATTATATTTTATTCGAGTTATTCAATTGAAAGTAATTAAATTTATAACACTTATTGTTATATCATCATTCAATATTATCTAATAGTTTATGAGCAAAATATTTTTCTTATACTTCGCAAGTGAAATTGTGGCACCCAATAAAATTCAACAAATAAAAAATATATTACACTAGCTCGCAAAATTGTAGTAGGTGCCAAATGAAATTCACCACATGTAAACCAATTTCAACACAACTTTGACAATTTACATCCCAAATAGATGCGAGGTGTCATGTTAAGGGTCGATCAAAATTTCAAATAGACTTTCTAAGTGGATTTTTAGGGGTAACTGGCAACACAAGTGTAACTGGGTAGAAAATTGATGCTGTCAAAGAAGGCTTATTCAATTTGAGGCTTATTAATCAACTGGAGGGCGTCAATTACTTGCAGGACGAGCTTTTAAACAAAGCTTTTGATGAATTCTTAAGTGATTTGGTGAAATTTTGGGTAAATATTGTGTACGAGTGGGGGTTCTCTTGAGTATATTTTTATTGAAAAGTGGGATTAGAGAAAATAGCTTAATGGGAATATACTTAAAATTGAAACCAATTAACATTTGCATTATTTTCGGTGCAACAAAGAAATGGTTCTAAAATGTGACGAAAATAATGCGATAATAATATACGTTATAGGGCTAAGCTGAGCAGATGATCCTCCCTGTATTATTATTCCTGGATCAGCCCACATAACGAGTACGTACACACTAGTAATTTTCCGCAAACACACTCCACAATAATTTTTTGTCGCCACAAAAAGACAATGACCAAAAAATACTTATCACTAAGGACAGCGACGTCAATTGAAAAAAAACTTATTGATCTCTATAATCGAAATGTCATCGGTACTCGGCCGAAAGCAATTTAGCCGATTGGGGACCATTATTATGTATAATCACGTTCCAAACTCGCCGATTCGTATTGTCATCGTAAGGAATTATGCAATCGTCTCGATGCTCGATGTCGATCGGTTTGAACGAGCCCCGATTCGATTACAGGCGACAGATGTCGGTGAACGTGACGAATTTTGACTAAACGATCATTCGATTAAAACATCTTACATCCTTAACTTTCTCCATTCAATTTTCAACCTTAAGGCTTTAATTTTGGGTTGGTTTTCGCTCGTGGGTGGTTTGTTAGTGTTTCCGATGGGGTTTCGTATTGGTAATCAGTCGGTGACCGCAAATTGTTGTCCCTCGATCAGACGTTGCCAGGAAATTACAATTTCGATTTTTATTTCACTTGTGTAGACAATTCATGGTTGGAAGATAAAAATATTGTATAAGAAGTCGGCTCGTAAAGCTAGCTAGGAACCTACTCTGTACCTACTCTGTAATTTATTTGACTTTATAATTGAATAGAACACTTTTTAATTACCTAACCGATCAAATATTTGAATGAGTCTTATCTCTTCTACATAAAAATACCTTTTATCAAGTCGTGTGAATAGTTAATCTAGCAATTGGTATTTTTTTTATTTGGAAAAGCCTTTTTTCTACTTTTCAAAAAGATTTCTTATAGGTACTTCTTCGTTGAATAACTTTTCACGGGTACCTATGTAACAAATAACATTGTTAATGAATATCAATTTTTAGACCTTAAAATAATTCAAAAATATTAGTAAATAAATTTTATCTGAACGTTGCGTATACTGATAGATGTATTGTTTTTGTGAATGTCATCGCGAGCAATGAAGGCCGCGCCGCAAACGATCGCGGTTCCCTTTGTATTTAGCCGGGGAAGCTTCTGTACAAGTCATAAGCGGTAGCGATTTTATAATGAAGCTTTTATAGCAAGTCTTACTACAAGAAGTAAAAAACATTGTTCAATAAAATAATAGCCAATATAACACTTAAAATATCGTTAGTCTAATTGTTAGCATGAGTATCTATGGAGAGAGTTTCTTGCCGGCTCTTCTTCATAAGACCCACTTTTTGGAACCGCGCATCTAGCTTGACGTTTCTTAAGTTCCTGCAATAGGTCTATATGAAATAGGTAAAAACCTTTGACTTTGGCTTTATCCAATGAAATTGGTACGGGGTTGACAAATTTTTGGCTTTTAGTGTCAAGAAAATCCTAAAATCTAATTGTAGTTAGGTACACTGCATTTGAATCTTGGTGCGTATTGATGACTTTTATTACTCGTAAATCGCTATAAGTTTATATTTTACAACTGCAATATTATTAGATCGTCAACGCGTGTGATATTGGTTTCAACGGTTCTTCGGTATTGTGTAAAATTGCTGTTCTGTTGTTATTTCCTTGTTCGTGACAAAGTAAATTATTTAACATGAGAAAAAAATTAAACAACATGATGCTAAGAAGCTATACCTTGATTACCTATAGTGCACCTATCTTTTGACGTTTCGTGAGAACCAATTAATCACTTTTAATATTAAATTAAAGTATTATTTTTTCAATCATTTTTCACCCAACCCCATCCCTAAACATGGCCGCCTTCACCTTAAAAAGACCTATCATAACGACATACGATGACATGCAGTAGCCAATTATTCCTTTTTCAAAAAAACCTCACAATACGAGTCGAATCGTCGCCGACCCATCACTCGAACAATTGTCCCGGATGTCGCATCCCTGGCTTACGTCACTAAAAAGAAAACATTTAAAAAATCGAATTTGGAATATCATCGTAGAATATACATCATCTTGTCATAACATTCCGGGTCAAAGGAGGTTTCCTTGATAAATTGCAGTTCGAATATGGAATAATGTCTTTTTCACTATTCATCCTTTGGGCTCTAGGGTCGGGACTGTTGAAATGTAGTGGTGTTAAATAGATCTGTATTACTTAGAGGGCACTTTGAGATGTTCTTTTTTGTTATTTTTGGGTGTTTTTTATCATTGTCATGTCAAAAGGAGATGTTATTTTGGAGGGTGCAGAATTTTGTCCTGTCATTCTTTGCAGGAGTGAGCTACTTTTATTATTGTTTTACATGACATTTTAAAAATCCCTTTTATCCTGAAATTAAGACCTTTCCAGGTTTATCAATGAGCCCGCTTTACGGAAAATACCAATGATTTTGGACTTGAAGGTACGGTTTTTATTGCTAAAGTACATATCTTTTAAAATCTCTTTTTATATCTCCCAAAAATCCAGCACACCGACCACCCAAACATCGTCTCCTTTCATTAGGCAAGTAATCCAAGTTTAATATATGTTTGGTTCCACGTCATTAAAGCCGTCATTTGTCAGGAATACCATTGCTGGTTCTATTGAAAGATTGATGACAAATTGTACGGGCTAGTTGCTAAGCCGGGATCAAAGATATGCGTTGCGTTTTTTACCCTTAAAAAGGCGGAATTACGCCGTGTGGTCGATGGTGAAAGGATCTTGTTATCCCTTTGGGGTAGTGCAGGGCTTTCTTGGTCAGGGTTTTCAAACTTCGATTAAAGCCCTGATCTTCAAATTATAAGCAATTTGTCAAGATGTGATAGCTTTTTTTTAAAAGAGCTTACAGGTACGTTGAGAGTCAGCAAAATTTGGTCACACCAAGACATTGCATATATTTTCGATTCCGGAAAATAAATCTATATAAATGCTAAATAAATGGTAGAGACATTGAAATCATAGTTTTGGTGACAGCTTGAAGAGGATATGAAGCACATATTGTCGTAACTTAGAGCAAAAATTATATTTTAAACCCAAAAAAATTCAAAAATGTTTGATACCAAGAACCAAAATGGGGTAGGCGTTGAAATCATAGATCCGTTTAAAGCTTGAGGAGGACATAGATCATAAAATATCATAATACGTATATGAATTAGTTTGTAAAATATCCTTGAAAAAGAAAAGGACCAGACTTCCGAACTACTATCCCGTACCGAAAGTCTCATTTAAAGCCCAGTCCACACCCTCCCACACAACCGCTAAACAGATCGCGGCGCTCATTACCAACTAAAGAACATACATCATCGTCAGACCTGAATATGTGCAAGTCATGCTCAGCCGTCATTGTGACGGGATAGTGTGGACCCGGCCTTACCGAACCTTTTACCCGGGGAAATGATATAGTGATATGTGTAAAGGTTTTGTTTGCTAGTGAGAGGTATTTTGGGGGTTCAATTAAATGTAGAAAAGTAAAGTAATACTAAATTATCTATTTATTGTCTTATCGAGGTAAAATGTACAGCGACTTTGGTTTTATTTAAGGTCCTCGTGAATTCTGATAAAAACCTGTAAAAACCAATTTTGCCACCATAGGAATTGTCACAGTCGACCCCAATATAGTTGGGAAAAGGATCGGGAGATGAAAAATTGTCACAGTTTCTGAAAAGGATCCTCAAGGAAATCTTCTCGCTGTTTTTAAATTATTTTAATTAAATAATTCACATTTATGAGCTAGAAATCAAAAAAGTTGATAAACTGCAATTTTCGAAAACACCTATCATAAATATAATTTCAAATGTAAAACACATCCGATATGGCAGTCATAATTTATTTAAATATTAAAGCGAGAGGAAATACCGTCACTTGTAATTCGTTTCGCTATTCAGAGTTCAAATTAAGACCTGTGAACTCTTAACAAGTCTTGATATTAGATGAATATGTAAAGATAAAGGTTTATGTATGTTTGTCTTTAAAACTGTAAGTACTCTAGTACAGTTTACGTTTTATTTCGAGCACATACTTATGCGCATTTGGCCCATAACTCTTTTGCACCTCTGCCACACGCTGATACCCAAAAATATTTCTAAAAAAAAAATATTTAAAAAATATTTCTTTGCAGCAACTCGCACAATGTTTCATGACGACAGAAAGTTTGGAAAAAACCAAACAAACATTTGACTAATCCTTTTCAGAAATATTTGATCAAGCTATGACTCCTACGATTATACAGCCGTTGTTTTCACAGGCATATCCAGAGAAATATCTATACTAATATCTCTATACTATCTAATATCAGACAGGTGTTTTGCAAAACGATGCCAATTAAGCATACAACTTTCATATTTTAACCCAAAAATACGCTAAAATAACAATTTAAATTCAATTAAGGAAGGATGGAGAGCCCGCTCTCAATATCAAAGTTGACATGAGAAAGATTGGTATAGATAATATGCAGGAAACAGACTGTCTAATAACTTTCGTACATTAATTGATATATTAATTGTTGTTTATGTGTCTGCGATAAACAATACAGATTTTATACAGATGGATGTTTCAAACGATATTGCGATCGAAAGAAAGAAAGGAGAGTAAGTAAGGAGGTTTAATTCTTTCGCTGTTTTTAGGATATTTACTCGTGGTACACACATATATGACAAAGCAGAAGTTGGTATTGCTGCGTACTACGGTGTTAACATATTTCTATCTATTTTTTCATCAAAATACATATATTTTTTCATCGCAGCATAGAACCATTCTTTATCCTATTCCCCTTTCCCATTCGATATGCTATCAAATACCATTTCTAATTCAGTCCTGATCATTACTACCGAATCGTAATTAAAATGACAATCTCAGTAACAGCGATTTCTCAAGAAAGTCCTGCATCATCGTCTGATGTTCTGAGGGTCATGAAATATGTATTTATTACGTTTACAGAAAACGAGAATCATTGTATTGTCATTGTCGTTATTTTGTTTTGGTTGATATTGATTTTAGGGGAGGTCTGGGGTGATCTCATCGCTCAAGTACCTACTTTTGAATTTTGCAACGGTATTTGACTTGTCAATATTGTTCAGCCTTACAATAGCTACCAGTTTCCATTTTGTGCCTATTTTGGATTCAATATATTTTTAAAGCAAGGTAGTCTTTTTGTGGGAGATCATCAACTGACTACTCCCGCTGTGCGTGCAGCATGAGGGAGTGCCAAACTCTTACTGACTGAAACCCATCATGTTCCTTCGTAGGCCTTCGTAGGCAGCGGTAACGCGGTAACAGATAGACTTTTCCATTATTTTGCCAGAAACCGATAAACCTTAGCATTATGTAAATGTGTCAACACGGCATAAGTCGAAGATCTAATAACAATTTCAAGCAAAACAAAGAAGACGTTTTGTTCTCCAACCAAGACCTATTAAAACCATCAACTCCCATGGGAACTATCTAACCCCAGACCTTTTAGTTGACTTTAACGTGCAGCCGTCAAACGCAGTTGTGCCGCGGTCAACAGTTACAGCTACCACCATTAAAACCTTTTGATGCTCTCGATAAA
Source organism: Helicoverpa armigera (assembly GCF_030705265.1). NCBI lineage: Eukaryota > Metazoa > Arthropoda > Insecta > Lepidoptera > Noctuidae > Helicoverpa > Helicoverpa armigera. The sequence continues at coordinate 7,815,901 of NC_087136.1, read as the reverse complement.
TATGAATCTGATTGGCATTGATACGAGCAGCTTCCATTTGGAAGTTCATTAGAGACGATGGCTGATAGGATGAAGGAAATATGTGGAGCGGATTAAGCGCCATATTAGTTTGATGGGCAGTATAAAATCAGTTGGACTTGTTTGTATCATTTTCATTGCTGGTTTTGTTTTGTTGTAACAATATTGTGTGCCTTTTCTCATTGTCTGTCTTTATCATTTGGAAAATCATTGAAATTATTTTGGCCAAAATTTTACATACTACTATTAGGTATTCCACTTTCGTTAACGTCTATTTACTTACAAAAAGCCACTAAGCAAACGACTTCTTGTTGTTATTGTCAGCCAATGTTAGTACATATACCTAAGGATACAGTGAAAATTAATATTTGAACTGTACCTGCAGGAACACTTTTCATAATATCTCTATGAGTTACAAAAAATACAAACCCAAGTCTACTCCACGCCTTCCTCAAACATCACGGGTCCCCATTAGTAGCAAGCACCCTCGCGATTGACGATTCAGCCTTTTGTGGTCAATTTTTTCCACGCCTGTCGTTAATGGAGATTTCTTCGATATGCGCGGCGTATGTCAAACATGCGCATGTCCGTATATTGTCAAATCACTGCGATCAAACGGTGCGCCGGAGTCGAAAAGGCGGTTGTAAAAAGAGGCGCGTCAAAAAACGTTGGAGTGTCCTGTCAATACAGGCACGATTATTGAAAATGGTGGAGCGTAGTGGAAATTAAATTGTGTTGTGGTTGTGTTTGCTTTTTGGCTTTGATTGAATTGTCTGGTTGTTTTGAAATTACTTACATAGGTATTATTATTGGAGAAGCGATTATTATCCATATTAGGCTCATTGTCTTTTTTTGATGTTGATTAGTTCCTTTTCTTACCTGTTTGATTAAATTAGTTCATACCGCTCAAAATTAAGCAGAATTTGTTGAAAACTACTTACCTTCTGAAATGAAAATCAAGACACTTTGAAGACGAGACAATTAACAGCCTAATTACAAACCACCTCTATAGATAAATCTACTAATATGTACGAAACAAAAACACAAAGGCGCCAAACAAAAACCAAAGAAGACATTACATTGTCTTGCAAAATAACCAGCATATTAGCTATTAGACATTTCGTAAAACACCTTATTTCTTCACACAAATTAGGAACGTTATTAGCCGGAACGGTGTTACCTATTGACATATTATATGACGTGCTTTAATGCCTTATATCCTAAACGAAGTGCATTTGACACGCGAAGTATGAAACGATAATTTCGAAAGGTGATGTCATTTGGTACTTGAAGATTTCGTGGACTTTGTGGATGAAAGTGTGATTCATTGTGTTGGTATTTCCTTATAGTTTTTTTTTGGAATAAGCAACATGTTGCGGAAAACACAGCAATATAAGATTTGTCTTACGTCTTAATTGTTACTTATGGCTGTTCCACGGGCTTTCACCCATCACCCTGGGAAACTTCTTCCCGTACCCAGGTAGAACGAGCCCATTTTCAGCGCAGGTAGAATAGTTTTCTGACAGTGAATTATTTAATCGGTATAGTAGTTCCGGAGTCTACTCGATTCAAACATACAATCAAATCCTTCCTCGTCATGTTATGTCAAATAATTAAACTAAGTACATGTTTTTTATATCACAAAATAGTCTTCAACAATTTTTCGGGCTATATCCAATCTGAAACCGAATTCCCCAAAGGACAACTTAAACAGTCAAATAGCCCAATTAAAATGCCTCCCAACCTCACAAAACAGAAATTACAAATCCTCGTAAAACAGGCAAGTACCTACAACTCGTTATCCAAAACTCATTTACCGATATTCCCAATAACAAAATTGATAGGCGCAGTTCACACGGCCGCGTCGACACCTCTGCCTTTATGAATAATCGAAAAGCGCGAACTTGCCCCCGGTCATGTGTACATAGCCTTATGAATAGTGGAGCCCACCAGGTGTGAGTGTATTCCCTACATGTTTATTTTTGATAAAACTACGTTGGTTTTAGGGTTTAGCTTAGCATTTTGGGGTGCATCGATAGGATTAAAAGTTTTGAAAGAACAGGGAAAATGCCGTGTATGGAATAGTCGAGAGTGAATTTGAATTTATATTTTTCGCTTTATGGATCTAAAATGAGTCTTTTGTAGTAGGTATCATTAAATGACTTAATTTTGTTTTATAGAAATAACTGAATGAATAAATGAGGCCTGTACAAAATTAACCGTGATTATGAACTAAGTAAGGCTGTAAATGCATTCAGAATTCCAAAACCATCGAAAGTGTCATAAAACCAACCACAGAATTTCCCACTTAAAACGACCACCGATCCAATTCGTATCCTGCGAACATACGCTTAACCAATCCCCCGAGGTTACATAACATTAAAAACAGCGCAGAACACTCGTCGCCATGTAACTCGGCTAATAACCGTTTACGCGCATGCGCCGTGGGCGAAGCGCGCGCGCATCTGATTGATGCGTTTATAATTATGGCGCGCTTTTGCCCTCTTTGCGCGGGAAAATATCATTTGCGCGGTTAATGTCGAGAACGTGTGATTGCGTGCGATGAAGACGCTCCGAGGTATGATGTTTTAAAAGGCTCGCGGAGTAAAATTGTTATGGTGTGTTTGTGTGGTGTTTTCTTGATGTTTTGGGTGGTTGTTTGTTTACGGTGTTGTAATTTGTTGATGTAAAAATTTAAGCCAGAACGAATATCAAAAAAACATTCACTATAGCAAGCAGTAGTAGTACATGAATATGAAGTTATTTGGCAGCTCTAGGAATAGTGTTATTACTTATCTGTGATGTCGTTACCTTTGATTATTAAAGTATATATTCAAAGGTCGTTACCTCAAAGTTAAATCCGCGAGATTTTTCTAGCAGGCCTCTGAACACCAAATTTAGAATTATACTCGTGCCTATTACCTCAAGTAACATGATGTAGGTACCTATTTCTAAAATGGGTACTGTCCTGCGATTCTATAAAATTCGATCAACAACTCGCATTTCACTTCGATTCGTAATGTCATTTCATACTTTAGGGGAGGTAGGGGAGGGATGGGCACTTTTTCACATTTATTGCATAAAAAATTCAGATTTTACAGATAATCAACTTTTATTGTCATTTCTTATGTTTGGCTAGATAAAATCAAAGAGCTATCCTAAAAATTACAATCAGTTTCAACATTACGAGATATTTAAACGGTTTCAATAAAACCGTCGACACGTCAAAATTTTGTTTAGTCTGACATGCTTTAGTTGGTACTTACGTAGTGTTTAAAGTTACTTTTTGCTTTTTATAGGGTTTATCGTTTATAACATTTTGTCATAATAATTGCGTACTTTTTTGGGGTGGGGGTTTTTTTAAATTTATAATTTTATTTTATTTCATGGTTTTTTAAAGGAGCTCCTTAATTTTTCCTTCTTTTTATGATGGGATCGCTATATGCGATCTCAGCCAAAGGAAGCTGTTTAACAATCCTCATGACAAACTGGCTCTGGGAGAATTGCACAGATTGAGAAACAATAAAGATGGACCTTTGTTGATCCAGGGTTATATATCATTCTAGGGTTTCATCCGCCACATCCCATTTCCAGCATTAGGTTCTCGTCAATTAGAAACATGAAGAAAACTAGTCAAGACAAATTAAACGAGCCCAAACTCGATGGGTTTACTAAAAGGCAGTTCAGGGTTACGTCTCCTATCTTCGTGTCCTAACAGCAGACCAGCTCAGTGGTTCCAGAAGACATTAGTATTTCAAATTTTAGATCCCACATATGCTTGCAAGTAAACTGAGCGTGTAACATTCCTATCACACCTAACAAACGAGCTGATGACCTTGAAGACCTGAACCGATTTCCACCAAACATAGCTAAGAACACTCCCGAATAACATTCCTTTTAAACAAAAAAAACCGCATTACAATCGGATCATCCGTTTGGGAGCTACGATGCCACATACACACACACACACAGACACGTCAAACTTATAACACCCCGTCGTTTTTGCGTCGGGGGTTAAAAAGAATGGTTTGCGACGGGAAATTCTTAGAGATTTAATATAACGAGCAATACAAGAGGTATCAAAAGGTTAAAAAATAAAATTAACAGCTGATAAATATGGAGTCCCTAGATCAAGTTGGCAACGGTACCTGAAACAAGATTCTATAAAGGATTTTAGCGCAGATTTATAACCTCACAAATTTTCACTGAAGAAGAAGAACAAAAATTTACAAATTATACATTACATGGTATGTCCAAGCCTCCCTACCATAGGGAGCATTGGACACTTTTGACTTAGTTTATAAAAAAAATCGGTAAAAAAACTTAACTAAAACGGTTTTATCTTATGTGCACTGAAAACTAGAAAATAAAAAATAGTTACTTACCTGTCAACCTACGGTGGTCCTGGTCATATTAGACTAAAATAAAAACGTGGGGCCCATAAACTATTGCTGTAGTACCTCTTCTAGAGGTATAATAGGTGTGGATTGCATCGACTTACTATAATCGTAACTGGAGATTTTGACAATCAATCATTAATAATAGAAAATACACATACCTTTCATTAGTTTTCTTTATAACGATCCGAAACCGCAACAAAATATTTAAGTACTTTTACGAGTGTTTGTTCTTGACAACTCACAGAAATGACAGAAAGTCTATGGATGAACACCGTTACCAGTCGGTAACGTAAACTACCCAATAAAAAAAAACTATGATCAAATCAGAATAAAAGGACCCCCCTTTTATTCTGATTTCATCATGTCTCCCAACTGCCCATCTCTCCCCTACCTCCCCTATAGATAGACAGATTTTGGCAGATCTGTCAAAATCTCGACTTTAATTTAGTTCAACTTGTCAACACGCTCGATAGTGAAGCGCTAGTGTAGTTTGACAATGTCAATCACGAAACTTTAAGGTAGAATTCCGTGGGTCGCGATTGTCGCAGCCGCGCGCGACAAAAGTCAACCTATGAAAATGTATGGCACCGCTGCCGAGGGCCGCGACAGTCGCGCGCGGACGACGAATTTCGTGAGCCGCTCGCGGCCGTACGCTTCTCAACATGGTCTAGCGCTTAATAACATCTATAGAATTTTAGTAAAACCAGAATTAAATTGTTGACAATGCCGCGAGCAGCTTACGAAATTCGTCGGCCGCGCGCGACTGTCACGGGCCTCGGCAACGGTGCCATACATTTTCATAGGTTGACTATTGTCGCGTCCACGGAATTCCACCTTTAGATCGAAGTCGAAGTGAGAGTGATGTCGAAGTGAGTTGTGATATTTTATAGAATCGACATGCTGATCTGCTTCCTTGTCCAATACTTGTAATAGATCCAAAACATACCATTAAAACCTTCTGCACAAATACTGTAATATTTTTTCTCATCAAACAACAGTGTCTTTGTTCTTCTACCATTTGCATAGCGATATTGTATCATACAGTTACTTCATGCATATTATATGTATATGCATATATTTATGTTGCAATATGATTTGTAAGGTGTATCGTAGACTATTGTATTCTATTGTCAACACGCGATGCATATCTCCCTTTGAATATATTACTTAATAACGGCTCGCATATAATAGATATTGTGTGCTGGATGTGCGAAGTTATTTGCAGGTGGTAGGATTGCGTAGTGGAATTGTAAATAATGTGCTTAGAAGTTGATTTGGACTATTGAATTAAAAAGCGTGTAAAAAATAGTTACGTGTAGTACCTAAATGTTCATAAGTTGCAGGTATAGAAATTCGTTTTAATGCGGATTTTTTTTTGGTGGATAAACTGTCAGGATGTTGGCTACGATTATACCGTTACTATATATATCTACTAGGTAGTGTAGTACTATAAGGTTAGTAGGTAGTAAACTTTTACTGGAATCGGGTGAGCTAGCAACTCTGAGTACCTCTTGTTTTGGTAACGAAATGATTTTCGTTTTACAGTGTTCCATCAGCCAAAATCAAATATTGAAATTATTAGACCTCATATTAGGCACCTATTTTCTTTTTTACTACACATCTACTTGAACATTCTTCCCACACACACACATCTATAAAAATCCGCCATTTGCGTTAATACCCAGTTCAGGTAATCCATCAGTAGGACTGTACGACGTTTACAGGCTAATGATAATAATGACAAATGTCCACCGTATGTCTTGCAGTTCTATATTATCTGGCTCCATTTACTTGAGTCTGTCACATCGATGTATCATACCTATAGGTATGTAGTTGATTGTGGGTTCTTCTCCTACGTTATTGTAGGTTAGTGTCTTGTTTTTAGGTGAGTTTCCAAGATTTTCACAATTGTTAGAATGATACAATTTGATAATTATCCTCCTTCTCTTGCCTTATTCTTTTTTTTTGGGTTTTCTTCTTTCATACTTCTGCGATGGCATCTTACAGGGGACATTCTTTCCAGCTATAATACAGATTGGCTGTTTAGTCCGGCAGTCTTCATATCAGCTTCATGGTCTGAAATGCGTAAGAAAATGTTTAAATATAAATATTCTAAGAGCTGCAAAAAAGGATGCCTGTGAACTTAGGCTTAGCTATCCAAGACATATAACATACATTAAGCTTAGTATGTATATAAATAAAGAGGTACACGAGTATTATGCAATAAGTATACAGTATTCAAAACCACTACATAGGTTGCTGAGGCAAAATAAGTTTGTTTTGACAAAGTATTATTAAGACATCGATAATAAAGATTTCACTAGATAATTTAGATTAATATGTTATCGAAGTGACGTTCAATTAGATTCGGTTGTTATTTTCAAAATAACTACTTGGTACATAATTATGTTATTTGTAGAAAGTGAGAGACGAAACAAAATTGCGCACTAATTTAGGTACTCGTTTTTTTGTGATATATTGTTGGTAGTTACTTTTTGTTATGTTGTGACTGTTGTTTTATAATGTGATGTTCTAAACCTAACTCAATATAGGTCCCTACCTTTTTTATAGTAAATCATCAAATGACCAGTCCCGCTGTAGTTGCAGCTTGAGGGATTGTCAGACTCTTACTGACTAAAACTCACCACGTTCCTTCTTAAGCCCTTTATGTACCAAGGCCGCGGTATATAACTCTTTCGAACAATCCTGCAGCCCAACTTAATATTTCTAATGTTTCAATCCTGTTTTCAAAAATTTAACTCTCCCTGAGCGTCGTAATAACCTTATTTTGTCATAGAAATAAAAAAAAATGTTTCTTAATACTGTTGAAAAATTGGACTGATCTGCTTTTAATAGAGAACTCGTGAAATACGGGACGGAAAAGCTAATACCATCATTGGATATTTTCCAGTCCAAAGTGGACACCCTGGACATTACACCGGATAAAACAGCTTACTATTCTACCTTCAAGCAGCAATTGCAACGAACAATTCTAAGAACGCCTCTGTCGCACTCCGGTCGTGACATTTTGTCTAGTGTTGGAAATGTCAAAGCAATTTGGTATCGATTTGCTGTCGACAGTGCACTGGTTGAAGGCTAAGTGGACTAGCCTTGGTAGTGTTGGGTTTAAAGTCATTCGAGTCGTGAGGTGGAAAAATATCGATAATGAGGTCGAGCGTTGTACGGCTCTATAGTTACATGGTGTTGTTATTCAGATTGTTTGTAAAGATTTGAGCTGAGTTAATGTCGGCTAATTGTGTCTTGTATTTTGAATGAATGCGAGCTACACCTTAATATCGCAGCTGATTTCTTCATCAATGAGAAAGTGTAAACGGACGAAAAATATCATAACTACCTATTATTCCATTGATATACCTACTTAAGTAACAAAAATGTGTGTCCATCCCATTGGCCTCGTCTCGCAATCCACAGGAAATTACCATAAAAAAAAGATTACCTAATCTCATTGTTCGTAAAAAACAATTTATATACACACTTCCACATCTCCAAATGCTACGTTTTGTAACAAAACAACAGTACTCTCAATGACAAAACACTATCTACTCCTAAGCATATTTACTGCAATCAAAAATCAACCTTATCTAGCTACGATACGACAGAATTTTCCAAACGTCAAAAAGAAAGCAAAGAAAACTGTCCCCATTTGTCGCAACGGTAGGCGTGGTGATCCACTAAGAACCAAATTTATGCAATCATAACCTATGCTGTGTCCCTAACCCTTAAGGTCTTAGCTACAAAGATGAGAATCCCTTGACTTGGTTGAAGGATATGTTTGTAAAGTGTAAGAGGCAAGCGGTCAGAGCAATTTGGTTGCTCGCTATTAGAGATCTTTCGTATGTCATTATATAGCTCAGAGTGCGTGAATATAAAATAGAGGTTGTGCAACCTAATGGTCTCTGTCTTTGTTCTTTTGTCAGTTTGTGTCATTGAGGAGATGGGTCATGGTGAAATCTTTAATTAAGCTGTCTTATATTGTAAAGGTTTTTCGGAGTTTTTGTATCTAGACGAAGTGCCTTGTGGAGCCTTCTTCTTTGAATTCATTTACATAACGAGCACGTTTATCCGGAGCCAAAGATATAAAATCAAAGAGCCTATTTTAGAGAGATACCTATTTTAGTGTTTGTTTTTTCATATCTTCGAAAGTTATTATATTTTTGCTGAAATTACATGACAATAAATTCTCCCATTCTTTGTAACTAAAAATATCCGATGACTTATCTACCAAAAATTCTTACATAACCAACAAAAAAAAGAACAGAAATACAAAACAACCAGTGGTACGCTGGTAATCATACGAATTATAATAATTGTCTAAGCGGGCTCGGGGGGCGTGGCCAAATGACAATCACGCGCCGCGACCTAATGAACGGGTGCGCGTGCGTTGGACAGGTGTGATCTAGTGATGGGAATACGACGCTATGTGGTTTTAGAATAGTACCTATCTAATATTGAGAAAATATACTTAATGGGTATTTATTGGGTAACTATTATTTTAAGTCCTGCTTCTATAGACTGATTGGCTTATCAGATTCCAGTTAAATTCTTTCCCAAATCTTCTTTACCTTGTAATGTTCACTTGTAATTACCTATAGGGTTTTATTTTTTGCATTGAGTGAGTTTTCTCGTCATAATTAGGTATAGTCTGAAAATAAGTTGGAAATTTCGATTTTGGAAGTCGATAGTAAAGCTAGGTATTAGCTATTAAAAGTTAGACATTCCAAACTCAACCTTCAACTCAAAACTCAGAGCTCAAACAACGAAAAGCATCGACAAAACAAATTATCGACCCACGCACATCACTATCTAATCATCGAATAGTGAGCTAGTGTCGCTACGTGTCGAGTCATGCATTCATTACACGTGTGCGTTGTTATCTGGCCGTCACACATCTGGCACTTGAAAGTACCACTATCATACTTTTGTGGAAAGCTGTTGAATATTTGTGGCATTGTAACCGATTTTTAAGGCTGTAATCGGGGACTTTGAAGACCAGGTTCAATGAGAAGTAGTTGATAGTTGGTGGAAAGAAGATGATGATTTTGACAATGGACGTAAATAACTGAAATTGCACAACCGAATAGAACTCTGCATATATGTAGGTAAATTGGTTTAAGGATTAAAGCATTGCGTACTTAAGTCTTTTGAAGATGATGATAAAGAAGAGATTGAAAATAAACGTCAATGTTATTTAACTATTACTATTATGGACCATTAGAAGCACAGGAAATTCCAAATTATGAGTACTTATGGACCATTACTTAGTAGGCTTCATCGCTCTATCTTCATGGTAACCGCTGACAGTCAGTACTTACTCTGTTTCTTTGATTAGTCTGTGAATCACACAATTTCAGATTATAATCTATAATTATAAATTCCTTTCCTCAAACTAAACATTCCAAAAATTGAATAACATCACAAACGACAATCAGACCATCAGCCAAATAACTAGAATTTTTCATCTAAAACAATATTACGTTCAGAGATGCTTCCGAGATACCATTGTTAGAATCCCATTGTTACAAAGTCGCAATTTCCTATACCAAGGTGATATTAGACAACCCCATACAATGATGGGAAAACGCAGTAAAAATGCGCTGACAATTATTTGGTTCAATTGCCCGAGGACCGAAGTTCAACGGTAGACAAATTATAGTGTTCCATGTATATGAGATGAAGTAATGTAGGAAATAGAAAAAGTTAATTTGTATGTTGGTGTATCGTGTCTGTTTCCTTTGACATTTAAATTGGCTGGAGAATGGCAATAAAAATCTCTTAGGAGTATTTTTTTTAATAACTTCCCTGTCCCATGAGTCATATGTGATACACACCAATTGCCTTACTATTGTGTCTGCTTCGTGGACAGTGAAGTGGTATCTGTTATTCGTCTTGATTGAAGTTTTTGCCAAATTCATCAAAATGGAATCAGGAGATTTGCATTGTTTCCTTAAGTTAATGGCTATTGAAAGACGGAACAAGTGGTCATGTTAGAGACAATAGTAGCATGTTCATACTTATCTTATTCCACTAAAGGTGTTTGGTCGCATATAGGTATCTAGTTATCTTATTTCACTACAGGTGATAGAAAAAAACCATCCCTTGCCAAAACTATCAACACCAAACAGCCCCTAATTAGTAGAAACCGCACTATCCAAATTCAGCAACCAAGCTATAACTCATGTTTCTATATGTTTAGTGTGGCAGCAATTATCGAGTGCTATCGAACCTTCGGTTACGACCTATAATTGCCAACCAACAGTGTGTAAGTATAGTGTGCAGCCCATAATATTGTTTTATGAGGATTTTACAATAATCATTGTCATGCCGGAGAGGACGGTGACGTGTCTAGGGAAAATTGTCGTTGTTATGGGTAGTTTTTGAGTGGTGTTTGTTCCATCGTTTTTGAGGCTTGTTTGTGTATTGGACTACGAAGTGAATTTTGAGGTTTGTAAGACGATACTAACGGAGATTGAGAGTGAGAGCATTATAATTTCCTTATTAAAATATTTTTTTATCTCAAGAGAAGAGTTTAGAAAATAAAATTGAATTGGGTAGTTTGTAAATGAAATATGTGTAGAGTAGAAAGGGCTAAGTATATGAGGATTTTAATATTAAAACTCATGTAGAATTTACAAAAAGAGGTACTTATGGTTATTATTGTAATTAAATTCAGGAATAAAATTTTTTTATTCCTGAATTTAATTACAATAATCTTGAGGAACGTTAACATACCAAGAAGCACACAATTTACCCGATAATCATCATACAACTTTAAACAGAATTCGACTTATGTCAACCAAAAAAACAAATGCTCAACGATGAACATTTAAACGGAGCCTTAACAAATAACCAACATATCGTCCAATTAGACACAAAGGAACAAAATAATTAAAGTATCGAACACAGTGTACCCAATTATTTCGTAATAACCCCTGCGATATACGTGTAATACCGTACTGTGGTAATCTTCGAGAGGCTTTATAAAAGTAATCGCTTTGACATTTCAAAGGACATACGTGAGCTGATGAATTCACCTGCATTTTGTTTTAATGCTCGTATTTGTGTTGGTTTTGTTCAATTGATTCGTGCTATATCATTCTACACTGCATATGAGACTCTTGAACTATTTAAGAGCATTGTGATTGCAATTTTATGTATACCGGTGCAGGGTTCATATTCATTTGGTCACGTCAACATCTTGGTAGATTTAAAAAAGCTTCTTAAATTTAAGCCTAGTATCTATTCCAGTAGCCAGCATAAAGCATTATGTAAAACCATTTCAAATGGTGTAGCTATATAAAAAATAACGTAACTAAAACGTGTCCATCATCTCACAAGCTCTTAGGTAAACGGGACGAGTCAAGTTTCATCCATTTCATGGCTCATGAATTCTTTTACGTTCCATTTTTTATTAACATTATTTACATTTTATTCATTGAAAATAATATTTAACATGGCAACAAAAGCACCACTTCCCGGCCCTTGAAACCAGCATTAGCCACTATAAAACCACTATACAGCAAAGCTCATGGTTCTATCACTATGATTATCCCCATGGCTACAGCAGACGATCAGAACACCTGACGAACTCGTCAAACTTTTGTAATTGAATCGACGGAACTTGCAGGGACAGAACTCTTAACTTTGTTACAGAGTTATGAAGTTGTAGATAGAGACAGTTTGACACCCATTACTTTATTATTGTTTTTTATTATCATCAAAATGCTATAAGTAAGGTAGTGGTAATAATTTGAATAGTAACTAGTAAGTAAATTTGATCATCACTGATAAACAATCAGTGATGATCCAATTAAATTACTAGTGGTTTTCTGCTGATCTAGCTACCTATTCACATTATTACCACTACCTTACTTATCGGAACATTTAGCCGGTAACGTTCTAGCTAGAATGTAGGTTTCAAAATAGATAAAAAATGTTCAGAAGTTACACAGATTATAATTATTACTGTGTACTGTGTTATATCGAGTTTCCAGTGAAGAAGTTTATGAACTTAAGTTACAGTATTTTTATTGAAGCAATTTCAAATATTTTATAGGCGTTGTCCGCTACCGCTATTTCTTTTGATCTGGCATGATATAATATAACATTATTCTTTAAGAAAGGTCCTATCTACAACTTCCAACGTCTGCTCACAAGCTCAATACAGGACAAAGTTGTTTAATCGCCAGTTTACAGGCTCAGCCGTGTCATGGAGTGCCTGGCGCTCCCCACTCACACTTAATTGACTGTTGATTAGCACCAGTGACTTAGGAATTACATATCTAAGGCGAAAATCTAAATTGGAATATTTTTGAGTATGGTTTCTGGGCGTTACTTTGCAAGTTGGGTTTGTCTGAAATGAGTTTAAATCAAACTTGGATACTGTACTCATAAAGAGCCCTGGTATGATAATATAATAGATATGTAAGTGTCCTAAAAATTTACCCTCGACACTTAATAGGTTATTAGGTACGAAACCCTTGATAATAAAACAGACTTTGAAAAATTTTCAGGTTTTTCCTATGAAACCAGCAAAACTGTGAGCATATAATCACTGAAAAAATAAATTTCGATTTCCCTGTCATGGAACATACACTTTCTGAGCACTTTCCCAAAGCATCCTTACAAATATTTCAAAACTCAAGCGACATAAATCGAAAATATCTAGGTAATTGGCGTTACCCTCTTTTGTTTTAAAACACATATTATTTCCCCGGGGAAGAAGAAAGTCGCAGGTTTAATAACTCAATGTTTGTACGGTCGCTGTACGGTGGGTAATTATATCGAGACGTGATTTCGTACGGTGTGTTCGAATTAATATCAATGTTCTTGGTCCTTGCGTTTAGTGATGTGCTGGGAAGTTATCGATACTTTTTTGTATAGGTGTTTGTGCGATTTGTATATCGGGTATATCAATGCGAATTGGAATAAAAAATGCTGGTAAAAATAATATGTGTATGAAGTCTGACAGCGTACTTAGGGAATTTAAATTAGCTAATGACTTTTCGCATACAGAAAGCTTCAACGCTTAAGAAGGATTTTGCAAAGCTTTTTAACTACTGTCTTTTTTATAACTATTTGACAAGTAAATTCTTCTCAAGGTAAGCGTCCACAGGCACGCATCGCTCGTAACGGATTTTACCTTGCCTTGTATAAGAATTCACACAACAGCGTCCACTGATCCGCATCATATGGACAACTCAGATACATAGCTATGTTATAATGCGATACGGGCCTGTGGACGCTTACCTTTAATGTATTGGTTTAATATAAAGAATGCAGTTATTTTTACGAACACGCATACCAAAACATCGACAACACAAAGGGATCGATAACCATAACCCCAAACACATCACTACCCTTAAGAAAATGAAGACAAATGCTAACGCCACCGGAGGGGCCCGGGTTCGATCTCAGACGGGGCATGACAAACTGTCTATGACATACATAATTTTGTAACAACTTCATTATTAAGTCATGAAGTAAGGGGAAACTGTCTAGGAACGATATTTTGTACTAATCAATGTCACTTAAATGGATAAAGTTAACGTGATATTGTTTTGATATTGGCTTGTTTATTTTTGTGTAATATGCCGTAAATGGTGTCCAAGTTAAAGGACTTTAGCCTCTCGAGAAGTAGTGTGAGAGTTGTATTTTCCAATGATTGTGTCTTATATTGAGCGATATTTGAATTGTTATTACTTTATTTTAAAGTTCAATTTCCTTCATGGGCACATACTAGAAGGCGAAATAATTTTTCAAATAGGTATTGTAAGTGATGCCATCTATTTTCTTCTTTGAATTGTCATATAAACATTCATTTAACATACTTAATTGAAAAGTACTTACTAACAACAATTTATTCACCTTTTCATCAGATTATTATAACGGCTTTTTCCTGATGTATCCTTTTTCATTTTGTAAGCTTGTTCTAACAAGTATAAAACAGTGTTAGGACCGATCAAGCATTAGCAACCGAAAATTTCAAATGTAAATTTAACCCTTGTCGCTTAAAATAATGGCCGTGTAGGTACGCCTTGAAAATTCTTTTCAAATAGCTTAAACACTTAAAGACAGTAATTTGTACCAAAACATCGAAACAGTTCATTACGACCATTTAAAAAGGACCCCATATTAAACTAGCTTGGTTTGAAAGAAGGACCAACTTATGCTGGTGTCTGTTCCTTTGAGTCATAAAATTATAAATTCTACTAAATATGTCATAGCCGCAGGAAAGCCATTTCTTAGATTTGAATATTTAACAGGTCGTTAAAGTATTAAAATTCAAGGACTTAGAAGGTCTCGAAATTTTGAATTATTAAATGTAATGGCCTTCCGTAAGTTATTCTGATGGTTAAGGTAGACCCGTGTCATTAGCCATTGACTACCATTTTATTATAAACTTTTTCAATTTCATAAAAAAATAGAATATTTAAGTAAGTATAGGTACCTATTCTAATTTTCTTGCGTCGTCATCATCATCAGCCTCCGAGCCGTTTCCCAACTATGTTGGGGTCGGTTTCCAGTCTAACTGGATATAGCTGAGTACCAGTGTTTTACAAGTATTTTCCTAATTTTCTTACATACGATGTATGATTAGTCTACATATAATTTTGGCTGGTTTGCCTGACAATTCTATTGAATACCGCAAAATCTATTTTCTAAATAAAACAAAAGAGGTCACAATAACAACAGTTCACTGCCAAGTGACGTCACAGTTCATATTCAGACCAACTGCACTGTCTAAGGGTCAATTCACACTGAAAGAGCAGCGGCCGGCAGCGGCCGGCAGCGGCCGTAATTGCAAGGGATTGAGCGTGAGCGCGGCGGGCCGCGCGGCGCCGCGCGGCGCCGCATCGCGCCGCGCTCTTACATTTTCCGTGCTCTTACGGCCGCTGCCGGCCGCTGCTCTTTCAGTGTGAATTGACCCTAAAGCTATGGATAAGATGTGTGATTGAAGTGTAATTTATTTCTATGGTCTTAATTTATGCGTCTGTGGTCTGGTAGCAAAGCTGGTGTTTTGTAATATTTGTGTGTGAATGAAGGTTTATTTATTTGGATCAATTTGGACTTGTGTACCTAAGTATATTGATGCTTCCCACTTCACATGCATCTTGGATAACTTCTTCTAAAGTAGGTACATGATGTCGTTCTTTTATTAACTGTCTATATATTAGGAGCCAGTCATTTTATACCTTATTTTACTTCATTTTGTATATCGGGAACAGACCATACAAACTCAAATTAATATCAATGATACCGCCGCAAACAGGACGGCTACAAACGATTCTCATTAACATTCGGAAGCTGGCCACGACCTAACACAACACGAAAACCGACATATTCCCAGTTATCCATAATAAACCGTTTGGGGACCAATCAGGGAACATCAAAGGGTGCAATAACCATCGGACTCAATCGGCGTAGGACCAATTACAATGTTAAAAGCGTTCACGCCGCGGGGCACGCATGGGAACACAATTTGAATTTGAAATTTCGGGACCAATTTACCTTGAGGTGTAAGGCGACAGATACCAAAACGTAGTGCCAGAGGACTGATCATAATTTTGGTGTATATGTAAGTGCAGATAAAAGAGAGATAAAACGGCTGGGGATTGATTTTGTCCCGGTATGCGGTGTGGTGTTTGTGTTTTTGATTGGAATGAGAATAAAATAATACCTACTGCAGACGCGGTAATTACCGAAGAAGACTGAAGTAAATAAAGCAGTCATTGATACTTATTATAATTCTGAGATACACAATTAAAAGTCATTTATTCGTCAAAAACGATGTATACCTCCTCTGTACTTTCATGCACAGCATACCTACTTAATTTGTGTGATTTCTCAATGTCATTGTGATTACCAGGCGAGCCCT
This sequence comes from Helicoverpa armigera, assembly GCF_030705265.1. Classification (NCBI taxonomy): domain Eukaryota; kingdom Metazoa; phylum Arthropoda; class Insecta; order Lepidoptera; family Noctuidae; genus Helicoverpa; species Helicoverpa armigera. Next base: position 7,799,587 of record NC_087136.1, on the reverse strand, counting down.
TACCCTAAAACTATAAAAAATAACAAAAAATATTTTCCAAAATATTCTCTTTACCTAACATATACTAGGTTAGAGTCACAATATTAATACCGGGTCGCGTCGCGCTTCTCCCGAGGGGTTTCTAAATCATCCGTCCCTGTCGCTCCCTCGCGCCCGGCGCTAACTTGCACAAGACTATGTGGATAAGAATTACTATTTATTTTTATAAATATTTTTGGGCACATTGATTATTTTATTAAAATATTTTTTTTTGTTGTGGTTTTGACTATTTATCTGGGATAATGCAATGTAAGTAAGATATTCTGATCTATTAAATTAATAATTAATTTAATTATATCAATTCAGATACATGGGTTGGTGCAACATAATACCACATTGGATAGTAGAAGTAGTAAATAAATTGAAATTGCTTCAGTCAATCAATACGTAAAGTAACCAATTACAGCTACTACAAGACGATTAGGTACCTACTAACTAAAAAGTGGATTAATATACGGAAAATTAGGCTACAGTAAGTATACTGCAGATTTGAAACTTGAACTGACTCCTCCATAGACTGAAAACCTCGTAGGTGTAAATAACTTTGATTTTCACGAGGAAGAAGCAGGATGTTCTTTGAGATATTTTAACTCTAATAAGATGATAATGTTTAGGAAGCTTCGTAATATTTTTCAATCTTTATTTTGTTTTAAGGGTAAATCACCTTTAAGGCACATCCACACAACCCTAGCAAAGCCGTAGCGCCCCCGGTAACATTCGCTTTACGGTGTAATTTTTCTTATGTTATTTATTTATTTATTACGCTGTGAGTGATCTATATCACGTCATATCTTACACTCTTGTAAATGGGCCAGCATTTATTCAGAACCGCGCGGTTGTGTTTGTGTGGTAGGTCTTTTACTTTCGTTTGTTCTGATAGATTCGTAATTGTTTTCGGCTGTGAATGCTTGGAGTTTACTGGTTTTATGATACTTACAATATTTTTATAAAGTTAGTAGTAAATACCAAAGTCTACCTTAATAAGATGTAGAGGGGCATACTTAGGTAAGTAACTGTATAGATGTACATAATGGAAACGATTTTTAAATAGAAAATAGCTACTACTTGAATTAAGTATTTGCAAAAAAATGGTTTTTAAAAATGAGAAAAACATTATTACCCATCTTGGTAGTCGAGTAAATGTCGTAGATAGAGCGAAGTGGAGAAGAAAAATTAGGAGAACTGACCCCACCTCCATGTGGGATAAATAGCTGGAAAGAGAGAGAGGTAGTAGAGTAAAATGACACTAACAAATCTTATTCCTTTGAATGGTTACCCAAGTCTTAAATTAACCCTAAAAATAATAGACAATAACACTTAAACTATAAACTTTACGATCCAATAAGAGAATCCATAATGGAAATAACGACAAAACCTGTGCCATAGCAATTAACTAGCTACCTAGGAAACCTTTGAAAAATTACTTTTAACTCATTATACAGAAGACGCAACTGCTTTGGGCTATTAAAACTAGCTATTTTCTACTGTTCTACTCGCGTCTGAAAAGAACTCCTAATCGTAAGCCAATAAAAAATAGCATTAAAAAGTAAAGTGGAGTACTACTTATCTCCATACCAAATTTAATCTAAATCGGTGCAGCCGTTTTGCAGTAAAAGTGTAACAAACATACTAACGTATATTAATTAGCTGCAGAGGTAGCTACGAAGGCCCATTCGAACTCAAGTGACATTTATATGGTAAATGATGTATTACTGTTTAAATTACCTATGGTTAACGGTCAAAGAAAATGAGGTATGCTAATTAGATGTAGTATGCATATTGTTTGTGACCGACCTCATAGAAGGTGGTTTCATACTTGTCCATAAGTAGGTATTGCTTGAAAAATTGTGTTTTATGGTTTTATTCAAGAGGTCTCAATGTATTTGAAATTTCTGATATATGATACCTTATCACTGTAGGTATGATAAATTGTTTGTCGCGTATTATAAGAACTAAATACGATAAGTCTTTATGCTACCTATGTCGCTTATAATAAAAAAAGCAAAAAAAAAATGCATATTGCACTAACGACCTCAACATTGTTCTTATATCGATAAAAAATGACCGCATCACTAACAAAAACATAAAGACACCTAAATGTACTAGACACAGAAACACCTTTTGCTAATCACATCAAAGAAACGCCGATCAATAAATAAGACTGGCCAGATGTTAACTAAAGCGTGGATCGTACATCTGCGAGTTTGTAGAAAAACAATACACTATTGTGGTTATTTTTTAGTTCATCAGTGACTTACTGTTACAGACTACGGCGTGGAAATGAATTATCCTCCGAGTACACTCCAAATTGAAGCTACAGCTGCCGTAAGGAGGGGAAGTTGTCGATAAACTGAAGATGATAACTCAGTAAGTACCCAACGTAATATTTTAAAATAAATTATTAAACTTGATTTTTTTAAGTAAATTAGGGAATTTATGCGTAAAATGAAAACAAATTGAAAGTTAAAAAAAAACATCGTAATTTAATGCTAGTTTCCAATCACACACATTTAATTAATTTAGGTTCATTATAATCACCCAAAACTAAATAAAATTAATGGACTCGCTAATTACTTAGGTACCTACACCTATATATTTTTAAACATCAGCTAAACTATCGATACTCCTTATCGATACAACCTACAGCTCTAATCAATCGCAACCGTAGCCAGAGTTTTTTACAGTTTGTTAGTAGTTTTGATATTTTTTATCCTTTTTGCCCCTTTCGAGGATTCATTTTGGACAATAAAATGACCGCAGATGTAAGCGGCAGGTGTTGCCATGCCAATAATGAAGGAATCGCACTCGATCGGTAATATTATTATATTTTTATGTGTATAAGAGTTTATGCACGGTCATTTTATGGGTGGCTGTTGAGAATTTTCGAGGTTTGTTACACTAATTATTTTTCTTAAGCAGATGGTTGAGTGTTGTTTTATATCTGAAGTTGTAGGCTGTTATTTCGGTAAATAAATTTAATACTGTCATATTTCTTCACTTTACTGTTTAATGTATGCTTTGACCTAGTGACCTATATTTTAGTAATACCCTGTTCAGTTTTAGGCCTTCGTTTAAGCAAGTCTCTCTCGCAACTTTATTAAGCCACTTATAACTAACTAGCTTCCGCCAGCGGCTTCGCCCGCGTGGTGTGTTGATAACCTAGCCTATGTGTTAATCCAGGGTATCACCTATCTACATACCAAATTTCAATCAAATCGGTCCAGCCGTTTTTGCGTGATTGGATAACAAACATACATCCATACATTCTCACAAACTTTCACATTTATAATATAAGTAGGATTCAATTCAACAAACGTACGACACTAACAGTTCTCATATAATAAAGTAGTATCCATTACATTTTATCTAAATAAAAACACGTAATTAAATGCAAATAAGGACGGGCTGACAGCATGTCGATATAATTCACGACGTTTTATCGACTATCGACAGTTTGCGTGTGGACTTATCAAGTTTATGGTTGTTCGTGTGAACGGTCTATCGGTGGAAGTAAGTCAACGTCTCACTAATTGTGTCGCTGTGATGACTGTGACGATATATCGATAGGTTTTAGTGCTGCAATGCTTCTTGGTACTTGGTGCTGGTGAAAATTATTTCACGTGCTATCTAATTTGTTTTTATCATTAATGTGCTTGCAAGTCATAAATAAAGTAAAGTACCTAATTATGTATTTTAATGGATACATGGTTTTGTCGAAAATTTATATTATAACTGAGTAGACTTAATTTGCTGTGGCAAAAGTATCAAGATCATTTTGGATACTATTGAACACTTACTATTTGGTCAGTGAAACAAAACTTTGTAAGTATAGTTAATAACAATTATAGCTCAAGTACCTATTTATTATTTATCTACATAACTTATTTATGATAATAGTAATAGTTTTCATAATAACAGATTGCTCAATTGGAATCTGTAATGAGGAAAACCACTTTGCTCTGATTTAAGCCAATATACTAAATTAAAGGAATTTTATACCATCCAATATTACTACGAAGTAACCTACTTTCGAAACGCTATTTATTATTATTTGCAAATAATTATGCAGGTTTTATCAAATACGGTAAGGTGTGAGAATGTCACCTACTTTAGCAAGTTAAACTGTTCACTCCGAAACAAAATTGCATCGAAAATACAACTTTCATACATTGCAATAAGGATCACAACAATTTAATCTGAAAGAACGTCATAAGTTTGCAAAATGTTATCAGTCACCAAAGCACAAACCGATCTATAAATCCCAAACAAAATGCCATTGCGAAATCAACCTTATTCCCTCAAAATAAGAGCTACGCAAACTATGTCAATTCAAAAGTACAGTTGGCCGCAAAATTATCGAGTCACGTGACAGGATTGATGCATGTCAGTTCGTCACGTCTGTGCATATCTTTACGTTAAGTGCTTTAGATGCTGGCCGGAATGCAAATGAATTCGTCCACGTATAAATACAAGAGCACTTTACACATGTTTATGATATTGTCGCTATCTGTACATGAAAGTGTAACTGTCAAAACAATTTATTTATGTATGTTAGTGTTTGGGGAGCGTGGATATAATACAGGTAGGGAGATGACCCAATTCTTAATAGATATGTAGGTCCTTATTAGTGCAGAGTAAGGTACAAAATTATAGGAGATGTAGTGCTTAGTAGAGTGTTATTCATCCACGATAGGTCGTATTGTAAGTAGAGCCACCTCCTTAATCAACTACTTGATCTTATAATTCGATAGTTGACACACTCATTGATGACCGTACTATATGCAAGGCCAACTTTTGAATGGCCAGTAGTAAAGTTTGGAGGCAAAGATACTGCATAAAAAAACCTGTGTAAACTTTTGAATGTCTTTAAACGAGAATAATAAAAAAAAATATAAAAGAAGATCCTACTGTCAAGACGAAAAAAAATATACATTTTTCAGTCGTTGCTTATAGACCTCTTGATCTTCAGAAATTCCAGCATACTAATAACTAAAGAAACATATAATTATCTCCTTCTCTGTCGTACACAAAAAGCCTTATAAAACTTTATAGCAATCTTTATGTCAGAAAGGGACAAACGGCCCTTACGCGTTGATTAGTTCTCTGGAATTCTCTCAAGAGAAACAGAGAATTGTCGGAAGCCTATAATTATCTAAAGCGAAACAGTTTTCGGAGAGAAACGATGATTTAGTTAAACGTTTTTTAAGATTTTGTTTTGATTTGTTACCCAAACATTAGTCGGACACACAGCTTGATCGATCGACGAACAAGTGGTATGTTTCCAATGATTAGTAACAGTCAAGTTGTGTTAAAAGTAAAACGATTTGAGGCACCGAAGACAATTTGTTTAGATAAATGACTTCTTTTATAGTCGAGTTTTTTTTGCAATCAGGTCGATGTTAAAGGTATTGTTTTTGCAAAAAAATTGCGGCACCATCCAAACAAATCTTAGATATCTACTTATGTTTAAAGTCAGTCAAAAGATATTATGAAGTTCCCACGAACACGCAAATAAAGTTGTACCTAAAGCCTTCGTCTTTAAAACCTACCCATTGAAAATTAAAAAGATATAACATAACATTTTCACAAATATGAAACGTATGTATACGTTTTATCATATTTAAAGACACATCTCACAAACGCGCAACTAAATTCTGACCTAAAAGTCTTTAAAAATATGAGTTTTTGCCATCATATTTACACGTACAAAACTCAAAAGTTACAAACAGCTACAAATATGTTTAGCTACGTAACGTAAAATTTTTACAAATACCTAACTTATTTTTTATTTCCGTTGTCATTCCCATCCGCCCGTGTGTAAAAATTCGTGAGGTTGTACCGAAATTGCCGGTTCTCTTGTCATGTTACAATGGGGACTAATTAAGAGCCCTCACAGTTAATTAGCTCGGGTTTTTGGTAATGCCGTGGAAGGTACAATTTTAGCTTTGTCTTTAGTTATGAATTGGAGAAGCAATTTGTTCCGTGCAGCGAAGAATTGTGTAAAATTTTCGTGGCGGAGAAATTAGTTTTTTTGATCAATGTTTGAGCTTTTATAGTAGTTTTAGGTATGTACTTTCTAAAAACAAATAGTAATGACGAACATGTGAAGTTACTGGTGCCGAACGCACTAATAATTTGGGGTTTGTCACTCAACATTTATTCTGTTAGGAGCGAAGGGAAAAATGCCTATAACAATATTTTTCGTATTTCAGGAAAAGCATCAAAAAAACTTGTATAAGAAGATTACAATTACCAAATTAACAGTACAAAACCTCCTTAACTGTAGACCACATGAAAAAAAAACTAAGAACATGTACAAAACAGCAGTAAATACAGCCATTCTCTCATCTCCCACTTAACATCCATTAACAAAGTTGTGACGTCACGACTATAAATATGATATGAATTAGTAGAAGACGGAACTCAAAGACACACCGGCTCAGATCAGGTAGCTGATAGTAGGAAAACAATGGTGGGTCCCATATAACAATTTGTATACAACCGCGGGAATGAATCTCTTAATTTGTTGCCTCTTGTCTAGGTAGTTTGAAGTTTGATGAACATGAATTTTTAGTATTTAAAATACAGTATTATATTCTTAGTAACAGGGGTCAATCGATCGGTTAAGCAACGCCTGATGCAGGGGTCCATGATGGTAAAGCACGTTAAAGTACATTTTCATTTGAACATTTTGGCATTTGGCATTCAAAAGCCCGAAAGTTTGACAACCTGTCTTAGGGTATGGTTTGCCAGGGTAACTGTGTTGCGGAGCTCAGATAGGCAGTCACTCCATGGATACCACTTACTAGTACTCAGTTGCATACGGTTAGACTTGAAGCCGATACCTACTAACATAGTTGGGATAATCCTCAGCCGATGATGAGGAAACAAACTAAAAATAATTCACCATACCATAACTGACTTCTTTGCCATTGATGTCAAGGAAATTCAAAAATAAAGATAACCTAGACTCGAGGTTATATAACACACGTAAACGCGCAAAATCCATAAAATACCAAAACTTGAGACATTCCGTGACCAATTTCGACTATAAGTATGACAGACAACCCATTACAAACTGATTTCATGCTTATTATCAAGTACAGTGCGACATTTACATATTACTTCACAAACACAAACTTTATTTACAACCTTATTCTTTAAGATTTAAGGTATTTTTTTGATTGCACGTTTCAAGTGCAGATTGTATGCAAATTACGAATCAATGTTTACCAATAAGCCGTAATTATTGTAATGAGCGCGCGTTTTCATGGCCTTTAATGTGTTAATTGATCACTTAATAAATTAATAGTGGTGATTTTATTATTATGGGAACAAAATGCTGCTGAAAAAAGGCTGTGGAACGCTTGATGCGAACTGTAAGCGGCCAGTGGGTAAACTGTGTGTGGTGATGTAAATTGAGATTTAATTGATAGGTGTTTGGGTCTATTGTTAAATGAAACAGAAGCTAAATATACATAGGTATGTAAAACTATTAGCTATGTCAAGCAAGAGGTACTTTTCTGGCTGAGGGCCCTAGTTGGCGCTACTTGAAAGGTAGACAAGATAGGCTAGCAAGAATGAACGCAGAAAGGCTCTATACAAAACTATCTGTTTTCCCGCGGTCACACCCGCGTCACGGGGGAACTTCTTCCTGTACCTGGATAAAATGTAGCCTATGTAACCCGGGAATAGTGTAGCTTTCCAACCGTGGATGAATTTTTGGTTCAGAAGTTTCGGACCCTTCAGGGTACAAACAAAACATGTTTCCCCTTTATTACCTATATAGTCAGTATACCTTAGTATAGAAGCAAAGATATGTAAATGACAGCACATACCATAACTACAAAACAGTTCCATCTTCAGCTATTAAGTAATAAACCGTAGCGTTTAATTACCGCGATTGCTGCTTTGCATATAATGAAGACAGATGTCACTAAACGTAATTACACTTAATTATTACCTGAGGGTCTTGAGGCACCATCATTTTTCATTCGAACGGTTCCACCATTGTTTCTTGACCTTTTAGAGTAACACACTGGCGACTAAACAGTCGGCTGACAGTTACCTTGTTACAGTTACAGCCTTTTTATCGTCCCACTGCTGGGCTGCGGCCTCCTCTCACACGGAGAAGGATTGAGCATTAATCACATCGCTTGCTCAATGCGGGTTGGTGATTTCAGACTTAATAGTCCAGGTTTCCTCAAGATGTTTTCCTTCACCCTTTTATCAGCCATTGGTGTCCAAGATATACTTAGAAAGTACACAGTTGATATAGTTAGCAAATATTTTTTAAAGAAAACCTTGTTTAAAATCAATGTTCTCTGTCGTTTTGATACCGGCTAAATACTTGATCTTTGTTATGTGCTACGAATCATCTTCATACTGATTTATGAGCCCAAACAAACTATCGGCCGACTAAAAGTTTGCAGTGTGCTTGGCTATTCTTAGATTGACCTCTGATAGTACTTTTATGAATTATTTTCGTAGTTTGTTGCGAAATGTTTTAGGAGATGTGTATCTATTTTGACAAACGTTATAAATGTGATTGAGTGTCTTTAAGTTCTCACATTATGAATGGCTTTTGTTTGGCAGTAGACAAAAATGAACATTGCTTTATGTACTGTACCTATTAATGTTTTATCTATGATTGTTCTTTCGAGATAGATAACTACATTATGTTTTTCGTATGTTATGGATTGCTATTGTATTGGAAAATGTATCATTTAACTCAAGACATCCATCCAAATAAACGTTACGAATATTTATCAATTCGGGAAATTATGTACAAACATCAATAGTATAGTAAATTACATTTGAGAACTCAAAGAAAAAAATCTTCGCGTCTTAAACACGTAACTTCCCCGAAATCCACTCCACAGATAAACAATAACAATTTCAAACAATGTTTACCTACAATAAGAATTTTGCGCTGGCAACCGCATCCGTTCCCGAGTAGGATATCTATTTTGAGTGCTGGCAACATTGTCCCACCCGCGCGACAGAACGCGCGTGCCCACATTATAAACACCAGTACTTGGACGTTCGAATTTCAAAAACATTTTGTACCGACGTGACGTTATATCCGGTGACTCTCACTTTAAGTTGCGGATTAGAATCTGGAAGCATAACAGTTGAAATTGAAAGGCTGCCAAGGCTAGGAAGGGCTGTCGCAATCGATATGCGAAACACAATTAAACATCAAAGAGATGGTGAGAAACCTTCCGGTCTTAAAACAGAATTCGAGGAAGCAATCACAATTATGACACCAAAGAAATTCATAACAAAAAACAGTGTAATGAATTCTCATTCAACTACTACTACTCTTCACTTGATCATTGCTTTTGAAAATCAATTCAAAACAATACAAATTTACAAGAACATCAGATTAAATCAAACCGATGAAACAAACAAATTGCTAACAACAATAAAACCTCAAAAAACACAGCTAACAAATTAACTGGCCACAAACGATCACAAAATTAAAATTGGAACAAGAGAAAAAAAAGCTTGTCGCGACAGACATAGCCAATGGCAAAGGACATTGTTCAATTTTGGCCTAAGAACCGATGTGAATATAAATTATACTAAAATTTTCATTTAATTTTTTATTGTTTGAAACATATTTTAGTTTTCCACGGACACTTCAAATAAATAAATTCCAAATAAAAAGTTGGGTCACAATTATTGATGCCTTATAAAATGTTTCCGTTAGCCAGTGCTGCCAGTTTCGGAAGTTTTCGCGATTTCGGTAAATACGGATCGAATTGAGAACCTCCTTTCCGAAGTCGGTTATTAAAATTAATTGCTAACACTTTATTCATTTAAATACCTAAATTGACTAGCTAGAAGAAAACTAGTATTCAATATGTTTTAAGCGAAATCGCGAATTTCTAGCTTGGCATTCGAGTAGGATTATAGTTTTCGTAATTGGCAACACTGGTGTACTTCAGTCAGTTTGCTAGAAGTCAGTTTGATTGCTTTGCGACTATCGTTTCTTTTGTGATTTTCTATGCGTTTCATGGTTTTATTCTGACTATTTCTGACAACTTTGGCTTGATTACGGACTCCGATTAGATTGCGTACTTGGTAGACTCGGCTGTGTGTAAAGGACTGGATTTTCCTGGCATTTTCGGATATTGCTCTGTCTGTGATCGAATTTAGTTGTATTATAATTACAACAATGGATGCAGAATATAGTATATTCGTTGATATACTTCGTTGCATACAACAATGGACTGTTCCCCGTATGGTAAGTCGTCTACGAAAGTGTTTTTCTAATTTTGATAAGAATGTTACTACCTAGGTACTTATGTTTTCATAAGCACACAATTTCTCGGTTTTCAAATTAATTGCCACAATTGCAAGTTACTTGACATTTACTAATGTTTTATTGTATTTATTTATTACAGGTTGAAGCTCATGACCTTATATGTACGACGTGTTGGTCTGAAGCAGTCGAGCATAATAAGATGCAATGCACTGTTGGACGCAATTGTGTACTTTGTAAGAAGCTCCTGCCATCAGGCATTACTGTTGCAATTGTATCGTTGGGCGTAGAACAGTGGGCTGCTGTGCCCACATAATGACTATAATTTGGTATTTAAGCTGGGCGAGATACCAAAATTCAATTGAACCCCCTGCTCAGTTCTTAGATAATATATTATTGAGAAATATTGATGATTAAAAACCTTTAATTGAATATAAATATTGTTTTTATTGCACATCCTCGAAAACCTCTTTCATTGTTATTGGTAAACCTTGCTTTAACTGTTAAATTATTTTGTGTGGTAATGACATTTTTAGTATGGTCTGTGCCTTCTTGGTAATAGACCGCGGGTTCGATTCCCGCCTTATGGCATGTAGATAGCTAGGTAACTGTCTAATATAAAAGTAGTAACAATCATTTAAATAAATAATTCTCCATCGTAATAACATCGATATTTTATGAATTGTGGTGAATGGAACTCTTCCATTGGATACTTATGCGTTTTATCACAAATCCAAAGTGGATTCACTATATAAGAAACGTAACGTTGAAAGCAAAAGCGTTTAGGTAGTTGTTTTTCATACAAATTCTAAGCATTTATGAAAACTAGTCACACGCCCCGTCTTCGCACGGTGGCAATGTAAACCTTCCTCTGTACCTACTCTATCTATGAAAAAAAATCGCACCCAAATCCATTGCGTAGTTTCAAAGATCTAAAGCATTCATAGGGACAGACAGAAAATGCAACTTTATAAAATGATCATTGTCAAAGAATTCTCTTAAACTTGACTAGGTACTATTTCTTTGCCTAGCCTTTGTATCTAGTAGAGTAGTCTTTCCCTAGATCTAGAAGAGAACATATAGAGCTGTACATAGTGTTGTTGATATTTTGTATAGTGTAGTTTGATTTTTAATTAATACTACTCTGATATTTCACGCAAGCTTGGTTATTTTTTATTTATAACCTCAAAATATTAACTTTTTTCGTAATTATTTTAGTTTCCTGAAGTGTCCGTTCGTGAAAATTTATTTCATAGGATTCCATATAATTTAAAGAGTTTATAGAAGTCACTTTCCATTCGAACGGTTCTTAGGCAGAACATGTATGGAGCCGGAACAATGTCCTTTATAATAGGACCCGGAGTCCCTAAAGTTAATAATTCACTGACCTTATAGAATTCTCTGGAACGATCAGAGGCGGGGACATGTTATGAGTTTGGGTCCCATATCGTCCTTTTTTGTCTGCAAAGCTAAATTAAATTGACTTTAGGCTGAAATATGAAGGGTTAGCCTTGGGTGACAGTCTGTAGGTAGGTAGGTATGTCGTTTTGTATCTCAGATGGTAATCTGATGGATGATAAATTTCTTCCTCATGTATGAAAAGGAATTGTATACTAAGGATGCTTGTTTATTGTTTCTTGAAAAAACAGCGACTAATTTGTAAAGGATTTCTGAAATTCAGGTGTAGTTTGAAAATTCTCTCAAATTCCTCAGTTCTGTATTATATAGTGGTTTATACCTAATCCTTTCATATCTTTGCTCTTTGCTTTGATAAGAAGAATATATTTTGGAGCTAGAGACATTGTTACAAGAATTAATTTTAGCAGATTAAAAAAATGCCATTCCTTCAACTTAAAACACTTAATTACCTTCCAACATTTGGTCACACAATCATTAGTTATGTTTTTGCAAATAACATAATGATATGTTTCTAGACAGCAAGCCTTGGCCTTGGGAATCAAAGTGCCGTGAATAGATTGTCTCAAAAATAAAATTAATAACGACTTTCTAGTGTGACAGTTAACCGAAAGCTTTAATTTTGTTTCTTACGCCGTCAAACTGGGCGTGTGTTATAAAAACTGCTTGTCTGAATACAACCTTATTTTTGCTGTCTATGCCATGCGATATTGAACCTTATGTACTTGACATAAGGTTTAAGAGAATGTCTGGTTGGGTATATGGATAATTTTGTAAAGTTTATATGTTCGCGTCAGTCATTCTGACCAAAGCTCCAATGGGCGGACATTAGGACATTGAAATATTAATAATAATTCATTTTTAATGTTTTGAGGTAAAACAGTTTGAATTTTAATCGAGTTCTGACAAATGTGAATTTAGTGAAATATCTGTGTAATTAATTTAATTGATATGAATGTTTGTTTCGGTAATTTTTGTGTAAATACCGTGTTTATTATAGTGTTTGTACATATGAGCTGTTTATTTGTGTTATATCGTTTGTAATACGATTAATAATATTGATTATTTGTGGTTTTTGTATGTAATCCTCTGTAATATATTTTACAGTACACATAAGTATTTATTTTATTCGACAAATGGTATTAGGTAATATCTGATCAATTTTTTTATAAAAGGTACTGAGTCCGCTGTTTCATAATACACTTATTTATTATTTTGGGATGTGCATATTTTATGTAGGTACATCACGATTTCTGTAAGTACCTACAACGTAATTTTGGAGGGAAAATTACGGACTTATGAGAATCTGCAAAGTGTCATAGTTTTCAAAGATGAATAAGAAACAAGGTTTTGAGGATATACGCTTTTCTTGCATGCCAACTATCTTTTTCTCTTCCAAGGTGTCCTTAGCAATTAATTACTGAACCATAATTTGCATTTATAAGCAATTGTTTTGATTCCATAATAAAAGCAATGACAATAAAATTTCAGTCATTAACACGAGGTGAAGAGGCCATGGTAAAACAAACTTCATTTCGTCATTCAATCATCAACCTTACATCGTAGGCAATAAGATCGAGATTCATTCTTTACTGACATTGTGAAAAAGGATTGTCACGATAAAAAGACAAATTCATTTTGCAGCTGAGAAATTTATTTTCGCTCTTATGTCTACCGCGATAAGAGTTACTATATGAAAGTGATTTGTACAAAAGTTGGTCAACGGTAGACAGAGATTTGCATAATTTGAGCAATTATGTCGGCATGCAAATTATGTCTAACAATAGTGGTTTGACAAACTGTGACAAGTTGTTATTGTTGGTAGCAGGATAATGCTGGGAGGTTTGTTTTTTGAAAACAGCGTTTAGTAAGCTACTTTAGCCATTAAAAAAACTTATAATTTAAATTCAAAAACCTAAAAGAAAGCTGGTCTTATATTAGTAAAAATGATGACCAATATCACATATATTAGCTACATTGCTTGTTATTGTATGATTGTTAAGACAATCTTCAATTAATGTGCTAAATCATAATAGTGCATAAATGGCCACGTCCATAGTTCAAGCTCCATTGTAGAGAAATCACTCACCCATGTAGATAACTGAATACTTCAACAAGCTCACCTCCATAACCCTCATTTAACAAGTAGCTCCCAATCCTGTCACTAACCCCATAACTAAACCTTTTAATTGAACAATTCCTTTCTGGCTGACGCATCGCTACCTTGTATGTCTAAGCCATGGAGAACCAAATGACTAGCGGAGGTGCCATAACGGAAAATCTCTTAAGAAAGTAGTGCGCCAAAATACGGATGTGCGGGGGATGAGGAACGTTACTGCCTTCGCAATTATATGTCTTTTTTGGACCTGACCAGACTTTATAGTCCAGCGTTTTCTGTAATGCTGGACTATAAAGTCTGAAATCACCAACCCGCATTGAGCAAGCGTGGTGATTAATGCTCAATCCTTCTCCGTGAGAGGAGGCCTGTGCCCAGCTGTGGGACGATAAAAAGGCTGTAACGTAAAGGGGGTCGAAGAAAATTACCTTCTTCGCCCTTAAGAGCATTCTTTGCACACTATCATTGTAATACCAAAAGAAAGATGAAAGATCGGTGAAAGATGTCTCAATGAAGCCGGACGCCTTTGTTAGTTCATTCAAAACTGATCGTTTTTGTCATGACCACCGTACGAATTTGACCTAGAAGGAGGCCTACCTACATGCATTATGGCATCTCCGCTCATCGTTCCTTACTCCGTGTTCTAAGCAAAACAACTGAAGTCATAAACCACTCTATAAGTCTACCATCTAGCCGAATTAACTGACCGTAAATCTATCGAACGATCGCTTTTAGACTGAATTTATTTTACACGCGGAAGTGTGACCTACATGATCGGATGATCGGACGATCGAGCGATCAGAAATAACACTTAGCATTTTAGTGTTATGTTTGCATGATGGGTGGGGGTCGAGTTTACTCTTTTTTTTTCGTTAAATATATCGGTAATAAATAGGTGTTTACTGGATTTGTGGAACATTAATTATCGTAGATTTTTGAACTTTGTAATTTGTATTGGTTAATCTTAAATTATTTTATGAGGAGTATTTTGTAATTAAGAGTTTACTTAAATTGTGTTCTAAAATACAGGAGTCGTTATTATTTTCCAGGTAGTTAAATATAGGTAAGTACATGTCTGGGGCAGCGGAATTTTTCGAAAGAGTTACCACAGCCCTGGTACATAAGGAGCTTAAAAAGGAACATGGTGGGTTTTAGTCAGGAAGAGTCTAACACTCATTCACGCTGTATGTCCGTAGGCACATGTATTTACAATTTAATTTTGAACAAAGAAAAACTACAACCAAACATGCAAATACCCTCAACTTCACCACTCCAACTCGCAACTTCCACAGCAAAAATAAACAACAGCCCAACAACATTCTCATCAATGAAACACAACCAGTTCCAAGAACAGTTTCCAAACTGATACTCAAACGCTTAACCCTCAGTGTATTTTTCCAACGAAAACGCCATGTAACAATTTCAGCGACTACATTAAGACATAAACCACGTTTCGGATTCCACTGAAATTGCTCACGGCATTCTATAAATCGGACGCACTCGACGACCGTTCGGTCTATTTCGGTAAAAATAAATAAATATGTGCGCGGGCGCCGTACTCGTGCTTGAACTGAGATTTAGAGTTGCTGGATGTGGTTGAGGAAAAAAGAAGATGAAATGGCGACCATTTGAATAGAGGGCTGTTTGTTTGTTGATATTATTAAAAACCTACAACACGAGTATCTATTCCCCATACAGTATGTAGCCAGTTTTAAAGTCATTGCGTTACCCCAACTAGGTATGGGGTCATTCTTCAAGACGAGTAAGTATAGAGTTATTTTTATGTAACTTCGAGCATTTTGTGTTTGTTAATCCTCTTTATTATTTTAACAGGTTCAGTTTATGTACATATTTACATGACGTAAAAAAAAGCCTTATTTATACATATATACAACTAAAAAATGGCATCAAAAAACTCATCGCTGCCCACCGGGAGTGTACCAGTGTGTTGTTAATTGATGATACTGTTACAGCTTGTTAGTTTTTTCGGAAGTTAATTAGCACAAGCTATGTAAAGAAAACTGCGACCATTGACAAAAAACACTTCGCTTTCCATTTAACACTCATTGGAAATATTCATAAAAAGAAGTAATCATAAAAAATATATAGGTACTAAAATCGCTTGTGCTATCAAATTCAATCGTTCAGTTATTCAAATCCTACACCAGTTGTAAGCCACATCTATTAACCCTTACTCATTGCTGCGCACACGACAAGACATCCAAATATACCGGCACTTGATAACGACGTATTAGACGAATAAATGTTTTACGTCCGCCCCTAAGTGTTCCATATTTATAATTTTGGTTTTTTGAACTTCAATCGACTGATCGGCTAAACTTCCTGTGTCTTGGTAACGTCGCTGCCATAGGGTTAAGTACTTGATCGAGAATGTAAATACGTTTACATCCTAGCATTCGATAAGACTTCCTGACTTAGCAGATATAATTGTATAAATAAATAAGTAGGTAAAAAAATATATGGTAAATATTTTTAGTGATAGCACCTACATATTTACAGAAAAAATATGTAGGTATATGAAAACTAAGACCAAAAGAGTCATGTGAATTTTAACACCAACTTAGTTTTTCATCTATTTAAAATTTAACTAATTAACAACATAATATAGAGGTAACTTAATTAAAAATCTCGTCTGAAAATCTTATACAAAATAAATTACTAACTCCACACTAATCAGTAAAATGCGGACAGTCCTGCTAATGTCAAGCGGCCGTTAAATTACAACAAGCGGCGCATGAGACTTAATAATCTTCCGAGCAGCTTGTGTGACGCCCATCGCGTTATACAGACTCCCTGCTAGGGTTACCATTTGTGTAGTATTTTGGAGGACAGCGTCCTGAAACAAAATTTAAGGATATAAGTATTTTTCGAATTTCAAAAATTAAATATGACAAAATCGAAAATAAAATAACTAACAAAAGAAGACAGTTTATCAGTTATAATTTCTTTGCAAATAACATTAACTATGCCATCTTGTTAAAATACTTACTTATACATATAATTAAACAACTATCTGAACTATCAATACCTCAGCATAACTAACAAACTAAGAAAAGGCAACACATAGCGCCATCTATCCAACTTACCAAAAACTATTCTTATCAACAATCTTTATTTTCACTCCAAATGTACAACAACCAAATCCACATATTTCTACAACATTCAACAAAATCATTCAGTATTTTAGAACATTGTCCTGCAATGTCAGTACGTCTGTTCGCTCTACTTAAACGTGGGAACAGTATGCGTACGCGCAGGCAAGGCGGCGCGGGCGTGGCCAGCCATCGCTTTGTTTTTCAAATAATTTCCGGACGACCGTTTTTGGGCATTACGATTTTTCGTCCGGCGAACATGATTTATGCTTAAAGGAGTTAAAGCTAATTATATTTGGGAGTTCTGGCCTTTGTCTCTTGGAGGTAAGTAGTATAGACTCCTTTTAGAGGATGGCTATATTTTTGTGTATGATTTTACCTGCGCGCATACTGGACACTATTTAGTCGGCCGTTGGTAGCAAAAAAAGAAACATAAAATTTATATTTTTAGAAAATCGTGAAAACAATCAAAGTTTTTAGCTGGTCTGATACCTAGCTATTCATCTTTATACTGATTAATGAGCAAAAATCGACTATCGGCCGCGCGCTCTTTTAGTTCATAAATTCATTTCATTTCTATAGATATGATATCAATTAATTAGGCTAAATATTTAGGAATGACAAATAAGTACTAGGAACCTCATCCTCATCTGTATCTTGTCAAGGTAATCGTAATCACGAATCCGCAAAATAATTCAGCAAGTTCCAAAGAAAAGAATCCCAAATTCAATCACTTAAAATACCTCACAGAAAGACACAACATTTTTACATTTCATAATTGCTTTTTAAAAAAGGAACACAAAGGCGCCGGCCGTTCACAAAAAGCTAATCGATTAGGATCGGAACGATTATAAGTTGAATCGATTATCCAATACATTCGAGTCCCGTGTCACCCGTAACTAATCGGTATGGACCACAAACAATGGTATTTCTTCATCACGAACAAAAACGGTGTGAGGAATATGGGATTATGAAGTATTGATACATAGAGTCGTGTATAGGATGTTTCTTTTAGACACTTATGATTTTGTCTGTAGATTTTTTATACCATTATAAGTACCTATATATTTTTAAGGAGACTTTTTGTGTATAATAGTAAATACAATTTTATCGCGGTTACATTAATACTATTTAATCCCGACGTTTCTGATCCTTTACAGTTTCCATGGTCAATCTACAATAATACCGATTCCATTGAACACAACACTTAAAAAAAACAAGAAAAAGTAACAAAACTACTACCACCCAAAAATCCATATCAAACGGCAGATAACTATCTAAAAACACCACAACACCACTTAAACAACAGCTTTCATTGAAATAAGAAAGCAACAGCCTATATACAGCGTGTAGTCAGCGGGGGAGGGCGCTTAGTTCATGAGATCAGCAGGACGCGGCGCCGGCGCACCTTTGTGCCCTATAGCCGGGGAGATATGACGTTTGGCTAAAAATTTAGATAAATTTGGGTAAAAAATTAATAAGGGGAATTGATTTCTAGTCCTCTTTTTGACTGTGTGTCATAAAGTTAAAGTAAATTTCAATTTAGGGACTTGCCGTCAGTTGCACAAAGCTCCATTAAAATTAAAGCTTCATTAAATCTATTGCTGTCACTTATTATCTCGATGACAAAGAAAGAGTAAGTAATAGATTTAAAAAAGCTTTAACTTTAACGGACCTTTATGCAGCTGACGGTTAATCAGGCAGTATCAATTTAACTGACGCCAAAAATAGGGGTATTATTGCTATTTCATATCTAACGCTTATGTGGTTAAGGGGAGAAGTTACTTGAACTACTTCAGCCTATATACAGCGTGTAGTCAGCGGGGGAGGGCGCTTAGTTCGTGAGATCAGCAGGACGCGGCGCCGGCGCACCTTTGTGCCCTATAGCCGGGGAGATACCACGTTTAGCTCAAAATTTAGAGAAAGAGGAATAGATTTTTAGTATTTTTTAGTCCTCTTTTTGGGTGCATGTCTATTAAGAGACTTTATTCTGACATGTTAGTTTATAAAGAAGTTAAAGTAAGGTCAAATGACGGGAGTTGTGCTCATACCTATAACTTAATAGATTTAAAGTATAGTTTAATTAGTATCAATGTTTAGCTTCCTTGCTACAGCTTTATTTAATCTCCATAGAATGCTATGAGGGAGTTCGAACTTGAAATATACCTACATTTCAACTTTTAATAAGATAATTAAATTGGTAGAATGACTTTTAAGGTATCTACATTCCAAATAAAATCTGTGTACAATTTTTTTGTCCCATAAACAGCAAGACACCTTATTATTTCTCCAACTGTAGGTACTAGTCAGGGTTCACTACCATTAGCAAAAAAAAAACACACAAATATAAAAATAGACCGATCAAACCAGCAATTGAAGAAGTCGCCAAATAAATACCAAACAAAAAAAAAGAAAAACAAAAAAAGAACGCGAAACCAGGGCCGGTCACCCAACACCGGGTGAAAGTCCCGGTTAATGCTTTTAAACGTGACAGAGTGACAAGTTGACACGAACGTCCGCGCGTTCGAAACGGCTAATTTAGAACGAACGTGGGTGGCATTTAAACTGTTTAACCGGCGATTTGTGATTCGGTGCAATCAACCTCGGTTCTTATTTTGAATTGATTATGAATTAATTGGAATGCGTGTGATTTTAAGTCCGTTGATTCTTATTGGATAAATGTCGTTGTGATTAAAATGGGCTCAGTCAGTTTGCATTAAGTACCAGAATATTTTTAGAATAAACTGAAAGCATGATTTATTTGACGAAGAATGCCTAGCCACCTCAAATTAAAGCTATACTTTTACAACAATTTATGAATTGTGCTAATTTTAGTCTCAGTTACAATTTTCTTCCAATAGTTTTATAAATTATTATTTAATAAATAATGATTTTATTTCTCTACTATTTGAGTCAAGAATGCAAGATCTGTCATACGTTGATTTTCAGGTACCACAATTTCATCGTACCCTACCGTAACAAAGTTTACTTTTACTATGATTTCCCAACTTGTCACATCACCAATCAGTTCTCACTTTAAAGCACCGCATTAATCTATCAAGCACAAAAGTTCTCACCGAATCAATCCTCGAAAAATTTCGACTTATCATCATCCCTTTGATATGTTTCCCGCCTCGCACCTTACGTCATTACCTCCTGATAATTACTTAGATCATGAAAGTCACTGGAACCACCGTGAGTACAATCCTCTGTGCAAAAAAAGTCTCTTAGTGCTATTTACGCGTGGAGGGCGAGGAAACTTAAGAAATAAATAATGATACTTAGCTTACGCATGTATTTTCTACAACATGTTAAAAGTGTGGCTATTAGATAAGGGAGACAAAAAAAGATCGTCCCATCTCAATTGCCAACTTAACCTGTTTTTGGTGCACCGTCCTGAAAAACAGACGAGTCTCTGGCAACCGACTGTTTGCGGTATAACCACCACACAGAACTTATTGTAAAAGCATAATATCTTGCTACCTACATGTGTACCTAGATGCCTACAGGTCTCGTGCCGTTAGCGAAGATGAAGGAAAGGAATGACAACGGCGTATCCAGTTGTTACAACGATCTAAGAATAATTACAAACGAAATGTCCATCTAGTGTCATCAGTTGTCACAAAAAGATATTTTCTGTGGCATCATCCAGTTTGATGAGAAGGCTTTTGTTTGAGTTTCTTTGAGTCGCCGTATCGTGAAGTAATGACATGTAATAGAAATCATGTGTGGATGTTTGGTAAAGAATACGATCGGGATTTTTGAGGTTTTGAAGACTGCTGTGATTTTAAATGGTGTAATGACACAGTTTTTGGTAAGTAGATCTATGTATACCTAGTTATGTCTTAATATTCTTATGAGTAAGTGCAATTTATAATTCACAATTAATATAACTGGCTAACTATAAAAATGAAAGATCTTAAAGAGTTTGTAGTTGGAGTTAATTTTAATCCAAATCATGTTATAGATATCGCTTAATAGGTTCGGCTTAAGTAAATGAAGTTGCAATTTTTTAATATGATATGTGAAAAGAATCTATTAAAATTATTTTAATAACTATGATTTAAACCACGTCACACCCATAATGATAACATTTAAATCGAAAGTTGTTGAATTAATTAATTAAATAAATCACGTTTTTTAATTTCAATGCTCGACACTATTAATAAAACGATCCGACAACTGGCCATCCTACTTCTAATTAATTTCTAAAAGTGCTTTTTTTCGAGTCAATCCAAAAGTCGTTTTAAAGAAACATTCAATTCTCACATACGTGACATATGTATGGAAAAAAATCCTTTTGTATTCTGCTCCAATTTCCTTCAGGATCTTCGAAGCGATGACATTGCTGATTTTTGACACCTCTGCTTTGCCGACTGCATCTGCTCTATAATTTCCAACCTTATTCTTAACTCCATAGAATTCAAAATCGACCGACAACACATACAGTGAACAAACATCAGCCCCATTTTATGCCACCACTCTTACTACCATACAAATAAGGTTCATTTCTCATTACACTCAACTTTCTCAACTCCAAATGAAGTTGGTCCCACAAAAGCTATCAAGGACCGTTATTAAAAAAATAAATAAAGGCATGTCCTCACACGTTTGATGACAAAAAAATAAGGTTGGCACGTTAATTTTGCATGAAATGACTTTAAAGATAGAAGGGAACTGACGCGGGTATTGTTTAGAGAATGATTCTGCGCATATGGTTAAATAACAGGGTTTGGAAGATGACACTTTGTTTTTCACACCTAAAGACTAGAATCGTAAGAAAAAAGTTTTGTCGTTGTTTTTCTAAGACTATAGAGCCCGTAGTAATTACGAAGGTAATCTAAACAGCGAAGGTAGAGCACAAGTATATTTGACTAGCTTTTTCCCAGCTATGCATAGGTAGATGGGTGGGCTTCTACTAGATAGGTACTTAGGTACCTATGCAAATGTTTTCATCGCTGTTTTTATGGAAAACCACTTCCTACGCTGCTTCCACAAGTTACCTATAGTTTGCTTCTTTATTTCAATTTATAGAATTAACCTCCTCACAGACCTTTGAGCTACAGCTTAAAAATCTAGATTTCAATTGGGATTTTCTTTTAATTTAATCTCCCAATGTTATGCAACCATCATCATCCTCATCCTCCGAGCCTTTTCCCAATCATGTTGGGGTCGGCTTCCAGTCTAACCGGATTCAGCAGTACCAGTGCTTTACAAGAAGCGACTGCCTATCTGACCTCCTCAACCCAGTTACCTGGGCAACCCGATACCCCTTGGTTAGACTGGTGTCAGACTTACTGGCTTCTGACTACCCGTAACGACTGCCAAGGATGTTCAATGACAGCCGGGACCTACAGTTTAACGTGCCATCCGAAACACAGCCAATGGTGTCTAAGATATACTTAGAAAGTACATACAAACTTAGAAAAGTTGCATTGGTACTTGCCTGACCTGGGATCGAACCCGCGCCCTCGTACTTGAAGTTGGTCCTTTACCCACTAGGCCACCACGACTTGTTATGCAACCACCACCTAAATTAACCAACAAATAATTCTACCGATTCTAACTAGAAACAGAAACCTATAGGATATCGTGATTCCAATACAATATTTTCCCATCAAGACCTTCCAATTGGAAACCTATTACTACAAATAATATGGATTTTCTTTTTTAGACGTCATGACTTAGAAACAGGTCATGCGTCAATGCCTAGTTACCTGAAACTTGCCGATAAATTATTTCCCTCAAGACTAGACCCTCTTCTATTGAATGTTTGAAAAGTACAATACACGCATCAATATGTTACAACTCGTACCTATGTTGTTGTTCTTGTGTTTTCGTTATGGGAATGATTATTACCTATTTGGAAAGTACCTAGGTCCGTCAAAAATTGCCATCAATTTGATTATTTTTTACTCTGCTTAGCGTTATATTTGCAAAAGACCCCATCCCATCCCGTCATCTGCCTATCCTTCTCCCAGACTTTGTCTTGGTCGGCTTTAGTCTTCAAAATAAACTGTAGGTATGAAGGTATACAATTACATTTAGAATTCACTTTTTCGAAGAACTTCCCACTTAGATTACTAACAGTTTAATAAATCCGATCGATTTTTACAACACACTTTGACAATAACTCCCAAAAAAACTTCAAAAACACCTTCAAATTCTTGGAAATCTATTCAAACATTACCATCCAACTTAGCTTGACCTCTGAAACCGATCCAAGTAACCCTTCTTTCAAATCCCTGGTCACTTACAAAGAAAGGAGTATTAGGTCTAGATAAACTGGTCTGCCTCTATGGTATAAAGAACTTAGATTGTCGCGGCGTCTTCTAATTAAGACATGGGGACATAAGACTCGTGAAGGTAGAAAAAAAAACAATATAATTACCATGACAACAGTTTTATGGTGTAGCTGTCCTATGGGGTTGTATGGGGTTCCATAGATGGTGTTTATTTTTTTATTACGGGTAATCATTGGTAAGGATTTCGGCGTGTTTGTTCGTTTAGTGCTTTCGGTTTGTGTTCGCATATATTTATGGATGGATGTAATAATTGTTATTTTACCTCGTAAATCACGTGTATAATGCCTGAAGTTAGTCAACTAATATCGGCTGACACTCTATGCACACTGCAGATTAAACAATTCGCCAACAGTTAACCAGTGGCTTGCAATTTAAAAAAAAATGTACCTACCAATCAAAGTTTTTAGTTGTCCTGATACTTACCTATGTACCGCACAAATACGGTCTTGGAATTTCATTCGTCTTTCTAGCTTGTTTTTTTGTTAATCCTAACCTGAAGTCCTGAAGTCTGTGCTAATCCTGTAAATGTTTTTAAAACATAGGATAGAGAGAGATAGCCATATAAGTACGTAACTATTGTATGACAAACTATTTGCAATATTTGTGGAGCATCACACAGGGGATAGAGGGGATGATATCGCTTCCGGTTCGTATCGCGCCTCGGGCTGTTACCACTTCCGGTGCCAAACTGTGGCTTTTGTTAGTTTTGTTGTGTTTACAGATACATGTAGGTACGTAGGTAGGTACCTATGTAGGTAGGTAGGGTATGTTCAGGTTCAGGGACTCCTAAATAAGAGGTAAGTACTTAACTAAATTTAATACGACTATGGATTTGTTTCCTATACTTACATACTTACCTAGCATTTGCCAGTTTCGACGGTCCCCCAGAAGGTCAGCTCTTTAGGGTTCCGTACCCAAAGGGTAAAACGGGACTCTATTGTTTTCGCTCCTCTGTCATTCGTCCGTCCGTCTGCCACCAGGCTGTACCTCATGACCCGTGATAGTTAGAGAGTTGAAATTTTCACAGATGATGTATTTCTGTTGCCGCTATAACAACAAATGCTGAAAACTAGAGTAAAATAAATATTTTATGTGGGCTCCCAACTCCCATTCAAAAAACATGATTTTAAATAATGGTAGATACGGACCCCTTCGTGCGCAAATCCGACTCGGACTTGGCCGGTTTTTAACTGTAAGTTCTATTCTACTGAATTACCTATTACTTAGAGACAAGGAAGCAAATAGGTACTTAAGTAATATTAGCGTCTACGAGATATTTATGTTCCTAAAATAGATTTTATTTAATCAAGAAGGCACGTGTTGTGTGAAACTTAGTTGCTGATTACCTAATGCTTGATATTAATAGCCAGATAGTTTAAATTAGGTATGTTAATCTATTTGCATAGATACCTACTTACTTACCTGTAAACTTAGGCACAAGGTCTATTAGTAGGTACCTAACATATATCAGGAAAATATGTAGGTACCTACATAGGTAAATCTACCTATCTATCTAGGTCTATTAGTAGGTACCTAAGTAGTAAGCATAAACTTTCTCAACCAAAATATTATGTTCCGTTAAATTAAAAAAAATAAAGTTGACACCTAACCCTACGCGTGCCTAAGCGCACACAACATTACCTAAGTGGGTATGAAATATTAACTTGACGTGTTCCAACTATTTTCAATAGATGGCGCTGTCTACCTATCCCACACAATTATTTTATTACAATTTGCAGTCGGTTTTTAAAAATCGTATTTTTTGACACAGATCCGTGGATGACCTAACTATGACACAAACCTAAATATCCTAAGATTAATAACATAAGATTGTTTTATTAAACAAATTAGGTAGGATTATCTAGGTAAGTAGGTGCATAATGTTAACCCCACAAAGCCACTACATTCGCCCTAAAGGACGACCCATTTTACTACACAATCCCGCGACACAAAAAGCCGAACGTAACCGAACCACGTGACAAAGGCGTAGACGATCTCTCCCGATGTCACCACAATGTCATTGGGTGCGCGCGACGTTTCCCATTGGTCGAGAGTGTCGCGAAGGCCGTGCGACATCGCCTATTGGTCGCATTTGTCACAACGAAGGCGGAGCTTACGTGTTCCAATTTTAAAATAAATAGAAGTCCACGTGGTTTGAGTTTGTTGTATTCTGTTTGGAGAGATTTCTTTCTACTGATATTTATATAAAGTTGTTCAATGTGGTTTTATTAGATTAACTAACACATTGTTAACATACGATAAGATTATGGCTGAATTAATGTTATTTTTTTGGCTTGGTTTTCAACTTAAAAATCTACTAAAAAACTAATTAACCATCTACTACATCTTTGACGAAAATCATACGTTCCAGTACTTATACGATAAAAAAATCGCAATGTAGGTCCAAAATTCTGTTCCACAATAGCAGGTCAAGCAAGGCTTAACCATTTGAGCCGTTAGACGACCTCTCATTTTTATGTGCGCTGGTCTGCCAATTTTTGGAGGGACCGAGTTGGGAGTGCGCGATCAATACTACCCTCCCCTCACCCCGGCGACACCCCGTCTCTTCGTTCCAGTGTAGAGAAAAATGCCACTTTATACTTAGGTAGGTAGGTACGTAAGGGCATTTTTTGTGGGTATGGTCATTTTGTATCACGTAGCCTTTTGAGGGTTAAGTGACGATTGTAAAATGGGTGAACTTTGGGCCTGTTTATTTACTTATTGGAATGATAACTAGGTTAGGTAGGTGAGGTAAATAAATCGGTAGGGTTAGTAATTTAGAAACTTATGAATAAAAATGCCTCATACTTTCCTAAATGCTGGCAAAAAAAAAATCGTCGCACATATCGATATGCATTGGTTACGATAATGCAAAGCACCTTATAATTTTACTTATAGAAATAATATTAATACTTACTTCCCTCTAGAAATTGTGTGGAGCTACAAGTACCTACCTAGCAGTACCTACGATTAATTTTAACAGCTGAGCATAATGCATTAGTAACACAACAGGAGTCCACTACTGTATCAATTATTTGAAAACAATAAAACTTGGCTATTGCGAATTTTATGTCATCGCTTCAAATAATTAGCTAGCTGTAATTGTGTTATGAAGACCTTTTGTGTAACTTCGACCCTAATGACTTTTTATAAGGTTGCAATTCGTGGAAACGAGTCATATTGATATCTGATACGGGATGTCTGTTACACCGTGTTGTAGGTAAAGTTTGCTTTGGAGGCAAGAGCTTTTTTTAAAACAGCATGACCCGTGTATGCTTTCTGAAGATAAATAGGTAAGCCCAAGATAAAGATGAGAATACGAAGGGAACTCAAAAAAAGTATATCCTACAAAAAAATTGGCGATCAATTCTACTTACTAGATTGCCAAAAAAATTATATAAGTAAGTACCTAAAGGATTTTTAGCGAAGCGTAAGGGTCAGAACATACTATGTATTTCGTGCGTGACGTTCAATGAATCTCACTCATCAGATTTTAATATTTTTATTTCGATTAGGCTTTTGCAGGGTCTTATGAAACGTTACACCACCTACTTGTCTGATGCCTTTTTGGCTGACTCTTCCTATCTGAAAAGTATCTAGGCTTACTTGTCATAAAACCTTACTCCTCCCTTCTTACATTACATTACGGTGTGACACAAACCCACCTTGGCATCAGAACCATAAAACAGTTCATTACATTCGATTGGTTCAAGTCTAGGTGCACGGTGGCGACCCAGCCCGAATGTGTGACTAACCGCATTAAAGCATTCCATTAATTACTCTTACTGTACGAGACTTTATAGGTGTTTTGTTACCTTTCAAATTGTCTTCGAAAGTTGGGAAATTTTCAACTGTAGAAATTCATTAGGCCTACCTATGTTCAGCAATGGACGACATAAGTAATATGGCATGATGATACGGATAAATGAATGGAAACAAAATTGGATTTTTTCTATTTTTACGTCGTAGGCTAATGTTACAACTGATGTTTTTTCAATGTATCTTTTCTCAAAAATATAAATTCTTCTTAATCCTACCTAATCTAGGTATTATAGGTCTTTTACTGTACGAGAGTTTATAGGTGTTTTGTTACCTTTCAAATTGTCTTTGAAAGTTGAGTTTCCAACAGTAGGTATACCTAAATCTGTGAGAAAAGTATGTGTTTAAGAATGGATGTCATAGGTACGCTGAAATTATGATGGCGGCATAAATATATGTCAGGAAGGATTTCCGCAAATTAGGTAACGCCTAATTCTATAAGTTATCTTGATGATGGTGGTTGTTGGGAGAATGTAGGTATAGAAACAGAACTGCTATTTTTAAAGATTATGTTTCGACTATGTTTCGCTTCTTCAAAAGCCAATGAATCAATCCTATTCTTGGCTTATAAGTACTTAAGTAAACTCACGAACGATTGGTGAGTACCTAGTAGCCGCTGAAGACAGTTCTATATGTTCATGTTAGTTAATAAACGTCAGTACCCAAATAAATATGAGGCTTACCTATTGTGTATAATGACTCTAGGTAGATCTGAATACCATATCCCACAGATAAGTACCTACTTACAGAACAGTAACTTAGTCATCCTTCATAGATGCTTAAACGGTTTCAACTAGTAAACATTACAACATCTATAGTATCACCCAAGCATATGCAACACAAACAATGGGTTATTAACGCGGCAGATGCGCGCGCGCCACCTGAATGGAACACTCGCGGTACTAAATCATAATGTTTGGTAACGACACGGTGAAACACCCTGTTTGGATGTGTGCTGTTTGAGAGGTCTGAAAAAATGGCTATGAAAAAATTGACGATTTCTGAAATGGAACAAATAGTTCTGTTATTGTTGCCATATATTAGGGTATTGGTATCTACCTACTATATTACATACAAGAGTGAGATCATTGGATTTTTAAGTTCACAAGAATAACTCTAAGCCTATCCAAAAGTATGGACAGTAAATTCGAACACATTTTTGATCAGGTACCAAATTAGGTTACGTCTTTAAAAATAGTCTTAGTAAATCTATTCTAAAAAACCCGGAGACTCTGCTGTTAAATAAACGTGAATTGTTGCACAATAGGCTAATCCCACTGCCGTTATACCTACTGCATCAGAAATACAATGACACTGAATATATGAAAGAAATGACGATGTAAGAAAGTCTGCAGTAAAGAATACAACTACTCACGAACTGAAATTTAACCACTTGTGTCCTGTATCTACAAGGAAAACGATTAACGCACAAGAGACATCAGTATTAACATTTTAAAATGCAAGTTACATTGGATTTCTTCATAAAGAAGAAATAAACGGACAATTACCCGAATCTATTCATTCCAAATGGCCATTTAGGATTCCGCTAACTTTGTCAATAGAATAAACCGAAAATAGATTTCATCAATTTTGGAGGAAATCAAAAAAATACTCACGATTTTAAACTCCCGGAAACTTAAAAACTTACGCAAAAAACTAATTCAAATCATTTCTCTATGAACTATTAATCCTTTTTGATCCAATATCATTAACCTATTCATTTCAAAGAGCGATGACGTGAATGATACATCCCCTAGCGACACAAAAGAGGTCCGTTAGACGCATTAATATTACACCAAACAACACTATTCTATTTCCATGTTTTTTGTGCGCTGACAACACTGAAAATTTCGAATGTCACGCCTCGTTCATCGACAGCGCGGGAAAATAAACGAAAGCAGTTTTTTTAAAGCGGGCGCCAGAAAAAAGTTTATTTAAGTTTAGAACATGTTTGAATTGATGCCGTTACATATCTTGCCTGTATTATCGTAAGGTTGTGATTATTTAAATAATGTTAGTTCTAATTAGTTCGATGTTCGAATTTATGGCTGATCGTGACGTCAGATAAGGAACAATTAAAGCATCATTGGTTATCCGGATTCCACATTCAAATCTTTTTCGTGGACTTTCATTTATTTTTACTAAAAACTGCGTGGTCAAATGTCAAGCTAGATTGCCCTAATCACCACTCGTCTCGTTCTCTATCGAACTAAATTGCATGACAAACAAAACGGGGGCTTCTCATGTTCAATCTCACGATGAGTAGCAACGCCATACTGCGTTTTATTTTTTACTCATCCTTATAGCACCGGACATAATCGAGTTTTTGACAAACAATACGGAGTGAAATTGGTTCCTTTATTGGGAACCTTTAGACAGACTGCATCGCTGTCAGAGTATGTTGTTTCTGATTTTAGATTGGATATGCCCGATTTTGGGATATGCTTTGGCAACATTCTCGCTTTACTTAAATTCGGCAATGCTTGTATATTTTAGACTGCTTTGTTTGTTTCTTCCATTTGTTTTATAAAGGTATGGAAGATAGTAGATTAAGTATAATGATTGCATAATTGCAAGAGTGAGCTTAACCGATTGAGATATTATTATATATGGATATTGATTAGACCCTGTGAACTGTTGTCGTTATTTATGTCTTATCGAGGTCGTTTTGGACACGAATGAAACAGTTAAATACCTATCCTTCTTTAGCTATATCTTACATCACTATTACAGAAGTGTCTTTCCCACCATCCCCAACCGCCTGTGGCCGAAACACGGTTGTAATTACACCGATCACATGGACCGATGTAAATGCACTGTTGTGTCCAGTCGTAAATCACGTCGCGGTCATCTGCCGCCCGCGGCGACAGTAACCCGTGACCAGTGGACGGGGATCTGCGATGGGGATATCGGATTTATTGGGTAGAAGTAAAGCAAAGAATTAGAGGAGTATAGCGTCTGTCTTCATATTTATGGGGTTTATCTAATTAGTCAAGGAGCATTAAAACGTATTTTTGTTATGTTGTAGAAATAGTTTAAAGTATCGCTTACCTAAAGCTTAATACGAGAACTAGCTAAGTCTTAGCAAGATATTTTCCTAATTTTCTTAATAAAAATGTATCTAAATTAATTATATATCCAACATTTAAATTTTCTACATGACGAAAATGCCATAAAACATTACTGCCATTTACTGTAAAAATACTTTTAAAAAGTCCATCTCGAAGCTCAATCTAAACTGGCCGCTATTCAAATGCGTATCAACGCATTATTCGTTCGTTTTTTAAATCAGCGGGCGCCTGACAGATGCAAGTAATGCCATGTGCACCATTTGATATTGAATTATTGTGCTGGCAACATTTTGATAATATGGGGTCGTTGTATTCAAGTGGGGATTAGTAGGTGGGTGGATTGTGTTATATTATATTATGGGGATTATAGATTGCTTTGCTACTGTTGCTGTTATATATAAAACTTTAATATTACTTGCGATTTTGTAGCCTCTGTACCTAAATCTTCACAAGGGGACATAGGTTCCTTTTCCATTCGTTTTTTGTCTAGCTTTCAGTAGCGTATGGGACATTTATATAGAGAGAACCTTTTAGATAGCTGTTCCCTGAAAACGATAAGGTCGGCTTCACACTTTATGGGCCTGCCTATCTGAGATAAAGATGTATAAAAATACATCATTCAGAACTGAATTTACTAGTTAGACCAGTCATATTTTAAAGCTCAGCTCTCAGCCATCTCACATAATACCTGAGTAGGTACACCAAAAGCCTCATTCCATAAACAACATCCAATTCCTAAAGCAGTAATCTTCCGCAAATTAAAATCACATGTAACCTCCGAGATGTAGCCGATAACAGTTCCGCGAACCCCCAGCTACGTCACGTCCGTGTCCGCCCGATGACAGTTGCGCGAATGGACGCCGTTTGAACATCGAACGTTGATTGAAAATCGCAATATGGCCGTCCGACCGTTGAAATTAAATGATACCAATTTTGGGTTCGGTCTTTTTTGTTGTGGTGGATGTCGTTTGAGAGTGTAAAATAAATATATTTAAATAGTAATAAGATATTTTGCTTCCATTTCTGAACTAGAACAGAGGTGAAAATAGCCGACAAGTTTAATAAGGGTTTTCCTAATATTTGCTCCGCTTATTTGCGTAAGTAAACGATAGAGCGAAGCTGCCTCAGTAATTATCCATCTATCTAACTTATTTTTAACTTAAATCACATACTAGTCAACCCTAACCCTAACCTGATGCTAGTCAAACCTATCTTATTTTGCTTCTCACACCTATGGTTAAGAGTTTTGATATTGAAAATACAGTAACCACACGACCACTAAGAACTACGCCTCCTGAAATAAATAGGTATCGAACTTAGTTACTCAAAAAGTATACCTAACCTTTACTATACCTAGTACTTTACGAAAATCTACAAACCTTTCACCGACCACATACTTTATTTAGGTAGCGTGTTTCACCAAAACAATTGCTCTGTAGGTAAGTAATCGAATAAGTTTTTCATTAAGCCGCGATGTCATGTCAGTTGTTCGATACTTCGATCAGATAACAAGGCGAACAGACCTTGATAATTGAATTCAATAACTGACTAATTTATTGCGTCCTCCGACCGATAGCATCTTTCATTTTAGACGTTTTCTAAATACCTTTTACTGAACCAAATTCAACTCTATTATTGTAACACTAAGGTTGAGTTCAGGTTGAAGGTTTTTGGCATTTATAACGTTTCATGTTTTGGTAAGAAGGGTTGTTATGAAGGATTGTTAGTTAGGTTTTGACAATGGGATTTTATTTTGTATTGGGAATAAACATAATGACAAAACGTGTACCAGTGGCTTGTAGGGAAAGGTAGCATTATCTCGAACAGAGTTTCATTGCTGAAAACTTTATCATTACTACACTTTGACCCCCTGCAAGAAACCCTCGTAGGTAATGAGGTACTATCCCAGTCATCATCATCAGCCTACCGCAGTCCACTGCTGGTCATAGGCCTCTCCAAGTGCACGCCACTGAGATCGATTTTCGGCTTCTCCCAGTCATAAGAAGTAATATTTTTGACTTTCCAAAAAAGCCATTAATTCGTACCAAATCGCCTAACTACCTGCACATGCATGAAAGATCACAATATTCGCCATTTACTCACATTAGGGATGGTGCACACGTTGAACTTTTCAAGTATGCTGACCCTTTCATTTAAATCACGCATTCATAGCTGCTAGATGCGATATTTTGATTTTATGACGTCCATATCGTGTGTTGACGAAAAGTTGCTGCTCCTGTATTGTCTTCTCTGTCTGTAAAGGTAAGAATGTTTATAGGTATCTAAGTATGAATATTATTGGATTTAATAGATGGATTATGATTTAGGTAACTACTTATGTCGCAATTTGTAGAAAAAAACAAGAGCTTTGCCTGTTGAATAACGTAGGTAAACTCATTAGCGAATCTTACAAATAAGTAAATAGTTCATTTTCTAAGCCTGCCAACAACATATGTAGTCAAATTACAATCAAGCTCGGAATAAATTAAACGGCATACAAATTACACAATATTCCATATAAGCTAAGCGTCAAGTCATAATGTCCCCATATTTACCTTGCCATTTTTAGGCTCTTCTAGACAAGATCTAACCAACATAACAGCTCCTAACTAATAAAGCCTGCTATTCACGTGCCTTCTTTTTTATTTGCGTCGATCAAATTCTCGGAGGCGATGGTGCAGTGTTTGGTCGTGCGATCACGCGGCAGAGACAAAATGGCCGACTCTTGATTAGTGTGGGGACTTTTAATTGATCGGCGAATTTTTTGAGATGAGAGCCAGTTTTTTATTGGTAGTTTGGTAGAAGGATGTTTTGTTTAGAAACCTAGTCAAAGTTTGGATTGTTCAGATTATTAAAATTAAGTAGGTCAAAATTTCGAAGTCGTAGCTCTGTAATATATTTGGTAATAGAGGTGGAAATAAATAGACACTTTTAAATGCCGACTTTTACACATTTCGATTCATTGCTTTCTTAATTCACTGAAGGCACTAACTTCATTTAAAATACATTTTCAATAAAGTATCTAATATTTAGGTCTGCTAAAACCCTCGTAGGCATATCGAAAACAAAGCAAAAGCTAGGTACAACATTCTAATAATCCTTATATAAAACACTTGGTTGACAGATGTCCACGCAGATAATATTATGTTATTATGTCTCATAGAAAAACGTTTAAAGTTAAATTAAGAAGACCGACTTATGATTAAGTTCTTAATAGGCACTATTACATCTCATTTATTTTACAGGTGCGTTTTTATTTGTTAAATTCTTGGAAATATAATAAATGTTTCGCTTTATATTATGCAAAAAATATTTTTCAGTACCTATACAATTATTTTGACTTAGAAATATGATGTAGCACGTACATGTTTTCTACATTTATGGGTTTTATAATTACTGACATGTCCTGACGAAAGACTTAATTTTATCATGCCTTACTTATTAAGGCCCTATGAATCATACCTAAGAGATAGAATCACAACATGAACATTGTATTATCGTAGTAAGTAAACAAATAAATACATCACAGTACCTAAATAAATAAATACATCGCACGGAGAAAATGTGTTAATCTTATGCAAAAATCATTCTATCATACTATCCTTATCAACGTCACAAAAACCAACACTAATTATAATCCACCACACAAAAACATTTCACACTCACACAAGCCACAAAATAAAGGTGCTTACAAACAAACTTCCCAACAAAGCTAAGTCCAATAAACGCACAATAATTTACCGTAAAATCACCCGCTCCAACCAATTTAGGCGACAATAAAGCAATTTGAGAAACTCGCGACACTGATTAATTGCTGGCGCCGGTGTCGCGATGTCGCGTCGTCGGTGCCAGTCGCTCCGTGTGAACGCGGCCTTATGGCGTATGTAAAATTGTAATTTGTATTGATTGGGTGTTGTTCGTTGTTGATTTTTTTTTTTGAGGGGTAATTGTTTTTTTGGGTGTCACTTTTGGTAGAATGACGTGGCCTTTTACCTATCCATGAAGATGGAAGATAATCTTTTTTCGTCTCTTAATATTTAGGCCTTGTCCTAAGTTGAAATTCTGAATAACGTAAGAGCCGCAATAATCAAAATTCCAAACTTCTATCATCAATGCAACAAATTCCAAAAATAATGTCGCTTACTTCAAAAACAAAAAGCTATAGATTAGGTATATTAAAGTGAATCCTTTTGAAACTAGGTACTACTTAAGTATCTAAAAGGCAATCCAATTCATCACTCACATTTGTCACCAACCCACCAACCACAGGCTATTAACACCAACCTAAGCCATCTGCATACACAACACAAATTGATTAATTCTCCCATTAATTGAGCGTGTAAACATCGCAAAAACTACATCCATACATTATAATTGTCGCGCGACCGGTACAGTTGACGCGACAACGCTTCAGGCACCGTCTGTTATCGCCGTAATTATGCAAATTTCGCGTTAAATTATCGCGCGAGCGTGTAATTGTTTCGGCGAGTCGCGACGAGTTGGCTGTTAATTTTCTTGTTACAACCGTCACTTAGGTGTGGGCACGGCATTATAATGTTCGGGACAGTTTGTATAACTAGTTGTTAAGATGATGAAGTGTTTTGAGGTGAAAATATTTTTTTGTAAAGCTTTTGCGTTTTCGGGAGTATTTCATAAAAGTGTAAGATAAACGGAGTACGAGCGGTTCCACCCGGCTCCCGAAGGCTTTTTCAGTTTAAATTTTCTAGGGCTTTATTAATGTATCAAAACTTCATTCTACATAATTAATTCATAAAGAAAGTGTTCAAATTGATTCAGTGTAAAAGTCGTGCAATTAGGTTGATATCCGAAAAATTACACAAAACAGAACTAAAATATAAGTATTTTTATCGAAATTTGAATGTCACTTTGACCTGCAAACCAACTGTTCAACCACAAATGAACGACAATTACAATATATTACATAAATAATTTCGCGAAAGGTCACAATAAAGACTAATAACTATAATATTATATTAAATTGATTAAAAATAAGGCTTCGTTCGCACGCGACAATCGTATGTCGCTAACCGCAGATTACAATGACGGACAGATGACGTCATGTGCGCAGGAGTCGATCGGATCGACCGCTAATGGTTGCGCAATGGCAACCGCAATGCGTGTTAAATTATGTCGAATTTACGACATTTACGCGAATGATTGTCGATAATGATGACTGTCGGCGGTGACGAATTGTGCGTTTTCACGTTTTCGTTCGTTTGTAAAGTCTGTCGCCACTTCAACTTTGGGGATCTACAGTCAAGATGCAAAAACAGGTTAGGTATATTTAATCTACTTTGGGTAACAGAGTAAGCTTTCGCCAACAATCGTGGAACCCGTGGAAACTGTTCTACGTAGCTAAGTACACTGAAATATTTTTTCAAAGTGGATCAGTAGTATTGCCATATACTTAAGTGATGTGTTGAAGGAAATTAACTAATTCTTCAGTAAAGATTTCATTTTCAACAACAACTACCAGAGAAGTATACATGTACCAACCTACTACGAGTCATAAAATAAATACAGCAACGCACATAGAACGATCACCCATAAAAAACTAGACGACAGCAAAAAAATACTCGAAACTACCGCCATATTTGATACGAACATGCAATTAACCCTTCGAAAGCGCCCGTTCACAGCCCTTTGTTAACCCTTTAATACTAGCTATTGTGTCAACTGTCACTCGGGGTCTGAATTAAAAGTGGGCGGATTAATTTTTTCCAACCCCAAGGTAAAATAAATAAAAAATAGTTGGAATTGGGGCCGTGAGTGGGTAATAACAAGGTACATGTGAAGTGACAGGCATTTAAGCATCCTTTGAGCTGTTTTGTAAAAAATGTATGGTAAGTGCTTATTTGCTGAAAAGGGGACTTTTTATGGTGATTCTAGTTTGTTTATTAGATTGCTTTAGTTGGCAAATGGCTCTTATATTTTTGTTATGAGGCCTATTTTGTATGAGGATCTTCGTTCGCCTTCTGTTTAAAAATCATTGATTCACTTACCTAATGCTAAACTTCATTAGGTTCAATTATCAACCGACTTCCCAAATTGATCAGTCCTCAATTTATTTTATGTTTTATAATTATTCGTCGTCGTTTATAAGTCAACAGTTGCGTCTCAAGTTTCAAGTCAAATGATCTAAACTAGGTCTTAAGAATGCTTCCACAGATATTTACTATTCGCAAGTACCTATATTACCTAGCAATAGGTATGCAAAACACGTAACACATACAATGTACAAAGTGCCCAGTATTCGTGCAAGTGAGCGCAACTCGAGGTAATGACGGACAGACGCGATCACGCGACGCGCGTCATGTGCTGTGTGTACTCGCCTTAACTGTTGTGTGTAGCGGCAGCAGGTATGAGGAACGAAATAATTTTTAATTTTATTTTCTTTACTTTATTTTTTGAATTTTCAGTTCACTCAGATTCTTTATGTTTTAGTTCGCTATCAAACTATTTTCCAACTTTCATAATCATCATCTCAGCGACAGGACGTCCACTGCTGAACATAGGCCTCCCTCTTAGATCTCCACAGATACCTGTTGGAGGCGACCTGCATCCAGCGTCTACCGGCAAGATCGTCTGTCCACCTTGTTGGTGGACGTCTTACGCTGCGCTTGCTAGTCCGTGGTCTCCACTGCAGTACTTTTCGACCCCATCGGCCATCTGCTCTGCGAGCAATATGGCCTGCCCATTGCCACTTCAAACTTCAACTTGTTAATTCGGTGGGCTATATCGGTGACTCAATTTGGTATTTTCCAACTCTACTCATGTCGAAGCAAAGTACCTAAGAAAATAAAACGAAGTTTGTTTTGCAAACGCTACAAGGAGTTGGAGAGGTTATCTCAGCTCCCATTGACAGTACATAATTGAAATTATTATTTACTATCATTAAATAAGCACGGTACTGTATGATTGGCAGACTGGTACACGTAACTTTGGATGCTGTGGGCTTGGGATTCGCTTCCCGGTTGGGTAATATAGGTTTTAAGATGATTAGTATAGTGTATTGGTTGCACGGCCCAATACTTTACAAGACTTTTGTACTGTTTGTACTTAGTAGCAAAGTTGATGAATTTAACTTTCAATTAAAAAAACACACTTGATGCCTAGCGAAAAATGGAATCTTGAGTAAAGTCGTAACTCCACGTCTTCTTAAAAAGATATTTTGAAATAATTATAAGATTTGAAATTGTTATAGCAAAGAATCCAATTAAAATATTTACCACATAACATCCCTTATATACAACATAAAATGTTAATCACACCCCTGCGACGTAATTCAAAATGGCGCATCTAAGCACAACCACGGTTGACTAAATACGAATCGTTGCTCAAATAATAAGGGTTGAAGCAACCCTAGGACTTTGCGCAAACATCTCAATTACTGCGCTTATTAATAAATTCAGGGATGGTTGTTAATCGTCGTCCTTTTGTTTTGGGGACGGTTCGGTCGGAATTCTTGAAATTTTCGTGAATTGAATGTTATGTAGTGATATTTTGAGGATTTTGTTTATGTGTTAAGGAGTTCATTTACCTTTCGTTAGGAAAATGAGTAAGTATTGAGACTTGGGTAGGAATTTAGATCTTAAACTTAACGACAGGTTACAAGAACTTAGGGCAAAGGAGAAAGGGTAAAGGAATCTTTCGCTAAATAGAAGGCGACACAGCACATTGTAAATGCATCTTTATTTAAACCCTTTAAAGGCCATATCATGGGTAGGTACCAATATTTATCTTACTCATAATTTAATACATGACAAGTACTCAAAAACTTTTTTACATTCTCTCTATGTATACGTACCTACTTGAAACAGTGTCAAAAACCTAATACATTTTAGTGCTAGCTAACCTAATCAACGTAACACACACTAATATTTGGGCTCGTAAAGACATTAGCCAAAGGAGTTTTGTTATCAAATCCAGCAGATGGCGTTTCGCACGCCACGAACATTACGTTAGCACATTTATTATCTACGTATCACACGACAGCCGACATTTGCTATACCTAAATATGTATTAGCGTTTTGTATTTTTGCTTTAATTGGTGATCAATACAGGCAGATCAAGTAGGTACCTAAAGAGTAATTTGTGGTTAACCAATCCGAAGTTACTAAATCTACCTATCTACAGGACAAAATTTGTCTATGAGAGAGAGAATTACTTATGTAGATAAATTAAAAATTCCCGTAAATGAGTTTAGCGAATCAATTTTTACGCAGTAAAAAAAGACAGGGAATAGATAAATAAGGTCATTAGATTGTTCAACTACTTAGTATAGGTAATGATTTGGTGATCAGCTTACTTCTATTCAAAAGCCTCTTCATGAAAAACGGAGGCAAGAGTTTTGATCGTGACATTTGTTCAAGACTCGGTATAAAGACTGTAAGTGAAGACAAGACTCTGAAGTGGCATAAATAGTTTAGCTAGCTTTACCTAATCCAAAATCCAGTACTATAGAATGTACTAGAAGACAGTATAATCAATACACTTAGCAATTACCGAGGAACACTATCCCACTTAGCGTTCGGTAATAACAGAGACACGCATGGTTCCGCATTACTAATAGGTAACAGGATCAGATAGCAATTTGCATCTCCCATTAATGAGACCTCGTTAGTAGGAGCAATGTACTAAACTATGGCAGTGTTGTGATAGGATTGAGAGATGACAAGGCTGTGAAGAATGTAGTGAAAAAACATTAAAAGAAAGTACGAAGTAATAATATAATTGACATAAAAGTCGATAATGTGACGATTAAATGACAGAATATTGAAAATGGTTTCATAATATGACCAGAAAGACCAAACTATCATTGCATTAACATCAGTTACATATAAAAATTTTCGGAACTATACAGCACGTTTCTGGTATAATATAGGTATGGCATTTGAGAATTTAGAAAGAGCACTTAGGACTACAGATGTACATAAAGACACTTTATATACCCCAAAGAGACTCAATATTGAATAAGTGTTTGAATTTGGTCCATAGTACTTAAAATAATTTCCTCTACCAATTTCACCCAAAAACAATTGAACCGGGCTCAAGAAACCAATTTCCTCTCAAGACCGATCTTGTGATTTTAAACCACAGTTTAGGCAACTGAGTGTAAAATCAATTCGTCCCCATCACCAGTAACCCGATACAACGGAACACCCCTAAGTTAAGTCACCCCCAATTTGCAAAACAAATTAGCACTCCTTGACGACCGACGACAGGGTCTATATATGTATGTATAGCAGTCGCCATTTTGAATTTAAGGAGACAAAGGGGATTTTGTGGAGTAGAGATATTTAAACCAAAATTGGAATGAAGCATGAAAATTATGCAATTTTAATTGATCGCAATTATTAAGACCCTTTTTTGATTCTTGCAGTACCATAAGACAACATTAAGAGACAGTATTTTTCTGAAATGCTGATTAGATAAAAGGTATGTTGAAGGGAGGATACGGTCAGTACAGTATTCTTTGATGGCAGTGAGAATAGGTGGTACAATTTTAGAGAGGTAGGTAAATAAATTAATGTTTAAGAAACAGACACACCTCTCAATTTACGAGTATTATACCACTCAACAAAAGACGAAGAAACATTAAGTTTTGAGACATCATAACACACCATAATTCTCATATTGCGTGTCAAAGGCTGATACAAAAGTTTCATTATAGCATCCAATTTAGTTTGACCTGCCTTCCCTCCCAAATGCTAAGTAAAAGGGGGGAATTAGTTCAAGGTGCCAGGTCTGGGTGGACTGGTTAGGGAAATGCAGTAATAGAATGTGTTCAAGTGATGGTGTTTTAAGGCGTGTTGATGTCTTTGATTTTGTTTCGTGGACACGCGAATTGTAAATAGTATAGTCCTTTTTTATCTTGTACTAGCTGTTGGTTGGTTGGTTCTACTCGCGTTTTGAAGGAACTAGTTTCAGCACCCGTATAAGAACTAGCGTATGTCCATTCTCAAGTTATAGAATTTCTGTGTAGGTATCAAATCTTATTAAAATAGGTTCAGAAGTTGGCCGACAATGAAAGACCGGCAGAGTTACTTTCGCATTTATAATATTATAGGAAGGATGGTCTAAGTACTCTAAGTGGATAAAATCATAATGCGGATGTCTTAATTGAAAGTTAATCTACTAGCACACTTATTTCTTGTACAAATTGTAAGTAATAGATATAAGTCTAAAAACTCTTGCAATTTTTCTGAATGGCGTCAAATATCGGAAAAGCCGACATCAAAACGGTGGCAATAGAAGTACTTTTACTTTCCATGCCTCAGACCACTACTGGTAGGTACACCATCATCTGACCGGAATACCATAGACATACATCGTGACCACACAATCCACTACACAAACGTTAACCATAATAAACAGAGGACATACGACAATGACATACCATCGACAAATAATATTCTATAGTTATTTTTCCCATTACCAACTCACGAAAAAGACTGTGCTAATTTCCAAGTCACTTTTTTTAACGTATCTCTAGAAATTAGAACAGACAAAATTGCACCTTACACAGTTGAGTTAAGGTTGAAATTTAAAAATTTAGGTGATAGGAAATTTTTGGGAAATATAACAAATGTATTGTTAAAATTGTCATGGCTGTGATCTGTCACTTAGATCTTGATAAGTGATATAAATAAGTGATAATAAGCTCCAATGTGCTGTAGATTATTGTTCGATTATTGTGGTTTCAAAAGATATTTATGTGTAATAGAATAAGGTATTGTAACTTACGTAAGTATATGTTTGAGTAAGTAGTTTTCAGTTTATATTTTCAGTAGCACCTTTTGCTGCAGTTTTTGTTATATAATATTGCTTGTGATATTAGTGTAACATAAATTACATCTAAAAACAGACAAGAGTTTTTCGTTCATTTTATACAAACTTGTTTGAGACAAATATCCGAATGGGCTTTAAAATTGACTGAATATTACAATAACCTAAATACCAATATGCGCTGAATAAACAATGCATATTAAGAAATTAGTATTTTAGTTTAGTGTCTAGTTTTATCTTTACATGACGCTCAAAGTTAAGATATTCCTTGTTGAAAAATCATAGCTCGTCGCCTACCACCAATAAAACAGTTAAAATCAAACACCCAACGTCATCAAACGATTATACCCATAAACAGATTCAACTAAACTCAATCAAAAATCTCCATAATCATTGAAACGCCGGCAAGATCACAGTTAACCCGTCACTCTCTGCGTGCCGGTCACTTCGGACCCCGGATAAAAACTGTTTTAACCCTTTAAGATGCAGCTTAAGTGTCCAATTAGCGGTGCAGTGTTAAAACGACGGCGGGGACACTTACCGCCCGAATTTACACTCCGAACGTACAAAGAAGTATTGATGTGTTTTTGTAGAGTTAGGAGGTGTTAGAGAAGGCAAATAGTGTAGGTATTCATAATCTCGGCT
The DNA here is from genome assembly GCF_030705265.1 of Helicoverpa armigera. NCBI lineage: Eukaryota > Metazoa > Arthropoda > Insecta > Lepidoptera > Noctuidae > Helicoverpa > Helicoverpa armigera. The sequence goes on along the minus strand of NC_087136.1, from coordinate 7,757,984 downwards.
TCGAAAATATAAAAGGTTCGGATATAAGGGGGGTCAGATTTTCAGATACTGAGCATTCGGTCACCATAAAGAACTTACGCTTCAACTTATAAACACCTACGCTCATGTAATCTGTCTTATGAAAAGAAGCTTGTAGGATCAGTAATGGATGTATTATTTCTTGGTATTTTATGCTAGGGTTTCCTTACAAAAGATTAAAACAATTTTTGAACGGATTCTCGTGTTCTAGTGTCCGTGGGTTCACGGAAACAAACATTTTCAATTTCCTGAAATCCTGACAAAGCTAGAAAATGTTAGCTGCTGTTTTCCAAGTACTAAATCCAGGATAACTTTGATGCAAAAATACAAACACCCGAATTGTGCAGACCCCAAATAAATTGGGACAAGGCAAGAAGAAGAAGACAATCATCCGAATTGAGAATCCTCTTTTCAGGGTAGTAGGTTAAAAATAAGAACCGAAGAAAAAAAACTCATTCAAAATTTTGTTTTCATATCTAATAGATTCTAAGCTCACCAAAGCGGCTTCACAAGGAAGACTGTCACAGTACAATGCAAAATGGTTTCTTTGTCTGTTGTTGTCCTTTTTAATTCGTAACTTATATGCGGCAAAGTGAATCACCAGGATTTTTACCGACAAAACAAACTTATCATTCATCCCACCCACCCTTTATCTCGAACATTTTATATGGGTTTGTTTGTAAACCAACTGTATAACTAACTTTGTTCACATGTCGTAAAATGACCGTCTTTTATTTGTTTGACAAAAAGTGCAGAACATTTTTGACATGCGACTTTTGGAAATCGTAGGTACTAAGTTTGGGTTTCCTGTAGTGATTCAATGGTTATTAAGAATTTTATTGCGTATTCTGAAGCGGTTTTTGGGTATAAGGGATTTACAAAAAAAACTCAAATGTTATCAAAATCGGCCATAAAATGTGATAAATATTTAGTTTATTTAATTTGGCGAACATTGTGTTACTATATGTGAAAATAAAGTAAGTAGGTAAACAATAACAATTCTTTTACTCTCTTTAGAAGTCTCATTAAGGAAACGTTGCAAATTATTTTTATCCAACACATAATAATTAATAATGCCTTCTTACACTTTAATTTTAGTTTCATCTGAGCTTTCGTAAATAATGAAAAAGAGATCTCAATTAAGTTGATTACAAAACTTACGACATTAAAAACTTAAATATTAATAACCAACGCAATTAATTAAAACGCTCTGACTTTTAATCAAAACTCAACAAGATTAGTTTCCGTAAATATAACAAAACATGAGAAAAATACCACAATGCGTAAATGTATAAATACATCGTACCACGACAATTTTTACTTGATCCCCAAAAACGAGGCAATTTCAACCTTAACACTAAAACAAAAGAACACATTTTCCATTTCCATTACTTAATCGTAACTTTATCAAAAATTATACCAAACAAACTTAATTTTGCAGTTCATAAAATATTTTTCGACTTTAAAAAATGGCAATAAGGTTGATAATCGCGGTTTAGAACGGCAAATACCGTTGTTTATCGACCATAGTATCTACAAAGCTATAGTCATGGGAATGACGGATTATGTCAGAACTTAATGGTGTGCTAACACTGTAGAATGGACCATAAATTTAATAAAATGCCTCCAACACTGTAATTTCCTTAAAGTTGGCATTTAATTTTATGTTATTATTTATTTTTCTATTCATAGTCGCCACTTAGTATGAATACAGTTTGGTTTGTTAATACACGAACAGTGTCTACGGTAATTATAAAGTTGCATCAAAGTTTCACTTATTTCTTTGAGCAATTGCGACGTATTTTTTGCAGTACTTAAATGCAAAAAGATAAAAAATATTTCTTATAAAAAGAAATTCATATTAGGTACAAGAATACAGCACATTTTAGAAACCCATAGGATACATCAAAAACTGCGACAAAAAGCATTTTTCATTTCAGTCAAAAATAAAACAAATAAAGGTACCCACACATTAGCATGTCAAACGCAGCGGTGCGTTTCAACGATCCTTTTAACGAAAAACGCGTATATTTTTTTTCCGCGTTCCAAATTTGAAAAAATCGTTGACGTTTGCGATGGCACTATCGAGACATCTATTAGCGTGGTCGAGGCAAACTGTTTAAAAGCTACCGGAGTTGGCTGTGTCAATGTTTGTCCTTTGCATACGGACTTAAGAAACGGTCGGGGTGGGAAATTTTTGTTTTTTTATTCATGCAAAAATAGTTGTATATTTTTAAAAAGAAGTAATCGTTTTTTTTTTATATAGATTATATTGTAAAAATATCGAATTAATAATGTTGCAGTGCTCAATCTTCTTATACTTAGTAATAACCCAAAATATGGCTTAAATTAAATCCTTCATCATGAAAAATTAACTGCACAAGGAAGTCCAAAATACAAAATTACTGGTTCAAGTGTTAATGCGTCATTATTTAACACCCGCGTTTATTTCACATGAATTAAAACTGACGGGAGGTTAATTGATTCCAACAGTTTAACGATTTATGCTGTTACATAAGTTTTCCATAAATTATATGTATTAAGGACGCGTTTGCAAAATTGATAGGCATGAAATCGAACTACTACATTGACACGGCCCACTCACACAAATGTAGGCATTGTTAGCTGCAAGAATATAGTCAAATAAACAAATTTTGAAACTTGGATAATTTATTTTGTTTTTTATGTACTCAAGTACTTATCTGCGTTTAGATAACCATAAAAATTTTACTGGTTTTGTTGGTTATGTATGATGACTATGATGAAACTTTACCTCCGGTCTTGATGGAGTGACCTGAATGTATATCGTCGGTGTCTGCTACTGGAACTCCGCGACGAATAGAGTTAGGTGTACCGAGTTTGGGCTCGTTTTGTTAGCTATGATGAGACCTGACCACCGGACTTGATGCAGTGACCTGAAGGTATATCCTCGGTGTCTGCTACTGGAACTCCGCTACGAATAGATCTAGGTGTACCGAGTTTGGGCACGTTTTGTTAGCTATGATGAGACCTTACCACCGGACTTGATGAAGTGACCTGAAGGTATACCCTCGGTGTCTGCTACTGGAACTCCGCGACGAATAGATCTAGGTGTACCGAGTTTGGGCTCGTTTTGTTAGCTATGATGAGACCTTACCACCGGACTTGATGGAGTAACCTGAAGGTATACCCTCGGTGTCTGCTACTGGAACTCCGCGACGAATAGATTCAGATGTACCGAGTTTGGACTCGTTTTGTGTGTTATGAAGAGACTTTACCACCGGACTTGATGGAGTAACCTGAAGGTATACCCTCGGTGTCTGCTACTGGAACTCCGCGACGAATAGAGTCAGATGTACCGAGTTTGGACTCGTTTTGTGTGTTATGAAGAGACTTTACCACCGGACTTGATGGAGTAACCTGAAGGTATACCCTCGGTGTCTGCTACTGGAACTCCGCGACGAATAGAGTCAGATGTACCGAGTTTGGACTCGTTTTGTGTGTTATGAAGAGACTTTACCACCGGACTTGATGGAGTAACCTGAAGGTATACCCTCGGTGTCTGCTACTGGAACTCCGCGACGAATAGATCTAGGTGTACCGAGTTTGGGCTCGTTTTGTTAGCTATGATGAGACCTTACCACCGGACTTGATGAAGTGACCTGAAGGTATACCCTCGGTGTCTGCTACTGGAACTCCGTGACGAATAGAGTCAGGTGTACCGAGTTTGGACTCGTTTTGTGTGTTATGAAGAGACTTTACCGGCGGACTTATGGAGTAACCTGAAGGTATACCCTCGGTGTCTGCTACTGGAACTCCGCGACGAATAGATCTAGGTATACCGAGTTTGGGCTCGTTTTGTAAGTTATGATGAGAATGAATAAATATATATTTTATTTAATACAAGTGATGGTTTCATGTGAAATAAAAGAAGGTTTTGGATTCATTTTAATTTATTCACAAATTTTTCAGCCCTAGAATATTTTTTTTTAAGTGCGAGGAATGTACCCTCAGCTTCATATTCCGTGACATTCTTGGGTCAATCAATTCTGGAAGAAGACAATTTTGGTAAAAACTAATTAAATTTATCTCCATTTTTTCCTTCCAAAATTGTTCATCTCTTTGTATGTACTCATATTTGACTTTGCCAGGGCCCGTCCAAATAGCAAACACGCAAGTGTCTTGCCTAGTAATGCGTAGCTGTCCTTGTATTTGGTAATACCATTTATGTTTTTTGTTTACCGTAAATAAATTATCACTAGGCAACCAAAAATCAACTTTTTTGAGTTTAATGGCATCGTCTGGCTCCAAACCATATGCCGAAGATGGACATTTTATTTCTATTATTCCAATCTCACACTTTCCGTCGGGGGTTGCTCCAAGAAAGGGAAATTCTCGGTCTATGAACAACCCGCACTTTTCAATGGGCATATTCAAGATCGCTGCAAGTTCGCGGATGGCAGTCGCTTCATTGCTTCTGCCATGTTTTATTGACGGGATATTGCTTAAGTCTTTCTGATACAATATTTGTTTTATTAGTGGTCCACACTCAGTGGTTATGCGACGTTTACAGACTGCTGCGAACCACGACGCTGTCAGCAGTTTCCTTCTAGTTTCTAGCCATAATGTACTGCCACTCTGCAAAACTGTGTCCCTTTCTAAATTTACCTTTTCAGTCTCCGAAAGTTCTAATGCATTTAAAAATTTATTTTTGGCCTCTTCAAATTCTTCCTCGTTCATGTCCACCTTTTGGCAACTTTCACCATAATAGGCATCTTTAGATGCAGATGGCTTTGGATTCTTTTTCTTTTTAATTTTTCTGTTGTGCCTTTTTTGATTTAAATTTTGGCGTAATTTTTCTAGCCGAACAATTTCGGGATTGGCATCTGTGCCAAAAATATATTTGTGTACTGCCGACTGAAGGACACCCGTGTTATAGGACACCACGGCTGCAGCACAACGAGCAAGATAGGACCCCCGCTGGGTAAAGTTCACTCTTTTGCCTCCTATAAATTTTGCAACTCGTGCATTAAAACTTTCCACTGCATTATTTGTTTCATTGTAAACAAAACTACAGGAATGCAGTGAAAGACGTTGGGCCAAATCTTCAACTTTTTGAAAGACCCCGTAAGCTGTCAGTTCTGGCACCATATTATTCACGTTGCGTTTTTTGACGTCATCACTACAAAAATAAGTTGCGCAGTTGGAGTGATCACCAAATATATGATAGGGACCATTTATTATATCATTTTTGATACCTCTTGCCTTTTCTTCGAAAGCAACGTTTTATTGGACCAATATTTGACGCTACTATCAATGCCCCAACGTATACGCAAATAATTTTCTTTCAGAATCTTTCGGCCCCTTATGTGGAAAGAAGTATTACTACAAATTGCTAGCAGGCCTTTGCAGTAATTTCTTAGTAAATGATTTTACATTCGATTTTACCCACAGTTATGTTATCATAAGGCCTTGCGTTCCTAATGCTAGCATAAGTGCTTGAATCACCATCTGCTATAAACTGGTGGTAGATAAGTCCATGCATACCAATGGACTTTTTGAAGCCCTCTGTTATTACAACTGCTTCTATAGCGGTAGAAGGACCTTGAAAATTTTTAAAACAAGCATGTTTCCTAGGTAATGCCCCTTTATTTTCTGCTCGTGCACAGATATTGCAGAATTTATTTTTGACACCATAATATAATACTTTTTTTGAGTGCATGCCTACGATTGCACCAACACCGGAGGAAGCACTGTAATTGGTTCCATAAGAGCGCTTGGACCAACATGCATCACCCGATACAGGTATCATAGCTAACCCATCTGTATTTACACTTCCAATAGCTAAAGCATTGTCTTTCTCCTCTTTACCCGCCTCGATCATGTAGTGCTGCGCAGCCTTTTTCCACCACCGACTTATTATGTCATGCTTAGCTTGGTACAATCGTACTGACATTGGTGGCATATTTACATGACACAAAACAGTATTAAGCTGTGTAACCCCAGCACCAATCGTCATTATACCAGCGACAATTTCTTCATTCACGTCCATTTTATTTTCAGTTTTTTTGGATGATTCTAACGTGAATTCAGCACCACACATTTTGCATTTAATTGAAAAGGTCGAGTGAAGCCCAGACCTTTTTTCACTCAATAGTTCAATTGTACTCAAATTACAATTAAACATAGACTTATGATTGCTGATTCCTTGTAATTGCTCCATAAAATAAGCCATTTCAATAAGCCTTCTTCCTGAAATCTGATAGGTTACTTTTTCTTCATCCACAGCGGTCTAGAAAAAAATATTTAATTTGTCATTTGTACCAAAGGACGTTAGCAAAACACAATAATAGTACATGTACAAGTCGTAGTAAAGAAATATGATAACTTACGTAAGATGTCTCCAAGTCATTGTTATTGGAAGTACTACAATCTGTTTCTTCTGAATGCACCTCACTTATGTCACTAGAATTGCGACTCACTTCTCGAAGTCTGTGAAAACAAACGAATTAATTTGACAGTTCTCAATTATGATGAGCATTCCATAAACAAATGATTACCGTCTTATATTTTCCAATGCATTTTTTCTGGAAAGCACTTGTTTACGAGAGCTTTTGCCAAACGTTCGACTTCTCGGCATCTATAACAACAATTGAATATTCATAGTTATTATGTACTCAAACATTTTATTATAAAAAAAAAAATAATAAAAACGAGTCCAAACTCGGTACACCTAACTCTATTCGTCGCAGAGTTTCAGTAGCAGACACCGAGGGTATACCTTCAGGTCACTTCATCTAGTCCGGTGGTAAGGTCTCATCATAGCTAACAAAACGAGCCCAAACTCGGTACACCTAGATCTATTCGTCGCGGAGTTCCAGTAGCAGACACCGAGGGTATACCTTCAGGTCACTCCATCAAGTCCGGTGGTAAGGTCTCATCATAGCTAACAAAACGAGCCCAAACTCGGTACACCTAGATCTATTTGTCACGGAGTTCCAGTAGCAGACACCGAGGGTATACCTTCAGGTCACTTCATCAAGTCCGGTGGTAAGGTCTCATCATAGCTAACAAAACGAGCCCAAACTCGGTACACCTAGATCTATTCGTCACGGAGTTCCAGTAGCAGACACCGAGGGTATACCTTCAGGTCACTTCATCAAGTCCGGTGGTAAGGTCTCATCATAGCTAACAAAACGAGCCCAAACTCGGTACACCTAGATCTATTCGTCACGGAGTTCCAGTAGCAGACACCGAGGGTATACCTTCAGGTCACTTCATCAAGTCCGGTGGTAAGGTCTCATCATAGCTAACAAAACGAGCCCAAACTCGGTACACCTAGATCTATTCGTCGCGGAGTTCCAGTAGCAGACACCGAGGGTATACCTTCAGGTCACTTCACCAAGTCCGGTGGTAAGGTCTCATCATAGCTAACAAAACGAGCCCAAACTCGGTACACCTAGATCTATTCGTCGCGGAGTTCCAGTAGCAGACACCGAGGGTATACCTTCAGGTTACTCCATCAAGTCCGGTGGTAAAGTCTCTTCATAACACACAAAACGAGTCCAAACTCGGTACATCTGACTCAATTCGTCGCGGAGTTCCAGTAGCAGACACCGAGGGTATACCTTCAGGTCACTTCATCAAGTCCGGTGGTAAGGTCTCATCATAGCTAACAAAACGAGCCCAAACTCGGTACACCTAGATCTATTCGTCGCGGAGTTCCAGTAGCAGACACCGAGGGTATACCTTCAGGTCACTTCACCAAGTCCGGTGGTAAGGTCTCATCATAGCTAACAAAACGAGCCCAAACTCGGTACACCTAGATCTATTCGTCGCGGAGTTCCAGTAGCAGACACCGAGGGTATACCTTCAGGTCACTTCACCAAGTCCGGTGGTAAGGTCTCATCATAGCTAACAAAACGAGCCCAAACTCGGTACACCTAGATCTATTCGTCGCGGAGTTCCAGTAGCAGACACCGAGGGTATACCTTCAGGTTACTCCATCAAGTCCGGTGGTAAAGTCTCTTCATAACACACAAAACGAGTCCAAACTCGGTACATCTGACTCAATTCGTCGCGGAGTTCCAGTAGCAGACACCGAGGATATACCTTCAGGTCACTCCACGTTAGCAGTCACCAAAGTACTTCATGATCACGTGCGATGAAACGTTATTTTTTAGTGAAATATTTACAATATTGCATAATATTTTGGTGTAATGATAAAATCAATAATCTTACCTTAGAAGGATCAAATTTGGTTAGTCGAATATTTTGTATTTATACAGCGATCTTTTCAACACGAGCAGCTGGAAACGAGCGATACAGTGTCCTCTCACGACGGCGGCCGAGCGCAGACTGACTCAGAATGAGGCTTTCGCACAATCGTGGGTCGGAAGGAATACAAATAAAATAACCCCTATTTCAAGCTGTTAAGACTCATCGTTAGTAGCAAAATATGTGAAAAAAATTGGTTTTGTTTTTATTTTTTCTAACCTTATTCATAGCACAATACTGTATTTTTTTTCCTCACATTTAATCTTGACTATGTTTGCCTATTTACAAAAAATAAATCAATATTAAATTACTTTATTCTTAGTAGAAAATTGTACCTAAACTTGACCCGGAATCATGAATTTTGTAGAAAGGGGTTACGAAATAACTTTTTTATGATATCAAAAATTTATTTTTTCAAAAAAAACCTTCCTCGCGTTTATAGTTGAAGACCCAAGCTATAACTAGGAGTTATTTGTCATATTTGATTTGGCTTGGTTTAGTCGCAAAATGTACCGAAAAACAGCTTAATTTTGCTCAAACTGCAAACGCGTCCTTAATAACATGCTTTTAACATTTTTGGATGAATAAAAGACTAACCCCCTTACTTATAAACGTGAATTAAATATAAGTAATACTTAAGGGCGGTTTAAGAAAATTCTTACTTATAACTGTTGCTTAAGCATGTCTTAACTAACATTTAATCACTACTTAAGAATTTAAGTAGTGATTAGTTAAAATGTTGCTTAGAAGGTGATTAGGTATTTTATAAGTAAGGGGGTTATTTTTTAAATTTTAGATTTAATAAAACTTGGTAATAAAGGGACTTAAAATTATTCTTCTCCAGTTTGCTTTACAGAAATAATCTAAAAGGCCACATTGTATGTCATAGCGCCACGCAGCGGAGGTCCCAGCCGAGTTCTAATCATTCCTACACACAAAACCGCGCTTTGCCGCACCGACAATGTGTACACTCCTTTAAAACTTCCTTCTAACCAATTCTATAACGACGTAACTCTCTTATGATGTTGTTGCACTTACGTCGTTTTAATTTTGAGGATGTAAGTACAGGACTAATGTTGTTTAGAGACTGCAGTGGTCAGACAAGACCACCGTGATGTGTTTACACCCTAAGCTTTTACAGATTAGTAAGTAACCCACTAGTTAGGTTTTAAAAATAACAATAACCTTGTAATGTATGTAAAGAGTTTACGTACTGTGGCTTTGAAAATTTTGTTTTTTTCAGTGTTGTTTTACAGGATGGGACCACCTACGTAGGACATATTTTCAGCTAAACGAATTAAGCTGAAATTTATCTTATCTCCTTACACAGGTAGGTATTGAATAAACTTTTAACTTTTAGGTGCGTAGTTTTTAAACTACGTACATATTTTTCAGACAGTCTGCAAAATATTTTAGACCAGGTTTTACCAGATTTTTTTCGACTTTCAAATTCCCATTTCTGTTTCCCCCCATGTCCAAATGTTAAACCTTGCTAAAAATATTTACCCACTGAACTAAAATATTGTAGGTAAATTATATAATCTACATAACGAAATCACATAGTATAACCCCCACTAAAACATAATACATACCATAAAAAGTTCGTTATCGCAGTATCGAAAAATCGGTCCCACCCTTTTAATCAGACCAACCCCCGTAATGAAATCTGGGACGCCATTAAGGGATTAAAAATAATAACTACCCATAAGCGGGGGTCGTGATTGGACATGAGGGTCCGAGTGCTCCTTAATGAGCTATTGACAGTATTTGAGGGTTCAAAACAGGAGCAATCTATTTTGGAGGACATAGTTTCGTAAATATAGCTGGTTGTCTGTGGGAAATGAATTTGATATGGAGACTGATATGTACTTACCTATTATATGGCAGAGGTGTACAAAAATGTCAAAGTATGGTATCAAAAATATGTCTGAATAGACTATTCAGTAGTTGATTTTCGATCATAAGATGAAATTGATATAATGATAATGACGGTTGTTAGTATGACAGAAGAAACGGAAAACCCCAAATATCGTTTAAACAGGGCAGGAAAGAGATAATAATTTGTTAACCAAATCAGCTACTTAAGTGTTAAGCAGTAATTTCGAAAAGCTTCGCTATTTACCGGTGTAGCTACTGAAAAATTCCCATTAGGTATAATTAAAAATCTAACACCACAAAAAAATCAACCTGTCGGCAGTATTTAATAAAACGAGACACGGCAGCCATGAAATCAAAACCCATAGCGTCCCCTGTTTACCAATTAAGAGTTTTTTGTTTGTGCTAAACTCGACGGGTCAGCGTTTTTGATCCAAAATGTCGGAGGGTAGATTTTTGATGATGAAAATAAAAATTGAAAGTGTGGATCGTATGGTTGGTATGTTGCGATCAAAATTGGGAACGCATGGGTGTTGTTTTTAATCTGAAGGGTTGTATGAAAAAATAAGGAAACCCAAATAATATGCAATGTCTCTGAGATAATAAAATGTGCTTTGAACAAACCGGTAACAGTGCAGTACCATCATTCCGAGATCATGTACATCTAAATTTTACTAATAAAAAAGCTGATCTATCTCAGTTTCAAGTTTCTTCATCTAATTAAAACATTCATTACACATACATTCCTTCAAATAACATGGCATTGTCTTTTATCTATACGACTCTTTCTTTCTTCATATGAATTCAATCACCTAAAGCTCGAGCAAAATTTTCTTCAGCTACGTCTCCCACAAATCAACCTTATGTTAATCATTACTTTCGCTCCAGCACATATCATACGTAACCAGTGGAACTCACAAAGCGTTCTCTATACTTTGACGTAACGTTGGCGCCGCGTCTGTTAAATATAACCGCGGTTAAGTCACAGGGGGATGAGCAGACGTCACCCGTTAAGCTGTCTGGATAGTGCGTCACTGAGACTTGCTAGGAACATTTATAGAGCTGTTACTCTCTATGTTAGCTGTAAATTATATAATTGTTACGCTCTATGTTAGCTGTAAATAATATTAAATTGATTCTATTGTGTCTCTTTAAGACCAAATATAGCCCATCTTGTTAGTCGAGTAGAAATAGTAACTACTCCTTCATTTGTGGAGTATTATAGAAAAAATTGACAACAGCACAGAGATATCAGTGCTGGTGTAAGATTATTTGGAAAGAAAACCTTTTTACACTGGCGTATTCTGACTGGCAACAAATGGCATCATCATCAGCCTATCGCAGTCCACTGCTGGACATAGGCCTCTCCAAGTGCACGCCACTGAGATCGATTTTCGGCTACTCGCATCCAGCTCCTGCCAGCCGTCTTGCGCAAGTCATCACTCCACCGTGCCTGAGGACGTCCTACACTACGCTTGCCGAGGCGTGGTCTCCACTCTAGAACTCGTTTACCCCAACGGTTATCGGTTCTTCGGCTAATATGGCCAGCCCACTGCCACTTCAGTTTGCTGATTCGGTGGGCTATGTCGATGACCTTGGTTCTCTGACGGATTACCTCATTTCTGATGCGATCCCTCAGAGAAATGCCAAGCATAGCCCTTTCCATAGCCCGCTGAGCGACTTTAAACTTGTGGACCAGCCGTACCGTCAGTGTCCACGTTTCGGCTCCGTAAGTCATGACAGGTAGGACGCACTGATTGAAGACTTTCGTCTTTAGGCACTGTGGGATCGACGATGTTAGGACTCGACGTAGCTTCCCAAATGCAGCCCAACCCAACTGAATTCTCCTATTCACCTCGTCCTCAAAGTTGTTTCTACCTAACTGCAATGTCTGCCCGAGGTATACATATTTCCGAACAACTTCGAGAACGGCGCCGTGTATCGCAATCGGTTCCGGTAGAACATGTTCATTGAACATGACCTTGGTTTTGTCCAAGTTCATCCGTAGGCCGATGCGTAGAGAAGATTCAGCCAGGTCGTTCAGCATTTGTTGTAGGTCCTGCAGCGTTTCTGCCATGATGACGATATCGTCAGCAAATCGCAAGTGAGAGATGTGTTCGCCATTGATGTTGATGCCACGTCCTTTCCAGTTCAGCGTCTTGAACATATCCTCCATTGCATTAGTGAACAGTTTCGGGGAAATAACATCCCTTGTCTCACTCCTCGATGCAACGGTATGGGCCTTGTTTGCTGATTTTGTACTTGGACGGACATTGTAGCGGCTTCGTAGAGACATCTCATCACTTGGATGTATCGCCAATCTACTTGACAACGCTGCAGGGACTCCAGAACAGACCAGATTTCAACCGAGTCAAAGGCCTTCTCATAGTCCACAAATGCTAGACACAGGGGCTGATTATACTCTTCGGTCTTCTGTATAATCTGCCGCACTGTGTGGATGTGGTCTATGGTGCCGTATCCGCTCGAAACCCAGCCTGCTCCGGTGGTTGGAATTCGTCGAGTCTTCGCGCAAGTCGGTTCGTGATCACTCTTGAGAACAGCTTATAGACGTGGCTTAGGAGGAAATGGGTCGATAGTTCTTCAACTGGGTTTTGTCTCCCTTTTGAAGAACAGGACGACAACACTCCTACTCCACGCCTCTGGAGTTCTCCCTTCAAACAGGACGGCATTGAAAAGCTTCTGGAGCTCCCCCAGTACGGGCTTTCCTCCTGCTTTTAATAGCTCTGTTGTAATGCCATCCTCGCCAGGGGCTTTTCCATTTTTGAGCTGTCTCAGAGCGATCTCGATTTCGCCACTGCTGACTTCTGGCAGGTCTTCGGTGAAATGGCGCGTTAATGTGGCTCTAGAGTCCTCATTTCCGGGATCAGGTCGAGATGCATGCGATGCGTATAACCGGCCATAGAAATTTTCCACTTCCGAAAGGACTGCCGGCACCGAAGAAACGACTTCTCCACTTGCTGTGGTCAGCTTCGTCAAGTGGCTTCTTCCAAGAGATTGTACGAACACCTTTGACCCCCGATTCAGCTCAATTGCTCTTTCAATGTCAAGAGTATTGGAGCACCGGAGGTCGCGTCGTACGTGCTTGTTGATCTCTTGGTTTAGAGCCCGCTTAGCTGACGAAGTGACAGGTGGGTTTTCACGTCGTCTCTTCATAAGCCCTAATGTCTCTTCCGAAAGCTTTGATTTCTTGCCCTTACGCTGCATGTTACAGAATCTCGAACCTTCCTCCCTGAGGATCCGAACCACATTTTCGTGGTTCTGGTTAACGTCTGTTGTGGTTTCCACGGCGGCAAATCGGTTCTCCAAATTTGACTGGAACGTTTCAGATCCTGTCATGGTTTGGAGCAGTGTTGTCGGAGCCTGGCCTTCATCAGACGGAAACGTTCAGCCTTGAAGTTGATATTCAGAGAGCCTCGGACAAGTCGGTGATCGCTACCGGTATTAAACCTATTGATCACGGAGACGTCTCTGAATATGTGCTTCTTGTTCGTCATGATGAAGTCAATCTCATTTTTAGTCATAGTGTCGGGGCTTTGCCACGTCCACTTCCTTTGGGGCTGCTTTTTGAAAAAAGAGTTCATCAAAAAGAGCCCCTCACGTTCGAGGAAGTTGACGAGCATTTGCCCCCTATGATTCCTGCTTCCAAATCCATGGGATCCTACTGCCGATTCGCCGCAAATCTGTACTCCCACTTTAGCGTTAAAGTCCCCCATGACAACGGTGTAATGGGTCTTTGTAGTGAAGTGGAGGGCCCTTGATATGTCATCAAACATATCCTCCACTTCATCGTCTGAATGTGTCGAGGTCGGTGCGTACACTTGCACTACCTTGAGGCTATACCTGTCGGTGAGCTTTAAGATAAGGTACGCTACCCTGTTCGACACACTAGACACCTCCACAACGTTATCAGCTAGGGACTTATTAACCAGAAACCCAACGCCACCTTGGGATTGTTGGTCTCCCTCTCGGAAGTACATTAGGTGACCTGATTCGAGGGTAATGGTGTCCTCCCCCTCTCTTCGAACTTCACAGAACCCTAATATGTGCCACCTAATCTTCCCAAGTTCCACCTCGAGTTGCGCCAGATGCGAGTCAAGCCGTAGCGTGCGGCCGTTGTACGTCGCCAGAGTCAGTTTTGTTTGGTGGCCTCCCGTAACCCGGAGATTCTTCGCACCCCCTGCCCCGCCGTAACCACGGTCGCCACCATGACCGGGAATAGCGGGACTGCCGGGAACTAGGGGCCGTGGCTTTTTTGTGCTGCTCATAGAGGTATTTAGCCTACTGCTATCACGCTGGCCAGACGGGTTGATAGAGGGTTTTTTCCGAGTGTTCCTTCTCTTGCACTGGTGTTTGGTACATTTTATACTCCATTAGTCGACTTTTACGACACCCACTGGAAGAAGGGGTAGCGACATATGTATTCTTAAGCCGTCGCTACACGGCTAAAAAATAAATTATATAATTGTTACGCTCTATGTTAGCTGTAAATAATATTAAATTGATTCTATTGTGTCTCTTTAAGACCAAATATAGCCCATCTTGTTAGTCGAGTAGAAATAGTAACTACTCCTTCATTTGTGGAGTATTATAGAAAAAATTGACAACAGCACAGAGATATCAGTGCTGGTGTAAGATTATTTGGAAAGAAAACCTTTTTACACTGGCGTATTCTGACTGGCAACAAATGGCATATAGTCACAAAATGCCAGCGTTAGTGACCGCCGCTACACTCGGATAGTGAGGACCTATAATAAGAAGAATATATAAAATACTATCCTTACAAACCTTGTCAACATGTTTTTTAATACTGTAACACCAAATTCTCACAGTCACACTTACAACAAAACCCGATATAATTCCACTTCAAAATCGTATCCGAACCTGACGATCGTGTCTCAAATGATCCTGGATTACCGTTCACATGCCTATCAATAGTTCACAGTATAAAATCAATCATACTTCTTGGAATTAAGGTGTATATTCCTTTGTAAAGGTATCCTCAGTCACTTTAACGTGTCTATTGACACATGTGATGATTTGATGCTTGTAAGTTTATAGTGTAGTTATCTTAAGAGTAACCGCACATTGCACACTAAAAAGTCGGCCGATAGTTGGCAAAATTATTTCCAATTGACAGCTTTCAGTCGGTCTGGTACCAGCTAAATACCTGATCTTTGTAATGTGGGTACTACCATCTATCCATCTTCATACTGAATTATAAGCCCAAAAAAACTAACTTCCGGTCAAAGTCAATTATTTATTTCATTTAGGCCTTTACAAGCACTTATGAACGTCAAAAATATAACTAAGTTTGAGTCTAGTTGCTCATTCCAAAAGTAGCTTCCTATGGAGAAGAACGGACAAGAAACTCTTTTTAAAGAACCGGCCGATTAAAAGTTTGCAGTTTGCTAGGGAGTCTGAAGACAGCTCTAAAAATATATTTTACTTGTTTTGTAATATGTTATAGTGTAACAGTTTCAATGAACCTTTATTTACTTAGATAATGTTTGATCCTTCCTGTTGTATGGCACGGTTTTAGAACGTCATAAACTAGGTCTTCTGTGTGTTTTGATTGGTTTCTGTTAGAATTATTGATATTAGAAATAGGTGATGAGAAAGTCCTTTTGTATATTGATATAAATAGACCTAGTTCTGGATGTATGGCGACTAGATTTGCTTCCATACAGCAATCTCATAAAGTTCATTGAACTCCATGATAAAATAATCATATATGCACGTTATCTTCCGAGTCCACCTAAGTACCACCACTACTGCCATGCCCATTAGCGTATATTGTTAGCGCAATATCCAAGATCCAAAAAAAACAATTTTAAAAAGACTTAAAATTCTACTTCTGAATAACACGTTAGGTAAATGCCAGTCAGCCTAGTTTCGTAGTCATTATTATAAATATCTGCAAATTGAATTGACTGGTGACATGTGTCTAAACGAAAAATTTTTCAACAAAAATATTAGATATTGTTATATCAAACATAGTAACGTTATTTATGGAAATATGACCAGCATAGTTGTTTAAAATCAATTCTATCGTAAATAGTTATAAAAGATTTGTTCAGACAAGCGCAACCATTTTTTTTCAACAGACATTGCATATTCAAGCTGCATCACAGTCACATAGCACCCTATGTGATCTACCCCTGCAAGTACATGTGTACTGAGGGTAGTACAAACACTATGGGGGTGTAATTCCATCATTCCCATGACAGCACCCCGAATTAAATTGAATTCATGGCCATCTCGTGTCATCGAGGATGGTGTTATGCGAAATAGTGATAGGACCACGATTTTTTTGACGTACTTCAAAAAAGGAGGTGGACCATTTATATATCTATGTATGTTTGTTTGTGTGCGATTATCTTACGTTTAGCTGAACTGTTCATTTCATGATACGGTTTTCAGAGGAGGCTTAGGTATATTATCGTGGTCGGACTAATTTTTGATAAATATGTGTTGTTTTAAACTTAATATTATAAACATCAAGTTTTATACGCTGTTAACATAGTCAAAGGCATATTTTTGGCTCACTTTTTGCATAAAATCATTCACAAAAATATGACTACGTACAACCAGTAATCCTCTTGCTAAGTGCACTTGTCAATTTCTACCATGGGGCACACATATATCTACCAATCTATTCAAATACTGCCCACCAACTTTAAAATACCTCCAGCTACAAAGCATATTGGACTCTATTTTTATGTATTAAGGTTTAATTTACGTTAGCAGATTTTTTGGCAGAGGGTAGTTTAAAATTGTACCGATAGTTTAGCTGGGAAAGGACTGCCATTTTGTAATCCTGACGGCAAAGTGCACTTTGTCAATACCGAGGGGTAATTAAATGTACTGTATATAGGGAAGAATGTATAGTATAGAGTTGGCAGTTTTCGATGGGATGATTGAGGCTAAGCAACGAAAAAATATGCAAAAATCTGAACACAAAGTAGGCATATGACTATAATCAGACGACTAAACTTTTGGTTAAAGGTTATGTAACATTACCTACTATTGGCAAATGTTTTCAATACCTATAAATTAAGTTTTCATAGGATGATTCCAAGAAGAATACCTACAAAAACATTTCATGGGATAGTTAAGCCTGAAACCGCAACAATCATTTTAGAAAAGGAAACACAAATACCACCCAATTAGACTACTCAATCAAAAATCGATCAAACAGACTCTTTAACTAAATTAAAACGTAAAATTCTCAAGTGGAAGTATGAAAAGGAACGATTAAAGTTTACTCAGCCATTAGCCGTGTTTGGGGCCTTCACGACTATGCGTAAGAGGCTCGGCAGCTACGGAATTAAATGGCAATCGATAACAAGTAGCACCCGGTCTATTGGGGAAAATTAAGTGTTGTCGCGGTGAGGATGGGGAATTTGGACCTGAGAAAATTCACAAAAAAAATAAAAAAGCATTTTTTTAAATGTCTACCGAGCTTACAAAAGAGACTTGTTACAATGATGTTACAATGAGTCTTCTTTCAAATTCAAATTCAAATCTTTATTTGCGTTCCATATGTAATACAGGTGGTATTTTTATAAAGTTATATTAGTATGTGCAGATCAATTTCGAGATTCTCTGTTGGTTTTCAGAAAATCTCGCTTTTCTAGGTTCTTACGTACGCCAGTAGAGACTTTTTTACATGCTGAAAATCACTAGATTGGATACTTCAGCATTCACTTACTTGCATCACCAATTATTCTACTATGGACTATTTTTCGTTCTCTAGCTCAGCAACGACAAAAAAAAACAGCAT
Organism: Helicoverpa armigera; assembly: GCF_030705265.1. NCBI lineage: Eukaryota > Metazoa > Arthropoda > Insecta > Lepidoptera > Noctuidae > Helicoverpa > Helicoverpa armigera. Next base: position 7,740,031 of record NC_087136.1, on the reverse strand, counting down.
CCAATTCCCCAACCTTACCGCGACCCCAAAGATCTAAAGAAGGAAATATCCTAATTAAATATGGATGCAACGTAATGAGTTATGCAAATATTGTAGACGGTGGCTAACGATTGGGGAGGGAGGGGATAGCTACCCACCACCCGGGGATAGGAGGAGGGATAGATACTTCGATTCGACAGTACCGTCGGACGAATCATTCCAAGTATTTACTTTAACAATCTTTGGTATGCTTTCTTTGAAAATTATATTGAAAGGGTTACTCTGAATTACTTTGTTTGCAATATTTTTAGTTAAGGGTTTGCAATTTGATGGATAACGAAATGGTGAGTCAAATTAGGTTGTAGATAGAAGTTTTATAATTATGTTGGGGTTAGTTTAGAGAGGATTTGAATGGATATAGATGCGGGAAATCCTTCCATATTTGTATGATGATTTAGAGAAAGGGTACCTTCGTTGTGTCTTAGTTTATAAGACCTTGATTTAAAAATCCCAATTCACAAAAAGCGTTCATACAAACACTAATTTTATACCTTCTTGAAATCTTATGATGATGGTGCGCTGTTACAGTTTTTCTGTGTTCAGTACCTTAATGGGAATTTTGAAGAAAAACAGTTTGTTGTTCGACAAAGTCATTATTATAATGTAAGTCGCCAGTTGGTCAGAAGTTTCTTAAGTGGCCAACAATATACATTATTTATTAGATGTTGTACTTTTTGAAGCTGTGTCTGTTTAATGGATTTGGTAATATTGCTAATCTGTCCGAGAGTTTGTGTGGTTTTTGAGGTAAAAAATCGTTTTGGTGAACTAGTTATCAACTTCTTTCATCATCAACTTGATTCGTTCTAGTATTGTTACAATGTTCGTTATTAAGTATTTACTAGAGTTTGATGAAATTGTGCATATCTTTAATCAAAAGAAATAATAATGAGCAATTGTTTTGTTAATCCAATCGAAACCCAAGCACTATCTGTGCCTAAATAAATGAACCCCTCGCAAAAATAGTAAAATTTTACATTTATGCATACATACATGAAGTCAACTATCAATTCAATCAGTATGGGTACTATAAGTAAATAAAAATCTTAATTAATACAAAATGCAAAGTCAAAAATACATTAAAAAAACTGTAAAAGGTTAACAATTTACGCAATTACGATGGCGCTTCAACAAATGTACTGCAATGTAGATAAACGAGGCTGACAACACAAATATACAGGTGTAAACATTAATAATATGGAACGCAAGGTGAACAAACAAATACAGGTTAAAACCATAGTAGTAGATAAGTAGTAGGTACTAAGTTCTGTAAGCCTTATCATAATAGTAATATGTTTAAAAAAAATACTGTGAAATACGGTTCCTAATCTCTTCACTCGGTACGTACAAATTAGAAATTGCAAGCATTATAATTTAACAGCGAAACTACTACGTTAAGCACAGAATATTTACCTATGGGAGATTATTCATATCCTTATGATGCTACAAATTGGACTTTATTGATCAATATTTTACAACATTTATCTTTTAAATAATTTTCTTTTTCACTTATTCAGTACCTCCCTTGTGATTGACCTCCCTTTGATTTTAGCAGAAATCACGAAATTGTCCAATTAAATAACCATAGTACCATCATAGATAGCAATACCTATAGGTACAACCATCAACAAAGGGATTAAATTAGTTTTTGAGCAAATATTCTAAGAGCCGTCGAAACTTTCATATTCAATAGTCGAAAAGGATAGGGGGTCTAAAGTACCACTGATTTAAATTTCATTAGAAAAGGGTTCCATTTATGAATTTTTACTATGTATGTATTTAGGTTAGATAGCGGTACATAAGTAATGTGTATTTGTTATTCTCGATAGTGAAGTAGTGTAGTGTAGTAATGTTTTAAGTAGTTTTTAATTTTTTTAAATCCTGTTAATAAAATGTAAAACTATGAGTCTATGTCCCTATCTAGTCCATTCTTATAGAATCACGTGCAACCATGAAAAACATTTTTTACATACACACAAAAAAATATCTTACACCTTGCCCTTTTTCTCAGGATTATATAACAACAATCCTATTAGAATTAGGCATCTACAGCAACCGAAATATAATAATTGATGCCCTAAGCTACATCACATCCTTAAACAATGAATTTGGTACACCATAAAAAAACACACAAAAATGAAAATACCTCATCCACATCATCACCCGCCATTTTGAATCTTAACCCTTAACCCAAAGCGACGTTACATTTTAATAAAATTCTTCAGCAAACATTAATGAAGTCGGGTACAGAACAAGCACCGCTATTGTAGCTTGCGTCGCCATTATGATTTTAACCGAGATAATGCACGGGAAATGACGGTAAAAGAAATTTAATTCGCGTAACGATGAAAGGGTTATATAGGGTCGGCTTTGATAAATAAAGAGGGACCCTGAGGATATTGCCGGCCCCTTTTTTGCTCTACATATTGATATTAATGCTTGTGAATTTTGACAAAATTGCGAGTAAGCCTTTGTGTTTTGGGTTCAGCCTGATTTTAGGGTTCCGTACCCAAAGGGCAAACCTTTCGCTCCTCTGTCCGTCCGTCCGTCCGTCCGTCTGTCACCAGGCTGTATCTCATTAACCGTGATAGTTAGAGAGCTGAAATTTTCACAGATGATGTATTTCTGTTTCCGCTATAACAACAAATACTGAAAACTAGAAAAAAATAAATAGTTGGGGGCTTCCATACAACAAAGGTGATTTTTTGCTCATTTTTGCTCGATATCCATAAATATATATAGATTATTACTTTGGATGGTACGGAACCCTTCGTGCGCGAGTCCGACTCGCACTTGGCCGGTTTTTTTTTATGGGTTGCAAGCCCGTTGTCTCGTTTTGCGTAAATGAAATATTACGGTTGTCTTTTTGGGAATGGCGGCATTATGGAGTTTTGGGGCTCATACTTTTATATGAGCGTGTTACAGGTTGTGTAAGTATTGTAAATGTGGACGATACATTTTTATACTTACGTTGTTTATTTTTATTTATAGCTTGTGGCATGGATTTTGTGGAAAGTATACCTACGAGTTTTAAGTGAAGATGTTACGTCGGTTTTGGCAAATGAATTCAAGCTTGTGATAAGTTTAGAGATACTAAGAGCAAAGTTCGTAAGTGAAATCGAATTGATTAATAACAAAATGTTCATTGTTCAAGTCATGATGAAAATACATCACCCTTCCTTACGTCGCTCAATCGGTCAAAAAGCTTCTGTAGTTTGGATATCCTTATCTTATCTTATCCTTATCCAAACCTATATTGGTATGGACCTTTGTACCTTATTTTAAACAAGTACGCTTTCTGCATTTGACCCAAAAACAGCGCACACCAATCACAACATCCTACAAAACACAATTAACCCTAAAACAGCAACATATCAATATCTTACCCCGAACATAATTACCGCAACATGCTTCTATTCGTCACAAATCCCGAGTAACTCTCAACATGTCCGTATCAGATACTTCATTAATATTTCGCCATCATCCCGGTAATTAAGCGGGCCACAGCAGTGGAAGGGTTACGTAAATATTACCGAGGTTATATTCAATATTCATTCGAGTGAATCTTTGTCAGTTCAACAAAGGTTTTTAGGGTTAGGGTACACTATTACCGAAAGGGTTTTGGTCCTTTGAGACGGAACTTTGGTTTTGTGATTAGTTAATCGTTATTGTTGATAGTGTGATCAGAGCTTTTGATAAGCAGTAAGTACCTCTGTATTGGCGTTTTCAAAGTAAACAGTTGTGTTTAGAAAAACCGACGTTAATATAAGTACCTATTGTTGAACTTAGGCCTAACTGTATTTGCAAGCTTGTCTGTCACGCACGCTAGATAAAACAAATGAATCGTAACTTAGCACGACCATATTCATATACAAAAAGCTACATAGATTTATTTACAAGTTACATACAGCAAATCACATTCTCATCAACACATAACATATGTAATTTGTACACGGCGGCTCGTGATTAGAAAGTATATGAAACGTTATACATTGGGATAATTAAAAACATTTGCCGCACGACTCTGCTCCCTAACGTCAGCGGTGTGATTTCGTCGTACGCACGTCTTCGTTTCGACTGCCCATCGTTGTATGGTCAGCAAATCTGTTTGCCAGCATATTTTTTTAGCTTTAACTTTAAGCTTTAGACGCTGTTTTATATTGAATTATTTTTGAAGGTTTAAGCGCTCCCGATAACAACCAAAAGGTGCGCTCCGAGGAATAATAAAGGTGCGCCTCAAAACCGTGGCGCTTATACGTACAAGTAAGAACTAATAGTAACTACAGATTTATTTTATATCATTATTTTATTCATTGTTTGCCTTCTTCACTATTTTTTAGGTTTCAATCTATAGGTTGACAGAGATTAAAGAAACGACTTAGGGAACACCTACTTACGTTTTTCCAAGTTATAGTTAAATTAAGTAGGTACCTATAAAAAAATCGCAGCAGTATAAAGTTACCATCAAACCCAAAGCTACAATCGTTAGCTTCAAACACCATATAATACCTATCCAACAAAAATCATAAAAAATACGATTTTCTTCCTTATCCCCATATTTTTACACAAAGCTGTACCTCACGGCTATAAAACAGAACTTGTTTCATTAAGTCGCGACTGACATTGCTTTTTATAGCTTGGCATCGCTCGCAGTGGGATCAGACCTTTAGATATTCCTTGAAGCCTTTTGTACAGTGTAAGGTAATGAGATGGATAGGAAAGTAACAACAAAGTTAACAAGGAGAATGATTATATACAGTTGGTATAGTTTTTTTCATATTTTTGTACGTTATTATCGAGAGGATTATGAATTCTACTTGTAAAAAGATCAGTCAGCATATTATATACTTTTGCAGATGTAAAAGCTAAGTACCTAGCTAGCGTGATTGGCTAGGCACTTTTTGGTAAATAATACGTATACATTTTTTCTTACACAACCCTTTTATGCCTGAAAGTTAAACAGAGATAAGGCCGATGTGATGAATTGGGATGTTATTCATTTAGGTATTGAAAAAGCTTTTACATATATCTTCTAAAATCTGAGATAGATTATTTTTTTCATTTTTATCTTAATTCGCTAACCATACCAGTAGTTACGACAAGTCGTATCGTAACAGTTCACTATGAAATTCACACGATCGCCGGTGAACATCTGTCACGATCTTCAGTCTACGCAACTTGTCTATGGGGCCATTACATTAGCGGTAAAGAACTGTTAAAGCTTAACTTATGATTGGCCAAATGGTTAACGTCAGTGTTAGTGGACTTTTTTACATGAAATTGATATTCTTAAACAAGTTGAAAAATATAAATATTCTATCAGAGCCTATTTCTGACTACTTTTCTATACTTTTCTTACTTTATTGTGTGTCCAAAAATAAATAGGTTTATTTTCTACAATTCAAAAATAATATAGACTGCCTCTTACATCGACAATGTATAAGATAGGGAAGTTATAACTTAATTTTTGCCGCATTTTGAAGTGGAGGAAAGTCCTCCACTTCAAAAAAACGATTTCAGTATTAGTAAGCTTTTCCTCTCAGTTTTCGTGGCCACACTTTCCCCGTCGCATCCACTCGCGCCACTTGTTCCAACGTGCTCATTATTTTTTATACATAATCTTAGCGAGTTATAGTTTTCTATGATTAACTGTACTTTCGTTTCAAAGATTGATTATTTAAAATTTTGTTCGCTGTTAATTATAGGTTCGAGTTAATTGAGTAATTTATGGTGATGTGTTTAATCGTTTTGGCATGTTGTAGATTTTGTTTTTGGTTTTTGTTAGCTTGGGAAATGTGACTGAACTTTTTTACCTGTGCTATTTTATTTTATTTTGCAAATTAAGTGTAAAATATGAAGGCTTTTTGGTTTTTCAGGTAGTAAACTATAAATAGTTGGGGGTACGAGGTGAAACTATTTTGAACACAATATGCGATGCCTCTAAGCTACTATTTACAAAACATTCTCACATTTTCAAAAACCTACCCAACAGAAGAATACAAAATTAAACCAAGTTTACTATCTTAACAATTTCAAAAGTAAAAATCACAATTGAAACAGCTCACAGCAATGTTAATAACACTTTATTAAATAAATAGTAAAAATTAAGCGTAAAGTTATTAAATAACAGTCATTTTCAACTCCGCAATTTCAAAAACAATTATCATTGCGCAAAAGTCTGTAATTTTTCAACGCAGTTTGCACATTCACGCAATATTAAAATCCTTGCTAGTTCTTATTATAAATACAAAGTAAAGCACTGTGATATTATTTTTGGGTTTTTTTCTTGAGTTTCTGTTTTATTGGGTGAGATTCAGGGTACTTAACAAGCCCTAGTTTTAGAACCTTCTCAAATTCAACTGACGACTTCTTACGTGGAATTGTAACAACGATTGCTACTGAGTAGCATTTGGTGAGGCTGGCTTACTGTATTCTTCCGGGAACGTTAAAATAACATCAACCTTTAGACTTCCCACCGCTACGTTTCTAAAACCTAGAAAGCGATTTCAGTATTAGGTACCCAAAATCGAACCAATGGCGCAACTGTGACGAACACGGCAGAGTGTCAAATGGACGATACAAATTATAATCAATTCAAGTTTGCAAACGATAATTAGATAACATCGGTCCCTTCCAAAATCGCTAATTTCAACATAAAACCGTCTACCAACAAATAGTTCTGTATAATCTGTCGACTAGCAAAACTCCTGCGTTATGCACAAACGCAATTCGCAGCCCTTACAAGTTGTAATGATGAACAATTGCGCCACAGAGCGTTTGCGAGCACAATCACGACTGCGCCGCCCTCGCTCCTTCTACATATCTCGTTGTAAGATCAATGGGTTAAGATGTGAGATGAAGCGGGGTTTTGATCCGGTGATGGAATATATAAATTGAGGCTGTGAAATTGGGCTGTTAAGGTTTGAAACTCAATGCAAGTTTATTTAACAGAAACTCTTGTTTAATAAACACCGTGTAAGTAGTTTAGCTAGTTACTCGCTGTTTCCCACTGTTCCACCCGCATACGTAGTGAACTGTTTCCCGCACTTTACAAATAATCTATTTATGTCCTTTATTTAGACTATCTGTGTATCAAATATTATTTAAATCAATTTTTTGCGATAAAGGACAAAATTTATCTACAGAAAATAGTATCTATTTTCTAAAAAAGGAGGAGGTTCCTCAATGAGCGAGGCGTCAACTACTGGGAATATCAATAATTATGTTATTACTACTACTAAAAATATCCGTAGGTACGTTAGACGTGCCTGTGTAAATTCAGATGCTTGTATTTTTTTAATGAAAATCGTTTTCCTTTCGATTCCTTCCAGCGACAAGCTCTTCACTTGCACCACATACCACCACGCACAGAACACCTAATATCATCATTAACGATTGTACCAAAAATACCTCATGATTGATGATCTCTTTATTGTCTTCACAGACACGATTATACCACGATTTCTTAATTCGGTAATTAGGTGTAGCAACGAGTGAAGCTGCGGGCTGTGATTGTATGTGATCGTGGATCCTTTCGGTTGGGCAATAAAAAGTACGTGATGCTCAAACAGAGTATTTTAATTGGATCTGTAATGTGATTAGAATGGGCTCAATATGGAGTTGTATTTCGTCAACTGAAGATTGCAAGTCTTTTATAAGCTCTTACAGTCAGTGCCTGTTATAATTAGTTTTTGACCTGTATCCATTTACAAGACAATAATTTTTACCAACTTCTAAACAACATGTTAAGTTATGTAACGCATATGTTTAACAAATAAATATTTTGATTCCGATACGTGGAGCAATAACTCTTTATGGACGCTGAAGTCCTCGTGTCATTCTTTTTATAAATATAGGCAGGCCATTACGAATTTACAGGCAACTAAAAACGGTATCACATAACTGTAATCTCAGTACCCCAGCAGATGTCTCTCAAACCCGCTTACTCATGCATCCATACTCCCTACATACACACATACATACATAGGGTGCTTACGTGGGTGTATATCTACATGGCCGAAGGGTTGCGTCGACGCACCCACGTCAAACTTACAGCTGCTCGGAGCCGCACGTAAATCAGTTAAAGAGCCACGTGACAGCCCTGGACAGTTGTGGAGAAAAGTGCTGAAGAGAAAAATGAGAGGAAATAACTATAGTGACAGATTTGAATACGTTTAGGTATTCCTGGTTGACAACCTTATATGAATAATACTAATTTTGTAATAGGGAACGCGATAAGACGTGTAAATGTTTGAGATTGCATGCCTATTTAGAAGACTTCTTTTAGATAGAGTTTATATTTTTGAATGACATATAAATTAATCAAAGAGCAGGCAAATAGGCAGGCAGTGTACAAATAGGGTACTCAAACTGATGTAATTAACATAAGAGCAGACAATTTTTTGCAGGTTAGTAATACAGTTACAGGGCACTAGAAATATCTATGTGGGTAGGTAGTGAGCCTATTAGGTAAGGATACTTTTAAGATATCCTATTTTACCAACAGACTTACATCATTAAGAACTTTTACCAATATTTTTTTTAACAGATTTTCTCCCAAAATAACTTTGACTTATTTAACGTATAACCCAATAGTTTCCTACAAACAGTAACAAAACATCAATAAGTACAGACACGTGTCCTACTAGCACAGTGACGCTAGGGACGATACAGTGACCTACATGAAGGGCGAGGGTATTGAATAACCCATGGCTTCGTGTGTATCGCGGGTAGGGCTGCCATTTCGAATTTCGCCAAACCCGGACAAACATTTTTAAAAACCCGGACATTTGGCGTAAATCGCATTTTTTCCCCGGACGAGACCGTTTTTTTTTTAACAAAACAAGACCTAATTTTTAACATTACCATATTACTTAAATTCAATGAGGTGCTTCCTTACATGAAAAGTCAGGGCCGTCTCTAGCTCATGTAGTACCTAGTATTGAAAGATTGTGACTTAATGTATTTTGAAGGTCATAATTAAAAAAGCTCATATGGAAACTAGGAGTTACCTTCTTAATAGGTTTGACAGAAAAAAAATGAAAAATACAAACAACTGTAAAGTGAAGTTGCCGCAAGAGAAGCGAGCGCAAAATTTTTTGAATATTGGGATATTCAAGTAGCTAAACGTAAAAAAAAATTGTGCCAAGAAAAGAAGCCGCGAGCGAAGCGAGCGCGAAAATTTTTGAATTTTGGGACACTCCGACTTCTGCATTATTAGGCGCCCGGGTTATTCGCATACCCAGGCACCATAGGTTAAGATGGCCCTGTGAAAAATGTCCGGGTTTTCCCCGGACACTTCTTGAAACCCCGCCCGGACGGCCCCCGGACGGCCTCCAAACGAGGACAAATCCGGGGAAACCCGGACGGATGGCAGCCCTAATCGCGGGGGATGTTATGTTGTGTTAGAGTTTGTTGTTGGTAGTTTGTGACTGGTATATGATAAAAAATAATGTAAAATCGTTGAACCTAGTGTTGAAACTATTCTGGTGAATAAAAGATAATTTTACTGACAGATTAATCTAATATTATCTACTTTTCTTGACAATTCAGGCAATAAAAATCTATGCTTTCGTTAATGACAGCCAGGCGGTCAATGGATAATCTGAATACGTTTATCCTGCTAGCTTTACCAACAGAGATAAATTATATACAGTATAATAGACATTAAAGAAAAAGTCGAAATTGCAGCAATAAGTACCTAATCGAATACAGTTAACCGTAGAGTCAGTATTTTAATTAACTGAAAAGTATTTACCTACCTTAAGTGCCAGTGTAATTGAGTGAAGAATATTGAAAACCTTTAATATTACTGCAGTCTCCAGACTTTTTTCTCAATACCTACTTCATACGAAATCAGAAACATACACACCACACAGCTAATCCAAAACACTTCACAACTTATAACAACACCGAAGTACACTCGGAGCACAAAATATCAACACACATTACTATAGATAGTTAATATATTATAAAAATCTCAAGAGCTGTTCGCAATATTTAAGCTCAGTACACACTACCACCTAAGGCTAAGAACACATCTGCCGTATCCGTCTCAGGATTATTATTAAACTCTTTAATAAAAGATTATTATTCAAGATGGCGGATTGGGTGCTCAAAGGGGTGGGAACGGGACTTTGAAGGGACAATTTAAATGTACTAGACTTTTGTATGAATTTTCGTCCTAAAGAGGTTGACGACACCTCAATAGGCAACTTGGGCCTCAGAGAGAGAATATTGAGTCTTATTCAAATAGGTACATAGTTTACTGTAGTTTTAGTGTATGAATTGACATACATCTACCAGCATTATGTAATGCTTATCGAAACTAGCATATAGGATTCAAGATTAGACAGGGAATTCTAAATTACAATGAGGAAAAAAAATACAATATCCCAATGTAATACGAAGAAACGTGAAGTTGTATCACGCCTCGTGATACCATCAAAATTGTACAAACACATCTTTCTCAAACTAATATATAGATACAAGCCCAACAAAAGAGACAGTCGACAAAAAAATTAAAAGCTTACAATGTATCAAACGCTCAAACAGGAGGCGTCCATGTCCCGGTGACCGCTAAAAGGGCCCTACGCACACCGTATCGAAAAAAAACATACAAAACGTCTTTTTTACCCTTAGGGAACAGAACAGCTGCGCTTTTGTATAACAATGATACAGCCGTGTTATTTCCACCAACCCGGGGCAATCGACACACTGGGCTCCTAACCGACCTTGTGAAAACACTCGTGCAATATTCCCCACTACTCCAAACAAAGTGCCTTCTAAAATTGGCCGCATTGTAAACGATTGCGCACTGCACATACGATGCCCTTTGTTAAAAGTCACGCTTCATTTGGGGGGAAATTGTGTCCTTTTTGTTATTCCGAACATCGTGATGAGTGTAAAAATTGTTTGTATTGTCGCATTTTATTTTCGTTCGATATTAAAATTTTGCACGGCTGTCATATTTGAATAAACATTCTGTATAATCAGTAAACAAAATTGCATCATCGCCATTTTGAAAATTTGAAATGAGAATAAAGCAGCTCGAACACAATAGAGGTTTATGTAGCGACGATCGCAGTGACATTTTCGTTTGTATTCCATTTTTAAAGCGGGGGTCGTGATTGGTTGGCGTTTGGTGACAAATGGGCGACAAAGTGTCGCGCCAGCCAATGGGAGCGCGGGACGGTGACGACTGTCGACCGGAATAATGTGATATGAATAGCGGTGGATGTCATTACATCGTGGTGACAGTTTTTATGTAGTTACATGGCGCTATTATCTGCTTATGTAGGTACTCATTCTGTGTAATTGGATATTGTATTGAAGGCATATAATTTTGTTGCTACTTAAAATTTTATGGTTGGACGAAATTTTTAATGGCAGCAGATAGAAGACATTATATACGAGTGTTGAATTTTAACATTGTTGTATGTAGCCTAGAAATTCCAGCGTTGCTGTACCTACCCATATCATTAACAGGTTGATAGGACCAATTACTTAAATCTTTAAACAAGTAAACCTATCACCATAAAGGCTAACCTAGCGTGTCGCCTAGTTGGAAAACGCCCGCGATTAAAGATCTTTATGAACCACATTACACGGTAAAACTGTTTCGAACCCCATAAAGCGAACACGCTGTCGATTGTCGTTTAGATAAGATTGGCACTCAATTTCGTCAACTACTAGGTCAGAGGTGATTACGCCAATACAAGGGTTGTTTTACGGACTGATATTTTAATGTTTCTTGATAATGGGGTTATAGGAAATGGTTGAGAATTCCACGGTTGGCTCGTTTCTGAAGTAAGGCATATTGAAATGGTGCAAGATAATCTGGTTTTCGTGTTTGTGATTGCTGTGATATTAATCATTTGAAAATGACAAGTAAAAAGACTAAAATAAAAACATAAGTTGAATTTCAACGTAACAATATTTAGAAACCACGCCTAATTATTGTGTGCAGGTCCATCGCTAGTTACCTTCAAATTTCAATACCTAATTATCTAATTAATTATAAAGCCCTGTTGTGCCTGACCATTATGACTTATGGATAGCCAGAAACATACCTTTTCTTATTTTCGGAACTAAAAGAAAGAAAGAAGGTACTTCTCCTATTTTCATAACCTTCTTTTACTATCTTTCTAAAAAGAAAATACAAATTACAACCACTCCAAAAAATAATTACCCAAACCTAGTTCCCCTTATCAGTTACAGCCAACGTCACCCCAAACTTTGCCCTCACAATTACCCGTAAAGATACAACCAAAGATAAGCTTGTGTCATTTGTTATTTTTTTAACTGTTGACATGAAAACGTGTTGATGCCCGTTATTAACCGATCGTGTGAGATAAGAGGTGCCACTTAAATCATATTTTGTAAATACGGGAAAATTGTTGTGTAATGTGTAATGATATTGTGGTAGTTATGTTGTTATGGGTAGTTGTTAATTTTCGTGGTATTACTTTATATGATTGTACTTTTTTTTTAGGATTTAGTGCGATTGAATGCTGAGGAGTTTTTAAGATTTCTGGAGTTGGCAGATAGAAACACAATTATAAAAGACACGTACGGAGATACTTGTGGGCCGGTAGTATCACGCAGGGGACACTTCAAGACAGACAGCAGATTGGTTTAATCCTGGACAAAATTTAGGGATGACTGATAATGATGGAAGAAACATCACCGAAAGATCGGAAGATATCGAGACGAAATGAAGAGATACAGAAGTAGAATAGCAGAGGCTAACAATCAAATGAATAGTTCTTTCGACCCGAAGCCTAAAATTCACATCTTCCTAAACTAAAAAAAATCTCATCAGAACAGCAGCTCCCATTAAGAGCACATGAGAACTCACCATACAAGATACACCAAAAACGAACCATATCGAGAGCCATAATCGATCTAATAAACGCCAAACACGTTCAGAAACACTGATTCGTTACAAATACCAATATAGTTAGCGTGGTCTAAACATGTCCAAACATGTATTTCCGTGGGACAGTCGTAACGGCCTAAACTTGGGTATTGTTTGTACATACATTACCGGCACTTAGAGAGACATGATGTTCTATCATTAGCGTTTAAGAGCTGGTTCTTGGGGTTGCTAGTGCTGAAGAATTTTTTGGAACTTTTTCTTAATATTCATTTATTTATTTGTTCCTTTTACATATTACGCACATTTAATCATGTACAAAGATGCATATAACGCCTGAATATGTTTCATTAATTTATTTAAATAATGCTTTTGCGTAATCTATTAATCATGTACTACGTAGCGACGCCAGAATATTTCTTCATTTTCGTTTGGGATATTGGGTTGTTTGTTTATGTATAATCTAATTGCAGAATCATCTACATTGATTACTTTATTAAATATTTTCGAATCCGAAGAGATCATACATATCCATTTAAGTAGGTATTCCCTTCAACTACCTTACTCCTGAATAGTTCGTAAATAAGAACTTTTCATATCTTCAGGTAGAAGCAAGAGTTCGCTACTTCACCTATAACAATCCAATCCAAAAGTACCAAAATTCTCCCACATTTCTTCAAAAATAACTACCACAGCATCAGAGGCTGGCAACCCAGCATCACAGAACATAGTAGATTTAATTATAACTTCGTGATGAACGAGTTTAGATCAGTGAGATCGGTTAGCATGTGCTAGTGTCAATCGGTTAGACAATGTGCTAACTATATCAGGCGTGAGACTCATTATTTTGAGAATAGTAGAAAAAAATGTAAAGGAACTTGTATTTTAAGAGGTTTTGGAAGGAAGTAAAAATTACTATGTAATATATACTTCTTAAGAAGGTTAGAAAAGGACTTTGAAACTAATATTCCTTCTGAACACATACCCACATTTTCTATAAGACATACAAACTTATCACAGGAGTATTCCTATGAAAATGGAATACCTACACCAAGCCCTTTAAATAGAGTCACGACATCATATTTTTATAACACAGCAATTTATCAAGCCACAAATACCAACAAACCCACCGCATTGGTACTTCACACATCTGGCTATGTATAATTAAAGTAAATAAATAAATAGCGCAAAGTTTATATTGTGTCACTAACTTATTCTTGAGGGTACCAATTTAACTTGAACTCTGGCTCCTCACGCGGTTCCTCACATTGAAGATATTTGACGATCCCGGGACATAAAAGGCCTACGACGGAACACGACGGTTTTTAGTCAGTAAGAGTCTGACACTCTCTCGCCGCTGCTAACCCACAGCGGGAGGGGCCTTTGATGATCATCATTTGATGGCATGGCATCATTTGATGATTTTTGACGGCGTTAAAAAAAAGATATTTGACGATGATGGCAGAGGTCAGGTTATACTGGTCTTTCAAGACCTTGTCACTGTTAAGGCGACATGTGGCACACATTTGTTTGGATAAATAAAGCCGTATTCACAACGTTGGTCGCCCGCCATATGCTGTTACTGTAGGTGTCTTTATTCGCCGTTATTTCTAGAACAAAATGTGTAGATAATAGTGAGTTTCAAAATGGCTGTAGTTTGCAGAATTTTAAATAAATGTTGGTTTGGTTGTTTGTGGTTAAAATGTTTTGTAGTGTTTGCCTTTTGTGTCATAGCTGATGCTAGGGGGGATAAATGCTGGGATGGTTTGGTACACAGAAGTGGATTGGTGACAATTTTTTATTTATGTATTTGGTAGAGCAATGAAAAGATACACCTGTCTATCATTACCATGTTTCGAGTACCTACATAAACTTATTTTTTTTTTACTCTGTAGTCACACAATATGAGATCCATGTTGAAAAATAAATATAGAAAAGATTTTTTTCTTTTACATGAAAAGAAAACAAAAGGAAATCATTTACATCAGGTAATCGCCCAATACCACAGTAATTCCCAAAATGAGGCACTTATTTAACATTTCGTCAAATGGCACCTATTTACATTTTCATGAAAAAAAATAACCTACAACAAGCTACAGCAATAGATCAAATAAAGCGACCTCCACACTGCGATACTTAGCGACACGTGAAGGGTTAATATATTAAAATCGCAGCGACAATCGCAGTCGCTTTCACGGTGCTGATAGTAATCTAACCGCCCAGTTAAATGCACGTGATAGTCGGAATATGCAATATTAGATAGTAGGGTTTGTGTGTCACGGATTTAAAGGGGCTTTATTTTTACAGGTTATATTTTTTTGAGTTCTGTAACTAAAAGAAAAACGGGACCCCATTTGCTCAGGCTTCGCTGTCCATTAGTCTGTAACGAGGCTGTATTTTATGAACCGTGATAAATATATAGTAGGTTGACTGACCTATTTAACTAGTATTTCCTCTTACTTATTATACTTCCTACACCTTGATGAGTCCTAAAAAATAAAGATATTAAAATCGCAGCGACAATCGCAGTCGCTTTCACGGTGCTGATAGTAATCTAACCGCCCAGTTAAATGCACGTGATAGTCGGAATATGCAATATTAGATAGTATGAGGGGTTTGTGTGTCACGGATTTTAAATGGGGCAGGCGATGTTAGGTTTTCTTTTTTTAGAGTTCTGTAACTAAAGGGAAAAACGGGACCCTATTTACCTGCTAAGGCTTCTCTGTCCATCGGTCTGTTACCAAGCTGTGCCTCATAAACGGTGAATGATAAATAAATAAATTTACATTATTAGTGAGTATATTTTACCAGCATTTTTCATAGTGCTGATCTGAAACTTCCTATGTTTTGACATGATGCATTATGACTCCTGAAATATCGAAATTATTTTCATCTTAGGTATTCGGTTCAGCTTTCGAAACAATGCCAGCAAAATAGATAACGCAAGTAGGTACAGTATATTTTTTTTTTTCTTTCTTTACCATTTTCCGCTTATATTTAAATATCATGTTACAAAGTCCCATAAATTTTCCTCCACCGAATTTCCCCTTCTCCATTCCAAGCACGCGAAGGGTCGCACTTTGTATACAACTTCCCGCCGCCGCTTCCGGTCCGGACAACTTGACCGGAGGTCGCTCGTGGAGGCTCTATGTCACCTTAAGTATGTGTTGTGATTAGTTCAAAATTTATGGTTATTGTAACCAAGGCGTGTAATTACATCTTTATTTTTACAAGGAAATCATATTAATGAAGCCTGAAATTAGAATTGTATTTTAATTAGAAAGGGTGTAGTTTATTAAAGAGGGTTGTTTTGAAATTAAATGCCTATCTAAGTTTAATTGATTACTAACGAACTGAAGAAGTTGCTAAGTAATCTTTTAAGTCTATCTAATGTCTATCTGAGTTATCTCTTAGTTGTTAAGAACATCGGATGTTAGTTTTGATATTCTGAAAATAATTTATTTATTTAGAGACTGAGTTTATTTAAAAAATATGTATGAAATATAAATTCCGAAAAATGAAATAAAATAGCAACCGAATTCTATTGCCAATAACGTGATTCATAATCCGTTTACAGTTTCCCATTTCAAATGATCCAAGAAAGCATTAAAATTAAAATCCACAAAAATATTTTCTCACATTACAGACACTTGGCCCAAGTCTTCGACCTCTAATCATAACATTCATGTCATCACAATTGTTCACCAACTTATCATATACAGCCACACAACTGAAAAACATTTGAATATCAACCTTATATCTTTGAAAATAAGGGTTGAGGTTAGTGGAGGCAGTTGGTAAGTAAAGTTTGTATTACAATGACTTTGGTGTTTATATTATAAACAAAAGATGATCGAAAATAGATATTGTCGTTGTCACTTTAAGAGAACGGGCACACTACAAACTTTTAGTCGGCCGATAGTTTATTCGGTCTCATATATCAGTATGAAGATGGATGATAACATATATCAGGTATTTAGCCGGTTTCAGACCGACTGAAACCTTTGATTGGAGTCAAGATTTCCTTTAAAACAAATTTTAGGCAACCATCAGAGCAACTGTCGGCCGACTTTTAATCTGCAGTTTGCGGGTTTGTGACAACGACATTATCTATTTTCGATATTTCGACGATATCTTTTGTTTATATTATAAACACTAAAAGCGTTGAACAAACGGACGACTAAACCGTTATGGTATGAGGACACTTGAGCTCCATAATACTTTAGGCCGCGTATGGATTTGCGATTTTAATACTTATGTGTGTTGTTTTTGCGGATCGAGAATAATATGTAGTGTAGTGAGGGATGATGCCGTTTGTTTAAGTTGATGTTTCTTCTTTTTGCATTTATTTTATTCAATTTCTTCGAATTTAGAAGCTAGTTAATTGTTTACGATTACGAGAATAGGCTGTCATGACTGTGAGAGACCCGTTAGAATTAAAAATTTTTGAATTGCATAAAAGTACTAATCGCAATATACCACAGACAGATCGACAGAGAGACATTCATAGATTTAATTATATTGTTAGACGTCTAGTAATTTAATTACAATATTATGTAATAGGAAATTAATTTATGTAGTTTTAAGCAACCGTCTAAAAAGTGTGCCAAAACATCGAAAGTTAATTATCAAACAAAGCAAAGATAAGGCATCGCGACAAATCGACACTCTCTCCGCGACAAAAGTAGGTTTTAATTAGATGCTTATCAGACGGGCCACCCACGGTGCGACCACGCAGCGACACGGCGACTCGTTGCGACACCGCATGAGTCAACAATCGTCAGTGTGGGCGGGGCTTTATATGCCGTTGACGGGTGACACCGCTTAAAGAGTGAAGTGTGATGATATCATTGTTAAGCGGGAAATGGTCAAAGGTTCTTCAGTGACATCGTATGGTTGATAGCTTCCTATGTGGTCTTTGGTTCTCTTGGTATTTTTGTGACTCAGTTGAATTCTAACTAAATGCATTCTTTAAAATTCGGTCTTAGATAGACAGCCTTTTTTTAAGTTTCACTTTTTTTTCATCAATATTGTAAAACTAGCCCTTTTTGGACACATGTCCCGTAGGAACTACTACCCGTACCTGGGTAAAATATAGCTTATGTTACTTGGGAAGAGTGTGCTTTCCAACAGGAAAATATTTTTTCAAATCGGTTCAGCAGTTTCGGGACCTTTAGGTTACAAATAAACCAACAAAACATGTCTACTCGTATTTATGAAAATTTACAGACGTACAAACAGACCGACATTATTTCCCATATCTACATTCTACATATCCATGCATAACATTATGCACTTGCCGTCACATTAACAAATAATCGCGTCGTAAAACTGAAACTATTACTCAGTCGCCTTGAACCGTCGTCATGTGTGAACAGACCATTAGCACCCCGTTATTGCTGTCCTCTCAACTATCTGTTATGTGACGGAATATTATGACTTGTAAGTGTCGTAAAGAGTTTTAAATGTAATAGTGTAGTTGTTATTTGTTTTTTTATTATAGGTGTATTGTATAGCATGAACATCTTCAGCATTATTCGTTTCTTGATAGATCTTCTTTAGCAGTTGCCATATTGCCTGGTCCTTTGCTTGACGTATCAAACTTCAGATTTCAGTCTTTTCGCCAACGTCATTCCACTTGTTTATCCTTAGTGTTTAAAAATTAGTATATTATAAATAAATAATCTTTATAATATACCTCATTTTTTTCGCTGTATCATATCCCAGCATTGTTGGGAAAAGGACAGGCAGATAAACGGAGACATGCAATTTTGAGTCAAAAGCTCATCTGAACTTTTTTTTAGGCATCGAACGCGAACTTGATAGGCCAGAGGTACAGTTCCTATTGAATTACCTCAAGCTCGACATCTGTCCATCCAATCAAAAATACTTACTTACATTACTATAGAAATATTCGCCATAAAATAATTCACATTGTCCTAAATGTGATTGTTGGTTCTCACGTCGGCCTTCGGCGCTTCTTTGCCTAACCTGTAATTAGACCATTTTAATACATTGTACGCTCTCAAGTACAATAGACTGCACATCAGTGGTAACTGTCATGCACCTTCACTCAATAGTAATAGGTACGATTTTCCTATAAAACTGTTACCACTGACCTGAAGTTGACTGTACAAGCTCTAAATCGTTTAACTGCACGCCACTACATCGATTGCAAGGCTAATATGGCTCTACTAGAAATACTGTTAAATTAAGGGGGTGTGAGGCTTTCTTTCTGGAAACGATAATTGTAAAGTCTTGTTTGATAACAATTTCGTTTGTGGTATCACTACTTTTTGACCTTTGCTTAACAGACTAATCATATTTTATCGGCGCGAGATTAGCAGTGGATAGATACGGTCTTCCTAAGACCAGAATCATTGGTGCTCTTTGGGAAAGGCCTACGCTCAACTGTGGGTAACAAGAGGCGGATTATGATCATGATGAGATAGTCGAGAAATATAAGGTAACCTCAACTGTGAAACTGAGTAGCTACGACCGCCTTCATGCACCAGTACTGGAGTTAATTGTTATGAACAGTAGGCGTAGAAGATATCATATATAATACAGCTCTGTATATGTGCCCTGCAGGTGCAGGACTATATGTTTTATTAACCAAGAAAATAGTTAAAACTGGACTAACATTTTGACTTCATAATTCATACAAAACCCATTTAAATCTCCAAGATTTTTAAACAAAGCCTTTTAGTTCTTACTTCGCAACGCCAATCGTACATGATTAATGTATGTTCGTCCATTCATTTGTCTTCTCTTCCAGCCTTTAATTGTTGTATGATTACCACCAAGGTAACACCGAGGTCAATATTGCAATATGAACTTGATATTATAATAAAAATGTTCTATTCTTCATTCACTTGTTATTTCTTGGGGTCTTTGCCTATTGTATGGGTTTCAATAGAATTGAATGTATCTAGTGTTATTTTTTTTAATGATTGGAGCTTGTTTGTTTTAGAGGTAAGTAAGATGTCGAATAATTGGTTTTGATTATTGGAATTCTTAATTCATGTTCAGCATGTCGATTCTATAAAATATCACAACTCACTTCGACATCACTCTCACTTCGACTTCGATCTAAAGGTAGAATTCCGTAGACGCGACAATAGTCAACCTATGAAAATGTATGGCACCGTTGCCGAGGCCCGTGACAGTCGCGCGCGGCCGACGAATTTCGTAAGCTGCTCGCGGCATTGTCAACAATTTAATTCTGGTTTTACTAAAATTCTATAGATGTTATTAAGCGCTAGACCATGTTGAGAAGCGTACGGCCGCCAGCGGCTCACGAAATTCGTCGTCCGCGCGCGACTGTCGCGGCCCTCGGCAGCGGTGCCATACATTTTCATAGGTTGACTTTTGTCGCGCGCGGCTGCGACAATCGCGACCCACGGAATTCTACCTTAAAGTTTCGTGATTGACATTGTCAAACTACACTAGCGCTACACTATCGAGCGTGTTGACAAGTTGAACTAAATTAAAGTCGAGATTTTGACAGATCTGCCAAAATCTGTCTATCTATAGGGGAGGTAGGGGAGAGATGGGCAGTTGGGAGACATGATCAAATCAGATTAAAGGGGGTCCTTTTATTCTGATTTGATCATAGTTTTTATTGGGTAGTTTACGTTACCGACTGGTAACGGTGTTCATCCATAGACTATCTGTCATTTCTGTGAGTTGTCAAGAACAAACACTCGTAAAAGTACTTAAATATTTTGTTGCGGTTTCGGATCGTTATAAAGAAAACTAATGAAAGGTATGTGTATTTTCTATTATTAATGATTGATTGTCAAAATCTCCAGTTACGATTATAGTAAGTCGATGCAATCCACACCTATTATACCTCTAGAAGAGGTACTACAGCAATAGTTTATGGGCCCCACGTTTTTATTTTAGTCTAATATGACCGGGACCACCTACGTAGGTTGACAGGTAAGTAACTATTTTTATTTTCTAGTTTTCAGTGCACATAAGATAAAACCGTTTTACTTAAGTTTTTTACCGATTTTTTTTATAAACTAAGTCAAAGTGTCCAATGCTCCCTATGGTAGGGAGGCTTGGACATACCATGTAATGTATAATTTGTAAATTTTGTTCTTCTTCTTCAGTGAAAATTTGTGAGGTTATAAATCTGCGCTAAAATCCTTTATAGAATCTTGTTTCAGGTACCGTTGCCAACTTGATCTAGGGACTCCATATTTATCAGCTGTTAATTTTATTTTTAACCTTTTGATACCTCTTGTATTGCTCGTTATATTAAATCTTTAGGAATTTCCCGTCGCAAACCATTCTTTTAACCCCGACGCAAAACGACGGGGTGTTATAAGTTTGACGTGTCTGTGTGTGTGTGTGTGTGTATGTGGCATCGTAGCTCCCAAACGGATGATCCGATTGTAATGCGGTTTTTTTTGTTTAAAAGGAATGTCATTCGGGAGTGTTCTTAGCTATGTTTGGTGGAAATCGGTTCAGGTCTTCAAGGTCATCAGCTCGTTTGTTAGGTGTGATAGGAATGTTACACGCTCAGTTTACTTGCAAGCATAATGTGGGATCTAAAATTTAAAATACTAATGTCTTCTGGAACCACTGAGCTGGTCTGCTGTTAGGACACGAAGATAGGTAACCCTGAACTGCCTTTTAGTAAACCCATCGAGTTTGGGCTCGTTTAATTTGTCTTGACTAGTTTTCTTCATGTTTCTAATTGACGAGAACCTAATTCTGGAAATGGGATGTGGCGGATGAAACCCTAGAATGATATATAACCCTGGATCAACAAAGGTCCATCTTTATTGTTTCTCAATCTGTGCAATTCTCCCAGAGCCAGTTTGTCATGAGGATTGTTAAACAGCTTCCTTTGGCTGAGATCGCATTAGCGAACCCATCATAAAAAGAAGGAAACATTAAGGAGCTCCTTTAAAAATCCCTGAAATAAAATAAAATTATAAATTAAAAAAAACCCCCGACCCAAAAAAGTACGCAATTATTATGACAAAATGTTATAAACGATAAACCCTATAAAAAGCAAAAAGTAACTTTAAACACTACGTAAGTACCAACTAAAGCATGTCAGACTAAACAAAATTTTGACGTGTCGACGGTTTTATTTAAACCGTTTAAATATCTCGTAATGTTGAAACTGATTGTAATTTTTAGGATAGCTCTTTGATTTTATCTAGCCAAACATAAGAAATGGCAATAAAAGTTGATTATCTGTAAAATCTGATTTTTTATGCAATAAATGTGAAAAAGTGCCCATCGCTCCCCTACCTCCCCTAAAGTATGAAATGACATTACGAATCGAAGTGAAATGCGAGTTGTTGATCGAGTTTTATAGAATCCCAATACAGGTGTTGTCACTGTTACATTTGCAATATCTATCGCCTAAAGGCAGTATATTTTAAATGTTAGGTTTATTATTTAGTGTCTATTGAATTTATTCTTATTTGTTGTCAGCTACGTCTCAGATATTCACTAACAACATTCTTCTACATTCAGATTCGGTTTTGTTAGACTTCTTTTAAAACTCTGGTATGGTAGAACACGATCTCATAATTAGGTTTCTGAAGTATTTATTTACTTCTAAAGTTAAATAGGGGTTCTTACCTTCCATACATAATTAACACAGCTTTACCTTAAACCTAAGAATCTTCATGAACCACAAGCCACCCAAGTAAAACCCCTAACAGACGGCTCAACAGATGCCGTTCCATAACCGTTTGTCCAAACAACGGAGCAACCCCGTGGTTGACAACGCATCATGCGTCGACCACTGTAAACAGTCTTTATTATCATGATCGTAAAACGCTGCGTTTATAAGCCGTGTGGGTGGTCTCTTATAGTCATGTGAACAAGTTATGAAGTTCTAATGTGTAAGTGAATGTATGATCGTTGATGATAGCACATAAAATTCAAATTCTCTAAATTTTATCCTAAATTTAGATTTGCCTTTTGAAAACACTTTTATTTCGGCACTCAAATCTATGCATTTGATGGTATTCATATTATCTTAGATTCTAGTTTACACAAGAGTGGTTGTGGGTAGTTCACCCACATACCGCAGGAGCTACTCCATGTAACTCCCATTAAAATAAAAACTAAAGAATTTTTCAAATTGGATCATTAGCGCATACAAGCAAAACATACTCTTCAGCTTTATAAGTGTAGATACTGACACAGATTCTACGTTAAGATACCCATAACATCCGTTTACTACTCACACAGTTTAGCACCAATCCAAACCTACCTAGATTCACAAACAATAAATCTAGTATTCACTATACAGCCTATCCCCATCACAGCCAGTAGCAGATAGCTGACAATAACGCAATCGATAACAAACCAATATCAATTAAATACACGGTTAACCCCTGAACCAACTATCTCGGCAGATCCCGTCACACTAACGAGTCGAGCTAGGCATTCACAACCCATCATAAACTGGAAAAAACAAAGGAAATTGAACCTTAAGGCTTGGGTAATAAGAGTGTGGGTTGAAGGTTTCGGTATAATAAATATCCCCCCAGATTTTACGATCACAATTAAGCAAGTTTTATGGTTTTATGACAGGGTTTCTTGTTGTCAACTTCTGAGAAAACGGTGTGTAAGGGTTGTCATTAAAGATTGTAAATTTGATGACAGTGTCGTAACAAGCGATATAATGAAGGATACTTTATGATCGACCGTACGATTTGGATAGGTCGCCGCTTTATTTTGGTTCTGGCTTCTGGTATTGTTGGGGACTATAAAAATAGCGTGAGAAATCCTGATATTTTGATGTCAGATTTGAAGAAGTTGATAATCATAATCGATCCACTAAATGCTCAAATCAGACACCTGAACCAAACAGATTCTTATGCCATGCCAAGATAGCAAAGTGGATTGCCCAAATTCTATGAAGTATGGAGCTAAGTATGTGTACAATCTGCAAAAAGGCGACAAACATTTTCTTAAATTCATTGTCTAATTACTTACATTTCAACTTTTTTTCAAAAACCTTAAACCAATTCCTTGCTGCTGAGATCAAAAAATTTCCCATCCTTTTTTCATTTTCATTATTTTTATCTTTACTTAACCATTTTATACGATAATGTATTCCATCTTATACATACAAAACAAAGTTCTCAAGCATATTTAAATCATAGGGCTTGCGCCGACAGTATCACCCTGGGCAGATACGATCACTACGAATACGTTGACATGCGTAGGAGCATTCTACACTAATTCAATATCACAACCTTCTTCAACCTTATCACAACCACCCAAGACACATTTTAGATTGCCCTCCCCAATATCTAGGAGAAAATTTTCTTAGATAAATCATTTATCTATCGTCAATCGAAACCTAACTTAAAGCCTATGCCATAAGGTTCATTTCAGCTAAAATCGAAAAGTCTTTCACAGCTCCATGACTTTGCTTGACAAAGTTACTAATGCCATCATCATAGACTCTGATATCACAACAATAAGGTTTATTATCGTTAATCACGGAACTTCTAAGACTTTTCAAAGAAGGTAGTGTTGCTTTCGGCGCATGAGCACGACGTCCCCAGTAGGCACATGTGACGTGTTGCACAAACGGCTGTTGTTTTGATCTTTGTAATGTACTATGTAATTTGCCTCATAATAGGTACTTACTAAGAATAACGTCGGTACAATATAATAAATACATTTCCATGGTTTATCTTAGTTAACTGGATTCGAAAAGTAATCGGGAAAGTGAGATAACTTTTCCTTCATCATAGAACTGAAGAAACATCCGAATTGAGAATTTCCTCGTTTAGAGAAGTCGGTTAAAAAGAGGAGATAATGACAGAAGAATAAGATCATGACGACAATTTTAGACTTTTTGATCTGCCTGCTCTAAATAAACAAAGTTAAAATGCAATGTGCAATCTCTTCAAACAAGGTCTACAAACAGCACTATACGTACGAAGGAACGTAAAATTTCTACCAAATCAAACAGAACCTCAAATTAACCCAATTAAAGATAGAAAGTGACGAAGCAATTTCATCATTAATGGCACAGAAATTAGCGGCAAGCTATAAACACGCATCTTATAAACTGCGCAAGTCAAGTGAGGTTAATTGGTCATTTGTAATTAGCAGTACCATCTAACTATGATTTAACGCCACGAATTTTATTTATGTTTGCAAACTAATGCATATTGCATGGAGAGAGTTGGCTGGGTTTGTATGTTTCTTTACATGGTTTGGTGTGGACACTGTCTACAGTATTTTTTTGGGCTATTTAAATTATACGCGTTACATAAGCTTCTTCAAACAGGATTCAAAATCAACATAATCAATATTTCTATGTCTCTAAATTTTTATATCGTCGGGTTTCATCTCGTAGCTGAGTTTTTCAATTCAGTATCGTGGATTGCTACTGAAATTAGTCTTAAGTTTTCTATACTAATATTATAAAGAGGAAAACTTTGTTTGTTTGGTTGTAATGGATAAACTCAAAAATTACTGGACCGATTTTAAATATTCTTTCACCATTAGAAAGCTATATTATCTGCGAGTAACATAGGCTATATTTTATCCCGGTGCGGGCAGTAGCTCCCACAGGACGCGGGTGAAACCGCGGGAAAACGGCTAGTATGAAATAAAATAGCTCTAACGGCAAGTTTTAAATGCACCTTCTTTCTAGGAAGAAAAATAATAGAAAAAAGAGCTAAAATTTTTCATTTATTTAATTAAAAAAAGAACTCATTATTATTAATTTTAATATAAAAAGCTTCCTTTTCTATCTTGAGCTAACTACACATGTTATTCTAACCCTATTCCACCACCCTAGCTACACTACCACATGTTAATCAATAGACACGCTTTACATAAA
This sequence comes from Helicoverpa armigera, assembly GCF_030705265.1. NCBI lineage: Eukaryota > Metazoa > Arthropoda > Insecta > Lepidoptera > Noctuidae > Helicoverpa > Helicoverpa armigera. The sequence continues at coordinate 7,714,268 of NC_087136.1, read as the reverse complement.
GCCAGTGACACACAGCGCCGGCGGCGAGCGGGTTCCGTATCAACTGTCACGGCCAGTCCCGACAGTATTGAAATTACTAGCTGATGGGACTCAAAGGGATTGTTCCATAATGAGTTTAAGAGGAAAACGTGTTTTAAATTAGTTGGAGTTTAGTTGTTGTTAAGCTACTGTTGGTCGTTACACGTGGATGCCTTTTTTGCGGAAAATTACCTGTTTTCAAGGATTTTTTTCCTGGTATTGCTAGTTTTTATTTGTAATCTGAAAACTGAGTCCACTTACCTACACTAAAAGAATATACTATACATATACATAATATACACATTTTTTGTTACTGTATTATCGGTTATACCAATGTCACATTTTAGCAACAATCGTTTTTCAGGGGGTTGGGTAATATACCTACTTATTTAGGTATAATGTACTCATCCTATGCGGTTTCACCCATATACCAGAAAATTATGCACTCATACCACGCGGTTTTTCCCATATCGGTACCCAAAGAATTACTGCACACGGATTAAAAAGCTCATAAATCAGTAATTCGGATACTTAAGCTACGTAACCTATTTATTGGTAAGTTTGTTTAAAATCTTTTCTTTGGATAGAGTACATAACATCTAAATTAGTGTGATTTAAAATCTAGAAGAAGCATTCCTATGAAGATGGATGGAGAAGGAAGATGCAAGACAATTTCTGCCACAATTTACTTACAACTTTACTAGTTAACATCTGCTACATTATATACACAAAATAAATACCAACATTACATAAGCAAACAACTAAGGCGGTACAGTTGACACATAGCCGACGGGCGACGGGTAGCATCGCGGCGCGGTAAAAGTTGTTTAGCGCATCCACGGCATATGAGATCTATGTCGTGACTTTGTAGTTTTGGTTTAAGTTGAAGGCGAAGGAGTTTTGGCTACTGTATAATCAATTAAATGTTCTACAATATAATATGGGTATTAGCTCCCAAAAACGATTTCACTCGCATGCATCCCTCGCAGCGTCTTCGATAAATGGGACACCTGTAACTTAAATATTTTTTCAAAATGTTAGATAGCTCCTCATCATCATCATCATCATTATCAGCCTATCGCAGTCCACTGCTCGACATAGGCCTCTCCAAGTGCACGCCACTGAGATAGATAGCTCCTAAAATTTGCTATTTCTTTATTTGTGTTTGAAAGCTTGAGTAAACTTCCTGATTCAGTACCTTCAATTCTTGAGTTCTGAAAAATTAATGTCAAATGATGGTCTCCCAATTTTAGTACCCAGGTAATACTTTGGATTAGACGGGTAACCGTAACGGGTGCTGCGAATATTATTTTTATAAGCATAGATTGCAAAAATCTTTACTTCCAATTAATTCCCCGCGTTTCTCATACCTTGAACCACACAAACGTCTGACCTCTTGACAGGCCAGCTCCCAAATGGTAGACAGATTAATTTAGCCATCATTACGCGCCTCAAATGATTCTCATCATCAAAATCGCTCCTCACGACCTGTTGGCTGAGACTTGGAAAGTCCGGCAACTGATTTATGTTTTTGTATCACTTTTGTTTACCTTTTAAAGAAACTAGTTTAGTCAGGTTGTCTATGCAAATTGTTGTTTGTAAGTAATTATTATTTCTTAGGTGTTTTCCTTGATTATGAGACACGGATTTTAATTCTAATAAAAGGCATGATGAAAAATCTAAACGGACTAAAATTCGTGACGAGGACATAGTATTAAAATAATTCCTAGGTGATAGCAAATTTTTCAGACGAGAAAACATAATAATTTCAAATTCAAATATTGACTCAAAATATTCTAGACATTTTAGAAGCCTTAATATCTGAGTAAAAAGGAGTTTCTTAAAAATGTATATTTTATTATTTCACGAACAAAACTTAAAATAAGACACTCAACTTCTTTACCATAAATTAAACATTACGATGCAAATTATGACTATCGACTAAATAATAAATTACTATCTTCAGGCGACAGAATTATAAAGCTATGAACATATCAAACAAAATGTGACAGACAGTTCTATTACATCAAAACTTAATAATAGGGTAACTCCTATAGTCTAGCCACTGCTTTATTGGGTCAATGAACTCGAGTGGCTATTGTTCAGAACTATTCTGAAGTCTTAATTGCGGTGTAATACTAGGCTCTCTCTAGTGTTTGGAGCCCATCAATGTCTGAGAGAAAGTGGTATGATTATAAAGGAAATGTATGCGTGACTGTGAAGAGGTAGGTATAATATTCATGGTATGAGAAGCCATAGGTGTATCCGCTCATAGCTATGTTTTGTGTCTAGTAGGTACCTAGCTACTGCAGCTACCGAAGAAATAAACTTTTTTACGTATTAAAAAAATCTTTATGTTTATTGAACGCAGTACAAAAATATGGCAGATCTTATAAGCTTCCTTCTGCCGTAATATGATATTGATGGTAAGTAAATGCTTATCGAATTAAATTCAAACAATGATTTGATGATATTTTTTTTTAATATAGAGATGAATATGAATACAGAGATAGGTACAATGCTTAAATACTGTGTAGGGTTTGATCAAACTGCTGCGCCTCACCTAAATTATAACCACATAAAAGTTCCGTAACACCAAATCCGCCAACTCAAGGCAACTCAAAAATTCGACCATATAACATTACACAGCATCTCCAATCTGGCTGATAGTGATCAATCATGTCTTCTGAGTGAACTGCATTAAGCTGTCAGTCACGGCCGATGCCTGACAACCGACAACAGCGTAACTTTTACGCTTTAACCGTTAAGAGGTAAGTAGGTCTTGATGGTCAAGCTTTGGGGGTATTGGGAAATATTCAATTATTATTTGGGACGAATTAATATGTGCTGGATGAAGTCATCATCTGCCTAGCCTTTTCTCAACTATGTTGGGGTCGGCTCCCAGTTTAAAAGGATGCAGCTGGGTACCAGTGTTTTACAAGGAGCCAAGGTTTTAGAGTGACAACAGTGTGTTTTGGCTAAAGCATTATAATAGTATTTTTATGTAATGTTTTTTTTTCACGGTGGATGTCAAAGAAAACATAGGTATTTGAAACAAAAAACTGCATTTTTCCAACCTATATTTTAAAAGTTACTTATTAAAAATTGCATACCATAGACATATTTCACCTCACAACAAAAAAAAAACACAAAATTCATCACTATGAAAATTAAATTTTTCACCGGCAACAAAATGGTACATTTTTATGATATTCCCGTTTAACCTGTCAATACTGAACAAAACGAATGTCGGGCGCACGACAGCTTGACAACGGGAAATGTGAATACTGAAAAATCTGCTATCACTGTGTGAAGGGTTAAAGTCAAATGTTTGCCTGAAGCGATTAATCGTCAACTATTTTCAGGCTTTATTATTCGCGTTTTTATGTGTATTATTTTTGTGGGTTTGTAATGAGAAGGTATAATGTGCATGCTACAATGAGTGTATTAAGTATGTATTTGGAGAGATGGAATGGCAAACGTTTAATTGATTGTCTGAAAGAGGCCATGAAAATAAAGGACAGTGATGCGGAGGAATACTTCGACGCCTGATCGATGCCCTTTTATGTTATGTTTTATGTTTATATATATTTTGTATATAGTATTTTATTTTTAGTTTTGTATAAAGATGAAAATAAAAGGACTAAACATAGAAAACCTGTCACCTAACAGAAGGAAATAAAAGCGGAAAATATATTGCGCAGACTTCAAGTAACTTAGAAACAGGGCAAGAGGAAGAAGAATTGCACATAGCGAATTAAAATTGGTGTAATTGCAGAATCATGATGATGAGTGAAACAATTGAAAAAATTTTGTTCCTTACTTAAAGCCAGTAAATCTGAACTCCAGGGCCATACCACAGTGTTCTCTATTTTTCTTATCCCCATATAGACGACACAACGGCTATGCTAATTGCGACAATGAACGAACATTTAGCCCGGAGAAATAATAAATTTCAGTCGCTGCGTAGGCGCCGACCGGGCACAATCTGTGTGATATGACGCGCGGCGTAAAATATAATAATTGAACATTTTATTTTAATATAAGGACTTTAATTAGCAAATATTAATTTATTGACTGTCTTAAGAAAATTACTCGTAAAGTCAAGAAAAAATTAGGTAGGTATAACATATATGGTAATAAATTAGGTAGGTATATGTTATACCTACCTAATTTTTTCTTGACTTTACTTTCTTTAGATGTTATTTACATCAAGTGCTTGTGGTACCGAAAAGAAGTGAAAAAATAAGGGTCTAGTTAATTCCTGTGGTTTCATACACTGTTGACATGACATTGTTTCATATTCTAATCTATATTTATATAACAAACAAATTGTGTGTACCCTTAAGTCTCCGAAACTACTGAACCGATTTGAAAAATTCTTACACTTATTTTATCCCGGTACAGGCAGTAAGTTGCTACGGGACGCAGGTGAATTCGCGGGAGAACGGCTAGTGTAAACATAAAAGAGTTTAGTTGTTTTCTTGTGAAGGGCGTAGTAAATGAAAAACACAACAACAAAAGCCATGAATTTAATCTACATTTATTATGACTCAGATAAAATCAAGAATACAACCAAATCTTCAATTACGATAAAAATGATATATTACAACAATTTAAAGGATGCATCAACCTATATGTCAAACAGAGCGAAACAGCTAAGAATATGTACCTACTGACAAAAAACCAATTTACCAAGACCCCTCGCTGGTCTTCAAATTGGTGAGTTTTTGGACGTTTTGGTGATGGTGGACAGATCATGTTATGTTGGACGTTAAAATTGCGTAAATATTGCATAAGTGAATGTTGCATTGCTCTGCTGCTAGTGTTGATTTGTTCTACACTGCACTAGTGCTATATGTTCAGTTGAAGAAATATAATATTATACTATGCCCGCAGAACAATAAGTCCTACGTGCAGAGAGAGATATTATTAACCAAATTCCGAAAAGAAAAAGGTTATCTATTTGCCCTGTATTTTTTAGTATTCTAATTATGTTAAATATAAAAGAAAAAATTCGTTAGACACAATTCTCTATGTTATTTAATGTAAGTTAATACTGCTGAATACAATACATATCTATAGGCCGCAGCGAGACACACGTCAGGCTGAAAGAAAATAAATTTACATTTGAAACATGTCAAAGAAAATATTTAATTGATCATAATAATCTGTAATCATAATGATTGAGTTCAGTAGAAAACCTTCCAGAGTTAAGTAGAAATCCACAAACTTAAGTGGAACAAATCAACTCAAATTCGCTTCAAATTGCCACACGATATGACAGTGCGATGCCGTCTAATAATTATTATGCAATGTCTTTAATATTTACGACAAATGGAGATGAGCTGCAATTAACTGTTTAAAGAGGCTACCTTCACTTGCCGATAGAAAACTATAGATATAGGTATATAGATTTGCATATATTAAGAGCGTGTACGCTCGGCGCGCGATGTCAACTTTAGGTAATTCAACGCAAAAAACCGCGCAGACTAGCGTCGCGGCTGTGTGCGTGCCTATCATACTTCACGTATAGTCACACAAACCATTTTGATCCTTTCGAGTGAAATTGGTAGAACAAAAAATATATTATTTAGTAAATAGTTAATAGCGGGAAAATAGTGTAAGTGGATGTCTAAAATATAAAAGCATGAAAATAAGTCGTTAATACTTACACTCTTTTGCAAAAAAATCGGGCACCTATGAAAACCTTGGTTTTGAGGACTTTCTGTATATTACATACAATTTTCAACAGTACTAAATAGTCGACTGATGATTAATGACAATGTTAAGAGTTTCTGTATTTTAACCGATTTCAAAAAAAGAAAGGAGGAGGTTTCAATTAGATTGTTTTGTGATTGTTCTCAATTTGATTGTTCTCGATTTCTCAAAGACGCCTGGACCGATTTGAAAAATTGATTGTTTATATGAATGGTCCAGTCCATCCAGACCGAAAAATTGTGGTCAAATAACAACAATTGCTGGAAAGCCAAATATTGGTGAAGAGCTTGGGTTTACCATTGCAAATAAAGTTTTAAGTTATCTATCCTATATGCTTCAAAAGTTATTCGAGATCAAAAGTCAAAATTTGGGTACATCCAAAATGAAAAAAAAAATTATAGCTCGATTGGTAACAGACATCTGCAATAAGTGATTTCTAGCTTAAGGAGTCCGCCATATTGGATTTAGACTCGCGACACATTTTTTTTCGAGTTATTCATAGCAAGCCCTTTCATTTGATACCCATATCGTACTAATGCATTAAAAACATTTTTTTCTCCATCTTGGGTATACCGCCATATTGGATATAGAATCATACATTGTCATTAAAACTGAACATTCAAACAAAATTTCAACTCAATCGATAAAAAAATATGCTTCAAAATTGAGCTTTAAATAAAATAGTAATGTATCAAGATTTGTTGGTCGCGCTTGAAATGTACTCTATTCTCGGTATCCACGGCAGAGGTTATTCACCCTACGCGATGTGACGGAGCGACACGTCCTCTCTGTGAAGCCTTGCGGCGGTCTGGTTTGAGTTGACTCGCGTGCAGCGTTTTATAGTAGTTTTAAATAATTTATAAAAAATAAAACGAGAGATTAAATTATAATATAAAATTTATGTTTTAAAGAAAGAGTTATATTACTATAGTAAATAATTGTTATATTAAATTAAGTAAGATAGATAGGTAAAAAAAGCATTTGAAATTCACAATTTTTCACATTGTTAAAATATTTTTTTCTGAAAGATAGAGACCTAAATCAAAAAATGTTTTCAACTAACTATAGGCATGGGGATTTCGTCTATGAGTAAAAAAATAGATATGATTAGATTTGCCACTGTTTTCACATGAATTTAAGCTTCGAAATAGACGCTGAACGGGAATTTTATAAAACATCTGTTACGTTATAGGGGTTTTAAGTATTTAAACTACACAAATTGAAATTTATGTTCAATTGACTATATAGACAGTGAAATTACCTTGCGTTATTAAAAAATAACATAGTTATAGGATAAGTAGTTACTGAGAAACAGTGGTTTGAAAAGTACCATTTTAGGCCAAATGGCGCGCGGTTGACGTACACGCTCTTAAGATGGTTGGTATTGGTGTTCACTTAACAGCCTAAGAATCTTAAAAAAAAAAGAAACAACACTGTCTTTTTTTAATGCTTGTCATAGAAAGTAATCTATCTAATTTATTTAATTACCCATAATAAAATATTCGAACAAACATAAAGCCCCAAAAATCTTTGTCAAAGATTTCACATCACAATTTCACCTCGACTCGATAAACGACAGTGACTGGCAATCTTTCAAACTTCGGAGGAAAACGGACAAAAAAATAGGGGAAGTCAGGGAAAAAGGAGCATGCCTCTTGAGATATCAATTTAGGAGAAATTACCAGCTAATCTGTCACATCTTAGGACGCCAGGGGCAAGTAATCGTGTCTCCCCTGCTTTTTTTATACTTATTTTTTTTTTCTCAGAGGGGAGGACAGGGATATTCACAATCTTGTTAATTTATCAATTGTTGTCGAGTGCCTGTTGAGTGGAACAATTGTTTTGTTGGCGATTAAGATGTTGTAATTGTTGATTAATGTTTTTTTTACGTTTTTTGGGGATGGCGTTGACGAAAGTATGTAGGCTGTTGATTAGTTTTAGTGTTTTCTAAATACTAGTAGTGGAAGTATTTTGTTTTATGATAGTAAATATGAATTTAATCTTTATGTAACTTACTCTAACAAATTTGTAGCTCACGTATGCAGGGCGTTCTTTATTATCGCATTCCCTTTGAACTATATTTCCCTTAGTACATAAAACCTGCAGTACAAAACAAATAATTTTGTTTTACTCTACGAAAAACAATAAAAAAGTTAGTACACCTTTAATAATAAAACCTTTTATACCTGCATAACATCTCATTACCCAAAGAATTTGCACGCCTTAACATTATTTGGGCGGCGAAAATATCTTAAAAATGCCACCTTAAATTTTCATAACCCCCTTTTATATCTTGCTTGGGTAAAAAAAAAGGTTCGTTTAAAAAGACAAAGTATCACACGTTTAATCCCGTATCTCCCCTCGCGCCAAAATCTTTTATCACGAATCCCGGGGGATTGTGCCTTTTTTATTACTTCTCCCCTATTCCCGGGGTTGTAGCGACGACAATTACTGTCTCATTGTTTTATATCGGCGCGCGTGTGATTGGCCTTTTTGCGGGTTTTTGTGTTAAGATTTTGTCCTTTTTTGTGAACTGTGCTTACTGTGCAGGGAGATGATCATTTTGTTTTTAGTCACCCTCTTTGCTAACCTTAATACTTACTTAATATATTTTATTAGCTGTAGTGTATCAGAGTTCTAAATAAATTAGCTTGAATATTGTAGCAGGTACACTGCAGATTTAAGGCATTAAACAGCCATCAGTAACAGCACCGAATTTTTGTCGCAATGCAGAACTGCAGTGAGACGTAACAAGGCATACCTAATGTTAATTTATTTGCCAAGAATATGAGCACCAAACTAATAGATAATACAATTCAAACAAAGTGCGCTAAACAAGACTTACATTTCCGAACCCTACACTCAAAGGTTAGTTAGAGAATTCCTAACACGTTAAGTCCGCCATACATTATACCAACATTTTTCTATAGGATAAACAAGAAGATGTATAAATAACAAAACATATATCCGTAATTTCAATTCTTCTGACGCATCACAAAGAATTTGTCACACAACAATAACAAAGCAAGGAAAACGAATGGTCAGGAGTAAGTTAATGAGAGAGAAATGCCTTCCCGCAATAAAGTGATCCTCCGCTCGGCTTATTATCATTGTTTTAATACTCGTTTCGTTATTGTTAAAGATCGAGTGTACTGAAAGCTGTGCTATAGAAGAATATCCTTGAAGTTAGATTTAAAAAAATATTTAGTATTTATGTAATATACTTATTCATCGTATTTAAGTTTATAATATATTCTGTACTATGTAGAAGGCACTTATCCTCCTGCCCCTATCCCAATTTTATTTTAAGTCAGGGCAGCATGTTTTCTTTTTCCATACTCTTCTGTCTGCCGTCTCACAAGTAACATTCCTTCTTTTCACGATGGTAGAAGACACTAAAAGTAGTTAAACAAAGTCCTGAATTTATGGTTGGTGGGATCTAAAATTCTAGTCTTGCCTTTAGATAGGTATATCTGAATACAATATCACATGGTAAAATAACCTATCTGACCTCCTGAATCCAGACACAAGCCAATGCTCCAAGACTGTCCGCTATCCGTGATAGATTGCCAAATGCCATCAGATGTTCTCTACCAAACACAAAATACATAATGCTATCTTACGCTACATATTCCACAAATATCTTCGCTTCCACTGCACCCCACCTTAACCTCTGTTCGTAAACATTAAAAAGCTTAATAAAATAATAAATGCCGCTCGATAGGGACCGGTTCTTGGTAAGGAGCTTAAAGATTTAACTTGTAAAGTATCGCCAAACGCCGACAACGGGGGACAGCTACTCGTTCGCCTTTATTTTGTTTAATTAGGATGCTTATATGTATTGTATCAATAGTATACAGGTCGTTGAAGAGCGGTGAACCTTAAATTTGGAGTTTTGATTTGTCACATGCGCATTAAAAATTAATGTTCTTAGTGAGGCTGTCAGGCAGAATTGTCTCAGCAAAATCTTTAAGTGTTCTGTTTTCCAATAAGTTTGAACATTTTACCTCCTTTATCTTTCTTTAATATATATCAATAAAATGTTCAGGTTGTATTTTGATTACTGTTGAATCATATTAATCACTAATTAGGCAGCATACTGTTTGATTAATAAACAATCACCATTCATACTTAAAAGATCCTGAACCTACGATACACTTACAGGCAAACTAAGCCTACCTATATCCAAAAGTCCAAAAAAAATATAACCCCGTGTTGTACCGAAACTCATCAAATAACCATCGATCAATATAAAATGCAACCCTTAAAATGCTCGTCAACACACAACAGGCCATAATATCGATTAATTCGGGTGTTGTTCAACAATACATCTGCCGCGTCCCCCTGTATTGTGTTAATTGTGGGTACTGGGAGTCCCCATGTCAATAATGTGGGTTAATAGTGGGATTTTGAGCTCATTATCTTTAAACTTAAGGTTTATAGACAAAACCTATTGAAATAATAAGTCTGTGTTTTTGATCTAGGTAGAAATTGAAGAACGATTACCATACATAGGGATAGCCTGGATTCGATCCGATTCAAAGTAGGTACCTGCCTCTATATTTACATGAAAATTAAACACTTTCTTAATCAATGCCATAGATTCCATAATTCAGTTGTAGTCCAAAAATATCCCTTTCAGTCACTTTCCACAATAAATATCCTCATTATAATTAAAAATAAACAAAACAATTAAGGAACAAATAACTCGACATTCACAAACAATAATTCGCACAAACTCGCACATCACAATACAAATATATTAAGAAAACCCGGAAAACGTGTAACAAGCTGTATTTTGTAACGATCCCAGTAAATACAGGTTATATTAAAATTTCCTTGCGATGCAAATCTCGTGTAATCTTTAATGTCAACTCAAATATTCTGGGGCGGAGAGATTATGGTGCAAGCATGGTGATGAGCGCGAGCGATGAGCGGAGCGATTTCGTGTTTAGTATCTACTGACGACTTATGACGTTAGATTGTAAATCTTATTGATATGAATTCTAAATTATATAATTTAGATAGTTATTGTGTTGCTTGCTTACAATGTTATCATTTTATTAAGTAATGCACTTCTAAAATGCATATAAAACAAGGGGGTGACTATGACTATTTTTATATAAATAATTACCCCGAGGAATAAAATTAGCAGAAGTGATTCGATCTAGTCTAAAGACAACGTTCAATTTCTGTGTATCATAGTTATATTATAGATTCCAATCAGAACAAAGTAGGTAAAATAGTAAAATCTAGGCCAGTATACAGCGTTCTTGTAAAAAGTTTCTAAGTAGAGATATAACCGCTTTTCCTACTAAGTCCAACCCTCAACTTCGAAGGGGGTACAAAAGTCCCTGTGATCTGCGACGCGTATGATCCGCTCCACTAATATTATTTAGGAGCGACTAGCAATTGTTTCCATGCGGTGGCCCCGGGCACGACAGCTTTGACTTTTAATCAGTTAGCAAATATTTAGCCGGGGCATGCATATTGAGGAGGCCTGTGCAATTGCATTAGAGGGTTAGAGTACACATCAGTGATCAACGGTTACGCTCCAATGGAGTGGTATGTCACAGTGTAGGAATATTAAACATTGTTGCGAAATGGACTGGAATGTGTGGGGAATTATTGGTTTTTCGTGCTGCGGTTTTGTGATGAATGTTCAAATATTTATAGGCTATCACTAGCTTGCTCTAAATCGCATTCTCATAAAAATATGACCGTCCTATATTGTGAATTTGTTGCTATATGTTTTACACTCGTAAGTAAATGAAGTCATATTAATTTCTATCAGCAAGACTCTCTTCTTCGCACTGTTACAGCCTTTTTACCGTACCACTGCTGGGCACAGGCCTCTTCTCGCACGGAGAAGGATTGAGCTTTTTCACACTAGGTAATATTTTTTGTCTGTCTATATGCATGTAACTTGGGCCTTTATACAATGAGATATAGGCAATGCTACATCAAACATATGAAAATCGTCATTTAAACAAAAAGGATCACCATATTTAAACAATTCCAGCCAGAATCAAATAGACACAAATCCCACATTCCTTTCACAGACAAGACGGTAGCGTACATTCTCAATTACAAGAAGATTTGCTCGTACGTGTCTCATCGGACGCAAATGTACCATTACCGTACAATTGCGTACACAAGTGACCGTCACGGTGGCGGCACGGTGGCTGTGGACAGTCGCGCACGACGCGGCGACGACTGTTTGAGTAGTGTCATACTGTATTGCAGACGATTGGCGCACGTAGGCGAATGTCATTACTCGGACATGGTCGGGATGACGGGTACAGGTGTATACAAAAGTGGAATTGGTGGGAATTGAGCCGTGTGTGCGTTGATGCAGTTTTGTTTCTCTATTTGTCAGTGGACTTGTCACGTTCGTAATTCTTTACATGTCGCATTATTTTAAGATTGTGAACACTTTTTATTAGCACAGACTGTGTGCCTACAGCTGTACATTTATGTGCAATATTCATGAAGATTGCCTTCAGCAAATTATGATAACAAACCTTAAATGTATAAGACATAACAATTCCGAATTTCAAATTTCATTCTACAAGTTACAATAGAAAATAAAAAAACGGGAAACCTAACTATTCTGTCCACGATTATACTCACGTTTTCCATTGACTTTCATGTAGTCCCTGTATTTTATGTACGAAAGATGATGAGACAATAGCCAATGGTTCTCAAACATTTTTTCATCAAAGTTTAGCATTCAATTTACCCTCTGCAACTAATATTCCTCTTCCACACCACTAATGATTATTATAAACAAATGACTAAAAGAAAAGCAACCAAACGCCATTACTAATAAGGTTGATATTTCTGTACCACATGGGTTTAAAGTTTGAGAACCACAATGTCCCATCATCGACTAAATTAGCGGTGTAATCGGGCCTACCGCTGCACACAACTACATAAACAGACTTGCTTCCATACTAACTAATATTTGAAAAGGATATGAAGGAGATTTGATTTGAATTGGTTTTACATCGAGTGAAAAAATGACATTATTCGAAATTGTAATTTCATTTACGATGGTAGAAGAGGCATACTGATGTAATGGGTCTTCGATCGAGACTGAGGTAACTGTAAATGATGAATTATATTCTTGGTTAATTCAATGCCTCTCTTGTCTTTAAAAATGCTCACTAAACTCCAAAGCAATAAAGACACTAGATATAGAAATTAAGAGCAGGGCTCCTGTCATCATTTTCTATATTTTAATACAGATTCCATCCCTCGATACCAACTGCTTCATCTTTACAAATTACTCCAACAATATCCCATCACAAAGGACGCCATTTTTCCAATTCTAATCTAATCGCACTCCAGTGATCACCTCACAATCTAACAAAACCAAAAACAATCTAAGAACAATCGCTAAAATTACATATAGGTGCGGATTCGCAATCATGAGAATGCCGCGAAAGATGGGCCTTATATAGAAGCGGATAACCCAAGCCGCTCGCTGGCTAAAATTGACACAACGCTTGTTCACGACTAGCTAAAATTGACACTGACGACCGCCAGCCTATTCGACGTGCCAACGAAAATACTACCATCCTTATCCCTCACGCAGAAAGGGAAAAGGAAGAAAAAATCGTGAGGAGCAATCTCGACGGGTACGACAGTATTCAATTCAATTTCGAAATCATGATACAATCAGGTACTTACACGCTACCAATATGAGAGGCGAAAATTGGCTGTACCCATGATAGTATGACCGAAGCTATACTTAGACGGGTGATTCACTGGTGTGCAAGTTGGCAAACGTGTTGGCGCCTTTGTGTAGTCTAAAAGCTGAGAATACATGTAAGATAAATGGGGTCGTTCATTAATACTGAATTACTTTTAACACAATTTCTATATTCATAATCAGTCTAGCTGAACTAGTAGGTAATAAAGTTGAGTCTTCGAATATCAAAATCAAATAAAACTCTAGAAACGCTGTTGTCATTGTCTGAACCTAATTCTAGACTTAACTAAGGCACATGCAAATCATTCAGAAAGCTCTCAATTTATGAAAACAGCTTGGTCTTAGTAATCTTTCGTCTGCCTTCTTTACAGAAATGCAATAAATTACACTCAATCCAGGCCTCATCCAACATTACCTATCCTTTAGCCGACCTATCGAACCGTATACAACAAGCCAGTCCACACCCAAAGCCTAGCTCGTGAAACGATATTGCCATATCATCAGCACCCAGTTATTTGCTCTCCAATCGTGTGAGAAAAACGTTACACAGACATCGAACCTACAATTTGTTTCGATGGAATGTCAAATGTTGAGAAACTATTCTGGTTAAGTACGTGATCTTTTTTTTATGCGCATGACCATCGTTGTGTGATTACTGGGGTCTACGTGCTTATTTGTTGACATTACAATGTGTGGGATCATTTTGACTTCAGTGTTTTAAGTAGAAGGTGCTCTAAAGTATTGGTAATCGTTTTGGCAATAGAATCTTTGTGCGTCATCGTTATCATTCATATTTTTGTATTGTTCATTCAAATCTACGGGACTTTAAGTTTCACCTAGTTTGGGATTTTCAAATAAATCTTTCTTCACTTTAGTTTCCATTCTTCTTTATCCTTAATTTCTTAGCTTCTCTATATACATATCTTAATTCATTAAATGCTTTCTAATGAACAATTGTCTAATATTCAAACCACAAACAACCTCTGACTACGGAATAGAAATTCGTTATCTCCAAATATTATCTCGTTAATATTATCAGTGTGTAACACACTTGCTAACAAGGAGTCATCGCACATGACCGCTTTGAAACATTTTGACGCCCGTCAGTTTGAAGAAGCGCTTATCAGACCACCTTCGCATTACAAGGGTTAAACTTCCGAAAGCCAAAGAAAATTCGCCCTTAGTGCTTACAGTTAAGGTTCATTAGAAATGAATGAATAAGTTGGTAGTGCGGTGGTCTTTTACAAAAGCCGTGATGGACAGCCGCTTGACGAATTCCTTTATGCTATAAGCGATATTCAGATAGGCGTGAGCGTCTTTATTCTAATTGATTAAGGTTGAGTTTCGTACAACAAAATTTGTGATGTTTTCGCCTAAATTTAATAGTCATGAAGATGTCAGGCGTAGTATCGAGTGACACACGGTTAGATATTTGAATATATCGTGCTGAGAACAAATTTCACTGGTTTTGGAGTAGCGTGTGACGGGCGGGTCGCGTCAGGCGTCAGACCAGACGTCTGACGTTGATGTCTAGGACGTATGACGTCGTGTTACCTGGTTACTTTCAGATGATGTGACGTGAAACTGAGCTCAGACGTTTCTGACTGGCTTTTGGTTCTTTGAAACTACATTTCACATTCACAAACATCAGATGCGTTATTCTTTTATTTGGATCCTGTGGCGCCGGTATGTGTTAACATTTTGTTAAATAAACAAAAAATTACAAAAGAACACTTCAAATTATGACCGACAGTGAGGTCAGTCTTCGCTTGTTTTTAATGTATAGCTTTTATTACGCCTAAGTTATTTTGTCTTGAGCGACTGGGCATACCTAAATCTGAAAACAATCCATCAAAAATTTGAGGACATAGATTTTTTCATTAAAACACACTACATATTTCTAACCAAGAAAAACATCACACAATTACCAACAACTAGCAATCGATGGAACCCATTTCCCATAAAAATGATTTGTCCTACTACAAATTCTTTGACGTAGGGGCAATCTTCGGAGACGACTTTCAATCACCGCTATTACATCCATGTCATTTGAGCAAACAAAATAAGTACAAGACTAAACAAGCCCACATCTCACGTTTCAAACACTCATTACAGAGATTGTCCAATCGAAAATTACCAACACATCGCGGGCGATAAGTACGTGACTTATCCTCCTTAATATTTAACTATAAAGGTGAGGACATAGTGAAAACTGAGCGAGAATCAACGCGAAGAGTTTTGGCAAGTTTATTTTTTTCTTATAATTTTTTTTCTTAGTATAGTCATCCACCGATATGTATATTTTTGTTATCTATTTCATAATGTAAACGGGAGTCAAAGGTTCGAGCTGAAAACCAGCGCTTAGCAACCCTCTTGGGGGACCTAAGCATAAAGCTGACGCTTGAACCTTTTGCTTCCAGTATTATAGTTCTGTGTATATTACTACTCCAGGCTGTAATACTGGAGACAATAAACGTTTATTCTGTCCTATTCCATTCTATTCAAAATCAATGGAAAATGAGCGGTACTGGTATGCGAGAGTGTAATTTGGTTAACTTTCAATAAATTGATCGATAAGTGAGTAACAGTCACGTCTTATGATCCGAAATTATAGATACGGCGCTAAAATCATCACGTTGTTTTCTACTACCAGATAAATTGATTGACGCTAAACATTGAGGAAGCGGTTTGACTGGAAAATATGTTATAGTACACACTTATGTTTATCTACAAAAGTACATATATGTATGTAAAATATCCGCTATGGATGGGCATAGTTACTCAACGCCACCTATGTATATTCATTACCGAGAATTTTATGTACCAAGGCCGCGGTAACTCTTCCAATCAATCCTTAAACTCTTTGAACCTGATAAATGACACATCAAATTTAATTCTTCCTTATTAACATTTGATAGTCAATAAAAATTCGCAATCAAGTCCGTCCGCTCTTACCGAGTCATAAACCCTCTTCCTCATATTCTCTATACTCATAACCTGAGCTTAGTAATGGTCAGTTTGTACAAGAAAATTGCATGTGAAATTGTCGTGCCAACCAAGGTACACAGTTATATTGATTGTTGAATGTACGTGATAGTTTTTTTTTTGTAGCCATTATAGACCGTGGTGATAGTTTTATAGTTTTATTTATTTGATAGAGTCCAGCTGTGGCGCCGATGGTTGGGCTTGCGACATTAAATAAAATCATGCGAGGTTTTTTTTTCAATGTACCTGTATATTTTATTTTTAGTTGAATATTTTTTATTTTTATTTAATATACCTAGAGATTTTCGCGTAGTTTGGTAAAAGTTTAGGAGAAAAATATCATACAATATTCGTTATATTTTTCCAGAATTCCTTTTTTATTTCAATAGAAGCTTTCAAAACCATAGTAATACTTGACAATTTTTCACAAAATCTCTACAAATTACGAGCTCTATAATCTGTGCTTATAATTAAAGTCACAGACTAAAAAAGCAGCAATATAAGAGGAACACGTCTGATGGTAACCTTTCACCCCCCAGGACCAGTTCTGATGATGAATGGCGTCCGTCTAATGAGCCATCAGCGAGACCGGCCGGGATGTCGTGACATCGATTTGCACGCTGTCTTGCGTATGCGCAGGTACTGTCACGTACAAAAGTGTTATGCGTATTTATTTAAATAGGTTTTTTTTTTAATTTTAAAACTTTTACAGAATATTTTCGCAATAGATACATTACATAAATCAAGATAAATAGTTAAGAGAAATTGGTGTTCAAAAATGCAAAAACTTTGACTGCAAAAAAAATATTATTCCCGGATTTAATGCCATTTCCACCAATCTGTTCATCAAATTGTATTATGCTACTTTCCATAACATTTGTAATGATTCGTTTAAAAGTCATTTAAATATAATTTTAGTACTTGACGAATGTTTTAAAATCCTTCATATTGGCAATGAAAAAGCAACCAGTTTGTAACATTGTAACGTTATTTGAAGAGGTATACTAAACACAATATTAGTACACAATGCATGCAGTAATTGCTGTCGTAAAATTGATTGCTCTTGCGTTGCTAACCTAATATTTGTTTAGTGTTCACCTTTTTCTTGCGGTTTGGCCTGCATCTTGAAGGAAATAAAGTCAAAGAGACATATAGAGGTTTTTCATGTTTGCAATTATTACTAGTAGTTACCTGCATTATTTATTCCATAGGCTATCTATTTCTGTGTAAAATATTTTTGTTTATATTAAGTTGGTAATTTTAGCCGACCGCGTGAAATTTTATTATATGTTAAAGGTGTCATTCTTATGCCATGTTCAACGACAAAATAAACGTCAGTTTTCTCAAAATAATGGTTATAACTATAACTTAAATTATCAAGTTCATTTTTCGGAGTAAACAATTGTTTTCAGAAAAAAACGGATGTTTATGCCGTTCGTGTAAATGGGCCTAATAATGCCTTCTTTAACGTTAATCAACAACTTAGTTTTAATATTTTCTTCAAATACTTTTGTAAGCGACGATACTCAACGGAAGATGTCTAGAGAGCAAGCCATCAGATGTGTCGCTTTTGATCCATCAATTTCTATTTTACGATCAATATTGTAATGATTTATTTGCGCATCCGTTCTGTTATTAACAGATTTAAAAATTTAAATAAGAGTCAAAGGAACCGCTTTACTTTTAACGAGATTTACTGTTTCTCACGGTTTCATTCATAACATAGAGGAAGTCAAATAAAAATTGAATACAAATTAGACTATCATATCTATCTCTCTAATTGGCAATGTCTCTATCGGCTTGCTAAGTTTCATGTAAATAGGTTAAGATTATTTTTTTTAGTTTTCGATTTTAGTTTGGCTTTTTACTAGGATGGTTTTCATTTTTACTGTAAATATTTTGAGTACCTACTGCAAATAGGCCTGTATCTATTCAAATAAATCCTTATGTACCTAATTAAGAAAGTCAAAAAATATATGAAACTGATATAAATAAATTAATAGTGATATTTTTTTTATACCTATGTTTTTATAAATAATAAGTGTCTTTGATTTTAAATAGTCTTTCTATATTAACAACAATTTATCAATTACAAAAGACACTGTTTTGTAGTTCACAGCACATTTATTCAAGTGTCAAATATATAATTTATTTACAACATGACATACAGTCGCGTACAACAACTATTAATTGCGTAATAAACGGTTTATTGATTTAATTTGCATTTGAAACGAATAAATCTAAACTGGTTATTTGTCCTTCATTTTTGATTATAGTCAAAGTTTACACTTAGCTATTATGGGTAGAAGTAAAAAATTGTCGAATACAAACATTTAACTATGTATGGTTCCTATATGTATACGAATATACAAAAGAATTATTATTTTTTGTTTACTGGGTGGTGGATCCCTTTCTTCCGAAAGCTTTCTTTCCTATAAAACTACTATAGAAATAATCCTATATTTTTTAACTCGTTTTAGTATACAAATAGTTACACCAAAGTTTAGATTTTTTTGCCTAATTAATTGTATTTTTGTTTTCAGGTAGGTAACTGTATCTTTTTAATTTAAGATACTACTTCAGCCTATAACTCTGTGTAAAAAATCCTACCTACTAGTACCTACTTACTGGTACAATCGCGTATTAACTTTTTATGTAAATAATTATTTACTTGCTAAGCCGTCGGCGGTCCAATTTTTTTTTATAAGTACTCGGTCTGACAACTGTCAGAATATAATCAATGTGCGATAGAACAAAATATCCATCGCGTGTTTTAGAACGACTTTATCCGTCTTACCACAAAATCTTTTTCATCCCACCATCTCGGAAAGAGTAGTTTTACCCTTTGATATCTGAGCGCAAAAGCCGTTTTTATCCTCTAGAGCGGCAAAGTGATTTGAATTTAGAACATCGTGTGCAATACTCCATTTGTGACAATCTTGATAAGACTATTCATACAAATACATATTAAAGAAATAAAATACTGCCTAAAATAATTATTCAATTAATTAAGTATTTTTTATTTTTTTTTTACATAGATTTTTAACCTCGTTTCATTTTTAAACTGAGTTTTCAAATAAATGAACTTTAATAGGTACATATTTTTAATTTGACACTCATATGTGCGCGCCATTTTGTTTTAGTAATTTCCTCGATGAGGTGGGATGAAAAGTTACGTGTTGCACTCGAGTGCAAAGATTTTTCACCTTGTGCTCTTTTGATTCCCTCGCTATCGCTCAGGATTCTAATTATTGAAACACTCGCTACGCTCGTGTTTCAATTTTAGAATCCTTCGCTTGCTCGGTCATCAAAATTGAGCCCGCGGTTAAAAATCAACTTTGCACTCTTGTATAACAAATAACTATTAAACGTCAGTTTATGCCTTGTCTAAAAAAATGTCAAATTATGACGTTGACATATGGTTCATTTTGCAGCCAAAATTTTATTAGACAAGTGTAAAACAGGGTTTAAAGTTTTTGTAGTAAGGCCCTATTAATTTAAACTACGCAGTTAAATCGTATAAATCAAATACAAGTAGAGTTTGTATTACGTCTCAGTATGTATGTGACAAAGTTTCGAAATGAACCCTGGCAAATTAGGTTTGCTCGGCTTAAATAAACATACTTACCAAAATATAATATCATTATTTTCGTTATTTACATACTTTATTTTGTGTTTTTATTTAAAAAAAAATGCTGATTAGGGTTAACATGAAATCAAAGATTTTCCATGTAAGCATATTGAATAACGTTCATTCTTTCTCTGTAGGACCATAAAAAACGCTGATGATAGTGAATGAATACAATTGCTTTAAAACTAGACTGATCATGTACATTTTGGTGCATCTTATACTTACCATGCGTTACGATACGAATTGTGTATTTCCCGGGAAATACAACAGCTAGTGGACTACTGAATCTATAGCTTCTCTCATTCATACTCTAAGGCTTGGCTAGTATTTTTAATTAGCTTGTCAAGCTGTGGCCGGTAAAAGTGAACAGTTTGTTGTACCCGTTTAGTGTACATTGTCGGTGTGTCACGCTTTTGTAATGATTAATCTGTTAATTTAATTTTAAGCTTTATGTGATCAAAATATGTATTAAGCTAATCTTTTGGATTAAAGAGAAGTCTGACGAAGAAAAAAATACGTTTACTTCCAAATCGTACACACCGATTCAAATATGGAACTTTCCAATGGCGAAAAATTTACGTTACCTTGTCTGATTCTAATTAATAATGAATCTTTAAAATTAAGTACCTAAACTAATTATTGTTAAGGGCAATTTAACACAGAAAACATAGTTTTACCACGCCTCAAAATAAATGGATCTACAGTCTCACCTTTTAAGTTTTCTAACAAAATTGGAGGCCACATAATAATTATAATTACACAGTCGAGAAGCGACATCTTGACCTCACATTCATCTTCGTCTTTTATCCATACATACATACATAAATTATTTTTGTGTGTCCGTCTAACGGTAATTTTTAATGTGTCCCCTCCCAAGTAATCATTAAGTCTGCACATAAACTTAGCTTAGCATTATTGTGGGAAACGACTCACAATTAGTTGTTTGGTTAGAATAATTCGATTGCCCCGTTGGTCCAGTGGTCACAAGCAAGACTGTGTATAAAGGGAGCCTTGAGTTCGATACCGTGCGTCTGATCTCTGGTCAAACTATTGTCCCATTGGTTATGCTACTACGCAATAATATGTCCTGCGCTGATTTTCTAAGAGAACAGCCGCCATAGCTGAAACACCGCCATTGTCAGAGAACTGAAGAAACTGAATATTCAATGTAAGTATATTGATGAGTCTGTAGTAAGCTTTTTGGTTACTCAGTAAATAATTTTACTCCATAACCATAATTATCTCACAACCTAACCTTCTTCATTTATCTAACCTTTCCCAATGTTGGGATCCAGCCTATTTACCTATTATTGATTTACATGGAGCAACTGCCTACCTAACCTCCTCACTCCAGATATTTGGACCGCTCAGTACCTTCTTCATCCTACTTTTATGACCTTTAAATACAAGTACACAGCTACAAATTTTTAAACCCACCATAACCGAGATTGGCTGTCCTATCTTGCGTGGTCATCTCATAAAGTGTTGTAGCATTAATAGAGTCAGCGTCTACAACAATATTAGTTTTATGTTAGCCATCAGCTATTTGGCCAACATCGATGACATTTTGATGGGGGCTGGTGTATTCTACATTTATTATGAACTGTTATACCTATCAACTTGGATACTGTGTACTGCGAAAAAGACAATTTTGTTCCTAAAAATTCAACTGCATGTAGACACACAATCATCTCACAAAGCAACAAATTGTCATCTTTTGAGCCTTTCCCAATTTTGAGATCCTCTTTCAGTCTAGTTTCGCCATAAATGGAAGGACTACCTATCTGACCCTCTCTCTACCCAGTTCCAAGGGTATCACAGTATTCCATCCTACTTTTATGACCTTAAAATATATGTACACTCAGGAGTACTTCTCTAAAAAAAATTAAACCACCATAACCGGGATTGGTTTTCGTATCTGGCGTGGTCATCTCATAAAGTGTTGTACATTAATAGAGTCGGTGTGTACAACAATATTAGTTTTATGTAAGCCATCAGCTATTTGGCCAACATCGATGACATTTTGATGGGGGCTGGTGTATTCTACATTTATTACGGCGCAGCGGGTTATATGAACTTGTTTGAACGTGGATATGTTGGTGCTGGATGTGGTTGGAAAATATATATTTTTTTTAAAGCGTTAGCAGTTTGGATAGAATATCATTTTCAATTTTGTGCTATGTTCCTATTGAAGAATTGAATTCCTTATCAGTGTGTGAATCTAAGTATTTAAACTTTTTGTTCTCTAGTCTATGCAAGAGCTCTTCGTGTTCAAAGCAGAGTTATTAACTAACTACCGAGTCTGTTATCCGCAGAAAGCGTAAAAATCTAGAATTTAGATTGAAGTAGTTTAGTTTAGTCTTTTTTGGTTCAAGTAAGTGTATCTAATTCTCTTATTTACTTTATTGTAACAGGCAAGTAACGGAATCCTAAACCTCGCTTTATGAGAAAAGACTTCCTCATTAGCTGACCCACACACAAAAACGAACTCACAACCAACAAATATAAAAACAGCCACAAATCACATCCAGTGCATAAACATCGGAAACTTCAAACTCAATAATAAACAGGCAAAAAAGTCACGCGTCCATTGCGCCTCCGATGTTACCGATAATTTTTCAACACACCGTCTACTTATTACGATCATAGGTAGAGCATTAACTAACGCGTAGTCTTTTCAATCGTGCCCCACCCAAAATTAACCAAAACCAACCTTAGAACTGCAGCAACAGACTCCAAAATCCCCTGCACTAAAATCCGATTACATTATCCCAACACATTTGATTTTAAACCTTCAGGGTGGAGATACAAGGTTGGTTTTCGTTTGGAGATGTCAGAGAAATGATGGTAGTATTTCAGCTAGACATCGGTCAAAGAATCGTGACCGGACCGTCCCCAGCACCTGACGTACTCGGTGTCGGTTAATGTAACTTCACCGAAGTACAAAAACAGCATTTCAAAGATACTGTTTTAAATACCAGTGTTGTTATCTGAGTATTTAATGGCTGTCCAAGAATTACTGGGTATTATGTGCCAGTGGTTAATTTTTATGGCTTTACATAGGTTCTACATGGAGGTAGTAAAGGTCTGTGTCAATGATTAATATGTTTTATGACATGTAGTACTTAATAGATAGGTGCGCATATAGATATTTAACATAGGTACTCGTAAAGAGTATATGTCTCCTATCATACATACTAGTCATTTTGATATAAATACTTAGAAAAGCAGACTCACCAATTACAAACTTGTGTCTGAAGAGAAATTGAAGGTACCCAGCCAATGCTACCTGAAAAGATTCCGGCGAGTTTTGAAAATCGTGAATTTTGTAGATCTGAATATGGCTTAGCCTATTTCATATCGTAACGTGTCTTTGAGATAAGGGACTTCTTATTGGAGAAATGTACAGATTTGTATTTACACCTGTGGTCTGATTTTATAGTTTTGCTAGGAATATTATTTACTTATCAGACCATTTACCAACACTCACTATCTATGGTTTCACCCTTGTCTCAAAGGAATTACTTCCCGAAACCGGTAGCCTAGGTATATTATTTCTGACCTGCAAGCTACGTTAACGAAATGCTCCATCACAAACTGTTTAGAACTTTTTGCAAATCCTGTCCACTTTTATATTCAAATCTGATCTTTCATCTATTCCGCAAATCCATAAACAAATCCGCAGACAAAAAAATCCTTAATCAATTACCAAAAACAACTGGTCTTCTAACAGTAAATTGGAATTCTTCTACACTATGATTAATACTATAAAGTCGAGGATTGAAAGAGCGACAGGTCACGAAGCCCGGTGGCTGATGATGTAAGCTTTAGAATGAGGATCTGACTTCATCTTCCTTGGATTAAGCGTAAGATGGGTTTAATTTCCGTTTCTATAATTAATTAAGTCTTTGATAAATGGGGAAGGAACTTTTATGTGTGAATGTGATCGATTTTCTGTGAGAAAGGACAATTTTTTTTAATGTTCATAAATACTATGAAGTGTACTATGAAGAAATGAGAAACATAGGGCTTTTCAAGAGCTTTCATGTGCCATTGGTTTGTCATTTGCTTATACATTTCTTAACCGAACACAAAAAAGTACAATTGAGAACTTTCTCCTTTTTAGGAAGCCGGTTAGTAACATTTTCATTTACACCTATCTACGCTGATCTATATCGCGCAAAAAGCAAAGCAACCATCACCCAAACTTCACATATCAACCCATATTCATATTCCCATTTCGCCATAATTACCATATACCATGTTCCCAGACTGGTCACAGCGCACATAGTTCACCTGATCGTGACCAAGCCATGACAGCTACTTTTTATGCCCATCTTGTCTTTTTGCGGGAATTGCTTTCTTTGTCTACTTTTATTTACGTGCTCGAAGCGGCTGTAATGGGCATAGGGGTTTGCGTGTGCAGATGCGGGAGTAGGCAGAAATCTAAGGGACGGAATGTTAGGTGTAACAACGTATAATGATTTTTATAATTTTATTAGGCAACCATCGGTATTTTTTATTAATTCTAACGCTCAATTCTAGTTATTAGTACAGCATTGTGTCAATATGATAGGCGGTTTTTCTCAAATGCTAATGGCTTTTCTAAGGTTCACATTATATCAATGACACCCATCAAATGTAAACAATCAAATCTTCCCAGGGAACTCAACCTAAATAAGGAATAATACCAATTAATATAATTTTATAACAAAACAGGTGCACTCTAAAGAAACGAGTTTGCGATTTTTTTCCGTATAGGTAAATCAAAGCAGCATCGTATCTTTAAAACTCTACACAACTTGTCGCCCAAGAATGCCATGGGAACGGGTAGCGCCGACTTACATGACACGAAATTATTGAGCCCGTACAAGTCACTATTACCCCATTACACTCTCTGGACGTCTGTGTTTAGTCGTAATGTTTCAGGCCAGGGATTTGCGTGTCGCGGACAAAATATACGGGAAATTAGTTGTGTGCAAGAATTGTTTGAAATATGTGTAACGTATTGGGAGTAATTTTTGTGTAGGATTATTGTTTTTATAATTTTAAAGCAACAAAGTAGTACAAAAAATTATTAAATTTTCACTTTATTTTGGGAATCTTTTGTTTTCAGATGTTTCTCGCACGGGTTTTTTACATAAAGGTAAGTACATCTTACAAAGGTACACGAGATACAATAACTATTTTGACAATTATTATTGAGCCCGTACAAGTCACTATTACCCCATTACACTCTCTGGACGTCTGTGTTTAGCCGTAATGTTCAGACCAAGGATTTGCGTGTCGCGGACAAAATATAAGGGAAATTAGTTCGTGCTGGAATATGTGTAACGTATTGAGAGTACTGTTTTGATGATTTCAAAGCAAGAATACATTTGAGAAGAAATAAAAAAATTGTTTTACTTTATGTCAGCAATATTTTATATTAATGAACTTAGGTCTGTTGCTAGCATATTTTATTTCCTGAATAAAGGGGCGCACATAGACATAATTGTATATGTAGGCAATTGGGTACGCAAGATACAAGTACATATTATGTATGTGCCTACTATTTATCTGTCGATAAGGGCTTTTGAAAAAACTGCTGACTTTTTAAGGATCTGAACATTATACCTACTACCCAACATCTTCCACGGATTTTTTTTGCGATAAATTTATTTATTTAAGTCCACGTCCAACTAATTTAATTAACCATCCCTGTCTTTCAAGGATAATTGACATTGAAACGTCACAAATGACAACCGCTGTCACTTATACTCAAAAACAGGACCGTAACTAAACGGGCGTGTCAATTTAGTAGAAAATATGAAACATATTGGGGACAGTAGATAGCATATAAAAACTTTAATTTTAGAGTGCCAATATTCTGCCAAGAATAGTGCAATTTAGAATAGCAGTAAAAATTATTGTGTCTCCGAAACGTCACAAATGACAGCAGCTGTCACTTATATCCAAATACAGAAGCAATTTAGTAGAACATATGAAACATATATGATGCCAGTAACTGGATACAGTGGTGCATCAATCAGATAGTGAGGAAGTGCAGTCGCAGTGCGGCGAGGGACACACACGTGAAAGTGATTAGCTGCACAGAGCTGCATTGTTCAGACAAGGGACCCTTGTTTTGGGGGACAGTGGGGGGATTTGGTAGATCTTAGTAAATTTATGGTATATAAAAACTTTTACTTTAGAGTAACAATATTTTGCCAAGGATATTTTGGAAAACCAAATTTTTAAGACTTACTGTTATTGTGTGTTGAATTTAATAAAATTTTAAATTAATCATTCCATAATCTAGAAACTAATACAAAAAAGTCAAACATTTGACACGTGTTTATAGGAAATTCTGTGACATATTATAACACAAAAACTTTTTTTTTAAATAACCCTATATTTTTAAGCCAGAATTAGCTAATTAGTATATATTTAGTATAGGATTAATTAAAACATGAACTTTTTACATAGATTTCTTATTGAGGACTTTATAAACGCTCAATATCGCATATCTTGTTTCATAACTAATAAATACCACAACTTTCCTCAACACATCCACATACACCCACTGTCCTCTCTCGGCGGCGATGTCGCGTGCTATCGTGTTTCACCCAACACAACGGCCACCTCTGTCCAGGGTTACACCACAGCCAACAAACAAAAAACACAATGTATTAGCGGCACTTTACGTTGCAATTCCGGCCATGCTCGCTAATTACCCCTTAGAACAACCAGTCTAACATGACCTGTACATCCTTTATCCAAACTAATATTATAAATGCGAAAGTAACTCTGTCTGTCTGTCTGTCTGTCTTTCTGTCTGTCTGTCTGTCTTTTCTTCACGCCTAAACTACTGAACCGATTTGTGTGAAATTTGGTACAGACATAGTTTGAAACTTGAGAAAGGACATAGGATAGTTTTTATTACAAAAAAAAATAAAAATAAAATTATTCCGGACATATAGCGCCATCTATTGGTCAAATAAAAAATCTGCTGGTAGTCACTATTCCACGCGAACGAAGTTGCGGGCAAAAGCTAGTACTATATATAGAAGCTTCTAATTTCAAAGGTCTGGGTAAACTGGTTGTGACTTAGTGCCAAATTTCTTGAAATGTTCGGTAATTGTAAGACAATGCGGTTGGACTCATAAACGTTTGACGTGGCCGTGTGAGGTGTTAAGAAGGCCAATGAGGTTGCGCGGTGCGTTTAGCGGGTGTCTGTCTAATTACAAAATGAAACTGTGTTTTAAGATCTGACAAGAGTTTGTGTTTTGTTTCCTAATTTGGGTGGTAGTGTGTGTTCGTGAATCATGGTGTCAATAAAGTTGCTAATTAAAGAAATATGACTGTACAAAATGGTATTAGGCAAATGCATGGACTTTTTTGCCCATTTTCCTCAGTTGCTTTATATATTACACCTATATTATATATGTACTTACCTAAAAGAAATTCGTGTTAGTTACACATTTTATAACTCAAGAATAACTGTTGCTGAACTTTTTAAGCTGAAAATTAGAGTGGAGATGGCTTAGACCCGGGAGAACGATATTGGATAGTTTTTGTCACCATCCGGGACGCGGGTGAAACCGTGGGCAGAAGCTAGAAATTATACCTATATTTTATAACAGGCAGTCGAAATTTATGAGTTGCGTGACAGATAAATCGCAAAAACTATGTGAAAGCGGTCATTACTTCGACATTATCTCTGTAATTTGGTGTCTCAGACACGTTAAGATACTTAAGTAATTTGACATTTATATTTTAAATCTCTTTGACTTTTGACCGCCTCAAGAGTCTCTTATGATAAACATCTTAAACATTAGCCCGTCTATCTCTTCCTGATTTGTCAAAACTTTGTTTCCATATACATATTTTGCAAATAGAAAACAACACATTGTTTTTTGCTCAAATCTAAAAAAACATACTTTATTTGACCACAAAAGCACAACACAAGCAAACATGATAATATTTGCAATAACAACCAAATATAACAAAATACATATAATAGGTACACCAAATTAACTCAAAGCAAAACAGGAAACAGCCCTCGTACAAACACTCGATCCAAATTTACAAACCGAATAATCGAGTGCATTCGATTATCGATTTACAAAATAAATTCCTCGAATTTTCCCCAAACTCCTCTCGAGAACTTCCAGATTGAACAAAAAACGGGCCCACTCTAACTGAGCGTGAAATATTGAGAAAAAATTACGCAAGTGAACAACTGCCTTTACTGAATGCATCATAAAAATATGATTGACATGTTTCTTAATATGACATCTTTCGGGCGGTGATATTTTTTTGTCGCATGTGTGTACCGGGAATTATGGCGATATTTTTAAACGACAAACTGTATCAAATCTTTCAAGGGAGAAGGAACTTTATGTCTTGTGAAATAGGGTTGTATTTTGGGAGATGTTAAAATAGAATAAGGGCCTAATATTTTGCGAACGACATTAGAAAGGAGATATTAAGTGCTCGGTAATCCAATTACATGTGCTTTGTCATATTTAGGATGTGTATTATATTTCTATAGAGCCCATGTTATCCTTTTCATATTTGTAGTTATGTACAAAAGGATATCTATTGAAGGTTTTGTCCTTTTGTCAGATTCTGTAGTTCGTAGTGACGCGGTTGAAAGACACCGATGGGATTATTTTTTTAATTATATTTATGTAATATTTCATAAGTACGTTGTACAATTTTTCTATTAGCCAATTTTTGTAATGGTTGCTTTACAAAATTTTATAAGTAGCACCCGTCGGCAATGGTTGCGAATCTAAGGACCAAAAGTGTACCAAAGGACCAAATTTTGGAGCTCGTTTTTCCACAGATGTCGGGATTTTTATCTGAACAAGCGAGCAAATAATTAAAATGATGTCACAGTCAATTCACAAGGAAACACCCAATCAAAATTGCATTCTAATCAAATCTAAACAGACAACCTTTCACTCAGCGTTCATGTATCACCAATCAGTATTGTCAACAAACATTATCGCTGATTCCTTGGAAACAGTCCATTTATTACAATTTGCGACGACCGGAATACGTCAGAACACGACATGTCGGGCTTATTGTGTCTTTGGGTTAGTCAGATGGGTGCATAGGGTTATCAACACTACGTGTCATTAGAGACATGTCGATACGTCCTTAGTTCTTACCCAGCGTGTGATATTTGCCGGCGAAAACACCAACGAGAGAATCAATCAAGGAAATTGTGACACATCTCTATCACGTCCCAATAAGGTTGACAATTGAATGGGTTTTGGTTAGATAGGTGTAAAGGATGATTGGTAAAGAACAGCTCATACAATTAAAGTCCAATAGATGCGCCGATAAGAGTCACAATACACTTGAGAATGTCATAAGATTATAATAACTTTTGAATGCCCAAGGCGTAATTATAGCTTATGAAATTTTGAGGACCAAGAACAAATAAAATATAAGTAATATTAAATTGATTGAGAGTTGTGATAAACGAGGCGTTAAATATACGGAATATGAGATGAGAAAGACGTGATTAATTCTCTGTTAGATAGCTTTGTTTGTAAGAAAAATATTGTACGATGTAGGCAGTAAGCGTATGAGTTATTGTTTTTCAACAACGTTAAAAATAGGTTTGTTTTAAAACTTGATGTTACGCCTCCATCCAAAATGATATGAAACCTCATATACGTCCATATCTTTATTGTTTGAATTACTTGTAATAAATTAATATAATCTATACTTTGGTTAGTAGCTTGACTGAAAAGCAAAAATAATGCAACATTTAATTGAAATGATATCTAGACAGGCTACAATTTATTGTCTTATTTACATTAGATTATTCACATATTATGATAGATAAGATATGTTTGAAGAGTTAACTTGATCGATTACATCATAAACAGTTGTTTCTATGATCAAATCTTTAATCTTAGAAGTGACTACTTACCTCATGAAAAACCGAAGAAATCCTGAAACTCTTTTACTGCAAATTCCATTCAAATGCATTCATTTATCTTTTACTTTAACCAACATAAAAATAATTATTAGTAACACTAGCTTCTGCACTCGTTTTCATTGAGGAGCTACCTACTGTTTAAACCTGGGCAAAAAGTAGCCTCGAGCCTTTCTCAATAAATGGGCTCTCCAACACTGAAAGAATTAGTGGCGCGTTAAGGCAAACAAACTCTTCACCTTTTGGTATTATATAAGTATAGATATTCTACTATAAAGCTATGAATTCAATCATCACTCTTCACAATTCGAGTCTGAAAACATAGCCACGACCTTTCCTCTACCAACACCACAAAACCGACCCCCAACCTTCGAAAATCTAATTAAATTTTCATACTGTCATACAACACTAACGTAATAATTAGCTAATTGGTCACAGAGTAGTTTACGACTGAGAAACGTTAAAACAAAATTATAATTAGTCATAAATCGAACCGTGGAGTCCATCGATCGATACTCGATTCGCTCACACGATTATATCGATTTGTTTTGTTTGTGTGCGTGTATAGTGGCCTGTGTGTATGTGTGCGCGTATAGGAACAACAGATTTATTGTTAATGGTGTCCCGAACATAATTAAAATGGTTGATGTTTCGCCCGGCCCGCGCGGCCCTCGTCCTTCTGCTAAAATGTAGAGTAAATTCGGTTTAGAGGTGAACTCGTAGGTTTTAATTGCATTTGAGTGTCAGAAAACGAGCATTTTCAAAGTTTCAGAAATCATAGGTACTATGGGTTCTAGGTACCTTAGATATATTATCAGAATTCTTATGCAGTCATTCAATTATAATATCTTTATTAATTCAACAAATTAATTACTTAAACAAGCATGAAAATTTAGTTCACGATCGAAGAGAAGGATGAAAGGCAACTGAAAACAAATATCACACGACGGCAAAAAATGCATTTATTCCAGCTTTTTCTTAAAGTTTGAGATTAGGTACCTATACCTAAAGACACCTCAAAAACAATAAAATATTCACGAGCCCTCTCTAACACATTCCTAACTCTATACCACGTATAGTGTTATAGATAATGGTGAGCGATATCCCGTGCTATACAGCTTGTGGCGCCATCTGTACACAGACCATTGTTTGATCGTCACCTGCAGTGGTACCGATTATAAGATATGGTAAACCATGGTCCACCTTGAGATTGCCTTAAGAAGACAGAAGATTTAGAGAAAGTTGTGGAAAATCTAGCTGTGAGACATGACACTCTATCAATAGTAAGGAAGGTATGTAGTAGGTACACGAGAAGAAGACAGGTATAGTGGAGAGTATAAATATGACTATCTCTAGGTATAACTTTACCTTTCAATTTAAGTATGAAGAACAACAAAAAGAGAGAAAAGTAAAATACATCATGTGGGAAATATAAACAGAGATCTATTACAAAGAAGTCAAAAGGATAAGGCATCGTAGGTACTACTTTATTAATCTTAATTGTATCAATAGTCTAAAATTATATTCAAAAGTGACCACCACAACATACGAATTAACTTGAACTGAGCCCAAATTATTTCAAACAAGCATTTAACAAGCTTCAAAAAACCCCCAATCACTTATTCGTAACAGTTTTTGTCGTCGTCCAAATCAAAATTTTCCTCACCAATGTCAACTTCTCGGAACCCTTAATCACCAGATTCAAAAGGTGATTAATCAAAATCGCCATTAATTATTAGACGAGTATTTATACTGATTATAATGGGACGTCCGGATCGTTGGGACCCGCCCTGCTATTACGGTGGGTCTTTCGGTATTACGGACGGTCGCCGACCGTGCATTAGGACCGGTATACTGGTGCACATTACGCTTTTACAAAAGGTTTGGTGGGAACTCGTGTAACGAAATGAGATGAGATGTGCATGCGTTTAATTATGTAGGTAGATAGTTATGAAGTTATGAACGTGCGTATTTTACGTCCACTTGCTTGCGTTTCGTGATTAAGAGAAACGGTCACACGAAGTCTGCTTAAAAGGTTCACGTAAAATGACGGAGACTTAAAATTAGAGAAACAGGAAAATCGATTAGTGAATTAATAACTGCCAATAAGTTTCTACTAGTACTGTGAAATCACAGTGAAAAAAAAAACAGTTCCTTCTTTCGTAAGGTCAGACGCAAACTGAAGTCGTGATAAGCCACACAAATAAATCAAGCCTAAGCACTAACATTCAGCAACACAACATCAAGTCTAAACATTACACAATCGAATCAAAAGACCTTCATAAGTCATTAACAAGAGAATATCAGTCAATCACTAATGATAGCACAGCACATGGCGTTACCACCCGATTTGAAACACAATCGATATTACAAATGGTAATAATCAACATTTTTCAATCGATGGTACAATTAATAATTCGTAAAAAATCATTAAGGAGCAAAACAGGAGAACAAAAGTCGCGGTCCTTTGAGGCACGTATAAAAAAGGAGAGGAATAAAAAAGGGTAGGCGTCCTGCCGGGCGAACGTCGGCGGTGCGTATACTAAACCAACACAGTATGTGTCGACACTGGCCTGTATGATATTGCCGCACGCATTATATGGATAGTGCACGATGATGCAGTAATGTGAAATGGAGGATTTATTTCTATCAAAAGTTGGGAAGATAATATGGAATTCAGATAAGGATTATTATAGTCCATTGTGGCAAGAGTAGGCTCAGGGTGATAGTAATACTGGTATTAGAATGTCTGGATAAGCTGGATATAAATCACTTGCTTAAAAGCTCTATAACAGATGAAGAAAAAAAATGTCCGATTAAACTAACATTTCAATAAAAGATTGATTACAACAAATTCATTAAAATCATCTCTCGCTTGTCAACCGCACCCATAAATCAAATCTCAGTGCCCACAAAATTTGTCTTCACACAATTAAATGCTGAATAAATAACGTATATTCTAATAGTATTCATTGAACTCTTGGAGTCCCTCCTCGTTCTGCCGCCACCACCCGCTGGTCCTCAGGCACTGGTGACAGGACACGACATGTTATAACGATCGCAGATGAGTAATGAAACTTAAATTGTATTTAATTGAACTTTTAATTTGTTCTTTGGAAGTTGGATGAGGATCTGGCTTTTTTGTTTTAATTAATGTTTTTGATGCAAAAGAGAAATTGTTGAGACATACAGTTTACCGAAATATCTAACAAATGAGAGCTGATGAAGTCGGAGCAGGGAATCATAAATACAAAATTTAGAAATATCATCCGATGTCTAGCAAAACAAGGCCAGAAGACAAAGGCAATCCCCCTTCGATTAACTATAATGAAAAAATAACGGGAACAAATATAATGACCACCATAAAATGCTTTGATACCCTAAGTTTTGTAACCAGAAATATCTACTGAACACCAGAAAAATAAAGTCTAAAAATGTAATATTACCAGCTATTTTAGTCACGACTTCACTTTAAATTGTATTCGACCACCAAATTTAGTAAATGATCACCAACTCTTGACGACCAAATTAATGTATTATTTTTGCCTAAATAAGTCACTGCGATTGCCATAAAATGTAGGCTTATTACCAAATAAAGTATTATGATGCCATATTAAGTTATGTGTCCGGCTTGCAATGCATGCGTGAGTGTCAGTATGACGAGTGACAGGGGAAAATGGAAGAAAATGACATATTGCGCCGACGCTAAGTAAAATTGGGAACAAGGCAGGAGAAAGAAGAAGAAGAATGTGTTTCTCAATACACTCCCTCGAAAACACACTCTCATCGCACTGTTTAGAGGCATGCAATAGACAATTTTCCACCCTAGTGCAGGAAAAGGGTCCCCATAATGTTATTACATTTATTTTATCAGGCCGAACTTATTTTTTTGGAGTCAGTTTACTTAAACAGGATAGCAAGATGTAAAAACTTTTTTGATGATCATTTACTACTTTTGGTGATCATTTACTACTTTTGGGATAACAATGATTTATTTGGACTCATTTTGATTAAATAGGATGGCAGAATTTAAAAACTTTGGTTATAATCTTACTTTAAAATGGTGGTTTAATTTTGGTGATCATTTACTATTTTTGGCTTACGCATGATTTTGGAGTAATTTCACTTAAATAGGATAGCAAAGTGTTAAAACTTTGGTGATAGTTTTACATTAAAATGCGAGTTTCATTTTGGTGATCATTTACTATTTTTGTATGCTGTTTGTTACTATATCTGGTGATCAGTTAAACATAAGCCAAAAATAACCTGTCGTCATACCTTAAATGGATCCGTCACCGTAAATAAACGAGAACATTGAAAAGGTCCCGCAAGGCTCTCATCTAAGCCCTGCGTGTCCTTACACAGCCCATAAACCCGACTTCCCTATATTTATGCCCTTTTGTCACGACACCGTCCAATTGGATGTCCCGATAATTTACGCTAACGTGATGACATTAATACACGGCTAAGGGCACCGTGATATAGAGCCTTTTAATAATCCATTCAGAGCGCGTGCTGTGACAATATTTCCCGTGAACTTATAGCGTTTTGTCTCGTACTTATTTATGTGTTATCGTTAATTGAATGGCCTTTTTGATGCATGTTTTATTTCGATAACGGTATTTTAATTTTCGTCGTCAGCTTTTGGAATCGTGAATCAAAATTCAATTATGGGAATGCATCCTGGGTTGTCGGTGTTTAATTTTGCTTGCTGAGTTTTGCCACCGCTGAAATGAAGTCACGAACGGGGAAGGTAGCCACAATAAAGTAGATAACACTTTCCTGATTTGAAACTCAATTGTGTGTGATTGTCCGAGGCTCAATTGTTCAAATTGCAAGGGTTACTGGAAGCCGCGAATGGACGCAAAATAAAATGAAATAGCTGCTGTTTTTTGTCCCGCAGATTGAGCCGTTCGATCAGACCCTAGTTGCTTTGATACCTCCGATATTAATTTTCTATAGTGTGTAATTGATGGCGCCCATTAGTCATCGGTAAATAAGCCAATATTTTTATGAGTAACAACAGCAAAAAGCTTGAAAAGGCATACTTTATCTCTGTATAGAAATCTTATATGGTAATTTACAAGTAGATATGCAAAGGCGTGTGATTAATTTATTTACCATTCATCTTCAGGGTCCCGTCATGTCCGTTTTGGTAGTTACGTAATCAACTCTAAGTAAACATTTTCCTACTAACTACTAGGTCACGCTAGTTACAATAAGGGATTTTCCTTTTTCCATGAAATGTTTTACCCATATTAATGCTTGAAATATTATCATGTACTTCCTCGTCCTTCGACAAACACGACTAATTCTTACAAAGCTGTTATACTTTATACCATCAAAACACAACAAAATAATCTAACAGCACCAATCCAGAGCATCACTATCGTAATAGCTTTGATACATGACAGAGGAAGTTAAGAAATTCGTCTCAGTAGATACTCGATAGGTTGAATAAGAACAATTGGCCTCGACGATAACGCGTACAATTGAATTGAGGCCAAAACGACGTCAATTAAACACCGCTTCTGTTAATAACGGTTAATTAAGTTAAAAGCTTTTAACTGGTTTTGCGATAAAATAAAACGTGATGGACGATCTGTTGATATGTATGTGTTTTTTGGTATCTATTGTGAGGACTTTGATGACTGTGAACTGAATTGTTGAACTGTTTTCCTGGTTATCCCTCAGTTGCACAAAGCTTCATTAAAGTTAAAGCTTCATTAAATCTATTGCTAACACTTTTTATCTAGTTGACAAAGAAAGAGTCAGCAATAGATTTAAAGAAGCTTTAACTTTAATGGAGCTTTGTGCAACTGACAGTATGTATTCTAAAATCCAATTTAGGCGGCACAGTGGGCAAAACACCCTATAAACTGTAACAGCCTTTTTATCGTCCCACTGCTGAGCACAGGTCTCCTCTCACACGGAGAAGTACCCTATGAGCATATTTTTTATTATTTCAAAGCCAATGGAGAAAATGTTTCACTTTCAAAATATCATGCCAACTAGCTACTCATCCTAAATGATAGGTAGGTACACCTCCCAAAAAAAATAGCAAAACGCCTCCAAAACACAAAAGTTTCAATTCCATCAAATTCGGAAGGCATCATCAAAGTCGAGGGGGACAAACGTATCCTATTATTAAACAACAAAAGCTTAGCGAACAACAAAAACATAGCTAATGAAGTTGGTCCTGAATTTTATTTCGCCGCCTACAATTCACATCGTAAATTTTCGTCAGTCAAAACGATTATAAGAAATAAAAACTGTCCCTTTAAAAAAATGCAACTTTAGCCACTCAAGCAAAAATCACCCTTATTTTGATTGGTATAAAGGCGTAACGACTGCAGTTGTTAAGTTGGTATTGCAATCTCCCGAATTCAAACTGTCATAAGACAAGTTCGGTCACTTTTGGGCGATCCCAATTTTTTCTTTTTTTTTCTTTTTTTTTTGTTTTTCTTTGGCGGCGCGTTTATTGGAACCAAATGACACGACAGGTGACGAGTTTTTTTAGTGCGGGTGAATAGAAAAGAATTGTTATACATTTTATTGCGTGTCCTGACCGTATATCGAATGAGCTAAATTCGTAGGGCCAATTTGCTGCTTTTTGAACCCAGATGTCGCGATAAAGATGTCGGTGTTATTTTTTTGGGTTTTTAATTAAAATGCTTTTTTTATGTGTTATAAAACATGCATCAAAATTTGTACTTCGAGTTTTGTCATGAAATTAAATATGTAGATGTAACATATCTACAGATGTAGGTACTTTAAATTACACATTGTTTCAAAGACCTAGATAAAATTATAAATACCAAACTAGTTTATTTATACAGTAAGTTCAGTTATACGTAGGTACGAAAAACAGTATATTTGTATACCTAAGTAGGACTGAAACAAAAATAACATACTTAGGTACCTAGATAAAGCTAACAAATACCTATACCACCTAAAAATTACCAATTAGAGCATATGCAATCCCAAAAACAGGCACAACCAACAAAAACTAAGTAAATAAAACTCCCATTAGACTGATTTAAACAAATGACACGCGATAATCTGCAGCCATTAACGGGCATCAGTCAAAATCCCGAAACAATAGTAATTGTTGTAATAAATAACGTCCCTGGGTTTCGTAAGCCACTTGTCTAAGCCAGCTATTAAAACTACATTATGTGGAAGTACTGTGAAGAAAAAATTGTTAAAAGAAAATCTTGGTTTGATATAATTTTGTGGCTGTTGATTGAATTATAGTAAACGTTTTTCTTCCATGCAATATACATAGGTAGGTACTTTGTGTATCTGACTTAAATGCACTGCTTAGATATATTACATACCTAATTTATTTATTTATTTAAGTCATGCATCTGAGGCCCATAGAGAATACAATACCTAATGATTGTAAGTCATGTACAAAGCTAGAAAAGAGCGCGAACAACAATTGTTTTTCGTGTATAAGTACCTATTATTTAAACTCCAGTAAGTATGTATATATTATTTAAACTCCATTTTCATATTTATCAGAGTGAAAATTGATTCGCTTCTTGACATTCAAACTCATCCAGTTATTAATAGAAACATTAAGAGAAAACAATAATCTAAATATACAATACATACTGCAATGCAAGACTGCATTCATTTGTTTGTTTATCCTGACCGTACCTACATGTGTTGAAACCGGTATGTTTGACGCACCTAATGAGTGCCGTATTATTGAAACAATTGCACAAATAATGTGGATATGACGTTACTGAAGGTTCAAAAATATGCATTCACTGAATCATCATCATCTCAGCCATAGGACGTTAACTGCTGAACATAGGCCTCCCCCTTAAATGTCTGAATGTCCGAAAAAAACCCTATTTGTAAAGCCATAATACGGTACCTATGTATATGATAATAGGCATTACAAAGCTATGAAACATTAAACTGATTACGATAATGTAAAAGAATCGATAAAATATACAGCCTAAATATTTAAATCGCAGTCTTAATAAACACACAGAACTTGGAATTTCTAGATACGAAACGTGACACACAGCGCTACCTATCGCAAAAATACAGGTAACAATAAGAAGCAAAAGAAAGAGAAGAATAAAACGTTAAAACACATTGGCTATGAAAAGCTACCTTACCTACTTCAAACCAACATTGTCTCAAATAAAATTAGATTTAGTTCTAAAATATTTAAATTAATATTGATACGCAATTGCATAGTAAATTGTTTACGTTTAATGTGTCAAAAAAGATATCAAATACACAAAAAAATATACAAATATAAACTAACTGTATGTTAATAAAACCTACTTAGCTTAAGCATCAACTGAAAAAAATAAATCATTCGGTAACCATTCAAACTGCCAACTTACCTAGTACAAACAAAATAATTGATTTAAACAAAACCTCTTTTCATAGGTACCACAAAAGAACAGAACACTAATCTTATAATCACAATCAGTAAAGTTACCGGCAGTTAATCCTCTACCCAATTTCACGCTATTCCACTGTGGGTGGCCAGTGACATTCGCAGTGGAAAAAATAAACTACAATACGTTATTTAAGTCGTTACCCAACCGATGATAATGCAACCCCTGTGGGCTACAATGTGACAAACCGAGAATGTCACAATTCCATTGTCAGAATGCCATTCTGACCATTGTATAGTGGCGCTACTGCTTTGTACCGAAATTGGATGAGCTTTGAAAAGTCACTTTTTGCACCCAATGTCCAAGTGTCATCGCACAAGTGGCTTTGGAAAGATTCTAGTAATGAGATTGCATTTTTTGCTGCCGGCGCCTTTTGCCTGTTCGCTGATAAATCGATGTTCAGAAACTCGTGTTTTTATGACGTATGATAAAATGCATGTAAGGAGAAAACGAGACCACTATTAAATAAAAAATCTGTATGTGACTGACGTCTTTAGTATCCGTCTTAAAACAGAACCACAAACGCGTCATCAGATCATAATGTTAATTCTGCTAAGCAATTTATATTAAGACCAGCCCATGTTTATTTTCATAAGCAAAGTTTCAGTGAACAAAACAGTTCCCCTGAAACAAACAGTTAACCGCAGGACACAATTCAGAGTCGGTAGCACAAGTGCGTACTGAAAAGGCCACATATGCGCTAAAACGTCACATTACAAATCCGCAGTACGCCTCTGTTTGTGCTCATCCGGCTTTAAGTCCCTAAAAAGCGCTCGTGGTGACACCTCCCCGTCTTCCTCCCACCCCACGGCCTACATGCTCCCATCCCGCTCGCACTGCCGCGACTCCGCTCCGAAAGCGACAAAACGCGACACACACTTTGCCCGCCAGACGACCCAAGCGACAGAGCACGCGCGCGCGATACTCGTCTCTACACAACTTAGTTTTAAAGCTAGCGCTCCGGATTGCGCGACACATTAGAGGACATTTACACACCATGGATGAAACGCCCTAAGCGCCAGCCTGCTCTAATCATCTTCAATTCTACGCGCAAGAAAATAGACACCATTTTCCCGTGTCATAGCTATAGGTGCTGTAAAGACACAGTTTTCAAATGTCACGCAGTGTAGTCGTCTCTTTTCTCCGGAGTCCTGTCGCATCTGCCCGGCTCCTTTGGCATCCTTCAGCATGCATGTGTCCCCCCGCATATCTTTCATCCCGCTCTACGGCGCCTGAAGCCCAGTGTCCGGTCTCACCGACTGTTAGGCGGTCGTGTTAACGTCGCTCTTTGTATATGTTCCTCACGATATAATCACGAATATATTTGTGTGTTGTACGTACCTAGTACATGTATAGCGTGAAGGATTACATGTGAAATGTACTGTGAAGTGACGCTCAGTGTCGTTTGATGTTTGTTTGTGTGGAAGACAGTCATCAGAAGCATTCATGATTCAGGTTAGTTTGCCAAATTTATGTTCTCACACGACTTTTATGGGTGTCCAGAAATATTTTAGCACTAACAAAAACACTAATAATGGTACGACTCGAGTGTTTTTAAAAAGCTTTCGGTAATGTCAACGCCCAAGTTAATTTTAAAGCTCTTGTATTTCTAAAAACTTTTAGCGATTTGGGAGCATCTCATCTTCAAATTTCTCGGAGCATCAACGCCTAAAGATTTTGACGTCAAGCACTTCATTTCGAGTGCTATAAAAAGCCCGTGCTTATGGATTTTGTTTGAAATAAAGCAAACATACCGCCAACGGACGGTAAATAAATAATCATCGTATCAGAGATTGTGAAACATCAATCAGCTGCTATTATTTATTACTGAAAGCCCACGCGTGGGCGTCCAAAGTGGGCAATGGATAATTTAATTATAGATACGAATGTATTCATTAAGTATTGCGAAGCTGGCTGTTATTAATTTTGGAAGAACAATAGGAGCTAGAAAGAAATTTTAAAGACTCGTTAAGAATTGATTTTGAAAAACTAAAAAGTCTTTCGCAGTTACATTAATTATTTATTTTAATGATACCTTATTACTTATTAATATGGAGCAGTATTTCTTCTTCTTTTTGCCAATTTTGTGAACCAGCAAGATTGAGACTGTTTATGAGAAAAATGATTTTTTGTTCTTACGCGTGTTTGTCAACGGAAACACATGTGACAGTTAATGGTATCTTATGAGATTCTTATTTAAATTAAATATTGAAGAAGCTGAAACTTCTCAGTATTATTATTTAACGCAGTTAAAGCTCGTCTTTAAAAAAGTATTCGGCATTTTACAATTGTTTGGAAGTTGTCAGAGATAGACTGATATTACACTTTTTTCTATACCTATTTTGGGGACACAGATAGTCTAGCTAGAGCCTTATTTTATCGGACTATGGGACGTATTTTCCTCGGGACGCGAATAGCTACAATAATTAGCGAAATATACCTATTTAATCCTAATAGTAGTTGAACATTTATAATTATGCATACAAATTAAAATAATATTTTTAGGTCAGTATCTACAATATATTCTTGAATTATATTATTATTTATTACTTTGAATAAATAAAACATTATAACACACGTTAATGTGTACGTAGCAATTAATTTACGAAGAGTACCTATCTAAGTGTTGTTTTGCAAATTACATAGGTACAGTTCTTGTAATACACCAGTATGAATTTATTATAACAAATAAGTATAAATATAGAACTGCATTATGAGTTTATGCATATTAACATACCTAAGTACTCGTATGATAATGTATTCATCGTTCAAGGGTAGCATTGCGTTAAGTATTTTTTTACTGTGTCATGTTATTTGTGTCATTTGTAAAATTCTTAGATAGTAGGTAGGTACTTAGTTGTTTGTTACTGAAGCAATCTTTCTCTAAAAACTACAGACTATTTTAAAGATACCTCTCAAATAAGAACATTTTTCGCAAAAGTCTATAATAACACCTGCTTATTTAGTAGAACATGATTATTTCAGTAGTTTTTAACCCAATTTTATACATTTGCCGAAGAACGCTATTGGTTCTTTAGCCAGGTGCGCCAAGTAGTTCTTAACGGTGACACCGAGAGAAGCATAATAATATTAAAACAAGTTAAGCTTGAAATCTTAAAAGCGTCATTTTATATCACTTATGCCATTAATAAACAAAAAACAAAAACAGACCACATTTAAATAATACACGCAACGATGATATACCTACCCGACTGATGATAGGTATAAAAACTCTTGTAATGCGTGCAAAATATTACATGTTACTAAACGCTTCATGCAAGTTAACAGTCGAGTATAGCTTTGCATGATGCACCTTGCAATTCTATTTAGATTCTTCTATGTTGGTTTGATATAAAACTTTATGTTTATAATGTACTGTCATAAGTATAAGTATCTAGATCATGTTAAAGATTGTTTTGTTTTTATAATTATTTCTCTTCTGTACCAATAGAATCTTAACGTTTAAGGATGAATATCTATGGTTAGGTACCAAGATATTTAAGTAGGTACCTTAAACCAAGAAGGAGAAGCTATAGTTTTAAGATTGTTTTAGTTAGACCATAGGATCTTTCGCTCATTCTTTTTACTCATCAAAATACGATGACGTTGACATATTAAAGTGACGTTAACGTTGACAACGTATATATCGACATTATGCCTAAAACAAGTATCATATTATTATATCAAAATGTTGTCCACAGTTTTTCTGTTTAGCACCAATGTCCGCCGGACAATTTTGTAGGTACATCCATGGTACGAGTTAAGCTTCTAAACATTTAATAAGTCACCTATAATTGTCCCTTTGGGCTATTCCGTCAAAAAGTTTTAAATAAAAAAGCTTAAGAACTTTAAAAAAATGTTATATGAATATTTGATAGTTTATGTTAATAACATATTATTAAATCTGAACGTTTAAAATTATAAGTTATTATTTTCCTCACCACTTGCTTTTGCCGCGAGCGTCACCCACGCTTGTTTAAAAAAACTTGATTCAGTAACATTGTACACTTGTCACTCTTCTACCATGCGTTTTTTTTTCGAAATAATCGTCAGAGTAGGTGGATTTTCGTACTACAGTTTGGGATGAGCAAAACCACAAATAGATGGAATATTAAATTCAATAAAAGATCTTCTAAAAGCATCTATCATTACCACTAGCAGTTGTTCCTTTTTAGTGTTCTCGTCAAGACCAGAGACATCATCTTTTAGGCTTCTTGAGGCAATCTTTTGCATTACATTCTTATCTTTGAGCTTGCAGTTATAGGCACCAAAAGTTTGCGGTGCACAAACATATTCATCCAAAAAGCATTCAATTTTCAATCAACATCAATACTCTAAGAAACTAATAAAATTATATCCAATAATGGATATTTTAAAGCTTACATTACAAGTATTAGGGGTATGTCCAAGAGGTTTCACCTCTGCAGCACACCCGGTGCTGTCAGGATGCGCGTGAGTCGCGAGCGTGACGCCATTAGTTCGTACTGCAGCCGAGTAAGCGCTGGAGGCGACCGAGTGGACGGGAGACAAGTGCTTGTAATAAGCTTTTTATTTATAAGAATTTTTGTTTTTAACTTTACATAGGTGCACTGGGTAATATAATATTGGTATCGAAATGACAAAAAGAAAATTTTAAAAAAATTGCACGCATTTTGTTAGACAACGCTGAATAAGAACGTAATGCAAAAGTAACGTAGAAAACTAGCCAAGTGATATTTGCGATTATCAAAGTACCTAATTAGAAAATATACTATTTAATAGGACTAGGCGTAAGATTTTGCGACCTCATCAAGACCCGAAATGACTCCCAAAGATATCCAAATAACACACGAAACTAACATGCCGTTTCATAAATCCAAGGAACTTCATATAAAAAGGTATAATAAATTACAAAGGTACACAATATCCCAGTGCCAAGACTTCTAAGCCCAGTACAGATGGCGGATGCGCCCGCGCCGCGAGCGTGATACCATTAGTTCGCAGTGCCGCCGAGCGCCGCGGGCAGCCGAGTCTTGCCGAGCACACCCGAAGCTGTCGCGACCGACGCTAAGTATTATGAAATTGTGTGGGGATAGCTGAAGAATGGCTGGAATAAACGTTAGGGCGAATAAGATGTTTTGTTCAAGTATCTTGGACGATAAGATCGGAAAGGATGGTGCAAATGTTTGCGAGATAGGTCTTTTTTCGCAGAAGATCTTTAACTTTGGGAAAAGCAAAAAATTTACACCCAATACTACTTATTCGTAGTCGCGTCGGTGCTTATTACCTATAT
This sequence comes from Helicoverpa armigera, assembly GCF_030705265.1. Lineage (NCBI taxonomy): Eukaryota > Metazoa > Arthropoda > Insecta > Lepidoptera > Noctuidae > Helicoverpa > Helicoverpa armigera. The sequence goes on along the minus strand of NC_087136.1, from coordinate 7,670,555 downwards.
CCTCCAAATCTAACTTTGAACAGCCACAAAGAAGCATCGATCTGCTTAGCTTAGGTTATAGAGCACAAGGGCATGCACAGATATATTTCCTCGCTCTTAAAGTACGATGGGATGGTAATCTGACACGACCAGGGATCAGGTACAGGTCAGCTTAGCGACAGCGGACTCTTCGAGGCTTCAATATGTCCACTTGTCCTGTTTCAGTAATGAAATTAATTAGTCGAGAACAGTTAGTACAATATCATAAGCAGTATAACTTACGAAATAGTTCTTGGGGTCAATGGTAGACGCTTATTTTGGGGGTCATAATTAAGTGGTTCTATCTCCTTTAATCCACTGTATCTAGGGGCGAGAGGGCCCCAAGAAGGGCTATTTTGATTGCCCTAGTGCTGCCATCCATCCGGGTTTCCCCGGATTTGTCCTCGTTTGGAGCCCGTCCGGGGGCCGTCCGGGCGGGGTTTCAAGCAGTGTCCGGTTAAAACCCGGACACTTTTAATGTTAGGAATTTACGTATATGGGAATAGTAAATGGATCAAAAATTAGGTCTTGTTTTGGTTTAATTTTTTTTCGGCTTCGACCGGGAAAATATGCAGTTTACGCCAAATGTCCGGGTTTTTTGAATTTTTGTCCGGGTTATGCGAAATTCGAGATGGCAGCCCTACATTGCCCTAATGTTTCTAAAATCCCAAAATTAATTGTGCCATACTTTTTTCAATTTTTCTAATAAGTACCTACACTATTCTTCTTTTTTACACAATATAATTCTTGAAGCTCTGTGATTTTATACGTTCCTTGACAGTATTACTAACAGTGTTAATCCATACAAAGATTGACTTCCCGCGAAATCCATATAATTTGTTACGAAGTAAGAGATTGATTTTTCTTCGAGCGATACCAAACCTGTAGTAATGTAGTATAATATAATATTCCCGGCCGTTGTCGACCATTACCGCAAGGTGGATTATTGAAATAAATCGCGGGTGATCAACAAAATGCATAGTTTGCGCGGCTTGCCATTATACTGATTGAGTTTCCCGGAGAACGTCCCATGGTTTGTTAGGAGAGTGGATTAAGGATGGGCTGGGTAAAGACGGGTTTTATCTAAATAAGGAAATATAAAAATTTGCGTGAATTTGGAGTTGTAATTTTGTGTTAAAGCGGTTGGAATTGCATAGTGTGTTTTGGTCTGACCAAAGGTAGGTAATTGCCTCAAAAAAGTTCTATATTTCCATGTCTATATCTACTTATTTAAGTCTACAGATTACTGATAAATTTACGAAAGGATCAAATGACAATAAATATAAAGTAGAAAACCTTTTAAAAGTTTTTAGATCCAACAATAATGCATCTAAATCTGCCATTGCCTATTAAAATTCTTAATGCATTAATAATCAAATTTAACAAAATGCGTAATCAATCAAAAATACCAGCACACACAATACAGGCTTTCAAAATTATCAAGCCTTTAGTACATTCTAATATTAATTTTCAAAACGCCATACCTGAGAGTGGCAAGGCAATGTCTCTTGTCATGTCGAACATAGATAATGTTGCTATGAATGCAACCTGTCAAACATATAAACTGACAGCGTGGATTTGAAGCCAGAGGTAGGTAAATAATGTGAATATTATTTACTATAGAATTCGCTGAATTTGAGGAAGAAATATTGACAGTTTTGTGGGACTTTGAATAGGTAGTGAAGCTGTGTGCTTTGGTTATAGAATATAAAATAGCTGTACCTATAGGTGACAGAAAACAAGCCAATCCGTAAGTGATTCGTTATAATAAATAGGCAATAAGGCTGTTTAGTTTATACGGTCGTAGTGTAATAATAATTATCCCAAACGGATTATTCACCAAGTTACTGCTAAATGAACATAGTAACGCCATCTATTAACAATAAATGGGACTGAATGTTTACAACTTTACAAGCTGCGCTGAGGACACCGAAATATTTTCTTCTTTCACGAATGGGGACGAAATAGAGGGTAAATAGAACCTTCTCCTTGTGACTAAAGTAAATTAAAATCCTGGTAGTCTGGCATCTACGTGGTACATTCGTACCATGTTCAGTAGTTTGGTACAATTAACAATAACACTTTTAATCTGCCAATTCGTCAAAATGTACTCAAAACTTTCACACTATTGACTAGAAAATATCCATTACAAGGTCAAACGGAAAATCGATGAAGGTCAAGGTCAATGGTTCAAGGACGTCTGTAACAGAAACTATGAACTAATAAATACTAGGAATCGTGAGAAGATGTGATTATAAGCTTAGTTTGTGTTACAATTTGATTTTATTGATTTTAGTTTCATTCACTTGAAAATGTCTCGATGCTTGTTGTTTTAAAGTCCCATAGCAAGCCATTAGGATTATAGACTTGAGACTATTTTTGGTTCAAAATTGATAGATCAATAAATAATTACACTTCAAAAATTACACATCTGCATTTTCACGGCCTCCTGAAAATTTACCGTTTTTCAGTTTTGCAGTATACCTATAGGTACCTCTCCAAATCAAAGTACAGTCATGATAAACACTTTTAAAATGACCTTGAATATAATTGTTACAAAAAAGGCGCCCTTTATAAGGAAGCGCCTTTTATTAATAATTTTTGATTGCTATTATTATAGCTTGTAAAATCTGTTTCTTCTTAATTAATAGAACTAGTCAAATTGTGTTACAAATTGATTAATTACTCGTTTGTGCGAATATAACGAGCAGTTACAGCTATTTTGTACTGTGTGGGAGTTCACAATATTTTGGACATGTAGTAAACTATATTCATAAAGATATAGATATGTGTGCTTATTAAAATTGATTTAGGTAAATTAAATCGTTAAATTAAAAATGTTTACCAAATACCTAAGCGTTTATTGTGGGCAACATTTGAAAATAAATCATATACATGAAATAATTAAAAAGCTGGGATTCCTTCAAGTCGATTGTGCTAATGGACTATGTTACTTACTGTACCTATACTAGGTTTTCTCCTTCACGTTTTAGTTTCGCTAAAAAGTTCTGATTCCGTGAGTACCTAATTTAATTTATATTTTCATGTACCTACCATAGCCCTTTAAACCACCACAACCATATAGGTCCTCAGATACATCACTTTCGCAACAACATAAATCTTAATATAAACTACATAATAGCAACACGGACCCTAACGAACTTAAGTTCTAACAATAGAGGTGCGCCCACGCAGCCGGCTAATCGATACGATCATCGATTTGAATCCCGATTAGATTCTATTCGAGTTTGGTAACACTTCGTTTTTCTTTGGCTACCTTTTGTTTTGTATTGTGGCAACTGAACTTTTTTGACCTATATTTTAATCATTAATGAATTAATTTTTTAAAGATAAAAATATTGGTGTAAAACTGCCCGATTTAAGACATGTAGATACTAGTTTTCAGATAGGTATTGACACCTATTTTGATTTCTTAAAAGTCATGAATTCTATTTTTTAGGCTTGAGTATTAAAATAACAAAAAATAAATAAAAAATTGTCTTTTGGTGCGAATACAAAGTAATTAATATTTTTTTTAACAATAATATTGCCAGCATAATGGTCAGAAAAAAGTCGTGGTGGCCTAGTGGGCAAAGAACCAACCTCTCGAGTATGAGGGCGCGGGTTCGATTCCAGGTCAGGCAAGTACCAATGCAACTTTTCAAAGTTTGTATGTACTTTCTAAGTATATTAGACACCAAAGACTGTGTTTCGGATGGCACGTTAAACTGTAGGTCCCGGCTGTCATTGAACATCCTTGGCAGTCGTTACGGGTAGTCAGAAGCCAGTAAGTCTGACACCAGTCTAACCAAGGGGTATCGGGTTGCCGGGGTAACTGGGTTGAGGAGGTCAGATAGGCAGTCGCTTCTTGTAAAGCACTGGTACTCAGCTGAATCCGGTTAGACTGGAAGCCGACCCCAACATAGTTTGGGAAAAAGGCTCGGAGGACGACGAATATTGCCAGCATAATAAAAAATGAAGAATCGTGGAAAAAAACTGTCCAACTTTCGCTAAAAGGCGTGACTTTTTCAAAAGTCTACAATTAATATAAATTAAATAATTTCTACAAAAGGCCTTAACACATCCATTTATAAAATTGATCGAAAATTCACACCTTTTAGGCAATTATTTTATTAATTTATGAGGTCACGATGAAAACTTATCTTTTAATAGTGCTTATAATTGCGGATTTCGTCTTTATAGCGTGTAAAATATGTAAATCTTTGTGAACGATTCGGTTGACTTGTTTTTTTAAGCGTGGGTATTGTTTTATTATGATTTTTGTCAACAGAAATTAGGTGAGCTATGGGATTGTTGTTTTTGAGGAATTTTACAATACAGGCCTATCATTTTAGGTAGCATAAAAATCTGTCATATTAATATGAATGATCACAATTTCAGAAAACATAAACAAAATATGTAGGTACGTACGTTAGAGAGGAAAATCAGTGGTCAGTCTTGGGCGAATAATATAATTCACTCACACTTAAAACTGGTTAATTAAAAATTATTAACCATTTGTGAAGAAAACTAATCGTCACATAGGAAGTCACAGACCTATATTAAAACATAAAAACCATATTTTAGAAGACACATTTGACCGTAAAAGGATCCTACATACAAACAAAACAATTTACCGCACACAATTTCGCAACATTAGGTAAACAATTAATTGTCTAACGTACAAGTACTCAGCAAACACTATAATTAGGAACTTCAAACATAAATAACAAAGTGGGTGAGCAGTGTTGCAGCTGCAATGACGAAGTGCAAAGGTAACTCCTATTTAGGGTTGCCTGTATCAATAAAACATACAAAAATTGCCGATAGATGGCAGCACAGAACTAAACCTACCATAAAAAAAGAAAAAAAAATGAGTTATTAAAAAAGTACAATAAACATTCTTTGAAATGGACTTAATTTATATATTTTTAAAGTACTTATTGTTTAAAACAGAATATCACGTAGGTCTGATATAGAAAAGCTTTAATATTTATGTATGGATATTTGTTACTCTTTCACCCAAAAAATACTGAACGAAACATTCATGAATCTTTACTTAGAGTAATATACTAACCTAGTCGCTAATTTTCATCTTGAAATGCATGTAAAACCGCTAGGAAGAGCTTATACCCAAGTAGCTTTTATAATATTTGGCAACCCTATTCCCATCATACAAGCCGATCATATCAATATGACGAATATACTGTTGTGAGTTACACCTAGTAATTAAATATCATTTTGGTGGTAGCTTGTTTGGTAGTTTCGAAATCTGTAGTAATTACCTGAGCCTCTGTTAGAATTACTAGAAACTAAGTTTTAGAAATAACGAATTGGAATATAAGTGTCGATACAATACTTACCTACTATTTTAAGCTTAGTTCATGGAGTACAATCTGTAACAGAAATATTTTTATGTATTAGCAACTGTTGGAAGTTGTGCGCACTAAAATATATTTCATGTCATTAATAAGCTGAATTACAAGAAATCAATTTTATATTAAGTTAAAAATTGTGATGTCTCCTCGTATTCTGGATGTAGGTACCTATTACAAAAACCTACACAAAACTATCTAACTGTAAGATCATACTTACAATAATTATAATTTAGTAAAAATTCTCATTATCATCGTCATAATAAACACCTTGGTTAACAGTCCAATTCATTACGTTTTCAAAAAGGTATCTATGATGCAATAAAAACAAATACCAGGATTTCACTCCCACTTGCACATATGAACGGTAAAAATCCTCATGATAATCCAAGAAGGCGTCAGCATAACCATAAAACGTACATAAACAAGAAATTCTTAAGTACTTTTAATTACAATTAAAGTTAATTAATCTAAATATCTGTTAGTAATCGAATTTCTATTCACTTTACTTCGTCAATAATTATTATTCTTGTTAGATGCCTATAAAGGATTAGCAATTACGAATTTCATTTTAACTTTAAGACTTAAGTTCAAGTTGGAGTTAATCAGGTTCAGTTTCTATTAAATATTCTGAATCTTAAGTTTTATCTAGAATATTTATTCTACACGAGAGATAGTTTATTTATAATTCATCAATACTTAGAAGAATAATTCGATGAAGCTTTTGATAAAAGCGATATTTTCAAAAAAACTGAGATTCGAGAGGGTAGGTAAAAAAATCATAACAAATTAGTTGTCACTAAAATAAAAACATTTTTGACATTTAACCGAAATTAGCATCAAAATGTTTTTTTCCACCAGTTAAGAAGCCGCATCATTTTTTACAAAGAAAAAAATAAAGCCTTCAAATTCAAATAAACGATTGAACCCATCCATCTTGCCTACTCAACTTTAAAACCAATTAACAAGGTACAGTCAAGTAAAAAAGTCTCTGTCAAAATACAATAAATCAATCGTATAATCAATCAGGGGAATGACAAACCAACGCCCACAAATACACTGGGACGAATAAATGCCAAGAAACATTATAGAATTATTATTGCAACGCGAAATTATAATTGCATTTCAAAATTATTAGGTGCAAAATTATATTATTGGTGTTGTGGGCCGCAGGCGTCTGTATCTGATGCGTACCTTGCTTGACATGGTAAGTGATGAGTGAAGTGATAGAAACCTGCTTTCGTCGAGCGTTTTGAATTATGGCTACGACTGTACCTTTGTATCAGATTCGGAATTATGTAGGTTTATATTTGTATAGTCTACGTAGTTTCAGTGTTTGGTAGGTTTTTCGCTGAAAATTATGAGGGGTAGAAAGGGTTTTGAAAGCTTCCTTGTACTTTTAAAACAGAGAAGAATAGAAGGAATACAATTTAAATATGTTGTCATTTTTGTCTTATTTAAATACTTTGCTTACTTATTTACAAATATAATGTGCTTATACTTAACTTAAATGATTAGTGTTATTTTCGTTGCCAGGTTACTTTTTTGGTCAGAAAACGTTTGATTTTCAAAACTAACCTACTTCAGTTATCGAGGGTTAACTACAGACCCATAATACTTGTGTACGTAAGATTTACAGTACGCCATAATTTTCAGGCAAATGTATGTCAACAAGACGTCTATTGGCACCGTCAAAGGCATATGTGGCTAATAAATCAACTTCTTAGGATTACTGTATTGCCCAACCAATTTTATAGACCTATATAAATAGCCTCAGGTCTTCAACCAAAGCTATTATTTGCTCTTCTATGTAGAACCCAATTATTAGTTTATTGAAATTCTAGGTTTGAGGCTGCTAATTTATTGGCTTGTGATGTGTGAATAATTAATCTATTATGTTAAGCAGAAGTTATTATAAAATTATTAGCAGCTTAGCTAGTTTTATAATTCTGTGTCTCTAGTTGAATACTTTAAAAATTACGCGCACACTACAACCTTTTAGTCGGTGGATAGTTTGATTGGACTTATAAATAAGTATGAGGATGAATTGTGATAAAAGGTAGTACGCACATTACAAAGATCAGGTATTTATCCAGTATCAGACTAGCTGAAAACTTTGATTACACGATTTTCTTTAAAAAATATAATTTTGCCAACCATCGGCTGCCAACTATCGGCTGACTGGTTGCAGTGTGCGGGTTACTCTAAGAGTTCATGGAACCATGACAACCTATAGGTATCTACCTATACATTCAATATTTACTTTAAGACAACAAAGAAAGAATAGGTAGGAAATACCTAACAGTGACGAAAGTTCCCGAAACTCCATCAATACGTAAAAAAAGACAAAACACGGCTTATCAGTAAGTAGAATATATCTATTGTATGTAGGGCGCGATGCCTTCCGTCATTGTTTTTTTTATTATCTATGTACCTTCCGCCATTGTTTTTTTATTATTTTTTATTATCTATATGTCTCACATACGGTCAACTTCAAAGGAGGTCTTTTTTTCTAAAAAATCTATTGTTTATTATTTAAAAAGTGTGCACATTTTTGGCTATTTGGTATATTTGCAAAATATACCTTTTGCGGAGTATGTTTGCTAATGGGTGTATTGTCCTAAAATATGTTTTGGGTTAAGATTTTCTTAGAAATTGTAACAAACGTGTTGGGAGGCACTGTATGTATGCTGCTGTGGCACCTACCAAGTCTATCTATGTAAGGAGTGGTAATATAATATTTTAAAATATGTTCTATGATTTTAGCCAACCGAATTTTTAATGGATGGGGTATCTTACGAGTTTGTTTAGATCTCTCTTTTTGAAACTATATAACTACAATATTTTGCCGCTTGAAAAATTTTACAATGAATACGAATGTTTTTTTTTCATAACTCATTTCTAAATAGGTGTAGATATGGCAAGGGCCAATTTTAAGATAAAGTGAACTTTATAAAGTAATTTATTACTAAATTAATTGAATAAACTTTCCTTTCCTGTAAAATAATAATTAAGTGCCAATTAGCATGTGATTTATCGTAATAATAAATTCAAAATCATGCATTCTTGGCATAGATTTTCTCTTTCGGTAATGTTTTAACACTTTTGATTTCCCATCATTAAATTATTACGTTGATTTCTATTCTATTTAAACATACAAAGGAAGATATTATTATAAAATTGAAAGTATTATCTACTGAGATGCTAAACTAATATTTTAAAGTAGATTAAAATTTCGATCCGTATTTTATAATGTTCTTGTGCTAGACTAATCCAATTTTTTTTTATTTAATACAACTATCTTTTTACGAAAAAAAAGTGCTAAGTAAGTAAATGACTTAAAAACGCACACCTGACTTAAACCACCCTTGTACAATCACACGACAGCCCATTCAAAACCATAAACTTATACCACCCATTCATTTGTTTTCTATAGAAAAAAGTACCAAGAACTAATGAGTACTGAGCTTTGTCATAAAACCTCTTTTGTTTCTACCCAGGTAGTTTAGGGTTAGGTGGTGGTTTAACCCCCACCCTGCGTCCTTAAGGTGTTAATATTGTGTCACGGGATTATCAGGATTAGTCTTGGCTTAGACATCAAATCGTGCCGAAGTTAGTTCAGCGACATGTCCACCTTATGCTAGCGACATATCCACGTTAGAACTTGTGTCGTATCCACGTTAGTCCCAGTGTTTTCTTTTAAGTTTTTTGGTTATGTGTTAAGATTTTTGGAACAATGTTTAGTGAATTTGAAGAGTGCTTTTGTGCAACCAGTGGGTGTAGTGAAAATCATTTGTCGAAACTCACTCAGTTTGTGAAACGGTGGTGGGAGGATGATTATTATAAGGTAAAGTTTGCTCGTATCTGTTATCCCCTTTATTATTTTCAATGAAAAAAAACATATGATCTTTACTTCTTGCTTTAAAAGTGTAAGTTCAGATTCAGTAATTTACCTATTATAAAAATCTTGTAGCTACAGTGCACCAAAGTCTTATCAAAGCCGTGCTATGTCGCCTATAAGCTTCTTTGTCTTCTCTTCCGTTTTTCTCTAATATCTAAATCTTCTTGCTACACGCAATCGTCAAGAGCAAAAACTTTCATTGTTTTTTTATGTCGGTCAAATACTTACAACCAAACACGTAAATCCCTAAATCAACATAAACAACCATGTCACACCATTTAATCCATTTTTCCTTACTCGTGTCAAATTCCTTAAGACGCACCAAATCCGATCGATACTTGACCCGTGGCTTATCCAATTATTATTTAATACCCATAACGATGCAAGGCGCCTTAAGCCGAGATTAAGATAAACCGGGCTTGTCCACACTATTATTACGTGTATTAAGTCCATGCGAGACGCCACAATAATTTTATATAGAATCTAAATTGTATCAAAATGGTTAACCTGATAGCATATGAGGACAGATTATAGTGTCCCTGTGTATTTTGTGTTCGTAAGAATAAGGTTTAATGCGTGTCGTGATGTCGGTTGATGGAAAAATGTAGGTAATATGCTGTTTAATGTTGCTTTTTTTGCGGCTTGCTTGCAGTTTTTAATAAAAATGTAGTATAGGGCTATAACATTTTAAATTAATTTGCTAGGCATCACTTTTTTCTCTGCTGTCCTAAAGTGTTCGTCACGTAAAATCTTCAATACTTTTTCATCGCCATCATTATTGTTAATACTCGGTAACCAAGTATCTACCTAAAATACCTACTTCATGTGAAATATGATCCTAAGTGGCAAAGTCACCTACACAAAATACGGCTGAAAATTGACAACTTATACAATATTCAACAGTACTGTTGTACTGTTACAGCCTTTTTATCATCCCACTGCTAGGCACAGGCCTCCTCTCACACGGAGAAGGATATCTCAACAGTGGCTTAAGAAAATAAAGAAAAAACTAAAATCTTCCAAATTCAAACCTCATTTCAAACTTAGGCTCACCTTTCACTACAACACTGATTCATAGAACACTGCAACATAATGATAATTAAATTAATAGACATACAAGAACAGACCACCCACACACGGATCATACCATTGTTGAATGCACGACAAATATTGATACAATCGCTGTGTTTGATGTCGACATAGACGGGAATACATTTTATTGTGATTACAATGCTTTAGTTTTGTATTTGCGTTTTATATGGACAGGTGTTTACTTGGCTAGTGGCAACACCCTAAAATTTTTGATGAGAGCTTTTTTCGGGATACCTTACTTCTTTTAAACCTTAATTCTTTTATTTATCTTGCCTAAGGCGGATAGGTAATTATTTTGTTGATTCTAGAGTTTCTAAAGGCTCAAACCCAATGGTTAAAATGTATCTAAAAATTTGTAACCTTTAGTTTTTCACAAAGAAAATTGATACATTACAAAACATGGACACTTTATAGAAAATATCCCCTTCAAAGAATTCTCTTACAATTACGAGTACCTCCATGATCCATTAAATAAAAGCCTATAAAAATTGCAAAATACTGGCTTAATACATTTTACCTTTATGTATCAAAAAATGGAACCCAAACAGATGTTTCGTGCATAAGTGTGTAAGTACATAATATTGGACAATGGCCGTAAAGTTGGAGCCAATAATTGGCGTGTTGGGCCAACTACTGAGAAATTGCTAGGCAAGAGACTTCACCTACTTGCGTACCTATGTGTGCATAATTATTAGTTAGTAAGGTAAATTCGAAGTATGAAGGTACTGCTGGGCACAGAGGCGGTTCGTTTTCTATAATTTTTACTATGCAAGCTGTAGAGTCCGGCTTGTAAAAATATTTAGTTTCTGTTAAACGTGGAAAGTAATACAATTTATAATATTTGAATTTTAGAACGTTAATATTGTTTTTAATTTGGTAAATAAGGAGCGATGACTAAGTAGTATCTCAAAACAGTATTAGGTATAGGCCTACGCGTTTCACAAGCTAGTTTTACTTGACTTTGGATGTAATTGGATTAACTATTGCTAAAGCTCTAGTCTAGACGATGATTAGAAATAATATGCAGCATAAGCATAAGACAGTTCATAACTCAACATTTACGGAAGTATATGGTTCAAATTTAAATTAGCCGTATAGAACTGAATATTTCCCACAAGAAAACAGCGGGGCGGTGCAACTCAGGTGCGTGCTTAAGCGGTCATTAAGCAAAATGGCAATGCGTTTTGCGCTTCACTGTACACAAACCTGTTTACTTACTTCATGTATCATGCCCTGAACAATATGGCATGTCACGACAGAGCCACAAAATACTTAGGTACAGAAGTCAATCTCATGTATGTACTTCACTTTTCATGCCTAAACTCGGCGGTCGCGCTAGGGTCGTCAAATTTTTATGCGCATAAAACTAACGTGGTAGTGGTACTCGTATCTAATTATTTGATTTATTGTTGAGAATAAAACAGGAAAAATGAAATATAAACCAATAATAATAAAAAATTTAATGTGGCATACATGAGGTTAATAAACACTTTCAACGGAAATTCGTTTGAACGAGATACCGAACTTTTTCAGAAACCGCAATTTATAATTTTGTTATTCATACATATACTTATAGGTACTTACTTATTACTCTTTACTTGCGAAAAAAATATTTTTGTATGTAATGGGTTGGTACAGTCCCTGATCTAAGCTTGCTTCTACCTACAGAAACCTTGATTTGCGAGTTTTATTTCGTCTACCTTACAACATACTCTCGCCATGAATTATCAACTCCTACTACTTAGTAATAATCTTTGAGGGTAGGTTGGGTGGTTCGCCTGGGCCGACACTAGCAAAACTTATTACGGCATTGGGCCAGAGGCCGCCAGGGCGCTTACCTACCCACCTAACTGTACCTACCTACTGCGTTTATTAAAAGAACCATCGAAATATGAGAAAATAAGTAGGTCCATACTATAGGTAATACGGCAGGCTAAAAAACGACAGTTCACTGTTTATTGTTGTATTAAAACAACCGTCCACTGAACAATTACATATAATACGACTTTTTTTGTTACTCCATTATTACTTTTTCTTTTGTTATTAAAATTAAAAATATTACAGTCAAATTACAGTTAGGTAGGTATCAAAACGCGTGCACATTTATCTACCTTGTGTGTGACGCGCGTATCTCAAGAAAACGGCAGCCCCGCTCGCACTGTTTTGAGTTGTTTTGAGACAGCGCGTCTGTGAACACGCACACATAGACACCTATGTCTGCGTGACTCGAACGCGCTTTATATGTAGATTGACTTCTGTACCTATGTATTTTGTGACAGAGCGCCAACGAAAAACGATCGCGAACGTACACATTAAAAAAAATAAAACATCACCCCGACCAACTGAAATAAGACCATATATCAAGGTAATAAGATACACTTTGTTATGTTACATTCAAAAAAAATCCCATGAAATATGTCCGCTTGTCCGTTGCTCTGCCGGTAGGCGTGGGTCAGATATGTGTGCAAATTTATGTTTTTCACTCACAGCGTCGGAAAATAGTCCGTTTTAAGAAGTAATAAGAGTAATTTCGGGTGTACGCTTAAGATTGCAGGTCAACCACCTCGGGTTAACATCGCGACTTTGAATGATTTTTTGCGTCTTGCAACCTTTTTGTGGACTGTTGACAATTACTCGTTCCGTTCCCACAGTTGTGACCGCCTTATAAGAAAACACTTAAAGCAAACGCAAAAAATCACCGTCTAGACTTCCATTTTGTTTTTGTTTTTTTCGATTCTGTCGGAGGAGTGGCTTGCTTTGTAAAAACTAAATTAAGTTATTTTCTCATTTTACGATTTACTTTGGCTTTGCTACATAAAAGGTCAGATCTTAGAATAGATTTAACTTAGCAGAATTTCTACGCATTCGTAGCGGTCGTAGCAGAAAAATGACGTAAAGCGAAAAAAATAATTAAAGAATATCGTGCGCATGAGTTTTACGCTGTGATTCTTTAATGATACGCCTTGGGCTAATGATAATGATAAATAATAATGATGAGGTTAACGGCAGGCTTCGTGGTCACTCGCCGTAACGAGACGCTGAAATTAATTTCAACAACATTGTATGCAATACTTTTGACATTGAAATCTTCGTCATTATACCCGTAATCTCAATTCATCAACTGCAATCCTTTATGACTTACCTAATACAAAAATAATAGTTCAAACATTCCAAATCGTCTAAACATCTGTCGTTTATTATATCATCACACAAAACGACTCTAATTTTCTTAAACTCTTTAAAGACCTCGATTACAATAACGATATCAAAAAACTTCTGACAAACACGACACAAACGCAATCCCACTTTTACGAAACGACTTAGAAAGCCCGAAACGACTTCAAAATTCCATATAATTAGTGGTCCGCATAACTTTAAAGTCTCAGACGTATATTTTTCTAAAAGACACTTTATTAAAACAACGTTTATCCGTTTTGGGGCAATAGAAAAAGGAATAATTGTAATTGGTGTGCTTTTACGAAATTGCCCCCGACGCGCCGGGTACAAACGACAATATAATTCCGGGGAAACGGATAATGATATGGCAACCCCATCGGTTACACGCCGTAATCGAGTGACAAACTGTTTTAAAAAGCGACAATCAAGTTCATTATAAGTGAATGCTGGGTGTTGCCAGCGATTATGGTTTTAAACGAATTTTTAAATGAGATGTGGTTTTTTATAGATATTTAAGTGACGTTTTTGATGTGGTTTTTATTTATAAATTGTTTGTAGTCCTTTATGTTTTTAAAGCATTTAAATTGGTTACTAAGTAGATTAAATGTGCCTGTTATTGATAAACATTAACGTTATTGGAATAAATTGTTTAGCATAATACAACTCATTTGTCAATGTTTTAGCACTTCAAGATTAGTTACAAGATAGTAATAAATCACGTTATTTTAGATTCAATTGTTCGAAGCGTTTTGCTACGGAACAATTTCGTATATTTCTCACGACATCACAATAATAATTACGTACAAGTTTTTATAGGAACCTGTTCAAAGGTTCAATGGAGTGGTTGAATTAACTCGAAAACTTAACTTTGACATCGCGAGGCGGCCCGAATGCTTACCAAATGAATAGTAATTTAGTTTTCGGATTAAATCGTTTCAAACACGCGACACAGAACCACTTTTCTATTCTCAAGTCGGCTCGAAACCGTCATTTTACACAATTTTACCCAATTGCTCCAACTTCTGAGAATTAATTTGATATTAGCCTTTGAAAACGCAAGGTGTGGTTTTGTGTCGGCCTGATAGTTATTTTGAAGAGGGATTTGAACAACCAGTGTTTAAGGCTTGCTCTAGACTCGATAATCTTTTAGAATTAGCCGCGCTCATTCATAATTTTATTAAATGGACTGTTTTGTAAGTCGACTCATGATATGTTATTTCGTTTATAGACGGTAAACGCTTTCAAAACTTCGGATACCTACCGGAATTGTTATAACTGATGATTTGCGATTTTGCATATTCAATTATAGAAGGAAAACTAATCATGAGGTCGCAAAAAAATGTTAAGTTGAAATACCAAACGATGATTAACTTCATAACCGACCGCCATCGTTTACATTAAACGATACAGTTCCATGTGATTCACAAAAATAACAGTATTTATTTTCTTGTTTCAGGAATCGCAATCAAGTAACGCCGAAAGATGGAGTGGTCGGGGACCGGAGCACAACATGGCACTCCAACAGATCCTCAAGCTCCAAGAAGCGAGAGCCCTCCACAAGACCTCTCTTCTTCCCATCTACAAGAAGAATGGTCTTCCGTCACCACCGGGAGCTAATTACGAGAAGCATGACAAAAGGCCAGAGTACCTCGACACCAGGGCCTTCGAACAATCAAAGCTGGAAGCTGAGTTCAGAAGGCTAATGGAACATTCAGGCAGAGATGTCCGCAACGATGAATCTCTAAAATACTTCCAACATATGATGGAAGCGAAACAACATTACGATTATCTTAAAAGTATCCAAGATAGGGAAACCAGAAGCAGCCCCAAAGAAGCCACTACAGAAGTAAAGAAAGAAGCAATGTCGCCCAGTCATAATAGGTCGACCCCAGTACCTCAGTCGCCCTCTCATAGAGTGTCGTCAGCCGAAGCGTCTCCCAATCACAGCATTCGCCTATCTACCTCATCCAGTCCTCTCTCAACCACTAGTCCAATTAACTCATCACCCTTAAGTCACTTGCAGAATATGCAACCCTTCGATTTTCGAAAACAAAAACCACATGAGAACAATGACAAAGAAGAGAGCAGAAAACCCTACGATTTAGGCTCAGCTGAAAAGGCTACAATGGACCTAATGAGAAGTCAATTCTTTAATTTCCCATTACCCACAAATTTGCCAATTCCACCAATGACAATGCCCTCAACATTTAATCACCAAGCAGCGATGGTAGCTGCGTTAAGTCAAAACCCAATGGGTTTAGCTTCACTTCAAGCTCTATTACCTCAAATGTCAGCGAAACCTACAGAACCATCAGAAAATAAAATACATAGCAATGGTAAAGGAAGATCAGATGAACTCAAACCAGAAGATGACAATGTTCTTAATTTAAGCAAAGACTCGTACGCAGAAGTCGCACAAAATTCTAGAAACATGATGCTAGGAAAATGCATTAGCCCACCGAAAAGACAATGGGGTGCGGCCCAAATGCCGCTAAATCTTGGAACGCACTTTATTAATCCAGCGACGGGTAAGAAGCGAGTTCAGTGCAATGTGTGCCTAAAAACATTTTGTGACAAAGGAGCATTGAAAATACATTTTTCTGCAGTCCACCTTCGTGAAATGCATAAATGTACCGTTGAAGGCTGCAGCATGATGTTCAGTTCGAGAAGATCTAGAAACCGTCACAGTGCAAACCCTAACCCCAAATTACATTCACCGCATCTTCGAAGGAAAATATCGCCTCACGACGGAAGAACAGCGCAAGTTCACCCTGTACTTATTTCACCTCACAGGGCAGGGTTGAACATTCCTCCAGTGATCAATCCTATGCACCCATTTGGTTCATATCCTCTTTTGAACCCACCACATAATATGGGCCAGTTCCCGTCAAATATACCTCTAGACTACAAAAACAGCATGAACATGAACTTCTCGCCATCCTTTGATCACACGCAGCCAATGCGTCGTGAGTCGGATTCTGTAGAGAACAAAGACCAAGATGGCCAAGGCGAGTCTGATGAAGATGACGGTATTGTAGTTGTTGCTGGTGATGACGACGATGAAGACGGTGAACACATTGACACCAGTGACTATTATTCTACATTGAATAAGTCCATAGGTTCCATAGATGACTCAGAAACAGATTATGATCAAAGAAGTGTGAGTGATAACAATGAAGTAACAGACAATAGAAAAGACGAGACCGCTAGTCCTGAAGTAATGAAAAGAAAACGCAAAAACCTTAATCCTACTCGATTACATAATCACTACATTTCTGAAAATGGTACGTCAAATCAGAAACGTGACCATCCGGATACTGAGGAAAATGAAAGTGCTGTAGATTTAAAACGAGTAAAAACTGAGGAAAGTGAACCAAACGGTGAGAGCATCAATGTTTCTCATGAAGAAGATACTAAAAATAGCGAAGCCAAACCAGAAACACCAACTATCAAAGACGAACCTACCGATATGAGCTACAACATCCAAGACCTGAGGGTGAAGGAAGAACCAATCGATAAACAAGAAGTTTACAAGCCTGCTGACAATCGACCCAGCGAAGAACAATTTTCGTCAGAGAACGCACTGAAACGCCTTGAAAGTCTTTCTAAAGGCGATTTTCCAACAGTTCCTAAGAAACACGATACTCATTCATTAGGCCCATACAATTTGTCAATGAATGATTCGATAGACTATTCCGATAGATCACCCTCTTCTTCAGTGTCCAGTTTCGACTATAACGCCGAAGACAGTCAAGGTCAAATCTTTGGCCACTTTGACAATGGATTTTTCGTAAGCACTACTGATGTTCCTATGGATCATGAGAATCCCCGTAAATGTACAGTGTGCGGAAAGATTTTCCAAAACATCTACGTACTAAAGACGCATTACCAAAATGCGCATTTAAAGCTTATGTACAAATGTAACGTTGAAGGTTGTAGAGCGGCATTTACATCGAAACGAAGCAAAGACCGTCACAGTGCGAACATGAGTTTGCATCGAAAAATTGAAGAATACAGAATATCTGAAGAGTCTTCTCGCTTCTTAGACAAAATACGAGAGCAGATGGAACTAATTTCAAGGTACAATGAGGAAGAGCGTGCAGTTCCTTACGTTGAATCTCACATCTACTACCGAGCGAAAGAATCTGATAAATTGAAGAACCATTTGAGTCAACAGCTGCCTTTTCCAACTCCGTATCCCCATCTGCAACTACCAGAATCTTATCTTAGTAACAGGGACATGTTTGCACAGCATTCGTTCCTCTTTACACCATTTGGTATGCTCCCAAACTTCCCTCCGATCCCATTAGGGTTCCTACCTCCAAGTCTAAACGCTTTCGGCTGTCAACCAAATTATTCCCCACCGCATTCGAGAAAACTTAACTATTGTGTTGAAGACGAGGCACCACGACCGAATAAAGATGGGAGCTATCCATGTCGGGGTTGCAAAGACAACTTTAAAGATCTGACAAGTTTGAAGCATCATTGTGAAAGCGTGCATGTACAGTCGTTGCACCGGTGTTCGGTCAGCGGTTGCAATGCTGCATTCTTCTCTAGAACTAAGAGGAATATGCATTACGAGTCTCATATGTCTCGCAGACAGAATGGTAGAATCCACGCGAACCCCTCGTGACCTGAATAGAATTGACTGTATAGTAGAATCTCCAGTGCATTTGTGATTTAATTTAGTTTCACCAAATAGTGTTGTAAAGTTAGTACCAGTACCTTTTTATTCTCAGTAGGATACGGTGTGGTATGTACAAAAGCGGCTCAGTCGTTTGTTTCGAAACTTTTTGCAATGTAAATATTGACGTAGTTCGCTTAGATTTTTCCATGTGTTATAGCATAGATAGTATTTAATTGTAATTCAACATTCCAATATTAATAAATCGTGCAATAAAAATGTAAATAAATAATAGTGTAATGTACAAAGTTTTGGCTGATGTATTTAGTAACGAATGTATGATTAAGTACTTACAATTTTAAATGATGTATAGTTGTGAAAGTATAGAACGTTTCCGTCTAAATTATGTTTTGGTCTTTTGGCACAAATGAAATTATCGCAACGAGTTATGTATCATGTTAATTTACGTAAAGAATCGGCTTCGTCTTTTGTTTTTATTTATCTTTTATTATAATAAATACTTTTTCTTTTATACCTCGTTGCAATAAATCCCGTAACTATTGTAAAATAGTCGTTTGATCATATCTCCTAATATTTTGGTGCTAAAATATGACAAATTATAATTTCAATGTTATTACTGTACATTTTCTTGGTGTTTCTCAATCAAGTCTACGTGTAATGTGAAATATTAGAATACCTTAAATTGTATAAGTACCAAAAAGTATTAAAAACACTATAATATTAAGATTGTACTATGTAAATAAAACATATATACTTCCTTTTTGCCAAACGATAATAAGTATGTAATAAAAAGTTTGGAAAATTTAAACAGTTTTTCCTTTCTCATTCTACCTTATTTAATTTTGGAATTACATAGATATATAGAATAACAGAATACACACACACATAACATAAAGTTATCTAGAACACGAAATATTTAAGTAACAACCCACAGAATACAGGCCAAGTTTTTAACTCTCAGAATTCGAAAACGTCGTCTGACGGAAGTTAATCTAAGTAGGAATTTCAAATAGGTAACGATCCATGAAACACTTGACTTTTACGGGAGCAGTTCCCGGCCACAGAGAAAACAACTTTTTCAATGTTACTGGCACATAACTAATAATCCAAATCGTCATTCTCCCAAACAGACATGATGGCAATGAGTAACTATAGAATAATAACAATCACTAAGTGTCCTAATGCACTATGCGCAAACTTAAGTAGGTACCTTCTATTGTAATTTAATCCTAATCATAATTTTTGTCCTACCAAGTACCTAACCGAATAAAAAACACTTCATCCATTGAATTACAAAACCAAACAAATATATGAACTAATATCTAAAAATCGATTTCAATTTTATGTTAATAGCAAGCAACAAAAAAGACGCCATATTGGCAAACTATGGTAGGTACAGATAAAAAATATAGGCAAAGAACATCTCGCAAACAGCCCGGAGCTAAAAAAGTTAAAATTCCAGAAGCCGAACAACACTAATTTGCGTGATTTATGAATTTCAAATAAGGAATACAGATTTTATGCGTTTTTGAACACAAGTTGGAAGAGAGGGTTATTTTAAATGAAGGGGAATGGTTCTAAGGAATTTGGTTAATTTTATTGGGATTTTTGTTTAGAAGTCTGTCGTGAGAAGTTTTAGTCTTTTTTAATAGCACAATCGTGATCATACTACGAAACGAAGATACAAAAAGCTTTCGCTGTAGGTCATTGATAAACTTTTGAAAATTAAATATTTTACTCATAAACATCTAAGTACACCTTTTTTTATCTTTTGCGCGGTTTCGACCAGTAGGAACTACTGCCAGTAACTAACCCTACGTTACTCTGGAAGAGTGTAGCTTTCCAACTGTGAAATATTTTTTCAAGTCTATTCTGTTGTTTCAGAGCCAAACAATGGTTCCTCTTTATTATAATATGAAGAATAGATTTGACAGTATCTTTAAGTGTACCTAAACTACATTATATACCTAGTTGTGCAAGCGTAGATACCTACATTAATTCCTAATAAACCTGTACACAACACAACTATACACAGGGATAACACAAAACACGAGGAAGTTCGGTCAACCTATTAGTGCAAGTTGTACTTGAACTGTATTCTCGACTAGCAAAGTTTTTAATGAATCGGTATGACCCGCTAGTGTTCAGTGGATCACAATTACTTGCCTAACTTTGATGGAGTTTGTGTTCTTGTTTGAAGGAGTAAGTATGTGTGACGTAGATTTACCTAGTAGGTGTTTGTATGGTATGTAGTACCTAAGTAATGGTGGTTCTACGTATGTGTTTATGGAAAAAGCCTCTGAGCGAGGGTTTGTCAGTAGATAAGTATCTTGTTGTATAACCCATTTATATTAAATAATAAAGATTTAAGTAGGTATGTATTGGGTACTGCTGCCGATCGCGGTTTCACCCGCCTTTGTAACACCTATGGCCTTTTCTAGAGTACCTACCACCTATCAACATGCAATGATATAAGAAAGCATCCTACTTAGATGTAAAATGAAAGCAAAATAATCGAACGAATTAAAAAACAAAACACAATCTTTTTCCATCGCTTTTCCCTCCCCTCCGTTCGAATTTCGAATCACGATGACATCTGACATTTGGTTGTCACCCGTGACATTTAGCGTGACGTCATTGACGCGACACGTCAGCGTCAACGCGACATCGCGTGCGGCCCGCGTTAATTTTTAAACTTTCTATTATCGCACGTTATTAGGGCGTAGAAACTTTGGAAATTGATTTTCATTTGGTTGTGGCTTTTGTGGGGTAAATATTTAGTTTGTGATAGGTACGAGACAGTATTTTAGAATTATTTTTTAATGCGGGTTCTTTACTTATGTCATTATTTTTTCAATGGCATTAAGAGAGTAACTGTTGGGACTGAACGGACACGCAGTCATACCAATACGAACACGCGTCTACATTTTTTTCATAAGATCTTACTCGTTTCATTGAAACTCCCATTCATAAAATGATTCATTATTCAATGAAACATCTAACGAACGTTCTACGCTTATTAAACAGTTGAAATAAAAAGGTGCATAATATGCAGCTACCTCGCGATCCAAAACAATACGCACTCAAAAAGTCTCACACAAGGCTAGTCCGTTCTCATTTACATAATCAACTCTCATCAGCCACATTTGCATCCGAAACGCAACGTGAATTAAATTCAAAATAATAACATTTCACTAGCTTTATCAACCTTATTCCAATCAGCATAGAGCTCAAAATTGAAATGCAAAATGTAGTCGTAAGCTAACGTAGTGGTCTGTGGTTGGCGCATACGAAATTCGAACGTCCCGCTTGTCAGCAATTTGTTTTGAAGAGAGAAGAACGAGCGTTCTATGTTTAAAAAGTATCGTCACGCGAGCTAGGTAAGGCTGAGTTTACATTGGGATTGGTTTTCTTTTTTATGTTAATTAAAAATGTCCATTTAGTAAAGCTTTTTTAGATCATTTTTTTAGATTCATAGATCATTTACTAGATGATCAACTTCTAGAGTTAGGTTACAATAAAAGTAGTCAGATTTTATAAAGAGGTGTATAGGTAAGTACCTACCTACATGTTTTAAGCAACGGATATTAAAAATTAATACCTAACAGTCAACACTAACTGTAATGGATACCTAGTATGTATCAAAATTTTCCAATTTTCTTAGCAGAGAATTGTAACTTTGAACTACAAAGATTGAAGAAAAAAAGGTCTTGTAATATTCAGTGCATATAATACTCATTACATGACTTAGTAGCTACTTCAATATAACCACACCTTTACCAGTCCAAATTTGAATTTGAAAAGTTCGAAACGGCTTTCTAGAGCTTTTTTGTGTCGTTAATGAGACTGGCTTGGCTTCTAAGGGAGTCAAGCAACGTTATTATGCAGAGATGGACAGAAGTTGCCTTGAAGATACTAGGTAAATGATAAGTTTAATTAGGTAGGTACCTAATGTTATTTGTGCTAGAGATTAGAGCATAGAGAAGTGTACAAGAATCAAAAATGTGTAGAAGAATATAAAAATAAGAAAGTTTTTAAGCATTATTTTTCTTTCTGTAAGTAAATATAGATAAGAAGATGTGCAGAAGTAATTCTACCACTAAATATGAACTAGGTAGGTATGTCTGTGGGTATGTGAGCCCCACAAGAACCTTCTCACTGCAATTTTCGGAAACACGACCAAAAGTCCTCATTGTCTTAGATAACAAGAATAACACGCAAGCTTAGCCCCGGGCCGCGTATCCAAACAATAGAATCGCACAGGGGCCCGATTCTCCTAAGTTTATAATGTCAAAATCGAATAGAAATCGAATCGCAATATGATCGTAATAGCAGTTTTAACCATATCGGGCAATCTGCTACTAATAAGACCAATCGTATTCGATTGACATTTGATTGGTGTGCGATTGGTCTGCTATTTTGGTGATTTTGGTCTATACGGTAGATTGCTGTATAATCATTTTGCAATCGTAAATCATTTGCAGACAAAATGATACGTTATTGAATGACAGAAAAGGATAAAAACGTTTATTTCAAAGGATATAGCGGAATGCCACATACGCTTCAATCGTAATCGAGTCGGGATTGGATCTCAGTCGAATCGAGTCGAACGTGAATCGTATGTCGCTTAAGTAAAATTAGGAGAATCGGGCCCCTGGCCGAATTTTGCATTTGGAAGCATTGCCGGAGGCCCCATCGCCATATTGCTCGCGATTGCTACTATTATTTATAATTTTTATTTCAAATGATTGTTCCTGTAATAAAATTAAGAAATAATAGTTAATTTGCAACTAGAAATTACTATGGAAGTGATTCGCTAATTTAATGGTAGGTTATATTTTGGCTTGAAAGACAGGCAGGCATAATGTAATTGGTGGCTAAGCCTGCTTACTGCCTGTTTTTTTCTGCGTGTGAATCAGGCGATGTGGTTTGATGTATCTTTCATAGATAAGTAGGTATTAGCATTCCTTGCAATTTTTTTTACAATTCTATCTGTAGGTATCCTGTAAGATTTTACATAGGTACCTACTTTTCCCTTTGTAAATGGACTTATTTGTGTTTAGCATATAGGTACCTAGTCAAATATTATTCAATACCTAATAACAGAGTAGGTACCTAACCTTTACTCCGTAAACATAATTTAGACTTTTAAATCTTAGGTACTTCTCTTTAAGGAATATCATATAGGTAGTGCTGTGTGATAATTTTCAATGGAATCTTAATATACCTACGGTAGGAATGCGTGTTCGCTGAAGTCTCATTCAAATTCAGTAAACCTATTTTAAATAAAATGTGACGAATTTTCTGCACGCGTAGACATCCAAAATATTCATCGAATATTCTGAATACGGTAGTTTCCAACGAGTCAAATTCATTACTTTTATTTAACTGTCAAAAACTGTCACTTTCTTTGCAATATGTATGTAAGCCATTGACATATATTCTAGCGATAGACAAGAACATCCATACAAATAATTTACCCGCTTATGTCGTCTGTTGACATCTCGTTGACGTATTGTGACATGTAGTCATCCTCATTGATGTTAATTGCTGAAGTGTCGCTCGTATTTTGCCTACATTTTTCATTACTCAAAAAGTTTATATCTAAGTGAATTCAAAATCATGTAATATATCAAAAAGTTTATTTATATCTAATTGAATGCAAAATCATGTAATATATTAAAACCAGGAACTTATTTTTAGAGTTTTTAATATTAATTTCGATGTTTTTTTTCTTAAGAGGGCTATCACAAATTTTCGCGAATTTAATTATTTTTTCTTGAAAGTAAGAACATACCATGACAAAGTGAAGTCTGTTTTCATTGATATTTTACCTACTGCCAGTTTTATGGCACATCTGTTTCTGCACGATTTTCTTAATCCATAATTTAAGATGGCGGGCGGGAACAAATTAATGCATATTTGTAAAATTGAATTATAAATGAAAAGTATGATATACAAGCGTTGTAATAGCATGAACAGCGTGTAATTTTACTAACTTGACTCTGGAATAGTTTATATGTGTAAGTTTATACCTTGATATGTATTTTCTATTTTATAATTGTCGTTTCATAGACATCCATCTGACGCAGGCGTCAAAATCGCTCTGATTTGCCATTTTGGGCACTGCATAGTCTGCACTGCAGTTCAGTGTGGTAAGCTTTTTGTTCGGAACGTTCTATCTAGTACGTAGTACATATATATCGATGATGTAAGCGCAACTTATGACGTCACAGATTTTTCACATCAAACTGGATTCTTATTTAGCTTATATTATCAATAAAAAAATTTAATCAATTATTCCATCAAAACGATAAATGGAAGTGACATTATTTTTAGATGCTTCACTAAATGAATATGACAACGTAATTTATTTTTGACCTAGTCATCCACCCAATTTAAAATATTTAAAATGCTTTCATTGGACCCCAAGGGGTTGACAGAGTGTGAGAACTTATATTCGTGATTCCAAATTCAAATGAGACAATTTCGTGATCGACTGATTCGAAACTTACCGAAAGAAATTCTTAATTTAAAATTGCGATTGTGCCACCGGGCTGTAAAATAGCTTCTGAACATTCTTTAACGCAAAGGTATTTTGATTATTCCAATTATTCTGATGCTGTGGAGGTTGCATGAAAATAAATAAGTTTATGTCCTCTAAAAAAATATCTGCCTACTAAGAGTGCCCTGAGAGAATAAAATAAAAAATGAATCTGATGACAACATAGGGGATGTTGTAAGCTTTTCAGAATTATCTATTAGGAATAGTAAAGTACCTACGTTCCGTAAAAAACTCATCAAACTTAAATCCTAAATAACGGAAAAGACGGTTGAATTCTGGAAAAGCTAGGCTGAGTTAATGCTCAATTTGATTCATAATCGATTTGCTCTGTGATCACTAGGAAAGTGAGAACCTAAGTTTTTGCACATAGATTGTAAGTACCTACCTATACCTTGTTCAAACGCAGCCAAAGTTGTTTAAGCTTAGGTATATGCATTTATAGAAGAGAGAGTATCATCCGTAAGTAGGTACTAAAAACGAAACCATGACATCATCACTAAATTACCAGTCCAAAAAAAGCCACATTTTGACAATTTTCAAAATATTCCAGAAACGTACGATAGGTAGAAAGCCCACAGGCGACCTAATGAAATAACATAGCGTGCCCTTAAGTATCTAAGTAGCTTTCTGTCCTTCAACGCGAACATGTCATTGGCGCCCGCAGCTACATTCAAATTTCAAATTCAGAACAAAGATTAGCTACCTGCACTTCAAAATTCTCGCACGGAAGCTCGAATTTCAAATTTCGAATTAATTTCGATCGACAGAAGCTCGTGCTATATAACAAAATTGTTCTAAATTCGATTGTTAGAGGCACGCTTCGAAAAGAACACGCAACTGATTTATTTGAAAAAAGAACTAAGATGGCGTCTGCAAATTAAATGTGTTTGGATATGCCGTGACTTCTGTAAGTTAATATGATAATGGTTTTGGTGAAACACATAATTTGGAGTACCGAATTTTTTATACAAATTAAAGGTTAAAACTCTCGGTAATTTGGGAGACAAGAGCACCTTATTATAGGTATATACCTCCAAAATATTTAAATAAAGATAAGTAAGGAGTTTTCCATCATAGTTCCTATTCAAATCAAAGAAAACACAATTTTCTCTACAAGTTACCTACTCATTACTTGATTCTAGAGTCGACTAAAGTCTAAACGCAATTGGTAGCTAAAATATTACGTACCAAAGTACCCGTACAAATTAAACCGAGTCCTAATCTAAGCCCATTAGTAAAACATAAGTCGTATTCTGCAGAAATTGTGTTGCCACCTAAATACTACTTGTAGTTACAGAAAATAGGTAAAACCTAAATTACCTTCGAGTAATGCCTTGTTACCGTATCGTAATAGACATTAAACATGTTGGTCTTACCTCTAATTAGGATCAGTTGTTGGCAACACTGAGGTATTAAATTCGTTACGCAATATGGCGGGTTTGACATTTCGAAAGACCCTATATGGTTCGATGTAATTTGGACCGTTTATCGTTGACCACTGGGTAAGAAGTTGAATTTAGAAGCTATCTAAAAGGGTTTTTTTGTTTGTAATGAATAAAATCAAAAACTACTGGACCGATTTTAAAAATTATTTTATTGTATTAAAGCTACACTTTTCTCGAGTAACAAAAGCTGTAGCTGTATCTGTATCCCGGTAGGTACTGGCAGTACCTAGTCCCCACGAAAAAACGGCAAAAATGTGCTAAGCCCTAAGTATCATAGTATTATATTAGAAATCGAATTCAACATTCTATATCTTTTCTAAATTACTAGGTACACGACTAACTAAAGAACACATAAGCCGTGTTTTAAACTACGTGTTCCAAAATCAAAATTTTCTCTTGTCATTAGAAAATTCTAGTAGGCTACGTAAACATCGGCCGTCCTTCTCGAACCTGCAACATTTTCTATTGAGCTATCCCTTTCTTATGCGACATGCGACAAACAGTGACATCTAGGTGACGACCAATGACAAGAGGGTGGGCGGCCATTGGCTGAAACTGTCACATTCATGAGATGCTTTGAAAATGTAAGGAGAAGTTCATTTTTTTGAACTTATTATGGCTAACAGTGTTTTCTAAAACCAATTTTTAAAGTTATTAGTAGGAATTATATCATAGGGCTTATGGTCTGTCTTTATCTGATCATCGATATCAGGTGCCTATCTTAAATGAGTTCTGGTAAGGTATAAAGAAATATCACAATTTGAAAAGTATAGTTCGATAGAAGCCAGTGTATCTAGGACTTGTCATTAAAAGCTTAATAGATTGGTCTTTAAATATTCATTTTAAGTAACCGGTTCTCTACAGATGTGGTAACGAATGCAAATGACACTGATTTACCTCGAATTAGGAAAATACTGAGACAGAGCTGGCTTACTTAGATCAAAAACGTAGATTACCGAATACCGAAAACTTACGTTATGTTATGTATCGCTATTAATTAAATAGCAAAGTTGGTTTTCTTTGAAAAAGCTTTTTATAATACCTAAAAGTTAGAGTGATTTATTGAAAACTGGCTTCTATTCAAACTTTTCAAATCAAATCTTGTTAGAACAGATTTAAACAGATAATCCTCCATTCAGTCACATAGAACGCGTGGGCGGTCTCAAATCGCTCGTTTAAAAATGTCACCGCCTTTACCGTCGCGCCATTGGTGGAAACTGTCACCGTGTCGCCGCGCGTGACACTTCTTATTGGTTAACCACGCCCATATTCTCAATTCGAATTTGAATACGATCCATTTGAAATTCGTAACGGTCATGTATTTAACCTATTTCGTCGTGGACTCTTTTCATAGGTTCGTCCATTTTGATTTGAAAAGAGTTGTCATTTGAGATTTTTTTGCTAGATTTTTTTAGATTAAGATTTTTTATGTTTGTTCTTAGAGTTGAAAAGCTAGCTTCTCATCCATATTAGCGAGAACAAAGTATAAGAAGTGTGTTGTCGTATTGTCTAGTGGCCAACCGCTGGGCTTGCGCGAAACTATTGATTGAGACGCGACGGCCGACGCCCGTATGTCCTACCACAGGTGACAAAATAATCCTTCTTAGTAGAAAGTATAAAAGCTACGTAAATATAAAGATCTGAAATATTATTGTGTTAAGTAAGTAAGTAGGTGGATATTAGGTATAAATGAAAATGTAACCTAGAGTTGTTTAGTTTCGGTTCTTGGTAATTGTTTGTTATTTTAATAGTCTGAATCCTTCAGCAATGATTATTTGTGAGCAATTTAATTAACAGCCTACCTATTAGGTAAGGATTAGGTTGATGAAATTTCGTAAGTCAAACCTAAGTTCTTACCTACTTAGGTTTGGCATCGAAAATGTTACCTACTTACAGAAAAAAACATTTCTTCTATGTAGACGACATCCCAAAAACTAGCAATTTTACAATTTGCTCCGACTTCTTGTCCATACATATGACATTTTGGTAAGTACTTGAGTACCTTAGTGGTCTAGATACCCAAAAGAGACCGTTAATTATCCATTAATTAAGAGCGTGCCTCGAACATCGAAACATTTTTCTGACTTACCTACTACGGTACGGTTAACTGAAACTGATTATCTCTTCTAAGCTTCATCAGCATTGAAAACATCAACCTCGCAATCTACCTTTGAACAGAATTTCGTAGGTACATACTTAGGTATATACTTACGTCAAAGATCATCATAATCGCAATTGCCCTCCCCAGCTGATCTCTGAAGTTTGGGCATCCCTTATCCATCCCCTGCTCGATAAAACCTAGATAAGCTAAGCAATTTACGAAAATTTATATAAAATTGGAACCTATCCTACCTACCTACCTGCCTAACTTCTGCAGTTTCTGCAGATCAAAATCTATCAAGTAAACCTAACACTAACTCACGTCACACAAATAAATCCCAATAGTATTAGGTACCTACCTAATAATATTATCTTCGCAAAGACAGAAACAGTGTAGGTAAATCATATGAGTAATTAAAGCAGAACTCATAATCTTTCGGCTTTTCTCGGTAATTCTCGTGAATTCCCGAAGCTTTGTCTAATTCCTAGAATTGAAGCAAGGAAACAGTAGGTTACTAGGTAGAACAAATAAATTACTATTATATAAACAGATGTGAATGTTAGTTAGTTGGTTTGTTAGTTAGACGCAAGTTCAAGGACCACATAAACGTCGGTTTTCTTGAAAGAACTATTTACTAGATACTGTAGTGACCTACCTCTTTGAATACTCATTGGTAGCGGCCGGCTGGTATGACAGCTACGTTCTAGAAGGCAAGGCTTGTCAAATCAGTCGGTTTTCGTCGTTATTTGTTAGTATTTGTTTGTTTTACTTAACTATGTAAATATAAGTAATTAGTACAAAAGTTTGTTTCCTATGTTTCACGTATTTTTTTGTTGCTGTTTTAAGAAGAACGCACGTTTAATATTGTCGCTGTCTGTGAATTTACCACAGGTATCTACTATTCCTGCATAGGTAATGATGATTTCATAATGAGTACCAACTGTGTCCGATAGATGGCACTAGAGACATTGTTTTTTGTACCTTTATTTAAATCTTCAATTTTTAATCTACACTGTCACAATTCATTTCTACCTAATTAGTATAGGTGTATTGAACTAGGTAGGTACGTTACTATATACCGATACCTACACATATCTGGACTGCAGTCTCCTGTATAGATTAGATAAGATTAGATTTATTGAAACAAAAGCCAACATGGACCAATTACAAATTATAACATAAAATAATCATAAATATGTATGCATCTACCTATGTATAGGAAATACATAGGTAGATGCCTACCACCATAATTTCAAGGGGAACACTGAACCACTTACCCCGTCCCTAATTGAACAGGGTTTCAAAACTCGTAATAAAACCCAACTCCAATTAGCTAACAAACTTAAAAACAAAACATACAAACAAACAAACATTTTCTGTTTATTAATAGCTCATTTCCATGGAGAACAAAATGACTAGCGGAGGTGCCATAACGGAAAATTGCCTGAGAAAGTAGCGCACCAAAATCTAGGTGAGAGGGGGACGAGGAACGTTACTGTTTTCATAATTATGGTCTTCTTTGGACCCGACGATATTTATTAATATCAAAAATCGTTGACAGATGTCCCAAAGAACCCTATCGCCTTGTTAGTTCACTCGTAACTGATCGTTTTTTCAAAGTCAAAAACGTTTATTGAAACTAGGCTAGTTTTTAGCACTTTTTCACGTCAAAACAAAAGGACAGCGCCCCCAAAAAAAAAGGACAGCACCCCCAAAACGCCCCCCTTTCACCACTTCCTAGTGTTATAGCTGGGAAGAAGTGGTGAAGAACAAACTTCCCAGCAACACAGCTGTCTATTACAATTTAATCATAATTAAATTACAATTTATACAATTCAATATTATATTATATTTATATTGGTCATATCCACCGAACGAATTTGACCTAGAAGAAGGCGGCTGACCTACCTGCATTATGGTATCTCCGCTCTTATCCTTACTCCGTGCTCATTCCGTTCCCAAATAAGACTTAACCCCCAAACGCTGGATCGATCTCGAAAGTTCTGAGTGCTAGTTAGGGATATTTCGACCGGGATTGGCGAATTTTTGCATTTTCTAGTGTTGGTTTTTCAGTTTGTGAATTTTTGATTGGTGTTCTGCTTAATTACAGTTCTAGGAACTGTCATTTATTTCAGTTTTGTTTTGTTTCAGCTTAAATTGGTAAATCATTTGGATTATTCAATATTATACTTGAATTTACTTGATACATTTCAGATCCATATTAGTACCTATGTATGTCAGCAATGGAGCTGTAAAAAATGTGTGTACCAAATGTAATATAAGGAGATGATACACTATATCTACTTATACCTACAAAAGACATAAGTAGGTACTTTCTGGGTAGTCAAATCTGTATCACTCTAACGTCACATTCACATAACAGGGTACTTAGTAAATCACACAATAAAGAAAGTGTAATGGGTTTGTATCTCTAAACACCAGCAACTTAAAACAACATAACATAGGTAAATACCCCTACCCCCACTCCCTAAATAAACACCCAAAAACTATAAAAAAGCCAGCAAATAAAAAAGGGCAACTAGTGATATTACGCAAACAGGGCTATGCAACATAAAACTTTATGCGTGGTCGTAAAGACCCCGGTATCCGCGGTGATATCAACAGGTAAGCATTTTAGGGTTATTGCTGATTTTTTTACTACATTGTGTTACGTAGGTTGTGGGTTAATGTCTTGTAAGTTAATGTGTAAGGTTTTATTTACCTACTTTCTGTAGGTAACCTTGTATCTGGCTTTTTTTGATACTGCTATTTCTCCACCACTCAAAGGTAGACTGGGAGAAAACGTAAAGTATTGTACAAAATGTGCATGAAGTATGAAATAAATCAATTTTTTTTTTTCTTTTTTTTCAACTTAAGGTAGATATTACCGAAATAGATTTTCTCATAATTCAAAATAAATCAATAAACCTTTTTTTCGAGCAGAAATAATAAGAATAAATTCTTATCGTACAAAATGGTCATTGATATGTATTAGGATTAAATACCATGATTCGCAAACTCGCCATATCAATACTAATATTATAAACCTGAATATTATTTTTAAGTGCGCTTATCTTTGTAACCACTGAACCGATTTCAAAAATTCTTACAGTGTTATATAGCCCATGTATAGAAGAAGACTGATGATACATTTTATCCCGGTACGCGCAGCAGTTCCTACAAGACGTGTGTAAAACAGCAGACCGAAGCTAGCTTAAGCACATTTAACTGAACCGTTTTACAAAGACCATTTATTAAAGAAGCCTCTAGGATACATTTTATCCCGATACACGCAGTAGTTCCTACAGAACACAGCTGAAACCGCAGACCAAAGCTACTTTAAGTACAAGATCTTTATACACATGGCTATACCTACTTCAAAAAATGAGGCAAAGTATAAAAGTTTACTGTTAGCAGTAAACAGTAACGTAAAAGGCACTCTCCCGATGAGTGTTACCTACGTAGGTAGCTGTCTACTTACCTACGGGAAGTGTACTCGAAGTAGCTAAGTGTAATTCGTTTTATTTCTCAAGTTGGCTTCAGCTTTTATGCTGTTTCGGTGGTTGGTTTTAATTTGTTGCTTTACTGAAATTACATTGATATAACTGGATATAGGTACTTACATACATGGATACCTACATAATTAAAATACCTACTTGTAAATGCCTTTTATTCAATTATTATTTTTATTCAATGGGAATAGAAAGAGGAACTAACACTATTTACCACTGGCCACTGTGTGACATTCTATTCTATTCCTCCTAACATTCTATTACTCAAAATGAAATGAGAACAGAATCTGCTGTATTTTTAGATATTACCTGCGTACCAAATATGTCTCTTTATTTACGTGTTTTGTTAAATGTCCTTATTGCATTTTTAAAGTTTGAAAGAGCTATACACCTTAATACGTCTACACACAGCTTCGTCAGTAATTTGAATAATTTCTCTTTCACTTGTACCAGTCCTTACTTATCTTTCACATTATCAATTTTGTTATCAAGAGTTCCAAGACAATAGGTACTTACTTATGCCTATTACGTAACCTGCTTTCTAAACCTACAGCTCTAAAGAGGAGCAAAAATAAAAATATTCAGTGCCCAGAAGTCAGCCTCCCCAAACCCTCGAGCCACCCACCCGTTTATCACATCCCACATTTGCATTCCATTTCATTTGCCGTCCCCCGGTCTTTTATACCCTTTTTTACTGTCTTTTTATTTTTATTATATCGACCATTCAAGGGTTGAATAGTTCTTTTTTAGGTTTACGAGAGGACTGAAGTGTATTTAGATTTTGGGGTTAGCTTTCAGTATTTTATGGGGGCCTGATCTAAGTAATAGGCTCAGAAAAGTATGATTTGAATTGAGATTCTTTTATTTGGTTCTCCTCTTATTATTGTTTCAGGTTTATTGGGTTAGAAAAATGATAGATTGTTTGTCTATCTTTCATATGGGAACCTATGAATATCTTTTAATACAGCGCCTTGAAACCTAAATCATACTCAAGAATCATTCTATTCATAATCGTATATAGGTAAGTAGGAACCTATGGGCGAACTCTGCATGTAATTTCTGTGCCGTAGTTTTTCAGTTTATCACAAGCAGACACACAGACGCAGCGTGGGACTTATTAATAACTAGCTTTCCGCCCGCGGCTTCGCCCGCGTGGAATTCGGTTATATTGCGGTATAAATCACAACTATAAGAAAACTTCTCATTCCCACAGAAAAATCTAAGAAGCGCGATGTAACGCTGGATACGATTAGTTGTTAAACCAAAACTGAATGGTACACTATATTATACGTTTTCCCTTGTGGAGCAATTATTTGCAATATATTACCTTGTTTTAAACGACACACAGCGCCATCTACAATCCATCCATCAAGCAAACAATATTTTTGTTTTCCCTCGGGAATATCTATTTTTTTCGGGATAAAAAGTACCCTATTATTTAATCCGGACTTCTAACTTTACGTCTGCAAAATTTCAAAGCAATCGGTTCAGTAGTTACGGCGTGAAAGCGGAACAAACAAACAAACAAACAAACTCACTTTCCGATTTATAATATTAGTAAGGATTTTCCCTTGTGGAGCAATTATTTGCAATATATTACCTTGTTTTAAACGACACACAGCGCCATCTACAATCCATCCATCAAGCAAACAATATTTTTGTTTTCCCTCGGGAATATCTATTTTTTTCGGGATAAAAAGTACCCTATTATTTAATCCGGACTTCTAACTTTACGTCTGCAAAATTTCAAAGCAATCGGTTCAGTAGTTACGGCGTGAAAGCGGAACAAACAAACAAACAAACAAACAAACTCACTTTGCGATTTATAATATTAGTAAGGATAAGTTTGCACTTGTTGTGCAATGATTACTTAGGCAATTCTGCATAGGAATATTTTCAGCTTCTGAGTTAAGTATTGATAAAGTGATTAATTAGGTATAGGTAAGTATTACGCATCATTAATTACTACGAAATCGGAAATATACGACAATCGACTTATGAAGGAGATTCCAGAACATTCCAAATCTTAATCAATAAAAAAATAATCTTTTAATCCTATTGCAGAGAATTGCATGGATAGATATCGCCAACTTAAGGTAAATGCACACTTGCCTATATGACTCAAATGCGACGAAGATAGCAAATAAGTAGGTACCTAGAATTATTTGCTTTGCACACTTGTCCTCATAGCATAGTCCGATATGACCAGAGCGCCTATTCCGAGTTTAAAATTATCATAAAACTAAATTACGTCACATTCATTTTAGAATTTTTTCATGCTGCAAGCTGGTTGTATTAAGTATAAACGCGCTCACTGACGAGATAATAAACGTTATTATCCGGCAAAATGAATGAAATTGATATATTTAGACCATGTGATGTAGCATACGATTCTTTATTTCAGCCGAGCTATAATTACGTATTGAGAGCTTTCTTACAAAGCTCGGAATCAGAACTCAGGTTTGACAAACGATATCTACTTATCTTCCTCGAATAAATCTGCAATCACCTTTTTACTTACAAAAAAATCAAATACACTCAAAACCCACACCAATACATAAGGCATAAGGTTCATATTTGTTTGAAAAACAACAATGACGTTTTACATTGTCAAAGTCATGTTCACACATGGCTCCCGGGCGCGTCATTGACAAATATTATTTGCGTGACTTGCAGTTTTGTGATTGTGACGACCGCAATCCCTGAGGGTGTAAACGAGATATTTTTGGTCGTAAAATTGTTTTTTTGAAGTATAATTTGAACTTAGATATTAACTCATAAATAAAATGTATACCTTAAAAAAATCTATCGGCAATTCCCATTTCATCGCTCTTATTACATGAGGGAAAGTGGGAAACTTATAGGTAATAACTTACCTACAACAGACATATGTTTACTATATAGGTACCATTGGAATATATTTTTCCGTCTTTAAATACAAGACATTAAAAGCATTTCAGAATAATGCTAGATTTTCCAAACTTGTTGTGGACTTTACCTAATGGTGTAGCAACTTTGAAACATTTGCAATTTGGACATTGACTGAACAAAACGTATCAACTAATTCGGCTGATCCTACATAACAGCAAATAAAAGTGGCACGTTTTATTAAAATACTTTTTTTAATTGATTATAAATAAAAATTGCTAGCACATAAATGGCCGTGTTTTGCAGTAAACGAAAATTATCTTTAAAACCAAACAAAATATCTCAATAACAAAACCACATTAACTTGCAAGTTAAGCAATCAGCGTTAATCCACAGAACGTTAGCTCTTAATACGTCTGCGCTAGTGAATTTCACTGTGGCTGTTAAGGACCAGATATTTCAGAGAAAGAAACTCATTATTATAATAATCTGCCGGACTCATTTTCAGCCACAGCATATTATTTTCTTGAAGGAGTCATTCTACGGAAGAGAAACCATAGTGCACAAGCATTTTGCGCAGACAAAGTTGCACTCTTTTTTTTCCTATTGTGTTGCTTAGTCTGATCTCTGAGGACTAATGGGACGACAATCACATATGGCTATTGAAAGATCAGCTGTAATACTTACTATCGGAAGCTGACTACATAATACATGGAATGATTTTGATAGGAAATAAGAGATGTGACACCTCAGCTACTATGCTATAGATTAGACTCGCTTTATTCAACATTTTCAGGTGACAAAATCTGAACAAACCCAGTAAATCCGAAAATCTTCAGTTCTACATGCTTGCGAGATGTGTAATCTATCGGGGATATTTTACGTCATATTCAAGTAAGTTAACTGAACGAAACTCTGAAAAGAAAACATGTAACTACGATTTCAGCCTACAGGTGCAACTGCACCTTAAATGCAAAAAGGCTCGCCAGAGGTCACTGCGGTTAACAAGTACATACGATAATGCAACTACCTTCTTCAGACAGTTTAATTTATTCTAGAGTAACATTAATTGTGTACGGTAACTACTTAGACACTCAATTATCATTTAGGTATTCTGTATTAGGAGCACTGAAACATAGTAGAACCCTTAGTTTTATTTAGCTACAACATTAGGGTTTTTGCAGATATTCGAATAGTTTTTTTTTAGTCTATATTTGTGAAAATTACTGCTAATATTTTTAACTATCATCCAAAAACGGGAAAAGGTTCTCAATTCGATATGTTATGTACTTAAGTAAGTTAAAGTTAATAGCAGATAATCGATAGAGAAGCTGGAAGCTGAATGAATAATTCTTAATGAGTCTTTCTGGTCCTATTTCACTGACATACCTAATTGTCTAAATCAGATTCTAAACTACTTATGCCAATTCCGTGACAATCTTCTCAGATTATCTAGTCTAACTTCGACATGTCAAAATATCTCTATATCCTCAACTAAAAGGATCAGAAGCTTCTATTTTCAGCTCTACCCACACTGAAGTCCTCGTCTTCACCATATCTTAACGTAACAGGCCACCCTGAACCAAAAACTAGTAAATCATACTGAAAATGAGCTCAAAGTAAACTGTACAGTGTACTGTGCACTTAAAATAATTTAAACTAATGCTGGGCTAAAGAGACCGCCTTGTGTTTGGTGTTGTCAGGACTCAGTTGGTAGAACTACTTTATATTAGGTTCGAAGATTTTTGGCATCGATATATTTTTACACAACAATCAAACATATACTTACATAGATACATCTCTTCTGTTTGTCTTCTAAAATTTAACAAATCATTTATATAGGTACCTAAATCTGACACAAAAATAAATCTGTCAGATAAACCAAATATTTTTTAAAGTTCTTCAGACATTCATATCCTTATTCGATAGGCCATACTTAACTAGAAACTTTTTGCTGAAATAAAAAAAATACAGTGTATATAAAATTAAGGTACCAAACTTACCTACTCCCTTTTTACTTTTACTCTACATATTCCTTTTTCAAAACTTCCTGCTTCCCCGAAAATTAAAAGCAGCACAACACTGATCAGTTGTTCAGTCAGCTCGCTTCCATAAACAATGCTATTAGCGCGGGCGTTACGCGGCGGATTTTAAATTTGGAACGCGCTCCGCCATTCGTCATGTCGCCGCCGCGCCAACGACAAGCCGCACCGCCAACTTCAATTGTAACAGGACCGAACAATCTTGATACTTTCGCAAATTACAAAAGAACTATTAAAAAGATAATATCAAATTATCATGATAACTGTGTTTACGTTTTCTGTTTTCATTATTAAAATTCAATTTTGATGGCCGGAAATCACAATCTTGGCTGCCAATCAAATTAACAATGATAAAGTTATTTCGATCAAAAATATGACTATCCATCCGGCTTAACTTATCTGTTTCTAAAACATAGCTTTTATTACTCGTTCTATGAAATCTGAGTATTACTAAGAAGATAAAAACACCCATTTAACACGTGTAAGTATTAGAAAAAAGTTACGCAATTTACTTACGTCAGAAGATAAAATAAAATAATCTTAAATGCAATGATAAAATTCACGCACTGTAATAACGTGATCAATTCGGTTTTTCTCTTAATACTCTTAATATCTATTTGAAATGATTCACATAAAGATTTCAGAGTCCGATTAAGCGATATTTCTATTATCCTGCAGATTATGGCATTTCGGCAAAATTCAATGAATTATTTACTTCAAATTAACAGATACATCATTTTTGTAGACCTGATATACCATCATCAGATCTGATTATCTAGTAAAGATAGATAGCTTTATTGTCATGCTTATAAACAATAAAGAAATAACTACATTTTAAAGCATCCTTCGTAGTTAATGATGCTTGAATTCTATACATGACTGATAAAAAAGCGAATAAATTAATTAGGTACAGGTAGCCATTTAATGAGACTAACTTTTCTTATTTGTATAGAGTTACTAGCTGATTTCCCGCGGTTTCACCCGCATGCCATGTGAACTACAGCCCGTACTAGGACAAAATGTAGTCTATGATACTCGAGAAGAATGCAGCTTTCTACCAATCAAAGAATTTTTCAAATTGATTCAGTAGTTTTTGAGTTTATCCATCACAAACAGGGGCAAAAATACAAAATTTTCCTCTTCATAATATTAGTATAAAAGTATAGAATACATACCTATGCAGTTTTAAATAAGATCATTTAACTTATAGTACAACTATGACATTTAATAAAAAAAATTAAATAAAATCATTTTTTACTACAAAACGCAAAAAGTATCAAACCAACTCGCACAGTATACTCCTTGTGACTAATGACGTCATGTGTCCCGCGCAGCGATCGCAACAGCAAATGACTCGCGATGAATTTAAAATTGGAACTTTGCTAACGAGGGGGGCGGTATGTTGCGGATTTGTGAGTTATTGTCGCCTTGTCGCTTGGAACAAACAGCTTGTAACAGCCATTATTGTTTGGATAAACAGTTATTGCGTTGTTTTGTTCAAAAAATAATCTACAGTTACCTATATAGTGAAGGCTTCAAAGCTACTGAACCGATTTGATTGAATCGTTTGAAAAGGACGATGGGCGTTTTGGTACCCTGTCCAACAGTGTTGATTCTAGTACCATTGCGTAGGTCTTGGCAAGGCAAAAAATGTTTACTATGACGACTAGTCCCAAATCCTTGTCCATTTCGCGTGACATCGACTAATAGAATGTGTAATGTTCATAAATCTTCAACGTAGATGTAGTTCTTAAATCCAACTGTATTGAATAAAACTGTAAAAGTAACAAAAAAACAGGAATTTGGCCTTCTTAAAATGTTTACCTGCCGACTGCTTTAAAAAAAGACTGTGCAAACCTTTGCAGTTCACGCAGAACTAAAGCTTATATATTTGATGAAAGTCTTTCAGTATTTACAATCAATTAAGGTTGAAAAGTCAGGAGACGATGTTAAAATAGTTCATATTACGACTTAATCTTGCTCCTCAAGAGGTGCTGAGATAATGATGAATTACTTCTTAAAAAAAGATGAATAGGAATGTTTTGAACTTTTGTCAAATCAGATGACGATTGTGTTTCCGTAGTATGACTCCATAGACTATTACAACCTTTAGATTATAATAGAGTGTAAGTCAAACAATGTAAGATGTCTATTAACTGAGTTTAAAATTATTACACTGACGACTTATGCCTCTTAATGAATTTGCATATATGGATGACATACTTGTTCTATGTCGATTCAATTTTTAACGTTACTCGGATCGGACAGCTAATTGAGGCAAGCCCCATAGTTTTTATTATTCTACACGTAAATACCTTTTTAATGATATATCATACGTTATTGTTGAAGCGGGTACCAAATCTCATACAAAGTGCCCATTGTCCTTTTTTTAATGTTGTAAAGTTACACTCTTCCTGATTCACATAAGCTGGGTTAAGCTGGACAGTGGTTCCTTCAGTAAGCGGGGGCAACCGCGGAAAAACGGCTATTGATATTGCAATTATTATTAAAATCACCTTGACAAAGTTTGACCCAACTTTTGGTGAGTAAAACAATTGGTTAAAAAAACGGATTTTTGAAATGCTTGGATAATTAGGTATCAATCGAATGCATGTAGGTAAGTATGTAGTGTACAACAAATATAATTGAACCCATTTAACACAAAATATACAAACTCCACCGCATTTCCCGCCATCTTAGCAGCCATCTTCGAAAACAGACGCCATTACGGTCGGATGCGTTCGTAGTTAAAAATACACGACCAGTGGCGACGCGGGTGGCCGTCAGAAAGATCAATTATTGTCTATTAACACTATATCCAGCCAGGAAGTTATAGTGTATACAGTCATGTTGGCAGACTGTCGCGTTGTTTGTGCTTGGGATTTGATTTTCGAATTAGATTTTTTTGTGCGTCATAGGAATTAAAAACCTAAGTATGGGAAGATTTGAAAATTAAAAAGAAACTTTTCTTTCATTGGGAGATGCAAAACTTGGCTGTCACATTCTTCATCAATTCCTTTAACGATGTATTCACGAAGTAAGAAAAAAATACCGAAAGCTCCAATACGTTATCTATGCAGTCATCTCCAAAACCTGTACCTATCTAATATATGTCTATGGTTTTACTTATCAGTTACAATAATGCTGCTGTTTATTATTAGCTTTTATTATGACTGAAACTCTTCCTCTCAAACTTCCTAAAATACATATTAAAGATACGCAGTCCTCACCTTATTTATACATATAGGTAAGAAATAAAGTATTGGTACTGGTACAAGGTCACTAAGTATGTGGTAGGCAATCTTATCATAATTTATTGAGAACACATCATACATAGTTCAAGGATGTAATTGCTTGAGATTCAATTATCGTAAAGGCATTATCATAGTCATCAGTTCCTAGAAATTGTTATATGCAGCCAAGTGCATGTTGATAAGCAGATGCACTCTTTAGATACTACCTACTAATGTTAGAAGCTGAAGTATTTATTTGATCAGAATTTATTTATTAGGTGCCCACAGCAAACATAATGCAAAAATCTTAAGTTCTAATCTTCCAATCATAATGCATATGCCAATTTAGGGTGTTTTATTTTTATCTCCAAGGAACAACTTATTAAAAACCGTTTCGAAAGCAATTGAATGTATCTACATATACATAGGTAGGTACCTCGCAGCAACCCTGTTGGCCTTTAAATGAAACGGCTAGCCTTTTATACGTAGGTACTTAACTAGTAAACTTAGGTAGATATGTACATACATGGATGCTAACACAATAGAATATCTTTCAAATACCTACCTATACTACTAATTATGTACCACATCCTGAATATCACATTGGCCTGTTAATGACCATCATTGAACGCCAATCAGTTTAGCGTATGGAATTTACTGTACCTACACATTAGGTACTAACATGATGTGTCGTGCTAAACGGGGCGGCCATCTTGCCTCGTGTCCTAAGGCTTATGAAACAATAAGACACTGTTTTGTGGAAACTTTATGGTCAAAAATGCTAACTTGGATTTATTTGTTCACGATTTTCGTAAATAAAGAGAATCTTGAGACTAGGATTTTAAAATACTTACCCATGTGTTTTCAATAAAATCTTATGTTAGTTACTTACTTTAAACATTAAGCGTTAGTACAAATGGAAAAACCTGGGATCGATGTTCATACCTCTAAATCTGTTTTTTTTTTCTGTCTGATTGCTTAGTGGTTGGTAAATACGTAAAATGCAGTGATAAAAGTATTTTTTATCTATATAAAAAGTTCTAGAAATATTTCGCAAACGTGGTCCTTAACGTGAGTAGGCGTGGTGATTAACGCTTAATCCTTCTCTGTGTGCGAGGTGGCCTCTGCCCAGCAGTGGGACGATAAAAAGGAAGGCTCATGATGATGATGATAACGATAATTGAGAATCTACTTAAAAACTTCCAGGAACTCTATCACGGTGGACAAATATTATTAGATATTTAGTGACGTAATATAAATCATTAGTACGGTAGACTGCACATCAGTGGTAACTGTCATGCACCTTAACTCATTAGTAATAAGTACGATTTTCCTATAAAACTATGAAGTTGACTGTACTTGATTTTGTACTTATACACCATTATCAAATCGTACGTGAGCCCCGATGCATCAAAATAAAAGATATTAATAAATATTTAAGTACTTTGTGCATAATATTTCGATACCTATATTACGATAACCTACTTAATTGGTTTTTCGGAAGCAATTTTTTTACTACGCAGTATTAAAAATGGAACAGGAAAATCTGGTTTATTTTTTCAATAATAATAAATAATTACTTATGACTAAACATATACCTAATGGAGATAAGATAGCAAATAAGATATATGGGCGGATCTCTTAGATGAGAATATCGCAACGATTTGGAAAACTCTAGAAAGTCTTGAAATCTCTACGATATAAAAATTGTTATTTGTTACAATTGAGAAAAGTTGTTATTTACTGCGAGTGCAGATTCTGAATCAAGCAAACGAAGGATTGTATTTGAATCGCGAGCATAACGTAGTGATTTGAATACAAGTTTAAGAGGCCTTAGTGTCAAATATATAGATACTTAGTGAGTAAAAATCTATTTTTCTCACAGTTTTTAAGCAGAAAACCTACAAGTTTGAGCTACAGAAGTGAGAAACACATTTTGTTCCATCCAAACTGTTTTCCCCTCGCAAGATTCAAGACTACAAAAAAAACATTGTACCACGAAATTTTCACATGCAAAATTAAAGCCATTGACTAAATATAGCCTCCACATAACAATTAAAGATATATTCTAAACCCATTACTAAGCCGTGCAAAGGTCCTAAGAGCCGACAAAAACTTCAATTTAATTCGTAACTGTCGCTTTTGTGCCGGAATTATTATGAATAATGATGTTTGTGCGTGCCACAGCGATGTCGGTTAAGGAAGTGATCGGATACTACGCCTCATTGAACACCGTTTTGGGTATGGTGTGTTTGGTCCTTGTTTGTTTCTGGTCCTGGTCCTGAGAGGCACTGGTCCTTTGGTAAATCATACTAATGTTATAGACGTGAAAGCTTGAAAGCTTTAATATCATGAACGCGCAAGTTTGCATGTATGGATGGATGTTTGTCTTTTCCTCTTTCGATCAAGAGTTACTAGATGTATGTATTATGATGGAACTTGGCAGTAATATTGGATGTATATCGGAATATCAGATGGGCTTCTTTTTAGACCAGTATGGGAAGTAGTTTATTCGAGACGCAGGGGATACCACGGGTAAATACTGATTGATAAATATAGATATAGTCTTGGGAAATACAGGCATAAGGTAGGTATATCCAGTTTTTCAATATAGAAGATAAAGATTGATTTCCCGTGTGTTATAATTTCCCTAATAATACTTAATTTTCAATTTTGATAAAATCCATTTTGTAAAAATATTCAAACAAAAATCCAATTTAATAAGTTTTCCAATCTAATGTGAAG
This sequence comes from Helicoverpa armigera, assembly GCF_030705265.1. Lineage (NCBI taxonomy): Eukaryota > Metazoa > Arthropoda > Insecta > Lepidoptera > Noctuidae > Helicoverpa > Helicoverpa armigera. The sequence goes on along the minus strand of NC_087136.1, from coordinate 7,627,836 downwards.
CAAAATACTCAGAATATATGAGAGATACCCAAATAATTTGATTTTATCGACATTTGGTACCCATCTCTTTGCCATTTTCGATGTATCAAAATGTCGGAATATTCAATAAATAATTACATTAATGCGTGCACTAACAGGGAAATCAAAACTCTAAGGTGTCAGTAATGACTATGTCACGAACATATCATTATCTTGTTCTTATTAAACTTACACCGTATTCAAAGATTTGCTATCAATATAAATCGCTTCAAATTTAAAATTTACGCACGGATTAGAACGGCTTAGTAAATCCGTAATGATTATTCTGATTGTAATGATAACAGTGGTCACATGGTCTTAAGATAAGTGCAAAATTTATATTATATGTATTTGATTTTTGATAATGTGAAAAACAAAAGTGTGTAACTTTTTGTTCAAATATCCATAGGTATCTAACTAACCGTGTCAGGCCCGTGGTACAAATCGATACCTGCTTCTTTAACTTTGAGTTTATCTTACCTATACTTAGAAATATTTGTCTACACAATGAACTCAAGTAGATAGATAAACTTTCAGTAGGTATCACTCATTTTTTCACCGATGGTTGACTGGTAGAGAATGCCTTGTGGCATTAAGGCATCGTTCAGACCAAACGTATTGTCGGCCGCTGACTGTGAGCGCGCGTTACGCAGTTTATTGCTTTTCCATATATATTGAAATTGTCGTTCACACCGAACCGACTATACGCTGTTACGTCGTCTGTTGTAGCTGACTCTCAGTGGCCGATTATTTTTCTACGCGACTATGCACGGCGGACGCGGATTGGCTACGCGGACGCAGTTGCCGAATAGCGCCGCTCCGCCGCGTATGCACCGCCGTTGTTTTACTGTCATACGAAAATATTTCTTGAACTTATTTGGATAAAGTCTATATTCGAAATATAAAGTATGAAATTGACCAAGAAAACATCTCTTCTTTAAGGGATGTACCCACAATCTCTTCTTTTTATTATTTTCGTCTTCCTCTAGAGCTTCGCAAATGGCAAATATCTGAATGCGCATCATTTAATTGAAATAACAGTAAAACGTCTGATTTGAAAAAATAAATTACGCTAGTTTTATCGTTTATAAAATACTACGAGCAACTTCAAATACTGAGCCCTTTTATGTGTAGAATAGTCAGCCGCTCAGCGTACGCATCTAGTGTGAACCTACAAGAGCCTATTCTTTTGTTCACACATGTAGCGCATCGTACGCTATAGCCTATTGTCGGCTTGGTGAGTACGCGTACTGCAGATTGAGTCGACGTTCACACTGGGGCAGACAGTGAGTATACTCACAGTCAGCGGCGGACAATACGTTTGGTGTGAACAATCCCTAAGTCCACTAATGTAGGTACCAAATTTTGTACATAAAGTATAAATAAATAATAGTATCACTGAACATAAAGATTGTCTAGAAGTCCATTTGAACTCGTACGTGCCTTCTCTATTGTATTTCCAATTACCTACCTTTTAAAAGGTTAATAACCTACGCAAATTAATTTGATATAATTAGCCCACGATGTTTCTGAGGTGTGTCACGCACACTTCTCTTAATGAGTCTATATTTAAACTATTTGTCACTAAATTGGAAGATAACCTGTAGTCATTAGCCTGTAGTTATTATTTAATGACTTTTATAAGAAGGGTCAGTTCTCACGTATATTTGTATCTACGTGATCAGAATATAGTATGCGATGCGCCGTTTAGGTAATTAAGAACGATTTGTGAATGAGTTCTTGATGATAAATTGAGGAAATAAACGTTTAATATTGTCACGTAGTATACTAACTACTATACGTAATATACTTAATTGTATTTACTTAGGAAACGTTTTGATTCCCTAGAATTTTCAGTAGATCCTTTATCCTAACAGTCTTTTCAAACTTGTGGATTTTTCGAGTAGATTTACTGGGCGATGATGCTCGGTTTTTCAGCTCGGAAAATTAACTAAAAAGGTTGTAACGGATTTTTAAAAAATTATTTTACAAATATTATAAAGTGACACCACTATATTTACTTTGTCTTTCTGAGTAATCTCTGGATTTACTGAACTTTATTTTCAAAATTTTCGTTTCCTAAAATACAACCCGCTCTAACATCTAAAGTTTCGCTTATCATATCTTGCAATACTTCTCCATCTTTCATCTAATACTCTTCCGTATTGTGAGGTCCGTCATTTATTCAATAGTACTATAATTGTTTTATGATTGCTGGGTACCGAAATCATCACCTATTGACAGTTGATACATCTCAAATTATATTCCAGTTAGAATGAGTCATGTTTTTGCCAAACTTATTATTGAGAACAGAACTTTTAACTTCCTTATTTTCTGTCTTTAAAAACGGATAAGTATTGTTCTTATAACATTTTATTTTCATAGTTTTATACAATAGAGTCTACTACCTAGGTACCTGTAAGTCGTGGCTCAGTGGTCAAAAAACCTGCCTCTCAAGTACGAGAGTGCGGGCTCGATTCCAGATCAGGCACGTACCTACCCTTGGCATGTAGGTACCTTATCTAAGTTTTATGCTCTTTCTATGCGTGTTGCTTTCCTATACCTTTGTCTGGATAACTAAAACTGGATAATTGAGACTGGATTTTAAAACGGGCTGATTTTAACGCTCGTCCCTTCTCTGGATATGAAGAGGCCTGTGCCACATCAAAACGGGACAAGAAAAAAGTTGATGACGGCACAATGGTAATTTTTATGATGCAAAACAAAAACAAAAAATTCTAGAATAAGGTGCAAGCAGAGGCACTTAATTTTATCGAGAATATTATCATAATTGATGTAGTATTTTATTGTCTATACTTGCAATATCACGGAATTAGCCAATATGTGCTAAATGCTAAATGATTGTAGTATTATCTGCATTTAATCAGAAATATTTAATAATCTTCATAATATCTTTAGGAGTAAACAAATCGTTTAACAGATTTACCTATGACGTCACAAGACTGTCCCTATCATATCTCACGTTGTTTCACAAGCCTAAGAAATTGATAGCTGCGTGCTCTAAATACTTACCATCAGGCCCAGGTTAATCAATAACTTAAACGTCCATTTTTCGCTGCGTGTTCTAAATACTATCAGGCTCAAGTTTACTTATTATATAAATGACCAATTTTTCTTAAAACAACTTTGTTTACGTACTTTGAAAATTGAATATGAAATATTTCAGTAAGTAAATAGTCGTTTTGTGAAAACTGACACCTACTTCAGCAACAAGACATAGGTACAATTTAGAAAAACAACTACGAAATACATACATTACTATGGTAAAAACGCTGTTAACATGTTTTGGTAGCAGAATTCCTTCACTGGATGATTGAATCATTTATTCAGATTTGGTAACTAAAGTTTTTTAGACGATATTTCTTTATGTAGATTACAATTACTGCATATCCGGATACACGTGGACTTTTTTACATGTAAGCTTGGGATTCATAGTTGTACCTACCTCTCTAGTTAGGTAAAGTTAGGAGTCCTAACGAAACTTAAGATTTAACCACAGTTTAACTAGTTAGTTTAGCATCTACACAATAACCTCAAACATATCAATGTGTGACCATGTTATTATAACTGTTGACAGTGATTGATGCCGACTATAGTTAAATAATAGTTTTTATACATATGTCATATCGACAATGATTCTAGGAAGTATGGGAGGAAATGTCAAGGGCGGCGATAATTTTAAGTTTCATTTATCAATCGTTTGTGTACACTTGACTGTGTTTAGTGGTATTGTTTGGGAATTTAAACATATTTAAAAGAGAAGTACCTAATATTAATATTTTATGTGTCATTAATTTAATTCTATCTTTGAAGATTTCGATGTTTTGTAATAGGTACCTATGTCAAAATTTCGTGTGTTTTTGATCAGGGACCGTCAGACCTACTATAGCCAACCTCTGTTTCTTCTGGAGCACTTTGTGTAGTACCAGGGTCGTTATAAGGAATTGCCCTGCTAAGAAAACCTCCCAGTCCAAATTTATCTTTCACCCTTCACGACATGAACCTTTTTAAATCCAGCCTTTTCTCATAAAGGTTGTCAAGTACTCATTAAAAACTAAAGATACATCGTACAAATGGAACGCGGCGTTCTTTTTTCGAAAGGCAACGTTCGCCGTTCTCGCCCTCGAACGCGATTGGCCGATAGCCGAGTACGTGTTGATGCGCTTGCGCAGATAAACCGACTGTTGTGCAATATAGCGCGCTTTGAGTGCGTTATGGGGAAAATTTATGGGTTTAATTTTAGAAAAATACTTATATATTTTGGGATCGGTACAAAGGTGACCGAGGACATAAAGTTTCCTTACAAAATGTAAGGACAGTGACTTGGGTTCATTACGCGATTATGTATGTTGTTGACGATTTACGACTTTGTCAAAAATATCTGATAAAGTTCGATCTACTATCTGATATTGTGGGAAATACCAGCTACGTAAGTAATGTCTATCTATTCTTTATCTCTGCATGTACAGACAAGCTCATTCACGAAATGCTCATTTGAACACCTGCCAAGTCAGATAACTCAGATCGAATTAAAATAAAAATCAGGAAGGAGTATTCCAAATATAATTTAATTGTCATTACTTCTATATTTACAGCATTTAAATTACTAGAACTAAATTATCCTAAAGTAAGCTAGGCGCAATATCAGCTATTTCTAGGTACTAATCTTAGGTATATACTTTCGCTTGGAGTAAGTAATAATCTCATGGGTGTATACGATATGGTCTTAACAGTATCTTTGGTCCACTCTACTCGGTACTTTGAGAAGAACTTCACCATACAAATCCCGAATTGAAGTTGTGCAAATCTTGTTCCTGTAACAATAAGAGATATTTATGAAAATCATGTCATCAGTTTAAAAGTCAGAAACGTTGATTAATACTATAATAAAGAGGAAATATTCTCTGTTCATTCATGCCGCCATAAAGACTCGGAAACTACTGAACCAATTTAGAAAATTATTCCACTGACTCGATCCAACCTCTATCTAGATTGTGCACACAGATGTAGTCATCATTAGATGGAATAAAAACAATCTTATCATTGAAATTATTGATTTAAGTGTTTTCTACAGTACCGAACTCATTACTAACTTAGGAATCATTATCCCTTTTCAAGACAAGACATTTAAAAATCAATTTACTCACCAAGACAACTTCGAGGACCCAGTCCAAATGAGATCATAGCACAAGGATGACGGTCTTTTGCATTCTCCGGAGCAAATCTTTCAGGTCTAAATTGTTCTGGCTCAGGATAATTCTTCTCATCATGATGAATAGCATAGGGAGATATAGCTAGAATGGTATTTTTCTTTACGACAAAGTCTGTGCCATCCAACTTAATATCCCGACCAACGTTTCTTGATACAGAGTTAGTTAAAGGATGCATTCGTAATGTCTCTTCAAAGACCATCTGAAGGTATTTCATGTCTTTTAGTGCATCGTAACTGAATTTGCCATTGTGTTTTTTCAAAACCTCATCAATATCTTTTATTAATAATTCTTGGACATCAGGGTTCTCAGCCAAGTGATATAATGCATATGTTGATAGCAAAGCATTGTTTCCATAACCAGCTAAATAAAATATAAACACTTGTCCAGCTAAAACATCATCCGTGATTTTCATCCACAGTTCTTTATCTTCTTCACTCTTTTTACCAGAGCTAACAGTGCCTTCTCGTCTCAAGTCCATAAAAATATCCATAGCCCTGTTAATGTCAGCCTTGTCAATGGCTTCTAATGTTTTGCCTGCTTCAATAACTTCCCTACAAAACTGAACCGTTTTGTCCGAAAACAGTGATAGGTTCAGCTTTGATAGAGCACCAGGGAACAACAATTCCATTTCAAGACAGTAGCTTGGTGTTTGAAATTCTTTATCCATCAGATCACAGAGTTTGTCTTCATCATTGTAAGGATCAATATCAATACCGAATGCGCCCATCATTATTGAATCAACTCCGTACTTTCTGAACACCGGCAAAGTATCAATTACAGATTCTTTCATTGTGATGCTTTCTATATAATTAATAAACTTATCAGCTCGATTAGCAAGGACAAGGAAATTGTTTTTGAACTTATTCGCTGTAAAGGCTGAAGTTAAATGTTTCCTTAAAACTTTCATTACTCCAATATCAGCATGAAATAGATTATCACCCAACCGTTCTTTACTGAAATTCACTCCACGATCAGGGAACGACTCAAAGTCCTTAATGAGCACTTGTTTCACTATATCCAAATCACGAATGAGTAACGTTGGAGACATCATCCGGTAGAGACCGACCACTTTCTCGTTGGGATATTGTTTATACAGCTCAGTATACAGAATCCCAACGTGTTTCCTTCTAAAGAACACATCGATGAAATTTCCAAAAAATGGTATGGGGTTTGGTCCTTTCACATTTTTGCTTCTCCAATAATTAAATGTTCTCGTGAAGTAGTAATATAGGAAGCACACTATCGTTATAAAAGTTGGTAAGTAATAAAACATGGTTGTAGTTGTCACAGCGAAGGCTAATTTGTTATTAATGACAAACGATGCTGCTCAAATGTTATATATAAACGAAGGGCCGGCGATATGGCGTTGCACTGATTAGGAATAATTGGTTTGAGGTGTTACTTTTCTTACGCTTGGATTAGCGATGCAATTGTGCATGTAACTGATATTACAGTTGATTGAACGTGAGTCATTTGTTCTATGAGACTACTGAATACGTTTAAAGAATCTCGTACATCATACAGTCGATATCAGGAATCTTCTGGAGGTGGGTCTTCTACAGTTATATTTCTGTTACTTTTCAGCTTGAATTTTCTCTTGGATTTATGTGAACTCAATTTTTCACTTACTGATATATGTTTTTTTTAATTTCTCACAGTCTGAAAATAACACAAACACAATTGATATTGTCACTAGCACTTTGATCTGTATCTTATAATCTTATTGATAAATAAGATATGATCAATTAATATATCATTCTCCATCTGGGATTTCCACTTATTGTGTCGTCAAATATTTTGTCACCATTCAATTACGAGTAATTTGCACTGAATCACAATATACCTAGTGAACAACAAACCAAATTCACGTACAATTCTTTAGAATTTATTATGGAAACTAATAAATTAATTTAAAATCACAATAATATTAATATCACGACTGTCTTTATCAAGTGAAGACGAATAAGTTTTCGCTAACTTGCGAATTCGCGAGGTTTTATTCAATCTTTAATTGTTTATTTTAATAATTAGTTTCGTTTGATAAGATAACTAGTAGCCGCTACCTAAGCCTATAAGCAATGAATTTCATCTGTTTTTGTATGTTATTATTAATGTATCTAATTTAAATCCTGCCGGTATTTACTTTCTAAGGATAAGGTAGATGAAAATGTTCTATGTTAATTTGATTTCTATGTACGATATAATCATTTGAATTCAAAACCATTCTTTTCGCAAAAACTTACCTATATGATTTTTCGTCAGTTGAATCTGCCTGATAATTACTTATCAAATCCTTATCTTTTAATTTCAAATGTATTAAAAGATAAATACTGACATCATATCGTAGAAAAAACACGAACATCACACACTTACTCAGTCATTAATTTATCGTTAAATATCTACTGATTGCACTTCGTATGAAAATCTTTAATCATCATCAATATGACCAAAAATCAAAATATCTACGTATTTCTTAAAAATACGTCGAATGATAAGTTAACAAAACATCAACATAGTTATCCTTAAAAATAATCGTTTAATTGATTGTTTTTATATTTTGCATCATTCAAAATCTGTAGGTACCGAACTTTGCTTTGGTATACATTCATTCGTATGACATTTTTAGTGCACTATATACCAATAGGTATCTCATCTTTACCCAGTACAAGCAGCCACCAAGCTACCTGCCTTGATAATTATATTATATTATATTATATTATATTATATTATATTATATTATATTATTGCTATCTTTTTCTAAAATCACCCTTTTGCAGATCAAAAGCTCTCGTTGCTAGGAGACCTCATAACATCCACGTGTTCTCTACTCCAGGGAGTTAGACCAACAATTGTCATAATATGGCCAGAAGTAAGCCGATTCTGCATCTTCAGCTTACAAGAGAGACACACAAGAACTTTCAAACATGATTGATAAAGAAGCAACCTTCTGTACTGCCTTTAAGTATTTAATAACCAAGACGAATCATGAATCTAATCATACATCTATTCCACATCTAAATCTAAGGTATGTACCTACATCCAAAAAATTACCATCGAATCAAGTCATCGAAAAAACTGTATCAAATTGGATACTCCAAAGATACCGGTATCATTACGAGGAGTCTAAACGTCAGAAGATGGTCGGTATATCTAATTAGAGGTATGATTTATGATGGGCCAAGTGGGAGCAATTATTGTGGGACGATTAACAATACTGGGCGTTAGACTGGCAAATGTTGCTACTATGATTTTGGTGGGAATTTGAAGGATATGGATGAGGTAGATGATGTAAACAAAAATGGACAACTGTTTTACTTTAGGAAAGATAACTATTAAGATATCCTACTTCCCAATAATGTTATAAATGCCAAAGTTAGTAAGGCTGTATGGATGTGTGTGGGTACGTATGTTTGTTACTCACGCTAAAACGGTGCAATAATGTTGGCCAATGACAACTCTGAATTAATCATACCAAAACGTAGGACATTATAACCATCTTTTGTTAAAAGTATCCCCGGTTGCTAATCGTAGTCTAACAAAGTTTTTAGTAGGTAGAAAATATGACATCCTTTTCTTCCTCATCTGTATCCTGAAATATGGTCACACTGTTTACAATTTGCAGATGATTATGCAACATGCAATGCCAAGCCCCATATGCCACGGACTCGCTACTTTTTAGGTTGTTTAGCACACAAACCATCCCCATTATTATGGGTTTAGGAGAACTCTCCACTGTTTTTTTTCACACAAATTGTGGGTCAAATAGTTTTTGTATGTAGTTTTTTTATTGATGATGTTCCCATAAAGATCTTGGTGTTTATATAAATGTTTATTGTAATGATCAGTTATCAGAACTGTTTAATATTTTGCCGTTTGGCTCCTGTCTTAGAACAGTTAAAGGATACGTTCGGTCGAGGTCATACTAGGTACATTACCTATATTAAAATTAGGACAAGAGTCTTAAAAGTGATTGGGTGGCCCGGCAGGTGGGTTGAGGAGGTCAGGCAGACGCTCCGTATAAAACATGGTACCTACTTAGCTGCATACGGTGAGACTGGGAGTCGACCACAATATATGTAGTTAGAAAAAGGCTGAACTGCTATGTTTTTATGATGAGTATTTGAGATTTTATTTAAAGTTTTACGTGAGTTTTTAATCGGGGAAGGAATCAACTAGCAAGCAACGAACTCCAACCACCCAAACCAACTCATCTACAATTTGGTTGCCAAAGAAACAAAACACGCGCAATCGTTTCATCAGATGATAATGTATTGTGAAAACTGTTGTTATTTAGAAATCTGTATTCACAACAATGCTCTTCGCCCGCGGTGAGCTATTGTTACGCTTTATCGATGTGCGCATAACATTTAAACTTGGACGGTCGTTACACCGACGTGGTCAATGGAACATTGTTTAGGCTTACACGGATGAAGTGGTTCTCATGTATATAATCTCTTTGGATGTACTGAAGAAATAGCAGTCTTCTTATTGGTCTATCATTAATGGCTATTTATTTTAGATCCCCTCTTTACATTGCAAAAATACTAAATTCGACAATTGTGTTGGACAATATTCATAGGTATGCATAACTAACCCAAAAATTGTATTCTAAATCAAATCTTCTTTTTAAGAACAGTCATAGTCTCGTTTGAATATCAACAAGCATTAATTACAATGAATTGGCATTCAAACGTAATCGTATTCCAATCTCAAAGTCACACTCATAAATCTCTTATCATTTAACCACAAATTACACGACTGTGTAACAAATGAGCGTATTAAGCGTTCCCACAATGCAGCGACAGGGGACGTCCGTTCGCGCCCGCTGCCGGAGGGCGAGTGGTACTTTTTGTCTTTTTTCCCGGGCCTTTTTGCCTTTTTTCCCGTGCGGCGGGTAGTCGGACAAGCGGCCAAGAATGTGACCGTGTGTAGTGCGATATGAAACGCCGCTGGGCGTAAAGACACTCGTTTTTTGTGTATGGAGCGAATAAATTGCTGTTCTTAATCTCCTCGTAAGATGGTCAATGACTATAGCCCTCGGACATGGTGGTGTACTCTCGAAGTGCAATATCAAGGCTGCCTTGGATTTTATATTTAATACGGGGATATAATAAGTTACCTATATGTCACATGCTATGGTTTATTACCCTTTGAGTGTCGAAGGGCATTGATTTAATTTAAAAGTCGATATCTATAGTCGGTCTAGATTCTAGATTGATTCGATCAATCAAGTCAATCTTTCTTTAATCGATCGATTGATTGATCACTTCAATATTGTGTGCATGTGCTAGATATAAAATAATTAAGTACCTACTCAGATATATCAATATGTAGAAGGCGAAAAACAAAATTCTATATTCTGTTACTGCCTACTATGCTAGGACAGTTACAGGTCCATCCATTTGTATGCTTACCTTGTAGAACTGAAAACAACAAAATTATTCAAGTTCAAACACACCCAAAAAATAACAACCAACAACAAGCATTACAACCAAAACGACATCTCATACCCCAAAAAACATTTGTAACACACCAACTTACATACATACAGTCACGAAATAAAAATCACAATACAGCTCAAAAATTCCCCCTAATTTACATACGTACGGCAAAATCCCTTTCAATTTCAATGGTACCCCTTTCCCGGTGATTATACGTAAAATCATTGGTAATTACGTAAGCGCGGCGTCTGCGCAGGTCGGGTAATGATCGAGCGTTCCCACGGTGCAGACGTGTCATAGCTTTTTAAGAGTTAAGTAGACGTAATTTTTTGGGTTTGCAGGGAAAAAAAATTGTTTTTGACACGGGTTTTTGACGAATGAGCGGAATATGGTCTAAGTGCGCAGTTTTCTTGTCTATATTTGCAACTTTGAAAAAATCCTTTCTAACGAATGTTTATTTAAAATATTTAAATTCAAAAAAATAAGCTGGATAGCATAAAATCACAGCAACTTTGAGCTTTTGTCTGTCACCGAAGATATATGATATATGGCTTGATTAATGGATAGCTTATGATATATACCTATATAGCATATGATAGGTAGCTACAGCAGTAGAACATTGCAGTTTTTTAACAAGTGTAAAAATACTAAGTACTTACCTCGTAATAAATTTTCTGCCCATTATGTAGAGTTTTTGTGTGTCAATTCTGTACTGGGCGTCATTTTACCTCAGGCGAGATCTATCATGTCTTTTTGACTCCGATAACTTTCATTGCTTGGAAATAAAAGCATAAACAATGAAGAGTGAAGATGGTGAATCTAATTGTCTTGCAGGGTCAGTCTTTGTAAACAGCCGCCGGGCAATTTGCGTATCGGAGGCTACCACGATTGCCCCTTATTGTACTTACCCGCTAATTTCATAGTAAACTGGGTATTTTTGTAGTTTATAGTTCCTTTGAAAATTCAGGTATGTACTAAGTAATAGAATAGGTAAAGTTGTTTGTTTTTATTGTTAATCCAATAACTATTGATAGACCTTTTATGGGATCGTGGTAGATTCAAAAATTTCTCGAAACAAGACGTGTTGTCCGCAGCCAAACAGTAAAACTAAATGAAAGTGTGGAAAACGTCAAAGTTTAGCAGATATGAAAAGAGGAAAAAGAAATACATATAGGCAATATATTACCTAAAATTATCAAGAGTATAATATTTAGTAGTCATCATAGCAATAGATAAATACACTACAGTAGCACCCACAAAAACATGCAACAATCCTAAGCAATAGAAGCATGAATAATTTTCAAAAGCAGTAGCGTAAAATTCATGCATTTTCTTTCGAACCTTTCTTTAGCGCCAGTCACTTGTATTTTACAAACCACCTTTACCATCTACCTGGTCCTTCTTGCTAGGCAATAAGGTTCAAATTGCATTGATTTTAGGTGTATTAGATGAAGATTTATCTTTGTCATCTCTAGCTGGTTGGGAGGTCCACTCGTCATAGCCACGTTGTCATATCTACCATTGTATTCCAACAATACATATTGTTCAGAATATCGCAAAGTAATTACTTTACTATGGAATTATTGATGTAAAAACCGAATGACATTTTAAGCAGGCATTGGGATCACAAAAGCATCTGTAGGATATTTTGTTTTTGCAAAAAAAACAATAATAAGAGTATTTTTAAGTCAACTTTTGTATGAAGCCGCTCTCGTTTCAGTTTAAATGGGATTATATTAATGTTTATATTGAAGTTGCATAGGATTTGAATGCTACAATAGTGAGTAGTATTGACTATAGTAAAACCGTGGCGCCGCCCGTATTATTGTGTGCACAATGCACAACTATAGTAAGCTGTCTTTTCTTTGGTCTAGTGGTCACGCTACAATATAGTATTGAGAAAGATTTTGATTCCAGATTCCAGAGTCAGATAAATAAAGAGTTCTTTATTTATTAATATTATAAGTTTTGTATCAGTTCTAAGTACCTATGTATGCATGTATACGTGTTCGATAGGTTACAATAGGTATGTCCTAATCGGACAAATACCTATGTAAAACAAAAATAGTATTAGGTACTTAAAAGAAAATCAACGATTAAGACTTCAGAAAGGTCTTTCCTATCGTCGGGTGCTATTATCAGGTTAATACCTCATAGTAGGTCAGCAAACTGCATATGATATTATTTTGTATACGGAAATGTAAAATTATTATTTTCGTACAAAATATAATCTAATCGTCTTGAAATACCTCGATTGGGGACTTTACCTAAATAATCAGGACGATGTCCCTCAAATGGGTATGGCAAGGCTGCGATTTATATTGATGATTTTCAGTAGGTACTAGTTGTGCAAGTAATTACAGCTAAACATCCGGAAATCCTGAATCCCAGTTTTAAAACAAACTACCTAAAGTCATTTGATTCCTATGCATAGTTATCCAAGAAATCTTCATATACCTAAAATTAATTCTCAAAAGAGCCTTACCTTCACATCTCTGAACGCTGAAAAGTGAAAAGCCTATGAAGGTATTCAGCGTGCATACATAGGTAAGGTAGGTAATACTTAGCAGTTCGGATTTGAACCTACTGATATTTGGACAATATCTGACTAAAGTTCACAAAAGAGAAACAGGATCTTCACCGCTTTATCCTAATGTAACAATTTTGATGTAATTCCTAGCCCTAGTTAATACTTCAATATATGTAACATATTTTTTTCTAGATTGTTCAATACATTACCTACAGCAGGTAAACCTATTACATAAAGTTCTAGGTTCTCTATGACTCATTTTAAGCTAAGATATCACATCTTGTTACCCACTACGACCAAATGTTAAAAGGTTAAAATGTGTTACCGATTTTAATTTAATGATTAAATGTACGAGACAGTACTGCTCACAATGGTTTCCTATACGTAGTGGTAAGCATCGGATTCCGACATCTCGACGACTATTAAAACTAAACACCACGTTATTGTAGTTGTGTGGTCCAAGTCACAAGTTTACGTAGTAAAAAACTGATCAATAATTGATTGGTCTCCAAGATCTCATAGCCCACGCTCTTTCACTACAATCCAGTCACAGATTTTTACTATCTTCAAGCTATCAAATTATTTACTTTACCTGACAATAGCTCCGAATTTAGCAGTTGAAAATGTCCTAAGAGTTGTAAGAGAGAAGGACAATGAATAGTAATATGATTATTGCAATTCATCGCCAATACTTAATTACCTACAGGAATTCCTTGAGAAAAAATAATATTTCCATCACTAATTCTTCCTACTATTCCTGACTTTGATTTAGTTTACTGTCGCTAAAAGGGTACGTCAAAACTGCTATTTTCATTAGGCATACCTATAACGTACCACTAAATTTGCCTCAAATACCTAAAACAGCATTAACCCTCTACATCTCACGGCGCGCACCGATATTTACGAGTGTCGGTATCACCGCAGCGATCGGGCGTTGGCAAATGATGTTAATTTTCGAGTTTTACAGCGAAACAAAGCAATGGTTATCTTGCGAGGCATCGCTCACGAGTTCTGCCGCGGTATCTAGCGGTAGGAGCTACGACTTGTGACGGTAGGTCCGTGATACACTGAGTGTTGGGAGGGTTAAAATGTGGGACTTTATATAGGCATTTATCAAATCAAAATTTTCAGGCTACATACCTATATAGGCTTTATTTTCAGGTTATATCAAGGAATGGAAGAACATCGTTTTAATAGAAAAATATAGGTTTTTAATAAAAATCGTTTTTTTAACACGACCTTTTAAAAATGTTGAATAAGTTTTTTTAATGGATAGGTAGGCAACTAGTGTGATGGTAAAATTGCCTCAATATTATCATACTTTCATTATTTTATTTAATTACTCATATGAATATCACGATAGCTCTGACTTAAACCCAACTTCAAACAAAGGTCAAATTGATATTACTACAGGATTTAGGTACTTTTAGCGTACGCAAAAATAACAATTTGTCGATTAAAATTAGGAATTTAAGCGTAAAATCTCTGATTAATCCAATTTTTGTAATCTTTCATTCACGGCTCAATTCGCCTAATTTACTTTAAGATACGGTTAGCTTGTTCTTATCGGTTATGTGATACAAAAGTAGATTAAAAAATAATGTCATGGAAATGACATTCAAATAGAATATTCTACTGCTTTCAAAAGACAAAAACCGATTGTTATTTATAAACTGTCTGTTTTAATTTTTTGGCAAAAATAATATATCTGGGGAAACTTGATTATTTAATTATCTTTTCAAAATTATGATCGATTATGATTTCATTGTTTTGATAACAAAAAAACATTATATTACAGAATGAGTACCTAATGGATTTTCTTAATCCAATCGGATATAATCAAATTACACCTATAGATTATAGTAATCGTTTTAAATCTTGAGGAATCGTCTAGAAACATGCATTAGGTACACAACAAAACAACACAAGTAAAGTATTTTTGGACGAAACAGCTCGGAATTCCTATAGGCTAATAATTATGCTTTCCAATACGACAGTATTAGTGATGTTATTTACATCATATATTGAGTATTTCTTTAATGTGACCCCAAAATGAAAATAAAACACCTACATAAACTCATTGTGCCCCAGACTTCAGCAAGTGCAATCGGTGTACGGACACGCACGGCAGTCGCGGCCGAATTACGGCTCGCGATAGAATCGCAACGACAAATCGCACGACCGACGTCCTTCTGCCGGTTCACGCTTGGCAAACTATCGGGACATTACATAATAGGTACACCTATAGATTATACCTAGTAACTTATTAAATCCTACTTTAGAATCATCTACAAAAATGACTTATTGCACAAAATGATAAGTAGGTACCATTTATACATGTGACGTGATGTATTTTTGGACGAAACGGCGGGATACTGCTTGCAATTCATAAGCCTAAAAGAACAAAAATGTTATTAATGCCACAGTGAACATTTTTGTAGCAAGATAAAAATAAAATACCTACATGAACAATCCCATTGTGCCCCAGACTTCATCAAGTGCAATCGGTGTACGGACACGCACGGCAGTCGCGGCCGAATTACGGCTCGCGATAGAATCGCAACGACAAATCGCACGACCGACGTCCTTCTGCCGGTTCACGCTTGGCAAACTATCGGGACATTACCGAGGTTGTACATTATAGCTTCCCACTTTCTTTTAGATTGTGTCGCGAAAATTTATGGGTTATTGTTTGGCTTGAAAGATTGTTACGGTGACTTGGAGTACGTAGTTTCTTTTTACGTCTAACTCATGGAATGTAAGACTTCCTATTTTCTTTTCCGGATGCAAATAGTACTTAATCCTAAATAATAAATCCGTAATTTAATCCTTAACAATAATAGACACCTTTCTTTGCTCAAGATGGAAATTCTTTTTAAAATGAATGAAATTAAGTACTTACTTAAACGAAAAAGATCTTCTAGGAATCAAGGAAAATTATTTAATTGATATGATTGCTATTTATAGGACTTTATTTTAGTTCACTACAAGTAATTTAAGAACAAAATCTTCAGTCGTACATAAATCCTCAACAGAACCATCCTACACCTATGATAAAACATAGGTACAACCTGCTGTTGGCAAACTTAACAATCACATCATTTTCTTTCCACATGACATGAAAAGACAAATGACATCACAACCCCAAAAACCACACCAACCCTACACTTTTGCAGAAACTTCGTCCATTTCGCAAGCTGTTCACGTTAGCTAGGCATTGCGTGTTAGAAGCCTATCAAGTGCAGTAGTATCTGGCTCACGTTATCTCGGCCTGTCCTGTAGATCGCGAGCGATACTAACTTGGCTTGGATACTGCCTACTTTTAATGTGGCATTTCGTTGGTGGGAACTTTTGTTGGTATCCTAGTGTTATGGGTATTATGAGGGTGTTTCCGGCTTGGCTTTTGTAGGCTGACATTCATACGATGCTTGTAAGCGTGCCTGACAGTGAGAATCATAGGAATTTTTCACCAACCTAAGTGTCCAATATGCCTCTACCACGCTTGCTGAAGGCGGCCGATGATTTCAGACTTGAAAGTCCAGTTTTTCCAGAAATGTAGTCATTGGTGTGCGAGATACACTTAGGTATGTAAAAACTACCTCACAAACGCATAACTTGGAAAAGTTACATTGATATCTCACCGGCCTGTAATCGAAACCACAGACTCGTACTGAGACGCTGCTTTAACCACTGGGCCACCATGAAAACTTAGTAGGTTACCTACTTGTCACTTACACAAATCCAGTCTCCTTTACTTCCTATAGTTGTCTACCCGTCGCATGGCTGTGACATTAATAAGAAGCCAATACCAGCAATAACTCTTCAACGTGACCGCTGTTACTTGATGATCGCAGTCTGCGCAGTGACCGCGTGCTCTGTCCGCCGGTAACAAATTAGCGCTGTGACCGCGCCGTGGTCACGCGCACCCGACCTTGCGTGGTGTGTTACTAGTTGACGAAGACAGTATTTGGGAACGTAGTTCAAGTAGAAATAATTGTGGACTATGACTGCCACCAACAAGATGGACAGATGACCTTAAAAAAGTCGTCGGAAGACGCTGGATGTAGGTCGCTTCCAGGGCTTCGCTTGCGGGGTGTCTTACCAGTTGGCGAAGGTGGCATTTGGGAAAGTTGCTCAGTTACTAATAAATCTGGACTATGAAGAAGAAATGCTTGATGGAATTTGCCATAGTTATCTACCCGTCGCATAGCTGTGATATAAAAAAGAAGTCAATACCAGCAATAACTCTTCAACGTGACCGCTGTTACTTGATGATCGCAGTCTGCGCAGTGACCGCGTGCTCTGTCCGCCGGTAACAAATTAGCGCTGTGACCGCGCCGTGGTCACGCGCCCCCGACCTTGCGGGGTGTGTTACTAGTTGGCGAAGATTGTGTTTGGGAAAGTATTTCAAGTAGAAATATATCTGAACTATGAGGTCTGCGAAGAAGAACTGCTTGATGGAATTTGCTATAGTTATCTAACCGTTATAGATCATTTTTTATGGGAACTCATCAAATGACTCCTCCCGCTTTGGGTTAGCAGCGTGAGCGAGTGTCAGACTCTTACTGATTAAAACATATCATGTTCCTTTGCAGGCCTTTTATGTACCAGAGCCACGGTAACTCTTTCGAACAATTTCGCAGACCCGTCGCATGGCTGTGACATCAATAAGAAGCCAATACCAGCAATAACTCTTCAACGTGACCGCTGTTACTTGATGATCGCAGTCTGCGCAGTGACCGCGTGCTCTGTCCGCCGGTAACAAATTAGCGCTGTGACCGCGCCGTGGTCACGCGCCCCCGACCTTGCGGGGTATGTTGCTAGTTGGCGAAGATAGTTTTTGGGAAAGTGGTTCAAGTAGAAATAAATCTGGATTATGAAGTCTTCGTCGAATATGTTTGATTAATTTAAGTAGGTAGTCTGTGAATCGTTAAAACACCCTTTTGTGTGGAACAGCTGTTTATGTTACAGATCCTATGGAAATTCTTTAAAGAAAGACAAAGCCCGAAAATCTGACAACTGCAAGTAAGCCGGACCAATGATGAATGTATTTACTGTAAACAGAAATCATATTTCATTAATGGAACTTTTAAATAAATTTCAAAAAGAGAAAGAAATATTGTTTGGAAAAGCGTTTTTATAAAACCTCGGTTATTTCACCTTTACAATTTAATCTTATTTGCTTTCCCAAATAAACCCAGTCTAACTAGAAACAGGCCCGATGACGATCTTTCACGATCGGCTGGCGGTAGATACAACAAGATTTACTGCTCTATTGGGCGATACATCGACTGCTGCGACACCGGCAAACGCTCGATAGATGGCGTTGGATACTAAGCCACTTGGACACTTGATTTATTTGTTTGGAATCCTAGTTTTTTTAATGGCCTTTGTGTTTAGTAAAGCTTCATATGGCTTATAGAAAAACTGTTCTTTAAAAATGTGGTTTTAGCCACATAAATGAAGGCTAGGTAATATTTAAAGGGGGTTGAAGAGATGCTATCACACTCCACTTTGATATCCTCCTCAGATATACATATATAAATTCTACATGGAGATGTAACTTGAAACTTAGGTAGTTTATATCTTATTTAGTTTTGAATCATCTATTCACTCACTAAACCTCAACTCAGTCTTTCTTAGTGTCTAATATTAAGCCATCGTTAACGACGTTTAAAAGGATTTTAGTTAGTTAATTAATTTAACGATATCTAAAAGCTATGTGGAACTGCTTTTACCGCTACAAGTACCAATAACAACAATAACTGTTATTTAATACCTAATACTTAAAGGTAGCGGTAATCAGCGATTAAAATAAAACATTTAATTGCCTAACTAGGATCTAAAAAGCACAGCTAGGTAGCTACTCTTAGGTTCATTCCACACAAATCACAATAGGGAGTTACGAGCTAAATTATAAAGGGTGCCCCACACGGTCGTCAGCTCTCCACTATAAAGTAGGTGAGTCAGTACACTGGCAGTTTGGCTTGCGTCTGCGCAGGTCTTAAGGATGGCAGGGATAAAAAACTTTTTATTATCGTATCCAACGCTGACTTTGCTGGTACTAAAATGATGTAGGTAGATAGGTACATTTAGTTTCAAAGCGTTAAATAAGTATAGTATTTAGTTTTCTTCTCGCTAAAATTGATTATAATTATTGAAACACTTAATCAAAAAGTTTAATGATAATGTGTCATATGACAACGCGGATATTACTCAGTCAAATCAAGAAAATCCGGTATTGATTACATGACATTCGTGATCTACCTAATCTACACTAATATTATAAAGCTGAAGAGTTTGCTTGAATTCGCTAATCTCATGAACCACTGGTCCAATTTCTTCCAGTCTAAGATACCTTATTGATCGAGGATTAATGAAGAACTTTTTTGTCCGGGCTACTTTTTGGCCGGTTGAGCGAAGTAGTTCCCTTAAACCGCCGGCAGGAGCAAATACAAATAATAAACAATAAGAAATCTTTATTTTCTCTTCAATTGCAGTGTTATAGATCACCATTTAGCCTTTTGATTTTTTTCATTTCACCTTCTTCCTCTCTGCACTGTTCCCAATTTTATTCGAGGTCGGCGCAATATGTCATTCTCTTCCATTTTCCCCTGTCACTCGTCATACTGACACTCTCTCCCAGATTTTTTTCATTTATACAGCACATTTTGTAAGGAGAAATGGCCCAAGAATCCTCAAATCTTTATTTTTCCTAATCCAACCAACCACCAACCAGCCCTAGCTCGAAGTCGGCGTAAATTGAAAATCCTCGTGACGCTACGTGTTGGGATCAGATGCCGCGATAATGGCTATTGTTTGTTTTGCCTTTATAAACTAGATAACTAAGATAATATAGCCGAGCTATCTATTGCCATAGATATTTTTAAATAGAAGAAATAATGTGGAAGTACGTAAGTACATAGGTAAGTTGAGGTTTATGGGTCCTTATACTTTATCGTAAGTATTTTTTGAGAAACATCTCTTTTTAAAATGCTTCTCCAAGTAACGAAGGCTGGGCGCCAAAAAGTTGGATTATCAGAATCTAGAGTGCACCTGCCGGGGCTGCAGGATTTTTCTAAAGAGTTACCGCGGCTATGGTACCTACATAATACTTAAGAAGGTACACGGTGAGTTTTGGTCAGTAAGAGTCTGACACTCCTTTACCCTGCACCCACAGAGGAAAGGGTCATTTGATGATGTCCCGTACGAAAAAGAATTCAGTTTCTTTTTTGCCTAGCAGGTGCCAAGTGTAGATAAGAAGATTTGTTTATAAGCTATTCACACCTATACCAAGAACATGAAAATAATAATGAAATCACTTGTGCGTTAAATCTAGGTGCGTTAGAAATAAGGCGTGACTGTAACGCTAAATTAATGAGTAGGTAAGTCTTATCAATATTTGCGATTATGTACTTAGCATTAGTCACATGTATGAGTCGTGATGGTATTTACTGGAAAATTTATTACCTCCTATTAGGTGGATTCTTACTGAACGTAACGAGCACTGCATGCCTTGACTCCACATATAGGTAAGTAGGTATAACAAAAGCTATGAAAAAATAATGAAAACTTTCATGACGTAGATACCTAAGCTTTAAATAGATTTCCAACCTTCTCTCAAAACGGTTTCAGTAACCTATTGAAGAAGTATCATATATGGAAATGTTCTTCACCCATCTGAGGGCAAACCGTAGCAAGCTTAATCTGCTGATAATGACTTGGCCACCATCTCAAGCAATCTTTCGAAGACACGACTTCCTATTTACCATAAATCCCGTCAAGCAAACAATTAGGCAGCCATTATCAAAAGCCACGATCTTCAACAAAACTTTAATAACCTTGTAACTATGTACTGATTTACTTGCACAAAATAATTTCATTATATACTTGAACAGATGCTCTGACTTGCGTTCTTACGCGGTGACAGGTTGACAGCCATGCTCCTCACGAAACAAACTTAGAACAGACCCTTGTTAAGCCAAAATGAGCCTTGAAACAAGGAGGGAAGGTGCAATAAGAGTGCATGGTTAACTTGGTGCTGCAACAGAAGTGGAGGTTAAAAGTTAACCACCCATCTGGTTCGCGTTCGGTGCACGATAATGTTGGATTTGATGGAAACGCTTTCGTAGCTAACTACTAAGGGTTTGGGTTCTAACAAACAAGAAGCAGTTTATTATACCTATTAACTATTATTTTGTTGATACATTATGAATTTGGAAAATCGCAATATCTTAAATTAGGTATAGGTATATTTCAGGAAAGTAGGTAACCTAAACATTTCATATACGGCAGTAAGGAGACTACTCCAAGAAGCCATAATAAAATTGATCTCATAAATAAGTACCTACATAGGTAAGTAGCCATATCTCTTAGTTTGATGATGAAGAATTCGTAAACCAAGAGATTAAAGCTGAAGAAAATTATGTGAAAAAATGCAAAGCACGGAAGAAGACATGGGTCCCCGAATAAAAATGGGATATGAGCTGGACGATGATGGTGGAATGAAAGAAACGTAGACAGAAGTAGTCTGTATCTCTGCCTGTATAGGTACCTAGTTAGATAGGTAAGTGAACTGATTCAGGCTTTTACACGACCCAAGAAGAAAAATTAAGTATGTGGAAATCTTCATCTTAGTTCCTAATCAAGTTATTATCAAAATAACCAAGCGTGAAGTAACAAAATTGATCTAGTTGCTGCTTCCGGATTTGCCCGACATTGTTACTGGCCGAGGTCGCTCAGACAGATAAGACGTCTAATTATACATAATTACAGGTTCAAGCCGAAACCTTCGAGCGAGCTTGACGAACACAAGGTCGCGGGTTCAGTAGGTACCTACCTACCTGAGGTAATTTATAAATTGTCAAGATTTGTAACGCCTACTTAGATGTGTGCTAAACGTTGAGAATGGTTTGGTCTGAACGGGTAATTTTTTATTGTGAATGAAAAATTTAGAGGGTCTTGTTTGTACGTAAGGACTTAACTGGCGAATTAGGCATTATTTTCACTTTCTGAACTTCAAAACCTTTCGATTTAAAAACTCAAGAAGCAGTCCCAAAATATGTACAACAATAAGCGCCTAATACATTGTAGTTCACACGTAAGCGTCCAAAATTAACAACAATGTAACTGCAAACTTGAAAAGAGCAAATTTTCACGTTCGCCCTCTTTATTCGACGGCAACGCAAAATGCTCACGTTTTCGTGCACCTCAAACAATTGACAAGCGTGATGCGTGTACCAAATTATTGATACAATTATCTTCTTTATAAAAATATGGAAGACCATGTCGTTGCGAAATTCGGAACGCTTTTGAGCCAAAACGTCGCATAATTCAGTTAAAGGCTTTGACTGGAATTGTGTGACATTTTCAATAAAGTTTGGACAATGCTGTGATGAAATAAATAAAATTGGTGACTGATGATAGCTCCTGTCCTTGCGGACACATCGATTATATTATACGGTAATTTTTCGCCTGCAGCCAACGTTGTTGCGAAATGGGGATTGAACAAGAAATTAATATAATTTTGGCTACTGGCAATGTTTTATCTAAACCAAAAATGCAGGATTTTTTACCATCGTCATTCAGCCTATTTTCGACATAACCACACCTATGGGTTGTCATATCGCTCTTTCTAAACTTGACTCATCTTTTCTGCATAGAGGTAAGACTATTAACAAAAATGTTGCATGTATATAGCGTTCAATTTATATGATAATACAAACTTGTCGTGTTGCATATTTAATATAATTTGTCATGTAACATAGTAATTGAAAGACACATTGTCAGGGTGAAAGAATGTGCACCGAGATCTGCCTCACGACTGACGGACATAATGTAGCGACTACACGGGGTCATTCCTTCTTTATTAGCACGCATTTATAATCTGTTAAGATTTATGATGGTAAAATAGTACCTAATTTTTATATTTTTGCTTCAAGCTGCTGTAACTACAATAAAACTGTCTTTCATTTTAAAGTGACACAATTATTTGCTCTCTGGTGGCAACCTCCAAAGAGCCGAGATGCCTTCTGGGATCGCAATGGGCCTTCATAAAATAATAGATTGGAGAAAAATCGAAGTAATAGATGCGAAAACCTATTACCATTAGAATTCGGCCTCTTTTATCTGCATACCTTATTTATTTTCCCACAAAATACTACAAGGATTATTTTGACCCAGAAGCTTTTCACCAAAAAATACCCAATATATTATTTGAATTAAAAATCAACCAGTGAGTCCCGATAGAACGCACCGTGCGTTATTGCGCGAATTAAAACACAAACAGGCATCGCGATCGCCGGCGGCCGGGTCACGAGTTACGGCTGTGTGCGTTAATCATGCACCCGCTACAACGGGTTAAAAAGGTTCGGCCTTTCTTGTTCGCTCGCGTTCGCAGTGATGGTGAAAACTTTGTAGGTGCTGTGTAAATTAGGTACCTATGCTGTTGTCAATTGCAATGTTATGTGAAATGGTAACAGGTGTATGTACCTACTTAGATATAGAGAGATAGTTAGGTATGAAGGTACTGGGGATAATAATTGCAAAGAAACATTTATCTATGATTGAAAAAACTAATGTGTTCTAATTTGTTACCTAATGGCAACAATCATAGAGTCTAATCATTGAATTTATCTTAAAAACTGGTTAATTGCTAGATAGACAGATTCTATCATATATCATTGGTTATCATTAATAACCCCCTTTTCCATAATAATTATCAATAAAACCGGATTATATTATTACGTACATTAAAACCTATTCTAAGGTCTGTAAATAAATAAAAACCAATAACAATTTAAAAACTTTATTTCATCTTACAACTTTTCTTATGTCTCAATATTTCAACGGGGGTCATATACAAAGTTTCCTTACAAATATCGCACGTATACTCTTTAGCATTAGGTTTAATTTCCCTTGTCGTTTTAGCTGGTTCTTGTTTCTTTACTTCTTTGGCTGAGCAAATGAAGTGGGTATGTTGAAGGCGTTCTACGGGAGATAGGCAGACGGTGATTTCACAGTTTGGGCAAGTCCACGGTATGTTGTATGTCTCTTCGTAGGTTAGGCTACTCCATAGTGTGTCGATTACGCTGGGGATATAAGGATTTTGGTTATGAAATAATATTAACAACGTTGATGAATTATTAAAAAAAAATCAAATTGATTCATGTGTTACATCACACTGAGCATAAGGTATTTTGATTAGTTTTTAAAATGATAAATGTCTACAATAAAAAATGTGAAAAGGAACAAAATGGAAAAAGATTTAAAAAAATATTACAGAACGTTTGCGCAAAAATTAATCAGTAGCTATAGTCACTTTGCGCAAAATTGACACTGCGCTAAAGGACAATGCCAGGGTCTGGGCTCATAGTTTGCCCAGCAATGGGAGTAGTTCCAGGGGGTTCCTTAGTGCACTCTGAACACGTAATGCAAATATTTTTGAAATCGCTCCCTGGGGTCCCGAGGAAAACCGGTTCAAATATTCTCCAAGAAGAGTCACTTTACAAGGCCTGAGCCATTTGCCCAGTAGTAGGAGTGGTTGGAATAGGTTCTTTACTTCACTCTTAACACGAAATTAAAATATTTTTGAGATCGGTCCCAGGGGTCCCGAGAAAAACCGGTTCAAATGTTCTCCTTAGATAGTTACTTAACAAAGTCTTTGGCATTTGCCCAGTAGTGGAAGTGGTTAAAGTAGGTTCTTTACTTCACTATTAACATGAAATCCAAATATTTTTTAAATCGGTCCCTGGGGTCCGGAGAAAAACCGGTTCTAATATTCCACATGAACTGTCGCTTTACAAAGCCTGTGACATTTGCCCAGTAGTGGGAGTGATTGAAATAGGTTCTTTACTTCACTCTTAACATGAAATCAAAATATTTTTGAAATCGGTCCCAGGGGTCCCGAGAAATTAATCTGATAAGACTTTTCTGCCAAATAAGTCTTACTCATATGTATATTGTCAATCTCAATGCTCAGGATCTCGCTGTCAGGATCCAGTACTGGAAAATGTTGGAATGGTTTTTTTTGACTGTGATTTTCAAATAAATTCTAAAAGCGTTGGATTCTAATAAGAACTGACAATGATTTTCTGAAAAAAAGGCAATTACCGCAATATTTTTGAATTTACGGTTTAAATCTACAAGGCGCTTGCGCAATGTGCTATCTTCTAGAAAAATCTTATCAAGACGAATAAAATAAGCTCGAACATGAGGTACTTAGTAGACACCGTTGAGGAGTTCCCTCGTCTCTCTGTCGTCTCCATTGTCAGGTCAGATCTTAACCTTTACAGTTTTGTGGTGTCTGAGACATATACCCGAATGACAAGGTTTTACTCGATATGTGTCTACAATTTTCGAGAGTCGCTCCCGATTTTTTTAGAGATTCCATCACCAGACCCTGGGCCGGATGACAAAGGAACCATTGAGGAAGTAAGCCCTTTCAAACAATAAAATAATTGTTGAAATCGGTTGGTAAACGACGGAGTTATGCACGTACAAACGTAAAAAGAATACAAATGAATTAAGAACCTCCTCCATTTTTGGAAGTCGGTTAAAAAAAAGTTGTCGTGTACAATACCTCGTATTTGTCAATGAATATAATTCATTTCAATTAAGGTAATAAAAGTGGAATAGTTAAGAGTTCGTAAGCTTATTTTTATGTAATATTGAATAAGAGTCAAACCAGTTTTTCTCAGGACTCCCGGGATAAATTTCGAAATGCTTTGGTCTGGGACCTAATATAAGCCTATGGAACATAATACACTATACAGTTACTGTGGGCAACACTTGAGCCCAACTTCCATACAAAGAATAGCATTGTCCTTTGCGCAAAACATCATCTGTGAATTTTCAACATTTATAGGGTTTAACTTACCAATTATAAACAACATTATCAGTAACATAAACCCCTCCTTTTTTCTCATGGGGTCTACACACAAACGTCTCATCAAACGGATTGGGGTCTACACTCGGATGAGCCTCATCACTTCCATAGTACATGACCTTAAGGTCACCGGGCATAAGTCTTTTAATAGTGTAGTATACTTCGGAAGTCATATATGCACTCATATCGCAGGATAACTCGTGCTGGATTTCTTCGTATGATATTTTTTGTTGGTTCTGCTTTTCGAGTTCTGATTCAACTGATTTTGTTGGGTTTGCATCTGTAATATTGAATTAATATTATTTCCTCTAGAAATTAAAATGAAACTTTGCTCTGATAGAAACGTTTGAAAATGCATACGACTCGTAAATTAAAAAAAACATGCCGCATACTTAAAGCCTTAAGTAGTGATTAAATGTTCGTTAAGAAATGCTTAAACAACGCTTATAGGTAAGAATTTTCTTAAACAGCCCTTAAGTATTACTTATTATTTAATTAACGTTTATATTTAAGGCTGTGAATGTTTATAGTTACAGTACATAATATATTTCAATATAGACATCTGAATAAATACCTGCAAGACGTCGATTTATGAGCAGATCCCATCTTTGACGTAATTTCACAGCTTTTAATAGTAGATTTAGTCCTGTCTCGGGGTATGGGAATTCTAGTAGCAGCCATGAATCACATACTATTCTGTAAAAAATAAATTAAGGAATTAATGGATTTAGGAATTACCAAGACAATTTGCTTCACCTTTGGCTTAGAACTTCTTTCTATTTTATTTATGTGTGTTACATTTATTTTTTCCATACCCTATTTGTTAACTATGTTTTTTACTTTACTCAATATGAAAAACAAATACACTTTTAAACTAATAAACTGCTTAAAAGTCATTATTATAATTTAAATGTCATTGATTTTCGTTAAATACCTTGTTGTATTTATTTTAGTTAAATACCTAGCCAAATGAAGTATACTATTTCATTACTTAATTTGCTTATCATTTATTACTTCTGATATTATTAGAAAAAATAAATGACCTGGTAAATCCAATATTAGTGTCAATAGAATGCGCTAACAGTAACAGAGTTTGTGCCGCAGGCATGCGCATAGAATTCACTATGTAAGGCTTTGTAGTCTCCAGAAGTGATCTGAAACAAATAATATAAAAGATTTAAAATGTTACTGGTATAAATAAAACGTTAAATAACCCGGCATATGGGTTACTAACAAAGTCATAGCCAAGCTATGTATATGTATTTTTTCGAAAGGAAATTAAATTGTGGGTGCCGGCTCTCATTTGAACATTTTTGCCAGTCGTTTCGGGTTTTAAAAAAGTCTGTCAACCAGTCTTAACAATGGGTATCGGGTTTGCCTGGGTTGGGAGATCAGATAGACAAACCTTACTTAAAAAACACTGAAAAGTCGCTTAGATACTACTGGGTAGATTGGAAGCTGACCCCGAACATCGTTGGGACTGTCATTTCATATCTTTGGCTGCCGGGTAGTCTTGACAAGGCGTTAAAGAGGTCTCCCCTAAGTTGGGTAAAGACCACGCAAATGATGATTATACTTACAAATAACACAGAATCTGATGTCTCCCAGACACGGGTAGTTTTCCATCGTAACTAGGCGGTAGATCTGTCTGTATGTCTTCCTCAGTGAGCTGTAGAGTTCGCGGCTGTTTGCCGAAGTACGAGGTCGGGTGGAGGAACACGAAGGGTTTACTCCAAGTGTGGTATAGTTGTTCTGCTACTGACTGACAAAAATAAGTGTATACATAAAGTTCTATGCAAGGCATTGCTCATGATGAAGTAAATGGAACATTGTCATTTTGGTGAATAAGGGGTATTGGGTTGTCCGGGTAACTGGGTTGAGGGGGTCAGATAGGGCAGTCGCTCCTTGTAAAGCACTGGTACTCAGCTACATCCGGTTAGACTGGAAGCCGACCCCAATCATTTCGGGAATAATTTAGTTTTAAATAAGAGATGTTCTCAAATGAGTGAAAACAATGAATTATAGTTGTTTAACCGACTTAACAAAAAGGTTCTCAATTCGGATGTTTGTATTTTTTGTTTGTTTGCGAATATCCTCGTCGTTTACCAACTGTTTTAAACATTTTTTTGTTGAAGAGGGTAGTTTCTCTTGTTCACAAAAGTGAAAGAAGGTATCCTAAAAACGCTTACCTTATGATGATTAAACGCATCAGCTACAGCTACTTGTGGGTACAGCGCTCTGCATAACACTATCTGAAAAGAAAACATAATTAAAAATAAATTATTATAGTAACGAATAACTGAATAGTAACGAAACGGGCCGGCATTGCGTTCGTGCTGAAGATTCAACATGGTCACAGATGGCTCACGTAATAAACTCTGAATTTCAGTCACAATAAAAGTACTACTCCAGTTTTAGAAGAATGTAGTATCAAGATTAAATCTTACTTTTATGAATTCATGTTACCTTCAACATAACAAGATCCCTCCCACTGGAAGTGCTAGAGCCCGCTATAAGCGACTGTATGCGCTGCGCATCGTTCGTCAAACGGAACTCGACGTCACGAATATCGATGACGTCATCGTCGTCATTCGTGTTCTCGTCGACGATCTCCCAGGAGTCAAATTTGAGGCGCTTCTTGCGTTTCATATCGTTGGCCGCTTTCTGTTTGTATTGGCTGTGAAATGTTTGAATAAAGAACGAAATTAAACAAAAGAATAAATCGAATTTAGAGTTTCGAAATATGACTCAATGTACTGGAAAGTGGTTGTGAGTAGTGAGACAGTGTTACTTATTGTGTTCAATATATGTATGTGCGTGAAAATAAGTTTAAACGATTTTAAATGGTTTATTGTAAGAACTAAGTGTGACAAGAGAGACATTTACACGAACACAAACACAATTCATACGGCATCAATCTTCAATTTCAAAGCCAGCATATTTCGGAACAAATCGACATTAAGCCATCGATTCGTGATGTCAAGAGCACTAGGTAGTATACCTCTACTGAGTTATAATCTCGGAACACATGCTATATTTATTAAAACATTAACACATTTACCGTCTTGCATCTTTCAGTTGTTTCATTTGCCCATGTCTCAGAGCTCTTTCAGCTGACGACATTGATTCAGGCTCTGGGGTTTCCATCAAATTGTTGCCCTGAAAAACAAAATATGAATATATACATATGAAGTAAATAAAGTTATATAGTGCCGATATGATGATCTTATAAAGCCACCCATAATGTCTTAGCACTGTTCTACTGTACTCAAAAGTGAACCTTATCTCACCTGTAATAAGCTCCTAAGTTGTGCAGCAAGTTTAGTAAGCTCGTAAAGCCGTTGTTCTTCAATGCCGCGTCGTCTACACCAGGCGCGACCGCCTCGTGTGTCTCGTTTTTCTCTCAACCAAGCGCAGTATAGAGAGAGAAGGGTTAACGGATCCCCATGGTCTGATTCGTCTGGTTTACGTGCATTCTGTAATATAAAGTAATGTATGTAAACGTTTCTTTCGTTGCCTCATTTTGCGTATTTCTGCAATTTAACTTTTAATTTTACACCCCTTCTAGCCCTTTTAGGGGTTCAAGTTCTAAATGAAACCCTCATGGAAAGACTAGCTGTTGTAGTGTCTGAGATTATTTGTCTCAGTGGTTATGTGAGTGAGTGGGTGGGTTAGCAAGTGAATGAGTAGGAAGATGAATGATTGAGTGAGTGAACGAGTAGGTCCGTGAGTGGGTTGGTTAGTGAGTGAGTGAATGAGTCGGTTATTGTACAAATAGATATAGTGTTTTGCTTTTGTGAAAAATTATATATCTACATCCAAAATACAGTAAAGTAGAATCATCTTACCTCACATTCAAAATCTCGATGCGCTCTCGTAGTATAAATAGACCGTATGCCCAGCGCGGCCGCCAGTGCTAGAGCTGAGTCTAACTTGTGTGGCGGCAGGCTGGCCGCGCCTAGCACTAGGGTTTTAGCTAGACACACCTCTACTGGCAGATTTGGACAATATCTTGCAGTTTTCGAGGTTCTGTAGTGAGTGGGTGAGTAAGGAAATGAGTGATTGAGTGAGTGAGTGGGTGAGTGGGTGAGTGAGTTGGTGAGTGAGTGGGTTTGAGTGAGTAAGTGGGTGGGTGGGTATGTGATTGGGTGGGTTCATAAGTGAGTCAGTGAGTGAATGGATGAACTTTAGATTTTATATGATAGATATTAAAAAAAAAGACAATAAAGTTTATTATCTTACCTCACATTCAAAATCTCGATGTGCTCTCGTAGTATAAATAGACCGTATGCCTAGAGCGGCCGCTAGTGCTAGAGCTGAGTCTAACTTGTGTGGCGGCAGACTGGCCGCGCCTAGCACTAGGGTTTTAGCTAGACACACCTCTACTGGGAGGTTGGCAAGGGTCCGACCTAGGGCTGTTAGTTTCTCGTTAGAGGTTAGGGCTCCCTGGAAAACGGTAAAGAAATAATTAAGACTCCTTAATGTGTACCTATGTGACATAAACTATTGTTTTTGGCACTTGTGGGATAGATATTAGACACATAAACAGACAAATATGTGTTCCAATATATAATATCAACGTCTAGACTTGTAAAGAAAACAATTATTGTTAACACACTTGACATGCATATTAAGCACATTTGACACAAAATATATATTTTTTAATTCGACACTATTAACTTATCAATTGGTTGTTTTTGTTAAAGGTTTTTACTCTAGGTCTCTAAAACCCCAAAATATACTAAAAAAACACATTCTATAATCTATAATATTTCATATCTGTTATATCTTAATTACTTACATGTTGCTTCAACTCAAGCAAAGCATTTTCCACAGCCTCCTCAGGCGGTGCATCCAGGAACGGGAATCTTCTAACATCGTTAACTCCTAGCGAGCTCATGAGCAGTAGCAGTGACGCTAGAGGCACTCGCGATACTTCCGGCGTACTGAACGGCTCCATGTCGGTGTATTGCTGCTCCGAGTATATACGGTAGCAGACTCCAGGACCTGAGGTTTGGGAGACCAGCATTTGTTTGACAGTTTTATTTAATTCCCACATTCTTTCAAGAACTCTTCTCAAAAAACTTAGAAAAATAGGTATATACATAGATTTGCTTTTCTCTTTTTTTATGTAGGTACCTACAGTAATGAAAAGAGTGAATACTAAGACTTTATACATCCCCGTACCCGTTCGACCGGCTCGTCCCTTGCGCTGATCAGCACTCGCTTTAGATATCCAAAACTCTTTCAACCTCTGCATTTTCGTGGTGGAGTCGTAACTCATTTCTTTTACCTATAATATAAAAAAAAAACACAGATATTATAAGCTCATAAACGAAGGTGCCTTAAAGTAGTTAGTAAAAATAGTGCGATGCGCAAAATTGCGCAACGTTGAGCAAATAGTTACATAGGTGCGCGTCTTTGCGCAAAGCGACATAATGATATTTAACTGTATGGAAGAAATGTAAAACCATCTAAAACTAACCTTGCCAGAATCGACCACGAATCTTATTCCATCAATAGTAACAGAGGTTTCTGCTATGTTCGTAGATACTATACATTTTCGGACTCCTTCTGGTGGATAGTCGAAAACCTGTGGAAGAAAAACTTCTTTTAGGTAGAAATTTAGGAACAATATAAGATACTACTCTACCCTGTACCTGTACTGTTAAAGCCGTTGAACAAATTTAAAGGCGAAGTATGACGTAATAGCGGTGACCAGTAGTAAAATATATCGAAGAATCGTTTCTAACTATGAAATGAAATAAAATCAGTCGAAATAATTTTTTTGGGTGGTTTCGTATCAGCCAATTACAAAAAAGTATTATCAAAAGAGTATGCATACCTTATCCTGTTCAGCCAGTGATAACCCACTGTGTAGTGGCAACACAATCCAATTTTTAGTTTTCTCTGCATACTGCTGAGCTGCATCACATATGGCTGTTATTTCTTGTACTCCCGACATAAATATAAGAAGGTCTCCTCTTTCGTCTCCTGGAAATAAGTATCTCTTTTATAGCGTACTATAAACGTTATCATCATAGGAGTCAAGTTTAGGACAAATAGAAATATTTAAAAATCTGCTGGATTTGGTTCCTCTTGCAGTTGAATATTTCGTCGCAAATGGTAAAACAACTGATTTGAATACCTATATGTCTGTGTATGTATATACTTACTAGATATAAGAATTAAGCTCATTTTAAGAGTTCTACTAGTTTCTTTTTCTCTCTTTTAGTCGATTTCTAAAGAAAGATGATGTTTTTGTGTGATATCCATATTTTTTTTTTCTGTTTTTAACACGCTTATTCGCGTCATTTGTAAATGTAAGAAAATATTGGAATCTTAGATTTATCCACTTCCCGGTCTTCGATTAGGATGAAATTTTGCACACGCTCTGGGTTCTGATGACAATACATGACTAGCTAAGAATCGTTACAAAAAGCGTGTTTTTTATTTTTAATAACTTATCTGTTTACATTATAAAAATAATTGATACATACGTGGGTATTTACTATCAATGAGCTGCATAACTTGAACATAAGGCTGTGGGTCAAGCCGGTCATCTCTTGTAGGCTTGTCTTCAATAAATACTGGCTTATAGTTTAATTGTATAGGAAACAAACGACCAGGCACCTGAAAGCAAATGAATGGCGTAAAAAGAAATATACCAATATTAAAAAGCTGATGAACAGGTTTGTTTGTTTGAACTCACAAATCTTAAGAACCACTGATCCAAATAAAAAAATCTTTCAGTTTATATAACCCATTTATCGAGCAAGGGTATGAATTACTTTCTATCGGGGTTTTCAAATAGTTCCTCCGTTAGTATATGACCAAAGGGATACTTTCATTAGTGAGAAAACTAATAAATAAAAATTAATTGAAGAAAAATTTATACAGTAAATTAAGATTTATTTACCTGTATAACAACAGCAGATTCAGCAGAAAAATAGTCTTCAAACAGCTTAATATTGATAGTAGCAGACATGAGAACCAGTTTGATATCAGTTCTAGTGTGTATAAGGCACTTCAAAATACCGAGCAAGAAATCTCCCATCAAATGTCTTTCGTGGACCTCGTCTAGAATTATGACATCATAGTTTGGAAGATTTTCTGAAGACATCTGAAATTGTTATAGAGTAAAACAGATTAAATGATGTCATCGCATTAAATTGTGGTCATCAATTCAAGGGCTAGAGGCTTATTAAAATCAAGCACAACTGCAATACAAAAGCGAAAGTTTCGATGTATGTGTCTTACAAAAACGATGGAAATTATTACATATTATACATTGCAGAAATATAAGTTCTGATCATCATCATCCTCCGAGCCTTTTCCCAATCATGTTGGGGTCGGCTTCCAGTCTAACCGGATTCAGCTGAGTACCAGTGCTTTACAAGAAGCGACTGCCTATCTGACCTCCTCAACCCAGTTACCCGGGCAACCCGATACCCCTTGGTTAGACCTGGTGTCAGACTTACTGGCTTCTGACTACCCGTAACGACTGTCAAGGATGTTCAATGACAGCCGGGACCTACAGTTTAACGTGCCATCCGAAACACAGCCAAGATATACTTAATGTCTAAGATATACTTAGAAAGTACATACAAACTTCGAAAAGTTGCATTGGTACTTGCCTGACCTGGGATCGAACCCGCGCCCTCATACTTGAGAGGTTGGTCCTTTACCCACTAGGCCACGACGACAAATATAAGTTCTGATATATGTAAAATATTACTGCTACTTTCTATCCATGAGCGGGAAGTCGTTCAACAGGTTAAAAAAATGTGACAATCCCGGGCACATCCCTTAATGAGAATTTTAGATGTTTACTTATTTTATTTTCAAAAAAATACTGTACCTGACCTGTCTAAGCAGCAATCCTTCAGTAATAAAACAAATCTTGGTGTCAGCTGTCTTGCTCTTCTCAAATCGGATCTGATAACCGACTTTAGTTTCAAACTGTGTCAACATCTCGTAGGCCACTCGCTTCGATAGGGAGACGCAGGCTATTCTTCTGGGTTGAGTACATGCTGTGAAAAGATATACAGTCACAAGTTAAAATTAATATTGAAAGTACGCTAGTTAAAAAGTCCAAAATAGGAAAAGGACAGCACCCCAAACTTTCTTACATACACCATTATATGTATATGTACACCTATAAGCATATCCGTATGGCTCCGATATAATATTACCCTTATTATGTACTACCTTATGTAATCCTGCATATACTGAATGTGAATGTATGTGTATTTTGAGCCAGATGGATGTCTCCCTCCTTAACTTTTTTGAGAGTTGGATCAGCATTGCTTCAGGCTTTCAGTAGTGCAATAACATTTCATAGAGTTGCCAAGAACTTACTGTTGCCTATAACTTGAACAGAGGTCCATGAATAAGGAAAAGTTTGCTTACCAATACTCTCAAATCCAGCTTGATGTAAATACTGTGGCACCTGTGTAGATTTTCCACAACCTGTATCCCCGGCTACAACCACCACTCTCTCATTTTGTACTGCAGCTACTATTTCATTTCTGAAATAAATAATTTTTGTTACAGTTTTACTTCAAACCAAAAATAGTTAATTAAATATCAAAACTAAGTATATCAAGGATGACTAGCACTATGAGTAGCACTATTTTCATGATGATTGTTAAAGTACTACCTTCTACTGGCAGATTCATACAACTCCAATAGTAACAATTGCATATTCTGGATAAACAGTTTAGTCTATAGCTTTTCTCATTAAATAGGCTACCCGGCTGTCAGTGGGTTGTCTAAGGGACAGTTGTTGTTCCAGAGATAACTGTGTTCAAACGAACTCATTAGCTTTATACTATTAGAATAAATGAAAAACCCTTATAGTTACCTATACTTAGCAACAGGTAAATCTTTCTGTGCCTGCCTTAATTTTCTAAGCTTATCAAACTTCTCCTTATTCTTAAAATCAATGTAAACAGACACAATATTCAAAAACGCTTTAAACAATTTGCTATCCAGCTTCCTCCTGTCTCTATCATGAGAGACAGTGTCCACATATTTTATAGATGTCGTAAAATTAATACAATGGAATTTAGAGTAACTATTTTCATCACTATTTTCTTCAGGCCCAAAATCTATTATAGGTTTCCCAGCTTTCTTCAAGGTAGCTTCGTATTTCTTCAAAAAAGTCCAAAAGTCGTCCAAGTTATTAACAACAGTGTTACTTTCATTGCTATATTGAAGTATCTTATTAAAATCCCGCTTGTAGTTCGTAAAACTAAAATCTTCATCACTTTTGGATGTTGAAGGAGACGGACTTATCTTTCGAATTTTATGTCTATCTCGATCACGGGAACGTGAACGCCTTCTTTTGTAATGACTGCCTCTGCTAGGAGAAGGGCTTCGGCCCATTTTTAATTATAAAATCTGTATTTTATTTCGTAAACAAACAAAAGGACAAAACTTGCGAACTTGCGAACTTCCAAAATAATTTGTTCATTTTTTATCTGTGGATCGAAACTTCACATTGACGTTTTCAGTTTTTCACAGTGTTGCCAAGAATCCCAGAAAGACGAAATTATAACTGAAAATATAAATTGAAGTCAGTCACCAAGGTTACTGCCTATTTATTTGGTCTTTACGTTTTGTATTAATATCCTCCACTCGCGCACTCTTGTGCAAGTCTTGTTCATTGAGATGGCAAAATCTTATTTAGTATTTTCAAACATCCATTTCTATTGAAAGTCTATTGTAGTACCTCTAATATATGTTGTGGTAAATGTCGGTCCCTCTCTCAGGTCGTGTCGGATTACCGTCCCATCGGACTATGTATGAGAGTGTAAAAATAGGGAGTGCATCGGTGTCTGCACAAATGCAGGACATACTTATTATAGAGTCCTGCACAGTTGGCTGATCTCCTTAATACATAATAATGAGAACCGCCGCCGTAGCCGATAATCAACTAGGAGGATATCATAATAATATAATTTTATCTTATTTTGAGGAATAGAAATAGAAAGTCGCCCCAGTTGTCAACCCATACTATGTGTTTATGCCAGATTGCATTTGTGAATCTTTTTTAAGAATACAAAAACATAAGCTATAAGAGAGAGACTCATTGCAGTTATGAAATGAAATGAAATGAAATGAAAATATTTATTCGCCGAGATATGGTTTACACAAAAGGTGGTAAAAACAAAAAAAAGTCACAACATATCTCGCCTTCAGTAGGCATGCGAAAATTATAACATAAATTATGCTTAAAACTATAACGCTTATATATAAAAACTAATTTCTATAATTAATGTATTCTTCTATTGTGTAGAAGCACCCTTCAATAAGCCAAGCTTTTAACTTCTTTTTAAAACTTTAGGTAGCTCTCTAATTTCTCTAGGAATTTTATTATATATGTTAATTACCATCATTCGACTATTTTTCTTATGTAAGGTACTTCTACATCTTTCCATTCTTAATTTAGTAGGATCTCTCTGCCTAAAGGACAATGGGCAGATTGGTATACCCCACCAATAGCAATGTCATATATATCATTGGATAGGCCTTTTTATGTAGAACAACATTTACTATGACAGCTTTGCTGAAATGTTTGTCCGTTCTGAGATATAGATCAAAAACTGTGCAAAAGTTAGAACTAAGTAATCTATTGATAACTCAAGTTTTTAAAGGAAAATCTAAGTACTACCAAGTGTAAGTCTTGTAAGTGCTACCTGCTGTGCCCGTTAGGGTCCATAATTGTTACTATTATGTAGCATTTCAACCTTTTATTGTATCAACTGGATTTTGGGCGTAATGAGAAACCGCACCAATAGCAAAGTCATATATATCGTTGGATAGGTCTTTTTAATTGGAACAATATTTACTATGACAGCTTTGTTCTATTGTTTGTCCGTTGTAAAAGGTTGAAATGCTACATACCTAATAGTAACAATTATGGACCCTAACGGGCACAGCAGGTAGCACTTACAAGACTTACACTTGGTAGTACTTAGATTTTCCTTTAAAAACTTGAGTGATCAATAGATTATTTAGTTCTAACTTTTGCACAGTTTTTGATCTATATCTCAGAACGGACAAACATTTCAACAAAGCTGTCTTAGTAAATATTGTTCTACATAAAAAGACCTATCCAATGGTATATATGACATTCCTATTGGTGGGGTATACCAGGTCCCATATATTTGTGCCCATTGTCCTTTACAATCATCACTAACTTTGGGATAAAGGTGAGGATGGTTTCTAACAAACATACCTATCTCAGCTATATATAAGGATATTAGAGTCATTACACGTAGTTTTTTGAAAAGAGGTCTACAAGATTCGAGTGGGCCAACACCGCAAATAGCACGAATACACTTTTTTTGTACAACAAAAACTTTGTTTATGTCTGTAGAATTACCCCAGAGAACCAAACCATACCTTAGAATAGATTGAACATATCCATAATATGCGGTAAGGGCAGTGTGAGAATCAGCGCATTGTCTTAGTTTCTTCAGGGCATATACAAATCTATTAAGTTTTTTACAGACAGTATCAATATGCAATTTCCAATTACAGTTTTGGTCCAGAATTAATCCTAAAAATTTAGCACTGCATTTTTTTGTTAACTGATCACCATTGAACTCTAAATTGATTTTTTGTGTCACTTGCTTATAATTAGAAAATTGTATGAAATTATTTTTTTAATTAATTGCTTATAATTAATTAATTGCTAATTAATTGCTTATAATTAGAATATTATGTTAGTTGGCACACGCAAAAATTCTATATGAAAGGCTAGTAGTTAGGATAAATAATGTGATATATAAATTAAAAATATAATTAAAAAGATTGTTACAAAAATTACTTTCATTGATTTGTAAAAAATGTGCATTTAGTCTACTGGGGTTGCAACGTCCAAAAATAGGATAGATAATAAATAGAACGTTCACCATTCTCCATCTGTCTAGTCGCCCTCTATCGTCAGCAAACAGTATTTTTTATAATAATTTCCGCCATTACGTTCCGCCATTTTGCTTGGTCGCGGAGTGAACGTAAAATTTATTCTCATGTATTTTATCGTGGATAACTATTAGTTAGTTTAGAATTAGTGTTTCAACAAACACTAATGGCTTGCTTAAATACACTTAAGTTAGAAATCAAAACATTAGAACAAGTGTTTCCAAAAAACCATGAACGGTTTCAGATAATGTCAGCCAGTGTCGACGAACTGACCTGCAGATTCGTTGGCAAAAATGGAAAGAAATATGAAATACATGCAAACATAACTGTAAGTACCATATTTATCTAATTTTCATATGTGGCATAAAAATTAATGTCTTGACTGTGGGGTGCGCTTATTGATTATCTCTAGCTGGGACAAAGGGTCGTTGTTTATGAGGGCAGGGCTGTCAACAAAAGGTTTACGGAAGTGAATTTACATTTCCCTGTTGCAGCTACACGTTTGACACGTTTCTGTGTAAATTATTTACAAAACATTGATGTTTAATACATAATCAATAGTCGCGCGTTATCGAGCTTGCGGATCATATGTTTATTGAGCATACGGTGCCGTGTCGAATCGCTGTATCGATCATTTCGGGCGCAGAACGTCATTATCAAAGTGTTCGTGAATCATTACAGCTATTTTATAGAGAGAGTAACGTCTGTTTTGTTTGGTTAACGGTATACAAGCACGTTTTTGGGACAAAGGCTCTTAGTCATCCTCTCTACCTGCTTTTTGTCATGTAGACATTTTGTTGGGCCCATTACTGCTTTTTTTTCTGATGCAACAATGCAAGCTTGGAATGTAGTGTCCCTAGTTGGCCCATTCATTGATAACAGTTATTAGTGTGCATTGGACATTATTGTTTACTAGGATTAGTATCTGTAGTGTAAACATGTACTGTTTATGTACTACAACAATCAATGATATAACACCAAACAATGATTATGTGCTGTTATCAATATTTGGTACATAGCAACCTATTGTGAGAGTATGTTATGTATTATTTCACATATTAGTGTACTAGGATTGATAACCTAATTACTTCAAAGTCCTATCATAGGTTCATCAGTCTTGGACTCTGTCCACATGGCATAAAACTTCTAAAATGCAATGAAATAAGTCATATTTTGGTGCAATGGGCACTAAAATGTTGACCTGAATACAGTAAATTTCACACAGCTCATAAAACAATACATTTATGAGCATTCACTGTTTGCAAAATGATTGCCTTGCCATAACTGTATTTGCTGTGTTATTTCTTTTGAAGATGTCTTTAGATGAAACATATTCTTATGTGTAATTTTACTCTTGTTTTATGTATTTTTTTTTAAATCATCTATCATTGAGTTTGCGCATTGTTCTGTAAGTGTAGTTGTACATTAGGCTTATCAATAATTTAATATTTACCTATAAAGTAACATCTGACACTGTTTTAGTCTTGGGACAACTTGTGGTAAAAGAATCAAAGCAGTAGTATTTCCATCAAAATAGCCATAAATTTAAGAATTGTTAAAATCACTCTGACTTCATAATTAAAAGTAGTTTTATTTAAATGTCTAATATTCGCGTAAGTGTCAGAAATCAATAAAATAATGTCAGATAGCAAATGCAGTAGGAAATATTGATTTTATAAGTAACCTGTCCCTGAAACTCAAGTGTTATTCTGATTGCATTCATATGTAATGGAAATTGATTGTTTTACTCTTATCAATTATTTATATATGCACTACAAGGATCTGCACCACAAAAATAACATTAATGATGACTTTTCGGCGTGTTATTGACGGTAAAGAAGTTAGTGATTTTTCGAGTATCTCAATGCTGTTGGTGTATCATTAATGTGCATGTGCTCATTAATACTCAGACAGCATGCATGATACAACAATAAATTATTTAGGATTCTGCCAAGTTAACTGATGAGTAATTAGTCACAATCTAGATTTTTTTTGAAGATATGAAATGTTTTACCTTTTTTTTAACAGGATTTTATAAGAATTATATATTTTATGTGGAAGTTTTATCAAAAATCAGGTCTGAAAGGACAACACTTTAAAATAAAATCATACAAATATAACATAGTCCTAATATTATTTAACAGGAGACATACCCAAACACACCGCCAGTATGGTTTGCTGACAGCGAGGATCCCATAGTTACAAATGCTGTCCAGATCCTGACAAATACACAAGGCAGAGATAACCATGTTATAAACCAGGTAAGGATTTAAAATGTATGTCAAAACTTTGTATGAATATTTATTTTAATTTTCTCTAAACTGTAATTCAAATTGTATTATTTAGGCGTGTCTCTCTCTTGTGTTCTCTTGGTTTATATATCTGATGTTATGATCATTGTTAGCTTTGAATAAGCTGCATTTGTGTCATATATCATAGAAGGTGTTAGTAATAATTTTCAGTGTAAGAGAGGAAGTTCCTGTTTTATTCAATGCACATGTTTCACATGGTCATGTGCCAATTAATTACGAATTTCAGTTAATTAGTCAGTATTGTAAAATATTACTGATAAGCACTCCAGTGTTGTGGTAGATATTTCCTTCATTATAATGGTTTCTAATTATCAAGTCCTAGCCTATTAAATTATATGCTGGTCATACTCAATTTTCTGACTAAGAAGTCAGTTGATAATTTTTAGAAATCTGATAAATAATCCATATCTTAGTAATGCAAAAATTGTGAAATAGGCTTGAAATAAAAATATCTATTATTCATTTTATCCAAGTAATTAGTATTTAACACATCTACATTTTTGATGCAGTCAAGCAGAGCATGTAATCAATAATCTAAATATAGGACTTGAGCGGATTGCAACTTGGGCTTGAATAGTGGTCGTAACTATGACTTTTGCAGGTTGCAGTTACATTCATTATCCTTGATAACAATCCTATCTGGTACTGGCAGCAATAGACAATTAAAACTTCCTTTTATTGTTCTGATAGATTTAGCAGAGACTTCATCCACGTCACTGTGTCTAGGGTCACCCATCCTCATGTCAAATTACATCTAAATTGGTTCAGCAATGTAGCATGAAAGTGTAACAAATGAACAAAATCACTTTCCCATTTATATGGGGAGGATTAAAAATAGTTTGTTATTAAGATAATATCCATGCTAACATGGTATTATTTCTGCATGAACTAAGGTTTCACATAAGTAGATCCAATGTGTTTTCTGACCTACATAATAATTAAAATGACGTGAGACAAACTGTATGGTGTGCAAAAAATATGTAAAAGTAGAACAAATTAACGAATACTAAATACATTCTCAATTGTTTTAAAAGTAGGTGAAAGATATGCTTAGTAAAATATACCTAACTACCGTTATAAATATAGGTACTTTGATTTCCTTAACATCATTGGTTGCAAAAAACGTAATAAGCAAACGATATGAGTAAAAACATGCGTTTTTTATCTATGCGCGAACACGTAAAGAAAAATTTGGAGACGAACTCAAGTTCATTGAACTCTGGCTGTTTAAAAATAAGTGCCTGCCTACACAAATGCGAATTGGACATGTCATTAACTATTTTAAAATCTCTGCAACACGTGGGTTGCCCTAAATATTTTTTTTTACATGCCAATAGATAAATAAAAAAGTGTCTTTGGCTTACAAGGGCGAGGTCAGAATGAAGGTAAGTTTCTGTAAAATAGGAAGTGTGCATTCGCCGTTTGCTAACAAAATACCTCTTTATCTTTATTTTGCTATTCAATGTAAAGATTTTACCAGATTATGCTATTTAGGTGAAGGTTAGGCAGTTGTTAGTAGTGTAGTGCCGTTAAAATCAATAACGTCAGATCTCTTGTATACCTACTGCGTTTTCTTTTTTCAGCCAGTATTTTGTTTTTTTCAGTCAATTTGACACATTCGGTTTATCTTATTATAAAGTGGATTATTTGTTGTATTATAGTTTATATATTTGTAAAACCTTCGAAATTACTGGACTGGATTGAATAATTATTTCACTTATGGGAAGCTATTCTATGCTGCGGAAAACCTAAAACCTAGTATTGGTTCGATTTAGGTTCTTTTATACTGATCAGATCATGCAAAATGTTTGCTTTTCTTTTAAGATCAGAAAAACGAATCACTTTACACCTCATCTACGCAGCACAAATATTTTTGGAATCTGTTCATTCTTATGTTAAACATTATGTTATCATTTCATTCTAGGTTGGTATACTGTTGAGAGAACTATGCAAGTTACACGGTGTACCAGAACCTCCAGATTTGGATTCCTTGTCACTTCCAGTGCATCCAGCGCCAC
The DNA here is from genome assembly GCF_030705265.1 of Helicoverpa armigera. Classification (NCBI taxonomy): domain Eukaryota; kingdom Metazoa; phylum Arthropoda; class Insecta; order Lepidoptera; family Noctuidae; genus Helicoverpa; species Helicoverpa armigera. The sequence goes on along the minus strand of NC_087136.1, from coordinate 7,585,463 downwards.
AGCAGAGGTTAGTATTCCATTTTTAAATTATTTCTTAAAACCTTGAAGGTTTATAACCTCCTTGAATAGTGTAAAAAAGATAAAGGAAAGGCTTAAAAAAGGACAACAAAGCTGAATTAAATACAAAGGCTCATGTTAAATAAAGAGTAAGTTGTCACAAACAATCGATGTATTGTAATGCATAATATCCGGGCTTTTAAAATAGCGAGAAATAATAGGTTTTCTTAGTAAAAACCGAAGACTTTCATATAATGTATTTTCAACAAATTTATTTAACGCAACGTGAACGGTTTTTAAATGAAACCTTACTAACTTTTTGTCATGACAGTGAAAATTTGTCGACTAAGAAATAATACAATCAAGGTCAAATTGTTTGCAGAAATTATCTGAAGATTACTCATCTTGCGTGCCATGATAATCACTAATTTGTACTGATTAATTATTACATGAGGTTTAAGTTTTTTGGATCTCGGATTTAGTCACGAATCTAGGATTTGAAATGATTATAATGTTAATTTTTATAGTTACATAAAATTCTTATTCAGAATATCTTTAAAACTATATCTAGTTTCGGGACCATTGAACTTCTTCTTCAATATGAACATACGTTTTATTTTAGACTTAAAAAAAACAAACAATATCCTCAAGACCGTTCACTTCATAACAGAATCTTCTGGAATGTTCTAGAGTTCCAAGTGTGACGTCAAACGGCGCAGAATCCGGCACAGAAGAGGACGAGGAGATGGCGGCTGAGGAGGATGAATCTGAGGGTGAAGACGACTTGCCACTAGAAATGGTCGACGACGCTGGACGGAGCAACAAAGTAAGTTATACTTTCTTATAGTACTTACACAACTCCAGTGTAACCGGTTGCAGCTGGGTGTTTTACGAGGAGCAACTGTCTAACTAACAAAGCTGTGTCCACATTTGATTTGGTGGGAAATCATCAAATTTTTGTACCCTTCCGCTGTGGGTGCAGTGGGATGTAGTGTCAGACTTTTACTGAATAAAACCTCTGTGTACCGGCGGTAACTCTTTCGAACATACCGCAGCCCCGTGTTTGCAGATTTTATTATATTTGTGAAAGTAGCAAAAATTTTGCACATAATACCTGGGTACAGAGGTTTTTGAAGTCATATAGCATTTTATCTAAGTGTAGTTTTAGGTGACCGATGTCCCACATTAGTAATCTTTGGAAATAAAGCGTAGTTTTAATGTCGTAAAACGCGATTAAAAGTAATTGACCGATACCCATCTATATGTACGTACAGGTACAAGTTAATAAATGCAAGGAAATTGCAGGATTAGCCGTAATTACTTTGTCCATTTATTAATACATATATTGTATCGAAAATAAACCAATGGTCTCCGTGTTTTGTATGTTTATTAAGTTATAGTTTACAAATTATATTTTGGTCCATGACATACCTCTGAATAGATATTTATTTGTCATTGTAACTTCCCTTGCATTTTATCATGTCGGATTAAGTGTTTAAATTGATGTGTTTAATTCTTAGTGAAAGAGTAAAGTCATACTATTTAATACTATGTTTATAATAACTATGATCTTCACGACCATTATATCTTTCTTTTATCTTTTAACTGTAAGAAAATTCAATGAATGTAAGCATGACTTTCAAGTTCGACTTTGTATCATATTAAATGGAAATATGAATTTATTTATGCAATTTTCACCTGCATAATGATTGTTTGTTGTTATTCACCTACATTACTGTATGTTAATCTCGTGTGTCAATGTCGTATAATTTGTGCCACAACTATGGCTTATTAAAATGAATATGCAAATGCAGCTCATTAATATGAAATTACATATTTTCTTCACAAACACTTAGCCGAATGGCTTTCCATTCATGTTTATCTATACAGATAGCTGTGTCTTTCAGAACGTCTTAACACTATTTCTTGGAGATCGTTAACTATTTGATAATTGTTTCAATTTTAGCGAAATATAACATTTGAAAGTGCATCAAGTCATAAAATTTGTTCTCACTCACATTCTCAGGGTTGTGTTTTAGGAATCCACTTGTTATTTCTTCTGAACAATCCAGTGACCAATTCGTGACACAGCACATTCTCTCGAATATCAATCAATTAGAGATCTAATTGGGACTAAAATTCGGGCAATTTGGGCTTAACATTACTCAAATCCGAAAAAAGATCAATGCCCCAGTATAAAAATCGGTGCTATTAACATTAGTGAAGCCTGAAAGAAAGTTAATGCCCCCTCATTCTCCCTGAATCTTATACCACAGTAACATAATAACTAACACAAACGTCCTTATATAATAATTAACATAAAAACTTATTATATTCCAGGACGACATGGAAACAGAACATTTAGCGACACTTGAGCGGCTGCGGCAGAACCAACGAGCGGACTACCTGTCGGGCAGCGTGTCGGGCAGCCTGCAAGCCACAGACAGACTCATGAAGGAGTTACGGGACATATACCGCTCATGCTCCTTCAAGAACAATATGTATTCTATTGGTGAGTAACTTTTATGCCCAAGAAAATTCACAAATAAAAATAGAATATTTCGGAATGTTAGGTAGAGATCTTGACTAACTTTTTGTCGTCACACAACATTGCGTTATGAAGAGACAATTTTTACTTAGCGAAAACTTAATTGGATATACCATCAGGGTCATCTTTTCTTACAACGTAGGAAATTCGTTCGTTTTGCACAGATTCATTACTCTTACACAAATAAGAATAAAAAAGTGGTTAAAAATATTAATCGGAACATTTATTTTGACACTTTGGCTTAACAAACTTAATATCGGATTCATATTAAGATTCACAGACATAGCCATATTCACATTGACACTATGCTATACATAATACCCAAACTATTCTGCCATTGAGCGCGTGCTCGCAATGGTTAAGCTGTCTGACCTCATGACCTTACCCAATCACACAATCATAGTCTATTCACTGTTATTGTACATGTATTTATAATATGACAGGGCTTGTATAGATTTTTGTACCTTTTTCTTTTTTAAACAGTCAATGCTTTGTAGAGTTGCTGGGCCTATTCTATCGAACATTAGCTATGTGCTTGCAAACATATAAAAGTAGTGTCCATATTTTACTAATTTTAAGGCGGGTAAAAATATGAAAAAAAAATTACTGATGATGGATATGTTCTGTTATTGATTCTGAACCACCAGTTTTTTATGCACTGCTTAAAATGCAACCCTGTTTATCATCAGGGTTTGGAAAGAAGTCCTCACCAACTCGGTTGAAACCACTAGAGAAACCTAGTGTTCATACATTAAGACAAAAATAAACACACACTTCCACAACTGGCCCGTCTTTATCTTATCGCTACAGCGATTTATCCCACGTGTCAACAACACAGTCATTAATCAGTTGACCACATTCCGCAATTTGTTACCAATCCTTCCCGCTTCGGTGCTCAGGCGGCCATCTTATCTTATAATTTTAGTGTGCATCGTAGCATATCGTTCTTGAAATTTACTTATGTGATGCGCAAAATGCAATGTTTTTGCATATTATGTTGTGTGCATACAAAAGAGTCTGCTTGAAACAAAACAAACTTTTATAAATTTGCGATTTATGAGTCGTAAATGATAAGTTGCATATGTACCTCAATATTCCACGTGACATCAATATTTATTTCACATCGCCTTATCCCGAATTATGCTGGGGTTGGCTTCTAGTTTTAACTGGATGTAACTGAATAGCAGTGTTTTAGAGCTACCATTTCTCTGACCTCTTCAACCCATTAACCCTCGTAACTTAATAACCCTTTGGCAATATTGTAGTCAGACTTTCGGGCTGCTGACTACCTATTCCTAATAATAATATTTCACCTACTAACCGGTATTTTTTTCTTTATTCCAGAGTTAGTAAACGATTCCTTATACGAGTGGAACATAAGGCTCCGCTCGGTGGACCCTGACAGTCCGCTACACAACGACTTATTAGTCCTCAAAGAGAAAGAGGGCAAGGACTCAATACTCCTCAATATCATGTTCAAAGAGACTTACCCCTTCGAACCGCCCTTCGTTAGGGTCGTGTACCCGATTATATCAGGTAAGAATCTGACAATAAGTAGATCAAATTATAAGGAAAGAGTATTAATTAAAATTATCTGCTTTGGCTTATATAACTCATATTATAGGAAAAATGAAGCTACTGCTTGACCTGATTTCCTTCACCTACTTATTTACTGGTTGACTCGATATTCCCTTGGGAGTACTTCTACTCGGGAGACTGAAAGACAGCTAGCTGGTATAGTTATCGGCACGGATCCGAAACACGGAGTAACTTGTCTTGAATAAATGGTCACCCATCTATGGCCAACCACGCTAAGCATTCCTTATAATGGATTGCCTGTTGCGACTGTTACTTAGCCAAGAGCTAGTCACGAAGTAAATAATAACTAAGATAAATGCGGTTTCTGGACATTACTTTTTTCACATGCTTATTGATTTTTACATTCCTATTGTGCCTATTGTAATCCTGTTTTTATAATTCTCAGGAGGCTACGTGCTAGTAGGCGGCGCGATATGCATGGAGCTGCTGACGAAGCAGGGCTGGTCGTCGGCGTACACGGTGGAGGCGGTGATCATGCAGATCGCGGCCACGCTGGTGAAGGGCAAGGCGCGCATACAGTTCGGCGCCACCAAGGTGGTGTCGCAGTCGCAGTACAGCCTCGCCCGCGCGCAGCAGAGCTTCAAGTGCCTCGTGCAGATACACGAGAAGAATGGTACGGAGTTTGTGTTTTTTATGGGGATATGGGAGAAATTTTTCACTTTTTAGAGGCATTTTTTGGTTTAAAAGAGTAAAAGAATACTTCTTGGGGTAAGAGAGTAATAAAACAATTTAACAGCAACACCGTTGTAGCTTTTAAGCAATTATAACTGCAATATACCTGTGGTTCCAACCAACTGTATTTTTTCGATTGATATTGAGTAGTCCCGATTGACCAATGTTCACCACGGTTATGCATGCATACAGCTCTTTATAAATATTATTTTTACATTATGTACTTATAAGTCTTCCATTTATAAATGTTTCCCTAGGGTTCTTATTTTCCACTTCTACTCAACTACGAAAATACCTAAGATCTCTGAGTGTATGAATATGTTTGAAACATTTAATTAACACATATTTGTGTCTTTCCAGGATGGTTCACACCGCCGAAGGAGGACGGCTAATGCAGGCCGCCTCCCTGCCGTTACATTTAAGACTAAACGTGTGACAGTAACGCCCAAACAAACAAACAACCACTCCAAATTTTACAAGTGACTATGAGTTTGCGTGAAACTTTGCATTATGATTCCATTATGATGTTTTTATTATTGAGACGCAATTATGTATGTGTTAAGTATGACTGGAGACTATGTCGATAACTCGAGTATTCTACGTGTACTTTAATCGTTAAGTGCTGTTCTAAGATGTGCGGGCGTTCGCGAGAGACTATACAAGACTTATAGGAAATGTTTAACTGTGTAACGTTTTTGTAATCATTAATTTCTCAGAAAGTTATCCATATGGTAGCCTTAGACGTTACTGGAGTGTAAAGTTGAAAAAAATTCTTTGCATTTCTTTTTAGTTATTGAAATAAAAAACCTGTGATTCTTATACTGTATTTTGTTTGACCCTGCTTTCGACCTTGTAATATACATAGCTGGTTAATTTAATTTTAATGATACAAAATATACAATTTATGAATTTATATTTTTTTACTCATGTCCATAATTTTTAAGTTATATATCACGTTTCACCAATTTAAAACACCGTAGCACTCAGGCTGAGTCGAGATCACATAAACATCTCATCTTAAATTTAGTCTCTTAAGTCATTGTCTTACAATTTTGATTTCTTATTAGATTTATTGAATTTCATCAAAGCTATCAGTCCATCTGCATGTTCTTTACCACCGGGAGTGTTAATCCTTTTACAGTAATCCTTGTCACTCATATTCTTGTACCATCGTTTTAGTTTAGGGAATCTGAAAGTAAAATATACAGTGGTAAGAGTACAGATCTATGACAAAATATAATACAGTTTTTGCTAACTACTAATATCATGTATAACAACTATACATAGTTATATTAGTTATCATCATAAGAAGCGTTGGGAAGTTTGTGCAAAATAAATAAGTCTTTAACGAACCTCTTTTCATCGATAGGAACTAATTTAACCAGTGTTGCCATAGTTGAGACAATGCTTAAATCCGCAATAGTAATTACATTGTCCGCCATATACAAGTTTTCGCTTAAATAGTCTTCAAGAATTGAATATGCGTCGACTATGTTCCTCACCATGCTTTTGGACATCTCTTCCAGTCTTCCCATGTAGGTAGGAGCCTGGAAATAAATTCGGAGTCATTTTGGTGTAATTAAATCCTCCTTTCAGGATAATAGTAGTGTTGCAAGATGAAATTTTTATTTGTTAGTTTATTAGAGTCCCTTTTACATCTCATATTTCCTAGTCCCACTAAAAACAAAGCTGCTTTTAGCGTTTTGCTTATTGTTCTTTTGTAGCATTCAAGAAAAAGGTCGAGTACTCCATTAATTTTTATTTTTTTAACGCCCGCATTGAACATCAAACGGTCAACAGCCAGATCTGTGCGTTGGCGCTTTTAATTGGTCCTTCTTGTATACTTAGGACGAAAAGTAATGTCGCCCACATATAATTTCCAATAGGTATTTTCCAATAGTGTTCTGTCTGCGCCCACGAAAATGTGTGGGTGGGACGTGTTTTCTCCAAGCCCGTGCTAACAATTGGCATGGCGACACCTTGAGAGCCAAGTAAGTATCTTCAAAAACAATACAGAAATGTACTTACCATAACAGTCCTCAGTCTTTGAAATAAAACTCCACAGTCAAAGAATAGTCTTTGATGAACTGTCGCTCGCTTTCTGCTGTCAGTAGGATACAGTTGCGAATGTTCAGGTTTTCCATATTTATCCAAAAGGTATATCATTATTGCATGGCTGGAACAACAGAAACACAAAATATTAATAAATTCGGACTGTTTCTATTATTTAGAGATACTTATGTACCTATGTAGTAGGTAGGTACAAAGTTTTTTTTTGCCTACCTGTCAGCAAGCCAAAAGTCTCCCTCGTCTAGTATTGGTATAGTTCTCATCGGATTTTTCTGAAATAAATGTTCCTTAATAAAGACATTATTCTCACGAATATAATAATTCCAGTGATTTCAGTTCTCGATGTGACGTGCAAATATAAAAAATATCGACAAAACAAGTACAAAACCAGAATGACAATTGTTTAATTTCGAACAATAACATTTTTGATTCGAGGAAGTTCGCTGTCCAGTAAGTACCTAAGTACCTAATTAAGTTTTAACGAATTGCAATGTTTCTAATTAATTTAACTAATTAAATGAAGCATTTTAAATCGAGATGCAAACTTATTCTAGTTACTTATCTACAAGCTACATTATTTTCGTACGTACCTTCTTTAGTTCAGGAACATCTTGCTCCCGTAACACTGGATTCAAAGTCCTCTGCTCGACATCCAGTCCCAATATATCAATGACCATCATCACAGCTCTGGCCGGAGGACTGGGGTCAGCTTTGTACAATATCGGCTTCATATTAATAACCTTTTAGTGAAGATACAAATAAAATAACATGATTAAAAATCAATATTTACCTAGTCACAATGTGGGAAGAGAAATAACACTGAATTTCGGGAAATTTTCACTGGTTAATGCGATTTTCTTGCATAAAAAGATGTTAACGAGTCATCAACACAATTTTAATTGGTAAGGAGGTAGATAATGCCTTCACTGATCGCCTTAAGTTCGAGGAAAAATAAAAAATCCGATCTACCTACCTTAGCTTTATTTTTTTTATAATTATAAATCCGTTGGGGGTATTGATGATTAATTTACTACTGAGCTATGAACCTTCTAAATGAACTTTGTTTCGTAATAGATATTATTTAGAGTCGAATTATCTGTAATCTTTGACTGATAACAATATTATCTCGTACCTATATCGCGATATGATGGCTTTATATTTAACAAACAATTTAAGATGCTGTCGGCTACCTAAAATAGGTAGGTATACCTACCTACATCTAAAATATTTAAGTTTTGTCACAGAATTTAACCTAAAAAAATCAGTAGGTCTGTAGCTAATTAAATAATGTGCTTCAGGGTGCATGCTGTGCTTTTGGATTTAATTATAAACTACATTGTATTAGATTTATTGTTTTCAGTAAGTACTATAAATAGAAAAATATACTTGATTATCATCGTGTTTCCATTTTAATGGACATCAAGCAAATTATCTACTTACCTTTATCCAATTGTACAAGCATTACGTACCCTTAATTTGGTAGCACATTGACGTAAGTAGGTATATAACCAGCGTATAGTTTGTTAATGAGTTGTATCTCCGTAGTTTTGTACTAAACACTGATGAGGTCAATGTCCATTGCCGTATACCTGAACTCGTTTTCTATCAAGCAGCATCACTTAGTAGTTATGCCTGATTTCAACAGATGGCAGCATAGTTGCGCAAACACTAAAAATAAGGATTGTAGAAATAACCATCACATTACCAAATGAGAACCTACTAAATGAATTTAATAGCATTGATGGCACTGAGCATTTCCTTCTCTATGTACTTCCATGTTCTATCTTATGTATGTAGGTACCTAGTGCAGTCACCATTGACAACCCTACTATCTAGCTTCCTTAGGTACGTAGATACGTAAAGGGCCTTAGACCTTAACCCTCTTATTATAAAAACTGCCGCAAGTAGTGGTTTAAACCCGACTGAAGCCCTCTTATTATAAAACGCGGTATCAAATAAGTATCGGCTTTTGTACTACCTTTAATCCACCTTTAAGTACGACCTTGAAAAAACGTTATTACAAAACGCAGTTTATCGCAAGTCCTATTACTATCTGTAGTACAAAAGATAAACCATCGAGCCCCCTAGTTTAACTGCAGTACTTAGTCGACAAACGTCAAATTCCGACATTATTTACTTTTGAGGTTATTTGTTTTGTGATGAAAAAACGAAAGTGGATATAAATATGTGTGATTTGGAATACTTGGATGTGTTAGAATACTATTGAGAGTGTCCGGGGACCCAACAGAATGCGTCATCGACAAAATCTCTTCAAATTACCTGACGACAATTTTCGATATAAATATCGATTTACGTTTTTCGAAATAATAGTCAATTGAATGCATGATGATAATCCAGGATGATCCTATGATGCTCAACTGGGCTCGCCATAAAGTAAGTAGCCTTTACAGTGCAAGTAGGTTGCCAAAACATCCTAATTAATTGTATACGAGTCAAAGTTTTTATTATGGATGTTTGTTTATGTTCCACACATAAACTACCACATAGATTTTGATGAAACTCCGAAAATATATCAGATTATCATACAGTCCTCGTAAACAACATAACAACCATCGACAGTGTGTCGAACAGGGTGATATACCTAATACTCAGAATATCCGAAAGATATTCGCTGAAGGTCATTCAGGTATACGCACCGACCTCGTCACACTCCGATGATGAGGTGGAGACTATGTATGAGGACGTGAGTAGGGCCATACATAGTTCCAAAACCCACTTCACTGTTGTTATGGGGGATTTTAACGCTAGGTTGGGCAAGAAAAGCGGTGATGAGTTGAGAGTGGGGCAATTTGGATATGGGCAACGGAACCCTAGGGGACAGAGGCTGGCTGACTTTCTGGAGAAAGAGGAACTCTTCATGATGAACTCTTTCTTCCAGAAGCCGCCTCACAGGAAATGGACCTGGTTGAGTCCCGATGGTTTCACGAGAAACGAGATAGACTTCTTCATGACCGACAAGAGACGGATATTCAGTGATGTCTCTGTGATCAACAGGGTAAAAACCGGAAGCGATCACCGAATCGTAAGAGCCTCACTGAATATCAATGTTAAACTTGAAAGGTCCAGTCTGATGAAGTCTACGCTCCGACCTACTCGGTCCCATATTCAAAACCCGGAAAGCTTTCAACTCGAGCTCTCAAATCGCTTTGCTTGCCTCGAGAACTTAGTGTCAGTGGACGAGATCAACGACGGGCTAGTGGAAACTGTCCGCACGGTAGGGGCTAAGCTTTTTAGACCTTGCCGTAAAGATAGGCCTCATAAACTGACCGACCAAACCTTAAACCTCATGGCTGAACGACGCTTGCTACAGTTGCAGTCTTCCCACGACGCGAAGTCATATAGGCAGCTCAATAGACGAATATCCAAGTCCTTGCGACACGATCTGCGTCTCTTTAATACGAATCGTGTTAAAGAGACCATACAGCGAAACCAAGGCTCCAAAGTGTTCGCAAAGGACAAGTCTATTGGGCAAAGCCAGATGACTAAGCTGAAACGGGAGGATGGCAGCATAGCGTCGACCAAGGCAGAGGTTTTAGGCGAGATTGAGAGGTTCTATGGACAGTTATACACTTCGGTCGCAAAGCCCGTCAACAGCTTGGCAGGAGATCCAAGAGCCAAGCTGTCCCGACATTATACCGAAGATATCCCGGACATCAGTCTGTACGAGATTAGGATGGCCCTGAAGCAGCTTAAGAACAACAAGGCGCCGGGTGAGGACGGAATCACTTCAGAGCTTCTGAGAGCGGGTGGAACACCGGTACTTAAAGTCCTCCAGAAGCTCTTTAACTCCGTCCTGTCCGAGGGCAAAACGCCTGAAGCATGGAGCAGGGGTGGGGTGGTGTTGTTCTTCAAAAAAGGTGACAACTGCCTGTTGAAGAACTACAGACCCATCACACTTCTAAGCCATGTTTATAAGCTGTTTTCAAGGGTTATCACGAACCGTCTCGAACACAGGCTTGATGACTTCCAGCCTCCCGAACAAGCCGGTTTCCGAAGAGGCTTTAGTACCATAGACCACATCCATACGCTGCGGCAAGTTATACAGAAGACCGAGGAGTATAACTTGCCATTATGCTTAGCGTTTGTGGACTATGAGAAAGCCTTCGATTCGGTGGAAACATGGGCGGTACTTGAGTCACTCCAGCGATGCCATATTGACTATCGGTACATCGAGGTGTTGAAGTGTTTGTATAATAACGCCACCATGTCGGTCCGAGTACAGGAGCATAGCACGAAGCCGATTCCATTGAGAAGAGGCGTAAGACAGGGGGACGTTATCTCCCCGAAACTGTTTACCGCCGCAATGGAAGACGCCTTCAAGCTCCTGGAATGGCAAGGACTTGGCATCAACATCAACGGCGAATACATCACTCACCTTCGGTTTGCCGACGACATCGTAGTCATGGCAAAGTCGATGGAGGAACTCAGTATGATGCTCGAGGGCCTCGACCGAGTTTCACAACGGTGGGCCTGAAAATGAACATGGACAAGACGAAAATTATGTCAAATGTCCATGTTCAGCCCACCCCAGTCTCTGTTGGAGCTCGGTACTCGAAGTTGTTGACTCATATATCTACCTAGGACAAGTAGTCCAATTAGGTAGGTCCAACTTCGAGAAAGAGGTCAACCGCCGAATCCAACTCGGCTGGGCAGCGTTCGGGAAACTACGCAATGTCTTTTCGTCCGACATACCTCAGTGCCTCAAGACGAAAGTCTTCAACCAATGTGTGTTACCAGTGATGACTTACGGCACCGAAACGTGGTCTCTCACTATCGGCCTCATCTCAAAGCTCAAAGTCGCTCAACGAGCTATGGAGAGGGCTATGCTCGGTGTTTCTCTACGTGATCGAATCCGAAACGAGGAGATCCGTAGACGAACCAAAGTGACCGATATAGCCCACCGGATTAGCAAGTTGAAGTGGCAATGGGCAGGCCATATTGCTCGCAGAGCAGATGGCAGATGGGGCCGAAAAGTGCTGGAGTGGAGACCACGGACTAGCAAGCGCAGCGTAGGACGTCCACCAACGAGGTGGACAGACGACCTTATAAAGGTCGCCGGAAGACGCTGGATGCAGGTCGCTTCCAACAGGTATCTGTGGAGATCAAAGGGGGAGGCCTATGTTCAGCAGTGGACGTCCTATGGCTGAGATGATGATGATACAGTCTATTGTTTATTTGCAGATTCAAGACTATTTTGGCGTTTCGCACGCCGTATCTCTGCCAGTAATATGCAATGTTTGTAAAAGACTGGAAGCTTGCTAAAATGTACAAAAATGCCTAGATGAGAAAGGGAACAAGATTGTGTGATGAAGAACAGTGTCCAACATGTATCAGTGCATTTGACTGTATAAATAGACATCGGAATAAAATATAATTTTCTACTTTTATGTTGTTTCAAATGTTTCATTTTCTTTTGGTAATTTAATGCACACGATATTCTGTGTGTAGGTAAGTTATTGTGCACTTAATTTTGAAGAGGTTCTAATTAGATGCACAACGTGTTATTTAATCATTTAAATCGGGATGAAAATAATCCAAATTATTTCTAACCTAAAAACAAAACAACTCGGATACGCGCGCTGACGTTCCGTTATACGCGCAAACTCGATAGTTGTTTAAAAGAGAATAATTGGATCATGTATATCGTTAAAAGATACTAGAAATATAAAATTACCTTTAAATAATAAAAAGTAATATTTTCTACTGCAGAGGTATTTTTTTATTATCATAGTTATTTATTTTTCATCAAAATAGACTTAACAAAATAATGTAAAAAGGAACGGCGCATAGAATTCGGAACGATTGAGCGAATGATTTAAATATTTGTTGCTTATAATCTGTGGATATTATTTGAACCACACACACATACAGACAAATCGAAGTACTAAACAGTCTTCTCTTAGTCTACGTTTTGTAATAAGGATGTCAAGACTATCGTAAGTACCGTAACAAACCAAGACGTCTTCAGTCGGGTTTAAACCACTACTTGCGGCAGTTTTTATAATAAGAGGGAAGACGTCTTGGTTTGTTACGGTACTTACGATAGTCTTGACATCCTTATTACAAAACGTAGACTAAGAGAAGACTGTTAAGTACTTCGATTTGTCTATGGTTCAAATAATATCCACAGATTATAAGCAACAAATATTTAAATCATTCTTTCAATCGTTCCGATTTCTATGCGCCGTTCCTTTTTACATTATTTTGTTAAGTCTATTTTGATGAAAAATAAATAACTATGATAATAAAAAAAATATCTCTGCAGTTGAAAATATTACTTTTTATTATTTAAAGGTAATTTTATATTTCTAGTATCTTTTAATGATATACATGATCCAATTATTCTCTTTAAACAACTATCGAGTTTGCGCGTATAACGGAACGTCAGCGCGGTTATGTTTTGTTTTAGGTTAGAAATAATTTGGATTATTTTCATCCCGATTTAAATGATTAAATAAGACGTTGTGCATCTAATTAGAACCTCTTCAAAATTAAGTGCACAATAACACACACAGATATCGTGTGCGAAAATGAAACATTTGAAACAACATAAAAGTAGAAAATTATATTTTATTCCGATGTCTATTTATACAGTCAAATGCACTGATACATGTTGGACACTGTTCTTCATCACACAATCTTGTTCCCTTTCTCATCTAGGCATTTTTGTACATTTTAGCAAGCTTCCAGTCTTTCCAAACATTGCATATTACTAGAGATACGGCGTGCAAAACGCCAAAATAGTCTTGAATCTGTAAATAAACAATAGACTGTATGATAATCTGATATATTTTCGGAGTTTCATCAAAATCTATGTGGTAGTTTATGCGTGGAACATAAACAAACATCCATAATAAAAACTTTGACTCTTATACAATTAACTAGCTGTTGCCCGCGACTTCGTCTGCGTGAGCAATATAGAATTACCAATTTCGTTTATTTAATCATTTATTGCTCAACCCCCGTAGGTAATAGCGTGATAATATATAGCCTATGTGTTGAACCGGCCCCCAGGTAATAGTCATGTAAAATTTGATTTAAATCCATGCAGTATTTTTTAAGTTTATCCGGGACAAACAGACATACAGACAAAAATTCTAAAAACTACATATTTGGGTTCAGAATCGATTATGGATCACCCCCCAAGTATTCTTTTAAAAAAATATTCAATGTACAGTTTTGACTTTCCTATCATTTTATTATATGTATAGATGGGGGTTGAATGGGGGTTGAATTAATCAAAATCGTATTTAAGCGAACGTCATCATAAAATTCTGATTCGTCATCAGGACTTCTTTATAAAATCTAAGAAGATGTATACAAACTTTCATCCCCTACTTTCTTAAGGGTTGCCTACGCCATAGTAGCTTTATGCATGCAAAGTCTCAGTCCGATCGGTTTAAAATTGACAAAATACAAACTTTCATCCCCTATTTTATCCCCTTGGGGGTAGAATTGATCAAAATCCTTTCTTAGCGGATGCCTACGTCATAACATCTACCTGCATGCCAAATTTCAGCCCGATCCGTCCAGTGGTTTCAGCTGTGCGTTGATAGATCACTATGTCAGTCAGTCAGTCAGTCACCTTTGAGTTTTATATATTTAGATTAGGATGTTTTGGCAACCTACTTGCACTGTAAAGGCTACTTACTTTATGGCGAGCCCAGTTGAGCATCATAGGATCATCCTGGATTATCATCATGCATTCAATTGACTATTATTTCGAAAAACGTAAATCGATATTTATATCGAAAATTGTCGTCAGGTAATTAGAAGAGATTTTGTCGATGACGCATTCTGTTGGGTCCCCGGACACTCTCAATAGTATTCTAACACATCCAAGTATTCCAAATCACACATATTTATATCCACTTGCGTTTTTTTCATCACGAAACAAATAACCTCAAAAGTAAATAATGTCGGAATTTGACGTTTGTCGACTAAGTACTGCAGTTAAACTAGGGGGCTCGATGGTTTATCTTTTGTACTACAGATAGTAATAGGACTTGCGATAAACTGCGTTTTGTAATAACGTTTTTTCAAGGTCGTACTTAAAGGTGGATTAAAGGTAGTACAAAAGCCAATACTTATTTGATACCGCGTTTTATAATAAGAGGGTATACCTTCAAAAGGTGTAGCCATCACATCATCATCCTCCATCATCATAGGCTTTATATTGTCCCATTGCAGGACACAGGTCACTTCCCATATAGCGATGGAATCACCATGCTGTTTTCATCTGTTGAAAAAAAGGGTTACCTATTTTTTTTTGTAATCTCACATTAGCAGAGTTCACCGTCCTAAAATTCTATTCCAGATCCATCATGTTACCTAAGAACATTAAGAAAGTGTATGTTCGTGACTTATCTTTGACAAATGAGAAGGGCTTAAAACTAAACGTTTGTAAAACATATTTCTCTTTTTCTTAAAAAAATGAAAACTCTTTATTTTGATTGATGTGCAAAGACGTGGTTTTTAAAAAGCCATTTAAGCAAATAACTTATCTTAAGTTGACAAGCTGTCATTATTTTTGTTTATGTAGCTAACCGAACCAAATATTTTAACGAGTGTTATCGGCAAAGTTTGACCTATGCCATTTATAAATTGTCTCGTTGTCTCATTATTTTGACATGAAACGTTAAAACGTTTCAGGTGTCTCCTGAAATTGTGTGAATAGTTTTATGATTTAAACTTTGACTGTAATAATAAAACGGGCCATTAAAACGCTCTGTAGGTACACTTAGGCCACTGGGCCTTCAGGACACACTACAGTTGGTATAAGTACCTACCTACATAGAACTCAAAAAAATAACTATCAACGAAATAGAAACGATGGTACGTACTACTAGGTACTTTCGTCTGGGCAATGCTATCTCCATATATTTTTATTGGCTATCTATGGTTTGACCCCACCACCATTTAATCTCGCGACCGTTTGCATTATTTAGCGTCACAAATATTCCATTTGAGATTACGTCTGTTCATAAGTAATGTTTGTTTTCGATTACGTTATTCAACAATCTGTTTTTAAACTTGACCTTTGTAAACGTTGACAAGGGTCATTGGCCTCAATTATCATTATTTATATGTAGTGTCCCTAAGTCCGAAGCGAGCCTAAACTGCGGTTGGATCCTTTAGCGTTGTCGCTTAATACTGGCCCTTAATTTATAGTTCCCAGCCGTTTGTCCAGGGGTTATTTCGCATCTATTTTGTCATGTGTACAAACCTGCTATTTCCTATATCATTATATCCCTTGTTCTATGGAAATTCTTGCCTGCGGATGAATTACAGATGATACAATAGGTACCATAAACCTTTGTCTCTCATGGCAAATGTAATATATATGTATGTATATATGTTATGTTTATGTATTATTGTCCATATATTCTATA
This sequence comes from Helicoverpa armigera, assembly GCF_030705265.1. Lineage (NCBI taxonomy): Eukaryota > Metazoa > Arthropoda > Insecta > Lepidoptera > Noctuidae > Helicoverpa > Helicoverpa armigera. The sequence goes on along the minus strand of NC_087136.1, from coordinate 7,569,164 downwards.
TATATATATTTTTTTTAATTCTTCTTTGCATGTAGATTATATTAAAAGCTGCACCTACCACTGCTATTTCCCCACCACCCAAAGGTAGACTGGGAGAAAACGCCTAAGGCGTTAAGTCCGCCATTGTACTATTTGTGCAAAAAGTGTTATAAATAAATAAATAAATAATACTACCATACTCCAGATTGGATTTGACTACAAACATAAGTACTTAGTAGTTGGCAATATAATGTAAAAAAGCAAAATAAATTGGCTCTTCATACTTTTAGCTCTCACTAAATACCTTCGTGCCTATTTTGTTCACTTATATTTTGTACACAAAAGCAACCACTTAGGGCACACAGCCTTCTAATGAAACTAAACTTTATTTTGGTAATTCAGTTACGAGGTTCAGGAAGTATAAGTTCAGTCTAAAGGAAAACAAAACATCCTTATTCAATTATAACTATTTTGGAAAAATATAAAAATTAAGCAAAATAAAATCGAGCATTTGAACTATCTTTATAAGAAGCAAGTCTTCTATTATTTTTGTAGCAGAAAATAAATAAAATAATGATGGTTTTGGTGAATTATTATCAAAATCCTCGCGGCCACAAAAAGGGTTTACTTACACGTGTTTCGTAATATAAATCCTGTCTATTTCTGGTTCCTTACGATTATCATTATAATTTTCTTCGGCCTTGGTTAATTGGAGTTATAAGAATCTTTGAAAGGTCTATCCTATCTACTGAAATCAGAATCGCGCCCACACAAGGACAAGATAAACATCATAATATTATATTCGAAAGAGAATTTAAATACAAGAAAAACATGTTTAATATCCTACTAATATTATGAAAGCTTAATAATATAAAATTGCGAAAGTGTGTTTGTTACTCTTTTACGAAAAAACTTTGATTTTGGTGAAACTCGTCAGCTTATATACCAGAATAAATAAACAAAGCATATCTATGAGCAAGTAGACTAGATACTTTTTTATCTATGTGTGAAAAGTGATCCCCTCGGGATACAACTGGAACCGCGAGCAGAAGCTAGTTATAAATAATTAAAAAATATGATGCGAGTGATCTTTTTAGACGCAGACATAATGAACTCAATAAAAAAGAACATTACCTACATTTAAAAGTAAATACAATATTATTCGAAACACAATAATGAGTAATTACAACGGTTCTTTACATAAACACTTATAAATAGGTACATAGTAAATTCTTTACAATGAGAAATAATAAACATCTTAAAGACTAAGAAATTAATAAGGTACGTTGGTAAACAAATATGAGACAGATTCGGCGTAATGAGTACGTCTAATAGCCTCAGCTAGCATCACAGATATATCAATCGTTTGTATCTTTGGGCACATCTTCATATTCGCGTCCTGTGGGATCGTGTTTGTGACCACAATGCCTTCAAGGCACGAGTTATTAATCTTCTCGATAGCGTTCCCTGCGAATACTCCATGGGTTAGTATCGCGTAGACTTTAGTAGCTCCAGCCTCGCGTAATGCTTCAGCTCCCTTGACAATTGTGTCGCAAGTATCAGCTAAATCATCAACCATAATCGCTGTCCTGCCTTTTACAGTACCCACAAGGACCGTCGCATCTCCTTCGTTAGCTCTTTCCCTCTCCTTATGAATGATAGCGAAATCAATATCAAGTCTGTCCGCGATGGCAGTCATCCTTTTCACACCTCCAGCATCAGGGGAGACCATCACACTGCTCTTCCAGTCGGCAATGTTTTCCTTAATCCATTTTGTGATGGCTGGTTCCGCGTACAAGTTGTCAACTGGGATGTTGAAGAACCCTTGGATTTGTGAGGAGTGTAAATCGATGGTAATGACGTGGTCGGCGCCAGCGACCGACACGAGGTTTGCGAGCAGTTTAGCTGTGATTGGTGCTCTGCTCTTTTCTTTCTTGTCTTGTCTGGAATATGGGAAGCAAGGGACAACAGCTGTTACTCGGGATGCAGACGCGATCTTACACGCGTTGATCATAATAAACAGCTCCATAAGATTGTCGTTGATCTCCCCGCAGCCACTCTGAACGATGTACACATCCTCACCTCTAACTGATTCGCCAATTTCGACATTAGTTTCTTTGTTGCTGAATTTTTTCGTTGTAGCTCTGCCTAAGTCGATGCCAAGTCTCGCGACGATTCTCTTGGCAATCTCCGGATGTGAGCTACCGGTAAACACTTTGATGTTCGGCATTCTGGCACCAGGGTTGTTGAAACTTCGTTTACGTGGTTCTTCTGTGGGTGTGGGCTCCTTCAAATTATTCTCCGGAATCATATGTTCAGATCGAGAGTGAAGACTTCCTTCACTGGCCGCGTACCACCACAAAATAAGTTGTTATTTGATATAAATGAAGATTTATCTGGGTTCACAAGGAGGTCAGTTCAATATAATCTATGTCCCCCGCAGTGGAACTGTACGCGGTCTTATCCATGTTTCAGTAAACACGCAAATATAAACACTGAGAGCTACTTGTTTATTGATTGAGGCAGAATATTACGTAAAAGTACCGTTTATTACGAAAACGCGCGTAAGAATAGAGAACAAACACATAAGACTATTTTATTGTATTAAGATAAGGGGGTCGGCAAGTGATCTGCCACTAATTGCATCATGACCGATAAAATAATTGCCTACTGTTAGTAACCTGTTTATGCGTTGGCATGGATACAAATAACAATCGATACCGTTTAGTTCTTCTTGCCAAAATATTTAAAGAATTTATTGTGTTGACGTACGATTCTCTTCCTAAAGTAATTGGGTACGTAGACGTACTATGTTTATTTTGGAATCTAAGAGAGGCACTTTAACGGAAATGGTGCGTGGGAGGACCAGCCAAGTTTCGTGACTTGACAACGAAACTAGAAAAGCGTAGGGGATCTACGTAACGGTACAGACTGAGGCCTAATTCTGTAGGATGTAATATTCTTAAAGTGGCGGATAAGCGGTAGATTTCCCTCCAAGATTAAACTCGGCGTCTATTTGAAAACGCCGGATAATTTTACCCGTTTATTTTCTTAAAACGTCTGCCTTGTCATCACACGGTCGAAGTTCATTCACTTAATGAAGACTTCTTACATAATGCGTTACATAGGTTTTAGACAAAGTAATATTTTATTTACGATTGTAAGACAGTTAAGGGAGTGTGGGTGGTCATCCCACTATGACAATTTATAAAGATTACGAACCCTGGCAAGTGGCCGATGCCTAAAGTATTTTTATGAGCGATGAAATAATATTGGTCTTTTGTTATTTGTATTTATTTCTGTTTTAACTAAAATAATCCTATTGTTCATAAGTTTGTATCATCACCCTTCTTATAGTCTATTTTTTTCTAGTTGACCGATTGACTTACATTGACTATTGTCTGAGTGACCTCCACAGATCTAACCAATCGATATCAGTCAAATTCGATACACTACATTTCTCACTCGATCGCCCCGCAACAAGTATGACAATCGCTCGAGTTATTTCATATTACTCTCCGAAATTCTTGTTTGTTTACCGGATAGAAGACAGTACTGACAATCGTATTTTCAGTTGATTAATTAGAGAATATGTATGTAACAGTCACACTGGTCGATGGTCGATCAATAATAATGTTAAGCAACGCTTGGAGAAGTTTTTTTTCTTCATGTACCGTTCAACTTTGCCGTGTTTCGACTTCAACTTCAACTTTGACGATATGTTCAAATATGGGTCCCGGTTGTCATTTAAACATCCTTAGTTAGTCTTTGCGGTCAGTGGGAACCCAGAAGCTCTGAAAATTAGGTTTACCAGGATGTATCTCGGGTTTTTCGGAGCTGATGCAGATAGGCAGCCGGTCCCTGTAAAACACTTGTATTCATCTGCGTCCAGTTAGACTGAAAGCGGACCCTACCAGCGAATCCGAAAGCATATTGAGTTTACTAAACGAAGCTATTGTGACACTAGATTGAAGTAATTTATCTTAGAGACTTATCGATACTGGCAGTCTAATCGCCACTCTATTTCGAGCGTCAGTATAAATGAACGCTGTAGTCAAAATAGTAAAATTTAAATACGCTCGATTCAACATCATTAGTGGAAAGTGAAATGGCACGCGACAGATTAAAGATCAGATTGTTTTATTCGTTTTTATAGCGAACAAAAGGTATTTTTAGTAATTGGGCCATTCAACGATTTTGTAAGATTCTTGGTTGATTTTAATAATTTGATTATTTGAGTTCGGTTCACGGGTCGTCGAATATTGAAATATTTTAAACTAACCCTTTTATTGAAACCCACACATAGCTTGCATGACTTTAAAATTGATTATGAACCTTTAAGCCTGAAAGTACTAACATAGATTTTAAGATTTTTTGTCATGTATCTTCTGAGGTACATTGATCTATATCTAAAATATTAGTTACTTCATATTTCTTTTTACGTAATTAGGTACTCCCTAGTTTCAAGGTCAGTGTCCTAAACGTTTCAATGTGATCATTGTTAAACTATCTTTTGTCCCAGTAAGTTCAGGTACAAAGGGAAAATCATAGTATTCGTCGTTTAGATACTTCAAAAGGAATATTCTAACAACAAAAGCTCATTAGAATTTCTGGGAACCTGAATTTCTGGTCAGGGCTTCCTTTTGAATACGGTTCATCTTTAGTTAGAGGCCAAGTCTTTATTTTGTACTAATTCTTTCCCGCGGTTTCGGTCACGTTGGGAGACACATTTCGTGTAACCGGATAAAAATTAGCAATGTCCTAGATCTCATTATCTGTGTACCGAATATCATTTAAATCTCTTCAGCAATTTTGGCTTTAAAGTGTGACAATCATACAGATAGACAATGTTACTTTAACATTCATAGGTATTGTTAGTAAGGATGCCCTGGTTAGGAAGTCTTTGTCGGTTTATTACATTTCTGTGGCAGAATTTGGGTAGTCTAGCAGTTGATTGTTAAAAATTATCATTACTTAGGAATTTAGTTACAGTTCTACCCGAGTCTTGATGGAGTTCAAGAACCTGGACTTGGTGAATAAGGTGAAAACAATAGGCACGTAGGTATTTTTGACGTTAATTTATTGTACAGGTATTTATGTTGCAGGTAGGTACTGTATATCTTAATAATGAAAATGCAATAAACGTAATGAGAAATAAATAATACTGAAAGTGATATATCCTTCATATAATTGGTACATCTAAAACTCTTGGAAATACAACAACTAAAGAAGTATCAAAAATCAATATCAACGAACTGGTAAACAATTTTTTCATTATTCACTAACTGACACAAGTTTATCGTCGGACGTACAATCCTTTTTTCATCATAATTATTATCTTTCTCATGTAAACCATATATTATCACTTCTGTTATAGAACTAGCCCATTCAGCTACATTTTCATTGCAGAGTACTTGAAAATCTTCTCCAACCGCAGTAATTGTTAAAGCTGTGGAATTTGCTTGGAGTGTTATTGTCATGTTTTCATTCATGAACAATCTTCCAGTAGCATTACATGTAGTTATAGTTGGTATCGCTGCTTCTGTAGTTGTTGTTATAACTGGTTCTGTACTAGTTTCATCTCCTGTACTTTCTTCAGGATCAGTTCTTACTTTAGAATTTTTTTCTGTGGGTGTTGGTTCAGTAGCATTGTAATCAATAGTAGTTTCACATTCTAATGCGATTATGAGCGAGTATGGTGATTGTCGACGAGTCAATTCAGCAGTTAGTTGAACATTCTGAAAGAATACACTTTGATCAGAAATAGGTTATGGATGAATGAAAAAAAATGGGCCAAGGTTTATTAGTCTTTGATTTCTTTTTACTTTATAAGCATTCAAGGGAAATTATGTGAATACAGTAATATTACGACAACGACGCAATTTTGGTAATAGATCTTTTTGGGTCAATATTATAATAATGTCCTTTACATTTTTTCCTTGTATGTTCTCAGGTTTTATTATTTCTATTGACCTCGCCAGACATTTTCCTTGTATGGAAATCATAATTTGATCAATTGGCCAGCTTGACCTCATTCTTTTGAACTTACTCCAATATACTTACCTTTATAATTTTCTTTTCATAAAGACAACATAATAATCTTACCTTCTGCATAACTATGATGGAACCTCCTCGCACCAGTGACAAGAACTCTGCTTCAGTAGTTGTCAAGGTAACTGCTTGACCTTCTTCTCCAACTACCTCCATACCACTCCAAAATTCGTACCAAGTCCCCGGAGGCATTCGCACATGAACATGGGTCTGACTTGGTTGAAGATTAGGAACTATCAATATATCATCTCCAACAGCAAACTGAGTTGTCAAGTCTGTAATATTAACAGATGAAGGGAATTGGTAGAACATAGGTCTTAGAAGTGGACCTTCCTGCAGGACAGTGTAGAAATACGGCAATAGACTGAGTCTTCTGTTCAGTGCTGTTATCATATGCATTCTATCAGTACCAACAAAGGCTAGAGGATCCCTTGGAATAGTTTTTGAATGGATCTTGATCATTGGCATATATGTTGCAGCCATATACCATTTCGCACATAGTCTTATCTGTGTTGTGTTTAAGAAATGTTCTGTATCTCCGCAAATGGGAGAAGACCAGTACCAATGGCCAGATATACCACCTAAACTGGCTTCAATGAGTTCTCTCTGAAGATTAGTCCACGAAGTTGGTATGTTCTGTCTGTTTATTATAATATCTCCATTCATCCATTGACTGGAGGATAGTTTTGGAACTGATCCTTTGATGTTTTCAAAAGCTTTTGCAAATTCGTTGCCATATTCGCTGTGCCTGATGAAATATAGTTCTCCAGGATACTCTGTAGAATTAGCCAGTCGTGTGAAGTTTCCAACTGCTTTCGTCGGTCGGGTAGCATTCCATTGAGGAGTGAAATTGAAAGCAGTTTCAAAAGTCTGGAAAGTAATTGAGATGAAATATAATTAACTGATGTAAAGTACTCAGAATCAAATGAGAAAAGTAATGACATTTTATGTGTGAATGAGGCTTTTTTTCGACTCTACGACTCTAGAAATATTTATACGTAGGATTTTATTTTTTCGCAGGTCAAAGACATGCATTTGAAAGTTATTTACCCAAGAAATGGGCGCTTTTAACATGTCATGTTCACGCCATCTGTTAAGTTAAACTCAAGTACTTTCTGGAAATAATTTATCATAAACTTTCTCATCAGTACACAATGATTTATGATGTTCGGAATATAATAATGGATAAGTTTGAAACTTCCTGCTGCTCATCATTAATTAATAACTTTTGGACCAAAACAATTTTAAAAGTCTCCAAAAAACTCAATTACTTACCTCACTGAAGTATGGCAAGAAATCGTTAATTTGGTCAAAGTTCTTTTCAGATTCGTCCAAGGGCCAATTGTTTTCGAGAATAACAGCGTCAAAGTCGGTATTGTAAGCCCACAAATGTTGCATTGTTTCATTACTGACTACTTTGTAACTGGGGTAGATAACATCATGGTTATCTACAACACCTTTGTACATTTCATATAAAACTGGATCTCTGATGATCTGGTGATCGATTTTGTTATCATCAATACAACGTTCACTTGTTTCCATTCTGATAGCTGGTTCTTCTATTTCTTCATCTTCATTTTCATCTTTTGAGTTCTCTTCATCCTCTAGTTCTGGCAGTGCCGTATATTTTATCTGCAATTTTTAATTCTAAGTATTAAGGTTCTGTTTCATGGAAAGCTACACTCTTCCCGAGTAACACAGGCTACACTCACAGTACGGCCAAAAACGAGCGAGTAGACGGCTAGTTATCGATAATAACATCCGTTTTATAATGAACTACTTGTAAGTGATTGCTTCAAAGTGGCGTTTATTTAATTTAATTTCAATTTGGAAGTCCTCTATTAAGCCTCCTCTTTGAAGTTCTAATTGATAACGCTGAAATTAGGTTCCTGGCAATGAAAAATTCCCAACATAGGACTTAATTAAAAGGCCCTCGACGTTAATTACTATCGTCGAATTTTATTAGGCTTGAAGTGTTTTGTATGAATGCTAGAACACTTTCTAGTTTTAATGAAGATATTTAAATTAGACATACATATTTACTGCCTCTAATTGCAGTTTAGTAAATACTCGTACTATGTGCGTACTTTGTGAAAAACAAATGATGGTAGGTACTTCACAGTTATACATTCAAATTCATTGAAGTGTAAAAGATACGCACTACAATTTTCTATGATTCACATTTTCGCGCAAAAGGCGTTCATCTGGCAAGACTACGTCATACTTTTATTTAAGGATAGAAGAAGGCAAACAGATTAGTTAGATCGGCAATGTGGGATCAAGTGATTTGCAAACGTATGTGAGAACGATTTTATTGAATTCTCTACGTGACTTTGTCTAAGGGAGCAAATGCGGCGAATTTTCTTACGACCAATTTCACCTACAGTCGTTTATGTAATCGGTAGGTTAAACGATAACTTTTCTTTGCTTTGGGAATCAATCGCTTTAGGACAAAAGTCTCAAACCTGTTTATCGTCGACTATTTTAGGTTTTAATGTATATAGATGATCAGTTGTTTTCCCTAATCGCACGTTTATCTTGTTGGTGACAATGGACTTTGTTCGATGATTTTATGATTTTGAGGTCGTATTCAAGGCGTTGCCTGTTTGAGAAATTGAGTCAGTGCACTTTGAGTTCTTATTGGGCGTATCTAATTCGTCAGTGGTATTTTGGAATTTATGACTCGATTCTATTTTAGTCCTTAGGTATTATGCCCATTTTCACCAACAAATACCTAAATTTAGGGATCCCCTAAGAGCATTTACGGAACACTTAATAAGAATTTCGTTTTCACCAAAGTTTAGGTGTCCCTTATACATAGTTATTTATGTCAAAATTGGGAGAGCCCTTATTTTAAGTGGCACTTAGCTTAAGAGATTGTTGGTGAAAACAGGCATTAATCTTTAGGTGTAATTCTAATATTAAGGTAATTTAAGGTGAAATTGAAATAGGGCAAAGGAACATTGTTTGGTTTTTGTAAAACACCATAAATGGTTACATATTTTGATTTAAACATCAAAAGCCACCTTCAATAAAATTCTGTACTAACAAGTGGCAACAACAAACAAAGAAATATAGTTCATTTATGAATACTTACATAAGGCGAAACATGTGGTACAAATCTCTTTCCTCCATTCTTTATAAGCGTAGCGCCTTGATCCACTAGACTCACCATGGTACTATTGCATTCAGTATTGAACACTATAGGTAGAGTACCACAGTGACTTTCAAATGGCATTCTTGTGGTACTTGGTGCGGCAGCAGAGGCACTGGATAAAAATGTACGTAGCTCTTCTAGAGGATCTGTAGAAGTTGATTCTCTGAAAACAAAAAAAAAACTTGAGTTTTAATAACTTTTTGGCGTGTTTCGTTGGATCAAGACCTTTGAATAATTACATCTTAGCACTAAGAGCTTTAAGTTGGTTTGATACCTGCCTGATAGCGGATTATTATAATGTGTACCATTCATCTCTATACTGATTAAAAAGCCCGAACAAACTATCGACCGACTAAAAGTTGGCAGAGTGTGGGGGCTCCAACTGAAAGTCTGGAAGAAAATAACTTTCTAGTTTTCAAGTTTTAGGCAAGATTTATAAGCACAATGACCCTAGCGCCTACAAAAGGATCGTCACGTGCCAAAACATTTTTTTTGTCAAAGCAAGAAACTGCTCAGCTACAGAGATACCTAAAAAGAATTAAAGTTAAACTTTCTGTAAGCGAAGTTTATCGGATTCTTCATTATAAGTTAGTTGTAATTGAATTTATTGACAAATAGGTAGAAATTAGAACTGTTACACGTGTTCATTAGTTTATGTCATAGTAGGATCTGCTTCATGACTTTAAGTTTCCTAATAATAGATGATTGATGGAAAGTGGCCATTAGATGAATGACGATATCAAAAACTACTTTTAGAACCTTAATCTATATACAGATGCGTCCCTATGGGAATATTAAGGGATAAATGCTTCTCAAGATAAATATTTCTCCTTTGATTTAACAGCTATCAAATAACATTTGTCCAAAAATAAGCGTGGTTGAGTAAGAACTCCTAACTTCGTAATACTTGGGCAAAAGTTCAGCCATTGTCAATAAATTGATGGATTGTGACTGAGCACATAAATCTGTCCAGAGTACTTTAAGGAGTTCGGAGAATTTCTAGCTTATATATCAATCTAATAGCTGTGACCTGTTGAATTAGTTCGCTTTGGACAAAGTTTTGAATTGTAATAAATTCTAAATCAATGACAGTTAATTTTACTTACCTACAAACGTGGGCTCCTAGCATCCAGTATTCCAGATTCTTCTTAGCTTTTATGGTGGCCATGGCGTCTCTCATTATGTCAGCAGGTTTTGGTCCAACGAATAAGTGAAACTTCAGTCCTAAATCTGTAATACTGCGAACGACCAATTGTTTATCCTTCCGAACAATCACCTCTGTAGGGGCCATTGTATCAATCAATAACCCATGATATGACCCATTAAATTTCGCGAATATTAACGGAATAGAACTCGAAGCCCCTTTATGATTATATATCACTTTGACAGTATCTGGTTTTAACGGTATTTCACCGAGACCATATACCGTTTCATTTGTGAGTTTGAATGATATTTCCCATATGTTGTCCGAAGCAATTAAAGGTCCTCTTGCTGTGTTGAAAATGTTTCCTTGAGTCGAGTTAACGACCACATTCAATTCTGGATGTGTTACACTGTAGATATAATTTTTCTCTTCTAATCTTCTGCCGGTAATATTGTTGTGTTTGTAGAATGTTAAGGTAAGATGTGTCGGTGTAACTTCATCGATTGATAGTTTGATGTTTCTGAAGCTTCGCTGTGATCCATATGGTGTATTTTGTATTCGCGGGTTCAGGTATACGTCCTCTGCCCAAGTGTGATGGGTCATGTACGAGAATCTTGAAGGGTATCTATGGAAGCAGAGGTTGTGATGGTGATCATAGCAGCATTGGGCATGGCATTGCTCGGGGGTGACCGCTTCTACGCCACAGGGAATCCTGGCTTCTCTGGGAACTAAGCAGGATCCTATTGACAAGCCATCAGGTGGTGGTAGTTCCAAGGATGGAAAGAATATGAACCGGTAGATAAGTATTGGTCCCAAAATTGTAGTTAGTAATAATGCTACGATGACTCTTAGAGGTCTGTTTAGGAGCACCCAATCGTACCATTTTATATCTGAAATTAGAGAAATTATATTTAAATTAAGTTATTTTAAGGACACTATTTTTAACTTCATTAGGTGCATTAAGAGAGTAGAATTTCAAGTTTTGATCTGATTGCAAGTCTTATTACTTTTGCGTCATTCATTTGAAATCATATATCAGATTGTTATGACTAATTCTTATTAAGTTACGACTTTGGTACTATTTCAATGCTGTTTTATTTGATTGGAGTTATCTGATATGAGATTTCGAATCAGCTAAAAATGATCAAAGATTTTATTTCAAACTAGCTTCTGCCCGCGACTTCGTATGCGGATCCTGTTCCTTATGCCAGCGACTACGGGGTTAGCAAAATCAAAGATCTGAATAGTCTGATATTGAATTTTAAGGGCCCGTTGACTTGAAAACAACGGCATACGCATAGCCATTAGAAACGTTCCATATACATATTTAATTTTTGTACTTTAACGGCAAAAGCACAGCAGACTAAACAAAACGCTGAGAACTGAACCGCAATAGACGTACCATAGGGGTAAAAGTAGTGATTCTAATTAGTCCGCATTTAAGTTGTATGTGGCAAAAATATTACACGTATTATTACGTAAAAAAACATTAAATAGATGACAAAGTCGTGGTGACTTAGTTGAAGTCTGTTGGTTTAGTGGGTAGAGAACCAATCTCTCAAGTATGAGCGTGCGTCTTTGATTCCAGGTCTGGCAAGTGCCTGCCAATGCAACTTTTCTAAGTTCGTATGTACTTTCTACGTATATTTTGGATACCAATGACCGTTATTTGGAGGGGATGTTAAACTGTAGGTTCCGGCTGTCATTGAACATTCTTGGCAGTCGTTATGGGTAGTCAGAAGCCAGTAAGTCTTACTAAGGGGTGTTGCGTTGAGCGGGTAACCGGGTTGTGGAGGTCAGATAAGCAGTCGCTCCTTGTAAAACACTGGTACTCAGTTGCATCGTGACTGGAAGTCGACCCTAACATAATTGGGACAAAGGCTCTTGTGATAATAACGACAATAATAATGAGATATAGGCACCGCAGGACATCTGAGGCTGATGACGGGGAGTAGCGACCCCGCGGGGCTATATATACTGAGTTCTCCAGGGAGAGTATACTGTCCCCCATCTCCGGCCGGTCGGAGTGAACCATGACGGGGGTAAGCCTCACGCCTCTGGCTTGACCGTCCAGAGTGGAGTCGCTAGAGCAGGATTAGTAGCCCTGCTCGGAGGGTAGGTGCCTCATGCTAAGCACAGGGAGCGCGTAATCTGCGTTTAAAGTCCGCCGAGGTATTCTCACCCTTCAGCGGCTCATGTTCCTGTTGCCCTCTTGTTGCTATTCAGTGACTGGTTCCCGGGGCCCAGTAAGTGAGGTGGCGAGTCTCCACCTGCCATTTTTACATGTACCTAATACATTGTCATCCACTAACATCCCATCACAATAGCCCAAGTAGTTTTCCTCCATAGTTAGCAATAGTTTAGCACAGAAACGGGGATTGTTTTTTTTTTTAACGACGTCCACGTCGACGCTCTTGAAGTTCCACATCAGGTGTTCCAGATCTTCGGTGTTTATACTTCAATAGAGAGTGCTTATCAGATTGAACCACTTTTGCTAAAACGTCATATCTTCATATGCTATAGTCTAGCTGGGCTCCTGGAGTTCCACATCAGGTGTTTTACATCTTCAATTTTTATAAGTCAACAGAGAGTGCTTATCAGATTGAACAACTTTTGCTAAAATGTCATACCTCTATATGCTACAGTCTAGCTGGGCCCCTGGAGTTCCACATCAGGTGTTTTAGATCTTCAATTTGTATAAGTCAATAGAAAGTGCTTATCAAATTGAACAACTTTTGCTAAAACGTCATACCTGTATATGGTACAGAGAAGCTGGGCTCTTGGGGTTCCACATCAGGTGTTCCAGATCTTAAAATTTATTATCTCAACTGAAAATGCTCATCACATGAAACAATTTTTGCCATAGCACCATTTTTGTATCTCTTATAGTTTTGTTGGTCTGTTAGAGTTCTGCATCAAGTCTTCAAGTTTCGAAGATAAATTATAGCCTATATGTTGACCAGGCTTAATACTGATACAACAAAGAAGAAATCATTGAAATCCGTTCAGTAGTATGGAAGATTAGCGTGTACAAACAAACAGACATACAGACATACAGACATACAGACATGCAGACATACAGACATACAGACAGAATTTTTTTTTTGGATTTGTGCTCCATTACTGTTTCTAAACCCCACCCAATTTTTTTTTTTTTAATATATTCAATGTACAGACACAGTTTTTTACAGATTTATTATATGTATAGATTAAGCTGAGAAAGTTATTAATAGAGTATCTTAATATTAGTTTGCGTTGTCAACATAGACATTCAATAACGTTTCATGAAGACCTGGTATGGATTTTCGGCGTTAAAAAACCCACACACCGCTGATTTATATTACAAAAAAAATCATAAGCTTTTCTCTTGTAATAAAATGTATTTATTGGAAATTGATAAAAATTGCGGTTACGTATATTATTTTTGTAATATTCTGATAATTGTATTGTAACCAAAAAACCTCTTCATGATACAGAAATTAATATAACTTTGAAATACTGGTTAAAAAAACATGAAAGCTTTTTTGACCTACGCCTCGCACAACCTTCCGGGAAATTCAGAAAATATGGAAATGAAAACCATCAAAAATACCTACTACTATATAAAATTTTGATCAAACAGAATAACATATGTATGTACCTATAACATACATGCAAAGTACTTTTATATTCCTACATACGTATGTACGATCAGTGTTAAAAGTAGCTGAAAAAAAAAAAAAATTTCAAAAGGCCTAAGAGCGTAAAGGGTCAATATTACTTAACAACACATACGCCATTTTTGAAGCTGACTGTAGGTACATAAATATAAATACATTATGGTCTGAAAATTGGGAACAAGTCGAAATATGAGATAGAACGTGGAATCCAGTTCATTATTTGGTGCCTATATCGAGATTTCGTATGATCCTAAAAGCTTTCTGAGAATACAACTCGCGTATTGTCGGTTATACATATACATATTGCGTAAGTAGGTATTAGCTGTACTTCTTATAGTACCTTCAGACTGCAGACTAAATAGTTGGCCGACAGTTGACTCGTTGGTAAGTTTTTATTAAAGGAAATCTTGATTCCGGTCAAAGTTTTCAGTTGGCCTGATACTGGCTAAATACGTCATTCATCTTCATACTGATTTTAGAGCCTAAACAAACTATCAGCCGACTAAAAGTTTACAGTTTGCATCGAAATACACGAGGTAAGGGTAAGAGTACCTCTTACTTGGTATGTTTCGTTAAGTAGCTATTATCTAACTATTCAAACTCAAACGCAATAAACAAGGAAACTATAACTAGGTACTAATTTACATTTAGTTTAATAATATTAGTTAGGTAATTGAGATATAATAAGTTTTGATGGTTTAAACAGTTTCGGCAAGACAGTAATGCGGAAGAGTACCTACTTATGTAGATGCTTAACACCACTCGACGTATTTTTCTTATGTTTTTATTTTAGTTTTAAAATATAATTTTTAATTTGTAAATGTAGTGCGTATTTAAGTATGTGTAAATAAGTTATTTTCTTTTAATCAAGTCTAGCCGTTATTTATGTAATGTACACTTACTTAGTTAATGTTTTCAAAGATTTTTGCTACAAAGAATTCTTTTATCTTCTCTGTGGATGGTGGATTATCCACATTCTTGAGATTAACATCAAATACACTGATTAAAGGTTCGAGATTTTGATCAAAATTAAATATACTTACTCCACAATTTGCTTTCACAAGTAAGAACATAGGTACTGTGAAAATACATGAAATAAAAATCACTCCATTAATTTAATTTGTAACACTTTTTAAAATGAATAAAAATTCAATAATTAAAATCTGGCATCGTAAGTTCGAATCCTAGCAAATATCAATACACTTGATTAAAATAAATAGTTTAAGAAAGTAATGATTAATTTCTATTATTGTGAAATATTGCTCATTTCTTTGACATAATAAAACGATTATGATAGATCTTTGGTTGTAGACTCATTCATTTATCAATGACGTATAGTTAAATACTTTGATACGATCACTGGGGTTTAATATCTTATAAAAGATCTGAGATAAAAATAAGGCAAAAGTAAGTTTTGAATGAATTAATTTTGACAAACAAATTAAAGGCTTTTTTCTGTTATTTATGTAGCCAATTAACAGAAACTAAAACATTCGATTGTCGATAGTAAAATAAAATAAACAATTACAGTCAGATGCAATAAATTTGGGTCACTAACAATATTGTTTTATCTCTAAAAACATTTATAACTTTAGAAAGTGATTTAACTTTATTTATGTACGTAATTTAATTTAAAGGTAGGTAAACTTTAAAGAGCTTTTTACTTCAATAACCTTGTAACAGAATATCTCAGAATTTCTATTATCATTTTATTTGTGGTAAAAACTTAAACTGTGTAAGTATAGCAACACTGAAACATATCATTTTTTTATATTTTTCCGTTTTTTTTTATTTTTCTGTATTTTTATCAATTTCAATAATTTTTAACCCTACTTAGGTACCTATATAATGTAACCAAGCTCGAATACGTGAAAAGCATCCATTACCTATAAGGCTTATATTTAAAAATAAATCTGCCATTTTTGTTTTAATTTTGCCGGAATGTGCAGTAGGAGTATTAATTGCAAAATTTTGGCGGATGAAACCCTATGTTATTGATCCTTCATACCAATATTTGACCTAGGTTCAGATATTGCGTCCAATCTAAATATTTTCCTACACAGGGTTATGACATTTATGAGAGCCTAAAGTTACTTTGAAGTACGGTAAACTGCACATATGTAGTAACTGTCATGCACCTTAACTCCATAGTAATAAGTACGATTTTCCTATAAAACTGTTACCACTGACCTAAAGTTGTACTGCAGTAAACTAGTGGCTAGCCGTTAAAAGGGAAATTGCACCAGTGTACGACACTGTGACATACACAAATGTTTGTTCTGGTTTGATAGCAAACAGTAACATATTGCATGTGAAAATTTTCAAAAATGATTTTCAGAATTGTAACTTTCGGTCATGCTAGTTGCAGTACTCGTGCCGACGCATACTTAGGCTGTGCTCAAACGAACCTGACTGTCAGCCGCCGAACGTGAGCGAACTTTACGCAGGTTATTGTATGTCCATACATATTCCCTTTTTCGTTCACATCTAACCGACGAAACGTTATGCGCAATATGCATGCAATATGTCACCAACTACTTTGGTGATAGAACATTAAAAAAGAGAATACCTTATCTATTGAATAGTCTGCCGGCAGACATAAGGAGTGAAACTAATACAACAAGATTCAAGCGTAAATTTAAATTATATTATTTAGAAATTATTTAAGATTTATATGTAGGTATATGTAATTGCAAGTTAAATTATCTATATAGTATTTAGTTATAAGTTCATTTAATTGTTATTAAGGATACTCACTGACCCCACAGTCAAACCATTACAACGGTTTTGTGGGGCTTAGCACATAAGATGGCTACCTTTGTGATATAAGATGAATAAAAAAAGTAAATAGACGCTGACATTCGGCGACAGTCAGTCAGTTAAGTTTGAACGCAGCCTTAGCTCACGAGCAAATGTGCGGTCAAATCTTGCCATAACGTCTTTTTTAAACACATGTTAACGTCAACTCTATTTTGAGAAGAAAGGCTTATTAGTTAAAAGTAGTTTTGCGTCATAAGCTTTTATCGGAAGGCACGTTGTTCGTACAAAAGGTTCTTGACATCACGAACAATGTGACTTTTATGGTCCCTAAGATAGTCTATATTTAACAGCTCTTTTATACGATCTTTTACGTGTAGTGGATATTTTAAAGCACGTTCTTGCTAGTTAGTTTAAGGTACGATACTATTAATGCGTTTCATTTTCACTGGTTTTATTAATTTGATCACTATATTGAAAAAACATGACCCTTCTTTCTAGTTTTGCAACTATCTACAATAATATTTTAGTGTATTTCAAATATTAATAACATTGCCGACTTATTTAAATAAACCTATCTCTGCTATTTATAAATCTCGAAGAATTTGGAGGTTCAAAACCGCACTCATTTTAGTACATATATTATTTATCTATTAGGTTTAATTAATTTGCAAGCACGTGTAAGTTACGTAGTTTATATCTCTATAGAGAAATGTTGAGTTTCGTGGTATCAACATATTGAGTGGTACAGCGGTTTTAATTTAATTGACTCGCCATATTGTCGGTGTTTTTAAAAGCACCCATTTTGTAGCAGGTGCATGAAAATAATTTACCCCTTTATTGAGGCAGTTTTTTGTTTTGATTGGGTTTATAGAAGACTTTCAATATTTGAGTAAAACCATGAGATTAGTGTTAGACAGATATACGATGAAGTTCAATAGGATAGGCACTTGTATACCCAGTCTTTGGATTCGCTAGAAAAGGATTAGAAACAGTAGCAGAAAATCCAAATTTACATCTACTCTTTTATGTCATACATTTGTTAGAAAGCTTTCTCACGCAAAACATGCCATACATAAAGGAGTTTAACCAGTAATTTACCGAAATCGTTTAAGACATTATTTACCGCTTAACAACAATGGTTAACTAACGGCAGTCCATTCACAGTTCAAATGTGGTCAAAGAAACGATCCGCTAAACAGCTATTTTACCACGAAACTTTCCTTGATGGCCTTTCTGATTCTACCCCCATAAATCTCTTAACCCTTAATCCATGCCGTGCCCACTACACAAAACAGTTCGTCAAGGGTAAAAGGTAGATTAAGGCATCCTTTTTTATCGTTTTGGGAACGATAAAACATCTCTAGTCTTACGAAATACGTAGCTGGAAGCGATCAAAAAGAGTTTGGTAACAAGAAAAAAAAACTGCTTGGGGCTGAAGTTGATGAATCTTTTTTTTACGGCCAGTGATTTTGAACATGAGTTCGAAATACAAACTATATCGAAATTCAAATTTCCTATGACAAACTATTTGAAACTGTCGAGTTTGCTTTCAAATGGCGGTCAGTCCGATTTTGATATTTAGAAAATAACAGTGCAGGATAGAAAAAACAGTAGCTTTTTCCAGTTGTTTTAAATTGGAGTGGATAACTCGTAGTTTTGGCATAGGTGCGTCAGTTCGATAGGGGTTTTGAAACTCTTCAAATATGAATAAAAATTATATGACGAATATTGCTATTTCCCTCTGACATAAATTTTGCAATACCTATACATAGAGAGTCGGTTCTTATGCTATTTAAGGAAGTCATTATAAAATTAATAAAAAAAATATTAGACCGATATGTATAAGAAAATGCTAGTAGAGCATATTTCATTGAAGAACCGGCTGGAATTCGTTTTAAACTCAATGAAACATGCTAGGAGGCTGATAAATATGATACGAGGAAAAAATAAATAAATTTCCTTCTCGTACCACCGTTCAGTTTGTGGTTCGACGAAGAGCGAGCCTGATTTCCTAGAATTCCCACCGACTAGGTCAAAGCCATTTACTGAACCAACGAAGTTAGCTCGCTACGTCAATATTGCGTTTCTAAGCCTGCTCAAATGCTCAAGATATCTGTTGGGGTATGCGAGTCGATGCTCGGATGTTTCATGTTTATTCAGGTGATTGGCAAAGCTACAGACTTGCATGCAAGACATTTGGGGAACCAACATTGTTGGTACTGTACATGTCTGTTGAGTAAGTTCAACATTGTTTTAGTTCTCATGTGCAAGCTTTATACATGAATAAAGGGGATGTTTTGGTGCTGATTTATCGCACTAGCGGATTTTATCGTGCGTGAGTATATGTTCGGGTTTTTTTACGAGCGACATATTCTGAGTGGTGAAAAATCTGTCGCTCGGTTTCAAACGTCATCTTTTGTTTCGGTAGTTGTCAATTGTTTGTTACTGCGTGTGGAAATACTCCTATTGAGTAATGTCGCAAAAACCGAACACAAAATTCGCCCGTTTGAATGCACACGTTGGTAAAGTTTACGCGTAGTCTGTCTCTAGAGAATAGCTGAAAGGGCTCATTTTCTTGCCAGACTATTCAGAACCTTGCATCCAAGTCGACAGCTTTCAGGAGTTGTTTACACTGTCGAGCAAGAATTTCGACCCACCATACCTAAAATAGCACCATTTAAAATCAAGTAGGTACTACAGTTTCATCCTGTGGGGACTTATTCCTGTAGCCAGATAAAATATGCCATTATAAAAATAAAATTTTATTTATTTATTTATTTAAATCAGGCATCAAGGCCCATAGCAAACACTATACATAAATATTATAACATTAAAAATAATATACTAATACATATTTTATATAAACAACTTAAAAACTAAAAATGCTTGTGCACTCTAATATGTCCCGCGTAGTTGTTTAATCTCCTTATATGAGAACAGCCGATGGCCGATAATAGGCTAGGAGGACTATTATGACAGTTATAAATAACTAGCTGGTGCCCGCGACTTCGTCTGCGCAGGTTTAGTATTTCGAACAATATGTTTACAAATTGTAGCCTATGTGTTATTCTGATGTATAAGCTATATTATTGTACAGTTTCATTAAAATCCATTCAGTAGTTTTTGCGTGAAAGAGTAACAAACATCCATACATCCATACATACTTACAAACTTTCGCGTTTATAATATTAGTAGGACTAGTAGCTTATTATTGACAAAGATTTCTTAAATAAGTAAATGTAGATATTACAACGCCGTGTTCTCATCAACACACAAAAATCATATTCTCTAAATATTACTATAGATATATTTTAATCTACATATATTCATATAGCATATACAATACCTGAAATTCAGAATTCCGATCACTCGCCTAGTTTGCAACCGTAATTCCCTGTATCCAAAGCAATATAGCCTGAGCTATACAGCTTATTTCATGTACGTAAAGTACCTATACCTAGATGAGCATCATGGTAATATGCGGTTATCTGTCAGTCTATTACTGAATTATTTCCTGGAATGTTGGTAGTTGCAGTTAATTTGTTTGAACGGGTTTGAAGTTATTTGCTGCTAACACTGGGAATTTTGATTCCTCTGTCTACCATCATCATTGCAGCTTCAGAATTTTTACTTTGTCCGGGACCTCACCTAATGATTTAAGTCAATTAGAGGCGGCCTGCATTCAGCGCCTATCTTATTCTATCTACCATTTTTCATGAAAATAAATTCATTATATTAGTCGTACTTATAGAAGTAAATCTAAATACAAGTAAACATTTTATTAATGACATTGACTAATTTATAAGGACACATTAAACCTTCTCATTTAAAATAAAGGCTATTAGGGTAATACGGACATAGCATGAATATGAAATGTAGTGGAATGTTCGAGAAAACATGACAATTGATGCCTCATCCATCATGATGAGTTGTATGTAAGGTAATGGATCGACCATTTATAGAAAATGGTTTATGTCATATCCAATGACATTGATATCTTAATATTATAAAGCCGCAGAGTTTGTCTGTTTGCTTGAACACGCTAATTCCTCAGGCACTTGGTCCGATTTGAAATCCTCAGGTTCAGAAAGTGTTGGATAGCCTATTTATCGGGAAATCTATCAATAGCCTACTTTTTATCAAAGTAGGTACCACCATACGCCGGGGAAATCGTTTCAAGTGATGAAAATATTGAAATTTTAAACAATTGAGTTTTGAAACTCACAAATCCTCAATCCGAGAGACTACTCAGAAATTGTAACTTCGCCGAAATATTTAGTCGGACAAATACCAAGTCAAATAAACAAATACAAATAAGATATTGACTAAAAATCGAGTTCAGCACATTAACAGTAAAGTTTACGACCCTTAAACCAAAAAGGCACTTCCTACCTTAATAAATAAATTTCTTATACGCTCTAAGCCAAGTGGCCCAATCGTTACACTAGGATCGTCATTCTGTCACATCGCAGAAATGTAATGGCCTTATAAAAATGATAAAGTACTGATATTTATCTCAATAACGTTTTATATACGTTTCCTACAGAGCAACGTAAAACAATGAAGATAATAATTATATTATATCAGTCTTCTTTTTTTGTTCAATTGAAACCTTTACTTCAATGTTTTATTAAAAGAATGCTCGGTATTCCTTTACTATTAAATATTTCAAGTTCTTTGCTCTTTGTGAAACTGTTTATTTCAAGTTAATAGTAAGAGCAGTGAGTATTTAGGCCAAGCTATAAAACAAACAAAAGACAAACGCTTGGATGAGTATTTCAAAATCAAGTGGCTACTTAAAATGTATAAAAAATACTTCATCACAGTTCCAAAAACAAAAAAGCGATTTCTTTTTTTATTTTAGACGGCCACTGACATCGCAAAAAAGTTTGTAATTAATTAAAATGTTTCAATTTTATTTTGCAGTAATGCTGCTCCGGTAATATTCACGTCCCGAGGCGACTGAAGGTGCTGATAAAAAGGTCAGAAAAACTTTCTAAAACATGAGTTAAAGTAAAATAATATAAATAGGCTTTAGTTTAGTTAAAGTTTATTATTAAATCTCAGAAAACCTTTTTCCACGAAATATATTATTAGCACTTAACACCTCATGTAGTTTCAACTAATTTCAGAGATAAGCGCAAATTCTTTTCTAATTTTATAAAATTCAGTAGGCGTGCTATTCTTCAAAGAGCTTTTGTTCTAAAGCTTAGTACATACCAGATTAATTGAAAACGATTTATTATCACTGTTGAGGGTGCGTACAATGTGACTTATGCCTAACACGGGCACGCACTTGAGTGAAAGTGTAGCAACCGTAGCAACCAAGTCATTTTTCACTAAGCCCAGTTGGTATGAAATAATGTAGGGAGGAATTATATTTTTTGGAGTTTTAAGTGAAATTTTTGTGTATTGTAATTATAATTTGTGGACTTGAAACTTTATGGGAATTTGAGGTGAAAGATTTTTAGCGACAAATTCAAATACATCAGGAGTTGTTTAAGTATTGAGATTGATAATTGCTTATTAATTATTTGACTTTGAGAAAATAATATTGTTGTACGACTATTAGACCTGATTTAGAGTAATAAATAGTGAAGATTTAGGTTTGTACTTACTTTTCGCCTGTTCAATGGCGAATGGTATTTCATCATCTTCTATATCTCCTTTATAATCGTTCACGTGCGGTATCATCGTTCATGTTCTGCTTTACCTGAAAAAAGTAAACGGCACATTTATTACGAGCTTCTGCCAGCGGTTTCACCCGCATTCATGTAGGAACTAAGCCATGCGCCCGGATAAAATAGTCCATAGCATTTCTTGCTAAATGGGCTGTTTAATATTGAAATAACTCTGCACGGATAGTCGCAATTATGTGGAATGCTCGAGAAGTTTACTTTAAAGTTGGTTTGTTTTTTCTTTTCAAAAGGAAATTGAATTAAGGTATCAGCAAAAAGTTTCTACTTTTACTAGTATGAAAGTGGCAATTTACATTAAAAAAAAATATCCAAAAAGATGCACTTAATACCATAGGCATAAGCCACACTTGATTTCTAATCCGTTAAGCATGAATAGATACCATAACAGATAAACTAACTATACCGCTAACCTAATATTATTCCTATAATTTGGAATACCAAGAAACATATCGGGTCCTTGTATAATGTTATTTTGAAATGGAAATTCAATCAATAACGGTAGTGAGGAGTACACGTAGATAGCAATATAATTAATCACTATACTTACTAGCTACTTGTAATACTATATTTTGTCTAAGAAACATTAAATGCATTAAAGAGAGTATGCATTAAATAAACTGTACAGATATGAGAGTAGATTTATATGATTTGAAAGTGTTTTTGCAAACGTTATGGACATAACTTGGAACAAACACTAAGGTCGCCTTTAAATTAACCGGCTGTAATAACGATAACATAATAATAAGACTTTGTAAAATAACAATAAGCCTCCATCTGCAACTTCACGTCATGCTATCTCTATCATTCACCAAAACGACAATCTCATGAATGGAGCTCGCGTGAAAATAGCTAGATATAAAAAAAAAACTCCAGTTTAAGTCAAAAGTAAAGCAAATAAAAAGGGCAAGTTATAATATGACTGTGTATTATTCATAGACCATCTGAACACCCCATTAAAAATGTTGTTTACTCCGCATGTATGTCAGTGATTTTTTTGTCAATATCTCAGTAAACGGATGAAAATATAATTTTTCACGTACTGAAGGGTGGATGTAAGAAATGTACTAAAAACACGGAAGACGGACAGATGAGCGGAGATGTCATTGGGCAGGTAGGTCAGGCGCCTTCATCTCGGTCAAAACGCCAGTTATGAGAAAACTAACGATACGTTCAGGTAACTTGTCATACCTATCTATCGAAGATTTTTGTTTTGGTAACAAAAATGGATGTGTTCCGAAGAAGGCGTATGAGGGCGGAGTAAGTAACTTTGCTCTTTCCCCGAGCACCCGCGTTTTGGTGATGCTACTTTCTTAAGAGTTCGTCATGACATCTTCGCTCGTTTCTTGTTCTCCATGACTAAAATAAACACATGAATACGAATAGGCAGTGAATCATGTATGGTTCGTTCAAAAGGAATTTGTTTGTTAGATGAGATTTAAATTATGCATTTTTGTAGTTTTTTACGAATGGTCGCTTGCTTAGATTAGCTTAGGAGCTTTGTGTATTCTGAAAAATAAATACAACAGTAATTTGAAAGCACGGAGTCCTCGCATACTTGTTTTTGCTTGACTCTACTCGTCAAATAATGTTCCGCTTAGTTTAAGTAAAGCTAAATGAGTTGACCTATTTTTCTTAATGGAATGACACAACAGCAAAGAATTAAAAAAATACATCTGTGGCTGTTTGATAATAGGTATTTGGAATTGGTCTTAAATTATCAAAAAAAGTAAACGCTAAAAATCGCCACAGACTAATCAAGCGTGTTGCTTAATTGCATGAATAAGAAAAATCGTGCAGTTCTTTACTTTAAGGGGTTACGAAAGAATATATATCAATTTTATTCTAAAGTATCTAAAGCGAATAATCGAAAGTGGAATAAAATATTAAAAAAAAAAACATTTCACGTAACTTATTTTATCTTGCTCCTAAGTTACTTTACGCTGTTTTTCTGCAGATCTGTATAACTTTAATAATTTCATACCAAGATTCATTTACTCATATTTTTATACCTTCACCCTTTCCTTGAGATACTTTGACATTAAAATTAATTAAATTAAGTTGTAACACGTGCTAAGTCTTTCCACGGTTCCAAGTAAACACACGTTTTCTAGTACTTAGAGATAAAAATAAATACAGACTGAAAAGTGGAAGAAAGTAAAAAAAAAACAAAACTTTGCACGTGCTGGGTAGAAGATAAAATAAGGGCACTTCGTTAATTGGATGCTGTGTAAATATTTTCGGTTAAATGTTTTGAAAAATTGTAGTTACAAAGTGAAGTGATATTTTAATTTCTTTTTTTGATGTCAGTCGAATTATTTTTTAATAACACTGGTCACACGAGCAGAAATACTTACGTGTTTTTATTTGAGTGATATCATACTTGTAATATGTAACATTTTCATACTTCTACCAGTTTATAGTGCAGGTTTGTTTATTATTATTTTTCCAGATAGAAAATTAGGTACGAAAATTCAAAAGATGAAAATATAGAGGTTATTTTTCTGATTTTGACCAAGTTAATGTAATAATATTATTTTTGTGACAAACCGACTAACACACAAATACTGAAGAGCTTACACACTTGAAAATCACCGCTCAGACTTCCGATGAGTTGTGAGTATCCACTTAGAAATTGGATTGTCTGGATTTTATGTAAATCCTCCCTTAAGACGGTGAAATAGGGGATGAATGGCAAGATCTTATTTACAGCTCAATCCTCGATCAGTAAGCCGTGAGTAAAAGCTAGGAAATATGCCACACTCTATATAAATACAAAATGTTTTTTTAGTGGAATATAAACTAGATACGATCTACTTCGACTTCAGAGGTTTAAGGTTTGGCTATGTAAAAGGCTTTGAAGAAAGAAACTCTGGTGCTTTCAAATCTGATTCCAATCAATTTCAAATTCGTATTTCCCTTTTTTTCTATGCTTTACACTAAAATTCCACTATCATCTTAAGAGCGCTTTAGCTAAGCAGATTTTTCGCGCGCCAACGCGGCATTAATTATCAGTATAAACGATGGTACCTGGGAGTTTTGCCGCGCAGAAAGTGGCATACCTACATAGACAAACCGAGCGTAAACGCTTGGCTAATTCTCTAGTGTGATAGGTCTGTAAGGATACCTAGGTACTATTTTAGGAGTGCTTGAAGAACCCTTTTCCAAGTAAAGGTACATATTGTGCCTTCTAAAAATAAATAGCAAATCAGGTTATAGAATAACTTACAAATGTCCCAAAAAACGTATCTACAAAAATACTATTCCGAGTTCAAAGCAAATGAATGAATTGCTTCATCGCATTTGATATCATATCGACGCCGACGTCCTCTAGACACGGCGATAACCACAAAGGGTTGTTCTTGTCGTCATAGATATTTTTATGATAATAATATATTCAATTTGCATATGCAGTAACGTGCAAATGAAATAAACTGATCTATATTAATATTAAAATTCGTAGAGTCTCTATGGACTGAATTCGTTGAAATATTGTAATAATATATGTACCGTTTTGTTGCTACTCTTATCTCTCCTGTGTCGTAGGTGTGTTTACTAAATATTCATCCACATATGACTTACAAGGAACATAAGGAATTCATTCATCATCCTACTGGGACAAGGGTAGGAGAATGATAAATGAATTCCATATACATAGTTGGGTATAGAACTGGTTCCCCGCAGCGAAACAGCCAATAGCTCATTCACTAACCTTCTTTCAATTGCTTATTTTATCTGTTGATTTGCAGATTTTCAGCCTTACTTATAAAAATCAACTAATCATCTTCTAATCATTGTTTTAACTAATTGCTACTTAAAGCCTTAAGTAGTGATTAAATTATTTTGACCTATAAACGTTGCTTAAGCATGTCTTAAGTAATGAACAGATAATGACATAAAAACATACTAATTTCTCAACACTACCGGAATGTTGGTAGCTTAAAAAAATATTTGTCATGAAAACGTTGTGTAATGGCAACAATGGCATCCGTAAAATATAAAATTAAAAAGTTGAGCTGTCAATAAACCGGAAATGAAAAATCAGCTGATAAGAATCCAGCCATTTTGCTAATTAGCGGGTTAAACAAGGGTGTGAGGCTACTTAATTTGACAGCTCATTTAAGACATTGCTAAGAAAATGATTTATTTCAGCCACGTATATAAGTAAGATTTTTTCTTAAACACCCCTTAAGTATAACTTATTATTTAATTCACGTTTCTAAGTAAGACTGTTTATTTATTTCGCCGAATAGCACAAAGCATAAGAGAGTATCTATATAATTTTATGGCTTTTATGTTATTTTCGTACGTTTTTGTCTGGGCAAGTTTTTCATGAGTTTGTTGGCACTGTGTGATTTACAATGTGTAGAATGAACTCGGAGAAAAAAAATGAAATTTTATTTTATTGTCTTTCTTCAATTTAGAATGACCTTCTGGCTTGCATATTAATACAATTACTTTGTGACTGATACGTATTTTTTCCTTTTAAGCCATAGCGTAAAGATAACGTTTTCCGAAGAAAACAAAAATATTTATATTACAGTTCAAAAGAACAACATCGATTTTTGGTACCATGAAAACAGTTTACTAACTAACAAGTTTTTCTTGTTTGTTTGTAAGAGGAAGTCATCAGAATTACTTACGATATTCCTCCAGTAAATTCTTTCATTGATAGACAGTTACAAACATCCTTAAGTGCGTTTTGTTCAGGAATGTACAATTGTACATATTTACATATCTATGTTCCATTGGGAAAATGAATACATAAGAGAGAAGTTATTTTAATGTAATTTCTTATGGTTTTATTTCATTTCCTTACATTTGATATTTTTTTTTTGTTAAGAAAAGAAAGATATAGGAATGTGACGCATGTTTTTTTGATGTATGCTGATATGAGTTTCTCTATAATTCAGCTGCGGATATCAGATAATTATAAATACCTTGAAATATATTTGAATTTATTACGACTGTGCTAGGGACTTTCCCTCGTTATTTTATTCTCAAAGCGAATGTGTAAACTTAATACAAGTTAGAACATTTATTTTACATCTATTTTATTCCTTCTTGTCTAAACTAAATAAACCGTCTGAGTACATATACTGTGCTAAAAGTTATTGTTCCTAATAAAACACAACTCGTATTTTATCAAAAAGAAAGCACGTAATTCCTAATTTGCCAGAATAAAGACCAGACATTTTATTACTTACATAAAGATTAATATCACTTGTCTCAGAAATCCGGAGTGAAAGACCGAAAAATCCCACAGTGCACTTTTTAAACTGAAGTTATTTAAAATTCATAATTTAAATTAAACTTCGAAAACAACACTATCACTCAGTCTTTTGTTCTATAATGTGTTATCAGTAATTATCGTTATAATTGATTTTACTGGCAGATAATGTTGATAACACGGATTCCTATATAAAAGGAAGTAGATAAGATATTTAATTGATAATAGTGTTTTATTTAGAATATTTTGATTGTGTTTTGTTTTGAATATCTATGACGTTATTGGTATTTCGATGATTGTTTAAGGAAAATGGTTGTTTGGTTGCTACTGTTTTTTTTTTTAAATTTTCATTTGTTTTTAGGGTTCCGTACCCAAAGAGTAAAACGGGACCCTATTGTTTTCGCTCCTTTGTCCGTCCGTCCGTCCGTCCGTCACCACGCTGTATCACATGAATCGTGATAGTTAGAGAGTTGAAATTTTCACAGATGATGTATTTCTGTTGCCGCTATAACAACAAATACTGAAAACTAGAATAAAATAAATATTTTGGGGGGCTCCCATATAACAAACTTGATTTTTTTGCAAATCTAAAAAATGGTACGGAACCCTTCGTGAGCGATTCCGACTCGCACTTGGCCGGTTTTTTTGATCAGAGTCTCATTATCGTAGAAAAGGGTTAATTGAATGCGTTTATGAGAATTAGTATCGATATTAACGATTATGCGTTTTCTAACAGTTAAGAGATAGTTTAATTCAAAACATAACAAAAATATTATTATGTACCTAACTACATTCTGACCAAGTGGTCACATTTGTGCTCAGTAGGTAGATACATATTTCTTAGAAAAAACTCTTCCTGGTATGGATATCGAGTACGCTATACCAAATCGGAGAATTTGTCTGAACCGAGTTCGGAAAGATCGTTCATGCGAAACATACGACACGGCAGTGAGTCTGCAAAACTACAATATTTTTCGTACATTCAACTGTTTCTAGGAACGTGAATGATTGGGGTGGTTTTGAGATGCGTTTGAAATCTAGCTGCGTATCAAGTATTTTTGGGAATGAAACAGATGTGCTAAAAAAATATAAATTATTAAGTTTAATGATTGTTCGTCTTACTACTTCATTAATTTCTAATCTTCAAAGTATCATGGATCACCTTGAAAAAAATCATTTTTTATAAATGAAATTAAAACAAATAATTATGAATGATGATGATAACTATGCACAACTTCAACAATTTACTAAAATAAATCAAAATCACGTTATATTGTCAGAACAATTTTAACACTAATTACTAACACCTGCATCTTCTAAGTAATAAAAACAAGAGTCTCATATTCTGCAAACTTTTACTCGGCCGATAGTAGGTATGTTTGGGCTCATAAATCAGTATGAAGAAGAACAGGTAGTACTCACATTATAAAGATCAAGTATTTAGCCGGTATCAGACCGACTGAAAACTTTGATTGAATTCACGAATTTCTTTAAAAAAATAATTGCCAACTATCGGGTCAACTGTCGGCCGACTATTTAGTCTGCAGTGTGAGGGTACTCTAATAACAACAGTGATTCATCACAGAGATCCAACTGTGGCAACGTTACGAGAGTATCCTATGTCCCTTCATCAAGCTGATGTCATTGACCTGACTGCCTAGCATAGACCGAGAGCTTGTGGCCAAAAAGATATTGCAATCTAAACTATGTGTTGATGTATTACATCTCCTGTAAAAAATATTCTCTTGTAAAAAATTTAAATCGACGAACTACCGTTTACCGAAAATAAAATTAACGTTAACGGAACTATAAGGCACTGTTTTAAGTCACAATACATGCACAATATGCACGTAAAACGTATACGTTTAAATAACATATAAACTAAAATTTTATCTAAAAAACTAAAAACGACTGCCACAAAAAAGATAGACACAGATTAATTATATTATTACAAGTTTTTTTATTTAAAAGGATTTTTATTCGTGCTAGCAGAAGTGATAGCGAAAAGCTTCTTATGATGGCGTTTGGTGATTGCGAATGCACATGCTATGATTAAGTTCTACTAGCCTCGGACTCTCAGTCTATAATTACACCACAAAGGGAAACCATTAGTACTGGTCGGATATTCCTACATTGATATAGCTGCTATCAAACCCTTCCGCACACACTAGACTGAGTAGTATTAACTTAATATTAACTAATATCCAGTGGTTAGGAGATTAATCTACTGATTATGTTAATGGATGCAATTTATCGTTTGGGTGGCGAATAGTTGCTCTGTTTGATTATATAGGCGGTTATGTAATAAGAGTAGCAGTTTAATATTTGTTAATGACAATGCCAAGTTAATTACTGAATCGAAAACCGGGCTCTAACTGATGAGAAATAGATTACACCTAAGTTCAATCACTCTTTGATTGCGTCGCGGTAGCTCTTTCGAAAATTCTCAGGGGTCATTTTAAAATTTGTATCTAACCCTTTGATTAAAATTCCACCGTTTTACGATACCATGATGCACACAAATGTTTCTTCTGGTCTGACGACCTAGCAAACAGCAGCAAATTGCGTGTGAACATCACATTTGTGTTTCAACAATGCAACTTTTGTGCGCAAACACAATACTACTAGCAATCACACGGAAGGGTAGAATTTTTAAGTTCACGAATTTTTTGTGGAATGCCACCATTACGAGGGTAATTTTGTAATACATACAAAAATCTTCTCAGGTCAAAACCCCTCTAAGTACGTTTGTCTTTTCAGAGTGCTTGAGAATTTACTTAGCGTTAATTCTCAATTGCGTTCGTGTAGCGAAACCGAGCAAATCTGTTGAATTTTCCTCAGTAAACATAATCATCTTTCCATTATTTACTGCCTCTCAGCTGGGCAAAGGCCTTTTTGCGAAGATCTCTTAAATGGTTCATCTCACTTTGTAAACAAGATTAGTGATTTTGAACCTGCTGTGTTTTTTGTTTCTAAGTATTAGCTAATTCTTAAGAAATTTCCTGCAATCTAAGGAACAGCCGGTTGCGTCTCCATTGTTCGAACAATCTCCATGTTAAGTGTCATTGGCATTTTGTTAGCAGTTTCATGTGAAGGCATATAATATGATTTGTAAGGATTCCGTCCCTCTAAGAGTATGTTAACCTTTGATGTGCACCAGAGCTTTCTTATCTTGCCAGATTGCCGTTCCATTCGATTTTGAGAGCGCACCAGTGTCCATTCGTAGCTAATTTTCTAGTAAAGCTATTGTAGCTAGAAAACGAGCTGGGCCTCATTATTACAGTTTGACTTCGCGATTTCTTTTAAATTCCAGGTAAAGATGACATACAAAGTACAAATAACTTTCAAGTAGTAGTAGTAGTAGTGTAGGTGTATTTAGTAGGTTTCCAACACATTCCATGTAGGTCACATGACTTAGCTTCTTCGAACATTAGACTGCGTAAATACCGATAGTTGCTTAAAGGTCAAAATCATCGGGTTTCGAAGACTTGCGTAGCTTGCAAGAAAGGCCTGATATTGAAGTAAAGACGCATAGTAACCAAACCTACGCTTTCCATCAATAAAGCCAAGTTACCCAGACGAGTGTATCTCTAAAAGTACCACATATATACGCACACTGAAGACTGAACAGTCGGCCGAATGTTGATCCGATGGCTGGCAGTTTTTTTTAAAGAAAATCTTGGTTTCACTCAATGTTTTCAATCCGTCTGATACCGACTAAATACCTGTAATGTACATAACGACGTTTGTAATGTCCATAATGCCTTCATCTTTTTAGGATAACCACATTTTTTTTAGGATTTATTAATAGGTATTTTTCATCATTGTGTGTGAGAATGTTCAAACCCTAAGGCCTAGAATTTTGATTAACGTTAATTTGTCTACAAGCTGAATATTTATATTTACTGTTTATCTTTCATGGTGGCACAAAACCTGATAAAAAACAACTTTTCCATACATTTTGCTACATTCATAAATCTACGAAAATTAAATGGAACAGGTGTTTATTACACGTCAAGTTTGTTCCAAGCGATAAGTACATTGACCTTAGGGGATTGTGTATATAAAGATAACGTTATACATACAGACAGACACACATATACGTAATATATCTATGTATACGCCTACTATATTTAAATTATATCTACATACATTTCAATCCAAAGTAATCGAGCAATTGCTTAGGGAATCTCCAACCGACTTTGAGAAAAAGGAGCTATATTTTCACAAATATACGAGGCAGCTTTTAATCTAAATATTTGATCCACCAATTCTTACAAAGTGATGTACTTACGCAGAAGGTTGTAAAGTGCCTTTTAAGAAATATATAAGCATCTCAAATGAGGGTTATTTTTGTATTCGATAGGAATAAGAAAAGATAAAGTTCATATTTTTTACGTCATCATCATCTGCCTGGCACACACGGAATGACGGCCTATATGTTACCTGGGTAACCCGATGACTATTGGTACGACTGGTAATCAGACTTTCTGGCTTCTGACTACCCTTACCTTACTACTGCCAAAGATATATATTTTACTGTCCCACCAATTTAATGTGCTTTTGTGAACTCTTCATGCACTTCATGACCGCGCAAAAATTTGCCATTTTGCTTGGTCATTTTACCTACTATAATATTAGCATAATATTCAACGATTCGAGTAACTAAAGGTGCTCTACTTCACATAAAAACAAAATCAATGGATTTTTTGTTCCATTTACATAAAATAAACACAGATTAAAATAGCAAATTTAAAAGTTATATAGAATATATAAAATTATGCTATCAATATCGATGTTATTATAAGAAAATACCAGCCAGTTTTATTTCATGAATTTCTGAATAAATTGAACTGAGTTCAATGACCGTGGATACTGTAATTTAAATAAAAAAAAAAAAAAAAAAAAACCGAAATTTCCTATTAAAGTTTCTGCAGATTTCTCGAAGCAATTTGTACCAATTCCAATTATAACTGTAATATTCAGTGTGAATGAATTCTCGTTTCTCGCAAGATATTTGAACACAAGATTCTCTTTTCTTGGAAATCAGTACAAGACATCTTGTGAAGATATATAGAGAAACATGTACCTACTAAATGTCTCGTGTAATTTCTTAGGAATATAATAAAGTTCTAGACATTAATATGATAAGGAAGTAAAGTACTTGCCTCATTATATTGATATTCTAGCGGAAAAATAGCAATCTGTGAATCAAATGGTGTGGCAGTCTATTAGATACCTATCAGAGTCCAATTACATTAAAGCAATGATCTATAACCACCCTATTAAAATAACTTTTTTTCAGTACAAATTAAAGGTAACATGTTGTTTTATAAATAAAAATAAAAAAAATGTGTTCCATAGCAGAGCAAAGTTAATTTCATTTTATTTTTGAAGCTTACATACATACAGATTGAAAGATAAGGCTTCAGATATGAAACTCCGGTTTCCACAGCCCAAATGTAACAAGATTGTATCTTTAAAAACATTTTTACTTCCCGTATTTTTCCTTGCAACTAGTTTCACACGTGTAAACTTAACGAGGAATGAAATATGACGTTGTTAGGAAAATATGAAGTAAGAACAAGTATATTATCTAAGTAATTTTCTTGAAGCCAATTACACTGACAGTCGATTACTTAATAGATCGTTCAAATTAACGTTTTTATTAATAGCGATTAGAATTTTCCTAAAACCTATTACTTGTTAAACCTTATTTTGGGTATCGTTATATTTCAGATTTGAGTTATTTTTTTCACACACAATAGAAAAAACAACAGGAAAGTAGCAAATATATTTTTTATTTATGATGAACGGCTGTTTTCCTTAATCGGACGTTTAACTTGTTGGATGAAATTCTCCTTAAAAAACTAAGTTGTTTGTTTCTAATGAAATATTGCAAAACCTTTTACAACTTAAGTCGTCATCACTAGTTGCTTTGTAAGGCAAGCAGATAGTGTCGTAAAAGTTTATTAGGTATCATTGGTTGTAATCAAGAAATCTTTGACCCTAGGGCTAGGTTAGTAACCCTGCAACCCACACAAGAAAAAAAAAACAATTCCACAACGCTGGAGATTATGATTAATTTATTTTGACAATTGTGTACGTATTTTTTTTTGTGTAGACAGGTCAACACAATAACCTTTTCAAATGTCTGACTGAAACAATGTATTTTTTGTGATATCGCAAAAATCCAGAATGTTCATATAATATTTTTTTGATGAGCGCAGAGTTCATTGAACGTCGACCAAATAATTATAACTGGGTAAATGATATCCTTGTACAATCTTGTTGAAATGGGTCACAATTTTTTTTAGGTAAAATATGAGTTGGTTATTTTTTGTTTTTATTTATGTTTTAATCACGGGGTGGGTCATATCAGCGGCAGTAATTCTTTGACAATATTTATTAGGCGATTATCACACTGCCCCGCATGATGCAGCGTAGTGCGTGGATGCGTTTTTTTCAGTTGCTTGTAAATATCTCCGTTTCTATGGAAAACACGCATAGTCCAACACACTGAAAATGCATCCACGCGCGTTCATGCAGATCACGCGCATACATGCGGAGAAACACGCACCCCCGCGCGTAGATGCGGGGCGAGACGCAAGGTATGGCACACTGATCCCGCAGTGACGCGCGTGATTTTGAATGGGCGTGACGTGTATATTTGAAAATGGAACTTGATGAGAGCCGCTGTGCGTGAATTTACAAAACGCACCTACGCGCGTGAGTGCGTGAAAAACCCGCACGATGATGCAGATCTGCACTCCCGCAAGAACGCGCGTAGGTGCGTCGACACGCAAGATGCAGCGTGATGCGGGGCAGTGTGAAGATCACCTTACTGTCAGTTCAGACATGTTTTTTTACTTGATAAAAGAAGGTAACACGCTGGAAGTAAATACATAGATAGGTAGGTATAAACTGTATGGAGGTTAATAAAAAAAACTCGAATATAGAAATTATTTTTTGGAAAATCGGTAATAACATATGTATTGTGCAATTTATAGGTACTTGTAAGTAAAATAGTTTCTTAGTAATGGTTTACGAATGAAACACCGCGAACCAAGTAGTAGGTACAACATATTATTTACGATAGCGTATGAAATATTAAATTATTTATTTACCTGTCAATTTCGCTTGCCAGAGGTGACAGCTAGGTGGGCGGGAGATAATTTGATTTCCGAATAAACTTGTACGCAACTGTACTAACGTGTGTGATGCTGGCACAATCGGGTAAGAAAGTGATTATCAAAATCAGTATTTCGAGTATAATATGTTTAAGTTGCAGTTAAATAGAAATGTATTTTTCTTCAGTCGAATGAACTTTGATTTATTAATAAGGCGAAATAAGTAATTAGATTCAATTCAGCTCTTGACAAAGGACAAAACGAATGCAATTATAAATTGTGCACTTTTTATTTAATTGCTAATTTACTTTATTTCACGTAGTTTTTTTTCACGTCATGCATGTCTTCTTAATTGAAATAGCAATTAATTGCCAATTTATTTCATTATGGATAA
Organism: Helicoverpa armigera; assembly: GCF_030705265.1. Classification (NCBI taxonomy): domain Eukaryota; kingdom Metazoa; phylum Arthropoda; class Insecta; order Lepidoptera; family Noctuidae; genus Helicoverpa; species Helicoverpa armigera. Next base: position 7,533,964 of record NC_087136.1, on the reverse strand, counting down.
TAGATTTTCTTCACGTAAGTACTTCTTAATTCAAAAAGTATTCTTGTATTTTACGTCTGAGCTAAAAAATCTATAATAATTAATTTGCAATCAGAGCCTTAAAATCCGTTTACATTATCAGTTACAATTTTAATTAAAAAAAAGTTAAACACAAAAACAAAGAAAAATGTTTGATACGGTCGTTGACTTTCCAATAACTTGATATTACTTACAATCCTTAGACGAGTGACGTCACAGTACGCTCTGATAGTTCATTGTATGGGAGTCTATGCTTTGTGTGCTCAAATTGCAATATTATGAGAATATGAATGAAGTATTGTGAGTGGGAATAATGGATGGGGAACTCCTTGGTTACGCACTGAGAATAGCCCACGCAAACCTTAATCTTATGGTTTTAGACTATTACCACTTTATTTTCAAACTTGATTATGAAAAGTACTGATTATTGTGCTATATTTAGACCTTTAATTTTCTTTGCGTTTACAGTTTAAAGTAAGCTCTAAAGTTTTTATTTTTTAAACCGTGATTTATAATAAGGTGGACTGATATTTTTTTTAGGACTCTACTTACATTATTAATGGAAGTTTTTGATCTCTTAACTAAAAAAAAAACTTTTACTTTTGCATTCAAAAGCGTAATTAATTACTTGCGCCCGGACAAAGATCTAAAAGAGTATTTTTTTTGTATGCACTGTAAACTAATGTAATTAAATAGTTGAAATAAATATAAATAGAAACTAAAAATATCCTTTTGATGTTTGAGCCGCTTTTCAAATAAACGTGTACATACATTGATTTTGTATCAAAGTAAGGTTGTTGACAGAAGTATTTTGCGTGGACAGCCTATTTGGTACAAAATGTATTTATAATGCTAAAATTAACCTGTATCCAATTTCTATGTTGGTGCTATATAGCCTACATGAAATGTATTTCCACCAACAACTTCAATTTGTTGGTTTCCTTGTAGCATTGGTAAAGTTGGCACTTTTACAACTTTTTAAATTATGCTACACGTTTTTAGGACGTTGTCATTTCTACACCTATCAAAATAACTTATTCCAAGCTTCAATAAAATGAATAATAAATCAGATACACATATTAACACTAAACACAAAAGTTGCAAAGTTATCTATTGAGCATAACAGTAGATTTAACAGCTCTGCAGTTCTATGAGGAAAAAAAAAAAGTTTTTCTGTCTATCATTGTTTTGTCACGATTTTTGTCCATATATAATGCAAAAAATATTTTAACATGAGTTTGATTTACTCTTAATCAAAATTTTTGTCTTACCAGTATTTACCCAGAAACAACCCATTTTCTACACCATTAACAAAAATAACATATGCCGATGCAAAACACCGCCCACATCACGTCTCGATTAATTAGAAACGATTGTATCGATAACGGGATTAATCGCAAGCTCGTAGATAGGTCGTCGACACGAGGAAACCCACTTCCTAGGAGAGATGGGAAATATTATCATGTTAAGTAATTAGTGGTTAGGAACACTAGTGGTATTATAATGAAGCTCTGTTGCGCTTAACATATAGTTATCGGCACGAATCTTGAGCTCTGACCTACATCTGCGCAGAAGTGATTTATTAGCAAAGAACCAATCCCGAGTGACGGCTATGACGCGATGCACTGCGGGCCAATCACCGCTTTAGCCCGCCCCCGTGCCTCTCTTCATACCACAAAAGGGACCCAATAAATTACTTCTGCGCAGTTGATGGTCAGAGCTCAAGATTCGTGCCGATAACTATACATGCATATAAGTCTATTTTTTGCAAACAAATACGACATAAATTACCCTGTCTTCTGGGGTTTCTTCAACCGCCTCTTGAGCAAATTACGTCGAATTTGGCACTGCAGTTTTATGTAAAAGAGCAATAAATAACTTGACATTTATTATCTTGTAGTAAAGATTTAAATCCTCATTTTGATGGTATGGAAATGTCAAGTTTCCAGATGTCTATTTCCTGTCTAGATAGAATATTAAAGCCTAAATATTTGGGACTAAAATCGGTCCGGGATCAATGGCATCAGAATCGAATTCTCTGATAGTAATGCAGCTTGATTAAATTCTATTGTGATTCGGAGGTTATTGTTGTCAGTCTGTCAATTTGTGTTAGTACTGGGCAAAGACCTTTTTAGAAGGTCATTGAACTTTTGATGATTGCTGCTTATTTATAGAGCTTTCACACCAGCAAACAACTGACAACTGCCGGTTCAAACGATGACACCAGCAAACGGGTCAAAGGTTTTTTATCGCTCGGCATTTTTGTCGCGCGTTATAGGCATAACTGAGCGAAAAATGTTCGGTATAAAAACACGGTTAAGACGATTTAAAAAAATATATATTTTCAGTATATCTATTGCAGTTATTTTTAGTATCTCAGCATCTATAGCCTACACTGTTCATGCAGTTTATAAAGTGTATTTCAGATTAAGGTGCAAGGCTAATTCTTGTACCTTTATATGTAGTTTCGAGGTAGCTTAATGTTTAATGTAAGGGGATTTTCTCCAACTAAGTTTATCAAAAACGAAGATTCCGTCGAAGTTGCTTACCACAACTACATCCAGTCGTAATAGTACAGCAGTACCTACCAGTTTGTTCGATAGTTGAATGGACTACTCTAAGCCCCTCTGACTGAAAACTTTTACATAGTTGGCGGATAGTTTATCTGTATAGAGATTTATTGTAGTCATGGAGAACAAAATGATTAGCGGAGGTGCCACGAAAATCACTTTAGAAAGTAGCGCGCCAAAATGCGGGTTAATGGGGGACGAGGATCGTTGCTGTTTTCGCCATAATACACCTTCTTTGGGCCCGAACATTTTTTTTGTAATAACAAAAATCATAGACAGATGACTCAAAGAAACTGAACACCTCGTTAGTTCCCTCGTAACTGATCGTTTTGGTCATGCCCACCGTACGAATTTGACCTAGAAGAAAGCGTCTAATCTACCTGCATATGATATCTCCGTTAATCTTTCCTTGCTCCGTTGTAGTTACCGAGTGAAAAGGTTGATACGAGTCACGATTACCAATTAAACTCCGCGTCTGAAATATGTCCGGAAATTACTTAGAGTTTGGTCGAATCAAATAGTTAATTTTAGACCTCTTCTCTCATGATTCTTGATAAAGGTGCAGGGATGGCGGGAACAGTGATAAAAAGTGCCAATCCGTCTTGATTTTTTTTACTAAACTTTTATGTGTAAATATTGTTTCATATATTTCGGTATAAGGAGTAATTAATCAGTTTTCGTTGGGTAGCTATATTATCGCTACGCGTGAACAAAGGCTTTATACACTCTATCCAGGCTTTTTATAAATATAGACATTTTTTTTATTATACTTTATAAAAAAAAATGTCTATATTTTTATTATCCCCTGTTTGTTTACTAAGGATATTGTTACTAAATTTCAAAACAAATGAGTGTTGAACTTAAATTGATGTCAATGACACTTCAGTATAATTGAGTAGGTATAAGAATTTTTTTTACTGGAATATTTCAGAGTTTTCCTGTTTTTGTTTATTTTGCTTGAATTATTATCGCTTCTTTGAATAAATTAATGAAATACAATGGATTTTACCCTTATATTTTATGGTAAGTAAGAATCATTGACATCTTAGTTATATTGACTTAGCCTTCCTGCTTTACGAATTATTTTGCGACCTGGATAAAAAGTTGTAGTTCTTAAGATAAGAATAATAGAATTATCATGCCAACGAGTATATATTTGTATAATATGCAATACTAGTTTGTTTGCATATAAAAATATTATTAATTACATATGTAATATTTTGATATGTAATGATCATTTTATGTTAAATTCTATAATATTATATGCTCGTCATTGAAACATCAATTCACTAATCAGATTATAAGATACACACATTTCCTGAAAATTGTACTTCGTAGAGCCTTATCAAGTTTTACATTGAGGATATAACTATGTTTGCAAAGATTTCAACATCATAGTGCCACTTTAGCTAGCTAGTTCCTGAGATAATTGCTTCCATATTCCGTTTAAAACGTTACACGTATTTGCTTTCCACAGAACTAACTACATCATAAAATGCATTTTTAATTTTTCCAAGACATAGGTATTTCATCAGTTTTTAGTGTAAAAATAATAAATAATAATAATTTCTCGGAACGTCCAGTAGCAGTTTACGAATTTCACATAGAAGTTGTTGTAGGCCATAAGACCGATCTTCATATCCTAAGCTTATTTAGTAAAGCTTGAACTACTAATGTTTTACGGTAAACTAGTCTCATAGTTAAGTATTTAATAGGCTAAAGTAATCTCAAGAAGCAACATTTATATAATTAGGAATATAATTAATTAGGAAGTACATATTTTATTTGTAAACAATGTACCAACGCGATCCGGTATATTTCGGTAAAATGCTGACTTTCTCGAATCAAGAATCTACCATACACAGCAGTATGTGTTTGTTCCTAATAGAGAAAGCCTCGCTCCGTATTAATTAAAAATATCTGACTGAATGTTTTTGCTGACCCGCCTAAAATTACGAGAAATACTCTCTTAATTGTATGAATTGTTATATATTAACTTATTCCCATAGTTAGTATTTAATTTTTTATTTATTTATTGCAAAGGTACATTTTAAGCTTTATAAGGTACATAAAGTCCAACAAAACTATACACATATTTGTCTGTTGGATCATAATGTACTTTAGATGTAGTTTCGTTTTTATCAATCACTGAATAAAAATACCATTCATAAAGTCTGCAATGCCCGGTGCCTACGTCATATCGTGCTACGACGCTACGGCGGGCACACGCTTCGTAGCGCTACGGAAATTCGTAGACTTACTACGCGGCGTAGTAGTTTCGTTCGTAGTTTCGTATATTGTAATAAAATAATTTCTGGTTCAGTAATATCCTTATTAGTGTTGTGGTGTCTTGTGGTTAAAAAAATATTAGTGTTAATTAATATTGTAAAAGTTTTGAAAAGTATTAGTGTGGTGTTTAAAATTAAGATCAGTTGGATAAAGTTTCTGTATTAATCGAAAAACTTTTTAATATTTGAATAAAGTTTTAGGTCCGAAAATAAGGAGCATAATTTGGCATATATCTTAAAAATTGTAAAATAACTTCTGAGTAATTAAGTGTTCTTAGTGTAAAAGTGAACATTGAAAAAAAATCTTAGCAAAACTTTTCTTCAAACAAATGTTAAACCAACAAAAATGTGACCCTAAAATCAGGCAAACCATGACATAACTACCAACAATGTACCAAGAAACACCAGAAGATGTAGAGGCTGACTGCAACCAAAAATTCTGGGATTATTTCAACATGGAAGGTACATCAATGATCAACGTCACCGAGGTCGTTGATACGACTATACCTGCGCCTGAGCAGGGGTTCGTGGTGGGGGTATACAGCGCGCTATTGGCTGCCGGGGCTGTCGGCAATGTTGGCGTGTTCGTGTCATTGGTGCGCTCGCGCCGACGAAAGTCGCGCGTCAATCTGTTGATGACACATCTAGTTGTTGCTGATATGATCGTGCTGTTCATTGTTATACCGTTGGAGGTAAGTGTATTATCTCTTTGATCATTTCATCCTCCTATGTGTCTCCAGGTCAGTCTTATTTTCCACTAGGCACTGTGGGCATTTGCCCCATGGCAGCAAAATCTTTAGGAATTATTCACAGATAACGTTAGGTAGGTCCAGTAACTTGGTAACATGAGAGTGTGTATAAGGAATACTTTTCGTGTATGGACCAATGAAAACAGCAACGTGTCCTTTTTTGTCCTGTGCATTGTCTTATTGTATACTATGTACTATTTTACCCAACGGTCTATTCCCTCTTTGTTAAACGCTTAGCCATATTGGGCATAAGGAGAAAATGCTTCTGTTTTTAAGTTTTTATTTTATCTGTAAGTGCTATAAGTACAGTTACAAAGATCATTACATATGCACAAACACACAGACCCAGTTCAATTTATTCGCGAGTCAAACAAGCGACGTTCAGCGTCTCTCACGTTTTGCTTCAAAAGTGAGGTAGAATTCTTTTTACTTTAAAATGAATTCTGTGATTTGTCGCCTCAGAATCTTCAAGTTAACCTTCGTTTGTTCTGTTCTCATTTACATATCTTTGCCAAGTCGGATAGCAATTTAAGTAGACACTGTTTTAGTTAAATTGATGTAATAAAACACAGAACTTTGAATGCCTAGAATTTTTGCTATTTTTGTCCAGTGGGCGATCAAAAATGTTAATTATATAGTTTACTGCGGCTTTTGATCCAATAGCTTCTTGAAAGTCTTTATACTTTGTAACAAAGAGTCAATTCTCTCGGCTATAAACCTTCATAAAAATGCCACCATGTTGCCCTCGTAAAATGCTTCGAAACTACAGGAAATTTTCTTTTAAAGGATATATTTTCGTCAAGGAAGCCCCAAGGTGAAGGTCAGAAGATTAAAAATTATCTCAGGCTCCCAACATCATTTTGAATAATGAGTTCTTTTGGGGCGTTAAAATTAAAAAACGCCCGAAGGTTCATTATGATAATTAACCCCTTGAAAAAAACTGTGAACTTCGTCCGGCTTCTGAGAAATGGTCCATTTTCTAAGACGACCAAACAAACTTTCTATCTTTATTAAATGTATGGTTGTATGTATGGCTCAAACGTGGTATGAGTTCTCTGATTACAATCTAAAATCGTTTAAATAAATGCAGTATCATGTTCGAGATTAAAAGGATTAGGGATTGTGGCCAATTAAAACCGTTATCGAGTATTTGGGCCACAGCTTTGTTTCAATAGAAATCGAATATTTGTTTGTTTTTACATTCAGGTCAATCTGGCAATTACCGTCTTCCTCATAAGTACGTATGTAGGTGTTTTCTCGATCGGCTAATCCTGACTAATAAAATAAATATGTACATGTGTAATTTTATTTAAGTTTGCGATGTAGAGATTTTGGTTTTTATGAGTTCCCAAGGAAGTGAAAACGGTAAAGTGTAGGTTCCAGAGGCGATAAATGATGTATGTACCCGTGTTTTTAGTGCAACGTTACTTTTAATAATACTTGCTTATTAGTAATTCCTAATGTCATATTATATACTACTATATATCACACTACAACGGGCAAATAATTTATCGGCAAACTTCTTATTACAACTTGATTGTAATGGCTTTTTAAATGGTTTTAACGATACTGAGTTTTATGATATTAATTCGAATAACACATTGCCAATACTGCTTTATTTCTGAGTTTATCGACGTAGGTCCCAACTTTTCTTATTTCTTCTTGGAATTTGAAGTAGGCACTTTATAGGTATATGTGCCATGAGCCACTGAAGACGAACTTTTTTTGAATGACTCGTGTTGGTTTGTTAACCTGAAAAGAAAAAACGGATCTTTGGGCTTTTTTCATTCATAAAGTATTTTCATGTAAATGAACTTTTTTTATATAAAGAAAGTAATAACGCCGACTTTTTGACACAAAAATAAAACTCTTAACCTAGTTTTGTACTTAATAGAAATCAAGGAGTATTTTGTTTTGTATTGTAATCGAGTTATAGAGCTGTCTGGACTACAAAGTGGATGTAAGAACTTCATTGTAAAATATATAAGTAATTTCAAACCAAATTAAATGGAACTAGAGATTCTCAAATACTTATGTACTTTGATGGGAAACAGTCTGTTTTTATAAATTGACCTTTACAATTTTGCTTTCTGTTTTTATTGGGAAACCTTTTATTTACTTTTGAACGTTTTATCAGCCTGAATTTGAAATGTCTGGTTATAGGTAAATGTCAAGCTGTGCCAATAATTTTCCAGATATTGTCTTTGCTCTTGACTTTCTTAATTTATTGATAGAAAATGTTATTATGATTCTCAGTGTTGAATTTTGAAAATCTTTCCATCTACACTTGACCCTAATTGTAACATAAAAAAGCTTTCACTGTATGTCTCAAAAATACTCCTTCCCGCATCTGGATAAATGGCTAGATGGCCCATTTATCCAGATGCAGGATGGAGTATTTCATTATCAATGAAAAAAACACCCTTAGTTCTTCAGATTAGCATGTTTAAGTGAACCAACTTTTCAGCTCGATAATATTACTATAGATGAAAATTCCAGACAGATAAATCCAGAAATCCAGGGAAAAGTTTTGAAGCCACATCAAAGTAATTAGATTTTCAACTACCACAATCAAATCCCTGAAGCAGTAACTTTGATAGCGCAGTTAAATAAATCTACCGTAATTTACTATGGCGGTCTAACTGTTACATGTAGATAAACCAATTATATTCCGACTTGTCAATGGAAGTATTAGAGAGGATTGTGGTCTAAGGTGCCATAAAATGTAGTATTGTAACATTTGTTAAGTAAGCTATTTCATGCGGTTTCGCGGCAAACTGCATATATTGGTTGAGCATTTTTGTATTTATTTATTTATGTAATCTTTTACATTCAGGCAACAATGGCCTATAGATACATACCTTAGAAACTAACATAAATACATTATATACAAATATATATGTATATTTATAATATTTGATTATACAAGCTGGCAGTTTTACTTTAATTTTCACCACCTGCTCTTATTTTAACTACTTCATGACTTTTTCTTGTCTACTCGAATAATAAATGTCAGGAACAGTATTCCAACTAAAAGCAAAAGAGAATTTCTAAATCAGTTCATTGTTTCCGAGAAAACCTCCCACATACGAAACTTACTCCTTTGCACTAAAAGATGAGACTTCAACTCATTACCGTTCTTAAAAGGTCAACCATCCATAATCATTAACATTAACTAAGCGATAAAACGTCTATCAAAAATGACATTCTGACACACTTGACCCCTTTTTCTTCTAAAAGGGGAAATTCCGTACTACCTACACGTTCTAAGCTTGCACTCCACTAGGCTTTGCCTAGAGTAATCCGTATTAATAGGAACACTACTGGAGATTCTAGGCAGCCTACAAACGTAATATCTTTGGCTAATCTTTCATCCTGCCTCGTGCTATTTTGTTGTTGGTGCTGACTCGTGTGAAGAAGTCCTTTTGAATGAGAGTGACTGTTGGTCATGTGGGAGAGGGGAGATTAGAAAGAATTGGATTGGTACATCTGTGTATTATGGTACAAAGTTTATTTAATCGAAATCGGCAGAAAGCATCGACACTATAAATTAGGTTAAGAACTACATATTTCAGCAGCAATTACTAACAGCGCTTTTACACTAACGGATTTATCGCACGGAGTATAAGGGCGCTGTAGTATATATTTAGCAACCAACGGTTCATGTGATGACACATGAAGAGACACCATACATTTTTGTAAATTGACAAAACCGCCCGTACAAAAGCTCTGTGAAGCAGGATGAAAATTACTTCCAAGATTTTATCACATAAATACCTACAGAAGCCAAGCGTGATAATAACAATTATAACAGCAATAACCATTAGCAAACACACCAATTAGTTAAGCCAGATGTTCCTACTAGAGCAGAAAGTTCCTTTCAGGGCAAAATAAAAATATCACGACACGAGCATTTTCACTAAATCCCGAGCACTATTTCCAGTGCATTTATTTCAGCACACGTGTCAACTGTAATTCAATTTGTACAGGTCTTAGCAAAACATTTTTTTCTGCTGATTTTATTTTATGACGTTATGTCCTGAAAGCTTGCATGTCATGTTTTATTCCTTTACAGCATCAAACTATATATAGCCTTTCATAGCTTTGGCGAAAAATGATATTTTCTCCGCTATGTTTGTCTGTCTGTGACACTATAGCTCTTAAATGGATGAATCGATCAGTTTTTTTAATGAGATTTGAAAATAGGGATCTAATTATCATTTGTTTTTCAAACCAATTTCTTTATCCATCAGAAAACTGCTATGATAAATACATATTAGGTATTAGCCAACCTTATCTCACTTCAGTAAGCTCACGCATTATTTGTTACCATAATAAGGATATTACCATTCAAACATCGTTTAATTTTGTGCTTCCATCTCGCGGACTATTACGTTCTGAAGTAGGTGCTCTGGAGATTTCATTCTGAAATCTCGTTTGGAGATATAATATTAAAAATTAGAGCATATTTGAATTTATTTTTAAATCATATCACAATACCTATCCGTGTTGTTGTACGGAGTACGTATTGTTTTCAAATCTGTATAAAAAATCTGTTTTACACATAGGGACCTACAATTAAGTTAAAGAAAAGCTTCTATTTCCTACAGTTTTATATCTAAATTATAACTTAGAGAGAACTCATATTAATGAAGTAAAATGTGTACAAGAACAAAATATTAATTTGCAATAGTTAGTTTTATCGTTAAAAGCAACTTCACATAATATTTTATATCTAAGAATAGAACTCGGAAGAGCTTTTAAGAGATATTTTATTTTTCATATTATTTTATTTAAGCTTCATCCGTAGTACAGTACACAGCTTACACAATTTTTGATCATTTGAGCGAACTCAAATGTATATTTCCAAATAGTCAATACTTTATCTATCATATACATACATGTATATCCTACATATATAATTAGCCATATAATCTTGCATAATATTCTAATTTGTGCAACTATTAATTAGTTCAATATGGTAATAACGTATCTGGTAACGCATCTCAAGTTTAGCTTATTACCAGCCAGTGTAGAGCGGCGTGACGTTGGCGTGGCGTGGCGTGTTCTTGTCGTGTTGCTATGAACTTGTCTGTTTTATTCATCAGAAGTTTGGCGTACGTCAAGTTTGATATGCCATGGAGTAACGTGATCTGTTTAGGATTGAGGCATGTCATAGGTAAATCATGTTACGATATGAGGGGATGCATTTTAATTGACAGCCATTAGAAAGCACTATAGTTTGTACCTAAATAAGAGCAGACTCTGAAATTCTTTGACATAGTAGATTTATCCAAAATTCAACCCCTGTGAAACTGCTTCTGTGAAAAATTAAAAAGTACCCTCTGATTTGTCTCTGAGTCTAAACTATTTGTGTAACTTTCAGAAAATATTATTTAATAGTTACTGTGTATCTTCCCGTCAATGATCAGATGATTTGACAGACCGCGACACAGTATGTTGCTCCTTCAATTAGAAGTTTTTTTTTGTGATTTTGCCTAGACCACCAGAATTAAGGAATAATTCAAAAACAAGACAGCATCCATTAAAATTAACGTGCTCCATAAACATAGCTTGCCGTGTATACATTAAAAATGTATTTAAAAAGTAAAGACTTTGCCATATAGAAGTAGTTGTCCTACTTATCGCCTCGCTCACTGTGCAACAGAACCCTAATTACTTCAACAGAGAGACCTCGTCTTAAGTGTTGTTTCTTGTCTCACTTTACTTACAAATGTCACTTGCAAGACCAACATAACAAAACACTTAAGTAAATTGTTATTACTGTGATCTTACATTCTGACGTTTAGCTGTTAGGTCTCGTTTCCACTATTTATGGTTGTTAATTTGTCGGGTACTTATCTACTATTTTTGTAGTATTCTTTATTATAGTGCTTGTCGTTAAGTACCAGTCTTTCGGGTCGATTTATCACTGGGCTAAGCAATGCGTGGCGAGTGTGGCTTGTGGATGGGTGACCTTTGTCATGATGAGTTTACCAGTGGTTTGGAAGGCACACATTTATGTATTTCAGAGATATCAGGTTAAATGTTAGCTTGACTCGATGAAAACGAAGCTTTAAATTTTAAACAACAAATACAATTTTATTATTCAAAGAAACATCTTATCTCCGCTCACTTAGCAGGTATACTTAGAGGAGAAATTCTTTTGTTTTTTTTTTCAAACTTCCCCGTTCCACTCTGCTTTGTTGGAGTCCGGACCTTTCCCTTGAGTCACCCTTATGACAAAACTGTGAACTATATACATATGTATGTATGTATGTATACGTAATCTGTGAACTATATCAATGTCAATTGCATTTAAAAAAATAGGATAGTGGAACTGCTGATCTTAGTAGTTTGTTTGTGAGACGTAAATGGTTGTTTAGTGTAGTTCAATTAAAATGTGGATATTTATTTTCGCTTAATAAATTGAAATAGTGACCTTTATAAAGTAATTTTGGAATTTAAGCTTAAAAGATTTATTCGCTTTATAGTGTTAATAAGAGTGTTAATAAACTATTAGCACAGCTTAGCACCCTTTTCAGGTTTTGCGTTTAAAGGTTTCTGAAATATAAGCTCAAACGGTTTTCTAGACTTTATCACCTTGAAGAAATATTAAACGCTGATTAAGCAATATATGAATTTCAAAATTCAGTATGAAATATGATCGCAGATCCAGGTTTATGTCGGTATTTATAGACATTGGTTTCTATGTTTTTTTTTGTTCATCGGATCACTATTGTTTGGAAATCAGATAAAAATCTCTTTAGTATTTTTTGAATGTTATATTAACCAGACATACAGACGTGTTTTAGAGTTGTTTATCTACTATTTTAGTATCTATTTTCGTAACAATCAACGTAGGATTTGTGTTAGTTTAATTAAATAAAGCCTCTTGAATTTAAAGGGGCTTTCAGGGACTGGGTAACTAGGTTGGAGTGCTTAACTTTTTTTATTGTTTTGGCAATATTTGTAGTCAGTTTCAAAGCTTTTATTGGTAACGCTTGTTAGGCCGAAATAAACTTTTTAAAAGCCGTTTCAATATATTTTTTGTATAGTTTATTTCAAGCAACTACGACCCATAGAAAATATAAATACATAGTGTAATTATGTATGTCATAACTATAGGAATAAATATAAGAGAAAGTTGTCTTAGTTACACATTTTATAACTCTTGAATGGCTGAACCGTTTAAGCTGAAAATCAGAAGGGAGATAGCTTACACTCGAAAAAAAGGATAGTTTTTGAAACCGCGCTCAGAAACTAGTTTAAAATAAAGTTGTATTAAAAAAAAACAGAACCTACTAAACTAAAAAACTTTGTCCATTCTTTCTTTTTCATTCAAACACAACAAATATTTATTTACGATAGAGGAGCACTGAAAAGAAATAAATTAATCAATTGTCTTGATTCTTCGATCGGCAATGTATCTTCGTTAGAACAACTGTTTATGTTCGACTTGACAGTGGAAAAGCACTTTTTATAGGGGTGGTGCACTTTTGGTAATAAGTTTTAGAGGATGCAGCAATTAGCAGCGGAATAATATGGGGAATGTATCACTGTGAAGTTCATAAGTTGCTAGTGCTAAAATTAAGCAGATATAATTTTATTCAAATTACAATCTTTACCTACTTTTATATTAATATAATAAAGAGAAAAGGGTTATAAACTACGTAACCGATTTCAAAAATTTTTGGAATACACTCTTTCCAAAAAAAATTGTCTGTATTAGGTATATTCCGGTACGGGCAGTAGTTCTCAAAACCGCACGAAAACGGCTAGTATGATATAAACATCTAAAATTCCTTAAACTGCATATCAGCTTACTTAACGATGACCAATATTTCTAAAGAAACTACAAAGCTATCTCACTTCTAAGATTAGTTCTGATATTTATTTCATAAAGGTACCCCATCCCTGGCCGATCCATGGGTACGTTTGTACCCTAAAAGTCAATATATCATTGGATTTAAGGAGCTTTCAGTGTTCTGATAATGTCGTAAAATACCTTTTGATTGGGCGCGTGAAGGTTGGTAATTGGGTCTTAGTGGTCGGATCAAAGTTTGTTATACCTGCAATCAGGGTTAATAACGACGTGTGAATGGTACAGACTTGCTTTGACGATCTCAAATAGAAGGAGGATTACCTAATTATATATGGGCGTGTGTATGATTAATTGATAATATACACGGACTGTGTTATTAACACGTGGTACCAACCCCTACTTCCTTACTTAAATTATTAATGAAATTGACTGAATTTGTGTGTTTATTACGTTTTTATGCCGAAATGGCTGAATCAATTAAGATTGGCATGGTATACCTATGGCAATAATATCACAGTAGCTCCTTCGGGACGTGGGTGACGCGAGCGAAATGTAGAAGTAAACAAAATTGCTTGCCTGTGCTTGTTAATACATTCACGTATACGTATTTTATATTTCCTCCCAGCCTCTTTGCTGATACTTTCGTTGTCTAACATAATGGATATTAAAGATAATTCAAAAGCAGGTATCCTTAACTTAATTTTATGCCCGTTATCTACGCTTAAGCAAGTCTATCTCACGTTAAAACTCGATTGAGAAGTACACAGTTTATAAAGTAAACTAAGGTTGAGTTTACACACAGTATTGAACGCTAAAAGACGTTGAGTAACGAGTAAACTAGTTTCCAGCCTTCCGGGGTTGTACATCCGTCCTTAATTTCAAAGAGCGGTTGCCTCGTGGTTTTATAGAAAGGCTAACATTTTTAAGTATCTGTTCTACCGTAAAATGTTTTTACAAGATATTTTCCGCTGATAAAAACAATTTTGAACGTTTGGTCTTCATCATCAGCCATTTTGTCATTCCACTGAGAAGGATTTAGCGTTAATCAACCCGCTTGCTAATTGCCGGTTGATGATTTCAATCTGCATATAGTCTAGATTTCCTCGAGATGTTTTCCTTCACCTATAAAGAATCTTGTTTGACCTGGAATCGAACCCGCATAATCATAATTGATAGGTCTTGCCCACTAGGCCACCATGACGTAATTTCAATACAAAAAAATATGTAATGGTCATTGCACAATTGTGAGTGATAGATATATTAAAACGACAAGCAGGTATATAAAGCTCGAAATTTATTTGCCCGAAATAACACGTCTAGTTTTCTTTTGCGTATCAAAATACGAAAAGTACGAACGTTAAACGATTTGAGTTCTAATGTCATAACCAGCCATCTATGGCTCATTTGCCGTCACAAATGACTTGCTTTGCTTTCATATAACCACAAACTACATTATGAAACAAAATAAGAAATTATTTTTCCGAAAATTGCAAATTAAATAGAAAAAAATCACAAACATTTTCATGCCAATAACACGGCTATTTTCTTATTATTTAGTTTTTTAATACAATGTCGTTGTAGGTAGAGATTATTTATTGAAACTTAACATTGACGGCTTAAGCGATAATTTATATTTCCAAGAAAAAAATGTTTTTCAATTTGCGAAAATGCGTAGGTTATGTAGAGGGTTATCAAAACAATTTTATTTAATCATGTAGGTGTTAAAAGATAAAACTGCGTGGTGTTTAACGAAGGTTAAGGATCATTTAAAGGACTTTTTCATCTCTTTGTTATTTTATTGTGCGAACCACAAAATAAATCTACGGATGAACAATTTTTATTTATTAACAATTATTATTGAACTCGCAACTAGTTCGATTCCAGGTCAGGCAAGTACCAATTTGTAGTAATTTCTTAGTATGTATATCTTGGACATCACTGAATGTGTTTCGGAGGGCATGTTAATCTGTAGGTCCCGGTTGTCATTGAACATCTTTGGCAGTAGTTACGGGTAGTCAGAAGCCAGTAAGTCTGACAACCAATCTTACCAAACATTAACGTGAGCTAACATTTCAACGTAGCCCGTACTTAATATCTTAAGCTATGTTGCATATGAATTGCTGCGAGTCACTTGAAGTTCGCCAAGAAACTTTGTGTGCCCGAAGTTTTGGAGTTAACAGTCAAAGCGGCAATCGCTTGCATTTCTGTGGCTGCACATGTGACTCGCAAGAACTTATCAAATAAACTTGCGAGGCTATGTGAAAGAAGAAAGAAAGAAATGAAAATTATTAAGGGCAAAAAGTACAAACATTAATATTAAAAGTTGCGGATGTCAATCGGTATGATATAATTTATGTTTATTGCTATATCAAAAACATTTAAACGTCATAGGAAAAGGCATTAAAAAAATGCTATATAACAAAAGTAAGCGACTTTGTGTGTTATATTAAACCAGAACCGATTAAGATGGAGTGGATATAGGCGGTTCCCTGGAGACGGAGTAACCTTAGCTTATCTTTTATTCAGGTGTGGGAAGTAGTTATCTCGAAATGCGGACATAAACGAGGGTCGAAATCTTTAAATATCATGGTGTATTATGTACCATGCACCATGATATGTGTTTTCTATTTTGCTAAAGGGAGATATCTACATCCCACGCCAAATACACTTCTCGTAAACAAACATTGCCACTCTGAAGTCAACCTTGCCAGCATTTGATGCCTGTAGTATTTTGTTTGTTGAACATGAATTGCTATTTCTAATATACCTACGTATATTATATTATTATGCACTATCAACCTTTAAGAGTTACACAAGTATTGTGTTATGATTTTTGTATTTAATATTTGTATCGTGTAAACGATTGTTGGTGAGCCAAATAAATAAAATAATCATGTTATTCAAGGAATGTTTTATGGACTGTGTGAAGTGTGTCTGTACAAACACTTGTGTACTTAGGTATGTCCTGCGCAGTTAGGTGGTCTTCTTATAAGAGAATGACCGCCGTGGCTAGGACGACATCATCATGAAAAAATACAGAAGATTGTAGCGGACGTATTGAATTTTAATTTTCACATGGTTATTTATTTCTGTAAAAAGTCATGGTGGCCTAGTGGGCAAAGAACCAACCTCTCGAGTATGAGGGCGCGGGTTCGATTCCAGGTCAGGCAAGTACCAATGCAACTTTTCTGAGTTTGTATGTACTTTCTAAGTATATCTTAGACGCCAATGACTGTGTTTCGGATGGCACGTTAAACTGTAGGTCCCGGCTGCCATTGAACATCCTTGGCAGTCGTTACGGGTAGTCAGAAGCCAGTAAGTCTGACATCAGTCTATCCAAGGAGTATTGGGTTGCCCGGGTAACTGGGTTGAGGGGGTCAGATAGGGCAGTCGCTCCTTGTAAAGCACTGATACACAGCTACATCCGGTTAGACTGGAAGCCGACCCCAACGTAGTTTGGGAAAAAGGCTCGGAGGATGATGGTTATTTATTTCTGTGAATTCCTCTTATTTCCATTATACACACATACAGAACATTGTTTCCCCATACAAACACATACCTACACCTACCTATATACAAAACGAGATACGCATTGCGTTTCAATAAACTACTTCCCGTAATGTAAGGAGCGTTACGGACTGTTAGCGGTAAAGGTGAACGTTTAGGGATTCCTGAAAGTACATAATATCGTAAACTAAGTTACACCTTATCTATTGTGGAAGGGAAGAGGAAGGGGAAGGTTATATAAGATTGTCATACTATTGGTATTGATACTTATGCAACGGTTTTGACTCATTGTAGGTACCAATTTAAAATATGAATGCCCATTTTCACCAATAATCCCCTAAATTCAGGGGTAATCTCGAAATTCTGGTGTTTTTAAGAGCATTTATGGATCATTTAATACGAATTTCTTTTTCACCAAATTTTAAGTGTTCCTTATAACCTTTATTATTTATTCTAAGTGACACTTACATAGTTATGGAAACTTTAAGATATTGTTGGTGAAAACGGACATTAGTGTATAAGGGGTTAAGAGTTCAATTCCCGGGTAAGGCAGAAATCACTTTGCAGATTTTAAAAGGAACTTATCAAACAGCTGGAATGCGGTGATAAAAGCATGTTTGTTGTATGCCTGTTGGTATTGCGCCGGATTTCTCTACGGTCGACAGACGTACAATCCTGCAAAAAATAATAATGAGACTCTGTTATTTCATAAAATAAATGACAAAGTTATTAACAAAATACATAAAGCTTAAGCTTCCTTTATTTTAATGAAGTCATGAACTCTAATTAACAGTGTAAGTTCATACTCAACCCGTCATTAACAAATGTTTTAATTACCAAAGTTTTTATGCTCATTAACACTTGTTCTAGCAAGTTTGAAAATGTAAAACCAACATCGTAGTTAGTGGATTTATTTTGTAACTAATAGAGCATTGAAATGTTCTTTTGATATTTTGTAATGTTTAAGTACAGTGCGCCTTTAAAAAGTCTTACTTCTCTTCTTTCGCATATCATTGTGTGAAAGTAAGTTTGTCTGTTTTTTATGTTTTCACGCTAAAACGGCTGAATCGTTTTAGATGAAATTCTGCATGAAAAGCGGTGGTGGATATGGGATACTTTTTAACGGGGTGTGAAACATAGTTCCCATAAGAAATCACGCGTAAAATCAAGTTTTTTTTTATGTCATCCTATTTTCAGAGCAAAAAGATAGTATAGATAGTGCCAATGACCGAAAAGCTTTATCCAACAGATTAACATGGCGATTAGTTGGGTCGAAACTAATCTGTGTCCGTAAATTAAAGCCACTAATTTGGATACATACTAATTCGCATAGTTTTAGTTCGAGAAATTTTGGTTTAATAAAAGGCTCTATTGTTATCAGTACATTATCAATGCTTTGTTTTAGATCACAGTAACGGTGGGGTACGGCGCGGCGCGGCGGGACGGGACGGCGACGCGACACTGAGCAGTTGTAATGTACTAGATATTACGGACGACATCACACGGAGCCGTCCCGCTCGGCGCGACGCGACGCGACAATCTAGTACATTGTGTCACGTCGCCGTCCCGTCCCGCCGCGCCGCGCCCGCTGTGTGCAGAGACCTCTGAAATAAAATCTAATTCATGGACAGTATGAGTTGCTGGGACTGTTACGTATCCAGTTCAATATCCATAAGGCAGACTTTCCTTTGTCCTCGTCTCTCTATACATATACGGAGTCGGCTTTTCTTATCACATGGTGCCATTCACTTCGCTTGTAAGCATCGTCAATAGAAAAGTTTTTCTAAGGTGGTTAAGGGGATGTAGATGACTACACAATTATGTGCAGATATTTTAGATAAGAGCAGGTGAGCCATTCTTGTGTGTGTGAATGTACACAAGCACATACCTACACATTCGTGTGATCTCAGGAGAGCTGAGTTTTGGCAGAGTAGCCGAGTCATACAAAAATATTTTTGAACCATGTACGCATCAATGTCAAAGTCAAAATCGTTTATTAAAGTAGGCTTATTAGATTAGCACCTTTTAACATCAAAATAACAAAAATGCGAGCACCCCCAAAACGCCCTTTCACCGCTTCCTAGTTTTATAGCTTCACAAATCACAAAATCATATAATATCAATGCACGATACAATAATTTATCCCTAATCAGTTAATGAATCAATAACATAGGATTAACAATTTATCTCTTTATACAATATACATTGTCATGGAGTAACAAACCTCTAATTAGCATTGCGATCACATACACAGTGCGAATAAATTGGCACACACCACAGAGGAACGAAAACTGAGCGGAGATGCCATCAGGCAGGTAGGTCAGGGGCATTCCTGTATGTCACTTAACGTACGGTAGACATGACCAAAATAGTGCATTAAACTAAAGAGGCGTTTGTGTTCCCATACACATCTGTATCAAAGATTGGTGTTGATTGATTGGTGTTTTGAGTCCCAAAGAAGGCATATGAGAACAGAGCTTGTAACTTTCTCTTCTACTTTTTTGGGGGTTGCGTTATGACATCTCCACTAGTAATTTTGTTCTCCATGGCATACACCTACGAAATGCCTATCGGCTCGACAGCCAAATTAACTGCAGGTATACTGTTGAATTGATAAAATTTATTTAGTAGGTTGCGCAATGAGAGTATCGAAAACTATTTCATTCATGCAAACAACAATTTATAGGTACTATAATACGAGTATTACAAAGTTCAATAGTTTATTGTTTCATGTATAAATCGGACATAAAGTACATACGTAAGAATTTGAGGCTTTGGTTGTTGACACAAAAATATTAATTACCATGACTATGTTGATGAGACATCAACTTCAAATAAAATGTTGATAAAAGCTGCAAGTGGATGATGATGACTTACGATGAGAGATATTGGCTCCATCATACCCCAAGTGAAGTCGGGGGCGGAAACTAGCAAAATTACAAGCTACTTTTTATCCACATGTGGGAAGTTGGTATATGTGAAACCGCAGAAACTAGATACTGTTGAAATCTGTAAAGTTTCTACAGAGTAGAGGTGTGTTTTGGGTCAAGGTTTTCGTGCCACACTATTTCATGCCACTGCAATTCATGAAAGCTACACTAAGCTTAAAAGCCTTCAGTTTACGAAGCTCAATGTATAAGGTATCGAGGCATCTTTTGGTGTTTGTTTAGTATTAAACTAGGTTTAGAGTATTATTGACGATGCTGCTTTTGTTTATTCAATTATTTATACTACGTTTTGATTGATAAACGAAACAGAGTTGTGCAAGGTGCCCATAATAACGTATATTAAAATCGAATATAGCACAAACACAACGTCACAGACTTTTCGTATAGGATCATGACATCAAAGACAGTATTTTAAACAAGCCACTACATGTGACAGATTATTATTGTAACTGGCCAGTAAGGGCCACAAGGACCTTCAACAGTTTTACATGTTGAATTACTGAGTTTTGTATGCGATAAATAACCGCTTCGTGTTTATAGTTGTTCATATATATTCAAGTGCTTTTTAAACAAACCTGTTCATGTAAAAGTACCACCAAATTGGTTGATATTTCCATAACAATTGGCAACGTACAGAGGATTTCAGAAGCGACTGCGCCTGACAGTTACAAAGAGCATTTCCGATGCTAGATGGAAGTTTGGGAACCAAATGTTAATTGCATTGCGACGTGGATATATTAAGTACTGGATGAGGAATCTATGATTTTGTGGCAAATATGATTGATTCTTTGTGGCAAAATCAAAATACGAAAGTAACCGAAAAAATACCTATTTTCCAGGTAATTTCATCAAATCTTCAAACCATTGTGTAATTCTATATAATCCTAAAACGACTATATCAAAACCGTACAAAGTTATTGTTTTTGTAAAATATAATGACGATATTTGTCAAGAAACAAAAACAATCGTTTCACCGGTGTAAAATGGGGTCGTTCGTCGTTTGGCCCCACAAGCGATTGGCACCGCGGTGCCAATCGACGAAGTAAAATTTTTGAATAGGTCGATTCGCCCCGCGGTGCCAATCGACGAACTACCCATTTGGAATGGGTCGGTTCGCCCCACAATATTGAACAGTTCTTTTTTTGAAAGGGTGATTGCAGCAAAGGAGATAAGCAGTTTTTATTATAAATTTTTCAGTTTAGTATCATCACCTACTGAAGTTTTATCCAAGTGGTGTACTTCAAAACCGAAAAAACGCATTATTGCATCTGAACTTTTGAACTTTTCTAGTACCCAGTGTTATCTCACAATGTACTAGGGCAGCATAAAATACCTGAAGTAAATTCCTCGGGGCGTCTGTGAAACCGCGTGGAATAGCTAAATATAATATAATAGAATAATATTCAGAATATTTTCGAAGTTAGCATAAGCACCCATTACTTAATTTCATGAAATCTGGTAGTTGTGAAATTTTTCACAGCTTGAAATTGTCAGGAGGCAAAAAGACTTAGATGTTTTTCATAATTTTCATTAAAAAAAACTCAGTTAATAAGTCGGTAATATAAAACGACTTGTTGAATGCAATAATCAACATTACAATCAGTCAACTGGAAACTTACTGTGCTAACCATTACTCGGAGACCATAATTTTACCGACGTAGAATCTTTAACCCCTCTGCTCGACAAGGTTTTGACATATTACTTTACCGTTGATTCGGCGGGATATTTTGAATCGCGACATGGAAGTCAAAAATTTGTACTAACTTTCAACACATGAATTCTAAGTCCGTAATGCCTGACCAGAAGTATTTTAACTATAACTTTAGAGCTCACTTATTTGACAACAATGTGCGAAGGTCAAATGGGGTCAGTTAATTCAGAAAAAGATAATAATTACGGTGTTTCAAAGTCTATCGAAAAGTTAGGCATTTCAAATTTGGTGAAAACTTACCAATAAATAATCGCATCACTTTCTCAAACACAACACAAACGTCTTATTTATAACATTTTCAATCTGTTGCAACGCATTTCGTGCTCTTATTTATGTTCAATAAATAAAAAATCAGCACGTAAAATACACAATAAAAATGAACAATTTACAAGATCAAAGTCACAGACACAAGAAGTAGAGTTTGGAATAGAGTATTTTTTTTTTCAATCAGCGGTGTGCATTCGATACCTAAATCGGATATTTATTATAAATAATCGAATACCAATTTTATATATATTTTTTTAATAGCAACTTATTTCAATTTTATTTATTAATTTTAAATTATAGGTTCAATTTGTTTTGTTGTTAAGAAATAAAAATAAGTTTTATGAAAGTTTTTAGCATTAAATTTTTAAATGTATTATTTATTTTGGTGTTGCGTCATTCGTAATAATATTTATCTTGAATTGAATTTAATTATAAAATTATTAAATAGATTCTTTATTTTAACGAATCAGATCATTCGATGCAAAACTTCTATCACCGTCGCCATCTTGTCTATGCGCCTTCAAATTAAAAACAACTAATGTAAACAAACATGGCGAGTTCGATCAGAATTCCCGGTAATTAAGATTGGATTTTAAAAGCATATTTCTAACGGGATGCTAAATATGAAAGGTTTGAATGCGTAAAAAATTTAAATTTATTTAGTTATTTTATTTATTTAAAATAAATAATATTCTTTTAAACCAAAAAAAGGTTTTAGTTATTGTGCTGGCTGTAATAATGCTTTTCTTTTTCTTTTATTTAAATTTGGAATGAACTGTCATAATTTAGGTCACGTAAAAATAATTCTTTTCCGCCTTTCTCGCATCTCTAAACACGTTGTATTATTATAACAAAACTATGTCTCAGGCTACGACATCTGCTTGCTTTTTTGAACCGACTTTTCAAACAACAAAAAGAGGTGGGCGCATGTTATGTCGGGCCGGCTACACCTACATAATGAAAAGAGTCAATAAAGACGGCTCGGAGCTATGGAGGTGCACGAATAAGAACAAAGCCAAGTGCAACGCAACTATAAAATTGAAGGTAAATCCGAGCACTAAATAAACTAAATAAATAAATAGGAGCACCTTGCTTCTCCCGTCATCGCTGCCACTGTAGTGAGGCTGCTGAACCACGGCCTGTCGTGCAGCCATAGTGCGGGCCCTATTGCGTGGCACGCAAACATCAACGACAGTATACATCGCGCTCTTGTTGCTGTCGGGGTGCCAGCTGCACCAAGCGGCTTGGCACGCGACGACGGTAAGAGACCCGACGGCATGCCGTTTTTCCCTTGTATAGGTAGGCCTTTAGTATGGGACGCAACCTGCGTCGATACTCTTGTGCCGTCCCATCTTGCTAGTTCTGCGTACTGTGCTGCTGCTGCCGCCGCTGCAGCTGCGACCCTACTTAAAGATCTATCTAGGCGGCTGGTTGACGCCGTCCAACGAAGTAATGCTGCCAGCCTCTTGGGTACGCTCCCAGTTGACAGCGATGAGGATGAATTTTTTGATGCTATTTAGTTTATTTAATTTTTGTTTTGACTAGGATATTTTTTTGTCTTTATCCTTATTGTAAACTAGTTGACCCGGCGAACTTCGTACCGCCTAATTATTGGAGGCATATTTAGTAAGTCACAAACACACGACACAATTTTTTTTTCCTTATTTACTCACCGTTTAGACCTACCCTGGACTACGACAAAAATTTTAAAACCAAAATCAGCTCAATCGGCCCAGCCGTTCTCGAGTTTTAATCAGACTAACGAACAACAATTCATTTTTATTTAGATAGAAGATAGATATGTAAATAAAAAAAGATTTATTTTAGGTGAATCCTTATGTGATCCTCCATGAAACCGTTCATAACCACGCCCCCAAAGATGAAGCGGAGCTAACAATAGAGGGGGAAATGAACATCTGTTCGGAGAGAGTGCAGAAAAACATCAATGTGCCGGTCACACAAATTTTTGAAGAGTCCTTACAGACCCTGCAAGATAAAGGACTCAATTTGCTTAAACCACTGCCCAATTTTCGGAACATTAAAAATAAATTGTACAGGGTTAGAAATAAGTCGCAAGGCGTCACCAAACTCCAATTTCACAAAGCCTGCGATCTGGAAGTGCCTACAAATCAAAATTTGTTATTTGCTGAATACAAAGATAAAAAGAAGCGAATCCTCGTTTTCGCAAAAAAAGAAATGATTAAATATTTGAAAGAAAGCTCAAAATATTTTATGGACGGCACGTTCAAAATTTGTCCAAAGTGTTTCTGCCAAGTGTACACTCTTCATGCAGACATTGGCAGCAATGAAGAGTATGTAAATGTGGTTCCCGTACTATATGCATTGCTTCCCGATAAAACAAGGGCTACATATGAAATTTTATTTCAGATGATAAAAAGCCAAGTGAAAGAATGGAAGCCTACACACATTTCGATGGATTTCGAGGTAAGTGCCATTTTAGCAATAAGAAATTTATTTCCAGATGTTAAAATTGTTGGATGCTATTTTCATTTTAATCGTAGTTTATGGCGAAAGGCAAAACAACTCGGGCTGAATAAATCAAAACTGTCTATGATACATGTTAAACTGTGCACGCAATTAGCACACTTGCCGCCAAACTTCTTAGATGAAGGGTGGCTATATATAATGGAGGAAAGTCCAAAAAGTGCTCAAGTCACAGCATTTAATGACTATTTTGTTAAAACGTGGCTTGAGCATGATGTTCTTTCCTCAACGTGGAATTTATACCAACAATTTGATAGAACGAACAATATGGTGGAGTCGTGGAATGCACGAATAAAAAAAATTATTCCCCAACATCCTAACATTGCCCAATTTCTGAGGGGAATACAAAAGATGCCAACTACTACTACGGCCAAGTTAATGTCATGGGTGAGTTACGCATCACCAAAAGAAAACCAGAAACGGTAGAGTTCAACCGAAGAATAAAAAACATTGTTCAGGAACTAGAAAGTAAAAAAATAACAGTCGGCCATTGTCTAGAAAAATTAAGATTTTAAGTTTTTTTCTTTTTAATTTTGAGTTTCATCAAAATCTATTCAGTATGTATTGCGTTAAAGAGTTACAAACTTCCATAAAGACAAAACTCTACAGACAGAGTTGTGTTGCTGGGGAGTTTGTTCCACCACTTCTTCTCAGCAAAAACACCTAGGAAGTGATGAAGGGCGGGCGTTTTGGGTGCTGTCTTTTGTAAATTTGACTTTCAAAAAGTGCAGATTTTCAGCTTACTTTGAATAAATGACTTTTTAATCTTTTTGTCATACATATATATTACTAGCTAGCGACTTAGTCCGCTTTCCGCGGGAGCTACGCCCTGTATAGCCTATCTATTTATCCTTTCGCTTTAAACTTAAAGTGAAAATAACATCCAACTAATTAATAACTTTGGAAATAAATCTTTAATTGTTAAAATTGTACTTCCACCGAAATGCATGAAAATTTGTGTAAGTAGGTTTACATTCTATAACTTGTTTTTTTCTCATTTGAATAAAAGTTTCATATGTGGCCTTTATTTCATCAGGAAGAAATACATGGAGCACGAATGAAACCACTTTAGCAAATGCCTGATTGCTACTGATTAGTATGGACAGTGAAAACTTTTCAGAAATTGTTTGGGCAAATGCGGAATATGCCGTCGAAGTATCTTGTCGTTTCGTTCAAATATTCCATCATATCCTTTTTTACGAAGTGAAAGCTTCGCTCCTTTTTTTTTTGTATTTCGCGATTCCAAGTCAGGCACGCGAATTCGGGATTGTTCGAAAGAGTTACCGCGGCCTTGGTACATAGTAGGCCTACGACGGAACACGACGGTTTTTAGTCAGTAAGAGTCTGACACTCCCTCACCGCTGTTAACCCACAGCGGGAGGGGTCATTTGATGATTTTTGACGTTTTATTAAAAAAAAAACAAGCAACAGTCGGGCAGTAGCCCACCGGATATAACTCTCGTCCGGTCGGAGGATCCTCCTTTTTCTGGGAGGCATGAGCTTTACTCTCTGCTCTCATACCTTTACACCACCGTTTACATTAATATAATCGCGATAAACTCCTTAAAAGTAGTTAACTTTTTTCATCACTGCACATTTTGCAAGTAGCTGCGCAGAAACCAAAAAGTGTTTTTTTATATATATATAGAAGAGAAGATATGTAAATAATTGTACAATACATAAATTACCTATTTGACTTACACTTATTAAATGTCTAGGTTACAACGCATATGTGTTTTTATTTAATTTACCAAACGTGACTTATTCTCGACAAATATTTTATGTTGTCAAAGAATAATAAGGTACCTATCACATTCACAAATTTAGGTATCATGTCAGTAATCGACGATCACTTTCCTTGAAGCGGGTGTTATTCAGAATATTCAGAATATTTTCGAAGTTCGCATAAAATACTTTGTCTAATATACGGGTAGTCACTAGTCAGAAGCCAGTAACTCTGACACCAGTCTAACCAAAGGGTATTTATTAGGTTGCCCGGGTAACTGAGTTGAGGGGGTCAGATAGGGCAGTCGCTCCTTATAAAGAACTGGTACTCAGCTACATCCGGTTAGACTGGAAGCCGACTCCAACATAGTTGGGAAAAAGGCTCGGATTATGAAGATGACTTTGTCTAAAATGCTGAACTCCTAGTACCCATGATACGTTAAAATAATCTCAATTTTGAAGCAAAACGTAAATAATGGATAAGAATAATTTTACTTATAATATTTCTGATGAAAATTATGAAAAGATCTAAGTCTTTTGGCCTCCTGATGATTTTGAGCTGTGAAAATTTTCACAACTACCAGATTTCAGGAAATTAATTAAAATAGGTCGATTTACCAACGTTACTTTCTTCTCATGGTAATCTGGCCCATGCATTTTTGGCCGAGTTTACTAGCCAACTGTTAATGAACCTTCCCTTGGTTTCCCCCCCTAATCCTTTTCAACACAATTCACTCACATTTACACTTCTGCTCTCCTGGTATATGATGTCAATTTTCGTAGCGACAGTACAAATAAATAATTGGAATAGACAATATTCGAAATGAGTTAACCAAATGTTTTGCTAAGTGGTGCCAATCGACCTATGCTTAAGATAACTTGGGCCATTCGCCCCGAATAAAACAAAACAAAATCCGTGGTGCCAATCGACCCATTCAAAAATTGTGCTTCGTCGATTGGCACCGCGGTGCCAATCGCTTGTGGGGCCAAACGACGAACGACCCGTAAAATGTATGTTTAAATTTTTTGCAACACATACAGATAAAAGTTTATTTGACTCGTTTAATCAACGTTTGGACAACATAACTCTGTGACAAAAGCATGATGATAAACCATTAAAAATAAATCGATACAAGTAATTCTCTTCCAAATTTTAGTAACTCCATGTATTGCGTCTCTAATTTTACTATATTTAGTCAAATCGTTGATAGAATTTACACGCAGGTACGGTAGAGTGGAATTCAAATAATGCTATACGATAAACTACAATTCTACACGTATGCAATTTACCTTGTAATTCAACGGAACTAGGACGAATATAGTTAGTAAAGTGGATATCTGCATGATAAACATGATTTCTTGCTAAGTATTAATTCATCAATGGATTACTTTAATAGTTTCCAGGAATCTGTTTCATTTTTCAAGAAGGTTTATCGTTTCCTAGAAATGAGTTTTCAATATGCTCAGTAGTAAAATTAAGGTAGATTTTATGGCATTTCGCAAAAAAAACATGAAAACGAAACAAGAATTATAGCCTTTTCACACAGCCAAATTTTCCGCTCGGTATTTTATCACCGACACTGACAGTGAAGTCAACAATTCATCATCATCATCATCATCATCCTCCTGCCCTTATCCCAATTTTTATTTGGGACCGGCGCAGCATGTTTTCTCCTTCTATACTCTTCTTTCTGCCGTCATCTCACAAGTAACATTCTTTCTTACCATATCTACTTTCACACAATCCATCCATCGTTTCTTTGGTCTTCCTCTTCCATGGAGATAGTTATATTAAGTCAACAGTTGCCGTCCGTAAAACTTAGCGATGAAGTTCAGTTTTCTGCTCGGAAAATCCGACAATATGAAAAGGCTATTAATAAACATTAGTTCAATTGTTTTTACGACTGAAGAATGTACGTGACACATATTCCACTTCAGTACAACCCTCTTTTCCATGACACAGCGGGTTATAAATTAGTTACCGAATATACATTAATATAAATTAATCAAAACCGAGATATTTATCAGATGTATTTGCTTTGTTTTATCAAAGTACATGATTACATTGAGGATAAAGCTCACAGTTATTCTAATGATATTAGGGTCTACAAAGTTGTAATGAATCCCTTTTTTGCCCCTTCTAAGCTAAGGGACGAGTTGGAAATACAATCGTATAGTGATTTACGTAACTTGTATTTATAAACAGAATTTTAGAGTTGTCTTTGTTTTAATTTATTTTGGGTATCAAGTTACGAAAATCCTAACTCAATCATACGTTAGTGGTCATGATTTTGTTTGTCTCGCTTTAACGCTAAAACTGCTCAACTGATTGAGATACGCTTTGGCATGAAAATATTTGTCACTTAAGGTGGACACATTAAACTAACACACATGGAACTAACTGCCCTAATACGGAGCGTAATTTTTACAGGACGACAAAGTCACGAGCAAAATCAAGGTTATATGGAAACGAGGTATCTTAACATCTTACTTGTTGTTATCTAAACCCATTGAATACAGAATATATAGTACTATCTCAGCCGTTCAGCAATACCCAGCGGATGAACCGTGGGCGTCAGATTGCACTTGCTAGGTATGCAATATGCATTCCAATTCAGATTTACCATGCATGATCCGAATCAGCAAGTTGGGCTGGCTTGGACCGTAAAATGTTGACCTTTTGGTATATTACTCAAGTTCGTTAAATAAAATAATTACGAACCTGTGAGATTGATTGAAATACGAGTATTTAAGACCAATATTGATGAAAAATTTGCCACTAAATAAAGTGGTGATTAATGCTCAAGCCATCTCCTTGTGAGAGGAGTCCTGTGCCCAGCAGTGGGACGATATAAAGACTGTTACAGTTACAGTAAATAAAGTGGGCGAAATATACATAAACTTAAAAATATAAGAAAAAGAAAACATCAGTACCTACCGAGCTACTTAATTACCTACAGACAAACCCTTACCGAGAACAATAGACATTTTAATAAGGATCAGAATGTATTAAGTGTAGGTATAAACATTACATAATATTTCGCTTTCCTGGCTTTAAAACCGGGAAGCAATACATGTTTTCTCTAAATACCCCTTTAAGTTAAATCCTTTCAACAGATTGATCTCAACAGCTGACGCTTGTCCTTGTAACGGTCACGAGGCAATAACTTTTGAACTGTGAGAGATAGTTTGACATGTATGACAGGACACGTGACTTAAAATAGCTATACATAAGGGATCTTAATAACCAATCAAAGCAATTTTAACTTTAATCGTTTAATTTTAAAGATTGTTTTCGTAAACAAAACATAATCTAAATTTATATAATGTTTTGAAGGTTTCCTAAATCTAAATCTATCATCATAAGCTTTCGTTAAAATGCTACACACAAAACACAGCATTAATCTGATGATTGTCACTTTCCTTTAAATTAAAACCTTGATTCCAATAAAAGTTTTCAGTCGGTTTAATAACAGCTAAATACCAGATCTTTCTAATGTGAGCACTCCCATTCATCTTCATACCGATTTATGAGCCCAGACAAACTATCGGACGACTTAAAATTAGTAGTGTGTCTTCACGATTTATTTATTTAGTACACTGGAGAACTTACAGCTAAACAAAAAGTAAACAAAAGAAGGAAGTCATAGTCGGCAGAGAGCCAATTAGAAGTCCTCGCTTAAAATAATATTTACCTTGACATTAAAATCTAATTCCTCTCTCCATAGAATGCAATCAATGTGAGTCTGGATCCGTACGTAATACCTCAAGGCGAGACAAGTTAGTTGGCTCCAGATTAAATAGGTCACAAGGACACTCATAGGAAAATCGAGTCTTGAATAAAATCGTAAAGGCATTAAATGGCCTTCTTCTTCCTAGCCTAGTAAATCAGTTAGGCTTGAAGGACGAAAACGTATCGTGCCAAGTAATAAAATGACTTGTAAATAGTGGTATAAAGTTTGTTTTTCCTTGTTTGCATATTCATTAGTAATGTATCCGAGGGCACAATAAACTAAGACCCCTCCGGCTGTCATTTGAACAACTTTGGCAGTCGTTACGGGTAGTCAGAAGCCAGTAAGTCTGACACCAGTCTGCCAGTCCGCCAGTCTTATCAAGGGTTATTGGGTTACCCGTATAAATGGGTTGAGGAGGTCAAATAGGCAGTCGCTACTTGTCGAACACTGGTATTCAGCTTCAGCCGCTTAGACTGGAACCTGACCCCAATATGGTTGTGAAAAGGCTAGGCAGATGATGATGTTAATTAAAAAGATCCGGAATCAGGGTAGGAAAATATTTTTGCAAGACATTATATATTTTTATTTGTATAACTATGTAGATTTGCATAGACGAAGTTACACAAAGGCAGCCTTGACTAGTTAGAAGTTCTGTGTGAGTTAATTTTTTAATACAAAAAAGAAAAGAGTATGTTTTATTTCAGCAGAGAGAATATTTGTACAAAGTGGAACAAAGGGAAAGTAGACTCATGTTGTATTTGCTTTACCACAACGTACATTTCTAGGACTGAAATAAGTAGAATTTTAAGATTTTTTAACTAACATTCAAAGCTCTTTTCTATTTCATCATAGTTGTTGAATCACCCTTTCATTTCTCTGTCGGTTTACAAACCTGTCTGCAACTTTTAGTTGTAGCAAACGTCACAGCAGGCACTTATTTTATGTGTAGCGTGGGTACTGCAGTATAAGTACCAGGGTAGCAGCACCAGTATAGAGATTTTGTATACTTCTACTTCGAAGTAGCGTAGGTGGACTTCTTTCTCGAGGCTGCTTTCAAGTTCATCCGATCTCCACACATGTTCTGAGAGCTTAGTACATACTTACTTTACTCCTAATGTGAAGAAAAGACTTTGTCAATGTTTGATAAATATAACCTACATATATCCTAATATTTATTGTGTATGTTACCTTTCCATGTATTTATTCAGACAGACAAACATCAAAGTTGCTTTCTCGTTTATAATTATCAATACTGAGAATTATTGAGACCTCTAACATTCATTGCGACAATATTAATAGACTGTATTTGTAGTACAAAGTATCTCAATAACGTTGGCTTTAAGCGACTGTGTAGTATGATAACGAGCCATAACCGTTTACAGTGGGCGTGAAACGAAATGAAATCCCACCGACCCTTTGTATTTATTTCTAAGAATTTGTTCTTATACAATGAAGAGGAAAATGTTTAGTTATTCCATAACATGAATCTCGGAAATAATTAAATCTATTTTTCAGGGCATTTGTGGAATCATCATCATTCTATGTAGTCTTTTTAGGGTTCCGTAGCCAAAGTGTAAAACGGGACCCTACTGTTTTCGCTCCTCCGTCCGTCCGTCCGTCCGTCTGTCACCATTCTGTATCTCGTCCGCTGTATCCGTCTGTTACCGCTATAACAAAAATTACTGAACAGCAGAATAACATAAATATTTAGGGAGGTTCCCATACGACAAACCTGATTTGAATGGTACGGAACCCTTCATGCGCGAGTCCGACTCGCACTTGGCCGGTTTTTTAGGAAAAGACTACATAGAATGATGACTATGTTGGGTTTAGCATAGTATCTAAATGATTTGATCTACCCATAGTACCCATTGCATGGTAATATTGGTCAGCAGATTTTCTGTGTTCTGACTACTAGCCACTTTTCACTCTATCCTGCGTTCGTAACATTGTTAGACTTCCGTATAAACTGAGATTCAGTTACGAGAACATTCAGAACTTTGTTTAAAAATAGAATCGTGTGCTCATTAGTGGAGTCAGGCCTAGGTTTGTTTCAAATATGTCTGGTTTAACATTTCAACTAATTAGATGTTTTACTAAATATAAATGTGGGGTTCTTAGGTTTTGCCTATGTGAATGTATTTTAAAATCTTAGTTTTAACGATATAAGGTAATATTTTTAAAATAATATTTTTACAGCGTCATAGTATTTCAGTGTGTTAAGGTGAACTTTGTTAGGTTGTCCAATAATTTTAATGAAGTTGCGGGATTTCGTTGAGGGATGTACCAGTCAAAAAGTCCTTCATTCATGAGTCGTTTCACTGATATATTTAAATGTTAATTATAGTGCTCCGTACTTTTCTTACGTAGGTAGTAGATTAATCACAAACTAAATCCTAGTTGACCAATAACAAAAGTTTAGAAGGTCATTTTAAGTTTTGCTGACCTTCCGTAGTTTGGTCATCTCCAAAAAGCAATTTCAGGAGAAACTTAGTAATGAAGGGTTTCATGTAATTTTGGGAAGATATTTCATGAAGTAAGTCATGCAGTTTTTACTGCTATTCTGCATTTGATTTAATTACTTATCATCCTGAATCTATACTAATATAATCAAGTTAAAACATTTTCTTGTTTATTTGTTTCTACCTTAAAGGCTTTAAAACTACGAAACCGATTTGAAAAATTCTTTAACCATTGGGAAGCTGCACTTTTCCCGAGTAATATGGGTTATATTTTATTCCGGTACGGGCAATAGTTCCTATGGAACGTGGTTGAAACCGCGGGAAAATGGCTAGTTATACATAAACATAGTATGTGTCTATACTGTGTCTAAGTATGTGTATGTGTCATGTGGTGGTAAAAAATTGTTATCTCAATCATAAAAAATAATAAATAATTAATGCAGATTAATAAAACGAATAACGATTAAGTTAGTATTAGGTATTACAGTTCAAACAGATTAATTGTTAAATTGACTCTAGAATTTTGGAACATTGAATAATGTTGGACACTTTAACAAATGTTCTTGAAAAGTCATCTGTCTGTACGCTCCATTTAGCTGAATTTATTGGAAAAACTTTCAGTTTACCTAAAAGGCTACTACAGTCTTTTGGCTCGGAAACAAGACATTATTTCGCATAGTTTTATTGAGTACCGTGGGGACAACTCTTGGCATCCGGATAAAAAGTCATTAACCTATAGCCATCTCTGATAAATGGCGGCTATCTAACACTGGAAGAAATTATATGAATCGGGCTAGCAGTTCCTGAGATAGAGCGTTAAATTCAACAAACAAACTCAGCATTATCGTATAATTAGCCATTTTCCCGCCTATATAATATAGCCTGTGTTACCCGGGAAGAGTGTAACTTTGCAACAGTGAAAGAATTTTACAAATTAATTTAGTACTTTAGGAGCATTTAGGATACAAACAAAAAAAATGATTTTTTACATTAGAAATAGAAGAAATAGAAATAGAAATCGTTTATTTGCAGAAAATAATATAATAGTATAGATAAGTATAGACATAGTTTTTTTTCTGGTACACACTACCATATCAAACAGCTATGATTAACTTCGCATGCATTTACCTGAAGCTTTTACAATATAAACACCTTCTACCAATTTATGTTTATTCATTCCCTCTTTTCTCAAAGCTTCATTTTTCATTCGCCCTAGGCGTATCTTGCGCAGTATTTTCCTCAACTATTTGTCCTTTTGGCACGCAATCGGCTCCTTTCTACCCATGTCTCAGGATTTGAATAAATAATGATGCCTATAAATATTTACATTGTGCTTAGTTTTTCTAATAAAAAAGGTTTTTTTTCTCCTTTGTAGTGTTGTATGGACATTGTATGATTTTTAGCCGACTTCCAAATAGGTGGTTCTCAGTTTAATCCTTATGTATGTAGGTATGATAGTGCGCGACTATCTCACCTTTAGGTGAATCCATTTTGATGCAGTTTTGGTATAGTATTCAGTAGTACAGCATAATATTTCTCAGACGTAAGAGAAGTTTTTTATGTATATTACTGAAGGTTTTGCTTACCTTTCATTGTAATAAAAGGGAAATGAAAGAACAGTAGCCAGTAGGAATTGCAATACCGGAGTCTGAAGA